>NW_024465405.1:5211250-6522500 GCF_017591425.1 Ochotona curzoniae | reverse complement strand
ATGGGACTCCAGCTCCAAGGGTTCTTTTGGTGCTCTGACATAGTACCTTGCGGTTAAACACACACTGAAACTTTGTATTACAGAGGTTGGGGATGATGAAAGGCCCCAAGTGACCTCGTCCACTCCCGGGCATTGATAAAGGGACCATCGGCCTTAGACCACACATTTTTCAATGATACATGTCTGGGAACACTTTCAGGAAACCCCACCTGATGCTGGAATGGCTTGGGCTGAGCTCTCTGCAGCTCAGAAAGCCTGAGCGCAGCAGGGGTAGAAAGGGCAGCTATGTGCGCCCTCCAGTGGACAATAGCACTCACTGCAGGACACTCAGCTAGGCTCTCCTGCCCAAAACAAGGCAAGAAGCGCAGCCACATAAACATTCCCTCTCACGGACACTCTTTTGATAGGTTGCATAAGAGTCCCATGGTGGAAGCTCTATGCATGCCCTCGGGGTCTGCATTGGCTGACAAAAGCAGTCTAGAGCCAAGGAACAGCATACAGCAAGCTTCCGACCAGGAGGCCCGGCAGCTTTCTGTCTCTTTCTTCCTCCCTCCCTCCCTCCTGCCTCCCTCTGTCCTATTTGCTTTGAAGCACAGAGGAACAGACAGGGAGAGACAGCAAACATTCTTGCATCTGCTGCCTCACTTCCCCGAATGCCACCACCAGGGCCAGCTGTGGCTGGGCCAGGACAAGCCTGGGAACCAGCAGCTTCCTCCAGATCTTCCACAGGGGCACAAGGGCCACAGTGCCACAGGGGCACAGCGGCACAAGCCCCTGAACCATCCTCTGCTACTCTCCCAGGTTGATCGGCAGGGAGCTGGACCACAGGATAAATAGCCAGGATTTGAAACAGCACCCATACAGCCCATCTGCCTGGCAGGCTGAGGCTTGACCCACTGGGACAACACCCTGCGCCATTCCACACCACCTGACTCCACCCATTGCTGGTTTCTTCAACAGCTCCTTCACCAAGACCGGAGAAGGTTCCTGCCTCCCTGGTTTGCACAACATATGCCGTTGGGTGCTGTGAGAGCGGCCGATACAGATGAGGAATCCAGGCATGTTGCTACTCTACCTGTCCTGGTGAGAAGGACCTCTGTGCAGAACAGACGTCAGCTGTTGGGGTGTCCTGTGGCAGGTGGCACATCAGCGGCGGCCGATGGTGCACAGCCGACCTGCAAGAGAAAGAGTCTTGAGTCCAGGATGATCCCTGGAGGAGGGTGAAGCACTCCCTGGTGAATGAGAGGGCAGCAGCATCTGGGAGGAGGCTGTGGGGCCAAATTCCTGCCTCAAAAGCACATGACAGGGATGCCTGAGCCCTCAAGTGCTAGCTAGGGGTAGAAAGGGCAGCTTTGCGCACCCTCTCCTGTGCAGGGAGCACAGGCCATGAAAGCCCTCTGTTGTGCAGGCCTTGGTGGCTCCCCAGCCACCGTCATACCTGCTGGGCAGCAGGACTGCATGTTCCAGGGTGCTCTCAGAGCAGCTAGGGCCTGGGACCTCCTATTCCAGATGGCTGGTGACCTCTGGTGCCTACTTACCCATCCACCTGCTCCTGGCTTATGAGCCCCATGCCCAGACACCACCCACCTAGGCAGAGGAAGGCTGAGTGGAGTCGTCCTTCTTAAACTCCACCCCACACATGTAAAATACACGAAGCCCTCTCCACAGCCCACCGGGAAGCTGCTGTTACGGCCGGCTGCTCCAGGAACGTGAGACACGGCAAGGGTCTGAGAGATTGAGGCACCAACCGGAGACCAGTGATGGTGGAAGTCTCTCTGAGGCCTACCTTTCTTCCCTTCTCTCTTGACCTTTCAGCTGCTTCTTGTTTACTCTTTACCCTACACCCTCATTAGTGCAGATTGGCTACAGCTGAGACCAGGTGCTTCTAGCCCCAAGCCCACTCACTGTAGTGCTGGGCTTAACGAGTGCTAGTCAACTCCTTAGCCCACAACACTGCTCCACTTGCTAAAGAACGCACGGGCCTGCATCTCACGGTGCTCTGCGAGGAAGAGTGGTGGTGGTAAGGTTTCTGGTACCTCATCTGCCAAAGTTCAACGCCAGTCAGCTGCTGTGTAACTCCGGCTCCAGAGGGCCTGTGGTGATGCTGACGTGGGACTCTATCTCCCAGAGGGCCTGTGGGGACGCTGACGTGGGACCATATCTCCTAGGATTCTCTCGGTGCCGTGACGTAGTACCTTGCTGTTAAAGGCACCCTGCCACTTCCTATCACAGAGACCCAGGCTGATACAAGGGCCCAAGTGCCCTCCTCCCCTACCGGGCCTTGGTATGTGGGTCGTTTGGCCTTGGACCCCTGATCTTCCTACCATTCGTGTCCGGGAACACTGTCCTGGACCCCCACCTGATGCTAGGATGCCTTGAGTTGGGCTGTCTAGAGCTCAGAAAGCCTGAGCCCAGCAGAGGTAGAAAGGGCAGCTACGTGCGCCCTCCAGTGGACACCAGCACTCACTGCAGGATGCTCATCTAGGCTCTCCTGCCCAAAAAAGAGAAGCAGCGCAGCCACACAGGCTTTCTCTCTCACAGACACTCTTTTGAGAGGTTGCACAGGAGTCCCATGGTGGAAGCTCTACGCACGCCCTCGGGGTCTGCATTGGCTGACAAAAGCAGTCTAGAGCCAAAGCACAGCACACAGCAAGCTCCCTACCAGGAGGCCGGCAGCTTTCTGTCTCTTTCTTCCTCCCTCCCTCCCTCCTGACTCCCTCTGTCCTATTTGCTTTGAAGCACAGAGGAACAGAGAGGGAAGAGACAGCAAACTTGCTTGCATCTGTTGGCTCACTTCCCCGAATGCCACCACCAGGGCCAGCTGTGGCTGGGCCAGGACAAGCCTGGGAACCAGCAGCTTCCTCCAGATCTCCCACAAGGGCACAAGGGCCACAGTGCCACAGGGGCACAGCGGCACCAGCCCCTGAACCATCCTCTGCTACTCTCCCAGGTTGATCGGCAGGGAGCTGGACCAGAGGAGAAACCAGCCAGGGTTTGAAACAGCATCCATACAGCCCATCTGCCTGGCAGACTGAGGCTTGACACACTGGGACAACACCCTGCGCCACTCCACACCCAACTCCACCCATTGCTGGTTTCTTCAGCAGCTCCTTCACTAAGACCGGAGAAGGTTCCTGCCTCCCTGGTTTGCACAACTTATGCCGTTGGGTGCTGTGAGAGCGGCCGATACAGATGAGGAATCCAGGCTTGTTGCTACTCTACCTGTCCTGGTGAGAAGGACCTCTGTGGAAAACAGACGTCAGCTGTTGGGGTGTCCTGTGGCAGGTGGCACATCAGCGGCGGCCGATGGTGCACAGCCGACTTGCAGGAGAAAGAGTCTTGAGTCCAGGATGATCCCTGGAGGAGGGTGAAGCACTCCCTGGTGAATGAGAGGGCAGCAGCATCTGGCTGGAGGCTGTGGGGCCAAATTCCTGCCTCAAAAGCACATGACAGGGATGCCTGAGCCCTCAAGTGCTAGCTAGGGGTAGAAAGGGCAGCTTTGCGCACCCTCTCCTGTGCAGGGAGCACAGGCCATGAAAGCCCTCTGTTGTGCAGGCCTTGGTGGCTCCCCAGCCACCGTCATACCTGCTGGGCAGCAGGACTGCATGTTCCAGGGTGCTCTCAGAGCAGCTAGGGCCTGGGACCTCCTATTCCAGATGGCTGGTGACCTCTGGTGCCTACTTACCCATCCACCTGCTCCTGGCTTATGAGCCCCATGCCCAGACACCACCCACCTAGGCAGAGGAAGGCCAAGTGGAGTCGTCCTTCTTAAACTCCACCCCACACATGTAAAAATACATGAAGCCCTCTCCGCAGCCCACCGGGAAGCTGCTCTGTTACGGCCGGCTGCTCCAGGAACGTGAGACACGACAAGGGTCTGAGAGATTGAGGCACCAACCGGAGACCAGTGATGGTGGAAGTCTCTCTGAGGCCTACCTTTCTCGCCTTCTCTCTTGACCTTTCAGCTGCTTCTTGTTTACTCTTTACCCTACACCCTCATTAGTGCATATTGGCTACAGCTGAGACCAGGTGCTTCTAGCCCCAAGCCCACTCACTGTAGTGCTGGGCTTAACGAGTGCTAGTCAACTCCTTAGCCCACAACACTGCTCCACTTGCTAAAGAACGCACGGGCCTGCATCTCACGGTGCTCTGCGAGGAAGGGTGGTGGTGGTAAGGTTTCTGGTACCTCATCTGCCAAAGTTCAACACCAGCCAGCTGCTGTGTAACTCCGGCTCCAGAGGGCCTGTGGAGACGCTGACGTGGGACCCTATCCCAGGATTCTCTCGGTGCCGTGACGTAGTACCTTGCTGTTAAAGGCACCCTGCCACTTCCTATCACAGAGACCCAGGCTGATACAAGGGCCCAAGTGCCCTCCTCCCCTACCGGGCCTTGGTATATGTGTCGTTTGGCCTTGGACCCCTGATCTTCCTACGATTCGTGTCCGGGAACACTGTCCGGGACCCCCACCTGATGCTAGGATGCCTTGAGTTGGGCTGTCTAGAGCTCAGAAAGCCTGAGCCCAGCAGAGGTAGAAAGGGCGGCTACGTGCGCCCTCCAGTGGACACCAGTACTCACTGCAGGATGCTCATCCAGGCTCTCCTGCCCAAAAAAGCAGCAGCACAGCCACACAGGCTTTCTCTCTCACGGACACTCTTTTGAGAGGTTGCACAGGAGTCCCATGGTGGAAGCTCTACGCACGCCCTCGGGGTCTGCATTGGCTGACAAAAGCAGTCTAGAGCCAAAGCACAGCACACAGCAAGCTCCCTACCAGGAGGCCGGCAGCTTTCTGTCTCTTTCTTCCTCCCTCCCTCCCTCCTGACTCCCTCTGTCCTATTTGCTTTGAAGCACAGAGGAACAGAGAGGGAAGAGACAGCAAACTTGCTTGCATCTGTTGGCTCACTTCCCCGAATGCCACCACCAGGGCCAGCTGTGGCTGGGCCAGGACAAGCCCGGGAACCAGCAGCTTCCTCCAGATCTCCCACAAGGGCACAAGGGCCACAGTGCCACAGGGGCACAGCGGCACAAGCCCCTGAACCATCCTCTGCTACTCTCCCAGGTTGATCGGCAGGGAGCTGGACCACAGGATAAATAGCCAGGGTTTGAAACAGCATCCATACAGCCCATCTGCCTGGCAGGCTGAGGCTTGACACACTGGGACAACACCCTGCGCCACTCCACACCACCCGAATCTAGCCCCTGCCGGTTTCTTCAGCAGCTCCTTCACCAAGACCGGAGAAGGTTCCTGCCTCCCTGGTTTGCACAACTTATGCCGTTGCGTGCTGTGAGAGCGGCCGATACAGATGAGGAATCCAGGCATGTTGCTACTCTACCTGTCCTGGTGAGAAGGACCTCTGTGCAGAACAGACGTCAGCTGTTGGGGTGTCCTGTGGCAGGTGGCACATCAGCGGCGGCCGATGGTGCACAGCCAACCTGCAAGAGAAAGAGTCTTGAGTCCAGGATGATCCCTGGAGGAGGGTGAAGCACTCCCTGGTGAACGAGAGGGCAGCAGCATCTGGGAGGAGGCTGTGGGGCCAAATTCCTGCCTCAAAAGCACATGACAGGGATGCCTGAGCCCTCAAGTGCTAGCTAGGGGTAGAAAGGGCAGCTTTGCGCACCCTCTCCTGTGCAGGGAGCACAGGCCATGAAAGCCCTCTGTTGTGCAGGCCTTGGTGGCTCCCCAGCCACCGTCATACCTGCTGGGCAGCAGGACTGCATGTTCCAGGGTGCTCTCAGAGCAGCTAGGGCCTGGGACCTCCTATTCCAGATGGCTGGTGACCTCTGGTGCCTACTTACCCATCCACCTGCTCCTGGCTTATGAGCCCCATGCCCAGACACCACCCACCTAGGCAGAGGAAGGCCAAGTGGAGTCGTCCTTCTTAAACTCCACCCCACACATGTAAAAATACATGAAGCCCTCTCCGCAGCCCATCCATCGGGAAGCTGCTCTGTTACGGCCGGCTGCTCCAGGAACGTGAGACACGACAAGGGTCTGAGAGATTGAGGCACCAACCGGAGACCAGTGATGGTGGAAGTCTCTCTGAGGCCTACCTTTCTTCGCCTTCTCTCTTGACCTTTCAGCTGCTTCTTGTTTACTCTTTACCCTACACCCTCATTAGTGCATATTGGCTACAGCTGAGACCAGGTGCTTCTAGCCCCAAGCCCACTCACTGTAGTGCTGGGCTTAACGAGTGCTAGTCAACTCCTTAGCCCACAACACTGCTCCACTTGCTAAAGAACGCACAGGCCTGCATCTCACGGTGCTCTGCGAGGAAGGGTGGTGGTGGTAAGGTTTCTGGTACCTCATCTGCCAAAGTTCAACACTAGTCAGCTGCTGTGTAACTCCGGCTCCCAGAGGGCCTGGGGGAACGCTGACGTGGGACTCTATCTCCCAGAGGGCCTGTGGGGACACTGACGTGGGACCCTATCCCAGGATTCTCTCAGTGCTGTGACGTAGTACCTTGCTGTTAAAGGCACCCTGCCACTTCCTATCACAGAGACCCAGGCTGATACAAGGGCCCAAGTGCCCTCCTCCCCTACCGGGCCTTGGTATGTGGGTCGTTGGGCCTTGGACCCCTGATCTTCCTACGATTCGTGTCCGGGAACACTGTCCGGGACCCCCACCTGATGCTAGGATGCCTTGGGTTGGGCTGTCTTGAGCTCAGAAAGCCTGAGCTCAACAGAGGTAGAAAGGGCGGCTACGTGCGCCCTCCAGTGGACACCAGCACTCACTGCAGGATGCTCATCTAGGCTCTCCTGCCCAAAAAAGCAGCAGCACAGCCACACAGGCTTTCTCTCTCACGGACACTCTTTTGAGAGGTTGCACAGGAGTCCCGTGGTGGAAGCTCTACACATGCCCTCGGGGTCTGCATTGGCTGACAAAAGCAGTCTAGAGCCAAAGCACAGCACACAGCAAGCTCCCTACCAGGAGGCCGGCAGCTTTCTG
Source organism: Ochotona curzoniae (assembly GCF_017591425.1). Lineage (NCBI taxonomy): Eukaryota > Metazoa > Chordata > Mammalia > Lagomorpha > Ochotonidae > Ochotona > Ochotona curzoniae. The sequence continues at coordinate 6,515,557 of NW_024465405.1, read as the reverse complement.
TCTCTTCCTCCCTCCCTCCCTCCTGCCTCCCTCTGTCCTATTTGCTTTAAAGCACAGAGGAACAGAGAGGAGAGTCAGCAAACTTTCTTGCATCTGTTGCGTGCTCTGAGAGTGGCCGTTACAGATGAGGAATCCAGGCTTGTTGCTACTCTACCTGTCCTGGTGAGAAGGACCTCTGTGCAGAACAGACGTCAGCTGTTGGGGTGTCCTGTGGCAGGTGGCACATCAGCGGCGGCCGATGGTGCACAGCCAACCTGCAGGAGAAAGAGTCTTGAGTCCAGGATGATCCCTGGAGGAGGGTGAAGCACTCCCTGGTGAATGAGAGGGCAGCAGCATCTGGCTGGAGGCTGTGGGGCCAAATTCCTGCCTCAAAAGCACATGACAGGGATGCCTGAGCCCTCAAGTGCTAGCTAGGGGTAGAAAGGGCAGCTTTGTGCGCCCTCTCCTGTGCAGGGAGCACAGGCCCTGAAAGCCCTCTGTTGTGCAGGCCTTGGTGGCTCCCCAGCCACCGTCATACCTGCTGGGCAGCAGGACTGCATGTTCCAGGGTGCTCTCAGAGCAGCTAGGGCCTGGGACCTCCTATTCCAGATGGCTGGTGACCTCTGGTGCCTACTTACCCATCCACCTGCTCCTGGCTTATGAGCCCCATGCCCAGGCACCACCCACCTAGGCAGAGGAAGGCTGAGTGGAGTCGTCCTTCTTAAACTCCACCCCACACATGTAAAAATACATGAAGCCCTCTCCGCAGCCCACCGGGAAGCTGCTCTGTTACGGCCGGCTGCTCCAGGAACGTGAGACACGACAAGGGTCTGAGAGATTGAGGCACCAACCGGAGACCAGTGATGGTGGAAGTCTCTCTGAGGCCTCCCTTACTTGCCTTCTCTCTTGACCTTTCAGCTGCTTCTTGTTTACTCTTTACCCTACACCCTCATTAGCGCAGATTGGCTACAGCTGAGACCAGGTGCTTCTAGCCCCAAGCCCACTCACTGTAGTGCTGGGCTTAACGAGTGCTAGTCAACTCCTTAGCCCACAACACTGCTCTACTTGCTAAAGAACGCACGGGCCTGCATCTCACGGTGCCCTCCTCCCCTACCGGGCCTTGGTATTTGGGTCGTTTGGCCTTGGACCCCTGATCTTCCTAGGATTCTCTTTTGGGAGCACTGTCCTGGAACCCCACGTGACGCTGGGATGGCTAGGCGCCGGTCTGTCTAGCGCTCTGAAGGCCTAAGCCCATCCGGGATACAAAGGGCAGCTTTGCGCGCCCTCTCGTGGCCAATAGCACTCACTGCAGGACGCTCCTCCTGCCAGATCAAGGGAAGCAGACCCAGCCCAGAGAGGCACTTTCTCTCAAGACCCTCTTTACAGAGGTTGCACAGGAGTTCCATGACAGAAGCCCTACACACGCCCTCAGGGTTTGCATTCGCACGGAAAAAAGCAGTCTAGAGCCACAGCACAGCACAGCACAGCACACAGCACAGCACATAGCATGCTCCCTCCCAGGATCCCGGCAGCTTTCTGTCTCTTCCTGCCTGCCTGCCTGCCTGCTAGCCTCCCTCTGTCCTGTTTGCTTTGAAACACAGAGCAACAGAGAGGGAGAGGCAGCAATCTTTCTTGCATCTGCTGGCTCACTTCCCCAGGGACCACCACCAGAGCCAGCAGTGGCTGGGCCAGGACAAGCCTGGGAATCAGGAGCTTCCTCCAGATCTCCCACAGGAACACAGGGCCACAGGGCACGGGGGCACAAACCCCTGCACCATCCTCTGCTGCTCTCCCAGGAGTACCGGCAGGGAGCTGGACTGCAGCGGAAGCGGCCATGACCTGAAGCTTCAGCCATGTAGGGCAATCACTTTGCAGGCCACCGCTTGACACACTAAACACTAACCCAAACCCAAAGTCTCCCACTGACATTTTTCAGATGTTCCCATCATAGTCTCCATCTTTGCATAAGGCTCCAGAGACCAACTAACAGTTTACTGTGGTTGCGATTTTTCAGGAATTTCTTGTTCCTTGACCTTGGTAGCTTTAGCAGTTCTTAATTTTGTTGCTACCTCAAAGAGCAGTGCATAAATTAAAGCACAAATACCACCAGTGACCACTTAATAGTAGATCGGCATCAGGCTGCTGCTTATTATATGGGCTCTTCTGGCTGTGGGCCCGCTGTCCAACTCCTGCCAGCACTTCCCAGCCTCACTGCTTACAGGTGTGACGGGGCCTGGAGGCTGCATGTGGGGCAACTGGCCAGATGGAGGTGATGGCACAAGAAAGGAATAATGACCTCTTCTATTGTCCTTGTTCCACATGCCAGCAGAGCCAGGCACACCAATGACTCAACACAGGCCTCATGGCAGCTGGGTCTCCTGAGGAGTCACAGGCCCATTCACACAGCTCCAGCCCTGGCCATGACCTTGTGGAAAGCCTGGTCCCTTCCACAGAATTCCCAAGAGACTGAGTCCCAGCTGCCCCCACTCTGTGCCACATTACAAGAGCAAGCCTGACTGTCCCATCTCTTCTCCATCCCTCAGAGAGCAGGAGGCCTCTGTTCTGGTCACCAGCCCTGACCATGGCTATGACCTTTATGCTCCTCAAGGAGTTAGGCCCTCCATGTGATGTGGTTGGGATGCCTGCCTCCCACGAAAGGAGGCCAATCCCACTACTGCTTCCAATCCTGCAGCCTGGGTGGGGACAGGGAGGAATCAGACTGGAGTCACAGTGGCAAAGCTAGAACTATCTAGTTCTAGGTCCATTTAGAATCACAATGCCCACCATCTACTCACACAGGTTGCCTCCCCTTGCTGCCCCAGTGAAGAGAAAATTTGGTCCCTCAGCTGCTGAATTGTACCCCTGTCCCTCAGGCCTCAGGAGACTCTTCCCATATGGCTTCTGTCCCCCTTCCTGCTCAACTTACACCCTCCTGCTTTTTCCTTGCAAGTCACTGCCTTCCTGGCCCACCTTCCCTGAGTCCCCTCAACCCTTGCATGGTCCCAATCCCCTGCCACCAATAGGAGTAAGGATCTAAAAGCAAACAGATGCCAAGGCTGGCCTAGCTGAGGAAGCAGGGGACCCGGTGGAAAGACAGGAATTCGATGGTAGCAGTAACCCAAACATGTGGGTATCTGCTTCATGGCTGCTCCCAGTGGCCCTGGAGGGGTGTAGTACTGCATATCCCATTTTACAGATCAACACAACAAGGCACCCAGGTGAGATATAACCTGCTCCAGATCACACAGTTCCTAAGTGGCTGAGCCAGGACTCCAGCCCAGGTCCTTCCCAGTGCCTCTCTTTGGAGGGAGCATGGTATCTGTGAGATAGGAGAGATATAAGGCAGCACCTCCTTTGCACTGGCTATTCCCTGTTCTAAAAGGTTCCTTCTTCCATCCCTCTTTCACCACCACCAAGTCCCACTTAAGCTTCAGGATGAGGATAAATCACGTTCTGCACCCAATGACTGTGCTCAGTGGTCCCCATGCTTGCTGCTTTGTCTGTGTGCCCTTGAGCTTGGCCATGGCTTCTTGTGATTTTTTACAACTCTTTTGTATTTAGATTGTATCTGAAAGGCAGAGGCACACAGACTGTGCAAGACAGAATGGGATCTTTCACCTGTTGGTTCACTCCTTGAATGCCTGCAACAGCTGGGCTCAGCCAGGCTGAAGCCAAGAGCCAGATCTCTCGCCTGGGTGGCAGGAACCCAAGGACTTGAGCCCTCAATGCTGCCTCCAGGGTCTGCAGATCCAAGCCCAGGCCCCTCTGATACGGGATGCAAGTGTGCTATGCCAGAACCTGGACCCTGGGACACAATTCCACTGGTCCTGGGTTCTTAAATGCATCACACAAGCATGGACTATTCCAGATAAACTGAGAAAAACTTGATGCTTCCAGGGATGCTACCGAGTGGACAGATAATCCACAGGGAAAACATCTGCAAATCACAGCACACAAAGGCCACCCCATAGAAACAACACTTACAAATCAACAACAAAAGGCTCTGTGACAAAAAAGGCAGAGGATTGGGGTAGGTCTTTCTCCAGCACAAATGACCAATCAGCTCATAGAGATACTGGACATCCTGGGAATGGGATCTGTTTACCCCCTAGTCTCAGGTAAAATCAGGATTGGGGACTTGAATTCCTGCTGGTCTGGTCTTATCTGTCATGGGGCTGGGTTGGGTTTTGGGTCTGTGAGGCTCAACACCCTTTTGTGAAGGGAAGCAACATATCCTTGACTGGGATCAAGGGCTCAGTGGGAACATAGGCATGGGTGGGCACCAGAAGTGGTTCCCTTCCTCTTTCCTCCTTCCTACACTAAGAGGGAGAAGCAGACACAAGAACCAATCCTCCTCCCCAGTGAAATAGGAGCAAGCCCCAGAGCAAAGACAGACACAAAAGGAGACTCCTACAGCAGGGCTGGTGTGGTCTCAGCTGCTTGTAACCAGCTCCCCACAGGCACTCCACCACCACCATTTACCTGCCCTGCTTATGGCAGGAAAGCCCCAGCTGGGGCCACAGAGCCACCCCCAACTTCCCCCATATACCTGTACCACTCCAAAGCATACCAGTTCCTATGGCTGTTGAGGGGTCCAGCCTTGTGGGAAATGTGGTGGGCAGGGGCATGGGGGGGGGGGACTGGTGCACTTGCAACAGGGAAACAAACACATCATGCCAGCTTGGGGACCTGGGGCTGTGCCAACATCCTCCTCCTCCAGACCTGGGAACAGCCAGGTCATGCAGGGTCCCATGGAATTGTGATGGCTTCTGGGAGGGGCACCCCTAGGCTCCTGCTGTTCCATCCCTTGCCCTGGGCCCGGATGACCTTCTCCAACGTCAGGAAAGCTTCTCCAACTTCCTGACCCTTGGCCCTTGGTCTCTCAGCTGTGACTCCTCATTCCCACAGCCATGTGCCCACAACTGCCTGCACCTTCCTCACAAGCCAGCTTGGAAGCTTCTGAGTCAGGCGAGGCTCTGAATCCCAGCCTGATCCACACACAGCTCCCCTCAAAGACGGGCACATGTGCATGTGAGCCCAGGGCTAGCTGATACACATTCCCAAGGTCCACAGTCCACACCGCAGGCTTCAGGAAGGAACCCTCGGCCAACAACCACAAAAGGAGCAACGGGCAGAGGAAGAGATGCCCGCCCTAGTGATGCTCATCAAAGAGATGCTGGAAACAACCCCAACATCCATCAGCCGACTGAGACACCAGTCAGCACACCACCGCCAAACGCTGGCCACGGACAAACAAGGCAGCTGTAAATCTGCACCTCAGCACACGTATCAGGACATAGTTTCAGTAAACAACACAGGGAGTTCAAAACAAACTTTAATTTGGTTGAACACAATAGTTGTTAAGCAAACAATGAATTACAATCTGAAAACACACCCCATTCAACCTTGCAGAAAACCCCAGTACTCAGAAAAGTCTCCACAACCACAAGGCAGTCAGCATGATCACCCGCCAGGCCTTCCTCACAAAGCTACCTGACATGAGGGCACCTGGCCTGAAGCAGGAAAGGCGAGAGCAGCTGCAGTGGACTGTCCTTCTTTGCAGAAACCCAGGGAGCTCCAGTCCAGTCTATCCATGCCTCAGTGGACAGATCCACCTCCAGCTGCTGAGCCGCCAACTTTTCCCAGATGCATTCCCCAACACAAGGAGCTGCTGACCAAACTGTTCACACATGGCTGCAAGCTAAGCAGCTCTTGGCATCCAACAGGACCCTCTGCATTCTATCCAGAATACTGCAACTGGTTGTGTTGGACACATGTCATTGTCCTAGGGACTGGCCTGGCTCCAGAGGGACAGTTCAGCTGAGACTGCCCCCTGAGAACTCCAGGAGCATCTTGGCTCCCCAGAAACCATCTCACCAAGCTTGGCCACTAAAGCACTGCACCTGCGGGGCGGAACAAAACATGGACTTACACACAGAAGCTGCCTTCCCATCTGGAAAACTGGCACCTATAGACCCACACATGAACTCAGGAGGGAATGCTGCCCCACAGCATGCCACATCCCAGCTCCTAGCCCACCAACAGCCTGTTCCTCTCTGCCCACTTTAAATCCCCAAAAACAGCACTGGCTGAGTGCATGTGACTTGGGGATCACATATCCCAAAGCTTGTAGGAAGGCCTCACCTGGCTGGGGGGCAGGTGCTGGCTAAGCTCCACAGCAGACCCAGAGTCAAGGAAGGTGGGTGAGGCTGGCAGCAGATCTGGAGGGCTAGAAGAGGGGGTGTGAGGCAAGGCCCTGTTTTGAAGCAACAGGTGGGGAAAGGCCCTATCAGGAGCCACTCTAAGGGCTTGACATACATCACACATGATGCTCTTTCCAGGACCCTCATGGCTGTACAGCTAACAGAACAGGACACATCCAGCAAAGTCACTCACTAGTCACAGAGGGTACCTGTGAGGGGTCAGAACAGGCTCCAGCAGAAGCTGGGAGCAAAGAGTTGGGGGACAGCAGTGCCTGGGGTGTGTGAAGGAGATGGGAGGAACAATAGGGAATTCACAGGCAGTCATTTGGGACGAGGGCCACACAACATGTGCTTGCAGTGGAATCTGAGCAGGCAACCGGCAGTCACTCAGCACAACAGTGACATCCCAGCACTTCAGCTGACCAGGAAATGAACTGGCACTCCTAAACATGTGCACCACATGTCCACCATGGGATCCACCACCACACTCCCTGAGAAACCACAGCAAACACACAGATGGCACAGCACAGGCCTGTTCACAGTAGCCTGTGACTGCCCCAAACCAGGATGTAGCTCTCAGCACAGCTGTGGCTTCCTGGTGGACAGAGGTAACCCAGGGAAGCCACAGACATCAGTGTGACACACACCAATCACAGCTCAGCAAGGGACTCGCAATCCTCTATACAGGAAGAAGTAAGGAGTCAGAGGAACGAAGAAGTGTCACAACGGCCATGTGGACAGACTGCTGGTGGCAGCCTCTGCCACATCTCTGCTCCCATCCACCTCTGAGGTACGGATTTTCTCACAACCTGAGTGCTGTAGTGAGTACAGCCACATACACACTCGGGGCTCCTGTAATTCTGCTCTCACTGGTCAGATTACAATACTTGTACTCTGAAGACATGGTCCTGGGGCTGCCATTCTGCGGCACCACAGGCAGTGCTGCTCCCTCCTCCACTGGAGGACTGCACACCCAGTCACAAGCCTGCTGACCCTGGCAGCCTTGTTCTCCATTTCCACCTGTCCACAGCACTGATGCCACCAGCAAAGTCTCACAGGGTACTTAAGAGACTCCCCGAAGTCCCTTTAGAACTCATTCAGAGACCCAGTGTGATAGCTAGTGGCTAAATCCTTGCATTGCATGCCTGGGATTCCATATGGGTGCTTGTTCATGTCCCAGCTGCCCCACTTCCTTTCCAGCTCCTTGCTGTGTCCTGGGAAAGCAGTAAAGGATGGCCCAAAGCCTTGGGACCCTGCACCCACACGGGAGACTCAGAAGAAGCTCCTGACTCTTGATCAGCTCAGCTCTGGCCACTGTGGCCACTTGAGGAGTGAACCAGTGGACAGAGATGTTTCTGTCTCTCCTTTTCTCTGTGAACCAGTGGACAGAAATGTTTCTGTCTCTCCTTTTCTCTGTATGTCTGCCATTCCAATAAATTAAAAAAAAATTTTTTTAAATAAACCTACGACTGGGAGAATAAAATCAGATCTTGATCCTACTTAGAAACCGACAGCCTTTGCTTGGGAAAAAACGACAGCAAAGGTTTCTGGGGCTCACGGAAGTCTCAGTAGAAGAATTTCCGAAGTCCCCAGCTGCTGATGCCCATCGACACGCCAGGCATCAACTCAGCCTGTGACTGGGGCACTTACCTCTGGGGGAGAAAGAAGTCAGGAGCTGGCATGAGGGGCTGCGTCACCAGGAAACCACCGACCTGGACTGCCCCTCCACTGCCTGAGCCAGGGCCCTGCTCCAGGTACACACTCGGCAGACTGCCACTGGATGGGTCAGTAAATCCTGCAGAGAAACCAATTTCAGCCCACAGAGGACACAAAGACAGCTGAGTGGAGAAAGTGACACAGTCCAGCACAGCTAGCTGGGGTGGCAACATAAAAACTCAGGAAAAAAACATTGCAACCACAACTGGTAATTGCCTTATTAGTCCTTAGGAGACAAACACAAAGGTTTGTTTGTCATGTAAGATCTTACACCTCCCTCCCCAGTACTGCTCAGCCACTTGTCCCTCCATATAAGCATCAGTTAGCATCCCTGCTGCTCCACTTCTGATCCAGCATCCTGAACATGCAACTGAAAAAGCTGCAGATGATGGCCCAAATCTTGGACCCCTGCACCCACGTGAGAGTCCTGGGTGAAGCTCCAGGCTCCTGGCTTTGGCTCCACTGCAGTCACTGGTGAGTGAGCCCGCTAAAGGAAGATCCACCTCTCTCCCAGCCCCTCTTTGGAACTCAGACATTCAAATAAATAAGACTATATAAAACAAACAAAAAAAATAGTTATGATGGATTGGTCAGTTCTGGGTGATCCTTTCTGACCCGAGTCTAGCAGCATGCGAACAGCCCTCATCTCAGAACCTGCAGGGAGACTCATTTTGTCCTCCTTCCTGTCTACCTGGTAGCTACCTGCCCAGACCAAGGAGGCCTTCCAGACCAGCTGGGGAAAGTCTGGATATCAGGGCTCAGACATAGTGGAAAGATGGGTTCCATCTTCTTCAAGACAAAAGTGGAAAGTCTTGGCACATTGGCCAGGACTGGTGTGTCACATGGCAACTGGTGTCTGAGAGAGAGAGCTGGGACATAGAGCAGAGCAGACTGTTACTGAAAAGGCCCAGGTCTGCAGACACCATTCTTATTAAATTAAAAAAAAAAATCTTGAAAAGAACTAAACCTGCAACTGGAGGGTGGGAGCAGGCATGTTGGAGTAGCAATAAAGTTAAGTCCAATCCAACTGCCTGTAAAGGCCTGCAGAAAGCAGAGCATGGTGTGAGTGGCTGGAACACTGTAGCCATGTGGGAGACCCAGATGAAGCTCCTGCTTTTGGCTTGTCCCAGCTTTGGCCATTTTAGTCACTTGGGGAGTGAGCCAGTGGACGGAAAACCTCCCTCTGCCTCTCCCTATCTCTCTGTAACTCTCACTTTAAAACAAATAAATGAGCCAGTTTATATCATAGTGGGTAAAGCCTCTGCCTGTGATGCCAGCAACCCATATGGGCACCAGTTCAAGTCCCAGCTACTCCAGTTCTGATCCAGCTCCTCATAAAGTCCCTGGGAAAACGAGAGGATGGTCCACAAGCTTGGGTCCCTGTAGCCCCAAAGGAGACCTGAAAGAAGCCCCTGGCTCCTGGTTCCTGTTGCAGACATTTGGACAGTGAACCAGCAGTCCTGGAGCTGCTCAGAGCTCTGGGAACCATGGTTCCAACCAGGCCTGCAGACACTTCACCTAAAAATGACAGGGCAAAAGGAGGCTCCCAGCAACGAGTTTCCAAACAGAAGGTGTGAAACACAGTATCCCTGTTACAAAGGGAGACAATTTTTTAAAAAAGATTTATTTATTTATTGGAAAGTCAGATATACAGAGAGGAGGAGATACAGAGGAAAATCTTCCATCTGATGATTCACTCCCCAAGTGAGCGCAACGGCCTATGCTATGCCAATCTGAAGCCAGGATTCAGGAACTTCTTCCAGGTATCCCACACGGGTGCAGGGTCCCAAGGCTTTGGGCCGTCCTCGACCGCTTTCCGAGGCCACAAGCAGGAAGCTGGATGGGAAGTGGAGCAGCCGGGATTAGAACCGGTGCCCATATGGGATCCTGGTGCGTTCAAGGCGAGGACTTTAGCCGCTAGGCCACGCTGCCAGGTCCGACAATGTTTTTTTAAAATAAAAAAGCACAACTGTAAGAAACAAAAGCAAGTCTGGTGCTGCAGCACAGTAGCTCAGAAGGCAGCCTGTAGCACCTGCTGGTGTCCCACACTGGAACGCCGGCTTCCATTCTGGCTGCTTCTCATTCAGCTTCCTGCTAATGTGCCTGGAAGGTAGGGAACATGGCCCAAGCCAGGCTGCCTGCCACTCCTGTGGGAGGCCAGGATGGAATTGCCAACCCCTGGCCGTGGTGTGGCCCAGAGCTCGTGTTGTGACCATTTGGGAATGAACTGACAAGTGGAAGCCATCTTTCTGTTTCTCTCACTCTGCCAATCTACCTTCCCAACAAATAGACACTGCAGAGAGGTACCCATGCATTGAGCAGTAAGAAAGGGGGGTGAATGCACTGTGATTCACAAGGTAGGGACTCCAACTCCATTACATTTGATGAGTACAAACCATGTCTAAATATTCTTAAATGTCACTGACAGCTAAGTGGTAGTAAGAGACACTAGTACACTAACAGAGGGGTCTATGCAGCTCAGGCCTCCTCCAGCAGTCGGTGCCCCAGCTGAGTCAAGCACCACAGAGGGGAATGAAGGGTGGAAACTCTCCTGCTTCTCAGGCTTGGGCACACATTCTTTACAAGAGAGGATGAGTGATCCAGGATGCCTGTGGGGCAGTCTCTGCTATGGTGGCACTGAGTCTGGGTCTAATTAAAGACCAGGAGTCCGGGCCCGGCGCGGTGGCGCAAGTGGTTAAAGGTCCTCGCCTTGCACGCCCGGGATCCCATATGGGCGCCAGTTCTAATCCCGGCAGCCCCGCTTCCCTTCCAGCTCCCTGCCTGTGGCCTGGGAAAGCAGTCGAGGACAGCCCAAAGCTTTGGGAACCTGCACCCACGTGGGAGACCCGGAAGAGGCTCCTGGCTTCGGATCGGCATAGTATCGGCCCGTTGCGCTCACTTGGGGAGTGAATCATCGGACGGAAGATCTTCCTCTCTGTCTCTCCTCTCTGTATATCCGCCTTTCCAATGAAAAAATAATAAAAATAAATATTTAAAAAAAAAAAGACCAGGAGTCCCAGCAGAAGAGCCTGGCTCTCCCCACCAACAAACAGGATCTAAGTAGGTCAGTACCGGGTGCAGACACGGTCTGCTCCAAGTAGACTCACCTGTAAGGTTAGGATCGCTGAGGGCAGCAACAGACACAGCCAGAGCATCATCTGCAGGGTGCATCACAAAGTCCTGCCTGTGACTGGGGACCAGATATCCAGCCTGCAAGGAAATATCCTTGGAGGATGCAAGCGCAAGGGACATCAACCATGATTCAGAGGCCACCAGAGAGGGCTCCACAACACTACTGTTGGCAGGCAGAGTGCAGAGACCAGAGCCAGGGCAGATGGTGAGGACGGAGGCAGGATCATGGCCATGCTCTTCCTGGTGCATCTCACCACCCTGCAGGAACCTGGAAAACATAGCAAAGACTGTCCCTCAGTCGACAGTGGGGGCTACACAATGTAGGCTCGTCTAGGTTCAACCACAAAGGCTGCAGGGCCCAGCACAGCACTAACACACTGCTCCTATTCTTTTTTTTTTTTTTAAGAAGAAGGGTTTTCTTTATTTTTATTATTTTTTTTATTGGAAAGGCGGATATACAGAGAGGAGAGACAGAGAGGAAGATCTTCCGTCCGATGATTCACTCCCCAAGTGAGCGCAACGGGCCGATACTATGCCGATCCGAAGCCAGGAGCCTCTTCTGGGTCTCCCACGCGGGTGCAGGGTCCCAAAGCTTTGGGCCGTCCTCGACTGCTTTCCCGGGCCACAGGCAGGGAGCTGGAAGGGAAGCGAGGCTGCCGGGATAGAACCGGCGCCCATATGGGATCCCGGGCGTGCAAGGTGAGGACCCTAACCACTGCGCCACCGCGCCAGGCCCCTATTCTAAACCTATGACTGCCACTACAAGGACTGTATTCCTAAGAAAAAAATCTAGAAATACAAAAGACATTTATGTAAAAGATTGATTAATTTGAAAGGCAGAATTATAGAAAGAGAAAGAAAACACATAGAGACAAATCTTCCATCCACTGGTTTATTTCCCAAATGGCTCGGCTGAGCTGGTCTGAAGCCAGGAATTCCATCTGGGTCTCCCACATGGGTGCAAAGACCCAGGGAGTTGGTCCATCCTCTGCTGCTTTCCCAGGCTATCAGCAGGAAGCAACTAAAATTTAAACCAGCAACCACACAGAATGGCGGCACTGCAGGGGCAGCTTTACGCACCACACTGCAACGCCAGACCCAGGGCTAGACTACACCAGACCTGGCTTCCAGAGATACTTCATGAAGACCAACCACAAAAGCATTCATAGTTTATTTACAATGAGCTTCAATGCAGTGTTGGCAACTTAACATGATTAGCAAAAGCCCAATAGTCCAGAAAATAAATGCCAGTTGATTTTAAAGGCATACAAGGCAGAAGTTGGTAACGAAGCATTGCATTTCAAGGAACGCTCACTGCATCCCCTCCCTTGACTTCAGTAACACACCATTTTACAGCTGGAATCGAGGTCATACGAATCTACCAGAGGCCCAGGTACAAATGTCCTCAGGAGGGACCACATGCAACACAAGCGTGTGACCTAACGATCAGACCTGACATGAACCTCAGGCCCACAGCTGACAAACACTGAGCTCTCTGTACTTTCCTTATCTTTATGAGGCAGCAAATATGGGCTGGTTGGAAAAGCAGCAAAAATCAAATTCTAAAACTCTTTCATGACCTGTTCCTCCTTTTCTCTATCTGCCTACTGTGAGAAGGACTAACTAAATAAGCCAAGAAAAAACACTACACGCTTAAAAATCCTTCACTTAGCAGCAGCATGGCCTCCCCCTAGGTGACTTCTGGACACCTCACCACTAGGAAACCACACCCCCAGCTGCCCTCAGGACTCAGCCTCAGCCTTGGTCTGAGCTTGGATTCTTGGTTCACTTACACTCTTTCGAAGCTGGTGTTGAAGTGTGTTGGGTTAAGCTGTGGCCTGCAACTCTGACATCCCATACTGGACCCAGCAGTCTCAGCTGCTCCACTTCCAAGTTACCTCCCCAGCAATATACCTGGGGAAGCAATGAAAGATGCCCTGGGTGCCTGGACCCCTGCCACCCAAGTGCAAGACCCGGAAAGAGCTGGTTCCTGGCTTTGGCCTCGCCTGGCTCCAACTGTTGAAGCCATTTGGGAAATGAACCATAAAATAGAAAAAAAATCTCTTGTTCTCCTTTCAAATATATTGTTTTAAAAAGTGCACTTGGTTTTCCTGTAATAAAGCCATATACTTCTTCTCCAAGGTTCAAAAATGCCTGCTACAGGTGCTCAGCTTCTTCCTTCCCACATTACTTCTGCGAGGTCTTCCTGGCAGTACACAAAGCAGAGTGCTCAGACAGCATTCTGCAAAGGAGAAAGGTGCTGACTGCACGGAATGCACAACAGACAGACTACAGCAGACTCACAAACCACAAAAGCTGGGGTCGTCTGCAGGCGAAGTCAATCTCCCCCCTTTTCCCAAACACACATGAAGGTGGGCCTCACTCCATGTCAGGTTCCAGAGTCACAGCTGCTCTGTCTCTGACGTGGCTTCCCTTCCTCCAATCAATCAGCAGTCACTGACCTGGTACCTGTGCGGTGGCCCCAGCACACTCATGCCCACTCCCCATCCTCACCTTCAGCTGAGAAGGCGAACGAACAGGTGAGATGGCCCCATAGCACGTGAGGACAACAGTACCTGGGAGCCAGGGGCCTTGAGATCGTCTCAGCTCCAGGAAGGTCTGTGACCAGGGCCAGGGCCTCCCAAGGTCTTTGGAGGGCGTCTGGAGACTGCGGAGGTACGCCGTCCCTGGGTCAGGCTGGAAAAAACAGAGGGAAGGAGAGGCTTCGTGACTCTATCTCGGCCTCCCTTCCAGCAAGTAGAGCAGGGTGTGGCCACTGGGTCATCAATCTTTGCTGTGAGCTATCCCCAGACCCACATCTACTCCCTGATCCCCACACCGATGCCCATCTATCTCCACATGGCAATCTGGGCACACGGGTGGGGGGCCGGGCACCTACAACCTCACCTACACCATTCCTCGGCACAGTCTGACTCTCTCTACCTTCAGGATTAGCTGGCCACCAGGTGAGGTCTTGACTGTGCTGAACATTGGTGAGGTCTGCACCTATAGCCACAGTGCCCCTGTTCCAGTGTCCCGTAACAGTTAATGCAACGAGGGGGCTTGTCAGAAAGCAAACCTCCAGATACCATGATGCTAGGGCCTTGGAGACACCCACCGGACCAATGACACCAGCGGTCCAGACGTCTCTCCTTTGTACTGGGGTCTTCGGCCACCACCCGCTGGGCTGGCTGCACATGCTGGAGCAGGGACTGCTGGCACCGCCGGTAATTAGCAAACCAGTTGTAGACCTGCTCTGCAGTCAAGCTTGTCTCCAAAGCCAAACTCTCCTGTCCGAAAACAGCACAATTAGCTTTGTTAACTCCTGGTCTGTGCCCACACTTCCACAGAAACCAAGCTGACCTCTCCAAAGGCAGCAGAATCGGCACCAGCTGCGCTGGTGGCTGACCAGGGCCTCTCCTAGCCACCTGCTTGGAGAAGACACAACACCTCCCAGGCCCAGGCTCAGTTCGGGAGTAAGGCCAGGCCAAGCGTCGTAGGGAGCCGAGCCTCAGCAGGCCTTGTAGAGCAGGCCCGCAGTGTCCTGAACCTTGCAGAGCAGGCCCACAGTGTCCTGAACCTCGGGAGGGGCCCACTGTGTGCAGTCACCGCCCCCAGCACCATGCACCCCACACATGGGGCGACCCTGAGCAAAAGCCCCAGCAGAGAGGGGGAACCCAGCCCAGTAAGCAGCAGACAGGAGAGGCCACCAGGAGGAGCCATGCGACCGCGGGACGGATGTGCTGAGGGAGCAGGAACCAGGCACTGTGGGCCAATGCCCCTACCCTCAACCCACACCCAGTACCAGCCATCTCAGCCTCCATGCCTACAGCCACACTGAGAACCTAAGAAGGCGACTGGGACTGCCCTCTGTAGACTAGGCACAGGGCACGCCCTCCCAAAAGAGGATAAAGAACAGGCGTGGGGGCAAAGGCCCAGGGACAGGCAGCTGAGGCAGAGGTAAGGCTTCCACCTGTTCTTACCCGCTGAGCCTTGCTGGGGTTAATGCTCACGGCCAAGGCAAAGTCTTGAAGCCTCCTGCGGACCTCTCTGGGGAAGTTCCGACTCTTGAGGCCATCCGGGCAGAGGCCTGCGGGTGGGGGATTCCTGGAGGAGATGAGAACAGCACAGTGAGGGGGCCCAGCGGTCCCCTGCCCTGTGACAGCAACATTTCTGAGGCAAGGCTGTCCCACAAGTGAAAATCAGCGTCTAACCCACACACCTGCAGGCCATGGCGGGGAGCTCAGCCCCAAGACCCCCAAAGAGGGCTCCAGGATCTGGGTTCCCACCCCTATGTTTTCACATTTCCATGTGGCTTTTCCCTGTCCTCCCTGTCTGCCCATGGGACTTATGAGGCAAAGTCCTTGGCCTTCCCACCCATCTCTCAGTGCAGCCCCACCCCCATACCCTTGCGCCCTTCTCTGCCCAGCACTTCCTCCCTAGATTTCACTGAGTTATCATCACTGACTTGCCACCATGGCGCCTGCCAGCCCACTGCACCCCTCAAACACATGGGGACCCCGGCAATGAGGCTGCAGCTGATGTTCTGTGTATTGGCTCCACTTCCCTGCCTCCCTAAGGACTTTCCAGATTCCATTCCAATTCAAGTGTTTCTTGCACCAGAGGCATCGGGGCTGGTAAACATTCTGGCGGCTCTCACCTCCCCCCAGCCCTCCGGCTGCTGCCTCAGTCAGGGCTCTCCCAGTAAAACTTCTCTAGCTTCACCCAGGGTCACTGAGCCAGCTCCTCCCCTCACCACGGGCAGCAGAGGGTCACTGCTGTTCTCCTTTATCACCCTGGACTTCCCTCCCTGCATGCCACACCCCGCACTTCCCCTCACCCCCTGGCCACTCCTCAGCTGACCACTGCAGGGGGTATGAGGAGCAGCTAGGCTGCTCAGGCCACTGGACAACATCCCCAGCACTACTCCTGAGATTGAAGCCTCCTGGAGCTAGGCAGGGGACATGTCCAAGTTGGTCACAGTTTTTCGCCACCACTGAATATATCTTCATTTCTACTGAGGACAAATATCACTTCAGTTGAAGATTTCAGCTGCAAAGCCTATGTGGACGTACATAATGCAGTGGGCACCTTACACATCCCAAATGCAGCTCATCTCCCTGGAACCACTCACCCCACCCCTGCCCTGTGTGCCTTAACAAGAACCACCACACTCCTGGTTCCAACCCAGGGCCAAAAGCCCTGGAATCTCTTCCCTTTTCACTGCATACAACTGTTCTTGGGCCATGATTTGGGTCCTGGACAACGCCTGAGCCGCAAAGAGACACCACCCTTCCTGACAGCCCTCAGGGTCAGCCAGCACCATCAGAATACAGCCCTGGGCTCTCCTTGTGGTTCATCAGTCACTCTCCCCGCAGGTGAAAATTCAGCCACCACCTGTCCCTATGGTTACAGGCGAAGGTCACTGCTGCATTTTCCAAAGGCTGTGAACACCCCTTCAGCCAGCGGACATCCCCTAAACCAGAGGTCTTAAGCCAGACCTCTGAGGTTGCCACTCCCTCTGCCTTAAACACTGGTGCTCACAAGACCACCACCATCCCTCAGGTAGGGTCTCCTTCCAAGGCTGGGATAGACCTGCACTACCAACACTGAAGAAGCCCCTCCCCACAGCCCAGCCCCCTCAGACCACGGTCTCTGCAGAGACCTGCCTGCTAGCGATGATCGATCCGCTAGCACTTCGTGGTCTCATGTCAGTGCCACCTGCAGGAAAGCAAAGCCTAGGGTGCCCCAGCATCCAGACCCAGGGAGTGCTCCCCAAACAGCTTGAGTGACAGGATGCCACCCCTACACTGGTCACCAAGTGGCTGCCTCTGCTGGGCTTCCACTGGCAGGCTGTCAGCCTCTGTGTGGTGGGTCACACAGCCCTAGCGGTCCCAGGCTCACTGACTGCTGGACTCTGAAGGACTTGCCTCACATTGGCCTCCCTGCAAGCAAGCCTCTGTAGTACAATCCATCTCTTCTTCCAGGAGCCACAGGGAGGGGTGGGGTAGCACTCAGAACAAGACCTGTGAGCCTTGCTTGGCAACAGAAAATAACGTAAGGGCATGGCCAACCCCTCAGGAGCCCCTGACACACAGAGCTAAAGCCCAGCAGTACCTCTTCCTGCAGCGGAACTTCTGCACCGGGGTCAACGCAGCCACACCCAGCTTCTTCCTGGCCAGGTCGTAGTGAATGTCGTTCCAGAGCTGCACCAGCTCACGGCTGCCTCCTGGCACCCGACAACCCTGTCAAGGAGAGTCCACTAAAGCCACATGTTGGTAGGAAGAACCAGGTCTGGATGGACCCACGGTTAGCAGTGCTGAGGGCTACAGTGGGAAAGGAATAAACAGGCACAAGCTAGAACCTGGAACAAGTGACATCAAGCGGCCAGGGAGGCATCAACTGCACAGAGCAAGGTCTTGGCCTCCTGCAGAGGGAATGACATACTGAGAGGGATTCCAGGTGCCGCCAGACTGGGGACCAGGGTGATGATGGGTGTACCTGGCCATCTGATCACTGTCAGCGCTTCAAAGCCAGAAAGAAATCAGGTTTCACTCCACCTGCTGTGTTTATGAGCTGGCACCACTTGATGCACAGTACTCAGATTCCCAAGCTGCTTGTAACTCACTCAAGTGAGAATTACCGGAACTAATCTTTGTATAAAACACCTCTCCCAGGCAGCAGCCCTAAGGGGTTGGTCTGTGAGATGTGGGCCAGCAACTCATTGCTAGCTCCCGGCATATGGATAATGCTTGAATGGTGCACCCTGCCCCTCCTTCCAATGGCCACTGAGCCCACATGTACCTCCAGAAGCCGGCAGGCCGCCTGTTGCTGCTCCTGCTGGGCCAGGACACGGGCACACACCAGGGCCACATCTGCATTGTCCAGGAGGTGCGGGCACAGCTGGCTGTCCAGAATGGCAGAAACCAAAGGCTGCATCTGAGTGAGGTCATCTTGGATGTCATGGCATAGGCTGCCCGCGAGGGGCACCAGCTCCGCCGGGGGTGGGTGGGTGTTCCCGTGCTCCCTCAGCAACATCAAGAAGCTCTGCATCATGCCACTCTGCCAACAAAGACCAAGATCAGACCATGTGCACACAGCAGGCCACACTGCAACCTCCATGCCAGATCAGCTGTGGTGCCCAACTGGGAATGGCCAAGGACCACACGCCTGCAAAATTTCCTTCTACCCTCCACCAGAAAAAGTCTGAATCCTGAGAGGGTGACCCCACGGGAGAGTGGCCAGCTCTAGTCCACCTCTTTGTCAACACTATTACTGATGTCATTGGAATGAGGTGGGGAGAGAACTCCTGCTAGTCTACTCCCCAAATATCCACAAGAGGCTATGCAAAGCCAGGTGAAAATTAGTATGGACCTCCCACGTGGACAACACAAACCGATCACCTGCACCTGAGCTATCACCCGCTGCTTCCCTGCCTCCCAGGGTGCAGTTGGGGGCCAGGCTTGAACCCAGATACCTCACAACGATAGGTGGGATCCCCAGCAGACTTAACTGTTACTCCAGAGCCTGCCCCCAGTCACCTGACTTCCCTGAGCCTCCCTTTTCCGCATGAGATAAACTTGATTCTGTTTCCTCGGGGAGGCCCCCAAGGCGTTCCGGGGCACTTGCCCACTGCCGCTGCTGCTCACTGAAAACGCTCAGCTTCCACAGGTTAGCCCGGAAAGGGCGGCCATGAGCAACGGGGTCTGTACCCAGAGCCTACCAAAAACGCTCCCGGGCTAAAGCCTAGGCCTCCACTTCGCCTGGTGCCCTGTGCCACCGCCAGGTCTCACTACAGTGCCAGCTCTCTCCTCACGGGGTCCTGACCCCTCACCGCCTCCTCACTGGGTCCCGACCCCGAGTCCCAGCAGCTCCTCACATATCCTCAACCCGTGTCCCAGCACCTCCTCACCCGGTCAGCCCCCACAGGGTCCCGACGCCCCCTCACCCAGTCCCAATGCCCCCTCAGGGTCCCGACACCCCCTCAGGGTCCCGACGCCCCCTCACCCGGTCCCAATGCCCCCTCAGGGTCCCGACGCCCCCACAGGGTCCCGACGCCCCCTCACCCGGTCCCAACGCCCCCTCAGGGTCCCGACGCCCCCTCACCCGGTCCCAACGCCCCCTCAGGGTCCCGACGCCCCCTCACCCAGTCCCGATGCCCCCTCAGGGTCCCGACGCCTCCACAGGGTCCCGACGCCCCCTCACCCGGTCCCAAAGCCCCCTCAGGGTCCCGACGCCCCCTCACCCGGTCCCGACGCCCCCTCAGGGTCCCGACGCCCCCTCACCCGGTCCCGACGCCCCCTCAGGGTCCCGACGCCCCCACAGGGTCCCGACGCCCCCTCACCCGGTCCCAATGCCCCCTCAGGGTCCCGACGCCCCCTCACCCGGTCCCGACGCCCCCTCAGGGTCCCGACGCCCCCTCACCCGGTCCCAACGCCCCCTCACCCGGGCCCGACGCCCCCTCAGGGTCCCGACGCCCCCTCAGGGTCCCGACGCCCCCTCATCCGGTCCCAATGCCCCCTCAGGGTCCCGACACCCCCACACCCGGTCCCGACGCCCCCTCAGGGTCCCGACGCCCCCTCACCCGGTCCCAATGCCCCCTCAGGGTCCCGACGCCCCCACACCCGGTCCCGACGCCCCCTCAGGGTCCCGACGCCCCCTCATCCGGTCCGACGCCCCCTCAGGGTCCTGACGCCTCCACACCCGGTCCCGACGCCCCCTCAGGGTCCCGACACCCCCTCAGGGTCCCGACGCCCCCTCACCCGGGCGCGATGCCCCCTCAGGGTCCCAACGCCCCCTCACCCGGGCCCGACGCCCCCACACCCGGTCCCGACGCCCCCTCAGGGTCCCGACGCCCCCTCACCCGGTCCCGACGCCCCCTCAGGGTCCCGACGCCCCCTCAGGGTCCCGACGCCCCTTCAGGGTCCCGACACCCCCTCAGGGTCCCGATGCCCCCTCAACCGGTCCCGACGCCCCCTCAGGGTCCCGACACCCCCTCACCCGGTCCCGATGCCCCCTCAGGGTCCCGACACCCCCTCACCCGGTCCCGACGCCCCCTCAAGGTCCAGACACCCCCTCAGGGTCCCGACGTCCCCTCACCCGGTCCCAATGCCCCCTCACCCGGGCCCGACGCCCCTCAGGGTCCCGACGCCCCCTCACCCGGTCCCGACGCCCCCACACCCGGTCCCGACGCCCCCTCAGGGTCCCGACGCCCCCTCAGGGTCCCGACGCCCCCTCATCCGGTCCCAATGCCCCCTCAGGGTCCCGACGCCCCCACACCCGGTCCCGACGCCCCCTCAGGGTCCCGACGCCCCCTCACCCGGTCCCAATGCCCCCTCAGGGTCCCAACGCCCCCACACCCGGTCCCGACGCCCCCTCAGGGTCCCGACGCCCCCTCAGGGTCCCGACGCCCCCTCACCCGGGCCCGACGCCCCCTCAGGGTCCCGACGCCCCCACACCCGGTCCCGACGCCCCCTCAGGGTCCCGACACCCCCTCAGGGTCCCGACGCCCCCTCACCCGGGCGCGATGCCCCCTCAGGGTCCCAACGCCCCCTCACCCGGTCCCGACGCCCCCACACCCGGTCCCGACGCCCCCACACCCGGTCCCGACGCCCCCTCAGGGTCCCGACGCCCCCTCAGGGTCCCGACGCCCCCTCACCCGGTCCCGACGCCCCCTCACCCGGTCCCGACGCCCCCTCAGGGTCCCGACGCCCCCTCAGGGTCCCGACGCCCCTTCAGGGTCCCGACACCCCCTCAGGGTCCCGATGCCCCCTCAACCGGTCCCGACGCCCCCTCAGGGTCCCGACACCCCCTCACCCGGTCCCGATGCCCCCTCAGGGTCCCGACACCCCCTCACCCGGTCCCGACGCCCCCTCAAGGTCCAGACACCCCCTCAGGGTCCCGACGCCCCCTCACCCGGTCCCGACGCCCCCTCACCCGGTCCCGACGCCCCTCAGGGTCCCGACGCCCCCTCACCCGGTCCCGACGCCCCCTCAGGGTCCCGACGCCCCCTCACCCGGTCCCGACGCCCCCTCAGGTTCCCGACGCCCCCTCAGGTTCCCGACGCCCCCTCAGGGTCCCGACGCCCCCTCACCCGGTCCCGACGCCCCCTCACGGGGTCACCTTCTCACGGGTCTTCACTCCCGGCGCCAGCGTCCCAAGCCCTGGACCCGCGTCCTCCGAGAAACCGGGGCTCCGGGAGACCAGGGCGGTGGAGGTGGGGGAGCTCCGGAAGACAGACGGCAAGGAAGGAGCGCGCACCGGGCGGGGCCTCCACCGGGCTCACCGACCTGCCCTACCGTGCCCGCTGCTCTCGCTGCTCTCGCTGCTCTCGGCCGGGTGCAGCCCCGGGTGGAGGCCCAGGCTCACACCTCGTGCTGGGCGTCCAGGGCTCCCGCCCGCCACGCCGACTCACCTGCAATACCGTCCACTTCCCGCTTCCGCTGCGCGGACGTGCCGCACGAGCTCCTC
Organism: Ochotona curzoniae; assembly: GCF_017591425.1. NCBI lineage: Eukaryota > Metazoa > Chordata > Mammalia > Lagomorpha > Ochotonidae > Ochotona > Ochotona curzoniae. The sequence continues at coordinate 6,494,057 of NW_024465405.1, read as the reverse complement.
ACTCCTGCGGGACCGGAGGCACCGTCGCCCGCTGGCCCAGGACTGGAGTGGTCGCTCAATGTATCCACCCGCGGCCAATCACGAGGGGGAGACTGGCGGGGCGGGGGCGCTCAGGGGCAGCCGGAAGGAGTGGAGCTGCCTGGGGTGGGAGCCCTCTGCCCGGGGCGGGCGGGAAGAGGCGCGCTCGCCCCACGCGCTCTCCCCACGCACTCGCCCCTCTCCCGGTTTCCCGGCGCTGGGCGCTGCTCCCCGAGACCCGCTCCCCGTCCCCAGCCTCCCCGGAGAAGGCGCTATTGGAATCCACACGCGCACGGTTCTGAATGCCCCAAAAAGGGCTCTGCTTGTGGGCAGGGAGGGGTTCCAACCCTAGGGCCTGAGCCCCAGTGACCACCGCACCGAGGAAGACATTAGGCACCTGTCGTCAACACCGGCCCCCACGATCTGGCCTCGCCCCTGCGTGCGGGGACACATGACTCTTGTGCTGCAGACCGACCACGTAGGTTTCCAAGGTGGGCCAGGTCAGACTTGAATACAATTTTATTTTATTTTTATTGGAAAGGCAGATATACAGAGAAGAGGAGAGACAGAGATGAAGATCTTCCGTCCAATGATTCACTCCCCAAGCGGCCGCAATGGCTGGAGCTGAGCCAATCCAAAGCCAGGAGCCAGGAGCTTTTTCCGGGTATCCCATGTGGATGCAGGGTCCCAAAGATTTAGGGTGTCCTCGATTGCTTTCCCAGGCCACAAGCGGGGAGGTGGATGAGAAGCGGGATTGCCAGGATTAGAACCAGAGCCCATATAGGATCCTGGCATGTTCAAGGTGAGGACTTTGGCCCCTAGGCCATCGTGCCGGGCCCTATGTGTATAAACTTTTAAAACATATGACTTATTGGGCCTGGCGCGGTGGCGCAAGTGGTTAAAGGTCCTCGCCTTGCACGCCCGGGATCCCATATGGGCACCGGCAGCCCCGCTTCCCTTCCAGCTCCCTGCCTGTGGCCTGGGAAAGCAGTCGAGGACAGCCCAAAGCTTTGGGAACCTGCACCCACGTGGGAGACCCGGAAGAGGCTCCTGGCTTCAGATCGGCATAGTATCGGCCCCTTGCGCTCACTTGGGGAGTGAATCATCGGACGGAGGATCTTCCTCTCTGTCTCTCCTCTCTGTATATCCGCCTTTCCAATAAAAAAAAATAATAATAAAAATAAATCTTTAAATAAAACATATGACTTATTTATGGAAATTTTTGTAGGGTGGCTGAATTCAGAGTTCTGTATTTTCTGCTTTGTGTGTGTGAAACAGCTGCCTGTATGTGCCCTTGCATATGCCACACCTCTGAGCTTTCTGTTCAATGTACATTTCCTGATACGCATAGAGTGACTCCAACTAGTGTCTCTCCCAAATTTCTTTTTAAATATTTATTTATTTTTATTGCAAAGTCAAATACACAGGAAGAAAGACAGGAAGATTCCCCCATCCAATGATTCACTCCCCAAGTGACTGCAATGGTCGAAGCTGAGCTGATCTGAAGCCAGGAGCCAGGAGCCTCTCTGAGGTCTCCCACATGGGTGTAGGATACGATCTCAAGGGCTTGGGCCGTCCTCACCTGCTTTCGCAGGCCATAAGCAGGGAGCTGGATGGGAAGTGTGGGTTGTGGGGATACGAACCAGTGCCCATATGGGAACTCCAGGCACGCAAGTCAAGGACTTCAGGCACTAGGCTACCGTGCTGGGCCCCCTCTCCCATATTGTTTTGTGGGCATCTCTTCTCCTGTGACTTCAGGGATTTTTAAGATTTGTTTTTATTGGGAAGACAGATATACAGAAAGAAGGAGATACAGAGAGAAAGATCTTCTGTCCTCTGGTTCACTCCCCTGGCGGCCACAACTGCCAGAGCTGAGCCGATCTGAAGCCAGGATCCAGGAGCTTCTTCCAGGTCTACTACATGGGCGCAAGGTCCCAAGGCTTTGGACCGTCCTCTACTGCTTTCCCAGGCCACAAGCAGGGAGCTGTATGAGAAATGGAGGCTATATGGGATGCTTTTTTTTTTAAACATTTATTTTTATTATTTTTTCATTGGAAAGGCAGATATAACCCTAACCCCAAGTCCTGCAAGTGGGGCATGCTCTGAGATATTCGCTCAAGAGGTTTCAATAGTTCACCAGTTATGAATCGCTGCCAATCTCGCCCCTCCAAACACGATGAGGTCGTTGAAAAATCCACTGATTGACATTGTCCATCATAGCGTCTCTATTTGCCCGTTATTTTGTGGCCAACCTATAGCTGAGGTGGTTGATTAACTTGTTCCATCTTCTGTCCTTTCATGGTTAGGGTTCTGAGTCTGGCATTTCAATTGGGGAGATCGCCAAAGAAACTTCGTCTGAGGTGTTCCCAGGCCAGATTCTTGTATGCACCAGCAAGTACAGGGTCCGGCACAGTCCATCACCCTGGTCAGCTGGTGGTTGCAATTGCCGGGTTGGTTCTGTTTTCAGCCCTGCTTTCCACTGGAACCAATGGGTGTTGCAGTCCAGACTGGTTCTGCACAGCGCATACTTGGCCCTCACATAAACCTGTGGGAGCTGCAGCCTGGTGAGAGCGACCCGCAATAACCCCCACCAGGCCTGCCCCCTACCCTGGTTTGCCAGTATGTGTAGCAGACCAGTGTAGTCTGTCCCACATCCCCCTTGGCTCTCGTACACGGCAAATGGCATTGAAGCTTAGATCCATCGAAGCAGCTCAACAACCAAGCCCTCACGGGTGTCGATGAGTGCCTCTCTGTCTAGCCACCCCAACCCCTGTCCTAGTTTTTGTGCCAACCCGTGGAAGTCGTAACCCAAGAGGGGGGGAACCCACTATTTCCCTCCCAGGTCTCTCACTCCTGGATTGCGCACTTTCCAGGTGGTTATGCAGTTTAACTGGCAGCAATCTTTCTTGCATCTGCTGGCTCACTTCCCCAGGGACCACCACCAGAGCCAGCAGCGGCTGGGCCGGGACAAGCCTGGGAATCAGGAGCTTCCTCCAGATCTCCCACAGGAGCACAGGGGCACAGGAGCACAGGGGCACAAGCCCCTGCACCATCCTCTGCTGCTCTCCCAGGAGTACCAGCAGGGAGCTGGACCGCAGGGGAAGCAGCCAGGCTTTAAAATAGCACCCATACAGACCATCCGCCTGGGAGGCTGAGGCTTGACCCACTGGGACAACACCCCACAGCACCACCCCACAGCACCCGACTCCACCCCTCGATGGTTTCTTCAGCAGCTCCTTCACCAGACTGGTGAGGGTGCCTGTCCCCCTGGCTTGCACAACTTATGCCGTTGCGTGCTGTGAGAGCAGCCGGTACAAAGGAGGGATCCAGGCATGTTGCTACTCTACCTGTCCTGGTGAGAAGGAACTCTGTGGAGAACACACATCAGCCGTTGGGTGTCTTGTGGCAGGTGGCACATCAGCGGTGGCCGATGGTCCACGGCTGGCCTGCAGGAGAAAGAGTCTTCAGTCCAGGATGGCCCTGGTGGAGGGTGAAGCGTTCCCTGGTGAACGAGAGGGCAGCAGCATCTGGCTGGAGGCCGTGGGGCCAAATTCCTGCCTCAAATGCACACGACAGGGATGCCTAAGCCCTCGAGTGTTTCCTCGGAGCCCCTGACTTTAAAGGGAAAGGGGTCCTCATGAGCCCATGCCCGGAGATGGCATGGGAGGCCACGCTGGACACCCATGCCACCGAGGTTGTGGCAAGAGGAGGCTTGTGGGCCCTCATGGACACACACACACACACACACACACACACACACACACACACACGGGCCCTGTAGGAGAGAAAGACAGTGGGCAGGCAGGCAGGAGGGCAGGGACAGACTCTAGCACCTGGGAAAGGGGGTCATGAGCACTGACACACGAAGAGCAAGCAAGCAAGCAGGTCATTGTGGGGAGGCCGCAGCCATCCACGTGGGCTTGAGCTGTCGAGCGACCAGGTAGGAAAGTGTCTTGTGAAAATGGGTGTGGAGCCACCAGAGAGAGCGCCGGAGAAGGCCTGGAGCCTGAAGACACCCACGAGGAAGGGCAGGGCTTCTGCCAAAAAGCAGGAGGATAACAGACCTGTTGCCAGAGACCAGCACTAAGCAAGCGAGCAGGAAAGCGGTGTCTATCAGGACAACTTGGATCAAGCACTGAGCGGGCAGGGGTAGGCAGGACAGCTGTGGAGGGCCTCCAGGAGGGGCTGGGGTGCACGGCCAAGGCACGGGCAAGCGGGGAAGGGGTAACGAGTGTGTGAGTAGAGGGCAGGGATACGGGGGAGCACCTCCCCAAAGAGCCTCTCCAAAAGAAGGGTTCAGGGCAGAGTGCAGGAAGGGCTGCGGTGAAATAGTCCAGGGGTCCAGGCCTGTGCTGCCGGGAGCACAGGCCCTGAAAGCGCTCCCTTGTCCAGGCCCAAGTGGTTCCCTGGCCACCGTCATACCTGCTCATGACTTCTGCCACCTGCAGTACAAGTTCCCAAGTGTGCCCCAAAAGCCTGGCCATTGGGCCCGGTGCGGTGGCGCAAGTGGTTAAGGTCCTCGTCTTGCATGCCCGGGCTCCCATATGGGCGCCGGTACTACTCCCAGCAGCCCCGCTTCCCATCCAGCTCCCTGCCTGTGGCCCGGGAAAGCAGTCAAGGACGGTTCAAGGCTCTGGGACCCTGCACCCGCGTGGGAGACCCGGAAGAGGCTCCTGGCTTCGGATTGGCTCAGCTCCAGCCGTGGCGGCCGCCTGGGGAGTGAATCATTGGACAGAAGATCTTCCTCTCTGTCTCTCCTCCTCTCTGTATATCCGCCTTTCCAATAAAAATAAAAGCCTGACCATCTCCTTGCACTGCAACACGAACACAGCACTGCATGCCTGCTCGGTTGAGCTCTGCTGGGCTCAGCTGTGCTTGATTGTGCTCGGCGGGGGGGGGGGGGGGGGGGGGGGGGAAAGGTGCTGGGAATATAGACGTCTCAGAATGCACCTCGAGAGACAAGGGGATGGTGTCTATTGTCCCAGAGCGCCCGTTCGAAGGCTACCTAGTGGAACATCTTTTCTCAAAATGCTTCCTCACGCCAGCGGCAAGAGTATTTAAGTGGCCTGACGTGGGACTACAACTTCCAGAGAGCCCATGGGCACGCAGACTGACGTGGGACTCGAACTCCCACAGTGCCCTGAGCGTGCTGACGTAGGACCCCAGCTCCCACAATGCCCTGAGCATGCTGACGTGGGACTGCAACTCCCAAAGGGCCCATGGGCATGCAGACTGACGTGGGACTGCAACTCCCACAGAGCCCTGAGCACGCAGACTGACGTGGGACTGCAACTCCCAGAGTTCTTTGGGTGTCCTGACGGAGTATCTTGCTGGTGAAGGCACCCTGACACTTTTACCACAGAGGCCCAGGCTCATGCTAGGCACCAAGCGTCCTACACCCCCTCCTGGGCCTTGATATGTGGGCCGTTCGGCCTTGGACCCCTGGTCTTTTAACGACAGGTGTCCGGGAGCCCTGTCCGGGACCCCCACCTGACGCTGGGGCAGCTCAGGGCTGGGCTGTCTAGCACTCAGAAGGCCTGAGCCCACCTGGGGTACAAAGGGTGGCTTTGCGTGCCCTCTCGTGGCCAATAGCACTCACTGCAGGACGCTCCTCCTGCCAGATCAAGGGAAGCCGACCCAGCCCAGAGAGGCATTCTCTCTCAAGACCCTCTTGACAGAGGTTGCACAGGAGTTCCATGACAGAGTCCTTACGCACGCCCTCGGGGTCTGCATTCACACGGAAAAAAGCAGTCTAGAGCCACAGCACAGCACAGCCTGCTCCTTCCCAGGAGCCCAGCAGCTTTCTGTCTCTTCCTGCCTGCCTACCTGCCAGCCTCCCTCTGTCCTATTTGCTTTGAAACACAGAGCAACAGAGAGGGAGAGGCAGCAATCTTTCTTGCATATGCTTGCTCACTTCTGCAGGGACCACCACCAGAGCCAGCAGTGGCTGGGCCAGGACAAGCCTGGGAATAAGGAGCTTCCTCCAGATCTCCCACAGGGGCACAGGGCCACAAGGGCACAGGAGCATGGGGGCACAAGCCCCTGAACCATCCTCTGCTCCTCTCCCAGGAGTAGTCGCATGGAGCTGGACTGCAGAGGAAGCAGCCAGAATTTGACGCAGCACCCATACAGGGTGTCTGCCTGGGATGTTGAGGCTTGACCCACAGAGAGAATATCCCGCCCCGCCCCGCCCCACCCCACCCCACACCACACCACACCATACCAACCCTTGCTGGATTCTGAATTCTTCAGTAGCTCCTTCACCAGGCTGGTGAGGGTGCCTGTCCCCCTGGCTTGCACAACTTATGCCGTTGCCTGTTGTGAGAGTGGCGAGCACAAAGGAGGGATCCAGGCATGTTGCTACTCTGCCTGTGCTGGGGAGAAGAACTCTGTGGAGAACACACATCAGCGTTTGGCTGTCTTGTGGCAGGTGGCACATCAGCAGCAGCTGATGGTCCACCGGTGAACTGCAGGAGAAAGCGTTTTGAATCCAGGATGGCCCTGGAGGAGGGTGAAATGTTCCCTGGTGAACGAGAGGGCAGTGGCATATGGTACGGGGTTGTGGGCCAAATTCCTGGCTCAAATGCACATGACAGGGATGCCTGACCCCCCAAGTGTTCCTAGTAAGCCCTGAGGAAGGGAAAGTGGTTCTTGTGAGCCCATCCGAGATGGCATGGGTGGCTGTCGTTTTCCCATAGCAAGAACTTGGAGCATTGACCTGACAATAACAGGCCTGTTCTACTGACTGATGTTCGCAATAGCTGAAGTTTATGGATAGCATCAGACTTTTTTTTTTTTAAGATTTATTTACATTACAAAGTCAGATTTACAGAGAGGAAGAGAGACAGAGAGGAAGATCTTCTGTCCGAAGATTCACTTCCCAAGAGAGTGCAACAGCTGGTGCTTGTGCCGATCCGAAGCCGGGAGCCAGGAACCTCTTCTGTGTCTTCCACACGGGTGCAGGGTCACAAGCCTTGGGCTGTCCTCGACTGCTTTCCCAGGCCACAAACAGGGAGCTGGATGGGAAGTGGAGCTGCAGGGATTAGAACCGGTGCCCATATGGGATCCTGGCCTGTTCAAGGCGAGGACTTTAGCCACTAGGCCACTGCTCTGGGCTCAGGACCAGACTTGTAAAGGAAGGTTTTCAGGTAGTTCTCCAGGGAAGATAGGCTTGAGCCATTTACATCTCAATAGCAAGGTACAGTTAGTTCCCCAAAACACAGCTAATTCCTCTAGCAGGTTCTTTATCTAAACTGTGAACAGGATGTATCCTGCTCATTCATCTCCTTATCAGTTGCTTCTGGCTCCTTCAGGGGAGAGTCAACTGGCTATTGTCTCCCACAATAGCAAAGATTCTCAATGCTATTCTACAAATCCCCTTTTGTGTTTTGTAAAATTAGGCCTGAAAGATGTAGCTAGGGAGAACATGCCCTTGGAAGAGCTGAAAATGGGGAGAAGCAATACTAATATGTTATACAAAAATAACTTCACCAGGGACCACCTACCCCAACTGCCTATTATCTAACTGCTCCACATTCTTTTTTCCCAGAGAATGGTCCCTGGCTGCCTGTCAGGGATGATTGGCTGGTGCTCGCTCTACTTCAAGCTGAGAAAGGGTGCAGAGAGGGGGCCACAGCAGCCAGGTATTTTCCAGGGAATGCATCTAGGGGTCCTTGGTAAAAGATAGCAAAATAACAGCTGTAAATGCTCCCAAGGCAACATGTTTTTTAGTTTAACTAAAAGCAGAGTGGCAGAGGAACAGTGAAAGTTTCAACATTAACATTCATCATATATAACAGCTGAGTATAAACTTAACATCAAAGTTTGTATGCAGTTACATCTTGTTTAGCATTAACAGTCTTAAGTTAGTAAGAGTTTTTAAGTAGATTCTTAACCCATAGTTTAAACTTTGCCATTTATAGTACTCCAGCATGATTTTACAGAACTTCATGCAGGGTTAGGGTTAGGGTCATGCAGCCCCACTGTAAGGCCACACGAAGTGAGGACAGCCTTACCGACTCTCGAGAAAGTGAGTCTCCCCAATGATCAACGAAGACGAGGCTTGATGCAAAAGCAGGAGGATTTATTCAGATGCCAGCGCGCTGGGATGGAGGCCAGTTCCTCACGCAGGAGGGTGGCACATCCATACTCAGTCGCTACACCACATGGCTTTTATAGGTCAAAATCACTCAGATACAGCATTTTGAAAAATAGTTTACTAATAGGTACAAATAGAATCATAAAACAATAAAGTTAGGGGCTGTTTTTTCCTGACCATTACATCATAAGACTGCTGTTTCTTTTAGTCCTTTGTCACAATTTTCCTTGAGTTTGCTTCTTTTTCAGACCAAGTTTACTTTTCTCAGACCTTTGGAGCCTCCTCCAAGAAGTCAGGGACTTTTCGGCTCCTCACTGTTTTATCTTGATTCCTGCTGAGATATTTATCTCAGGGCCACTGTTGAATTTTGTGTCCTGAATCCCAATTGAACCTAATCATTTACCAAAGACATCCTATTCAGCTATTCTCAGCAAGTAAGACAAGTAAAGTACAGAAAGCAAGTTAAATTTCTCTATTTTAAATCGTCCTTTTCATTCCCCCCTTTTTCTTGTGACTAAATCCCAATCATGGGATTTCAGTTTCTGTATCTTGAGAATTTACATACTGATATTGTTGTCTTAACATTAAGACTTGCACAGCACTAATTCTCTCCCTAATGAAAGCGATTAGGCGGCTAAGAATGCAAGGGCCGAGAATCAACAATAGCAATAGAATTAGGAGGGGCCCAGTCAGGGTGGAAATAAGGGTGGTCAACCACGGAGACTGGGTAAACCAGGATTCAAACCATCCCTGTCTATCTTTATGTTCCCATTTTCGTTGGTCCAATCTTTCTCTTAATTTTTTCATGGTATCTTTAACGACTCCGGAGTGGTCTATATAAAAACAACATTCCTCCTTTAAAGCTGCACACAATCCGCCCTGTTGGAGGAAAACTAAATCTAATCCCCTCCTGTTTTGGAGAGCTACTTCGGACAAGGAGGTCAAGGATTCTTGAAGTTTAGAGATTGAATCTTCCAGTGCTCGTATATCTTCTGCAACTATGCTTTGAAGTTCTGACATTTTGGAATCTTGTGTGGCTATAGCTGCGACTCCGGTTCCAATTCCAGTTGCTACTCCGAGGCCTAATAAAACTGCTAGAGTAATTGACACTGGCTCCCTTTTAACCCTATTTTCTTGCAGAGCATTAAGGAAATCATAGTCTGGATGATAAATTATTCTTGGGTACACGCGGACTAGTACACAATAATCAGAAGTCAAACTTAATACTTGGAGGGAGAGATGGGGTGTTAGGCCACTACCACAGGCCCACCATCCATCTGTAGGCGCTGTGATATAGCCCTCGCTTGGCAAAGTCTTGGCAAAATCGGCGCAAAGGTGGTGATGAGTGGTAGGTACATTCCCTAGGCATAGTCCCTTACCTGAAACCATTGCTAGAGTAAGCCTGGCCGGTTTTGGACTAGCGCCCATAGGTGCAACAGGGTCTATAATTAAAACTTGTTGAGACTGATTCCATGCCACAGCCTCATAATAGGGAGGAGCAATATTATAACAGAGCCAGCAGCTTTCTGTGGCTTCCGGGTTGGTCACATTTAGGGCTAGAAAGGCCTTGTCGATTATTTTTAATAGATTAGCTTGAGTGGATGGCCAACTACTCTGCGGCGGGACAGTTTCTACTCTAGGGGCCAGAGAGGAAAACTGTTCCGGGGTTGGTTCGTGAACATTAGATGGTGCATGAATAATGAGGTTGGGCCCTATTGATTCGGTAGGCGGAGGTGAGATTTTAAGTCGAATGGTGAAAATTAGGCCTCTATCTTGTCCTGACAAGTAAAATCGTAAACCCCAGGTTCTACCCTTCACCCACTTCATTCTCTCTTCTGGCAATCTAGAAGCTCCATGTCTGCCATTTAAGGTAAAGGTAATATTAAGTGGATTACAAGGGAAATCTCTACAATAGGTGCCCCTCCACCTATCACTGGGTCGACAAAGAGTCAGTCTCGAGGCACCTGGCGTGATTGTGCCGCGTGCAACTTGTATCCGGTCCACCCGTCTGATGGCCCACGGAATCCATGGAACAGTTCCAGTGGTCTCACAGCCCCATTTAGCACAATAATAGTCATTTGCCTTTCCACAGGACCCATCTCTCATTACCAATTCCTCCTTAGGGCACACATAAAAAAGTAGTTGCTGTAATTCCTCTCGCTGTATTTCCCAATCTGGGAGGCTTGCGGCTACTAATGTACATAAATCAGGGGTCAGATCAGGCCACCACGTCCCAGGGGGAGCTATTGTAGAAGTCGACCAAATTACATTATTAGTTTGGGAGACTACTTGCCAAGTGAGTAGCTGAGGCTGATGTGGACTGAAATCGGCTTCACACTTTGTCTGTAGTGGCAGGAGTAGGCAGACGGTGGAGACGCAACTTAAGAGGATTGTCAGTTTTCTGGACCGTCCATTCCGGTGCAGGAGTCGGGGCAGGCTTGACATGGGAGGCATGTATCCAGGCAGCGATCCCATCTACCTTGACAGCCGTGGGTGTTGTTAGAAGCACTAAGTAGGGGCCCTTCCAGCGAGGTTCGAGGTTAGATGCGCGATGCCGCCGCACGTAGACCGAGTCTCCTACTTGGAATTGATGTGGCACGCAAAGGTTTCCTGGCTTATAGGCTTCACGTAGCTGGGACCAGATCTCGTTCTGAACTGTCTGTAGAGCTTTGAGCCTAGAGTGTAAACTAATATTAGTACAGTAAATGGGTTCGAGCATTTTGCTTAAGGGGGGGTGGGGACCCGTACAGAATCTCGAAGGGAGTTAGTCCAAACATGGAAGGGGTGTTCCTCACCCGGAACAAAGCTAGAGGAAGGAGCACCGTCCAATCTGAATGGCCAGTCTCTAAGGTCAATTTAGTCATGGTCTCCTTTAGGGTTCTATTCATCCTTTCTACTTGGCCTGAGCTCTGGGGCCTATAGGCACAATGTAATTTCCAATTAATCCCCAGTATAGTGGCCACCTGTTTACTCACCTGGGCAACAAAGGCAGGTCCGTTGTCCGACCCTATTACCTGCGGTATTCCAAACCGGGGGATGATTTCTTCCAAAATCTTTTTAGCCACTACTGTGGCAGTCTCTTTCTTGGTCGGGAAGGCTTCTGTCCATCCTGAAAAGGTATCTACGAAGACTAGGAGATATTTGTTCCCGTATTTAGCAGGCTTGACCTCTGTGAAATCAACTTCCTTAATAAACACCTGGTCTGTCTCCTCTTAGTCTCTTTCCTGTTACTACGGTTCCTCCACGGGCATTAACTTGTTGGCAAGGCGTGCAGCTTTAGACTATTTCTTCAATTAAGTCCAATTGTCCTATGATGTAATAACCAGTCTTTTTGAGCATAGCTGCCAGTCATTTTGCTCCTAAATGGGTCAACTTATGTATTTGCTGCACAATTTTTTTAGCTTTTTTTTCCTGGAAGGACAATACGGCCTGTCTCCGTCCTCCAGAGTTGGTAGCCTTTATTCCTTCTGCTAGCCTCAGGGCCTGGGTCAATGTTATTAGTTCTGCTTTTTGGGCCAAAGTCTCCTCAGGCAGTTTACTAGCCCATATTATCTGCTGTCCATCCACTACCGCCGCCCCTGCCATCCGCTTACCTTCTGCCATATAGCTACTACCGTCCATGAACCAGGTGACTTCCGCATCTGCCAGCGGCTGGTCTTTTAGATCTCCACGGATTCCCGCTGTCTCAGCCAGAATTTCCTGACAGTTACGGGGCTCCGCCTCTCCAGGGTCGATGTCCGGCAGAAGTGCGGCTGGGTTGAAATGGGCTATAGGGGCAAACTTTACCCGTTCTGAATTCAGGAGCAGCTCTGGTAATGTATCAGGCGAGCAATGGACAGCCAACAGTCAGGCGGTTGGCACACTACACTTTCTAGTGCATGGGGAGCCAGGACAGTTACTGCTTGTCCAAAAGTGAGCTTGTCTGCGTCTTTAAGTAAAAGGGCCACTGCCGCGATGATTCTCAGGCAAGGGGGCCAGCCGGTGGCCACCGGATCCAGTTTCTTTGACAGATAGGCCACTGGCCTCTTCCAAGGGCCCAAGTGTTGGGTCAGCACCCCTTTGGCCACCTCCTTCTTCATGCACATAAAGGTCGAATGGCTTGGACACATCTGTGGGCCGTCTGCTTCTGGCAGATCTGGGTCTTCTTTGCAGATGTCCAGTTTTCTAGTCGAGCCAGCTCTTCTAGCAGGGCAGAGGTCCCATCTTCGCATTCTTCGGCATGGAAGGGAGCTAGGTCTCACTGCTCATCCCGTTCCGGCAGTCTTGGCCCACGTTCTTCGGGCCGGTCTATCCAGTCTGGTTGGCTACCAGGGGGCAGGGATGTCTCAAAGAGGCAATGTTCATCCTTTAACTTTACATACAGTTAGTACTTGCAAAAAAACGGCCATCTCTGTCCATTGTTTAGGGTCCCGTTCTTGAAAAGGTGATTTGGGCTTCCAATCTAGTCTCTCTTCCCTGGGCAGTCCCAAACCCAGTGTCTTTTTTCCTTGCAATAGGCGCATTGATCTCTGGTTAATGTTTCTCTAGACTGCCAGTTGCCCAGGGTCCTTATCTTTCTATATTAATACTCCTCTATTCTTCTCCCTGTTCCTGACTACAGTGGCCAGGATTCTCATCAAATTCTTTTCCTATCTCCTATTCCTTCAATCCTCTCTCTCTTTCTGTTCCTTAATCTTTGTCTGCTCTCTCTTTTTCCTCTTTCTTAATTTTTCTCTGCTCTTTTTCTCTTTTTTGTTCTCTCTTCCTCTGTCTCTCTTATACACTTTCTCAGTTTCCTTCACTAGATCCTGCAGGGAATATCTTCTTAGCCCGTCTAATCTCTGAAGCATTCTCTTTATATCTGCAGCTGCCTGATCTATAAAGGCCATTGCCACTGAGGCTCTCTGCTCCTCTGCCTCTGGATCAAATGGAGTACACCTGCAATAAGCTTCCATGAGGCGTTCGAGGAACACAGAGGGGGGTTCAGCGGGCCCCTGAAGAACTTCTCTTATCTTAGCCAAATTTGTGGGGCGCCTTGCAGCCCCTCTGAGACCAGCCACCAGAGCCTGGCGATAGATTCGAAGGTGCTCCCTACCTTTGGCAGTGTTAAAACTCCAATCCGGCCGCGTCAAGTGGAAACTGAAATCTACAACATTCTGCAAATGGGTAGGGTGTCCATCAGGTCCTGGGACATTTTTCCAGGCTTCCAGGAGGATGCTCTCTCTCTCCTCAGTGGTGAAGAGTCTGCAATAACTGCTGATCTAAAAGGACAGTTAACTTCAATTATATAAATCTGCTAAAGAGAAAGGCCAATACTGCAGAGGCTGCAACCCATTTGCCATTTGCCCCCTCAGGCCCAAATGCCTGGAGAGGGAGTGCCACAGCAGTGTCTGGGATCCCGGCCCGCCTAATCCAGGTTCCCACAGCCAGTCCCTCAGTCCCTCAGAGGGAGTGAAACAGGAGGAGGAACAGATAAGAGTAGGTCCGCCTGGGCGTTTGGATAAATCTTTTTGGGGCGATCTGCTGACACTCAGGCAGCTGGTACCTGTGCCGGGCGAGGAGAAACCCAGGGACGGAACCAAGGGGGGCGATTCTGAGAAAGATTTTCCCAAACCAGGATAAGGCTGCTGATCAGGGTAGCCTTTTGGACCTGTTAGAAAAACAACTTTTTAAACTGCTTGAATGATATCAAGATTACAAGAGCCTTCTTTCGGCCAGCCCATGTTGAAAGTGGGCCCTTCCACAGAGCAGAAAGTTTGCCAAGATCTTCTTTTAACCTGGAGGGAGAGATCGGTGAGCCCTATCCTTAACTTCAGTCCAATGGTCAAGAGTCAAACTAAGGGGTGTCGTCACAGTCTGTCCCATCATTATCATCACAAGAGCACTCAGAAAAACGAATAACAAAATACACAAACAAACACGTCCCTCACTTTTCTTCTCAATTCCTCTGGAGATGGGGAATTTCCGCAGCGGGAGCCTGCCGAGCGTCCTCGGCTCTGCCTCCACCCTGGAGTGTCCTCCAGGGCCACGACCTGTGGTCCTCCGGGCACGTCTGCCAACCACTGTCCACGATTCTCACGAATCAGAAGACGGTCGTGAAATGCCGTAGCTCCAGGCAGGGCTCGAACCTCATGAGCAAACCTGTCCCAGGTGAGAGTCCAAGTTGCACGAGCAACCTCACCCCAGAAAGGGAGCTGCAGCTCGGGACTCGTACCACATGAGTCCCACCGGGGACGCGCAGACACAGACAGGACTTCAGACAGGACGTAAAGGCACAACACATAACACACAAGGCGCCTATTTACCTCCAAGCCTGAATTCGAGGATCAGGGGGCGACACAAGCTTCCCAGCCAACGCACCAAAATGTAAGGTCACACGAAGTGAGGACAGCCTTACCGACTCTCGAGAAAGTGAGTCTCCCCAATGATCAACGAAGACGAGGCTTGATGCAAAAGCAGGAGGATTTATTCAGATGTCAGCGCGCTGGGATGGAGGCCAGTTCCTCACGCAGGAGGGTGGCACATCCGTACTCAGTCGCTACACCACATGGCTTTTATAGGTCAAAATCACAGATACAGCATTTTGAAAAATAGCTTACTAATAGGTACAAATAGAATCATAAAACAATAAAGTTAGGGGCTGTTTTTTCCTGACCATTACATCATAAGACTGCTGTTTCTTTTAGTCCTTTGTCACAATTTTCCTTGAGTTTGCTTCTTTTTTTTTTTTTAAGATTTATTTTTATTATTTTTTCATTAGAAAGGCGGATATACAGAGAGGAGAGACAGAGAGGAAGATCTTCCGTCCAATGATTCACTCCAAAGCCAGGAGCCTCTTCCGGGTCTCCCACGCGGGTGCAGGTTCCCAAAGCTTTGGGCCGTCCTTGACTGCTTTCCCAGGCCACAGGCAGGAAGCTGGAAGGGAAGCGGGGCTGCCGGGATTAGAACCGGCACCCATATGGATCCCGGGCGTGCAAGGCGAGGACCTTTAACCACTTGCGCCACCGCGCCGGGCCCAGAGTTTGCTTCTTTTTTAGACCAAGTTTACTTTTCTCAGACCTTTGGAGCCTCCTCCAAGAAGTCAGGGACTTTTCGGCTCCTCACTGTTTTACCTTGATTCCTGCTGAGATATTTATCTCAGGGCCACTGTTGAATTTTGTGTCCTGAATCCCAATTGAACCTAATCATTTACCAAAGACATCCTATTCAGCTATTCTCAGCAAGTAAGACAAGTAAAGTACAGAAAGCAAGTTAAGTTTCTCTATTTTAAATCTTCCTTTTCACCACTTCCCATCCAGCTCCCTGCTTGTGGCCTGGGAAAGCAGTCCAGGATGGCCCCAAAGCCTTGGGACCCTGCACCCGTGTGGGATACCCGGAAGAAGTTCCTGGATCCTGGCTTTGGATCGGCATAGCATCGACCGTTGCGCTCACTTGGGGAGTGAATCATCGGACGGAAGATCTTCCTCTCTGTCTCTCCTCCTCTCTGTATATCTGACTTTGTAATAAAAATAAATAAATCTTTAAAAAAAAAAAAAGAAAGAAAATAACTTTAAAAAAAGTTTTATAATTCTAACAAGTCATATGTTAACAACTGAAAAATAGAAAAACCTTAGGCAGGTTAACAGGGAAATCTCCAACAACTTAGTGAGGAAGAAATTAACTCTACATCCTACCTAGTGAAGTCCAGAAAAGCAAATAGGAAGCCTGAGCAGTAAGGTACAGGTCTAGTGATTATCAACTAGTTAACCTTTATTAGTCTCTGTTTATCTGAACTAATTTTGGAGCTCCCGAACAACCCTGATGGTCAGTGTAAGAGAGGTCTGGGAGCCAAAACTGGAACAAAGTAAGGACCAGAGAAAGCTTCTCTCCTGAGTCAAGAAGGAAATTTACAATCCTTTTATCTCTGAGTATCACCCGGGGCTCCTGGCTGTAGTTCCGATGTCACCAGACCCTATGAGGAGGCTTCTAGGCTGCTACCATCCCATGTGGGAAATCCAATAGGAAATGACTGACCTCAGAGTTCTAGGCCTCTGAGGGCATTCACATCCCCTTTGGTCTCCTTGGCAGTTGGGATATGGTTCTCATTGTCCACATCGACAATCCACTGCTTCTGTGGTGAAGGCACTGGGATGGCCTCCGGGGATCTCTTGGACTAGGATACAGACTCCCCTTATCCTCCTGCTCTGCCCTGGGATCCCCTCCTTTTAAGAGGGATCAACCTCCTTTTAAGAAGGTGTCAGGGTTGTTCTTGAATCTCACCACTAGTTTCTATAGGTTTTCTAACATCTAAGGAAGTTAAGAATCTGTTCTCTATAAATCACCTATTACAATCTTAATAAATTATATTTAATGTTTTCCTCAAGCATTCTAAGAAGGTGGAAGATTTCTCTGCACTCCTGATGTGTAGTGAAACAAAAAGAACATTAAAAAAAACTCTGGTTTTACGGTTCTTAGAGGCAGCTCCCCTGGGGATTCCATCTTCTCCATGGGCAGAGTTGTATTCTATGGAGTTGCTGCAATTCTGAGGCCGGATGAGCCACAGGGAAACCCACAGTGTTGAGGATCCATCAGGAAATTCTAGAGACAAGAGCCTAACCTTTTCTATGGGTTATTAGTGTTCTACAATATCAGTCATTTTGTTGTTTTATATACACAAGAATTTATCAGAGAATATAGAAAAATGTTTATCAGGAATATTAATGTGTCTTTAAGGAAAATTTTAAAAGGCAATTTCATAAGTTAAGTATTAGAAACATTATAAAGTGTCTCTGGAGTGCATCCCACCTTCTTATTTATTAATTATTATTTTGTAAACAATTGGCTTTTTAAGGTGTGGCAGTAAGTCACAGTAATTCTGTGCCACCAGGTTGCTTACTCTCAGAATAAAATTTCAATGAAAAATATCAAATAACAGTTTCTTTTTATTAATTACATTGCATTATGTGACACATTTTCATAGGCTCTGGAATTCCCTCAACCCCTCCCCATACCCTCCCACATGGTGGATTCCAGTAGTACTGTTCAAATTCAGTCAAGATTTTTTCATTGCAAGCATATACCAAGTATTGAGTCCAGCATCTTATTGTCCAGATAAATTCAACGGTTTCTTGGGGATACCATCTGTGGTCTGAAGGTGGAGCTGGCAGGATATCATCCCAATCAATTAAAAGCCACAATGTAACATCAACAACAATTTACAACATTATGGAATTATTTGACATGGTATTGAATAACCAATATGTTAAAAAATTCAAGTTCTTAACCACGTCCTGTGACTACTTCATTGACATTTCAATTTTAGTTTATAAACAACTGGCTTCTATATACCTTAAAATGGCTATAAGGTACTATTCAGCTATCTCAGGTTTATTTTCATTTTGGTATTTAGCAGTTTATAGTGTTGAAGCATGATTTTGCTGAACTTGGCAGATTTTAGGATAATCTAAACTGGCTTATAACTCTAACAAGGTGTATGTTCACAGTTGAGGTGCAGAACATTTTTAGGAGGGGTGTGCAGAAAAATCTTCAATACCTTTGTGAGGAGTAACTAATCTTTGTGTCCTACCTAGTAAGGTATGATTGAGTCCACACTGACCGTTTCCTGTCTGGTTCTAAGCTTTCCTTGTTGTTCTCTGTCTGTCTATTCTAATTTTGTTTTGCTTTGCTTTGCTTTGTTTTGTTTTGTTTTGGGGGGGGCCTCCAGAGTGACCCTGATAATCATTGCCAGAGAGGGTGGGGATCCAAAGTTGGAACTAAGTAAGGACCAGAGAAAGCTCCTCTCCCTAGTCCCAAAGGAAATTTACTGTTCTTCTGTTTCTGCAGACTGCTCAGGGCTCCTGGCTGTTGTTCCCATGACCTTGGATCCTGCGAGGAAGGATTTGGGCTTCTTCCATCCCATGTGGTAGATCCAAATGGGGGTGGATGACCTCAGAGTTCTCGGCCTCCAAAGGTACTCCAATTCCCCGTGGTCTCCTTGGCAGTTGGGATGTAGTCCTTAGTGCCCATACTGATAGTCCTTGGTGAGGATCCGAGAGTTCCCAGGGTTGGGATACAAGCCTCCTCCTGTCCACCTGCTCCACTATGGGGTGCCCCATCAAATAACAGTTTCAGAAAACATTACCCAAAAGTCCAATGTCTGCTGTGAATTTGGAAACAAGAGCACTGGTTAACAATTAAAACTAAATTGTATTAACAATTTTTACAAAAGACAAATGTTAAGATACACGTGTGCATGTGTGCACACACACACATACACACACTTTTGGGGACTTAAAAATGATTGTTTTCAACCAAGCTTAATCATAGTAGTGTTCACTAGAAACCAATAAGTGAAAAGCCATCAAGTCAAAAGCCTTGAACCAAGACACTGAAAAACATTGATCACCACTATGAAATCCCTCCATGAAAAAGAGAATCAAGATGGAGGAATAGAGTAAGAACACGTTTAAACTGACAGAAAAACATTTAATCAGCATGAAGCAGAGAGGACATATTTCAGGAAATAGGAAAGGACAGAACAACAGCAGAGGGGTTCCTGGAGACTGACAGACACAGAAAAGCAGCGGACACAACGGTGTGGTGTTGCAGTGACTGATACTCCAGCAGCATTCAGCTAATGGTGATCTGAACTCCACCAGCAGCCAGAACTCCACCAGCAACCAGGTGGGAAGGGACTTTCACTGGGAGCTTGGGAGGTGAACCCAGACAAAGAACTGTCCATCCTACTGGTCCGTTTGCTTTGACCAGGAGCAGAGACAGAGCAGCATATCACAGATGGGCAGTGCAAGAGCAGGGTGGATTTCATAGCCTAGTCAGCCCCCTAGAACCGAACTGGGCACCATTTTGCATAAGGAGGAAAGGACTGAGCATGTTCTGAGCTGGGAGTGAGCTCATTTCTGACTCAGTGAACTGAATCAACGTGGCATTCTATGGGTTCCACCCAAGACAGGTCTGGGTAGTCCTCAGATCTGACAGCCAGCAGATCAAGAACTGTAGTGGTGGTACATCAGGCGCCATTTTGTACACTATGGCAATAGCTTTGGGACTGCAGGAGACAACAGTGAATTGCGCATGTGCTAAGCTCGCGAGAACTCACTGACTTCACTGGATTGCACTGGTCCTGCAGGAAAATAATATCAACTGTGGCATCATATGGGTGAAAATAGGTCCATGTAGCACCCAGACCTAATGTGCCACAGGTTCCGACAAGATCAATGCCACCATCAACCTAATTATCTAGGACAACTGGTGTTTCTCTAATCCCGGGACCTGCTCCAACCGGAAGTGGGAGAAAGGTTGCAGAGACAATGGTGCAGTCTCAGCACGGTATCACAAGAGGAGGAGCGTGGTGAGCCAAGAACTGGGGCTGTGAAGGCCACGGTGAATATCTGACATAAGAACCCAGACCTGGAACTTGCTGGAGGTTGTGGCACAATTGGCTGCAAGCAAAAAGCTGTGTACCAACTGCAATAAGTAAAATTGTATTGTAGACCTGTGGGTGACACAGCTTAGAAACCTGCCCCAAGGAGAAGACTCTGCTAACCAGAAGTACAATGATCAAGAGCAAAAGAAGAGACAAAGGCACAATGAATATTACCAAAAATTCCCCTGCAAATGAGCAAAACCCTATGCCAACCTCAGAGTTAACTGAGGAAGACATTTAGAAAATGGGAGACACAGAATCCATAAGACTCATTTTAAAGATTCTGATAAAAAAAATGAGAAGCTCATGCAAGAGTTCAAAGATTTTAAGGAAGCAGGCCCGGCGCAGTGGCGCAAGTGGTTAAGGTCCTCGCCTAGCACGCCCGGAATCCCATATGGGCGCCGGTTCTAATCCCGGCAGCCCCGCTTCCCTTCCAGCTCCCTGCCTGTGGCCTGGGAAAGCAGTCGAGGACGGCCCAAAGCTTTGGGACCCTGCACCCACGTGGGAGACCCAGAAGAGGCTCCTGCTTTAGATCGGCATAGCATCGACCGTTGCACTCACTTGGGGAGTGAATCATTGGACAGAAGATCTTCCTCTCTCTCTCTTCTCTCTGTATATCCGCCTTTCCAATGAAAAAATAATAAAAATAAATCTTTAAAAAAAAAAGAATTTAAGGAAGCAATACAGCAAATCAAGGCTGATATATCAGAAATTAAGAACACAGCAGAGCAAATTGGAAGTACAGTGGAGAGTCTCCAAAATAGAATGAAGCAAGCAAAAGAAAGAATCTCAGAATTGGAAGATATCTCCTGTCACCAGGGGGAAACAAACAAAAAGCTGAAAGCAGAGCTGGATCAGGCCAAAGAAAGTATTCAAGAATTGAAAGACACTATTAAGAGGCCAAATATAAGAGTTATGGGAGTCCCAGAAGGTGCAGAAAGAGAAGCTGAGTTTGCAAATGTACTTAATGAAATAATAAAGAAAATTTTCCCTAATCTGGAGAAAGAATTGGGAAACAAGATCCAGGAGGGACACAGAACTCCCAACAGGCTTGATCAAAAGCGAACTTCACCAAGACATATGATTATCAAGCTCTCTTCAACTGAACATAAGGAAAAGATCCTTACATGTGCACATGAAAAAAATCAATTGACATATAAAGGAATGCCAATTAAACTCACAGATCTCTCACAGGAAACTTTACAGGCAAGAAGAGAATGGAGTGACATATTCCAGATTCTAAAAGAAAAAAAATTGTTGGCCTAGGATAACATATCCAGCAAAGCTTTCTTTGAAAATGAAATAAAATATGAAAATAAAATAAAAAATGAAATAAAATTCTTCCACAGTAAAGAAAAGTTAAAAGAATTTGCCTCATCCAAACCTGCCCTACAAAGGATACTTCAAGATGTTCTCTTGACAGAGAAGAGGAATAGCACCTACCAAAACCAAAGGCAAACAGGAAGAATATCCCAGTAAAAAGACAACAGAAGATTAAACCAATGAACAACCCATTCCTAAAATGATAGGACCAAAGTACCACCTATACATATTAAACTCTGAATGTAAATGGCTTAAGCTCAATCAAACATTACAGATTGGTAGACTGGATTAAAAAACAAAACCCATCTGTTTCTTGTCTGGAGGAGACACACTTCAACAATGATCGGTGGAAACTCTATCACATGGGTTTTGTTGTTTTCTGTTGGTTTCATCTCTTCAAAATACTTTCTTCTGATTAAATCATTCAATGGCGTGTAGATCATGCAGTGGCATCATTTTCCTCAAGAAGGTTCTTGACTTTCATTTCTTCAGCTACACGTTAGTCATTTAATAGCATGTTATTTAACTTGTTGGTGTTGTTAATTTCTTTTTTCTCCCGGAAGTTGATTTTGTTTTGAGGCTCTTCATTTAAGGGGATGTGTAGTAGCTGTATAATGGAGACTGTCATATCTAGTAACATGTCATTTAACTTCTTGGCATTGTAAATTTCTATTTTTCTTCCTATTGTTGATTTTGTATCATGACTTTTCATTTGAGGGGATGTACAGTAGCTGTGAAATGGAGACTAACATCCAGATGTGAGGATGCAGTGTAGTACGCATTTCTGCTTCCAGACAAAGATGGACTTCCAATGAAACTGTTTACTATATCTTGACAATAGGATGCTGGACTCTCTGCCATTGTCCATGCCCACAATGATGGACATATGACTGAATATGAAGAACCATATGTTAGTAATGATATAGAGAATCTAGGTAGGGGGAAGGAATTGGGGAGGGGATAAGGGAATATGGAATTGTATCATAAAATGATAATAATAATAAAATGTAAAAATTTTTTTTAAATTAAAAAATAATCACATGTGAAAGCAAAATTCTCACAAAAAATTTTAAAAAAAGAAATCCCTCCATCAAGCTAAAACTGCAAATTTCTGTCTTCCCAGTAAAATAACTATCCTAAGTAGTGAACCACCAGACCACAGCTAGAGAGCTAAATCATTAAAAGCACGCAAACTAAAGTTTAAACCTTCACAACTCCATAGATGTATACAACATATCAACATGACAAAATTTTACTCCACTTGGCATTTGGCAATAATCTTAATATACTCCAATCAGTCAACTGTCTCCACAAAGTGGGAGATAGATGCGTTGGCATTCTTGAGGCCTCATAAGAACACCAAGGGAAACTCCAGAATTCAAAACCTTTGAATTCTTGGATGCTTATTTAAGGATAGCTAAAAATATCTGAAACAAGATTTTTTGCTGTTGAAGTTAGCATAACACATTATAGATTACAATCAGTTATTGATGTAAGATCATCACTCAAATATCTTTAAACCAGATACAAAACCTTGACCAATAAAAGGCAGTGAGAGGGCCCGGCGCGGTGGCACAAGTGGTTAAAGGTCCTCGCCTTGCATGCCCGGGATCCCATATGGGCGCCGGTTCTAATCCCGGCAGCCCTGCTTCCCTTCCATCTTCCGTGGCCCGGGAAGGCAGTCGAGGACGGCCCAAGGCTTTGGGACCCTGCACCCGCGTGGGAGACCCGGAAGAGGCTCCTGGCTTCGGATCGGCATAGTATTGGCCCGTTGTGCTCACTTGGGGAGTGAGTCATCGGACGGAAGATCTTCCTCTCTCTCTCTCCTCTCTGTATATCCGCCTTTCCAATAAAAAAAATAGTAAAAATAAATCTTTTTTAAAAAAAAAAGGCAGTGAGAAATGTGATAACCAGATGAAAACACAGGGATTACTATAATATATGGAAACACTTTGTAGACAACAAATATCACATTAGTTTAGCTTATACCTTGAAATAGGGCCTGGTGGTGTGGCCTAGCGGCTAAAATCCTCGTCTTGAACACACCGGGACCCCATATGGGCGCCAGTTCTAATCCACGGATTGGCGCAGTACCAGCCATTGCAGTCACTTGGGGAGTGAATCATCAGATGGAAGATCTTCCTCTCTGTCTCTCCTCCTCTCTGTATATTTCACTTTGTAATAAAAATAAATGAATTTAAAAAAAAAAGAAAGAATCTAATAGTGTGTTAGAATTCAATTCTATACCAAATTATTTATGATAAAATTTCACATTTTTTAAAATGTCCCCAAAAAACCCTCAACCTTTGAATTGAAAGTTTCCAAAAATTGCCATGGATATGCAGATGAAGTCAGCTAGCTAAACATTTGTCACAATAAAAGACCTTCCAAGGTAGGATTCACAGGCCCAGAGAACAATTTCCGCCAAATTGTTATTTTTTTCCCGACTTTTTATTTTTTCTCTTTGTATAAAGATACTTAAAATGTGGGTGTCCAGGAAACAGAATCAAAACCTCGAGAGAGAGAAAAATGGTCATTACTTGAAATCTAGCTGTTGAACTGAAGGCCTGAGTTCTAGCTTCTTCAGCAATATAAAATATTCCAAGACATACAGTGAACAAGCTGGGTACATTAACACACAAAGCAGCAATCATTCACCTTATAATGATATAATGCCATTACCCAAATACTCCTTAAAGCAGGAATATCACTTTTGCTAATTTTAAACAATGAGGACTTAACGAGACAGAGAACATAAAGATTAGCTTAATATAAAAACTTGTACTTAAAAATTAGCATATATGGTTAAGCATTGCTGTATAGGCATTGAGTGGTGACACAAGAATGAAGGGAGGGGTTACTTATCAAAAGTCCCTTTGGAAGGATGGCTGGATTTCCTCCTGACGCTCACTGGAACATGCAGTCTCTGAGCGGTCGGTCTTGAGGAGGTTCTCGGGGTGCCTCTGTGGTGGTGGATGGATCATTGTGGCAAGTGTTGACCTTCCGAGCAGACTCTGCATTCCCACCATTTGCGGACGGAGTATCCATTTGGCTTAGGCAGGGAACTAGGGTCACTTCTACTCAGCCCCAATATCCCAGCCTTTTGTTGCATGATAGTAGTGGGGAGACTTGGGCTGGAATATGTGTGAACGATTGGTTAAGACTGTCTAGCAAGGCCTTAAGAAATAAACAAGATATAAAAAGAAGCAACAAAATAACATGTATGGTTGTGGGAAAGAGAAACGTTTCTGACTGTATTCTAGTGGGGATGGACTAGCCTGCTGTTGGTCCTGTGCTCTTTCCCTTTCTCTGCTCGTGGGGACTCTGGTTGCCAGCAAGAGCTGTTTTGGTCTTTCTGAGCTTAGCAGGAGCAAAGTAAGGGCCTACGGTAAGGCCAGGGTTCCAGTCGACAGTGGCCTTCAAAGCTATAGTGCCAGCTAGCAAAACTGTTTCTGATGTCTTAACTACATGTGCACTAGAATTTTAAGTCTAGATGCACCCAGGAAAGTCCTGAAGTTGGTTAGGTGCATGTGAGACCCAGGACCATCTATCTCTTCATGTGGGGAGCTGGAAGAGATGACATAAAGGAAGTGTGAAATTCCAGGGACAGATATCCCATTGACTCCCATTACCTGGCTGGACAGAGAGGAGAGCTGGCCTTGAAAGGGAGGCAGATACAGAACAGATGGTGTCTCTGGATGGAATATACAGCTTTACCTCCTGGGGTGCAGTTGACCATAGGCCGTCACTCCATGGCATTGAACACTTCGGGAGCTGGGCAGAGTGAAGGGCTTTCTAGCTTGTGGCCCACCATGGTCCTCACCTAGGGATTCTTTGACCCCCGGGACAGTTCAATTTCTAGTGGTCTGGCTCTTGGCAAAGCTGACAAGATGCTTGGAAAGCCACTTCTATGATTGGCAGCTGGTTGCCTAATTTTCTAGCTTCCCACACCGCAAGCAGATACAACTGGAGGGTGGAATGGCCTTGCTGGGTCTCCTCGAGAACAGGTTACTGTATAAGCTGCATTAACAGGCCTCCTGTTGCCTAGCTCAGTACTCTTCCTCTGGGCCCTGGTTCAAATGGGCCACAGAGGCAGTCTTGGGATGTCAGCCAAGGGGATGTTCAATTCTATCCCTAAATTCTTTAATGGACTGAGCTAGAAATTTGTAGTCATGGACACATTCTGACAGTTTTAAGGTGATGTCCATGAGTAGATAAACAGGCTACTAAGTTAGCCACACTGTTAAGGTCTGGAGATCAAACTGTGGGCTTGAGTCCTCAGTGACAGAGTGCGAGGAGAGGAGAGGTGAAGAAAGGGGTTGGAAACACCAGATTAAATACATAACATTGTCAAGTGAAAACTATCAAATAAAAACTCTAGAAAACATTTGCCAAAGGTCTGAAGTCTGCTATAAATTTGAAACAAGAAAAATAACACTTCTTTCAAGAACTCCAAAAGTGAATTGACAAAATCAAAAACATTTTTGATCAATAAACAGATAATAACACGATAATAATTTCAAATTTTTACAAAAGACAAACGTTGAGACACACACTGTGTGGCGTCACACACACACACATGCACACACACTTTTGGAATCAAGCTGGGAAGTGTAGTCTGCTTGAAATTAGTAACTGAAAAGTTATGTGAAATGCTTATTGTTGTGAACTCAAGTTACATGTTACACTTTTTTTTTTTTTTCCTTTTCAAACAGTTTGCTCTTTTTCATCCTTTAAAGAGATGTTAATTAGTTTACCTCTTACCTCACGGGGGAGGAGGGTTTGACAAAAGAGAAAAAAAGTTAAAACAGCAAAGCAGGTCAGGGAAAAGGCAGGAGCGGGTGGAGGGGCCGTCCAGTCCTCTGGTTCCGGACTCTGGTGCTGGTGGTGGGAGGAGGAGCTTGACCCGTGGGCAGGTCCTCAGGAATGGGGGGGCGGGAGAAATTCAGCGCCTGCAGGATAAAGGAAGAGGCTAGGGGAGGGGAAACAGCATGGGCTGCATCTGCGGATCCCAGGTGGGAGGGGCCGACGGTGCTGCAGGCGGAAGTTCTGAAAGAATTGGGGGAACAGAAGAGCAGACAGAAAGACGTGACCGCAGCTTCCAGAAATTACGGTATTTCAGGGCTACTGCAGTGGCGGCGGCAAGAATTGTCCAAATCTATGAAATTAAAGTTCCCTTCGCTGGCAGCTTTGACCTGTTATCTCATAGGCGTTTGGACCAGATGGTTCCTATCTTGCTCCAAAAAAACGCCACGTGCCCAGACGAGATTTAGGAAGGCATTCCCCACGGAAACCTGCGCTGGGCTGGAAGCTTCCCGGAGCGGGTCTCACACCCGGCGTCCCAAAGTCTGAGAGGGCTCCTAAACACCGGTGTGACCAGTGCAAGCTGGGCCGGCTCGCCACCTGCAGCAGGTCCGAAAACGAAGGCCTGGCATGCGCGTGACTCAGCAGACCTGAACGAAACAATTGGGGGCTTAATCGGAAGCAGAGGGGGCCCATCTTGGAGGGGAACTCACCTCCTGCAGCGGGCAGCAGTCTCCAGTAGTGGTTGAGGGTCCGAAAGGAGGGAAGCTGCAACTCCGCAGGTGGCGGGCAGCTTAGCGACCTCTCCTCCAGGCTGGCTGGCCAAATGTTAGATTCGCCACTCGCCTTCATTTCAGGGAACCATGCTGACGGGCTTCCCTTCCCCATGCAGCAGAAAGGACAGACGGACGTGAAGGAATGGGCTGCAGAGGAAGAAGAGCGCGGAAGAGACCGAGGAGGGGCTTTTCAAACTCTCCTTGACACGGAAGCCTAAACGGGGTCGCCTCGGCCCTTATTGGTGAGGGGATAAGGGTCTGTGCCCCTCATTGGTGCAACAGCGGTCTCACTGCCTGAGGGGCCGGCCAGAATCCCGCCATCCGTTCCGGGTTTGGTTGGAGGCAAACTCTGCTCCTCTCCGGTTACCTTGTTAGCCATCATTATAAAATCAGCATAAGATTCTCTGGCCCCCCCGGGATGACTTTTGTATACCTGCCTGCAAATTCAAATCCAGTTTCAATTTTCTCCCATGCCCACAATGCTACGTCCCGCATATGGGTGAGTGCAGCTTGAGGTAGCTGTATCTGTTGCTCTGTACCTCCAACCAATATATCAAAAGTCAATGGGCCCTGTGGCGTGGCCTAGTGGCGAAAGTCCTCACCTTGAACACGCCAGGATCCCATTTGGGTGCCAGTTCTGATCCTGGCAGCTCCACTTCCCATCCAGCTCCCTGCTTGTGGCCTGGGAAAGCAGTCGAGGACAGCCCAAAGCCTTGGGTCCCTGCACCCGTGTGGGAGACCCAGAAGAAGTTCCTGGATCCTGGCTTCGGATGGGCACAGCACCAGCCGTTGCAGTCACTTGGGGAGTGAATCATCAAAGGGAAGATCTTCCTCTCTGTTTCTCCTCCTCTCTGTACATCTGAATTTGTAATAAAAATAAATAAATTTTAAAAAAAAAAAGCCAATTGTCCCCCTCCAGGGAGTTGCCGACCTGATGCTTCTAAGGATTGCAATTTTGCCTTAGCCATACCACTTCTCCACATTTTCCACTGTAAATATTGAGAAGGAGAAAGCCCTATTTTTGCTATTACTTCAAAATCATAAGATCCTGACCCTAACCCAAACCTGAACCCAGAACCAGACCGAGACCCAGACCCAGAACTCAGATCTGAACCCAAACCTCTAACCCAAATCTGAACCAAAACCAGAACCCAGACCCAAACTTCAACCATAACCCAACCCAAACCCGAAACCCTGAGCAGCAAGCATCCTTTTTTCTGTCTTTGGCCCCTAGAAACAATTATTTTCTAATTGTTGTTCCTTTTCTTTCTTTTTTATTTTAATTTTTTTATATTGATGGTCTTTACATAGTTGATGTTACCAGAAATGCCCGGTGGGTTCTTTCATCAGCTTAGTATAGAAATAAAAAGCCGGGAATCTGTTGCAAACAGAAAAGTTTATTTGCGAAGGGACCAGGTGAGCAGGGAAGGGAGGGAAGGGGAGGCACCTGTGGAAAGGAAGCCGGGAGGTGGGGTGCCTCTGGAAAAGGAGGGAGAGAGACAGCAAAGGTTTGAGGAAGGGTCTTAGGATTTTAAGCCTTCCTTGACCCCTCCTTGTTGGGCAGAGAACCTACAGGTAGGATGTTCCCCATTGGTGGTCTCTTAATTAATTAGAAAATGGGTGGGCAATGCTGGTGCCACCTACCTGAAGGTTTGGCCAAGACCTCAGCAGGCCTGGATGGTCTCAGTTGATTATGGTTCAGAGGGTCATGTGCTACAGGAAAGTAGGTAAGACCATTGTTTCCACATTCTGGTTTTTCCTTCTTGTATCTGGGGGAAGGGGAGAGACAAAGGGAGAACCCACACCCAGCCTCCCATCCCAGGGTCCCCAATGTGCGGCATGCTCCGAGGGTATTGCTCAAGTGGTTTCAATAGTTCAGCTGTTCTGCATTGCTGCCAATCTTGCCATTCCAAGCACAATAAAATCTCTCCAGAATCCACTGGCTGACCTAGTCCACCTTAGCATCTCCACTTGCCCAGATTTTCACTGCCAACACTTGGCTTGCATAGTTGATCAATTTGTTCTGTCCTCGGTTGTGATACCAAGTGTGCTGTTCAGGCTCCAATTTACTTCCATATCCTCCATGTGCACCTGGATATGCTGTCCACTGCTTGATCTGAGCTACTGAGGCAGCTCAACTTGACACATGGACTCCATGGACACTCTAGTCTCTTCATGGTTGGGGTTCTGAGTCCGGCAGTTTGAATGGGGGGGGGGAGAATCTCTAAAGAAACTTTATCTGAAGTGATCCCCGACCTGATTCTTGTGTGTGCGTTCCAATACAGGGTCTGGCACAGTCCATTACCCCAATCATCTTATGTTCATGCTAGTGGTTGTAGTTGCTGAGTTAGTTCTGTCTCCAGCTCTGTCTTCTACACAAACCAATGGGTGCTGGAGCCCATCCCAATGCTGCCCACCACACACTTGGTTACGTAAACCAGTGGGAGCCACAGCCTAGCTGGGCTCCCAATAACCCTCACCAGGCCTGCCCCCTGCCCTGGTTTCCATGCTTGCCAGTATGTACAGCAGACTGAGCCTGTCTGTCCCACATCTCATTCAGCTCACATAAATATCAATAGGCACTGAAGCCTAGTTCAACCCAATCAGCCCCACTATCAAACCCAAACACCTGTCAACAGGTGCCCCTCTCTGTCTAGCCATGCCTGTTCCAGTCCTGGTTCTCATGCTCACCAGAGTGGCAACCCAGGAGGGAGGTGCCCAGTTTTCCTACTGGGCCCACTCCCAGTCCTGGATCATGCACTGTCCAGGTGGTTCTGCAGTTTAACTTAACAGAATTAGTGCCCCATGCTAGCATCTGTAGCTGATATTGCAGCAGAACCTAACCAATGTATACTCACTCTGATTTATACTTGCACCAGCAGGAACACTCAACCCAGCCTGGCTTTTCCCTGGTTCAGCTCACATGAGGCCCACAGATGTTATAGTTCTGCCGGGTCTGGTCTGCTCCCATCCCAACTGATACTCTCCAGCGGGAGTGGTGATCCAGCAGGGGAACCCTCCACATACTTCTACCAGCTTTGCCCCCTCCCTTCCCCCCCTTCCCCTCCTTCCCCTGGCTCTTGCATGTGCTGGTTGGGTGACGCAGCCCGGTCTGGCATGGCCTGCTCACTTCAGCTTTTGCCAATGGGTGTTGTGGCTTGGCCTGGTCTGGCCTGGCCCACCCCCCAATTCCAGCTCACGTTGGTGGGGGCTACAACCTATCCCAGCCCAGCTGGCACTCAGTCTAAGCTTTCATGTGTACTGGTGCGTATTGTGACCAAACACGGCCTGACCTACACTCCATTCTGGTGCTCAGATTCACCATTGGGTGAAGTGAACTGACCCTGCCTGGTTGGCCCCCGACCTGTGCCATATATATGTGCTGGGTACTGTTCCCTGGCCTGGTCTGGGCTGCTCCCTATCGTGGTTCATGGACTGTGTCCAGACAGAGAAGTTTCCCAGATTCCTCCATCAGAACCTTTCCCAATTCCAGATCTCACGCACATGGGTGGGCCCATGGGCCAGCCCTACTAAGTTCACTTCCTGATCTAGCAGGAACAATGGCCTTTTTGACAGGCCTTCAACCCAAACCCATTATTGTTGGGTGTTACATCCCAGTCTAGCCTGGTCCACATGCAGATGCAGCTCACATCCAGCTCAGCAAAGGCAAAAACCTACACCTACCCTGGTTCTCATGAGCACCAGTGGGCACTGGGGTCTATCCCAGTCTGACACTCTCAGCCCCAGTCTACACTTGTGCCAAGGTATGCTGCAGCCAAGTCCAGACCAGAACGTGGTTCCCATTACAGCCCCATGCTTACCGTTGGGAACCACAGCCCAGCCAGGGTGTCCCCTTGCTCCTCAACCAGCTCCGTTCCCAGCTATAGATTTTGCACGTGGCAGTGGTTGCTCCGACCCAGCTTGGCCTAGTCACTCACCTGTCTTGACCTTTGCCTTTGGATGCTGTAACCTGGCAGACCCAACCTATCCCAAGTCCCACCACTCACTGACGGGTACTGGAACCTGGCCCTGCTCCATCTGCTCCCATCCCAGGCTCATGCAACCTGGTAGGTGTGACAGCCTAGCTGAGCTTGTTCTGTGTTCCAGCCTGGTTTCTGCTCTTGCCAGTGGGGTAATGTTCGCTTGGTCTTGCCTGGTCCGTCCTCTTCCACAACCAACCCACATATAGCCAACAGTTGGAGTTACCCTACTCAGGCTGCCCAACACCTAGGCCTGGAACACATGCTCACCAGAGGGAGCTGTGACCCCAATAGGAGAGTTTCCCAGGATCCCCCACTTGGCCCACTCCCTGACCTGGATCTCACACTCTCCAGTAGGTACTAGGACCTTGCGCAGCATAGCCTGCCACTCCATCTTGGCCTTTGTATGAGCTGGAGGATGTTGCAGTCCA
This sequence comes from Ochotona curzoniae, assembly GCF_017591425.1. NCBI lineage: Eukaryota > Metazoa > Chordata > Mammalia > Lagomorpha > Ochotonidae > Ochotona > Ochotona curzoniae. The sequence goes on along the minus strand of NW_024465405.1, from coordinate 6,463,227 downwards.
ACCCGCCTCACACCCTATTTTAGGATGCACAGGCAGATGCTGCAGCCTGGATCTGCCCAGCCTATTTCCAGTCCCAGCACCCATGAGTGTCGGTGGGTTCCATGGTCATTCTTAGCTCAGCTCATCACCACCCCAACTCTTAAGCTAACCAGCGGGACTTATATTTCCATAGGGTTGGGCCCACTTATCCCCTGCAGAATCTACCCCCGGAGCTGGTTCTCTCATGTGCTGGTTAGTGTCATGACCCTGCCTAATGTGATCCATCCCCTGTTCCAACACTCAGTCAGGTACTGGCATCTAGCCCTACCAAACAGGCTCCCAGCCATAGCTTTCATGTGGGCTGGCATGTAACAATCAGAGATGATCTGTGCTAACAGCTCATATCAGGAATCCCATGTGGGCTGGTGAATCAGTTTGACCCATACAGATCTTCCAGCCTCTCCTCTCTGAACCATCAGGTCTCAGTTCCCACACTTGCCTGCACGTTTAGTGACCCTGTCGCTGGGAGTCACACAGAATTCATTCCTCATAACACTTACATTGGCCTTATCCATAGATGTCCCTAGGCAACGATGACATACCCCCAAAACCCTGGAGCTTGCTGCCAGCAGGCAGAGCCTGGCGCCACTTGGCACACTGACCACCCAAAGCCCAGGACTAGCTGACCATGTGGCATCAGTGGTCGTGGCCAGAGTCCCAAACATTGAGTCCGACCTGGCTCAGGTACCCTCCGCAGCCACCATGTTGCTGAGGGCTCCTTCCTTCCTTCTTTTCTTTTCTTGTTTTTAAGATTTATTTTTGTTACAAAGTCAGATACACAGAGAGGAGTAGAGACAGAGAGGAAGATCTTCCCTTTGATGATTCACTCCCCAAGTGACTGCAATGGCCGGTGCTGTGCCCATCCGAAGCCAGGAGCCAGGAACTTCCTCCAGGTCTCCCACACAGGTGCAGGGTCCCAAGGCTTTGGGCCGTCTTCAGTCACACGGGCATGTGTGCACACATACTCAGTCACAGGGACACGTGTGCACACATATGCAATCACACAAACACATGCACATAGTACTCAGTCACACGTACATGTGTGCATATAATTTTGAACTTACTGATGCTCTGACATGGGATTTTCCCTCTCGAAGACAGTGGCATGACAGGAACTTCCCAGCACGTTTCTCTCGTCAGCCCCACAGTTGGTAAGCTGCTTATGATGTTTAGCTCTGTTTTTACCAAACAAGCTTTGTAGGAGGAGGCTGTGCCCAGCACAGGGGAGCACAGTAGGCAGGCCAGAATAAGCAGGGACATTTGGTGGGTTTGACATATTAATTGCATTTTAGACATATTTTTGGCTTTCAGTGAGTCTTCAAGTGCCTTGGGGCAGGGGTGACTGGGAGGGCCTACATCTGTTACTGGCAATGGTCACAGGGCTGGGGGAGGCAGACAATCCTCAGTGCCATGTACCCATCGTGGACACATGTCCACTATTTGGCAACACACAGCCCTCCCACCCCATGCTGAGCCCGAGAGGCAGAAAGCTCAGCCAGCCTCCGCGTCACGCTGGCCCCAACAGCACTCTGCACAAGAGGTCCCCAGACAGCCCCCGCTGAGCCCAGGGCATGCGCTCTCTTGGCTCCATCCCAGCCGCAGACCTCTACCCAGCAGCCATTGAAGGGGATGTTCCGGTGACAGCCTGGATGCAGGAGGCTCAGCTGTCCCCTCAGACCCGTGTACACAAAAGAGAGGTGTCCAAGCCAGACTGGGCCCCCAGGGACATGGCCAACAGGAGGTGGCTCATCTTTCTCCAGTCTGAGCCGATGCCAGGTGCCCATGTCTCATCGCCTGTATAAAAGTGAAGTCAAGACACTCCAGAGACTGCACGCCAAGGACACGCCAGGAAGGATCCACGGGTGAGCCACGTAGATGTGTGAGAAGGCCCTGCAGAGGTAAGCGGCCTGTCCTTGCTGGAGAGATGGCTTTAACCTGGCCCCTTGCTATGAGCTCACATGTGAGACAGGCTGGGCACTGCACACACAGCCAGGGCCACCCACCTGCACTCTGTCAGAGAAAATCCACTTCCTTCTTCCCAAGCAGAATTCAGGTGTGGACCATCCTGTGGAGAGGACACAGAGGTATGTGAGATGAGCCCTGACCCCTGAATTCCTGGCTGGGGTCTCTTCCTCTGTTCCTACTTCCTGCTTCACCTACAAGGGTTAGAGAGGGCCATGTGTCCACCATGAAGGCTCCAGGCTGGCCGGGAGCTTCCAGGAGGGCAGCACGGTCTCTCCCAGAGGACTGCAGCCTAGTTCCTCCTATGAACCTGGTCCTGGGACGGCAGGCACAGGCCCTCTCTGGGGACCTGGGCCCCACGTGCTTCCTGGAAAGGCAGCTGAGTAGAACTGGAAAAGGCTGACACTGTCAGCAGATTGAATTTTGAGAACTGAGCTGTGAGGTGTCGGGTCTGATCTCTGAGCTGCAGGGCCCAAGTCCAACTCATGGACAGGAAAGTCCATGTTTTCATCAGCTTTTATCCAGGTGTCTCACTCTGGTCAGTGGCTACTCTGCTGTGCCAAGTCGTAGGCCTGGGCTTTGTAGCAGAACTTGCTCCATTTGACCACAACCAAATGTGTAGTGTCTCCTACACAGTTCATTCCAGCTGATGAAACAGACTAGGTGAGAGAGAGAGAGAGAGAGAGAGAGAGAGAGAGAGAGAGAGAGGAGGAAGAGTGGGGAAGAGGGGAGTGGGAAGGCAAGAGGCCCACTCAAGCTCCCCAGTCAGCACTGTGGGCGGGGCAGCTCTGGATGCAGCTGGGCTGTGCTGGCACCCAGTGCAGGTACCCTTAGCACTGGTGTAACTTGGGGAGTGTGGGCATGGGCAGGACAGCTTCCCAGGGCCCCTCCCTGACTGGCTTCTACCCCAGCAGGAACTCAAGCAAGGGAGCTGGTCCCTCCCTCAGGTGTGATGCAGACCTCTGCCCATGTAGGAGAGAATGCCCCCAGAGCCTCACAGCTGGCGGGAGGCTGGGACAACCACGTCGGGGCAGCTCAGGTCTTCTGGCTTATTTAAAACAACTTGGTGGAATCTGGCATTTCAAACCTGTTGAGTTTCCCCATGCCCCAACGGTCACTGCATGAGGCCCAGCCCACCTCCCACGGGAAAACACAGCACACTGAGGATGTTGCATTGCGTGAATCCACACAGCCCAGCACCTGTCACAAGGCTTTGCTGCAAACCACATTCATTTATCCATGCCCGCAAGGCCAGGGTCCAACCTCTCCCAGGGAGGTAGAGGTCAGCTCAGCCAGGAAAGCAGCTTTGGGCAGGAGCACGGAGCAGCCACCTTCCCCAGTGAGCCCAGGGCATGCAGGGCCCTGGATGCACAGCAGGAACTGAGGACTAGGAGGGACTCCATTGGACTGATCGGGCTCAGGGGCTCCCATGGCAGCAAGCCACAGACTTGGGTGGTCACTCCACAGTTCCCAGAGCCTCTTGTCCTGTGGCCATTGAGGGCTCAAGGGGAGCTGCGGAGAAGGGTCAGATGGAGGAGAAATTTGGTCATTTTATCCTCCCTGTCCTTCATGTGTGCACACGCCATGTCTTCCCGTGTCCTCTGTGACCATCCCTTCTGATGTCTGTGTCCTGACCCCCTCCGCATCAGAGGCTGTGGTTGGGCCTAGCACATTGGATCAAGCGCTAAATCCTCACTTTGCAAATACCGGGGTCCAATGTGGGTGCTGGTTCATAGCCTGATTATTCCATTTCCCATCCAGCTCCCCCCTTGGGCCTGGGAGACCCAGAAGAAGCCCCTAGCTTCAGATTGGCTCAGCTGCAGCCATTGCAGCCATTTGGGAAGTGAACAAGTGGATGGCAGATGAAAGATCCTTCTTTTTATCTCTTCTTTCCATAAATCTGATCTGCCTTTCCAATAAAAATAAATAATCTTTTTTTTTAAAGGCCTTGGACCCCCTGGGCCATACCCACAAAGGACCTCAGCCGGCCTGATTTGCCCTTCTTGGCCCTATCGCTGAGCACAGGACTTTGTGGACCTTGCCCAGGCTGACAGGTGGGGCCTGCTGTTCAGATGAGATGGCCTTTGAGACGAGGCTCCCAGGGTTTGTGCCTCCACTGTGGCTGCCCTGAGCACTCGGATATGCATGGAGAGCAGAGCCCCATACAGAGGTGTGCCAGCAGCTTCTGCTTCCATTGAGCCAGAAACCTTTCTGAAAAACAGGAGTAGGCCTCAAGCCAGTGACAGCTCGTGGGGGACAGTGCAACCCCCATGGTCACCCCACAGGGCCAGGACACAGGACATCTACCCCACAGTGTGCACTCTGGGTTGAGCTGGGCCCACAGGGTCAGTGCAATGATTCATGTGTCCACCAGAAATGAACCAGAAATGAACCAGAATGGCAGAATTCTCACAAGTTTATCTTTCTCCAGAAATGAGAAAAGGCTATTTCTCAGAGTACTCCCACGCACGGCTGCATGATGCAGGGAGGATAAAGAGGTTCTGGGAGGAGCAGATCGAGCGTCATGAGCAGCAGCTGCAGCGCGAGGATCTGCGGGTCCGCGGCAGTGCCCTGAGCAAGTGAGTGAGGCAGGGCCATTTCCCCAGCCGGGAGAGCGGGAACAAGAGCCCTCCTTGACAAGAGGGCAACTCCCATACCTGTGTCTTCACACCTAGAACTTCAACCACACCTGCACCCTCACCCTTACACCTGCAACCTCACAGAGCCTGACTTCCAAATATCCAGAGTCCTCAGACTGGGCAGTGCCCAGCCTGGGTGTCCTGTGAAGCAGCAGCTGCTGGCCTGGAAGCATGCATAGGCACAGACATCCCTCAGCCACAATGGCTACACCAGCCCCAACCAGCTACACTCTGTGCCCCGTGATGTCCCCAGTGCAGTACAAGGTCCCCTGGACAGGAGCAGGCAGGGACACCCACTCCCCAGCATTCTACAGGTCAGCATGGAACCAGCAGATCACCCCAGATTCTGCTGTTGGCATGGCCATGAGGGGGTACTGTGTCCAGTCATGTGGTCATCTGCTTGCTGCAGCTGAGTTGGTTACCCACAGTGCAGGAATGGGTGCTGAGACCCAGGACACCACTACTTGGGTGTCAGTGCTGGTGCTCAGCCTGACCTCCAGGTCATCTCTGTCCCACAGGCTCCGTCTGGAGTGGACTCAGCGGCTGGAGAGCAGGAACCGGATGCTGCAGTGCCCCCAGGAGACACCCACGCTGTTCCTGCCATCCATCGTGCCAGAAAATGCCCCAGACAAGGCAGCCACCTGAGACCCGGTGGGTTAGTGGCCTGGGGAGTTGCTGACTAGGCCAGGCCCCCCCTCTTTGGCACAATAAAACCTGCACCCCACCCCCACCCCTGGTCCCTACTGTGGCTGCTCTTTTTCTGTCCTCTGCAGGGAACACAGTAAACCTCACCACAGTCAGCCTCAGCCACTCCTTCTAACTTTCTACTTCCAAATAAGGGAGAGGGTCGGAGTGGGGAGGGCCAGACAGAGACTGAGATGGAGAGAGATCTTACACCTCTCATTTACTCCCCAAGTGACCACCACAACTGGAGCTGGCCAGGCTGTAGTCAGGAGCCAAGAGCTCCATCCAGATCTCCAATGTGGGAGCAGGCACCAGAGCACCTGGGCCATCTCTGCTGCTTTCCCAGGTGCATTAGCAGGGAGCTGCATGGGAAGTGGGGAGTAGCTGGGACTGGAAGCTTATGGGTTCAAGGAGTTGCAGACTATGGCTTAACCCACTATGCCCTGCCAGCCCCTGTATCTGCAGATTTAAATGCAATTTCACTTCCCTTTTCTCTGAATCGGGACATGAGCTCAGCCTCATTAGCCCCTCAGACCAGTTGGAGCTCTGTGCCGACACCTCATGGGGCACCCCGAACCTCCCAGAAAATTGACACCCCCGCCACCCCTCCCCGGAGGTCACAAATGCTTGTGTTAAAGACTGGCATTTCCCAGTTGGAACCCACCCCAGATACCCAAGTGACCCCGATGTGACCATACAAGTAGGAGATGGTGGGAGAGGAGCGTGGTGCCTGGAATGCCCAGCAAGGGGTGGCTACCTGCACAGCAAACACCCTCAAAGCCAGGTTGCCCTCTCCCCCAAATGCTTCCTGGCTTGGCTAGCTTTGCTTCCACCTTGTGACCGGCTGGCCCTAACCTTGGCCAGGCACTCTGGGCCCCACACAGAGGCCACAGATGCCGGTGCCGTCCCCAGGGGCATCTGTGGAGCTAACCAGAGAACTGTGTGAACCAGCTGGGCAGCCAGAGCATTACAGCCAGCAGAAAGGAGGCCAGAGGAATAGGGGCCACCCTGCCACACCCTGCAAGGTCCCAGTCCAGTCCAGCTCAGCCCAGCCCAGCCCAGACCAGACCAGACCAGGCCCTGCCTACCTCAGCCAGGGCCCTGCCCAGCCCAACCAACATGTAGCTCCCAGGTCCACCTCCTTGGCCATGCACCACCTCCGGGCAGTCCTGGATGGAGACACTGAGTAAGGAGGGATTAGCAGCCCTAAGAATAGCTCAGGAGGAGCACTCAGGGTGCTGAGTCACCCCTCTGGCAAGGCACCCTGGACGTCATGACCAGAGACACCCTGGACCTTGAGAATGGTGGTCAGGGTCTACCCTGAATCTTCCAGAACTGTCATGCCCACTGAGACATCTTCCTGAGCACCAGCAGTACCCCTGGACACAGCTGTGATCGAATGTGACCCTGAGTCCAGGAACTCGTGCCTCCCACTTTGTGTGGAGAGCCAGGGCCGTGACACAGACCGGGATAGCCAGGGCTGGCCATCCTCACATACATGCTCAGTGTTCTCATGTGGGACAGAGGACATGCAGATTGGGACTGCACAGAGGGCCACAAGGCCTGACTCTGGCCATGCCACACAGAGAACACAGGGGTGGGGAGGTGGAGAGGGTACCCCTGAGGAAGCCACGTGAAGACCAGGGATTCAAGAGACGTATTTCCAGCCAGGGCCTGTCCAGGCAAGTGTCAGCAGAGAGCCCAGTGTCAAGGGCAGGCATCGCTATGTAGCCCCACTAGTATCTTAAAGACCCCAGGCACTCACAACAGGGGACGGGCCTGGGAACCGGCACCCGTGGCCTCGTCGGAGTCCTGCCAGCTGGTCTGCGGTCACTGCAGGCTGAGCTCAGCCTCACACTGGAGAGGCAGGGTGAGCGCAGGGCCGTTTCTCGCGGCCGCACGCGTGGACACACCTAGTCGGCGTGCTCAGATGCGGGAACCAGGGAGCCACTGGAGGCGTGATTCCGAAGGCTCCCACACGGGGGCACCCGCGCCGCGCGCAGGGAGGCGGGCCGCGCCCCGGGAGTGACGACTGATCCCCCACCTTGCTCCGCCGCTCACCGACCAGGACTCCCAAGCCGGCAGAAGGGGGGCCCTACATGACCAGCCCCTTGCTCCCCTAGGTCGGGGTCCCCGCGCTGCCTGTGCCCTCCTGGGCCTGCCTCAGCTTTTCTGGTGATCCCTGCATCCCACAGGCGGAATGCGGGGACAAGCTCAGCTGTGCCCCTCCCTATGGTACCTTGGGGTACACGGAGCCCCTCAGGGCAGCCCCTAGGCTGCTCCAAGCGGTTACAGAAACGGCTGCACAAGCCGCGATCATTGTGCCCATGGTCTGGGCCATGACAGAAAGCTGGACACCGAGGCCCAGCCCCCACACCCTTTCAGTGGCCCAGGAAACCAGGGCCCTTCCAGGAACCCCTCAGCCCTGACCTCCATTGGAGGAACTTGGCAGAGCTGACCACACAGCAGCATCTGCCTAACCAGCAGCTGCCTGGGCTCTCCTCGCTCTCCAGGAGCCCTAATGGGGATCCGACTCTGGTCACTGGTGGGCTTCCCTGAAATGGACCAGCCACAATGGAAGAGTGCTAGCTGGGGCTGCATGGGATCCTAAGGCTGACTAAGGGATCCAGGCATAGGAAATCAGTTCAGGGGAGGTCAGAAAACAAGGACCTGAGGTGACCTACCTGGCTGAGAAGCTGGGGGAACTCTGATGGTGGGGATGAGTGCTGACTGGCCCCCACCTTCTCCGATGGCCTGGAGACCCCTGGGGTGATGGCATGACCCTGCACCATGGGTGCCCCAAGCCCTGTGACAGAAGATGTTCAACCTGAATCCCAAGCTCCCACCCAGACGCTGAGCAGCATCTAGGACCACCCAAGGGAACAGGGAAGTGGGTCCTGGGCCTCCCCAAGCAGGGCCCCCAGACAGCCTAATGGGCCCAGAATGCAGTCTCAGCCAGAACAGCTTCAGTAGTGAGGGGCCAGGTGGAGGTGTGGTCCGGCTGCAGCCCTGACGTGGGCATTGGGAGCGCCACCAAGGGCCACTGTTGAGAGCCTGGACAGGTGGTCACAGGAGAGTAGGGGCAATGCTGGTGGCCTGGGGCAGGTCCCTCAGCCTAACCTTGACCTCACTTCAGCCGAGGACAAGAGTCCTTGAGCACTGAATGTGCTCCCGCTCCGGCCACGGTCCTGAGGTCCTTTACTGGGATATCATGGCCCTGACACAGAGGGAGGGCAGTGGTATCCAGGGTATGCTTGGCCCGGGCTGGCACTTGCTGCATCCCCTCCCTCACCTGCACGAGCCAGTACTGCCTTGCGGGATAGCCTCTGGAGGTGTTTTCAGAGACCCACACTGGTCCCTACCCTGGGCCAGGGGCGGGGCTTCATAGGCCCTCAGCTGATCCCTGGGGGCTCCCACATCCCAGACCAGGGCACTCCCCTGCTGGGCAGTGTCACCAGCACTGGATGGTCACCGAGCCCCTCTCTTCCCATCCAGTCTCCCCAAGGATTTTATCCTTTCTTGAATGGGGCAGCAGCATCCTGGGGTCCATATGATTCACCCACCCACCCTATGGGAAGTCCCAGCCAAGACTGCAGAAGCAAGCAGGGAATCGGTCTCCTGCTGCCCACCAGCCTGACCTCCGCTGGACCTCAGCCCCTGTTCTCCCGGGGTGCACGGTGGGTTTGTTCTGCTTTATTGGAACTTCACACACAGAGAACAGCACCAGGGACACAAGTGCGCAGGACAGGAGCACAAACTCAACAGACACGTGGAGCCACCGAGGGCCGGGGTTGCGGTGCGGGGTTCAGGCCGGCTGCTGGAAAATACTGAAGTTGAGTCTGCACATGCACATGAGCCAGAAGATACAGACTGTCATGGACACCCAGATCCAGAAGTCCTCGGAGGGCTCAGCGCGCGGCCGGCGTGGGGCGGCACAGGCGCGCGGCTCGTCCTCCTCGTGCGCCCGTGCCCGCGCGCGCCGCCGGCAGTAGCTGTAGCCCACGAAGCCGCCGCCCTGGGCACCGCCGGCCGGGTGCTCGGTGCTCAGGCGCCGCGCGGCCTCCAGCGCCGCGAAGGGGACGGTGATGGAGCCGCGGCTCACGGGCACCGGCGCGGGCGCGCCCTCCTCGGCCCCCGGGGCTGGCGGGAGCGGCCCACGGCCGTCGTCCGCGCCCTCAGCGAAGCAGAAGGGGAAGGTGACGGAGCCCTCGGCGCCGGGGCCCCCGGCCCGGCCCAGCGCGCCCAGCAGGGCCCAGGGGAAGCTGAGCGCGCCCTCGCCGTCTGCCGCCAGCCCCACCACGTAGGACACGGCGGGCGGCGGCGGCGCCAGGCCCGCACTGACTGACAGCGGGCCGCGGCCCCGGGCCACGCTCACAGCGCGGGGCGCGCGGTCGCGGGCGCCGAAGACGAAGCCGCGCATCTGGAAGGTGTCGTCCACGTCGCTGAGCAGCAGGCCCTCGCCACGGAGCACCGGGTCTCTAACGTCCACGGGGAAGCCCCCAGCCTCGGGCACCGCGCCAGCTTCGGCGAAGAGGCACAGGGTGCCGGTGCCACCGCCCGCGTCCGCGTCCGCGAGCGCGAAGGGCAGGGTGACCACGCCGGCGCCCTCGAACAGGAAGTCGCCGCTCTGCGACAGAGGCTCCTCCACGAAGTCGGTCACCAACAGCGGCACCGTGGCGCAGCCGGGCTCGTGGGCGCAGCAACCAGGCGCGTGCCTGGGCCTGGCTGGGGGCGCCCAGGCCAGCTCGGGCGCCTTCTGCAGGAAGCAGAGCTGCAGCTCGCAAGCCTCGCAGCGGTCGCCGAAGCGCACCTCGGGGCAGTGACTGAGGGTATCTCCGTAGCAGCGCCGCAAGATGTGCAGCACCAGCTTACTTAGGAAGATCCACACGTTGAGTGGACTCACCTGGCAGTCGCCGCGGGGCCCCGGGGGCCCCGGCGGGCACATTCGGCACCGCTGGCCCCACACTCGCATCTTCACCAGGCCCTGGCGGCTGCCCGCATCCCACCACAGGTGGAAGAGGATGTGCACATGGGCCGAGCGCCACACCCACAGGCAGCGGCTGCACTGGAGCCTGCAGGAGGGAAGCTATAAGGTCCGGAGGGTGTTCTCATGCAAACGCAGACCTCCCCTCCGCCCCTACTCTGTCAGGGCACCAGTAATGGTCTCCTGCCCCTGCTATGCCCAGCATCTCGGGGCCAGGTTACCCAAGGGCTTGGGCACCCCTGTGATCCACAGCCAGGTTAGGGGGAGCAAACTCGGGCCTCGCTGCCATGCTTGACCAAGGAGGGCCACCTGCAGCTCCCAGCTCCCACCGGGTGTGTAGAAGTATGAGCCAGAACCCGTCACTGGGCCCTGGCTGAGAGACACCTCAAGATCCCGGCCCCCGGCTCCCAGGCCCGGGGTGGCCCCTCCTCCCAGATTCTAGGATTGAGTGGGCCTGGTGAACCAGCAGGTTATGCCATGACCCAGGATACCCATGTCCCATCACAATTTCCCTAGGACCAAGTCCCATGCCTACCTCTGCTTCCCACCTGGCCCCCTCCACAGGAGACCCTGCACCTACGTGGGAGACCCAGATGGAGCTCCAGGCTTCTTGCTCAGCCTGGCCGTTTGGGAGCTGAATCACTCACTGGATGGGAACTCTCTCTACTCCCCACCCCACCCCAGTCACAGGTGAAGGGACCCTCCCTGGGAGTTCTCTAGAGGAAGGGACCACAGGGTGGGTGTGGAACCAAACTCCTGACTTGACTGGGATCTGGGCGATCAACAGCTACAGGCACTGGGGTTGTGGCTGGGTGACCAGGGCAACACTGGGCTGTGGGGCCCAGGAAGGGTCACCATCACCCACCATGTGAAAGACCCACCAGAGTTATGTGGTCAGGGGCAGGCAGGGCCACCAGCAGGACCTGACTAACCAAGTGTCCACGGGCGCTAAAGCTGCCCCTAGTTGCAGCCTCCACCCCTGGGTCCCTGCTGCACAGATGACAGCTGTCAGTCATCATGATGAGCAATGCCAGGCTCCCTGGGTGACTCTGAGCTTTTAGCCTGCCCCTACCCTCTGCCCAGCAGCTTGCCTGGCTGGTCACTGGGGCCTGCATGCAGCACAGGGCTGGACCTCAGGCTGACACTTGCGCATTCCGTGTCCTGCCCAGACGCCATGGTGACAGGCATTGGGAAGCAGCTGAGGCCAAGGTAGTCCCCGCGCCCCCCACTGACCATGATGTCATCTCTTCAGGGTCTCAGTAGCTGCAGCCCTGTCAGTCACTGTGGTCCCTGCCCACAGTCCGGCAAATGCCCCAGCTGTCGGAGTCCCACTCCCTGGCCTGGCCTAAGAGCACAAGAATAGGCTCCGCCCACCCCCGGGACCCCCAACCCACAGGCCTCCAACCCCAACAACCAGCAGAACCACCGACCTGAGGGCCCCCCATCCGCGGGGCCCCGCCCCCTCCCCGGTAGGCCCCCCACCGCCCTTGGCCGCACCTCGAAAGCCCCTTTAGCCGGTACTGGAAGCTGCTGCCATCCAGGGGCCCGGCGGCCAGGCTCTCCTGAGGGAGCAGGACCCAGGCGTCCCGGGGCTTCCGCTCACTCATCAGCTGGGCGAAGGTGCTCACCCACACGTCCGTCCCGGCCGCGGCCATGCTGCGCTCCGCACTGCGGGCTGAGGGCCGCGCTCCAGGCGCTCGCTCCCAGGAAGCCTCGGTCCCGTGCTGGCCAATCGGCGGCCTTAACAACAGCACAGTCTCCATGGCAACAGGCTGGCTCCAGACTGAGGCAGAAAGGAAAAATACAATGAAGCCGCTGCACCCCTGCACCGGAGGTCACGTTCCCCGCCATCTGCGGGGGCCGCACACCTGTGTGCGTGTGCAGGTCGCTGTCCCAGTTGGAGATCACGCGATGTGTATGCACCACTTGTAGATGCTGTCCGCCCTGCATGGCAGTGGAGCTGTGTCCTGCAGTGAACCGTGGCCCCTACACTGGGCCAGGACCTCACCCACATGGAAATGTCCACATCACACTCCCCATATCAAACCCCACATCACACCCTACACATCACATCACACATCACACCCCCACATCACACCCATAACACATCACACCCCACACATCACACCCCCACATCACATCCCCACATTACACCCATCACACATCACACCCATCACACATCACACCCCACACATCACACCCCCACATCACATCCCCACATTACACCCATCACACATCACACCCATCACACATCACACCCCACACATCACACCCCCACATCACATCCCCACATTACACCCATCACACATCACACCCCCACATTGCATCCCATTCACACATCACATCACACATCACACCCATCACACCCCCACACCCCACATCATGCCTGCAGCAGAGAACCCGCCATAGCTGTATCTGCCCCTCCCTTGGCTGACGCAGCGCCAAGCCCTGTGCATAGTCCCAGATGCTCAGCACAGACCCCATCTCAGGCAACAGAGTGCCTGCCTGGCTCCTTCGTCCTCAAGAGAAGCATGTCCAGGATCACTAGGTGGACACACGACAGGTCCGTGGCTGTCAGTGAATGACTCAACACAACAAAGCAGACACTGGGCGCAGAGGTGGCCCCAGGAGCCCTCAGCATGGGCACTTGGCTCAGGGAAGCTCAGGGTGACAGTGGGAGGGCAGGGAAAACAAGGAACCTCCCAGGGGCCATTTCAGAAGCCCCCAGGAGACCCACACACATACACACATGACCTCCACCACATCTCACCCATACACACAAACGTGCTGCATGCCAACATGCCACACACACCACACACAAACCAAGCAATACATGCATACCACAACATATATCACACCTAACATGAATGTATGTTACATACAATCATGCTACACAGCATACACAAACATGTTATGTGCATACCACACACAAACATGCTACATACACATACGCGCACACACACACACACACTCACTGTGGAATCCCAGCCTTGTAGCACAGTGGCCTCTGGCAGCTCCCATCTCCCGGTCACTGCAATGGGCTGTCCTGCTCACATGGACACAGCCTCTAGGCCCTGGCTCTCTGAACCAGTTGCTGTGGCTTGCAGGCCCTTAGGTTTCGCCTGCCCCCAGTTCTAGGCAATCTCACCTCAGCCTTTGCCATGGCTGGCCGTGGTCAGTCAGCCACACTCTGGTTCACCTGCCTGGCCACCAACTACCCACCACTTGTGGGCTTTTATGTGTAGGTTTGTTTTTATTTTGCTTATTTGAAAGGCAGAGATAAACTCAAGTAACACCGTTGGAACACTGTTCCCCACATCAGGCTCTCCTAAGGCTTATCAAATGACCATCCCCCATGCCTGGCTGATGATGCAGTGTGACAGTAAGGAGCAGTCCCTCTCCTTTCCCATTTGTGGACACAGGAGAAAAAGAAAGCAAGAAAAAGAACTGAGACATGTGTCTCACCTTGTCCACACTCAACCCCTATACCCTTATCAGAGGCTCACATGAGTATGCATCCCTCTCAATTATGTAACAGAATTAAAAAGAAAATAAATTAAATTCTATTTTAACAAAAGAAAGAGGTCGGTCTCAGTGAGGTGGCCAAATGACTAAATTCTCCCCTTGCAAGTGTCAGGATCCCATATGGGCACCGGTTCATGCTCTGGCTACTCCACTTCCCTTCCAGCCCCCTGCTTGTGCCCTGGGAAAGCAGCAGGGCAAGGCCCAAGGCCTTAATGCCATGTATCTGCATGGGAATCCCAAAAGAAGCTCCTGGTTCCTAGCTTCTCATCAGCTCAGCTCTGGCTGATGCAGCTACTTAGGGAGTAAACCAGAGGATGGAAGATCTGTCTGTCTCTCCTCTGTAAATCTGCCTTTATGACAAAAATAAATAAATCTTTTTTAAAAATAAAATACAGGAAAGAAGTGAAGAGGGAGAGAGTGGGTGCTTCCATCTGCTGTATCATTCTGAAGCACCCACAGTGGCTGGGTCAGGAGCCTGAGACTTCATTCAGATCTCCCAGCGGGGTGCAGGGGCCTTGACCATTGCATTCACAGGGAGCAGCCTGGACTCGGGGGCTCACCCTGGCATAGTCTGCCAAGGTTGCCTGCCCCATAATGTTCCAAAGCCACTGGCACCCTCAGCAGTTGTGCTGTCCTCAACTCCCTGCATCCCACCCTCCTCAGCTTTGCATACAGAGCCTCTGCTTCTGTTCTAGACCTTCTCCAACTCCAAGGTGTGGCACTCCTGGCCAAGATCCAAGGGGGGCAGGGGTTGAGGTGCCTCGGGGGATTGCAATCACCGCAGAACCACAGCAGGCTGGGGAGAGCGCCGCTCTGCTTTCTCATTCTCCTGTTGGTTAAGGCAAATGAATCACTCTGGACAGGGAGGGAACTCAGGAAAAGGTACACGCATAATGATGCTACAGAACCACCTGACACCTGCTAGCCACACACAACATATAAACACACTGTACAATACTACCTATGCATATCACACACACGCCACACACAACACATAAACACACAAGGAACAAATATCAGCACACACATTTGATTCGCATGACCTGATATATATGTATATAAATAACTACACCAGAGTTATGTACACAGAAACACAACATCACATACAAAGCACGTATATGCCACATACACACAGGGGCTGGCTGGTGGTTGCAGCTGGTAAAGCCACTGCTGGCTTTCGTGGCATCACAGTTCAAGTTCCTGCTGCTCCACTTCCAACCAGCTTACTGAGTTGGTGCCAATTGACTGAGGGCTCAGGACTCTGTCTCCCACATGGAGCTCCCAGCTGCCTCTCCACCAAGCCCTGGCTGCTTGAGGAGTGAACCAGAGGATAGAGACCTCTGCTTTCTCTCCCTTCTCTCTGTTTTTTAATATCTTAAACAACAGGAATAACTGATTACTCCAGAGAGTCCAGAAAGCAGTAGGGGCGAGTCTCCTGTGAGCCCTAACTTGACAAGCTGAGTTACTCCTTCCTGTGTGCAGTGAACTGTGGGAATATCCCATTAGTCTGCTGAAACGGGCTCTCCAGTTGGGCCGAGAAATGGCGTTCTCTTCTTTTACTTCTGGGAAATGTTTCAAAACCAAGACAGAACAGAAAGTTTTTATTTGCAGGCGCTATTAACCATTTCCTGTCCCAACCTCAGAGCCAGCTGTGACTCAGTTTGCCGCCCTGGCCACAGTAACAGGGACAGGACGTGGTTGAGTTGCCCACCCCACCAAAGGAAGACCCCCTTCCCACCTTCCCCACGGGAGCCTGGTATCCCAGTCAGGTCTGCAGGCCACACCTGGAGCTCATGTTACTGAGCATCTCTTCCCATGCCCCAGGAGGACTTCCAGGGTCCGAGGGTGCGATGCCAGCTCAAAGCTGCCCCGTCAGAGCCCCCCAGTATCCTGCCCTGTCCTATGCCCCAATGGTGGAGCTGAATATAAGAGTGCCCAGGCTCAGCCGGCAGAAACCCAGGCAAACAGCCATTCACACCCTGGTGGCCACGAACCGGCACTACCCAGAGGTGCAGCATGAGGCCCACCTTGTGCCTCTCCAGGAGACGCTGCATGGAGAATGCAGGCCAGGCAGGGGCCCCACTGGGGCTGAGCCCCAACATCTTGCTGTGTGGCCCTTAATGCATGGGAACTCACCCAGATCGGGACCTGTATGAGGCCCATGTGAGTGTGAACAGGCAATGTGTGAGGACTGTGTGAGTATGAACAGTCATTGTGAAGACCGTGTGTGTGAGCAGGCAGTGTGTAAAGACTGACTGTGAGAACAGTATGTGAGGACCGTGAGTGTGAGCAGTCTGTGTGAGCACTGTATGTGTGAAAACTGTGTGTTTAGATCATGAGTATGAGCAGTGTGTGTGAGGACCATATGAGTATGAGTAGTCTGTGTGAGGACTGTGTGTGAGTGTGAGGACTGTGTGAGTGTGAGCAGTGTGTGTGAGGACTGTGTGTGAGCAGTGTGTGTGAGGACTGTGTGTGTGAGGACAGTGTGTGTGAGCAGGCAGTGTGTGAGGACCATGTGAGTGTGAGGACTGTGTGTGTGAGGACTGACTGTGAGCGAGAACAGTGTGTGTGGACCGTGAGTGTGAGCAGGCAGTGTGTGAGGACTGACTGTGAGCAGTGTGTGTGAGAACAGTGTGTGTGGACCATGACTGTGAGAACAGTGTGTGTGAGGACTCTGAGTGTGAGCAGTGTGTGTGAGGACTGTGTGTGTGAGCAGTCTGTGAGGACAGTGTGTGTGAGGACCATGTGAGTGAGAACAGTGTATGTGAGGACTCTGAGTGTGAGCAGTCTGTGTGAGGACAGTGTGTGAGCAGGCAGTGTGTGAGGACTGACTGTGAGCAGTGTGTGTGAGAACAGTGTGTGTGGACCATGACTGTGAGCAGTGTGTGTGAGGACTGTGTGTGTGAGGACAGTGTGTATGAGCAGGCAGTGTGTGAGGACCATGTGAGTGTGAGCAGTGTGTGTGAGGACTGACTGTGAGCAGTGAGTGTGAGCAGTGTGTGTGAGGACTGACTGTGAGCAGTGAGTGTGAGCAGTGTGTGAGTGGACAGTGGGCACATTTGCAAGGAACCAGAGCCTGGTCTGAGTGGCACTTCCCTTAGGAAGGTATGGAATACTTGGCTGTCCTTCGACTTAGCTCCATGCTTTTAAAATGAACACGGTCTGGGGGCAGGGTAGGGGGGCAGAGTCTGGGGTCTGGAGAGCAGGGTATAGGGGTCAGGGTCTTAGGTCTGGAGAACAAAATCTGTGGAGCAGGGTTGGGGATGCAGCGACACATTTCAGGTCCGAGCCTCTCTTGGACGTCAAGTGGATCACAAGTTGCTCTCACGCGTCAGCACTCTGCGGTTTCATTGTAGAAGACGCCCAGGGAAGGAGCGGGTCCAGCTGTCCCGAGGCCACCGGCAGCTGGGCCCCGCCGCCCACGGTGCGGAGCACGCTGAGGAGGGGCCCGCCCGGGGCCAAGGCCGTGGGGCGCCGGTGCCCGGCCGCCGCCCCCGCGCGCTGAGCTGCTTTTTCCACCGCGCTTTCATCTCCGCTCCGCCGCCTGCCGCCGCCGCCGCCGCTTTCCAGCGCGCTTCGCGGCCGCGTCACCAGTATCAGCAGTTTCAGTTTTCCTGTTCCCCGGGGAGCCGGCCCGGCCACGCCGGCCCGCCGCAGGGGGAGGGGGCTGGGCGGCGGAAAGGTCTCGAAGCCGGGTTGGGGACGGGGAGGCCCGTGCCGGGCAGCCCAGCCAAAGTGCCTCCGGGGGCCCCTGCCCACCCTGGGTCTGACTCCTGGGTAGGACCCCAGGGCTGGCTGAAGAAAGGGCCCACCTGCACCTGCCCCTCGGCTTCAGGGGGCTGAGAGTGGGCGTGGAATTGTGCGCACCCCCACTGCAGACTGGGGAACCGAGCTCCGGGTGGGGGGGGCAGAGTGGGGACCTGCACCCCCCCATCCGCAGACCTTAGCAGCTCCAATGGGAGACGCCAGAGACCACAGGCAAAGGCAGAGCCTGTAGCGCCCACAGAGGGGTCTGAGCTGCACCCCTCCCCCAGGACCAAGGCTCCTCCTGCACACCCCCTCTGCTTCTTCCCCTCTCCCTCCCCTCCCCTCTCCCCCACCCCAGTGCTCCACGCCCTGTCACTCTTGTGGAGGTGGAGGAAGAGGGGGCGGGGCCTGGGGCAGGTCCCCTTCCTCCGACCTGGGACTGTTTCCTCTCAGCACCACTCCTGCCGGGGCGCCGAGGAGACCAGGCACAGCGGGCGCTGGGGCATGCGAGTGCCGCGGGTGCCCTGGTCGCTGCTCTGGGCCTTGCTGCAGCTGAGCTGGAGGCCAGGATGGCTCCTAGGTACGTGGCAGAGCTCCTGAGACTGAGACAGCTGGGACACACTGGAGAGGAACCCCAGCTGGGGTCCTTGGGCTCTGGGATGGGAGGGACCCCCAATGTGGTCCCTGGGATGGGAGGGAGAGACCAGTGATGTGGTCCCTGGGATTGGGGGGTGGAACCGATACATGGTCCCTGAAGCGGAAGGGACCTGAGATGTGATCCCTGGAATGGGAGGGATCATCTGCTGTGGTCTCTGGCATGGGAGGGACCAAAGACATGGTTTATGTGCTAAGCGGGGCCCTGGATCTTCCTCTCTGAGGAAGACTCATTACTCTCTGGGCTCAGGGAGGGAGGAGAGCTGGAGGTGTCAACAGGTTTGCCCAGACATGTGGGTTTTGGAGATCCCAGGGAGAACAGGTTGCACCTGCTCACGGCCAGCAAGTGGCTTTCCCTCTGGGTGCCTCGATTTCCCTGCCCTGACTACATCCCCCTTCCTGGTTTGTTCTCCATCGTCACTGTCCGGGTCGTTGCTGTCCTCAACAGGACACAGGCCCTGCAGCGGACTTCCTGAGATCCCAGGCCACCACCCTCCCCCACAGCGCAGGCACGTTGGCGTGCCAGGCAGGGATGGAAACCTTGCCACATCATCTGAAACTGTCCACCACATCCAGGTGACGCCTGGTAAAGTCAGACTTGTGCAGTTTTGAAAATGGCCACATAGAGACGCTTAAAGGCACAGTCATGGCATCCTTCTAGAGCCTCCAATTGTCCACGGTGGTCTGCTGGCTCTGGGTGCCTGTTCACTGTAACCATAGACCAGGTGGTTTACTGGGTAGGTGGGTGTCGTTCCCATCCCCCCAGACTGAGCCCCAGGTCCTAGAATCCACAAGTTGGTCCCTCCCCAGATCAGTTCCAATCATGCTGGGTTTGGGTTAAAGTCATCATCCTCCAGTGTGACAGTTTTGTTTTTCAATTTCTTTCATTTGAAAAGCAGACAGAGATTTTCCATCCACTGGCCCACTCCCAAATCCCCACAACAGCCATGTCTGGGCCAGGCAAAGCTAGGAGCCAGAGTGCCACCCAGGCCTCCGCTGAGTGTGGCAGAAACTGAGTCCTCTCAGTGAATATGAGCAAGAAACGGAAATCACAAGTGGAAGAGCTGGAGCTCGAACTCAGGGCCCATGGGGTAAGGGCACCCAGAGCAGCAGCTTCACGGCTGTGTCAGAGGCCCACCCACTCCTAGAGTAACCTGCTGTTCCCTACGTGAACCCCTCCCCGTGGTGTCATGCTGGGTCCCCTCCTCCTTGTCAGGGCGTCATGGTGGGCCCCCTCCTCCTCACGGCGTCACGCTGGGGGCCCTGTTCTCCTGCTCATGGTGTCATGATGAAGGCCCCCTCTCTTTCCCAGAATGTGGGGCCTCCAAGACTGAGACACTGCACCTGCTGAGATTCTTGCAGTTGTGCCCTGGGCAGAGTGCGAAGTGGCAGGGCCAGGCTGTCAGGGAGCTGCTGCTTTGCCCTGTCTGGGGACAAGAGGACCAGGTTGTCCCACCTCAATTGCTGCCCCCATGAGGGGCTGCCCTGAGGGGGTGATGGCCAGAGCTCCTTGCACTGGAGCCCAACACCCACCCCCACCAGGCCTGGAGCCCAGAGTCCTGGTGCTTGGCCTACTAGGTGAGTGACAGTGAGCAGAGGACAGGACTCTGAGCTGGGGAGGCCAGGAACGATACCTACCTACTCAGTGACCTCTTCTTATATTTAAAAAAGGATTTATTTGTTTATTTTTACTTGAAAGGCACATTTGCAGAGAGGAGAGGCAGTGAAAGATTCATTAGCTGCTTCACTCCTCTAAATGAGCGCAGTGGCTGAGAATAGGTAAGACCGAAGCCAGGAGCCAGCAGCTTCCTGCGGGTCTCCCTCATGGAGACCCTCCCCAGGACTTGCTCCATTTTCCACTGCTTCCCCAGATGCGTAAGCAAGGAGCCCGCTTGGCAGCTGAGGAGCAGGACTAGAACCATGCTCTGATGAAGGATGCCGGCATTACATTTGGAAGTTGAATGGGCTGGCACCCGCATTGTTAGTTACACAGCATCATAAGGACAGAGCTCTGGACCCCTGGACACAGCATCAGTGTGGCTGACCCTTGAAGTAGGCACCTCCTGGTGATTCATCAGGTCCAACATGGTGGAGCCCCTGCAGACACCAAGGGCGACCCTGTTCCTGCTGCCCATCTAGCCCCTGCCCCAGCCCCAGCAGAGGAGAAAGAGGCTACCAGGGCTGCCAAGAATGCTGCTCCAGGTTACATCCACCCAACCCTTCCTTGTCCTGGTCAGGGCTTCTTCCCACCGCCCACCAGGAGCATACCTCCCTCCCACCCAGTACTCAGCCAAACCTGGGACCTTAGGAGGCAGGCATGCCTGACTCAGAGCCTGCCCCAGTTCACATTCCAGGTCCAGCAGCGGACAGCCATGAAGGGGATTTTGGGGACGGCAGCAGCACCCAGGGGAAACCTGCAGACAACAAGAGCCCTGGGAGGGGAGGCCCTGGCCACAGGAGGTGGCCCTGTAGTGAGGGCTCAGTGGGTGGGACGCAGACCAGGCATGCAGAATTGGGTTCTGTGAGGCTATGGGCATCGTGTTGGGCCCCCTCCTCCTCAAGGTGTCCTGCTACACTGACTGTGTGGGAGCAGCACCCGGCCACATGTACAGGAACAGCACTGGACATGAGCAGTCACCACCATAGCCAGGGCTTCAGAGAAGGGAGACCATCCTAGCAGGCCAGCTGGGCACATGAGAGTGGACACAGGAGCAGGCTGTGACAGGGATGCCTCTGAGCTTCCTTTGTCCCAGGTGGGTGTCCATGGGGAATAGGAAGGACTCAGTCCTGCTACACAGGATGGGCCTTGGGCCAGCCTGACAGCAACAACCAGGGGCCCCATGTGGCCACTTCCTCCTCTCAGCCACCAGGGCTTGGTGAACCACAATCCGCCTCCAAGACTATCATACTTGTGGGTACTCAGAGCAGTGGCAACTTCGGTCCCCCGTGTTGTCACATGTGTGGGGAGCCAGGGCCAGTACTGATGTCACAGGAAAGGAGTCAAAAACAGCAGGTGCACAGCCATAAAGAGGAACAAAGATAGTGAAAGAGGGGACAATGAGGGATAGTGAGAGACACTGAGAGGGGACAGTGAAGGACAGTGAGGGATTTTGAGAGAGGGAGCAGTGAGAGAGAACAATGAAAAGGGGGCCAGTGGGGCCAGTGAAGAGCCTGCAGCAAATGGAGCTGTCAGCAGCCACTCAGTCACAGCCTGGATGAACATCTCAAGGTTCACACAGTGTTGGAGACTCCTGGTATGGGAGGTGTAGATTGTTTCCCATTTGCTAACATCTCCTGGTAGGGGCAATAGAAGCTGAGGACTTGAGGCCAGGGCTCTACTCTGGGCACAGCAAGGACACAGCAGATGGAGCTTCCGCCCCACAGTCTGTGTGCCTATCAATTGGAGGCCATGGGTCCTGCCTCCTGGGAGCTGACCAGAAGGGGGTCCTCCTCAGGGGGATCAGCCCAGCAGAAGCAGATATGACCCTGGCTCCCACCCCCAGACCAGGAACCATTTATGGCCGTCAGAGAGCTGGGAGGGGAAGTTGGTGCCTGTGCTGCTGTGTGGCCATTAGAGAGCTGGGTGGGGTTGGTTGGGGGGGTCTCAATGCATCTGTGTGGCTGTCAGAGAGCTGGGTTTGGGGTTCCTCAGTAGATATTGTGGACTCACTGGGGGTCCCATTCCCACCTGCTGTGGCAGGGCTGACCATGGATGAGGGGCGTGACCATGTGTGCTTATCCCCAGCCCCATGGCCTCTGGGATTCATCTCATGGACTCCAGCTGGAGTCTTGCTATAATGGACAGGAGCCACCCACCACCGACCTCATGGGATTGTTCCTCTCCACCACCCCCTCTACAAGTCAGTACCTGGTTCTACCACTGAAGGCTGAGGGCCTGGGTTGGACAGAGCTGGGCACATTCCCAGGACATGTATGGGTTGTGTCCCTCAGCCCTGTCAGGAAGCCGACATCAAGGATCACCTGGGAGGAGTGAAGATATCAGGGGGAGAAAGGGGATGGGGTCACCCCAGGCTCCAGGCTCAGGCCAACCGGGGTGGGGGCAGGCAGAGCCCTGTGCGAGCCCACAGCAGGAGCCATCTTACTGTCCAAGCAGTGGGGTACCAGTACAGGAGAGTCTTACTCTGCTCCCATCTCACCTGCTATTCTCCACACTTCCAGACCCCCAGGACAGGCCCTGGAACCTCCTCACCTTCTTCCCAGCTCAGTCCACGGTGCCTGAAGGGGCCAACGCCACCTTTACCTGCAGCTTCTCCAATACATCCGAACACTTCGTTCTGAATTTGTATCGTCTGAGCCCCAGCAACCAGAGGCACAAGCTGGCTGCCTTCCCCGAGGACCGCAGCCAGCCACCACAGGACGGCCGCTTCAGCATCACCCGGCTGCCTAATGGCAATGGGTACCTCATGAGTGTGGTTGGTGTCCGGCTCAACGACAGTGGGATCTACCTGTGCGGGGCCATATCCCTGCACCCCCGGACACAGATCAAGGAGAGCTCCCAGGCCGAGCTCAGAGTGACAGGTGCTGGGCAACCATGCAGGGGGCAATGGGAGGGGAGGGGGTAGTGGCACAGGGAGATAGCAGGCACAGAAAGAGGCTGCCGTGTAGGGGGTGGTCAGAGAGGTCGTGGTGAAGGGGAGTTGGGGCAGGGCTCGGTTGCCCCCCGATGTCCTCTCCCCTTAGAAACCTCTGTCCACTTGACATGGGCGTGGCAAAGCTGGAGGCAGGGGGACAGGGGCGGATACCTGCAGGACAGGACTGAGGAGATGCCCCAGGGTGCGGGCTGTGATCCAGGCCCTGGGGAACCAGAGATGGCAAGGGGTACCTGTGGGGTATGCGGAGTTTCTGAGGGCCCATCCCTGACCAGATCCTTTCTGTCTCCTCAGAGAGACCCCTGGAGCTATCCACCGCACAGCCCAGCCCCTCTCCCAGGCCACCAGCTCAGCTCCAAGGCCTGGTCATTGGTGTCCCCAGTATCTTGGTGGGTGTTCTGCTGCTGCTGCTACTGGCCTGGGTCCTGGTGGCCACATGCCCCAAAACAGCCCAAGGTAATGCTTAGCCAAGCCTTGCCCACTCCCACTACCTGCTCCTGCCTCCAAGCTCCTTCATGAGAAGAAGTCAGACTCAAGCTCCCCACCATCTTGGGATTCGGAGCGATCCCAGCCATATCTTCTATGTACTCTGACCACCTATGGGCCCTGTGGACACTGCTCCCCTCCTCCCCCTACCACACTCCCCTCAATAACCTGACTACACTCCGCTCCTCCCCCTACCACACTCCCCTCAATAACCTGACTACACTCCGCTCCTCCCCCAACCCTGACCACTGCGCCTCCTCGGCAGTACTGGTCAGCTTCCTAAGACACTCCAGTCATGATCAACATTCCTGTGCTGGAGGCAGACGCAGTTCACACTCCGAGAGCCACTGCTCCCAGGGTCCATGCCTGTTGTCGTCTATGGACCTTGCCCCAGGCAGCACACAGGCAGCTCCTGGGCATTAGCTCTGACTGGGACGCTTGATGGGGCTCCTGCTGCTCCAGGCTCTGTGTCACAACATGAGTGGGAACAGAGTGTTCTGCTGACCGCCACTGTTGGCCTGTCGTGGCCAGGCCTCCAGATGTCTTGGATGCTGCGCCTGTGGCCACCTGCTATCCCTTGGGGAAGTCGCGGGTGACAGTGGGGCAGGGTGCCTTGGGAGGCCCTGTGTACTGATTATGCACCTGCTGTGTGCTCTGCCTCCCAGGGCCACGGCCCCATCCGAGCAGCCAAAGGCCCTGCCTTCCCCCTGCCTTCCCTGACCACATGTATCTCTCTGCAGAGGCTGAAGGAGCCACAAGCCAGGACCAGACCCCAGTGAGTGTCTGCCCCTTGTCTGCCCCACAGGAATGGGACCCCAGATCCTAGAGCCTTGTCCCAACAAGGGGGTGGTCTGTGGGCTGGGTGTAGACCGCTTCCCAGGCTGGCTATGAGGTACAGCTCGCCGAGATGACCGGTGCTTCCTCTCCCTGCAGAAGGACAAGCCCCTGGCCCTGCCCAGCCCCACCATGGACTATGGGGAGCTGGACTTCCAGTGGCGGGAGAAGACGCCAGAACCCCCAGCTGCCTGCGTCCCTGAGCAGACTGAGTATGCCACCATTGTCTTCTCTGATGGGCTGGGTGCCTCAGTCCCTGGACGCAGAGGCTCCGCTGACCATCCACGGGACCCCCGGCCTCTGAGGCCCGAGGACGGACACTGTTCATGGCCCCTTTGATCAGCTGTCCTTATCATCAGCATCCTATGGAGCCTCCACCCAGTGCCCAGGCCATGGGGCCTCCTGAGGGCTGTTGACACAGGGTGACCGCCCCATGCTGGTGCCTGACCACCTGAATGTGGCCCTCACAGGACTTACTTCCCAAGGCTCAGGGACTACTTGGACCTCCATGGGTGGGACCACTCAAGCCTAGCTCTCCTAGCCCACTGCTGCTGAGCTTGGCACAACCCCATTTGCCTACTGCCCAGAGTGGGGGTGGCCTCTGCCTTATGCAGCCCCATGATGGGCATGCTGGGCTAGGACATCGGGGGACACAGCCTTACCCCCACAGGAGCCTCCAACCGGGTCCTTTGTCAACAGGAGACTGAAGGGCCTCTCGGAGTCTGTGGCCAGCAGCCCTCCACCAGGCCCCCTGGGCTGTGCCAGGGGAGGGCAGGGGAGGGTCACAGGCCCCTGTGGTGGAGCTCCTGCTGGGAGGCAAGGGTTCAGGGTCTGCAGGCAGAACCCAATGGGACTGGCTGTCATAGCCCAGGCTGGCCACCAAGGGGCTGCGGGAGGTGAGACCTGGAACCAGAACCGCTGCCTCTGGTCATTAAATGTTGAGTGAACTCAGCTCTGTGGGGCATCTGTGGGGCCAGGAGGCCCCTGGAGCAATCTGTGTCGCCCACAGCACAGGCTCACCTTGGGCCAGCCTGGTACCACAAGCAGGGACATGATGTGGTGGAGAGGGAAATGGAGTCCTCAGCATATCCCCTCTGGGCCCAGTCCTGGGAGAGGGGAGGGGGCAGCAAGACCAGGAGGCTGAGGGGGGCAGTGACCAGGGCAGGACAATGACCACAGGGAGACAGTGACCATGGGGGAACAGTGACCAGGGCATGGAGGACAGGGACCAGGACAGGGGGACAGTGATAGGGGAAACAGAGAGGACCTGAGCATGCCAACATCTGGCACTGCTAGTCGGACATGGCAGTGGGGCCCATCTCCTGGCCACATGACGTAAATTCTGGGTATTGATCTAAGGCAAATCAGATGAGATCTGCTGAGTACGCAGTCATGAGGGACACATTGGGTCACAAGGGCCGCTGGGGAAGTGGTCATAAGGGACACACTCGGTCACAAGGGCCGCTGGGGACACAGTTACAAAGAGCACACTGGGTCACTAGGCCTTGAGATGATGGACACAGTGGTTCTTCCTGCTTTGCCTAAAACCTGATGTCCATGAACACTCACCCCTGTCTGGAGGCATCCAGAGCCAACCCAGAGGAGTGGACATCGCCTAGTCAGACGCTCATGCAGTGGGGGAGAAGTGGGAAGCTCACGCTGCCCCTGCTGAGTGTCCATGCAGACAGAAACATCTTTTAATTCTTTTCCACAGTTTTCTGGCTTTTTTTTTCCTTTGCTTTTTAAAAAGTTTGTTTATTTCATTTGCAATTCAGGGCAACAGAGAGGGTAAGGCATATAGAGGAAGATTCTGCATTCACTGGTCCACTCTTCAGAAGGCTATCATTGCAGGACTGGGCCAGACTGAAGGCAGGAACCTGGAATTTCATTCAGATCTCCCATAGGGGTGCAAGGGCCCCAGCACATAGGCCATCCTCCACTGCTTTCGCAGGCCATAAACAGGGAGCTGGATCAGAAGTGGAACCGCTGGAACTCAAATGGGTGCTCATATGGGATGCCAGAACTGCAGGTGGCAGCTTAGCCCCTTGCCCTCATTACTGGTCGCTCCACAGACTTTCTCAAGTTGCCTTAATCTACACCCTAAGAGAAACAAATGGTACCCACTGGAGCCAACAGGCAGCCATGGGGAGGACAGGGCTAACCCTAACCCTGCAGAGGGTCAGTGTGCAGTGTAGGTCCATGTGTCTGTAAGGCTCAAGTTTGGGGTGAGGGTTGGACAGGAGGATCTTCACGACCCCCTAGTGGCCAGCTCCTAGCCATTGCCTGTCATTCCCTTCCTGGGTCAGATCCTGACCCTATGGCCTCTGACCTCAGCCAGGCCCCAGCCCCCTCCTACGCAGGTCAGTATAGCCTCCTGTGAGTCACCCAGACTTTGCCTGGGTCTGGAGGCTGTCTGGCTGGGGTGGAAAGACATGGGGTCCTGGGAGTGATTGGGGCAGGAGCCCCTCCTTGGGTGGACGTAGCAAGTCAGAATGGGGAGTCAGACGTGCCTACCCGATCCCTGTGTACTCTCCTGGGTCACCCTGGAAGGAAGCCAATCACACCCAGGGCCCTGTCCTGACCCACCTGTCGGACATTGCCCACCCTGGGCTGTCAGCAAGGCCAGCAGTGCCCGGCTGCCTTGTCCACATGGCCAGGAGGCACATTATCCAGGACATCATGCAGTGAGAACTCACAAAAGGAGACCTCCTCATAGGAGGCTCTGGCCCCACTCTCAAACAGACAGGCAAAGCCCAGTGTGCCTCTGGGGACTGGCCCGAGGCAGGCCAGGTCAGAGTAGCCACTTGGGCCCTCATAGATAACCCAGGGCTTCGTCCAGCTGCGGGGATCTGGTGGTGAGCGGCTCAGGCGAATGCCCATGTGCAGACGCGCCCTGTGCCCCGTGGGGTGAGAATACAGCAGCCAGGAGAGGTCCCCACCAGGAGTTTCCTCATCTTCTGGGGACTCTGGCTCATCAGGAGCACTCCTGCCAGGGGACGGGGCTGGGAAGCCTAGGATGCTACCCTGGCATCCCCGGGCAGTCTCAGGCAAGCTAGGCACCAGCTGGCCGGCTAGAAAGGTGCTGCCCTCATCGGTACTCAGGGCCTGCAGGCGATGGCCCAGAGGACTGCGGGCATTGCAATAAAGCAGGCCTCCACCCAGCGCCGCCAGCTGGCATTCGCCCGAGCGCAGGTTGGGCACGAGGCTACTGCAGTGCCAGGTGTGGCCATGGTCATCACTGAAGAAGGCGAAGGCATGGGGGCTGGTACGACAGATGTGCCCGAAGCACTCACGGCCATCCACACGGTAGGTATATGCAGGCACCAGCAGGCGGCCAGAGCTCAGCTGTACACCATGACCTGGGCCCACGGCGAAGGTGGCCCAGCCTGTGGACACAGGGGCAGGTGGAGTTGGGGGTGTTGCAAACAAGAGCACTTGGGTTCAGGTGTACTCAGGGTCAGGGGTCAGGCAGCCACCCCTCTACTCTGAGATCTTCCTGGCTGGACTAGCCTGCCATGGCCATCACAGGAACCCAGGAGCCCATGCAGACAAAGACTTGGTCTGAGAACTGGTGGCCAAGGCCAAGGCCAGGAGGTTGGCCACCAGGGATCCAGACAGATGGGCAGTAGGAACTGGGCCTTAGGAGGAGTGTGGGAGTCTCAGGGGGCTGTGGGGGCTTCAAGGAATATGGGGTAGGATGGGAGTGGGGTGTGAGGGGCATGAGGTTGGAAAGGTATGAGGTATGAGAGGTGTGGAGTAGGAGGGGTATAGGGTCTGAGGGGTTGGAATGTGACAGTATGAGGGGTGTGCGGTATAAGCTGATGGTAGGATGGATGTGGGGTAAGAGAAGTGTGGAATATGAGGGGTGTGGGGTATGAGGGGTGTAGGGTGTAAAGGGTGTGGAATATGAGGGATGTGAGGGGTGTGGGGTGTGAGGTGTAAGGGGTGTGGGGTATGGGGGTGTGGGGGTGTAGGGTGTGATGGGTGTGAGGGGTATGAGGGTATGGGGGTGTAGGGTGTGATGGGTGTGAGGGGTATGGGGTATGAGGGTGTGGGGGTGTAGGGTGTGATGGGTGTGATGGGTGTGGGGTATGAGGGTGTGGGGGTGTAGGGTGTGATGGGTGTGATGGGTATGGGGTATGAGGGTGTAGGGGTGTAGGGTGTGATGGGTGTGAGGGGTATGGGGTATGAGGGTATGGGGGTGTAGGGTGTGATGGATGTGAGGGGTGTGGGGTATGAGGGTGTGGGGGTGTAGGGTATGATGGGTGTGATGGGTGTGAGGGGTGTGAGGTATGAGGGTGTGGGGGTATAGGGTGTGATGGGTGTGAGGGGTGTGGGGTATGAGGGTGTGGGGGTGTAGGGTGTAGGGTGTGATGGGTGTGAGGGATGTGAGGTATGAGGGTGTGGGGGTATAGGGTGTGATGGGTGTGATGGGTGTGATGGGTGTGATGGGTGTGGGGTATGAGAGTGTGGGGGTGTAGGGTGTGATGGATGTGATGGGTGTGATGGGTGTGAGGGGTGTGGGGTATGAGGAGAGGTGTAGGATATGAGGGGTATGGGGTGTAAGGGGTGTGGGGTGTGAGGGGTGTGAGGGGCGTGAGGAGGTGGGATGTGAGGGGTGTGGGTGTGATGGGTGTGGGGTATGAGGGGTGTGAGATATAAGGGGTGTGGGGTATGCAGGGTGTAGGATGTGATGGGTGTGAGGGGTGTGGGGTGATGGATGTGGGGTAGGAGAGGTGTGGTATGAAGGGTATGGGATGTGAGGGATATGGGATGTGAGGCTCTAAGGGGTGTGGGTGTGATGGGTGTGGAGTAGGAGGGATGTGATGGGTGTAGGGTAAGGGGTGTGGGCTTTGAAGGATGTGGGGTCTCAGATGTGTATATGGGGGGTGAGGTATGGGGTGGGGTCTCAGAGCAGGGGTGTGGCATATTAGCAGGGGATTTCTTCACCCATCTAATGTGTCACAACAGGGGAAAGGTACAGAGTGGGTAGGTCAGGGCAGGCTGGAGACTTCCTGTTGCCCCCCATACACACCTACCCTGCTCGGCGTCACCTATGGCCTGCTTGGTGAGGTCCCAGGCACCTCCCCACGTAAGGCCAGCATCACGGCTGACCACGCAGCAGAGGCGGGCGGCATTCTTGCCCGTGCGTATCTGCAGGGCTTCAGGAGTGCGACCACGCACAGCAATGAAGAAGAGGAAGATGGTACCGGTGCTGGCATCACGCACAGGGCAGGGATTCATGGAGCGGTGGCCAGGCAGGGTGGCCGTGTCCAGCACGCACAGGGGCCCCCACTGCAGCCATGGTAGGGGGACAGGTCAGCACTCCCAGCTGGCCAGTGGCACCCTGGCAGCTGGGTTTGGGTCTGATTGCCCATGGTCACTTACTGGCACCCAGCACCACCCCCTCACCCACACAAAGCCCCACTCCCAGGCCCCTGCTGTCAGTCACCCTCACCAAGCCCCGCCCATAGCCATTCATCCCTTCCTCTCACTGTGACTCACCTGCACCAAGCTCCCTGCCCGCGTGCCCCTCCTCAGTACCAGGCGGTGGGCATGGGAGTCGTCTGGGCTGAGCCGTTGCTCAGCGAAAGCCAGCAGGGTGGGCCCAGGGGGCACAGGAAGCAGTGCAGGGACGCGGTATGTCAGGCCTGTCCGCTCCTGCTGAAAGAGCACCTTGCGGGCTGGCATGGGTGTGGGTCTCATGGTCTGTGCCAAGGGCTGCATTGAGGAGGGGGTAGTGTCACCACAGGAGACACTGGGAAGCCCCCATAGGGACACAAAGACACAGGGAGACACACAGGACACAGAGACACACACAGGACACAGAGACACACAGGACACAGAGAGACACACAGGTCACAGAGAGACACAGGACACAGACACACAGATCACAGAGAGACACAGGACAGAGAGACACACAGGGACACAGAGAGACACAGGACAGAGAGACACACAGGGACACAGAGAGAGACACAGGACACAGAGAGACACAGGACACAGAGAGACACAGGACAGAGAGACACACAGGGACAGAGAGACACACAGGACACAGAGTGAGACACAGGACACAGAGTGAGACACAGGGAAATAGAGAATAAGGGATAGAGAGACACACAGGGACACAGAGTGAGACACAGGGAAACAGAGAGACACACAGGGACAGAAACAGAGAGACACACAGGACACAGAGTGAGACACAGGACACACAGAAACAGGACACAGAGAGACACACAGGGACAGAGAGACACAGGACACACAGAGACACACAGACAGACATGGTCCATGGCTGTCACACACCGTAGGGGTGCAGGTGGCAGGAGCAGGACTCAACCCAAGCACTGACCAGGATGAGATGACCAGAGACCACGCACACCCACGGCCTCTGAGCTGCGTAGGGCATGAAGAGAGGACACTCAGGTGAGACGGGAGTCCGATGGATGCCTGGCAAGACTGTGCCAGCCACCTCAGCCTGACACGAGGTCCCTGCCTGCACCACAGCTGCTCACACCTCCCCCTCTCCCCGCATGGGGCTTCTGGGTTCCATACAAGCTGAATGGACACAGTGAGCCATTCTCTCAACCCTGGCGTGTTTCCCTGAGTCTGGACCCCTTAGTAGCTGTCAGCACAGCCTGCACAGGCCAAAAGGCACTGCCCCTCCCAACACAGAGGGACAACAGAACTGCCACACACTCAAGGCCTCCTGCTGAGGCCTGCAGAAATGTCCAGAAGACAGGAGCCTCCGTGGCCCCAGCATAGCCCGGCTCAGTTGGGTCAACAGGTCAGGGCTCAGGGTTGAGGCCAGCATCACCAGAGTCTACCCCACCTCCCCATCTGGGGGCTTCAAATTACCAAGGGGATCAGAGGCCCAGAGCAGAATTTACAGGGGTCAGCCACAGCTGCCTGGGGACAACCATATCTCCCCTCCCCCACCCTGCTCTGCTGGAAGAAACAGAAGCAAATGAAAGTGCTTTGGCCATGGGTATGCTCCAGGCAAGCCAGAAGGGCCAGTGGATGAAGTATAGGTCGGCTTCAAACTCCAGGTGGCCTGGAGATGTGTGGCTGTTGCCAGGTCCGAGCAAGACCTGAACTCCAGGTCTTACGAGCTCAGCAGCCAGCCAGAGCAGGTGGGAGGGCTGAGGACAGGGGTGGAAGTTGGGGAGGCAAGAAGAGGAATGGGGCCAGGGAGAGGTGCACCTGCCTCCTCTTCCCCACTCCTCAGAAATTCGAACAGTACTGGCAAGGTTTTCATTTTTAGTTTTATGGAAGAGGGTGGTTTGCATAAGCTCAGTGCAGGACTGTTCTCCTAGGACAAGGTACACAGAACACATGGCATGAGTCCAGTCCCTGCCAGCCAGCGAGAGACCTGGGCCCAAGGATCACCAGGTTCCAGCTGCAGAGGGCCCTCAACACTGATGTCAGGGCACATGTAGTCACACCAGTAACTATGCTGACATACAGCTCAGGATGCAAATGGTTATTGTCTTTGGAAGAGATGGGAGAGACGGCCAAAAGGAAAGTCACAGTCATCAGTAGACACGTGTACTGGAACCCATCTGATACCATCAGGGCTAGCTCCTACGACCTCCTGGGCCTCCTGTCCCTCTCTAAACAGTCAGAATCCAGACCTGAAGCTGCCCAAGCTGGCATGGAGGCCTGGCATGCAGCAGCTGTCAGGACCAAACACTGTGTCACCGAGGGACCTCACCATCGACACACTCGGGCCTCAAGTTGACCTGTTCCACTCTGACTCGCTTGTGTTTTTCTTGTGAAACTGCGTACCCATCACCTGTGAAGATCCACTCCCAGTACATCATCTCCTGGAGCTCTGAAGTGACTGTCAGGTCTTAGCACTAGACCCCACGCACTCTCTCCCACATGGCTGAAAGGGCTCTGACACCGATGCCTGGTGGCCACTCGCTGCCACTGGATGAAGACCAGGACAGATGCACCCTGGCACTGAGGGGAAGTCCAGGCCTATCTCTATTGTTATCAGAATCTTCTAGTAAAAAGAAGGGAATGCAGACATTGTCAAAATCAAAATGGAGTCACTTCTGCCAATCCTAACAAAAATAGGAATAAAGCTGGGGGTTGTAAAGGAAAGCCTCTTACTGGTTTCCGGGTCCTCATTCCATGTGAGCAATCAGCCTGCACACAGAGGTCACAGTCACACAGAGGCCAGGACACGACTCTCCCAGGACCCACCCTTCCCAGGGCCTACCCCCTCCCAAGGGGAGCACAGCCCCTGTAAGTCCCCCCTTCCCATACAGCAGCACAGGCCTACCCCTTCCAGAATCTTCCATCACAAACCACAGTGTGCATTTTAATACCTCACTGAACGTCCTCAGCTCCCTCCCAGAGAATGCCAGCCTATGCTCCCCAACCCCATGGAATCACCATCACAGGCTACTGTCCTTCTTTCTGTGCCTGTGGCCATCTGTAGGCACAGAACCTGGGGAAGGGATGTCCCATCCTCCATCCTCAAGGGCCACCCGAGATGAGAACTGGTGGCTCTTGGCTCTGGGAGACTCCAGGGCCTCCAGTCCCTTGCTCCTGGCCAGCGTCCATGCCGATCCTTGCTGTCCTGATTCTGGTTTTTCCGGTGTCTTCTCTGAAGTCACTCTCCTTATACCAGGTCTCACCGATGAGGTCTCTGCCCTCTGAACCACAAAGAGGGTTGTGCAGAGTTGCCCCTCCGCTCGGCCCAGTGCTCACAGCAACTGAGGCCGCCTTGGCAGGGGCACAGGGAGTTCAGTCCTGCATGGGCTGCAGTGGGTACTCTTGGGGTCAAGCAGGTGTCCTGCACACAGCTCTGACCTTTCCACCCTGGGAACACACTCAGCACCTACCCACAGGAGAGTCCAGCTCCCTGAGCTTATCTGCTCACTGTTGCTCACCCACAATGGCCCCACCCACCATCATTCAGCCGCACGCAGCCTGGCCTCCCTGGGCCAATCTTTAGGACACTACAGGTGACCAGTGGGGCATGTCCTGCCCCAGCACCTTCATGCTGGCTCAGTCACCTCCCCTTCCCTCTCCTTTGCTGTGTCTGTGTCCCCTGCAACAGGGTCACTTCTCACCCGCTGCTCTGGTTGGCCTGGAGACATGGTAAAGAAGGCCCGTGGATGGCCTCCTCAACACCCCACCCTGCACCTGCATCAGCTACCCTTCCAGGAAGGGGATGACCTTGCGGGGCTTCTCCGGAAACTGCTGTGAGTACAGATGGGCCATGTATTGCAGCTCAGGCATCACCATCCTCTGGCACATGTGCAGCGTGGCGTTGTCCAGCCCAGGCCGCAGGTTGTAGCCCAGGATGTCGGCCTGGCCTGACTGGAAGGGCTGCAGCAGCCGATCCGTGATGAGTGCCTGGTTCTGCGGGGCACCATCCTGCAGGCACAGCTCAGCCAGCTCCAGGCGCCGTGCACGCAGCCGGGCCACGTCAGTGCGCAGGCGCTGCGGGCCCAGCTCGGTATACAGGCGCTCCCACAGCGTACGGTTGAAGTGCTGGTACAGGCGCCAGTCGAGGGCACACCAGCGCCGTGCCAGCTCGCGGCTCTCGGGCGCCAGGTGGGTCACAGTGCGCTGGCTGCGCAAATTGAGCCTGAAGGCCACCACGTCGTCCAGGCGCCAGCGCAGCAGGTGCCGCAGCAGCACCACTGACTCGTCAAAGTGCTCTGCGATGAGCACCAGCTGGAAGCGCTGCTCTACCTCGGCCAGGCGCGCGCGCACATAGCCCTCCTCAGGTGGCGCGTTGTGGTCGAAACCCAGGTCGAACCACATGTTGTTGCGTGCGTACGCATTGCTCAACATCTGCCCATCGCCGTAGAAGTGCTGTGGTGATGCCAGGAACGCATCCAGCGTCTTGACCTTGCGGAAGGCCGGCACATAGCCCTTGTAGTAGGTAAAGGCCGACTCTAGCTGGTGAGCCGGGTCCCGGAGGATGGAGAAGTAGAAGGTATCCTCAGGCATCACCTTCTGCACCTAGAGGCAATTGGAACCCTCAGTGCCCACCAGCACACAGCTGTGCATAGCCCCACCCTTGCATAGGTACCCACTGCGCCTGCTTGGAGTGGGCCAGAGCCACAGTAGCTAAGCAGTGGCCAAGCTGGGGGAGCATCGAGCAGGTGCTGACAAATCAGAGGAGTCCCCTGGGCCCCAAGACTCCAGTGTGAATGCCACGGGTCCCTGGGAAAAGGGGCCTGCATCCACCTGAACACCTATGGGGCCAGGACCTGGGGAAGTTGAACTCAGTAGAAGCCAGGACTCCTGGTCTCCTAGAAGGGGTCACAGCTGTGGTGCCCCACCCAGGGCAGAGTGGTGACTACTGCGCCTCACTTGGTTGCCCTATGGCTAGCCCAGGTCCCCTTGGACACCCAGGTGACCCCAACACATGTATACCAGCCACCCCTTCCCTCCGGCTCACAGAAGAGAAGTCAGGAGGTGCCAGAGGAAGGCGGCCTCAGGCTGAGCCCGAGTCCTTTGCGGGGCAGCACCCTGACTCCAGCAGGACCAGGCTGGCTGGGTGGAGCCTGAGAAGCCACAGGCAGCCCACAAGGCATCCATGCAGTCTAGCACCTTCCCTGGCTGGTGTTCATGCCAGCCTGTAGCCGCACCTCAGGCAGGTTGAACCGCATGTGGTTGCACATGATGTTGAAGCGCCGCCTGGCGCCAGGGCCAGCCTCCTCCACACCCTCCACGTAGCGGGCCAGGAAGAGCCAGGGATAGCCCAGGTGGACTCTGCCGCCGGCCGGCAGTGCAGTGGACAGGTTGTGTGACTCGGCGAAACGATAGAGGATGTTGAGCACGGTGCTGCTGGCTGTCTTGTGGGTCTTGAGGAACATGATGTTGGTGACAGGGGGATCCTCAGGCTCACCACTGAGCATGCTAGGCAGGACACAGACCATAGTTAGCGTAGACTCCAGGCTACCCCCACAGCCTGGAGCCTGGGGCGGGGGGGGGGGGTCCCACAAGGGCCACAGGCTCCACCTCGATCCCTGCCTGGCTCCTGGGCACCTGTTCTACTTGTCAATCACCAGTGTCCCTGCCCTGATCCTCTGTGCAGGAACAAGGGTGTCCTGAGGTGAAGCCTAGCCATCACAGGGCCCAGGAAGAGGCAGGGCCCACTCCCAGACACCATGAGGCAGTGACTGAGGCTGACCAGGATGGTGGGGCAGGATGAACAACCTGCACTGGTCCTGGGAACAGTGAGGGATAGGCCAGGACATGTCCCAGACAGCCAACCAACAGGACCATGCAGGGCAAAGCTGGAGCCCCAGCCGGAGATGGGACTGCGGATATGGGATGAGACTGGGCTTTGGGTGGGGGTGGAGCTGTGCAGCTTGGATGGGGCTATGGGCAGCCACCTGTATAGAGTAGGGGAAGGCTTCTAGCCACAAGGTGGTATGAGATGTCCTTTAACCTCCAGCCTGGCCATCTGCACTTGGTGGCCTCAGCTGTACCAAGGCTCCTTCAAGATGAGGTGGCTCTTCTCCTCTCCCTTAGGGCAGCCCTGGCTGCTGCTGTTTTCCCCGGGAGCAATGAGCACTTACGGCCAAAACAGTTCCTTGTCAACATGCAGGAAGGCCACAAGTAGGAGCACGGCCACAACCAGGAGGAGCAACAGGACCCGGAGCAACCTGCAAGTGGGTGTTGTCAGCCCAGAACTGGGGCAGAGGTGGGGAGTCCTCGGGGATCAGCCCAGAACTAGGAGCAGGTGGGCCCTAAGAAACCCTGGGGTGGGTGTTGTCAGTCCAGAACTAGGAGCAGGTGGGCCCTGAGAAACCCTGGGGTGGGTGTTGTCAGTCCAGAACTGGGGGGTGGAGGACCCTAGGAGAAATCCCAGGAGGCTATGAAGGCGCTGCTGGGGTGGAGAGTCAGGTAAGACCAAGGTCAGCTGTTCTACTCCAGAGCTGGGCCCCAGGAACTCAGCCCCAGACCTGGGCTTAGCTAAGCAGGGATCCCAGCCCCTCCTGTCCCCAGGGCAAAGCTCACTCTAACACATTCCCCAAGGGGCCCCTCACAGTGAGTGGCACCGCCAACCACAGTCCTCTCACTGGGCAAAGACCATAGGAGCGGTGTACTCCCAGGTGGACGCCACCCAGAGGAGGGGCCTGGGGGAGGAAGAGAAAGCCCCACCAGGCTTAGAAGAAGGGCGCGGCCCCAACTTCCTAGTTCCAGGCCAGTTTCCCACTGTCCACTAGGCTCCTGTGGGTGTTATGGTCAACACAAGCACAGACAGGGCCTCCAGTGACCCTGCCGCCCAGGCATTGCCGCCCTATTTCTGCCTCAGCCCACATCCTGTCATCTTTCCCACAGTGGGAATGGTGAGGATTTCCCCAACACACACAGCTGCTGAGCTCTGGATGTCACACGCACCCCCACCCCATAGTCACAGACGGCTCCTGGGCTCTGGACATCACACACACACCCACCCCATGGTCACAGAAGGCTGTTGAGCTCTGGACGTCACACGCACTCCACCCCTATGAACACAGAAGGTTCCTGGGTTCTGGACATCACACACACCCCCACCCCATGGTCACAGGCAGCTGCTGAGCTCTGGACGTCACACACACACACCCCATGGTCACAGCTGCTGCTGGACTCTGGACGTCACACACACCCACACCCCATGGTCACAGAAGGCTGCTGGGCTCTGGACATCGCACGCACTCCATCCCTACGAACACAGAAGGTTCCTGGGCTCTGGACATCACACACACACCCACCCACCCCATGGATGTGGTCAGTGGTTAGGCAGCTGCTGGGCTCTGAACATCACATGTACTCCCACCCCATGGTCACAGACGGCTGCTTGGCTCTGGACATCACACACACCCCCAACCCCGTGTTCACAGACTTGAACGGCGATGGCTAGGTTGATAACAGGTGCATGGCAATGGGAGGACCCCCAGATCTCCCTGACCTTGGAGCTAGCAGAGCCCAGTGCATGAGAGGACACTTGGCTGGAGGATGAGATGATCCAGGGAGGGGCAGAGCCAGCCCAAGCCCAGGGTCACCCAGGGTCACCCAGGTCCACAGAGGAGAACACAACGAGGAGGTGGGTGTAAACAAGATAGAGTATCACATTCAGCTGGGGGCTGGAACTCCCTGTTGGACAGAGCTGCACCTAGTGGAAATGGGGCAGAAAATCCAGATGGAGGACATGACCTGTGAGGGTCACCGGCTTCCTCAGTCAAGGCTGACTAGGGTGGATGACCAGGGTGGGTGTCCTGTTCCTTCTAGTCCTGGGCGCTACTCCCCGAGGCCCCTTACCCCTAGATGATAGAGCGGGATGCGTCCCACTCCAGCTATATCCCCTGTGACTTTGGGCGGAAGTCAGCACATGGAGCAGTTTCTGCCTAGGTCTAGGTCCTGGGCTCTAGGCCACAGCTGCAGAGTTCCTGGACCAGCAGGGAGGATGTGGCCAGGGCAGTGCTGGGAGATGCAGCTGGGGGTGAGCTGTGGGAAATGGTTAGGGATGTGGTCAGTGGTTAGAGGTGTGATGTGAGCAGAGGTAAGGGGTCAGGGATGTGCTGTGGGCAGTGGGCAGTGGTCAGAGGCATGCTGTAGGGGTGATCAGGTGTGTGGGCAGTGATCAGTGGTCAGGGTGTGCTGTGTGCAGTGGTCAGGGCTGTGCGCTGAGCAAGCTGCGGTCTTAAGCCCTGTTCCTACCCCGGGGAAGCCCTTAAGTGCAACACAAAGTGATCACAGTGGTCTAAACTGTGAGGCGTTCACAGGTGAGTTAAGTGCAAGAATACAGTGGGGACAGGAGGGGAGAAAGAGGCAGAAAGGAGGGGAGAAAGCAAGCCCCACCATTTCCAGCTCCCAAGGCACCTCCTGAGGCCCTGGTGATGGGAGAAGTGTTGAGTAGGGTAATTCAGCTGAAGGGCAAACAGGATTATCCGGGTTGGGGCAGGTGTGGCCTCTGTGTTACGGCCCTAATCGAGTTCCTGGCTTACCCCATGGCCTAGAAAGGCAGGTAGGTAGTGTAACCTCAACCACAGCCCCCCACACCTGACAATCAGATGACTCCTTCCCCAGGATGCGTTTCCCCCAACCTGGGACCTGCAAGAGCCCACAAGAGGAAAGCCTCTCTCTGTGTTCCTGTTGACATGGGAACAGAAGGTAGAAATTGGCCTCCTGCCCCCACCCACTCTGTCAGCGAGTATGGCCCACACATGGCTGTGACCTCCTCACCTCAACAAACCTCACCACTCTGTGGCCGCACGGGTGCCTGTCTTAGAGCACTTTCCGAGGAGAGGACCCAGAAGCCCAGCCTCCCGGTGTGAGGCACACCCTCCTGGTGTGTGTCCAGTGACAGTGCTAACATCCACACTTGCTAGGAGGCAGTATGGAAGACCCCTCCCACATGTATGTGTTGTCAAGTACACTGGCCTTCTGCAAAGCAGTGTCCACCTGGGGCAGGGTGGGTCATACACAAAAAGGAGCCCTAGATGATTTTTTGTTGTTGTTGTTGTTGTTAACATTGTATTATGTGATACAGTTTTATAGGCACTGGGGATTCCCCCCACCCCTCCCATACCCCTCCCCCCATGGTGGATTCCTCCACCTTGTTGCATAACCACAGTTCAAGTTCAGTTGAGATAAGGAGCCCTAGATGATAATTAACCTGCATAGCAGCTGGTTGAAACAGGGAGCCCTTCAGTGGGCTGTGTAAAACAATGGGCCCCAATTCAGATACAAAGAGAGACGCTAAGATGCTGAAATAACAACTGACACCAAAGAGCCAAGTCCAATGTGTGAATATAACCCTGTTTGTGCAGCCACACCTCCTGCCATGCCCTCGCCCCACAAAGGGGCTGCTCAGCTGTGGGTTCCACACACATTCCTGTGCACTCACGTCTTAGGGACAGTGGGACCCCAACCCCCCACAAGCTGCATGGTAAAGTGTGAGTGTACTTACACTACACAAACGAGCCTTGTGGGTGTTTGGTGATAATTTAGTGCTGATAGGACTGGGGGAGCGTAGCTGCTGGAGTAGCACTGTGTCCTCACTGCACAGAGGTCTGACCAGCTGTGACGTCCTCACTGCACACAGAGGGGTCTGACGAGTCTTGACCTCAGCAAGGATGGACAGCCCTGTGTCCTCACTGCACACAGAGGGGTCTGACCAGTCTTGACCTCAGCAAGGACGGACAGCCCTGTGTCCTCACTGCACACAGAGGGGTCTGACCAGTCTTGACCTCAGCAAGGACGGACAGCCCTGTGTCCTCACTGCACACAGAGGGGTCTGACCAGTCTTGACCTCAGCAAAGACGGACAGCCCTGTGTCCTCACTGCACACAGAGGGGTCTGACCAGTCTTGACCTCAGCAAGGATAGACAGCCCTGTGTCCTCACTGCACACAGAGGGGTCCGACCAGTCTTGACCTCAGCAAGGATGGACAGCCCTGTGTCCTCACTGCACACAGAGGGGTCTGACCAGTCTTGACCTCAGCAAGGATGGACAGCCCTGTGTCCTCACTGCACACAGAGGGGTCTGACCAGTCTTGACCTCAGCAAGGATGGACAGCCCTGTGTCCTCACTGCACACAGAGGGGTCCGACCAGTCTTGACCTCAGCAAGGACGGACAGCCCTGTGGGACTGTATCTTCACTGTAGTGGCAGAGTAGACCCTCAGGTCTGGCTCAGGAGAGACCTGGACTGGCTGCAGGACATGCCAGTCAGTTTCCTTAGAGGATAGGACTGCATTTTCTTGTCAGTATCGTGTCCATGAAGCCAGAAGCCAAATGGGGATTCTAACCCTGACTCACATTCCTCAATGTGGTCTTCATGCCTTCCTAGTGTCCCATGACACACCATCCCACCCATTTGGAAACCAGATATGGCAGGGAGAGGAGGAGACAGAGGGGTTCACGACCCAGCCCATCCTGTTCTGCCAAACCCCTTCATCTATGGGCTGACACCCATGGCATCTCCCGTGGACATTCCAGACCTGCAGGATGAGGGAACCTGACAGTGGCAGGGGTCACCCCAACTCATTGCTTTGCACTTGCCGAAGCTAAGAACCTCAATCTGACTGTCCATAGACAATAGCCTCACTCTCAGCCCTTATGAGGAGGGTTACAGAGTTCCTCCAACAGAAGCTCAGGTTTCTAAGTAAGAGGCAAACTATCCCGGACGTACCCTGACCCCAGAAAAGCGTGTTTTCAGCTGCTCCCTCATCCATAGCAGAGAAACGCAGTGGTTCTAGGGGCACTGACTCAGAAATTGTCCACTGCCCGAGCAGTGGTCCATCTCTAAACAGGTACACTCCGTGGCTGCAGCGCGTCCTGCATGCTAAGACCACTGCTGCTACAGCACCTGGGAGGGAGCTACAGAGCTGGCTTGAGAGGGCAGCCACTCGAGGTTCAAACCACACCAGGATGCAGGAGTTGCAGAAGGAATATCAGCGGCTGACAGGAGACAACTTCCTGAGAGACCTTGAGGTGTGCTGTAGCCTCAGCCTAGTGACTGCAGACTAAACTCCCTCCTGTGTGGAAACTGAAGAGCAGCCTGTTCCAGTAGACCCAACCTCTGAGAGGAGCCTCATAGCAGCTCTACAGAGGGAGGGACCTTAGCAGGCAGCAGGAGTTCAGGAACTGGGAACCACACTTCAGCTTAAGGCTAAGATCACTCTAAGAGAACCTCCAGTTAGGAAAAGGCCAGCAAACGTCCCTCGCAGATGCAGAATCTGAGACAATGAGGCTGACTGGCTGCAAAGAGCTCCTTCAAGAAGGAAGGAGCTATGAGATCACCCAGGTACATTCGGAAACAGTCGCCATTCACTCCAGGGAGTCAACCCTATGAGCCAGGGAATGCAGCTGTATCTCAGGATGGACCAAAGTTTCCCCAACTAGAATGGAAATGACTCAGGGGTTACCCGAAGCCCCAGAGGGACTTCCGAGATCACTCAGCAGGTGGCCACAGCTCTACAGATTTCCTAACTCCCTGCATCTTGGAGACCTCAGTCTTGGATAACCACTGCCTGAACTCCAGCCAAGCTTTACAGCACACCTTGGAAACACGGCTTGAGCTCTCCCCCACTGCTCTCCAGAGCGGGAGCAGCATCCAAGATTGTCCTAAAGCTTTGTCCATGTAAGATTCTGTATGGGAGGCCCTTCCTCACCTCTGCCATCCTCAGACTCAAGACCAGATAAGTGCATTGTTAATCCAGGCCAGCTACAAAGGTTCTGAGTATGCTAATGAATCTCTCCCAGTAACACGGGAAGGAGGAACCCCCAGCAGCACCCTAAGTGTAAGGGACCCTGCCAGATGCTGCCATGCCCTGTTCACCTCCATGAACAGCAGGGCATCCAAGGTGAGCACGTCTACCCAAGATGAGCTTCTACCACTTGAGTCTCTACAGGTACACATGGAAGAAAAGTCTGCCCACTCCTGCGAACCAGCCAAAACCTCCAGCACCTCTCCAAACACAGAGAATGAGCAAAACCTTTGCTTTCTCAATGGCTTTGCCCTTTAAGCCGTTACGCCTTCACCATCTCTTCTCTTGATCATCTCTGGAAGCCGCCATGGCCAGGACTCCTCAGGGAGCTCTTTTATCCCATTAGGAGATCCTGATATTTCACGGTTAGTTTTGAAAACCTCATCACTGCTCCAGGTAACTTCGCCTGCATGTCTGCTCGAGCCTGCGGATAACCAACAGGCCTCAGAGCATTTCCTCACAGGATGAGGAGCCTATGCCATGATGAACGGAATCTGCCACCTCTAACAGGAGTATGTTCATTGAAAGGGACATTAAAAGTCTTTACACATGGGCTGGACAGTTTTACAATCGGCACTGGGACAATACATCAACACCCAGTACGTGAAAGTAATAAAATCTTTCTTTCTTAAAGGGCACTCCACTTGCAATCTGTTCTGTTCCAATTTTGCTCACAGTGATTGATAAAACTTGTCTTTCAGAATCCAGCACCTTCTCAGAGTAGTCACCATGCAGGGGGCACAGCCATTGGCCATGGCTGTAAATCCCCAGCTTATAAGACAGATCTGTCAGAAGGAACAGGGAGAGCCCAGCGTGGTAGCCTAGTGGCTTAAGTCCTCGCCTTGCATGCTCCCAGAGCCCAGCCACTCTATTTCCCGTCAAGCTCCCTGCTTGTAGCCTGGGAAAGCAGTCGAGGATGGCCCAAAACCTTGGGACCCTGTGCCCACATGGAAGACCAAGAACAATCTCTTGGCTCCTGGCTTCAGATCGGCTCGGCTCCGGCTGTTGCAGACACTTGAGGAGTGAACCAGTGGATGTAAAATCTTTCTGTCTGCCCTTATGTCTGTAAATCTGACTTTCCAAGAAAAATAACAAATAAATATATTTTTAAAGATTTGTTTATTTTTATTGCAAAGTCAGATATACAGAGAGGAGGAGAGACAGAGAGGAAGATCTTCCATCTGATGACTCTTCCAGCCTCGCCTTCAACACGCCAGGAGCCCATATGGATGCCAGTTCTAATCCCGGCTGCTCCACTTCCCTTCCAGCTCCCTGCTTGTGGTCTGGGAAAGCAGTCGAGGATGGCCCAAAGCTTTGGGATCCTGCACCCGTGTGGGAGACCTGGTGGAAGTTCCTGGCAATCAGCGCAGCACCGGCCGTTGCAGTCACTTGGGGAGTGAATCATAGGGTAGAAGATCTTCCTCTCTGTCTCTCCTCCTCTCTCTGTATATCTGACTTTACAATACAAATAAATAAATCTTAAAAAAAAAAAAAACAGGGAGAGATTTCCAAACCCACAACAGGCACAGCCTATGCCCGCAGTCAGCAGGAAACAGCTACTCAAGATATGAGGAATCGTTCAGGACTCTGAACACTAGGGTTGGGAAGCTGAAGGGGAATGATACAGATTCTGTCCACTGCTGGTTTAGGGTTCCAGTTGGAAGCCGCACCTGCCCTGCCCTAGTCACCCTTCCCCTCACTTGGGCCAAGGGGCCAGGCCACACAATCACTGGCCTTTTGAGCTCAAGAGAAACATGGTAAGGTGGAGGTGCTCCCCTGCCTTCCTGCAGACATGGAGGATGGAAGGTGGCAATCTCTCCCACCTCTCCCTTCCCCGCCTCCTCTGTCTTCAAGCATGGTTACCTTCTAAACCTCACCACTTCGCAGCAGCAACATGGGGATCAGCCCAGCCACAGCCAGATGGGCCGCTCCTCAGCCTTCCCCACCCTCAGCCTCTGCCTGTGTCCCCCAACCCTGGACAGAGAGGCCACATCAGACCCCAGCTGACCCTCAATCTTCTCAGCTACTGTGACCTGGCCAAGCAAGGCTCTGCTCTCACCTGGCTGCTGGTTGACTCAGGGACTACCCAGGGCCACCTACTCCTCATTCACTGTCCCACATTATCTGATGCAAGCCTCCCCCATCATGCTCTCCCTCCATGGGGCATACCAACCATGGGTGAGACTGTCCATCTCCATAGGAGCCAGCTCCCCCAGGAATGGAGGGGCAGCTGCTCCCAGCTTCCCTGCTTTTCCCATAAGAGTGGTCCCAGGCCTCTATACCCAAGGCCACCACTGCCATCCTACAAGGGACCATCCAGGGCTGGGCCACACACATCCCCAGGCATTGCCCCTGCCTACCCCTTCCTGCTGTAGGCCAACAGATCAGGGTCTACTGAGGGGCTCCCAGCCTTGGTCAGTCCCTCAGGGGTCAGGGTCCAGGCCACCAGTGACAAGGAGCAAGGAGGAGCCACCTGAGTCACTGCTCTGGCCCCTCAGGCTCACTCAGTGGGGATGGGCCTTTACAACTCTATATACCTGGGGCCAAGCTGATAAGGCTGCCTCTGCAGAGAGCCTCCCCTGCCCTTGTCCTGGCCTGCAGGGTCACACAGCTTGGCACAGACATGAGCCTGAAGCACAGTTTGTTTGGCGTCCTGAGTATCCCCCAAGCTGTCCCAGGACAGCCTTCCCCAGTCTGCAAATCACAACCCCCAGCCAGCTCACTCTTAACTCCAGGACAAACCCAAAGGCAAAACGTTTTTGATAAAGAGGACTCTCCTCTCTCCTCCCTTGGATGTGGGCTCCTCACCTGCCAGTGGAAGGGATAGGAAGCATAACCAGTCATAGCTGGGAGCAGCTGGCTGCAGCAGAGTCCCACATCCTGCTGTAAACGTGGGAGCGACTGTTTTCCTTCTGATAAGTGAGAAGATGAGCTCTGGTGACAGATGGGGCTGCAGCTCTCCTTGTCGGGCAGTTCCGAGCCCTACTCCCTCTCCCGTGCCACCCTCTCCTTGGCCAAGTCTGAGGCCACAGCGCAGGGCCCCACCTGTGCTGCCAAGGCCACACGGGCCCCTGGGTGAGCAGCTGGAGCCAAGACGGGGACAGGGA
This sequence comes from Ochotona curzoniae, assembly GCF_017591425.1. Taxonomy (NCBI): domain Eukaryota; kingdom Metazoa; phylum Chordata; class Mammalia; order Lagomorpha; family Ochotonidae; genus Ochotona; species Ochotona curzoniae. The sequence continues at coordinate 6,418,730 of NW_024465405.1, read as the reverse complement.
TGGCTCCAGGGATGCCCAGCCCCAGCCAATACTGAGCTGCCTGGTCTCCCCAGCTCCAGAGCAGGCCAAGGAAGCTCCCTCCCTGCCCCTTTCCACAGGCCCCAGGATGGGCCAGAGAGGGATGGGGCCCGAACCCTCTGTGAGCCCTGGTGTAACTTTAGCAGCCATGTGCCAGCCCAGCACCTCTTTCCTCCATGTCCCATATTATCAGGGAATGGAGGGAGCTGACCTGAAACTTCCAACCTGATCTTTCCAGAAGTTTCCACGATAAACTCTGCCCAGCCCAAAAGAGATGCCCAGGTGAGGAAGCTATGGGGCAGGGTGGGGGAATGGAGGTGCCTGCGACCCCTTACTCTGCCTCCCTGCTTTGGGCCTAGGTCCTCACTCCCTGACCCCCAGCCTCACACCCACACAAATATGTCTAGGGAAGGCCTGAGCTGACCCAGGGCAGAGTGTCTCTTGGGACTTCTCTTCTTGGTCAAGGGGAACTCTAGAGTCAGCCCAGCCCCTTGCACTCCCTGGGGCACCTGGGTCAGGCCCTGGCGGTTCAGAAATGCCAAGGCTGGCACACGGCTGACCGAGCAGATACCAGGGGCCCAAGCCCAACTCAGACACGACCTTGAGAGCAGCAAGGAGCAGGCAGGCAGCCTCTAGCGCTCCCCACAGTTGGACACAGGGCAGAGGGCCACCATCCCTCCCCAGCCCCAGCTCCCGGCCTCCAGGGCTGGCAGGACTGTGCTTGTGACCTCAGCTGCAGGAAGCTCCTCTCTATCTGCCAGCAAACCTTGTGCTTGGTGGCAGCAGAATCTGAGCCCTGGCATGGTTCTAGGAAAACAAACAGGGGGCCGGGAGGGTGACTCTGCCCCAGCAGGGGTTCAGCCCCTCTTCTCCAAGGCCATGGCCAAAGCCACCTGGGCCTCTGGAGACTCCCACACCTAGGGTCACTGAGACTGCAGCACCTGCACAGGCCTCCTGCCATCACTGACCTCAGGGACCCTGGATAGCCCCAAGTCCTGAGAGAGGCCCCAGCTCAGGGCGCAGCCACCAGGACTGGCCCCAAGGCACCTTCACAGCTTGGTATTGTCCTTGAGGACAGGGGTGGGGTCCCAGATACAGCTGGTCACATTCGTTTTGGTGGGTACATGAAGAGAGAGTGGGTACAGGTGCTAGGGTGAGACCTCTGCCCTGGAATCTCCCCCAGACTGGACAGTGAGCCAGACATTCCTTACCACACCCACCTTCCCCCGGCCAGCCAGCCAGGAAAGCCTGCAGTGGGGCTCCAAGACCACCACTGCTGTCCTGCAGGGGACCGTCCAGGGCTGAGCCACACTGCCCACCCAGCAGTAAGTTGGGCCGAATGAAACCAAAATGCAGACCTCAGGGAAGGGCTGGCAGTGACCCCCGCATTCACACTGACTTCCCTCAGGCAAAAAAATGGTCACTGAGGAGACCCGAAAGCTAGAACAGGCATCCTTGGGCGCCAGCCTTACCTCTGTGAGCCACCCAGTGTGGACAGCATGCTGGCCTGGGTTCCCAGTGGCAACTTGGGTCTCACCGCCTCAGGCCTGCCTGCTCACAGGTCCTGGGCACAAGCAGCAGCAGGTGTGGCCACTGTGTGAGCGTGAACTTAAATCCCCAGAGCTCACCTGCCAGCTCAGGTGCAGGCCACGCCTCCCTCTGAGGGCTTAACTGTTCTGCCAAGAAGAACCGGACCTTCCTTCCTCCATCCCTGGGCACTGGCCGACGGAGGCCCACTCTGTGACTGGGCTGGTGCTGCCCACTGTAGGTAGCTGAGGCCTGTGTGGCCTGACACCCAGCTGGTAGCGTGGCACACCATGGACCTGGGAACATGCCCAACACAGGGACAAGGTGAGGGGCATGATCAGGTCCCAAGATGTCTTCTCACCCTGCTTGTTCCTAACGAGGTGCAGACAGCAGCGCTGTACTCTGGGGAATGCTCAAGTTCAACACCAGAACAGATTCCCATAGGTCAGGAACCTTCCTCTCCAGAAAATACAAATACAGCGACCCACAGTCTGATCCCAAGGGTTACAGTCCACACAGGCAGAGGCCAGCAGTGTGGGAGATGGCCATGGGAACCTTCTGGAATGGGTGTGCAGCCAGGAGGCAGCCACATACACATGGCTTCCCCAAGTCCCTGCCCCTTAGGGTTGGCCCTTAGCATGGCAGTCCCACAGTCCAGCACCCAAGAGAGGCCTGGAGCCTGAACCATGGCTAGGCACTGAAGACTACTTGTCAGGACCCTGGGATAGGCCCTCTGAGCCCCCACAATCCACAGCCCACGACAGGTGAAGGGCAAACCCCACCTGAAAGGAAGCTGGGCTGTTTCCTGTTCTATTGCCAAAGACTGTCACCCTGTGTCAGCTCCCCCCACCCCCAGCCCCAACAGTACAGTCACACGCCAAGACACAGGCCTGAGGCCAGAAGCACCCAGGCTGGAGCAGGAAGAAGGGTTAAGATCAAGCAAGGTACCCCCAGCTCCAGGCTAGCCGGAATTGCCCCCAGGCCATGGGGAGGTGGCCACCTGTGACCAGTGGTGTCTGAGCCTGTAGGAGACATGGCCTAGAAACACCCTGAGATGCAGACAGCAGGTGCACATCCACAGCCAAGGCCCAGCTGGATGGCACCACGGCCACCCACCAGCCACTTTCTGAGAGGAACAGCCCTGGGGGTCCAGGGCCTCATCCACTGCTTCTGTGCCTGTCTATAGGGAAGGACAGGTTTGGCTTGACCCAAGGCCAGTAGGGAGGCAGTGGGGAAGGGGGCACCGCCCATATTTGCTTCTCCAGTTGGCACTGCTCAGCTGGCTAGGGGAGCCCAGAGGCGCCACAGGGGACAAAGGGTCCATTCTCGGGTCTGAGTTTCAGCTCCAGCAGGGCAGGGAGGAGGGCTGCTTCCTGTCCCCACAGCAGCTGGGAAAGGAGGCCTCACACACAGCTGCACCTGGCTCCTGCTTCTAGCGAGGTCCATGAGGCATGGCTCCTATCAGCCACTCTGGACATCCTGGCCAGCCTGCATGCCTCTTTGACCGAGGGTTTCACAGCCACAAATCCAGAAGGTGGCTGGGGGAACTGGTCAGACTGAAGGCATCATCTGACTGTCCAGCCACATCCCACAGAACACCTGTTGGTACACAGACTGGCCAGGGGGGCGAGGGGCAGAGGTGGAAACTGACAACCAAACCCAGCCCTGCCATGGTTCCTACACACACTGGCTCCCAGCTCCCACAGAAGTATCCCAGCTCCCCCACCTGCCTCTCCTCTCTCAGAAGGTAGGTGGAGGCCCTAGGAGGGACAAAGCACTAGGAGTCTAGCCCCCTGCACCTGCCCCTCTCAGATACACTCAGATACAGGTACACTCTGTAGGTCACCCAGGGTAGAGGCTCTGAGACCAATCAGTTTTTATGCAGAGTCCTGACCACTCAGCAAGAGGCAGGTCCTGGGGAGAGCCATGCGTGCACTCTGAGGGGCCAACATACCAGGGATGGCCACCCCAGGCCCATGTACTGTCAGATGCCCCTGGAGGCAGTGGTCCAGAAAACAGCCTTCCTGCTGCCTCACACACACCCTTAGCCCCAGGCCCATGCCCTCTCCCTGCCCGCTACAGGCAGCTCCTACCCTGTTACACAAGGTCTTCTCATGTTGCAGCAGCTTTGGACTAATCCAAGGCCAGCGCCAGGGTGTGGAGGCACAGGCTGCCGGCCCCCAGGTGGTATGGCCATGGCACCGGAAGCTGCCAAGAAAGCTGTCCCAGAGCACCACAGAAGGTGGACAGAGCCAGGAGCCTGTGGCCAGTGAAGCTGTTTACTGGGGACTCACGAGAGCCAGAGAGGAAGTGCTCGCTCACCCTGTGACTGCTCAGCGCAGCCCCACAAGGACCCCCAGGGTGGATGCCAGAAGCCACAAGCATCTGGGAAGGAAGCTGCCCACCCACTTGTCTGGGAGGACCTGGGGCGGGGAGGGGCTCCCATCAGGCCTGGGAGGGGAGTGTCTTGTAGGGGTTCAGAATGCCCCTGGGGTCCAACAGGAGCTTGAGCTGTTGCATGAGCTGCACCGCGGCAGGTGCCTTGCTGTAGCCCAGGACATCCCTCTTCTTGAAGCCCAAGCCGTGTTCCGCGCTCACGCTGCCCCTCTGCTCAGCCGTCCACGCATACACATAAGGCTCCAGGGCTCCCAGTAGCGAGGCACTGAAGGCTTCTGCTGTCACATTGAGGTGCAGGTTGCCATCCCCTGAGGGGTAGAAACACATGGTCAGCAGGGCCCCAACCCCCAGCAGTGCCCCAGTGGTGACCAGGGTGCCCACCAGGGACCGGGGCAGCTTGACCCTATGGAGACCATGTTCCTAGTCCTGCTAGCTGTCCCTCCTAGCTCCACCTCCGAGGTGGCTACCCACAGCTCTCATCTTGCCTGCTGGCCAGGGCCTACAGCCCCTAAGTCGCATCTACCATGGAGCGTCTGGGGCATCCCCACCCTACAGACATCCCTGGGGTCACTCGGCCCAATGCACACCACTGAGAAACCCCAGTGCTCCCAGTCAGCTCCTCTCTGGCCTTGCTCCCACTTCATAAGCACCTCCTCTTAGGAACCCACAGGAGCCAGCTGGACACTGGCCTGTGCAGAGCCAGAATGGAGCCAGCCTAGTCAGGAGTAGGGAGAGGACGTGGCAAAGACGAAGAGGTGTGGACACAGGGATAGGGCCAAGAGGACCTGGCCACCCCACCTACAGTAGGCACTGCCCAGAATGCCAGGGCAGAGACGGGGACAAGCTGTCCCCAATCAAGAAGCACTGAGGCCAGTCAACAGGCCACTCTGGCCACAGCCGCACTGCCTGGATGTCCTCCTGGGCCTGTAGGTGTGCAGTCCCATGTCACCACTGCCTCTGGGCTCAGTCTTGGCCATCGCGGCCACAATGAACAAGTGGATGGAAGCCCTCTTTGTCTCTGCCTCTAATTCTGCCTTTCAAATAAATAAATAAATAAATAAATAAATAAATCTTTAAGATAAAGAGAGAAAAAACAGCAAACCCCAGGGACCATGCTGCCTTCCCCTGAGGACTCATGATCTTGGCGAGGGCATCCCAGGGACCTGAACTGTCCCAGGGAAGAAGGGCTATCCTACAATGTCCGGGCACTTCTAGCAGCTGCACCCACACCTCTTCCTGCCATGCTGGGGCTGAGGACACACCCCCAGGCAAGCAGCTCATCCTTGGCCAGGCCACAAGCAGTGCGCACAGGTAAAAGCTCAGAAGTGCAAGCAGATGTCAAAAGTTCCACACGGCAACACGGGCTGGGGAAGAATCAACAGCAAAGATTTCCTATACTCAGGGAAGTAAAATTAATAATGCCAAGAGTTAAGACAGCACAGTGACATTCTAAACAAAAACTGGCCACGGCAGATCAATATTCTTGAAAGCTGACATGCAGAACTCAACGGACAGGTACAGAGCAAACAGACACTGGTGGACTGAGGGCAAACCAAACAAAGTCTCCTCTCATGGCAGTCAGGTGAGACAGCAGGCAGGAGGCCAAGTAGGCTGGACACTACCAGGCAGGATCCCAGTGACCATAGCAAAGGCAGGAGGTGGCAGACACCCTTCCCCAGGCCACCAGCAGGGACAGTTAGGTGGAAGGGCTGCCATCCCAGGGGAGGGAGTGCAAGTGGGTGTCTACCAGGGGCCAGTACCTTCACATAGAGCATCAAGCCCACATCCCACATGGTGCTGGTTCCTGTCCTGGCTGCTCCATGCCTGTGGCTTAGTGGAAGGACAGCCCCAAGGTCTTAGGACCTGCACCCACATGGGAAACCCAGAAGAAGCTCCAGGCTCCTGGTTTCTGATTGGCTCAGTTCTCCCCCTTGTGACCACGTGAAGAGTAAAGCAGCAGACAGAAGATCTCTCTCTGTCTCTCCTTCTCTCTGTAAATCTTTCAACAAAAATAAATAAATCTTTGAAAAAAAAAAAAAAACCCTTTGTTGGCTAGCAGCCATCTGGTAAGCCAGGATAGGTGCCTACATGTATACAGTAGCCATGGTATTGAGGGTCCAGCTCTGGGTACTGCACAGGGATGACCCATCCTGCAGTGGTATCTGCAATTTCCTCCATGGTTGGAATTCTAAGTCAGAGACTCAGAGCTGGGCCTCCTCAGTGGCTTAGATGGAGCAGTGGACAGCATATCCAGATGCAAATAGAGAATATGGCAATACAGCAGAGCCTGCACAGGACTCCTGGTACCATAACCAGTGACGGAGGACAGAACAAATTGATCAACTACTCCAGCCAAGAGCTGGCAGTGAATTCTTGAGCAAATGGAAACCCTAAGGTGGACTATGTCAGCCAATGGAGTCTGGAGAGATTTCATCGTGACTGGAGTGGCAAGATCAGCAGCAATACAGAACTGCTGAACTGTCAAGACCACTTGAGCAGGACTCTTGGTGCATGCCCCACATTCATTGGGGACCCTGGGATGGTTGGGAGGCTGGGTGTGGCTTCTCCCCTTCCCCCAGATATAGGAAGGAAAAAAAGAGAATGTCAAAACAATGGTCACACCCACATTCCTCTAGCCCTTGACCCTTTGTACCCTAATCAAATATGTAAAAATTATCAAAATAAAATTAATAATTTTTAAAAAAGAAACAAGAAAGCCAGGTGCCAGGAACTTCCTCCAAGTGCTGGTGTGCCCCACATGGATGCTCAGAATGACTGGTGCTGGACAGAAGGGCATGAGGCTCAGTGTGGAGGTTTCACAGTAGAGGGTACAGTGTGGAGGGTACAGGGGTGCAGTGTGGAGGGTACATGGTGCAATGTGGAGGAATGTGCAGAGTTCAAGGTACAGGGTGCAGTGTGGAGGGTACTGGGAGCAGAGTGGGGCATATAGGGGCTCAGTGTGGAACATACAGGGGTATTGTGTGGAGGGTATAGGGGTACTATGTGGATGGTAATGGAAGCAGTATGGAGAGCAGAGATTGCAGTGTGGAGGGTGCAGGGTGCAATGTGGAACATACAGGGGTGCTGTGTGGAGGGTACAAGGTGCAGTGCAGAGGAACTTAGGAGTGTAGCCTTGTGCCACCTACTTGGGGTTTAACGGTTTAAGGGCTCCTTGTGCTGCCCAAGGACACAGGATGTCTCTTTCTGCTACTAGGACTCCATCCTGCTATCACAGGAGATGTCTTCCTGCCACAGCACAAGTGACCTTCATCACCTAACAGAGCTGTCCTGAGCTACAGCAAGTCCTGAATCTGTCTTCTTGTCACCCACAGTAGCAGCTCCAGGGCCTACAACGGTGGGCCCAGCCCTCAGTCCTTAGTTCTGCCTGAAGCTGCATCCCAGGCCACTGTCACTCCTCTCTGGGGTAGGTCTGTTTCCAACCCAATTAGTTTTATTTGTATAATGAAGCCTCTGTCTGCCTCTGTCAACCTCCCAGAAGTGTCTTCCCAAGGCGTGGCAACACCAGTCACGTTACCCACTGTCCTGCACCCAGCTGTGACCATGCATGTAAGGGTGTGGTGGCACCTGTGCTGTCTATGCAGGTGAGTGTGTATTCACCGGCAGCTAGAATGCAGCCTGGGCCGCATCTGCTCCCAGGCCAAGAGCCTGTCCCTGCCATGCCTCCTGCGTCTGAGGCCCACCTCCTTCCTGTGGAACAATTTGTGGTGTCCAGTACGAATTTGCTGCCCTAACAAGAAAGAACCCATCCGGGCCCGGCGGCGTGGCCTAGTGGCTAAAGTCCTCCCCTTGAATGCACCAGGATCCCATATGGGCGCCGGTTCTAATCCTGGCAGCCCAACTTCCCATCCAGCTCCCTGCTTGTGGCCTGGGAAAGCAGTCGAGAACGGCCCAAAGCTTTGGGACCCTGCACCCGTGTGGGATACTCGAAATAAGTTCCTGGATCCTGGCTTCAGATCGGCATAGCATCAGCCGTTGCACTCACTTGGGGATTGAATCATTGGATGGAAGTTCTTCCTCTCTGTCTCTCCTCCTCTCTGTGTATCTGACTTCCCAATAAATAAATAAAATCTTAAAAAAAAGAAAGAAAGAAAGAAAGAAAGAAAGAAAGAAAGAAAGAAAGAAAGAAAGAAAGAAAGAAAAGAAAGAACAAACCCGTCCAAACCTGGTTCTGAGAGCCTCCATCTGTGGAGAGGATCCTCTTAGAGCTCCCTGCCACAAGTGAAGACTTCAGGCTTCAGGGGCAGCACCCTGGCCCCTATGTCTCCACATGCGTCCCCATGAGCCTCCTGTGTCCAACATTCACATGATTGGGAACGTCCACCCATCCACCTCTGCTCTTCCAAGGACCTCCTGTATGGTCAGTGTCCACTCACCCAGGTGGCCGTAGCCCACCACGTTCTTGGCACTGGGGCCGAGCCGGACGCGCACATCAGTCACAAGGTCGTAGAGCCGCTCCACAGGCAGCGAGAGGTCATATTTGTACACATAGCCATCATGGCTCAGCGCCTCCGTGATCCTCTCTCTCAGTGCCCAGAGAGTCTAGGGTAAGTGGAGACAGGCATAGAGCTAGCACGCCCTGCCAGCCAGAGCCAGGGCCACGGCCAGAGTCAGGATCAGGGCTGGAGTTGGGGACAGAGCCAGGGTGTGCAAGGGACCTGCACAGGGGCTACGGAGCCTGGGGACAGTGCCAGGGCAGGATGGGAGATTGGCTCCTGCCAGTTAGGGTCAGTGCTAAGGCCAGGGTGGGGGTAGAAGTCAGGATTAGGGTCAGGGTGTACAAGGTGTCAGTTTGGGAGCCACAAGATCTGGGAGCCACACAAGGTTTGTTCCTGACCACTTACATGTAACACACTCCCAGGGACAAGGTGTGTTCCTGACCACCTACATGTAACACTCCCAGGCAAAAGACACGTTTCATATCACTTACATGTAACACTCCCAGGCACAAGCCATGTTCCCTACCACTTACATGTAACATTCCTGGGCACAGGGTGTGTTCCCTAACACTTACGTGTGACATTCCAATCACAAAAACTAGTGACAAATAAGAAGCTCTACTAACAAACAGGAAAAGAGCCCGTGAGGCTGACTGCAAACCACCAAGCCAGTAGCTGCTTCCAGCTGCTCCTCTAGTCATTCCTCTGCTGCTTCCTGCCCCCTAGTGGCTGCTGTGCAAAAGCTATCCCGGTGAGATGCCATCTCTGCCCAGGCCCTAGAGAAGGGACCACAGCTGCTCAGGCCCCATGGAAGGTAACCACAGCTGTCCACTTCCCAGGTCCCACGGCTTCCCATCTTGGTCTCCTGAATCACTGCCTTCTCATCCAGAAAATTCTCCATGATTTCAGCCACCGTCTGTCAGCCTTGCAGTTATTTGCCACCCCTCATTTCAGAGGGACCTACAGGCCACACAGACCCAGTCCTGCAGCTAGGGTAGAGGCTGGGGACAGAGCTACCTACATCTGAGGGTGACATGCAGGTCACAGCTCCTACAGCTGAGGTGAGGTAGGGACACAGTTCCTACAGCTATAGTGAGGTAGGGACGCAGTTCCTACAGCTATAGTGAGGTAGGGACGCAGCTCCTACAGCTGAGGTGAGGTAGGGATGCAGCTTCTACAGCTGAGGTGAGGTAGGGACGCAGCTCCTATAGCTGCGGTGGGCTCAGAGCTTTCAAGTTTTGAAGGAGCTGCATCTCCACATCTGCATCCAGAGCCAGCACCCTCAAGGCACCTTCCCCAATAGGTGGTCTCTCCCATCCTCCACCCTGTGCCACTGTAGGAGCTGTGTTCCCCACTCCGCACGAGGACAAAGGTTTCGGGAGGCAGCTTTGGGCAGCACCTGGATCTTCCTCTGGTCGGTAGCCACAGTGCCATCAGATACCAGACCGGAGCTCAGCACATACTCTAGGAAGTGACCCAGCTTCTCGGTGTCATGTCCTGCACTGGAGCCTGACGTCTCGACCAGGACATAGAAGGCGCTGTCTGGAAGGAGCAGCAAAAGCAAATAAAGGGCAAAATCTGAGCCGCTCTGATAACCAGGCCCAAAGTTACAACCACAGGACAGGCAGCTCTCAGCAGGCGTTGGGACACATTGGGTTAAGCCATCGTTTGGAACACCCATGCCCATGTCGGAGGCTCGGTCCTGCTTCTCAGCTTCCCATCCTGCTCCTTTCAGGCCCCAATGCCCACATGGGAGACTGGAGAGAGCTCCAGACTCCTGGCTTCGACCTGGCCCAGCCCCAGATTTCTCTGCTTCTTTTCCTTTTGTCATTCTGCCCTTCAAATAAACTTTTTTTATTAAGGGTCCTATTGGGCCCAGAGCAGTAGCCTGGTAGCTAAAGTCCTCGCCTTGCATGCACTAGGATCCCTCATGGGTGACAGTTTGTATCCCAGCTGCTCCACTTCCCTTCCAGCTCCCTGTTTATGGCCTAGCAAAGCAGTCAAAGATAGATAGCCCTGTATGAGACCTGGAAGAGGTCTGGCTCCTGACTTTCAGCTCCATCCACTGCAGCCCCTCGGGGAGTGAACCAGCAGATGGAAGATCTCTTTCTCTCTGTAAATCTAGCTTTCCAATAAAAAGAAATAAAATCTTAAAAAAAAAAAAGAACCAATACTCACCAAAAGGTGATGGTTTAATTTTTAAAAATAATAAAAAAAATCCTACAACATATCCCCACAGATCACTCCAATCCCTTCAGGTCCTTATCCTCCCCTACTGCCCTTAGTTTCCCATTTCTGTATTTATCCTACAAATTTACTTATAATTCTATATTCAATTTTATTACCCAAACCTCTCCTTTATATTCCCTTACCCCCACCCCTTCCATTAATCCTATACATCAATTCCCACATCTCCTACTTTATAATCACCCTTTACAAAAAAACCCATCACCCACCCCCCCCCCCTACTAACAAACCACACAATAAAACACACCACACCAAACCCCACCCCCACCACCAAACCCCCACAAAAAAACCCCCCCCCCCCCCACCACACCACACAACCCCCCCCAACAACCCCACCCAACACCCCAACCCACCCCCCCCCCCACCACCCCCACAACCCACCCCCCCCCCCCACACCCACCCCCCCCACCAACAACCCACACCCAACCCCCCCCCACACACCCCCCCCCACAACCACAAAACCCAAAACAAACCCCCAACCCCCACACCACCCACACACACACCAAACCAAAACCAACCCCCCCCCCCCCCCCACCCCACCACCCCCCCCCCCCACCCCAACCCCCCCAACCCACCACACCCCCCCCCCCAAATATTATATATATAATAAAACCCCCCCCCCCCCCCCCCCCCCCCCCCCCCCCCCCCCCCCCCCCCCCCCCCCCCCCCCCCCCCCCCCCCCCCCCCCCAAAAAATATAATATCCCCCCTTCCCCCAATAATAGCCCCCCCCTTTGGGACCCTGCACCAGTGTGGGAGACCCGGAAGAGGCTCCTGGCTTCGGATTGGCTCAGCTCCAGCCATTGCAGCCACTTGGGGAGTGAATCAATGAACAGAAGATCTTCCTCTCTGTCTTTCTTCTTCCTTCTCTGTATCTGTCTTTCCAATAAAAAATAAATTAAATCTTTTTTTTTAAGATTTATTTACTTATTGGAAAGTCAGATACACAGAGAGGAGGAGAGTCAGAGAGGAAGAACTTCCATCCAATGATTCACTCCCCAAGTGAGTGCAACGGCTGTTGCTATGCCGATCTGAAGCCAGGATCCAGGAACCTCTTCCGGGTATCCAACACGGGTGCAGGGTCCCAAAGCTTTGGGCCGTTCTCGACTGCTTTCCCAGGCCACAAGCAGGGAACTGGATGGGAAGTGGGCCTATATGGGATCCCGGCACGTTCAAGGCGAGGACTTTACCACTAGGCTACGCCGCCAGGCCCTAAATTAAATATTTTTTTAAAAAAATTTAAGCTTGCAATTTCAAGGCTACTGTGAACTTTTTATGCTTTAGTACACTAAATGCGCATTTCCTTTTTTTAAAAAAGGATTTATTTTTATTGGAAAGGTAGAGAGAGGAACAGAGACAGAGAGGACGATCTTGCCTCCGATGATCACTCCCCAAGTGGCCATAACGGCTGGTGCTGTGCCGATCCGATGCCAGGAGCCAGAAACTTCTTTACCACCAGGTCTCCCACAGGGTCCCAAGGCTTTGGGCCATCCTTGACTCCTTCCCCAGGCCACAAGCAGGGAGCTGGATGGGAAGCAGAGCCGCCGGGATTAGAACTGGCAACCAAATGGGATTCCAGAGTGTTCAAGGCGAGGACCTTAACCACTATGCTATCACGTTGGGCCCTAAATGCGCATTTCTACAGTGGCACTCTCTTAGCAATGCATGAATGTTTCTTCCAGTAAAATCTGACCAGTCTTCCTAGGCTGGGGAACACATTTGTTCCTGGCAGGCTAGAGACTCCTGTGGTCACACAACAGGCTTCCTCCCATCACAAGAGTAAAACACACAAACAAGAGTTAAAAACAAGGAAAGCTAGAAATTGGAAAGGAATCCTCCCAGCATGTCAGCACGGTTTCTCCCTGTCTCTCACCACAAGCTCACAGGGACCTGGGGAACTGCAAACTCACTGTAAGGGCAGCCTCCCACAGGGCCCCTCAGCCTCCTAGCGACCCACCTGCTGCCCAGGAACCATGAGAGCCACAATGAAGGGACAGGGACTGCACAGCTTCATACCTTGCACCGGGCTGGCCAGACCAAGGTGCTGCCTGACCAGCTCCATGCACTTTGCATCCATGAACTCAAACGCAGAGAGGATCTCACCTACCATCGCCTTGCAGGTGGTAAAGGTCTGCAGGACCTCAGTGAATCCTGGGCAGCCTGCAGGAATGAGTGTGTCAGGGAAGGGATATCTCAGGACAGGGAGTGTATCCCTGCAGGAGTGAGTGTCGGGACAGGGACTGAGTCAGGGCAGGAGTGACTATGTCAGGACAGAGGATAAATGTGTCAGTCCAGGGTTGTGTTAGGGCTCAGTGAGGTAGCCTGCAGGGGGTCACAGTGGTCAAGCCCTGCCCAGGAGAGGACCTGGGGCCCAGAGCTGTGCCCACAATCCCAGGCCCCCTTCAGGGCAGCAATGCCAACCTCCCATGGGTGGTGGGTCAATTCAGTTACCCATGCCATCCACTGCCCAGGCTCCAGGGGAGGTAACACTTGCTCTGAGCCCATGTTCCCACCTCCCTTGGGTGCTGGGACCTACCCAGGAATGCCACATTCACGGCCTTGGGTCTAGGGGGACACAGGATGGACACAGCAGTGATGACCCCCAGGGTGCCTTCTGAGCCTATGAAGAGCTGCTTCAGGTCATAGCCCGTGTTGTCCTTCCGCAGGGAAGTGAGGCAGTTCAGGACGGTGCCATCTGCCAGCACCTGGCAGGAAGAAACGACTCTGGCCTAGCAGCTCCCCTCCTCCCACTGCAGAGGCTAATTCGGTCCACTCCCATTCGGGGCACCTCAGGGCACAAGCCCCCTAACCCTCACCCAGAAAGGACAGGCCCCAGAGTGGAGCCAGCCTGACATTGCCCAAAGCTGAAGCTAGAACCTCAAGACCCCCGCCCTAACATCCCCCACATACCCAACTAGGACATGTCACTCCAGGTACATCATGGGACAAGGCATAATGGAGGAGTAGGGATACACCTGGGGGAGTGGGGCACATCTGGGAAATGAGGGCTTACCTGGGGGGAGTGAAGGCTCACCTGGGGAGTGGGGCACACATGGGAAGTAAGGGCTCACCTGAGAGAATGATGGCTCACCTGGGGAGTGGGGCACACCAGGGAGAGTGGGGTACACTTGGGGGCTGGGACTCACCTAGGGGAGTAAGCGCTTATTTGGGGAATGGGGCACACCTAGGAGTGGTGAAGACATCAGAAATCCTTACTGCCCCAGGACCCCCTCCTGTGTTCTCAGTTCTGTCCCACCTCCCACCTCCCACCTGTCTGCTGGGTCACCACCAGAGCGGTTCACACAGCACAAATAAGCAGGTGCCCAGTGATCCCTGAGAGACCAGAGCAGATATATCCTGAAGACACGCGGCCCTCACCCACCAGGCAGCCTCATGCACCTCCCTGCTCACCACTTCCAGGCCCAGCACAGTTCCGCGCAGCGAGCCATATCGCAGAAATCGCAAGCCACCTGCATTGGTGGCCACATTGCCCCCAATGTGGCAGCTGCCCTTGGCACCCAGGTCCAGCGGCATGATGAAGTCCCGTGCCTCCACGTACTGGCTGAGCTCCTCCAAGATGCAACCCGCCTGGCACTCCAGGATGCCTGCAGGTAGGAGCAGCCACAGTGCCCAGCTAGGCAGGAACCCACAGAAGGAACATCTCACATAGAGCCAGGGCCAGCAGCCTCAGCCTCCACCGGTGATGCTGGCATCCCATATGGGCACTGGCTCACATCCCAGCTGCTCCACTTCCCAACCAGCTCCCTGCTTATGACCCTGGGGAGGCAGCAGAAGATTGGTCCAAAGTCTTAGGCTCCTGCACCTGCCTGGGAGACTCAGAACTGGTTTCAGATCAGCCCAGTGTTGACCACTATGGCCATTTGGGGAGTGAACCAGCAGATGGAAGATCTCTCTGTCTCTCCAAATCCCTCTCTAACTCTGCCTTTCAAATAAATAAAAAACAAATATTTTTAAAAAATCTTGTGAGGCAAAAACAGAGAACATACACACAAACACACCCATGTGCACACAGAGCAGAGAACACTGCCATGAAGCAGTGCTCAGCTGGGGATGCTTCTGCCCCTTCCCCATGGTGGCTCTGACCATAGCAGTGCGAAGTACTGCAGGGGTCACTGCCCCCCATGCCACATGTGCAGCCTTACACCCCTTACACCCCTTTGCAGGGCACTGCAGGAGGGGTCACAGGGACCACGCAGATCATCAGGTAGACTATGCGGGGGACCTGTGGACTCACCAGACACGCTGTGAAAGCTGAGGACCTGGTTCATGAGGGCAGTAGACAGGATGATCTCATCAAAGACGGGGACACTGCCCCCCACCATGCCTGTATTGCCCCCCTGTGGAGTCACAGCCAAGTTCCTCTCATAGCAGTGCCTGTGTAAGTGAGTGAAGGTGAGAGAGAGTCAGATCCAGCCCCCATACCCACTCACCATCTCAGAGGCACCCAAGGGGCCATGCCGGGCGACAGGGAGTCAGGCCCAGCCACACTCCCACACACAACCTCAGGGGCACCCACGGGGCCATGCCAGGTGACAGGGAGTCAGGCCCAGTCACACTTCCACACACAACCTCAGGGGTGCCCAAATCCTGACTTCTCTTACTGCCACCCATCACCTGCCCACCCATCACCTGCCCACCTGGACAAGGGGTGCCGATCAAGAGCCCAGAACTGCACAAGGTCAGGGTGGGTGCTAAGTTCTAGGCTGGCTCTGCTCTAACTCTAAGTGGCTCCAGTCCTGGGGTTTCCACCCCTGACAAGGGAGTGCTGGATGGAGGCTCCTACTTCAGCACAGCCCTGCCCCAACCACTGTGGGCACTAGGGGAGTGAACCAGAGGATGGGAAATATATGACCCTGTTTTTATCCCTGCCTTCACATAAAGAAAAAAGAATAATCTTCCATTGATGCCATGCCCAAGGCAATGGCAGCCGATGTCTTGCCCGGATCAGAGAAGGCTTGTTTGAGGCTCATCGAGAATCCGCTGGCTTCCACACCCTGTGCCCCAACCTTGCTCATCAGTCCTCAGCTCCTGGCCAGTGCAGCTTCACGCTGAAACCAGCAGGATCTGTGGGAACAGAGGCCAGAGGCAAGGCAGGGGCAGTGCCCTATTACCTGAGAATGTGAGACACTTCATCTGTCGTCCGCGGCCTCAGCAGCACCTGGCTGCAACCTGGCAGGAAAAGCTCTGGTTAGCCAGCAGGAAGGACACAGCGTATTCACTACAAGGGGCCCCACAGCAGCCACCCAAGAGCACTAAGATGCCAGGCCAGCTCTCACGTGCTGCAGCGTGAGTACCCCTGGCCCAGTGGGCAGTGGTTACTCATCCGTTCCAGACATTGAAAACAGAAGCACACAGGGCACCCTATTGTGTGAGTGTTCCCATCCACGGAATGCACAGAAAATCTGTGTCACCCCAGGCGGCTCTGCATGTTAACAGCGGGGTTCCACAGGGTGTGGGCACCTATAGCAGTGTGTGAGACAGGGAGTAGCAGCCAGCTCTCTGGCAGTTCTACACAGCAACTCACTCCTCGCCCTGGGCCCAGGTCTTTGTGTGGCCTGGCACACACCCTTTGCCTCTAGGCCACCATGCCGTCCTCATTCCACTGCACAAACCCCTGGATCCTGCTTCCTGCAGAGCCCCTCCCCACTGCTTTGCCACAGGTAATACCACTGCACCCCCTCCCACATGCACTTCTCTTCCCACCCCTACACCTTGGGGTCCCTTCAGTCAAAGTCACTGATGACACAAGGGTCAAACACCAAGCCAGCTGTTATCCTAGCTTGTCCCAGCAGCCAGACCTGACATGCAGGTCCACTCCATCCCAGGACCCACATCTCAGCAGCCACACACATTCCCTCCCTCCAACAAGCCCACCTTGGGTTCTGAGAAGCATCCCAGGCTCTGTTTACCTCTGTCCACATTCCTCTGGTCTCAGCACCCTGAGTTCCAGCATGGCCCCCACCCTGTCCCGTGCCCTGGCCCAACCATCCTCTCACCGTGTCCACCCTGAGATGCCCAGTCCAAGTCCCTGGTTTCCCCTATAGTCCTGCTCTGCCTGCTTTTCCTCAGCCCAGTCAGGGGTGGGTGGCCTGGCCTCGTCCAAAACTCTCCCTAGCTCTCCATCTGACTCCCATTTCCTCCTCAGTGGGTGCCCAGCAAGTTCCTGTCCAAGCCTGGCCTCTCCGCAGTGTCCCATCTTCAAGGAAAAGCCACATCCCCGCGCCAGCCAGGCCTAAACAGCTGGCTTCACAGGGCCTGCTTCAAGGTACTGCGCTGGCCTTTCCTGCCCTGGAGTGCCCCTCGTGCAGCTCCCCAGGCACCTGGGACGTCCTGTGCCCGGGGACCTGCCTTCACAAGGACCCCTGCATGTTGGCAGCACATGCCCGGGCCTGTGAGGTCCATCTGGGAACAGGGCGCATCAGTGATGACACATTAAGAGGCTTTTATTGCAAGCGACACGCCAGTGTTGACAAACGTGCGGTCCCAACCTGCACTGGTGGTGCCTTAACCCTGCAGCAGGCTTCTCACATGAACTGAGTCGGGGAAAACCACATGAAGGGCGTCCCGGCTCAAATCTGACAATGGACCTGGCCCCTCAAACACGGGCACATGCACACGCGGGCACACAGCTGCCCAGAGGGGAGCCTCGGGGTGGGCAGGGGAAGGCTAGTCCCCACTGAGACAGCCAGAGGTGTGGGAGATACCGCCTTCCCAACCAGAGCCTCCACTCCGACTCTTGGAAACACCTTACACACTCAGCCCACAGTGTGCAAACACCTCACACACACAGCCCCACACTGTGCAAACACCTCACACACACAGCCCCACACAGCGTGCAAACACCTCACACACACAGCCCCACAGTGTGCAAACACCTCACGCACACAGCCCCACACAGCGTGCAAACACCTCACACACACAGCCCCACACAGCGTGCAAACACCTCACACACTCAGCCCACAGTGTGCAAACACCTCACACACTCAGCCCACAGTGTGCAAACACCTCACGCACACAGCCCCACACAGCGTGCAAACACCTCACGCACACAGCCCCACACAGCGTGCAAACACCTCACGCACACAGCCCCACACAGCGTGCAAACACCTCACGCACACAGCCCCACACAGCGTGCAAACACCTCACGCACACAGCCCCACACAGCGTGCAAACACCTCACGCACACAGCCCCACACAGCGTGCAAACACCTCACGCACACAGCCCACAGTGTGCAAACACCTCACACACACAGCCCCACAGTGTGCAAACACTTCACACACACACACAGAGCCCCAGAGAATGTGGAAACATGCCGGCGCCCAGTCGGGGGCGGCTCCTGCAGAGCCCGCTCACCTCGCACCATCTTCAGCCAATCCACGTTGGAGGCCTCCAGCTCGAGTGGGTCTGTGATGACCCTGCCGGGCACGATGCGTTCAAAGGCGGCCAGGTCCTCCGCCGACACCTCCGAGAAGGGCAGCCGCTGCACAGCGTAGCGCAGCCGGGTCGGAGTCACCTCAGGGGCCCGGGAGGTGGAGGAGCAGCCCCTGCAGGCCGGGGCGCCAGCACCCCCTGCCTTGACAGGGCCGCGGGGCCGCGGACTGTGCTCCCCTGGGGCTCCGGGAGCGCGGGCCAGCCGCCAGTCCGGACAGCCCCGGAGAAGGCCGAGCGGCCAGCGAGACACCAGGCGCGGCACCATGGCTGCAGACCTGAGGACTCTGGAAAACCACAGCGCAGCACCTGCGGCCGCGGCCAAGGTCCAAGGCACCGGACGGCCAGCGGCCTGGGCAGCGGGAGGCTCCGGCGCGCCCTCTAACCTTCACGGCCCCTTCCTTTGAAGACGTCCAACCTCCTGCCCCGGCCACCCGGCCTTCGCGCTGTCCACCGTGCCACAGGCGCTACCGATAAAGCAAACGCGGGACGCGGCCGTACTTGCTCCACGCATCGGGCGGCGCGGGGCCTGGAGATTCGGCCGGACGCTCCCCGTCAGGGCGGGGCCCACCACCACCACCACCCAACACCGGGGCTGCGGTCACGACCGGACCAGGACTCAGGTCCGGGTTTGCCTCTCAGAAGTCCACGCGGCCCCTCAGCTTGTTTCCAAGGGCCGCGCGCAAAGCCCGTCCCAGCCCAGGGCCGCCGAGCAGGGGTAAACTGCGCCTGCTCCCCGGGGCCCGCCCCGCGAGAGGCCCGCCCCGCCCCTCCCCGCGAGAGGCCCCGCCCCACCCCGCCCCGTGAGCGGTCCCGCCCCGGCCCAGAGCCTTTCCACAGGTCCGGCTCCCTGTGGTCTCGCGTCCTGCAGTCACTGTGGACCCCGGGATAGGCCGAGCCGCAAGTCTCCTGGGGCCTGGGTTTCCGCCTGTAAGTGCCTCCTCCAGGTGGCCTCTTTGGTCTCCCAGTCCCAGGCTGTGGGCAGAAGTGCTTCCTGCCCCATTCTGTTGCACGGGTGCGCCCCCAACAAATCCTTTCGCGGGGAGCATTTTTGGAGCTCCTGACGAAGGCAATGAGGAAGGCAGAGGGCAGGCAGGGCGCACATGCCCACGGTGGTATTGAGCCAAGTGGGGTTTCAGTTGTGGGTTTTTGCTCTCACCTGGAGCAGAGTGATAAGTTTAAGCCTCACACAGGTGTGGGTATAGTGGGTTGGAGAGAGAATTTCAGGAACCAGCTTCCTCGAATTCCGCCCCCCCCCCATTGCCAGGCTTCTTTACAGCTTGTAGGGAAAACGGTTAGGTGGTACCACCTCCAGGTCCCAGGTGAAGGGAAGTAGCTCCTAGGGAAGGAGTAACTTGACCAATGGGCACACTGATAGTGCTAGAGATGTGGCTATAATCCAGACTCCTGCCTCATGCTATCTCAGTGGCACCAGCACCTGCCACCTCCTCCATGGGGAGCCCAACAAGGACACCTGGGGCCAGGACCCTGCACCATACACACAGCACCCTCCACCTCCTCCATGGGGAGCCCAACAAGGATACCCTGCACCTCCCTCCTAGGATGCATTCTGCTGTTGAATGCTGATGGGAGGGGACATTCTAGAGCCCTCCAGACCCTCACTCACAGGCTGATGCACACTCATGTCCACCACTTGTCCGGTGTATGCTTCAGGGACACACAGGAGGGTCCCATCACCTGGTCACACAACACCCAAGCGCCAGTGAGTTTACAGCCAAGGTCAGGCCCATGGGTGCCCTTGGAGGATCGAGTGAGCACAATGCATGCTAGTACTGGGGTCCTCATTTGGCAGAGGACAGTGCCCAGCCAGTCGCGCTATGCCCTACTACCTACAGCTCCCATGAGGAAGCCCCAAGCCACAGCATAGCTGCACATGGAGGAAATTAAAGCCAAAGGCGGGGGGCCTAAGCTTGGGCCTCTGACAGTCCCCCTGCCTGCTGCCATCACAGGGAGCAACACCCCCCGCTGAGGGCCATGCACAAGTAAAGCCATCCTCACCATCACCTGCTCCTGCACTTCCAAGCCCTGCCCTGGGTGTCTTGGAATGGCAGCCCACAGGCCTGACAGGACAGGACACCAGGATGGCAATCCACAAGTGACAGCATGAGACACGGGTCTGACAGCAATAGCTACAGCAAGACCCTCCTGCCACACACATGACCACTTGTTCCAGCAGAAAGATCGTCAGGAGGCTGAGAGCATCTTAACCAAGTCTGCACAAGTCTCACAGAGGCCACTGAGACCTGTGGCTGCACCCCCTGGTTAGTCCGGGCTGTCAACAGCCCCCATTCTAGAACAAGCCATTTTTCCTCACTGTTGCCTGTAAGCGTGCCCCCTCCCGAGGTCACCACAAGCTCCTGTCACCACCTCAGTGGGATACTAAGATCCTCGAGATGTTTACAGAATGATGCACAGGCAGGTTTGTTCCAAAAAATACTTTATTAAACAATATATCCATAATCTATAGCATGATCCAAAAATACAGATATACATCTTTACATTATTCAATAAAAAGATTTACAATATTATCTCTCCTTTACAAATGGAACACAGATAACAATTCCTTGAACATAAAAAGGTAACATTCATGTCACAGCTGCATTGTCTTTTTGGGTGGCATGGGGGTGGGGGGAGAACAGACTCTGCACACGCGCGCACACACACACACACACACACAGCAGGGGACACTGCCCTCAAGACTTCCCAAATCTCAGCCCTAAGAGTGCAAGAGAACCCCACACACCCAAGGCCTTGGGCCGCTGTCCCCGTCCCACTCAGTCATGGGCCCACAGGGTTGCCTCTCATTGCTCCAGGCAGATGAGAAGACACCCTGTGGCCAGGCCAGGACCAGTCACATCCCCTATACAGGAGGATCAGCCAGTCGCTGCATAGGTCCCAACCCCATCCAGTCTTTAATGGAGCTGCAGGGCTTCTCAGACCACTCACAGACAGGACGTGACCACTGACCTGGCAGTGGAAAGTAGGAAGGATTCCGAGGCTCCTGTTCTCTCTGAGGTAACTCCATGATCACCAGAGGGAGCCCTCGCACAACAGGAGTTGGGGGGGGTGCCCCCTGGGTTAGGTCCCCAGGTCTCAAGATGACCCGGCAAAGGCAGCCAAGCCTCCATGTGGTTCCTTGTGCTACCACAGTGATGCTGGGCCATGGCAGGAGTGGTCCCCATCCCACCAGCTGTTCCTGGCAAGGGGCTGAGGGCTCCCTTCTACACACACCTGCAAGGGATCTTAGTGACATTGTTGAAATCCCCAAGTAAACACAGAACAGATGTGAAGTCAGAGCAGGTGGCTTGCTGGTGACATGCAGGCTACCGCTGTGTGTGACACCAGCTGCAGGCACAGGGGCGAGGGGCATGCAGCGTGCAAAGGTAACAAGGAAAGAGGAGGTCGGCTGGGAGCCCTGTGCCCTCCTCTCCCCAATGGAGCATGATCAGGGAAGAGACACTTCCACAGCTGACTCCTCCCCAGCAAACATCCTTGCTGCATCCGTGCTGACGGAATGCTCAGTCATCACACAACAACGCATCCCCAGGCTCCAGGCCTGGTTGGACAGGGACCACACTTTTCTCTGACTAGGGTACCACACCCCCCCCAACAATGGCAGGCACCTGCGGGCCAGCCGCAGAGTGCCAAGGTCAGGCGCCCGAGTGGACACCGACACCCGCTCCGTGTGGGAGAGAGCACCACAGTAACATGTTAGGTAGCAGGAGGGCCTCCTTCATGTCCCAGTCCCACCTCCTGAGCTCCCCTCAACCCTGGGAGAACCCAACAGGCCACATGAACATTTCCCCCCAACCACAGACCACAAGACGGTTCAGCTTCAGTTTGGCAGATGCTGATTCAACACAAACCCACTGGTCTCCTACCGTGGCACAATAGCTTCACCACCAAGCCACAGGGTACTTCACAGACACGCCCACAATCTGCATGCTAAGACGACGACTTCATCTTCACAGTAAAAATATCAGGCATTTCCACAAGCCCAGCTGTCCAGCCACCTCAGGTCAACACTGGGCATGGTGACCCGAAGCCTCATGCTACCAGAGCTGCCTGGTCCAGAGTTTCACCCAGTTGAGGCAGTGCAGGGAGCCGGAAGGCTATTGCCCAGTGTGATAGCAGTGTCCTCAGCCAGAGTCCAGATGGCCTAAGCCAGGGTCAGAACATAGCTCAGAGGGCAGACCAACCACACTGCATAACTCCACACGGCTGTCAGCAAAAGTGTGCTCCCCCACATGGGTGATGGCACAGGTGTGCCTACCATGTGGGGGTATGTGGAGCCCCTGTCCATGAGTCTGGAAAACTGCAGACAATGCCCAGCTGATACCTCAGTTGTGAGGTGGCCACAGTATACCCCACTACAAGCCTCCACCCTAACCCACCCCACACACCTGCTGGCAACCCTGGCCCTCCCTCCCCGCCCCCCAGTCCTCTCAGGTCCTGCTCAGGGTCTGCCACACTCAATCAAGAGAACCCAGTCCGTGGCAGGTGGGCAGGCCCCACCGCAGGTCAGGTTGCTCCACTGTGCACACAGGGTGCTCTTGTTTTGAGTTCAGAAAGATCCAGAAGCAGCCATTGAGTTACTAATTATCAGTGGAAACAAGGTAGCTTTAAAACCAAAAACAATATTGCAACGTGAGTGAAAGATACACCCATCTTTCCATCCATGGCCCAGCCTTTCCTCATTTCTTCTTCCTCTTCTCCTGCACACACCTTGGGCAGAACCTGTGATGAGAAAGGTAGTGAGGGTCTTTGGCTGACAGGACCATGATGCCAGCAATGTCCCCACAGCCTTCTCTACAACCCGCCATGCACTCGTGCTTGGGCAGATCTGCCCCCAGGCCAGAAAGTGGAGGCAGCTCAGGCTCCACTCTTCCTGGGGTCAGGCATGGGCATGCTCCAGGGAGGGGCATAGCAGGACTGAATGAGCTGGACCAGGAGCCCCTGCTCAGCCCTATACCAGGAGGTCCCAGCAGTACCACCACACATATGCAACCCATCCCTCCTCCACCCCTGAGGAACAGTGGCTCTCACACACTAGCCCTGACTGCAGCTGTCTTATCACATATGGACAAGCAGACCGCCAGCTCAAACAGGCCTGTACCAGGACAATGTTCCTGCCACCTCACTGGGAAACACCAGGCAACATGCATGGGCTCCTGCCATGCCTAACCTCACAAGGGTAACATGAATGGCTGCTGCCTGCAGCAACTGCAGGACTGAAAATGGTTGCTGCCCGCTGAACCTCAGAGCTCCCCACCCTATTCTTGCGTATCATCTCCCTGGGGAATGAGAACATCCCCTCCATCTGCCTCACTCAGAACCACAAGGACTACTCTTACGCAGACAACCCAGTATACACCCGAGACAGTGAGGCAGGTCCACAAACCTCAGGGACACTAGGGACAGGTCCAGCACAGACCTCAGGGACACTGGGACAGGTCCAGCACAAACCTCAGGGACACTGGGGACAGGTCCAGCACAGACCTCAGGGACACTGGGACAAGTCCAGCACAGACCTCAGGAACACTGGGGACAGGTCCAGCACAGACCTCAGGGACACTAGGGACAGGTCCAGCACAGACCTCAGGGACACTGGGACAAGTCCAGCACAGACCTCAGGAACACTAGGGACAGGTCCAGCACAGACCTCAGGGACACTGGGACAAGTCCAGCACAGACCTCAGGGACACTGGGACAAGTCCAGCACAGACCTCAGGGACACTGGGGACAGGTCCAGCACAGACCTCAGGAACACTGGGACAGGTCCAGCACAGACCTCAGGGACACTGGGACAGGTCCAGCACAGACCTCAGGGACACTGGGGACAGGTCCAGCACAGACCTCAGGGACACTGGGACAGGTCCAGCACAGACCTCAGGGACACTAGGGACAGGTCCAGCACAGACCTCAGGGACACTGGGGACAGGTCCAGCACAGACCTCAGGGACACTGGGACAGGTCCAGCACAAACCTCAGGGACACTGGGGACAGGTCCAGCACAGACCTCAGGGACACTGGGACAAGTCCAGCACAGACCTCAGGAACACTGGGGACAGGTCCAGCACAGACCTCAGGGACACTAGGGACAGGTCCAGCACAGACCTCAGGGACACTGGGGACAGGTCCAGCACAGACCTCAGGGACACTGGGACAAGTCCAGCACAGACCTCAGGAACACTGGGGACAAGTCCAGCACAGACCTCAGGGACACTGGGGCAGGTCCAGCACAGACCTCAGGGACAGTGAGACCAGAGGCCAGCGTGATGGCAGCCATACTGACCATTTTCCTTTGGGCTTCGTAGTGAGGTCCACGCAGGCAAAGTGGAACCACTCAATGGGACACTGTGGAGAAGAGGAGCCATGTTCAGCACTGGTCCCACCACCCGAACCCCACAGGGCTCCTGGCAGCAGCCCCACACTCACATCTGGGTTGTCACAGCCGATCATTTCCCCATAGGACACCTGGTGGCACAGGCAGTAGGTGGGTTCATTGGGGTCCACAGGCATGTCCAACACATCAGAGGGGTGAACGGACAGGATGGTGTCTGCAAACTCAGACCTGCAGAGGATGGATACAGTCAGGGCAGGAACAGGGGGACACACCTGTCTCATCTCCACCCCTACCCCTGGAGTGTGTTCCAAGTGACTGACAGCAAACCTCCCCACATCCGTCCCTTTCATTTAGGAGTAGATGCAGACTACAGCAGGTCACTGACAAAAGCAACAAAGGGACCCTAGACTCAAGCATCCCTCTGATAAACAATGCTCTCCTAAGCATGGACAGTGAAAAAGCAAGGAGGCCGGCCTGTCGTGCATTGCACTGAGCCACGATTGAGTGACGCCAGTGTCCCACATGCAGCCTGAGCCCAGTATCCATGAGGGAGGCCCAGAGGAAGCTTCTGGCTTTGGACTGACTCAGCTCTGGTTATTGCGGCCATTTGGGAAGTGAACAAGCAGGAAGGAGATCTTTGTCTCTCTCTCTCTGTCAATCTGCCTTCCCAATAAAAAGAAGTTTGAAAAAAATCTGCAGGCCCAGCGTGGTGGCCTAGTGGCTAAAATCCTTGTCTTGCATGCACCAGGATTCCATATGGGTGCCAGTTCGTGTCCCAATTGCTCCATTTCCCATCCAGCTCCCTGCTTGTGGCCTGGGAAAAGCAGTAGAGGATGTACCAAAGCCTTGGGACCCTGCACCTGCATGGGAGACCCTGAAGAAGCTCCTGGCTCTCTGGCCATTATAGCTACTTAGGGAGCAAACCAGGGGATAGAAGATCTTTGCTTCTGTCTCTCCTTCTCTCTCTCTGACTTTCCAATAAAAACAAATAATCTTTAAAAAAATTTGCAGATTGAGAACATACCTCTATATAACTTAGAAATCATGGAAATTCATGAAAGAAATTTTAAACATTAAAACAGAATAAAATCGCATGCAAAGTTATGAGTAGAACTAACAGTATTTAAAAAAAGAAAGGTACATGGGCCTGGTGTGGTAGCCTAGAGGCTGAAGTTCTTGCCTTGTATGTACCAGGATCCCACATGGGCACAGGTTCATATCCTGACGGCCCCACGTCCCATCCAGGTCCCTGCTTGTGGCCTGAAAAAGCAGGCGAGAATGGCCCAAAACTTTGGGACCCCGCAACTGCGTGGGAGACCCAAAAGAAGCTCCTGGCTCCTGGCTTTGGAACAGCTCAGCTCCAACTATTGTGGGCCACTTGGGGAGTGAATCAACAGATGGAAGATCTCTCCTCCTCTCTGTGTGTCTGACTTTCCAATAAAAGTAAATCTCAAAAAAAGAAGGAAAGGAAAGGAAAGAAACAAAGCCTGAGAATACAAGCTACTTTCACCTTAAAAGTAAACCCAAGTTATGGAGAGGAAAAACCACAATCACACACAAGAAAATTCAAGAGAAAAAATGAGACTGAAGCTAGTCTTCTGAGACAAGTCAGACACGGCTCACACCAGGTGTGGGAAGGGACCCTCATCACAGACCCACACAGCAGTCCTAACAACCTTACAGACACAAATTTTTGCAAAGCAAAGGTTTCCCTAGGATGACTCCAGAAGTAACAGGAGGATAAACACTTCCACAACTTAACAAACCATAGACGTAACACAAGAACAACTTATTGTAAATTAACAAAGTTAATTTAAAACACTAAATTAAAAAAAAAACAAGACTAAACTGCAATGGAGACCAGTTAGGAAATAAGCACTACAGCAGTCTGGATGACATCTAGCTGGGAGTAGGGATTCTATTTTTTTTTCGAGGGGGGA
Source organism: Ochotona curzoniae (assembly GCF_017591425.1). Classification (NCBI taxonomy): domain Eukaryota; kingdom Metazoa; phylum Chordata; class Mammalia; order Lagomorpha; family Ochotonidae; genus Ochotona; species Ochotona curzoniae. The sequence goes on along the minus strand of NW_024465405.1, from coordinate 6,392,328 downwards.
GATAGGAGACACAGGGAGGACAGGTCCTATCTGCTGGTCTGCTCTAATGCCCAGAACAGCCAGAGCTGACCCAGGTCAAAGCCAGGAGTCTGAAGCTGCACATGGGTCTTTGGTGGGTGACAGGGTCACAGGCATAGGAAGCAGGATCAGGACCAGTGTGGCCAGGGACCACCCCCAACACCCCGTGAAGGCAACCGCTTACCCTCCCTTGTGCTTCTTCTTCTTGGGGGTGTCTTCTTCAGAGGTTCTCCGGCCACGCCCCCGGGAGCCTCTCTTTTCCTTCTGACCCCGACCTTCTAGAACAAAAAAGCTTGGTGACAATCACAAAATTCACAAAAGCAGACTCTGACCATCAGCTTCTCACACACTCGGAACACAGGAGGAGGAGGAGACGCTGACCATCAGCTCCTCACTCAGAACACAGCAGGAGGAGACACTGACTGCCAACTCCTCACACACTCAGTCGTACAAATGGGGAAAAACAGCTACTTGCTTTTCAGCCCCCGGGTTGTTGAGCTCTCAAAGTCGCTACCCTCCAGCTTGTCCTTTAGATCTGCCTCAAAGCGTGCCAGGTCTGCATCCAGCCTCCGGATGTGCTTGTCCACCTGTGAGAGGAACAGCACAGGTGGAGTTAGCATGGCTGGGGGGCTCCTGCAGGGTGGCGGAAACCCTCCCAAACTGCTCTGCTGGACAAGCCCCACAGCACTGAGGGTTACCCGCAGGCCTTCCTGCCCCAGTTTCAGAACCAAACAGCTCAAACCCTGTCCGGTGAGGCCCAGGGTATAAGAAGGGCAGAGATTTGGGCAGTGACACTGCATCCAATCTAAAATTCTAAAAACAGAAATAGAACCATGGAGAAAAATAAAAGTAAACCGAGAATGAATCACATTTCAGGTGCAGAGTAGGCTGGAAGTGTACAGTTGGCTGGAAGCACAGAGGGAGCCAGCCATGGTGACTGCAGGACATTGAACACACAGCCCACGGTCTCTCTTACTCTCTCTCGCTCTCAGGAAAAACGCAGAGCCCACGGTCTATCTATCTGTCTCTCAGGACACTACACACACAGCCCACGATCTCAGTCTCTCTCACACACACACAGTGACTGCAGGACACCACACACACCCCCTCAGTCTCTCTCTCACACACACACAGTGACTGTAGCACACTATACTGACTGTTGGACATGACACACACAGTCCTAGAGTCTCTCTCTCACACACACACGGTGATGGCTGCACTGGGCACACACACAGCCAGTAAAGGCCCACAGGACACCACAAGCAATCTACTCACCATCTCGTAGGTCTGCATGGCCAGCTGCACCTTGTCATCGCTATACTCCTTGCACTTGCTATAGGCATTCTGGATCTTCTGCAGGTGTGCCACACGCTGCTCAGCTGACAGCGTCTTCACTGTGGAGATGTATTCGGCAGCCAAGATGTCAATCTCTGCTTTCTTATCTGAGGGAGAGACATGAGAACTGGCCTGAAAAAGTCACTTCAAGTCCAAGACAGTACGATAGCCAGCCCCACCCACAGCATCACCTCAAGATGATGGGAGAACTGGCCCTGCCCACTGGTCACCACAGGATGGTGGGAGAGCCAGCCCTGCCCACTGGTCACCAAGGGATGGTGAGAGAGCCGGCCCCACCCACAGAATCACCACAGAATGGTGGGAGAGCCAGCCCTGCCCACTGGTCACCAAGGGATGGTGAGAGAGCCAGCTCCACCCACAGCATCACCACAGGATGGTGGGAGAGCTGGCGCTGCCACTGGTCACCACAGGATGGTGGGAGAGCCACCACAGGCTCCACATATCCAGGACAGGCTGGCATGTTATAGGTACCCTCTCTGACCCTTATGTCCTCTCTGGATAATAGACTACGGGGTCAGCTACTGTGACCACATTCTCTTCCTATACACACTATAAGTAGTAAGTACTTAGACTACAGATACACAGCTGAAAGCCACGCCACAGAACACGGGAGGAACTGGACCATGGGAGTCAAGGACAAGTGATACAGAACAACATGCTACCCAGCAGGAGGATGAGACCAAAGCACACAGGACAACACGCTACCCAGAAAAGAAGGGCTCCTGTGTGGTTTTTTTTTAAAGATTTATTTATTTATTGGAAAGTCAGATATACAGAGAGGAGGAGAGAGAGAGAGATCTTCCGTCTGATGATTCAATCCCCTCCCCAAGTGAGCGCAACGGCCGATGCTATGCTGATCTGAAGCCAGGATCCAGGAACCTCTTCCGGGTATCCCACGCAGATGCAGGGTCCCAAAGCTTTGGGCCGTTCTCGACTGCCTTCCCAGGCCACAAGCAGGGAGCTGGATGGGAAGTGGAGCTGCCGGGATTAGAACCGGTACCCATATGGGATCCCGGGCACATTCAAGGCGAGGACTTTAGCCGCCGGGCCCACTCCTGTGTTTTTATAAATATTTATTATTTAAAAACTAGTTACAGTAGGGGGTGGCAGACAGAGATCTTCCAGCTGCTGCTTCTTCCCAGTGTGGAGTCTGAAGCCAGGAGCTTCTTCTGGGTCTCCCATGTGGGTGCAGGGTCACAAGACCTTGGGCCATCCTCTACCACTTTCTCAGGCCACAAGCAGGAAGCTGAATGGGAAGTGCAGCAGCCAAGACTCAAACCAGTGCCCCTATGGGGTGTGGGCTCTACTGTAACCCCAGCCTGAGTACTCTGGGTGTTGGGGGAGTGAACCAGCAGATGCCAGAGCTCTCTCTGCCTCTAAGCATGAGGCTACAAAGGCAATGTTTCCTGACAGGCCACAGGACCCAAGTTTACCTTCCCACAGGGCTTTCTTCAAGGGCCATCAGCATAAGAAACAGGGCCACACTGAAAGGGGCCCAGGAAGGCTCAGGGCATCATCTGGGCAGCACTGGACATGGAAGGGACAGCAGCTCAAAGGAAACAGGAACAGAGAGCAGACCACACAGCTGCCTCCCAGGAACACTGTTCTTCCCCGCACCCTACCCACAAAAGGGACTGGTAAAGAGCTTCTTCATGGGGCTGGCACTATGGCATAACAGGGCAGCTCCACTTGAAGTGCTGGTATCCCATAAGGGCACCAGTTCATCTCCCAGCTGCTTCACTTCCAGTCCAGCTTCCTGCCTGTGGCCTGGGAAATCAGCAGATGATGACCCAAAGCTTTGGAACTCTGCACCCATGTGGGAGACCCAGAAGCTCCTGGTTGCTGGCTTTGGATCAGCTCAGCTCTAGTCGCTGTGGCAATTTAGGGAGTGAACCAGTGGATGGAAGATCTCTCTGTCCACAGCTCTGCCTTTCAAACAGATAAATTAAAGAAAAAAAAAGTTGCATAATAAACTGCACAAAACCAAAACTTGATTTAAGAATACAGAAAAAAACATCTTCAGAAACAGCAAGTTAAAGAGCGAACCAGCAAAAGTGAAAGCTGCATTCCAGATCCACAAACCCCACACTGCCCCTGGTATAGGCCTTGCGCCAGGCACGATCCACGCTGGCTCCACTCACCTTCCGTCCTCTGGTCCAGCTCCCGCATCAGCTGGAAGTTCCTCTGCAGCTCACAGGGCAGATTCTCGATGCCTGGAACACAGATGGGTAGTTGGACCCAAGTCCATGGCCACAGGCACCCCCATGGTGACGCCCACCACAGCGCCCAACTCCTCAGTGCAAGGCATCTGGCCCCACACACACACCACACCCAGAACCCAGCAAAGTTGGGCGAGCAGGACACAGGACCTCTCACCTCAGCATCCCTAGGGCCCAAGCCAGAACGCCCATCTGTTATCCAGCACACAGGCAGTGCAGACCACAAGAGCTCCAGAGCATCTCAGCTTAATTTCACCCAAGTGGGCTTGGGGCCCACCACTCCTGCAGGGCAACAGTCGCCACCCACAATACCAGCACCCCACAGAGCCACCAATTCGAGTCCGGGCTGCTCCACTTCCTGTGCAGCTCCCTGCTGATGCACCTGGGAAAGCAGCAGAGGACGGACCAAGTGCTGCAGCCACGTGGAAGACCCACACAGAGCTCCTGGCTCCAGCCTCTGCAGCCATTTGGGGTGTGAACCAGCGACGAAAGAAGTATGTGTCTGTCTCTCAATCTGAAAGCCTGACTTTCAGAAAAATAATCTTTTCCAAAAAACCCTAAATTAATAAATATGAGCTTCCAACCTCACGGGACCAGCCTTTCTCGCAGCCAGGGACCGAGCGGCCTCCAGGCCTGAGCCATCGCGAACCTTCCCAAGGTACCGAGGGCTCCTGGGTGCTCGCCAATAAGACGCAGCCCTGCTCAGCCGCCCATCACCATGCTCAGGGCCTCAGCTCCGCTGCCAATCACCGCTCCGGGGGCTCGGAGGGACCCCGGGGGCGGCCCTGGCGGCGGGCAGGCCGGGCGGGCGGACAGGAGACATGGGACCCCAGGGGCGGCCCTGGCGGCGGGCAGGCCGGGCGGGCGGAGAGGAGACGCGGGAGCGCCGGCCCGACGCGCCCGGGACTCGGCGGACTCCGGCCCCAGCCGGCCGGGCGTGGCCGCTGCCCTTGGGCCCCGCCCCGCCGTGACGCACCTGGAGCCGCGCGGCCGGGGCGGCGGGACCCCGCCCCGCCCGCGGCCCGTCCCGCCCGCCTCCCGGAGCCCCCGGAGCCCCCAGGCCCGCGCGCGGGGCGCGGCGGCGGCGGTGGCCTCGCGCCTGGGGCGGGCGCGGCGGCGGCAGGACGCGCTTACTATCCAGGTAGTGCTCCAAGTACATGGCGGTCGCCATCTTCGTCCGCGGCCGCGCTCGGGGTCTGCGCGGCGGGCGGCGCGGGGGCGGGGCGGCGGCGGCGGCGCGCTCACTATTCATGAGCCGTGCCCGTGGATTGGCCGCGGGCGGGCCACGCCCCCCGGCTTCCGCTGCGTCGAGGGCGGCAGAGCCGGAGAGGCGGTGGCGTCCTGGGCCCTGGCGCGCTCAGTGCGCTCCGGCCTGCCCGGGCCGCGCGGGCAACGCCGCCCGTTGTCGGGTGGGAGGGTCGTTAGGTCGTTGCAGGGGGTGGAGGGGGAAGGCCGCGAGGCCGGGGCCCCGGCTCACCTGCGCCCACCCTTCTCCCGCGATCGCGTGGCTGCACCGCCGCTGAGGGGCTCTGGAGCTAATGGGGGCTGGGGGGCGCGCCCCTTCCCGTACCTGCTGCACCCGGGGGCTGAGCCGAGTAGAGTGTGTAGCCAGACCCGGGAGCAGTGCTTCCCCTATTGAAAACATGTATGTCAAACATATTTTAAGTGTTGTTTGAAAGGCAGAGTGAGATATTCCATCTGCCCACTTACCCCCCACCCGCTAATGCCAAGCCAAGCCAGAGTCCATCCAGCCATCCGCACGCGTGGCGAGAACACAGTTGTGGCAGCCTTGGCCATATGCGCATCCGCAGGGACCCAGGCACCCCGCCGCAAACAGTGCTAATGGGCTTCCCACAGCCTCCTCCAACTTGAAAAGTAGGAACATTTACTAATCTTGCAGTTTCTCCTCATAGGGGATCCAACCACAGTGGAACTTTGTCTTGTTGGGTGCCTCCTCCCTAGTCCATTAATGCTTAGTGATGAACCTGCACGCGCCCCTTTGTTCTCCCCTAAGGTACCTGGACAGCAAGGAATGGGATGGGGCCAGAGCTGAGAGCCTTGAGCCTCACCACTGCCAGTAGGCAGCTGGGTAGCAAGACCATGCAGCAGGCTTCCATGGGTGCTGTCCATCCCTGTCCCCCCTGCCCCAGCCACCAGTCTGCTGCACCTCCATCCTTCTCCATAGCCTAATAGCAGCATTTTCCTTTTTATTTTTGGTAATTTTATTTTTTAATAATGATTACATGGTTGATCAGGGTGGGAAGGATCTAGGTTTAGGAAAAATTGGGTGAATTCATCGCTTCCAATTTTTGGTGTGGCATTTTCAAGACACAACCTTTTCAGATGGGCTTGTTTTTTGTTTGTTTGTTTGTTTTTTAAGATTTATTTTTATTGCAAAGTCAGAGAGGAGGAGAGAGAGAGAGGATGATCTTCCCTCCAATGATTCACTCCCCAGGTGACTGCAACGGCCAGTGCTATGCCAGTCCAAAGCCAGGAGCTTTTCCAGGTTTCCCACACAGGTGCAGGGTCCCAAGGCTTTGGGCCATCCCCAACTGCCTTCCCAGGCCACAAGCAGGAAGCTGGATGGGAAGCAGGGCCGCCAGGACTAGAATCTGCGACCACATGGTCCCAGGCATGCAAGATGAGGACTTTAACCACTATGCTATCACACTGGGCCCAGGCTTGTTTCTTTTTTGTTGAACATCCATGCCATCGTCCACACACACCTGATGCCCACTTTCACTGTGGCCATTGGAGCAGGACTGCTGTTGGCAGGCATGTGCAGGTGGGATATGTGGCCCAGAGATGTATACCCACACCACTTCATCTAAGCAGATCCCAGGAGTCCCATGGCTGCCGTGTGCCAAGACTTGTTTTGTGGAAACTTCATGTTGAAGACAACAGTTCCCAGATGGCCTCTCAGAGGGTCCGGGCCACTTTGTGTTCGTGCAGCAGTGGCCAAATCTGACGCACCAGGTGCTCCCCAGCATCTGGTGGCAATCTGGACCCAGCCATGTGGGGAGTGCAACAAATGTCTCCTGTATGCATCCCAACCTGACCTCCTCTGGGGTCACATGTCTGTTTCCATCCTTTGCCCGTTGAAAGGCAGAGAATCTTCCATCTTCTGGTTTACTCCCCAGATGTCCACAACAGCCAGACTAACAGGTCAAAGCCAGGAATCCAGAGCTCCAGCAAGGACCCAGGGGCTTAAGCCACCCCTGGCTGCTCATGAGCTGTATGGGGCCAGGCACGCAGGTGCCTTCACTGCAGCACAAAATGCTGAGCCCAGGCTGCCCAAAGTCCTGTTATGGGGTCATACCAGCCATCTGCCTGGGTCAGTTTCATAGTTTTCACTTAACACTCTGCCGTATATCTGGCTGTTTGACTCATGCTGCTTAACCAAACCCATTTCATTGTCCTGCGTTCAATGCTGTGACAGGCTCTTCACTGATGTCCACTATTTTGCTTGTTTCTGACTTTAAATATGTATGTGTGTATATATATATATTTATTTTTTCATAAAGGCAGAGTTAGATATCTTCCATCTGCTGATTCACTCCCTAGATGGCTGCAAAGGCCAGCACTGGACTAGGACCAAGCCAGGAGTCAGGAGCTTTTTCTGGGTCTCCCATGTGGATGCAGGATAACAAGCACTTGGGTCATCCTCTTCTGCTTTCCCAGGCCATGAGGAAGGACCTAGATGGCAAGTAGAGCAGCAGGGACTCAAACCGATGCTGATACAGGATGCCAACATTGCAGGTGACAGCACCAGCCCGATTTCTGATTTTTAAAGACTAGTTTATTTGAAAAGCAGTGACAAGAGATCTTCATCCACTGGTTCACCCTCAGCTGAAGCCAGGACCCAGGAGCTCCAACCTGGACTCGCCTGTAAGCAGCAGGAACCCAACTTGATTCTTCCTCCCATGTGCTGGAGCATCAGCACAAAGGGCTAGAACGCCCAGCCAGGCCCTGCTGTGACACACTGACCTAAGCTGGTCTCCTCAGAAAAGCTCCCTTTCTTGCAGGGACTGTCTGAGAACCTTCCTGAGATGGGTGTACCTCCTGTCTTCCAGCTGCATACGCTCACCACAGTTTCAGGGCTGTCTCGGGCTTTGTAGGGCCTGACCTCTCCCATACCGTCATGACAGTTGTCACAGCTTTTCGAGACTGAGTTACTGGGACACACTCTGTGTCGGCTCCCAGGACAGCCTGGAGAGGCTGCTGCAGGGCTGGAGTCTTTTGGGGAGCAGCAGTCTTTAGAGGCAGCCAACAGATGGTCGGTCTGCTGGGCTGCTCCCTTCTCCAGAGCAGGAACTTAGCTTGACCACTTCCACCTGCAAGGCAGGTTGGGAAACTCACTCATGTAACAGGAAGGACAGACATGGTGGTACAACAGGTTAAGCCATTGTGTGTGATGCACTGGTTCACATCCCTGTTGCTGACACGCATCCTGGCGGGCAGCAGTAACAGCTCAAGTACTCGTGCCTCCTGCAGGGAAGATTAGTATAGAGTTCCAGGTTCCTAATTCAGTCTGTTAGTTGTTCGTGGCATTTGGGAAGAGAACCAGCAGGTGGAAGAGCTCTGTCTCTGAAACTCTGCCTTTCAAATAAACACTTAAGCATTGAGAGAGCACATGAACCAAGTGTTGTGTCCCTGGGTGGCCTGGCCAGCAGAGCCAGTAACATGGACACAGAGAGGGTCTGAGGATGAAGCACCGACAGGAGACCAGTGATGGTAGAAGTCTCCCTCAAGCCTCTCTTTATTACTCCTCATATACTCTTTCCTCCAAGTGCTTTAACCAAACAATAGAATGCCAATAAGTCCCATTAGACCAGGAGCTTTTGGCCACAAGCCCATTTCCTGTAATACTCAGCTTAATGTTAATCAACTCCTTAGCCCGCAACACCTGGGGATTCAGCAGGGGCCCACACCAGCACCTTGGGCTTGGAGTGTGTAGGACTGAGGGGATACTTGTCAATGACACCAGCCTTTTGTGTGCACAGATGCAGACTAACTGGGTGAATGGTTACACAGCACAGCAACAAGTAGGAAGTAGAAAAAGGACTTTACTTTCCCTTTTAAGTGTTTATTTTTGTTTAAAAGGCAGAAAGAAATCTTCCATCTCCAGATTTCTGCAACAGCCAGAGTCAGGATGATCCAAGGCCTGGGCCCATCCACTGCTTTCCATCAGGAGGAAGCTGGAGAGGCAGTGGGACAGGAACTGACACTGTGAGCTGAGGCTTAACCTCTACACCCCCTTTTTCCAAAGAAAAGTTCCAAACCAGAGAACCTACTGAACTTGCCTCCAGGTTTCCCCACCTGGTATCAGCCTCCTCTTATGTGAAAGTGGAGCTCAGTACAATGGGGATCCTTCAGGCTGCCAGAGCCTGAGAACCCTCCCTCCCCTGTACCAGGACAGGCTGTGCTGTGGGGCAGACAGGGAAAGGCTGGGGCACCAGCATCACAGATCAGTCCTGGTGCCAAGGACACTGAGCAGGCGATCAGAGTGCAGGTCCAGGAGCCTCGCTAAGGCACAAAGATGTAGGTTCTGGCAGCCCGACTCCAGACTGCAGTTCTGAAGGGTGCTGAACTCTACCACAGCACCACTGCCACATGCAGGCTGCAATATACTGATGATACCAAGATGCAAGGATGGGAAGGAAGGGAAGCGTGTATCTTACATGCCAGGGTGCGGGCCAGCCCTGTCTACAGCCCCTGTTCCAGGACCTGAGAGATCAGGAGTGAGCCTACAGCCCCCACCCCAGGGACCAGGAGTGAGCCTACAGCCCCCGCCCCAGAGACCAAGAGTGAGCCTACAGCCCCCGCCCCAGGGCCCCAGAGACCAGGAGTGAGCCTACAGCCCCCACCCCAGGGACCAGGAGTGAGCCTACAGCCCCGCCCCAGAGACCAAGAGTGAGCCTACAGCCCCCGCCCCAGGGCCCCAGAGATCGGATTCCAGGCCCACTCAAACCCGGCTGCCGACAACACAGAGGCTACGTCAGGGTGTCCGACCCGCAAAGCCACCACAGCCTTGTCCGGCGCGGGTAGCGTTCCGTGGGCCCACCGGCGTCTCGGCTTGGGCGGTCCTGTCAGTGTGGCAGGGGAGGGTTTGGGTGGTCTTTCCAGGATCGGTGTACACGAGGACCTGGGCAGCACCGAGGAGCCTCAGAGACCCAGCACGTGAGGAGGCTTCGCGCCCCGCCAGCCACGTCGCCCGTCTCCACCGCGCTGACAGGGAGCTAAGGACGCAAGGTAGCGCGGCCCAGGCCGCAGGCGCGGCCGCCACGGCGCGCGGCCCAGGGCGCAGGCGCGGCCGCCACACGGCGCGCGGCCCAGGGCGCAGGCGCGGCCGCCACACGGCGCGCGGCCCAGGGCGCAGGCGCGGCCGCCACACGGCGCGCGGCCCAGGGCGCAGGCGCGGCCGCCACACGGCGCGCGGCCCAGGGCGCAGGCGCGGCCGCCACACGGCGCGCGGCCCAGGGCGCAGGCGCGGCCGCCACACGGCGCGCGGCCCAGGGCGCAGGCGCAGGGACTGGCCCCGCCCCGGCCGGGCTCTGGCGTCACACGCACCTCCGCCAATCGTAGCGCGTGCTGCGGCCGCCGTCGACTCTCAGCCAATGGCGGCGCGTGCTGCGGATGCTGAGAAGAGCAGGCGGGAGGCTCGCGGCGTGGCGGCGGCAAGGATGGCGGGCCGGCGCGGGGCGCTCATCGTGTTGGAGGGCATGGACCGGTCCGGCAAGACCACGCAGAGCCACAGGCTGGTGTCCGCGCTCCGCACCGCGGGCCACCGCGCCGAGCTGCTACGCTTCCCGGGTGGGTGCGCCCCGCCGCGCCTTCGTGGGGGCTTCCTCGGCGCTCAGCCCCCTCAGGATGTCGCCCCGACTTGGGGTGCGGGGAGGGGTCCCCAAATGGTGCCTGCGATGGCAGCTTTGCGTCCGCGGGCCCCGTCTCGGAACCTCCTAGTGAGACTATGCGGACCTAGGCGGGAAGGCTGACCCTTGCGTCCCTTTGTCACAGAGAGATCGACCGAGATCGGCAAGCTGCTGAGTTCCTACTTGGAGAAGAAGAGCGACATGGAGGACCACTCGGTGCACCTGCTCTTCTCGGCCAACCGCTGGGAGCGAGTGTAATGGTCGCGCGGGCACCGGGGAGGTCGAGGCTGGCACGCGGCCGGCCGGCAGCCTCCTTTCTTAAGGCTTAGGTGTAGAGAGGTTAGCTAGAAGGTAGAATCCGCCGACACTCCGTGTCCTAAATGGAAGCTCAGGCTGACTCTCCCACCCCCTCCTTTTTTTTTTTTTTATGCCTGAGAGGCAGATTTACAGAGAGGAGAGAGGTCTTCCATGAGGTGGTTCACTCCCTAAATGGTAGCAGGAGCCAGGAGCCTCCTGCATGTCTCCACGCAGTTGCAGGGCCGACCTCGCTTCTCCCAGCTGAATGCGGCAGCCTGGTCAGGAGTGGAACAGCCGAGGCCAGAACCAGCACCCACAACTCTGCCGGTGGCTTACCCTGCTGGGCCACAATGCCAGCCCTGGTTTAACTGTCGTCAGGCGCCCCCAGCTAGGATTTGGGGCCTGGCTGGTGTTGCCTGTTCCTTTCACTGCAGGATTCTCCAGAGGGGCTCTGCCCAGTCACTGAGCAAGGGGGTTCGGTGTCACCTGGAGCCTGCATCACTCCCCCCATGTGGCTTTTTTTAAACAGGCAGAGTTGGAAGGAGAGATGGATCTTTTCCATTTGCTGACTCGTTCCCCGGTTGGCTGTCTTTGCCAAACTGGAGCCAACAGACTCCTCCAGGTCTTTCACATGGGCTCAGCAGCCCAAGACATGGGCCATCCTCTGCTGCTTTCCCAGGCTGTCAGCAGGGAGCTAGATGGGAAGTGGAGCATCCGGGACCGGAACTGGTACCCATACAGAATGCTTAACCTGCCATGCAACAGTGCACAAGGAGTTCATTCCTTCTTAGGAGTGACTGAGTTACACAACAGGACATCTTAGCTGCTTGTTCGTAAGGCTGTTGCAATGTGTGTATAGACCTCCATTGTCACCTTTTCCTGTCCTTGGAATGGGGATGCCGTCAGTTGTAGGTTGGCCGCATGGCTGTGGGGTCCTGACCTGCTGCCGGCTCTGTGTTTTGGCAGCGCTGCCTAACAAGGCCCGTTCCTGTCTCACGTGGGAGGTAGAACAGCAGTGCAGAGCGTTTTGTGTCTCGGTGACTGCACTGGCCCACTCTGGGTGCCGGGGCCCATGTACCTAGCACATCATCCACTGCTTCCCAGGGTCAGGGGGGAAGCTTGCCTGGCCTGTGGACCTGACCCAGCACTGCAACGCTGGTGGCTGTGTCTTTGTGTTTTGTGTGACCATCTCATCAGACGCCTGTGATACACGCTGTCTCCATCACAGGCTTGCCTCACTCTCCCAACTGCGGAATTGTCAGTTGGGCTTGTGGGCTGCTCTGTCTGAACTGTTGTGCGATGGCCATTTCTGTTGGCCGCCTCACAGCTGTGCATGCACTTTGAGCTTCAGGGAGACTGGGAGGTCTGATGTCTGCTGGCTGTTCTCTGGCCATACCTGCATGCAAAGGTTGTTGATGAGATAAACTGAGAGGGACTTGGCCTGGAATAAAGGCCACTCTGTACATCCTGATGCTGTGGGTGTGCCTGAGGCAGTTCATGGAGGCTGTCCTTGGTCTCCTCCCATCCTTGGAGCTCACGCATGGAGACAGTTTATCTGCTGGTAATGTCCATGCCCTTTGTGGCTACTAAGAGACCTCACTGGCATCCACGCTGGGCTTTGCTACGGGACAACCAGAACCTGGCTGAAGAGGCCATGGTCCTGTTAGGGTTGGCATGCACTAGGGGCAGGGGAAGACTTAGGTGGTCCTGTCAGGGTCGTTGTGTGTGAGGGGCAGCGGAGGACTTGGGTAGTCCTGTTGGGGTCAGTGTGTGCCAGGAGCAGGGGAAGGATTGGGTAGTCCTGCCAGTTTCGGTGCACATGAGGGGCAGCAGAGGGCTTGGGCAGTCCTGTAGGGATCCCCACAGGAGGGGCGCCGGAGCACTCGGGCATGTCCTGTCTTCCAGGCCATTCATTAAGGAGAAGCTGAGCCAGGGTGTGAACCTTGTCGTGGACAGATATGCATTCTCTGGTGTCGCCTTCACCAGCGCCAAGGAGGTGAGTGCAGCCGGGCAGCCTCCCTTGTCCACACAAGCTCAGGGTTCTGCGAGTTTCCCTTTTGCCCCTTCATCTCGGCTCAGCATAGTTTTTATCAGTTGAAAGAGCCTACACCTGTTGTGGCCATGTGCTCCGAATGGGAAGAGTTAGCTCCCTAAGAGAAGGGCAGACTAGCAGGGATGTAGGAGTCTCCCAGGCTGCTCTCAGGTGTGTTAGGAGGAGCCGTGAGCACCTGATTAGCGCTTTGGGTGGCCACCTGCAGCTTTGACCCCAGGGCACCTTGAGTCGATCACTGTCCAGGCGTCTGGAGCCTGAGCCTCCTGACCACCTTGGCTCCCAGGAAGTCCCTGAGTCACTGTTGTGGTAAGGAGACGGCACAGCTTTGGGACACCTGCCAGCAGTAAACAAGCCCCAGGACTCTCATGAGTCCTACAGTGGCGTGGTTTTTGTGCATCACAGGGCAGCTCTTTCGTGATCAGCTCAGGGCCCGCCCAGGGAGTGACTCACCCTGGCCTACAAGCTGCCTGGTTACTGCGCTGTGTCCAGCTGGTTTGGTGGAATTGGAGGTGTAGCAAAGAACAGAGGGCCCCCTTCCCTCCCTCATAGAACATGGCGGAACAGTCTAGCAAAGCCACTGTAAGGGTCACTGGGCTCTCATGTGGTATGCTCCTGGTGATTAATTACAAAGGAATTTACTTTTAGTTTTGAAAGGCAAAGCAACAGAAAGGGAGAGAGCACTTCCATCTACTGGTTCACTCATGTGGCCACAATAGCCGGGTTAGGCCCGGACAGCAGGGGTCCTAGTGCTGGGCCCTTGCCCTGCTAGATCCAAGGTGGAGCAGCCAAGACTCTAGGAATGTGGATCTCACAGGCAGCATTCCACTTGCCATGGGGCTTGCTGTGATTTCCTTTAACACTTTGTTTTGCTAGTTGAAGCTTCATGTGAAGGACTTACTCAGAACAAGACAGGTTGCTGGTGGCTGTGGCCTTGTTCCCTGAGCTGGCAGGACTCAGCACAGTGGTCAGTTGGGAGAACCCGGTGGACGCCAGGATTGTTCGCTCATACCTCACTCTGTCGGCAGAACTTCTCCCTGGAGTGGTGCAAACAGCCGGACGTGGGCCTCCCCAAACCCGACCTGGTGCTTTTCCTGCAGTTGCAGCTGGCAGAGGCTGCTGCTCGGGGAGAGTTTGGCCTTGAGCGATATGAGAGCAGGGCCTTCCAGGAGCAGGCACTGGAGCGTTTCCAGCAGCTCATGAGTGACACGAGCCTCAACTGGAAGGTGGGTGCTGGAACTTTGGGCTCAGCCCCAGACCGCCCACTGGGAGGGACACCCAGCTCCACCTCTGCCAGCAGCATTTGGACTGCTGGTCTCTAGTGAGGTCTTGGGAGTCCCCAGGGTAACCATTTTAAGGTGCTTAGCATTCCTCACTGGTCAGTTTTGCATATTGTGGCTGACCCTTGGTGGCAGTGTCCTGGGGGGTGTGCTGGCCCTGGGGCCCTTGCCTATCCCCATTCCTCACCCAGTGGGAGTGAAGGCACATTCACCCTGTCTAGGAGTCAGTCCAGCACACCCTCCCTGATCCCAACTCGCCCCCAGCTGGACACACTGCTTGTGCTCCTTGCACATAGTAGCTGGAGATCCAGCCTGCACTATCCAGTTCGCAGTTTGGCCCAGACAGCTCCTCCACCAAGCCAGCTGTGGTCTGTGGTGCCACTTGCCCTGCCTCACGAATCCCTTGTCAGTGACATGGAAGGGCTGCAGGTTCTGCCAGGGGACTGCAGCGCAAACAGCTGAAGGATTCCCTGCTAGCCCCACCCATCCACCTGACAGGCACAACAGAGTTCACTCCCCAAAAGGGCAGGCCTTGTCCAGAATCTTCCATTTGCCTTACGGAACCTTGGGCTGTAGGTTCTGCCCAGGCAGCTCTGTCACTGTTGGGGGCCAGGAGTGGGAGGTCTGGTGGGCATTGGTAATGGACATCTCTTCCTCAATTGGCAGACGGTGGATGCTTCCAGAAGCATTGAAGATGTTCATGAGGAAATCCGTGTGCTCTCTGAGGAAGCCATCGCTTGTGCTGCTTGGGGGCCACTGGGAGAACTGTGGAAGTGAGCCCATGCCATCCCCACAGGGCATACAGACCTGACTTCAGACCTATTCCAGGAGCTGACCCCTGCAGGCCAGGGGTGCCAGCTACACCATCTGACAGGAGTGTCCCCCTGCTTCTTCCAGAAGTCACTGCCTTCCTGTTCCTAGAATAAAGTGCTGGTAGGTGGGCTCACCCAAAGTATCAACTCTGCCCCTGGCAATGTCCTGGCCCCACTAAGTGTGCCTCAAGAACCTGTTTTTGAGATTTATTGAAATGTAGACTGTGAGAGCGCCTCTTGGCTGGCCCATTCCCCAAATGGTTGCTATGGGCCGGGCTGGACTGGGCTGGGCCAGGCTGGGCCAAAACCAGGAGTGCCACTGAGGGTCCCCCATGTGAATGCAGAGGCTGGGTCACAAGCCACAGGACAAGGCTTAACTCATTGCCAGCCCCAAGGAGCCAAATTCTGAGTGGAGCAGAGGGAACTGGGAGCAGGGCCCCCCATGACACTTCAGCTGGCATGGGCAGGGTTTTTGCAGTCCTCCAGACTTAGAACTGTGAGGGTGGCAGAGCAGCAGCCCTCATCTCAGGAGCAACCCAGGGAGGTGCAAGCCTTATTTGCAGAGTGAGGGACACCTCAAGAGTCCAGCAGAGCTGCTGGCCCTGTATCCTTGCGCTCACTCAGCCTGAGAGCAGAGAAGGGGACTTGGCTTTACAGGATGTGTCGCTTGTTTTCTTCTGGAAAAATCAAGACATACAAATGTTTTCTACTGAAATTTTATTATTTATCATTGAGAACAGCAGCCTATACTACTGAGAAGTCAGGGTTTTCCTGACCACAGAGCTCCCCTCAGGCCGGGCTGGAGCAGAGGCTGCAGGGAGACCCTGGGAGAGTGGGAACAGCCCTAACTGCCTGCTGCTCCACTTGTAGAGGATGAGGGAGGCAAAGAGGAAATGTGGAAGAGAAAATAAATTAGACTTGTTTGGGGAGTTCTTTGCTGCTCACTGGTCTGGCCAGAACTACTGGCCACACACAGCTCTGGTCCTGGGTAGCAGTCCAGCTGTCCTCTGCTGAGCACCCCATCCATCTACAATCTGTGAGTGCACAGAAAGCAACTCTCCCAGGAGAGACACTCATGCTGCTCAAGTAATGCAGGTCCAAGACCATACCTTTGGTTCCAAAATACAGAAAATAACAGGACATGAGTGGGACATAAGCCACCATGCAGTGTAGGCAGGTAGCCTGCTCTGACCATCCCACATGGCTCGTGCTGTGACACACTAAACCCAGTCTCCCACGAGGTAATCCTTGAGAAACCACACAAAACCAAGGTCCTGGTGCCGCCACCACGTCCCTTGTGTGCCAGCCTGAAGAGCTTCCACCCATGACTGGGACGGGCTCAAACTCGTGTCTGGAGCAACTTTGAACCAGGCTTTAATTCCCAACCAACCAGAGGCCTGGGCTCCAGCAAGCAGCAGCACAGAAGCCGACGAGAACAGCCAGGTGGAGCAGGGACCTCTGACAGCTCCTCTGGCAGGCACGTGCTTCCCAGGGCACAGGTGGGCAGGCGGACGGTGCTCCAGCAGAGCCAACACTCGGCATCCAGTGACCAGAGGATTCTCAAAGGGACAAGATCTCAAAGTCTTCATCTTCTGAATCAAAGAATCTTTCCAGTCGCTCCGCATCAGAAGATTCTAGAAGGAACAAGACATTTCCTTGTTGCTCTGGGGACAGGGTGGTAAAGAGGCTCTTACTTGGTGCCCCCTGACAGAGCCCAGGCAGATTATCAGAGGGGAGCAGAAAGGAGTCCACAGGCTCCTTAAGAGGAAAGCAGGCTTGGCAATGCAACTGCAACATCCAGTGTAGGGGCCAGTTTACATGCCATCTGCTGTCCCAGTCCACTCCCTGCTCCAGGCCTAGGGAAGGATTCTGCTCTCTGGGTTGTTCTCTCACATGGGAGTCCTGGGTGGGTTCCTACTTCAGCCAAGCTGAATGCTGACCATCGGGGCTGAACAGCAGAGTGGAGGGTCTGTCTCTCTTGGTGATTATCTTTCTTTTAAAGATTTATTTGCCAGAAGTAGAAGCTGGGTGGGAAGCAGAGCAGCTGAGACATGAACAGGGGCCGTAAGGGCATTGCAGGTAGAGGATCAGCCAGTTGAGACACAGCACTGCGCCCCTATGATTTTTTTCTCTCTTTTAATTGGAAAGATATACAGAGAGGAGGAGAGACAGAGGAAGATCTTCCATCTGATGATTCACTCCCCAAGTGACCACAATGGTCAGTCCCACTGCTTTCCCAGGCCACAAACAGCAGGATGGGAAAGCTGGGTCACAGGGATTAGAACTGGCCCCAGTCCTCCCTACCTTTTTTTTCCCCTCTAGTTTTCTAAATCTTTAAAAGGGGGGCAAAGGTACTCAGAGAGGTGAGTAGAACCAACATTGCCTGCAGAGGAGGACAAAGCCCTGGAAGGAACACCACCCCATGGTAGGCATCTTCTGGCCCATCTGCTGTCTTACAGGGAACAGTCTACTCCACAGTGCCCTGGACAGGTGGTCACCACAAGGTAGTATTCTACTTCTGCCCAACTCAGGGCTAGAGGTGGGGATGCTGCAAGGCAATGCCTGGAATCCATGCATGTGCCGAGGTCCAAATGTCCAAGACCAGGTCGAGCAGAGGTGAACAGCACCCAGGGCAGCACACTCACCTAGGGACAGGTTCAGAACATCAGGGCAGGCAAGGTGAGCCGGCTGCTGCTCCACTAACTCAAACATGGGCAGGGCGCCTCCCAGCAAGGACAGCTGTAGAAAGATAAGGCTGTCAGGAGCCATGCATGCATCAGCATGCCTCACCCCTAGAGCAACCAGCAGCATGGAGTAAGCTGTTGCTACGCCATGACACTAAACAGCAAATGGCGGTGGCAAGAACTCCACCTGCTCAGGATAGGCCTGGCCCCTGGCAGCACCGCAGCAAGCTGACCCCTGGCTGCTGTTGAAGGAACCAGGACATTCTGCCTCCAGCACCCACATTGGATGAAATTGGAACATAAGCCCTGTGGAAGTTAACATCCAGTGTGTATCCTCGTGGCCCCGCCCAACCACTGCCAGTCTGCCCAGGAGGCCACAGACCTTCCTGACTTGTTGGCACCAGTCGTCGAAGTCATCCTCAGTCTTACAGAAGAACCCCTGCAATGAAAGGGCCGTTAGCAAGCAGCAGGAGCCCAAGGCTGAGGTCAGCCCACGGACAGCAGGTCTTTGATGCCCTAGCCCCTCAGGGCCACTGACATCTGCACCCTGCAGATGTCTTCTGGCCTTCTGGGGCTGCAGGAATATAGCCCTCCACACCCAGAATGGAGTCATCAAGGGTGTTTCTACACATCCCTGACCCTAATATCAGAGGGCAGGACTGTGCTCAAGATCTCGGTGCCATGCCCACTTCACTTCAGCTGATGTTGATGTTCCAGCTCACCAGACATGGATTCTCGGTTGCAGACAAGGCACCTACAGCCCACCCTCCCCAGGTTCACCAAGCAAGGCAAGCAGAGTGCATGTTCTGGAATGGAGCTGTGTGATCATTCCCCAGTTCTGGGTGGCAAGGGGCAGAGGGTATGCTCCCCAATTGGGTTACCAAAAGTGGGCAGCAAGACTTAAAAGGTAGAAAGAGAAGTGGGTCTAAGGCACCACTCAGGTTTGAAACCATGTTTGGGAACAGTGCCATTCACCCACCATTCGCTACCAGCTAGTATACACCCTCAACATTCAATATAACACCAGCTGGTACACACACTCACCACAAACTAGTCCACACACTCATCACTGAACACAAGCTAGTACTCACACCTCAACTGCTGCCTTATATTCACACACATGCTTACACATTATCATTCACACGTGTGCTCTGGGTGGCAGAGGCCGTGAATGCCATCGTGGAAGCAGTGTCTCTGAGGAGGACCAGAGTGATCAGAGAGAGAACTCTGCCTTTTAGATGCAAACCAAAATGCTAACTAGACCAAGGCTTTCAGGCCCAACACAATGGCTCAGCTGGCTAATCCTTTCCCTGCAAGCACCAGGATCCCATACAGGCACTGGTTCATGCAAGTTATAGCTGCCCCATTTCCCAACCAGCTCCCTGCTTATGGCCTGAGGTTCCAAAGCCTTGGGACCCTGCATCCACGTGGGAGACCGGGAAGAAGTTTCTGGCATTGATCGGCTCAGCTCTTGGAGAGTGAAAGATCTGTCTCTTCTCTCTAAAATCTGCCTTTCCAATTAAAACAAGTAAGTACATAAAAACTAAGGTTTCCCTTTTCATTCTGAATGGCCACTGGGTGCGACATACCACAGCAATGGACGGGTCAAGCTCCCCGATGTTCATCCTGCATGGAGGGTGCTGGCAGTGGAAGCTCTCATCAGGGATGATGCAACTGTCTGTCAGCTCCACGGCTGGCTGAGTCGTGTGGGGGTCCAGGTAGATAAGCTCCTCTCCTGGGTTGGACACAGCAGACAGCTCTGAGCCAGGAGACGGGAGAAAGAGAAGGCCCACCACACCTCTGCCCAGCGGACAAGACTCACCCACATAGCCAATGAAGTAGTGGGCGCTGTTGGGCTTCCCTCCAATCACTCCTAGAGACTGGGGCATCCTGAAACAATGCTGGGAGAGGGGCAGGCACTAACCACTCTGGCCTTGCATACAGCATGCCAGCACACCACTGCCAGCCAAGTAGACACCCCAGTGGGGCAGTACAAAGTGGAATCCAGGGAGGCGAATGCAATGCACACCACAGGCTAAGAACAGGGCTGTGGAGATAGACAGCAGGGCAGGGTGCCAGGGAGGGAGCACGCTAATGACTACTGAGTTTGACCAACCGGGATAAAGAATGGGATGAAGGGCAGTCCCAAACACTGAGCCAGGAAGGCCCAAGACCAAGTCCCACCCTCACACCAATTGCCACCCCGACAAACGGCGGGTTTAGCCTTCTGCTGACATGGATTCCCATGGCTCACCTTCAGAGTTTCCACGTAGGCCTCGTTGATGTCCGTGAGCCCCAGGCGTAGTGGGATGAGAAGTACCAGGGGTCTCCACGGTGGCCTACTGGTCACCTCAGCACCCGCAGGAAACCCATTGCACTGCCAGTCAGTGCCAGCAGGTGGGGCAGCTGCCCCTGCACAGGGAAGACCAGTCCTGCACAACCTTCCTGGGGAGGCAAGACATGTTCTCAGACCATATAGAACCAGACAGGATTCTCCCCAAAGGAGTGGGCCAAGAGCTGTGTACTAGCAAAAAAGTGTGCTTAACAACTCAAATTTAGAGAATAGAAGCACAAAAAGGAAATATTTTATCCAAATACCTAGAAAAAAAACAGTATTATACATACTCCATTCTGAACCTTCTTAAATGCAGCACACTCAGAGAGCTAAGAGGAACCCCTGGGGGACCTCCTGACCATTCACAGCCCCACAGCCGCCTCCTCTCCTCCCTTAGCAGGAAAGGAGGCAATTCCTCCTTCCTTTCCCAACCTGCCCAAGTGCAGAGACTCAGCACTCTACTCCAGTTGGCAGAAGCGTGGCAGGGGCTTCCTTTGCCAGGCAGGCTGCCTGAGCCCCACACCAGAGTGGCTGGGTCCCTGCCTCCATATGGGAGAGCTGGGCTCCTGGCTTTGACCTGGCCCAGTCCCGGCTGTTGTAAGTGTTTGGGGTAGCAGCACTGTCTGTCTAATGAGTTAAAGAACAACAACCACCATTAACTCAGCAGATAAATCAGAATCCATGACCTTTTCCTGGTAAAGATGGGGCAGGGTGGAGGGAACCCTGTTTGGTAATGCCCCTCGGTAAACAGGGAGTAAGACACAAGTCGGGGACCTCTTTCTTATAAATCCCACCAACGCATCTTGGCTGGCCCTGATGATTCATTCACATCCCAAAAAAATGACACCTGAGCAATCCAAGGGGGCTCAATGACAGAGCCACCAACACCAGGACACCTCCCTGACCATCTCCCCCCAGCCAGATGACCCCCATCAACCATCCAGAAACAAACATATAAATCGGGGGAAGGGTCACCCAATTCTTCAGACACGCTGACGCTGTGCAAGCCTCAAGGGAGGGAGAACTTTCTAATTTACAGGACACCACAGAAACGGGGTCACTGCACACCAGCATTGGACTCTTGAACCAGCAAACAGGATAGCACCCCCCAGGAAGCCCCTGCATAGTGGTCAAGGTGGGAACCTCCTGAGCCAGTGGGGGCTGCTGCTGAAATTTTGTCCAGATAGCTTGGGAGACAGGACTTGGGGAGAGTGTTATAGGGGCATGATCTTGACAGGAGTCATGCATTCTTAAGAGTTAAAGTTTCACTTCCTTGTGTTTGGGTCTTGCCTTCTTGTGCTCAAAGTTTCATCCCACCTAGTTCCATATCTTTCAGAATTCCCCATGCTCACCAAGACCCTTAGCCTTAAGAAAAGCACGCACTCCCAGCCAATTAGGACTGCAGCCACATTTGCGCCACACTCCCAGCCAATCAGGATTATATCCTCATTTGCACCATTTTAAACTCAATATAAACCCCTCTCCACAGCAGCAGCCACCATTCTCCTTTTCTCCTGGGGATGGTCATTGTCAGTTACCTGACAATAAAATCTCTTGTGTGACTCCTGATGTGTTGAGTGGTGATTTTGGCTTCTCGATGCCAAGAAACCCAACATGTGTCTCAGCTCTAATTCCTACAGACAGTTCATCAGGCATCAGCTCCAGCATTTCTTTCTGGAACCTCCCCTCTTGCTGTTTTTAGTCCTGTCACACTCTCCCTTTATGTGCAAACATCTGGTTTCACTGTGTCTTGGTGGAAAAGGTTTGTGGTAGTACATGACCCTCCTCTACCTCAGGAGATGCTTCTGGCAGGGCCAGGAGGCAGAACCTGTGGGGTCTACTATGCTCAGGAAGGCAAACCTCCAGAGATCTTCCATCAGCTGGTCACTCCCCAAACGCCAGTGAAAGCAGGGGCTAGGCCAGGCTGAAGCCAGGAATCCGTGCTCTCGAGTCCTCCCAGTTGCCTCCCAGGACAGAGCTACAAACACAAGTGGGTGTGAGACCCAGAATGTAAGAATCCCAGTAAGGGCCTAACCACAGTGCTAGACACCCCCTACCCATCAGATCACAAGGACCACTGGTCATCGGCCAGTGTCCCTTGCATTGAATGTGCTGCTCATCCAATGAGCAAACAACCCTTCAGTCTGCATTCTACCCCCTGCACAGGGAGCCAACGGCTGCTCAGGACCAGCATTATGTCTTCCTGATAAACCACCCAGATTTTCCTCAGCAGCGACCAGGGACTCCACCCAGGCCCACAGCAGGGAGTTCTTCTCCTCTCCTCACTGATCCTCCACGTAAGCTCCTCTGTCTGCTATAGCTGTGAGGGTCTGACCCTTCCAACAGGAAAGGCTACAGATCCGCTGGGGATGCCAGGACTGGCCTCCAACCAGTAATGCCTTCCTGTGTTCAGCACCCTCTGCCTCCACGCTTAACAGGTGCAGTCAGCACAGGACCTCCACAGGAAATGGGGCCATGGTCAGTTCCCGGCCCCTCTTAGGGGTCTTCCTACAAACAGTTCCGAGGAACTAGAGCCCTGGTTGAGCCAGGGTGCCCTCTTTCCAGGCCTGTCACACCGGGCAGCTTCTAGCAGCTCACCTTCTGTTTGCACCTCTCCTAGGGTTCTGCATACCAAAGGCAACAGCAAGGGGCACTTAGGATTGTCCCAGACGTAACCCACACAACTGTGCGCAGGAGGCCAGGGTGAGTGGGGGTGAGGGGAAGTCAGTCCCAGCATCCTTGCAAACCATGTTCTAACTCTGTCCCTCTAGATTCAGAAACTGGATCCTCCCCAGCCCTGTAATGAGAAGCACCATTCCTCTGACCAAGATGTTGCTAGGCCCAAGTGTCCTGCCACATCCTGGGGACTCAGTGACCAGCACTGGGGCACAGCAGGCCCAGCCCAGGAGTGTTGCTTCCAGCCAGGTCCTTCTGGTGCCTGAGGGGTGGCAGGTGAAGGTCCTCAGATAGTAAACTAGGACAAGCTTCTTGTTTTTAATTTCAGCATGGTCCAGCTCTAGGTATTGCATTACTTGGGGGAGTGAACCAGTGAACAGAAGCTCTCTCGCCCTCCATATTTCAATTAATTTATCTTTTGCTCAAAAAAAAAAAAAAAAGCAGACTCAGGTCCTGCTCCCCAAGACCCACCACCTCCTCTTTAAGCCCTTCATTCATATGTAAAACACAGCTCTACCACAGCCTCCCTGGATGACTGAGACCTCAGGAGATGAAAGTCAGGGACCACACAGTCATGAAGCCCCCTGGCAGGTCTCCCTCCTCCAATGAACAAAAGCAGGCAAAAGGAGGAGCTGTAAGTAGTTTGACCCTTGCCCCTTCTTGGCACTCCTGGGACACCAAACTCTGTGTTAGGACTCCAGTCTCAGGGTCTCTTAGGTCTCTCAGCCCCACCTCTGACCCCAGCTCCTGCTATGACACACACCTTAGGAAGCAGCAGGTGATGGCCAAGGGCTTGGGTTCCTGCCACACACACGGGAGAACCTGGCTTCAGCCTGCCCCAGACGCTTCTACATTTGGGGAGTGAGAGGGAGGTTGAAAAATATCTCTGCCCTGAAAATAGTAAGATTAACAAAAACTCTAGACTGTGAGTATGGTAGATGACAGGGCGAAGTGGTTTTCCGATGCCAGGGAAAAAATGAAGGGCAGGTGTGTCCTTGTTTATGGAGTAGCCAGTTAATGAGATAGCTTCAACAGCAACAAGTTTATGAAAAGCACAAAGAAAACATTGGAAGAGTGTCAAACATTCATGAATTTTTTTTTTTTAAAGATTTTTAAAAATGTACTTGCAAGGTAGAGTAACAGAGAAAAGATCTTCCATCCCTGGTTCACGCCCCAAAGGGCTGCAGCACTAGGGCTGGGCGAGGCCAAAGCTGGGAGCCCAGAGCTCAATCCTGGTCTCTCCGGAGGTGGCAGGGCTCAGGGAGTCGAGCCACCCCTGCTGTTTCTGAGGCTTGATCACAAAGAACTGGGTTGGAAGCAGAACAGCCAGGACATGGGTGTTAAAGGCAGTGGGCCTACCCACTATGTACTCAGGGATCTTGTCATTTGTTTGTGCTTTTCCAAAATTTTCCATGTTTCACAAAAAGACTCAAAACAGAAGAAAGGGAAAGGCATAAGGAAGAAATGCGGAGCCTCCTCCTATTTGTGTAGGGAGCACAAAGCACCACACCCTGAGGGGCCAGGATCAGGGTCACTCTGCCCAAAGTTAAGTCCCACAAGATGACAAGGGTGTAGAGGTCCCATCACTGCAGTGGAGTGACCTGACACTGTGAGACTAAGACACTCAGATGTACAGTGGCCAACACACCAGTACCCTCCCCAGCAAGGCTCTTCTGTGGCTCAGGTAGGGACAATGCGCCCCAGTTCCCACGGTGTAGACTGAATGCCTAGCCCACTCAATGATCTTCTCCACCACAGTATAGACTGAAGCCCACGCCACTTACTGATCTCCTCCATCACCACGGTGTTGTCCATAGCTATGTGGACTGCCAGTGAGCTCCACGTGTCAAAGACGGCCAGCTTCCTAGGTAGAGTCGGGGAGACACACACCGTAAGCTTTCCACCACTCACACATACTCATCCTGGCACCCAGTGGTTTGGGCTCCAATGCTTCTTGGGTAAGAAAGACCAGCTTCAGGAAGTCAAGGACACAAATGTCACACAGGGAAAGGCTGCTGTTCCCATCATGGTGCACGCAAGAGCTCTCGGGCAATGAACACTTGCTTGGCATGGCCACTGTAGCTCTCAATGATTTGCCCACCCTACTGCACACCCCCTCACTCTGCTCTGTGCATATTCCAACACCACCAAACACATAGGCCAGACAGCCACAGAGCCTACAGACAGATGGGGCAGCAGGGAACCCACCTGACTACAGCTACATCAGAGACCGAGTTAGAAGGTGAAGAAATGTCTCCATAGACAGCAGAGACAGGGGGCCAAGGCAGTGGGGAGTTATTCATCTGGGGACATACACCAGGGAAAGGAGTCAAGAAGGACAACCTCATGGTGGACAGAGCACTTGGCAAGGCATGTAACCGGGGCATGCACTACAGGAAGGCCCCAGGCAATGAGGCACGAGGTGCAATAGTCAGGAAGACAGGAGGACAGGCAGTGGGGAGCTGCAAGAGCTACAAGCCCCCCGACAGCCTAGGACCTGGGAATGCTAACTGATGTTTAACACAAACAACCTCAGAATGGCCAAGAGAGATGAACCCCACAGGAGGAAAAAGACAAACTCCAGAGTAGGCACAATGATGGGGACCTCCCCGCCTGGGCGGCAGCAAGAGGAAAAAGGGTGGGAACTGGCTGCATCCTCTGACCACAAGACACCCCATTACTGGCAGAGCAACAAGCCAGGCAGAGGTCCAAGCTCAGCTTGATGGACACGATTAAGATGCTAGATTAAGGTGTTCATTCTATTAGGAAATAAACTCTGCTGCTCAAAACCACTTGCATGATGACCCAAAGACCCTCCCATGGGCCCTCCAGTCCCTCACTGCCCTCAACCATGGGACCCAGGAAATGCAGCAGGAATGAAGCGGCACATACTTGAGGACCTGGGCCACGGTGTTAGGCCCATACCACTGGCCAACCGACTTGCCTTCGCCAACACCCATTTGCGCTGTGGAAGACAAGCCAGGTTAACATCACTTTGTACCTAACCAACCTGGCTCCATCCCGCATGCTGTGCCCTCAGAACACTGAACAGGAAGGCCAGATGGCAACTCAAGGCTTCCATCCAGTCATCCCTAGGTGAGCAGACTGCTCAGAGCTGAGCCTGCATGTGGTAAAGGCCAGCTGGTGTCCTTCACATCTGCCACCGGAATGCCTAGATCCAGACAAGCCACACGGGAGCAAGGAACTCCGAGCCACAGTCCAGTTTTCACAGGCTCTGCATTGGGCCAGGGCCACTGCAGGCCATAAGAGCACAGTGCTGGGCAAGGTTTGGGCTCAACTCACATCCCACCCTCAGACCAGCAGAAGCCCCATCAGACCTATCTGGTGGATAGAGTAGTAGCTGTCTTTTCTGTCAATGAAGGCATGCAGGACACTGAAGTAGCTGTCAGGCTGCCTCTTTCGCTGTGTCCACCGCCAATCTGCAGACAGACATCCAGGTTAGCCTCGTCGGGGCAGGGGGGGAATCCACACTCCCCACAGACGCAGAACAGCTTTGTGGGGGCTGCTACTCTCATTCACAAAGATGCCGATGGATCTGGGGTGCAGCTCCAGGAGGGCCTGGGTGGGGGGAGCCTCAGCACACTGCTCATGAGGGTGACGCACCACCGACAGGGCCAGCCCAAATGGCACCCGCCCAGACTGCTCCCACAGTAACAGCACCCAGACCACCCACAGCCGTCAGAACCCAGTGGATGGCTCCCATACTCTGGCCTATGTTTTACTTGACATCTACTCTAAAACACCCTATTCTCACAGTCCTCTCTGCTCCCCAGCCTGGCTGCACTCACCTCGACCCAAGTGCCGACACACCAGGGCTTGAGCGAAGATCATCTGACCACAGCGCAGCATGCAGCCCCAGCCTGTGTCTGAAGTGGGGCCCGTGCCTCCTGTTGTGGATTAAGACTCATGGTCAGAAGGCCCACGGGAGGCCAGGAGTCCAGAGGCCACACTTGTCTGTCAGCTCTGTCTGGACTCACACACAGTTTGACCTCAGTGACCCAAGGACCATGTTTGCCAGATGGAGGTCCCAAGGATTATACAAGTGTATGGAAGAGTGGCACACACAGCAGTGGTCTGCCTGGGCCCTGCACCCAGACGGGAGACCAGGGTGGAATCCCTGGCTGGCCCAGAGGCTGTAGTGGCCATTTGGGGATTAAAATATGCTCTTTCTGCGGGTCGAAATATGCTCTTTCTGCCTTTCAAATGTGTAAAAACATAAATAATCCTTAATACTGAAAGGAAATGCTGGCAATACCCACGCTGAGCTGTCAGTGCATCCACCACCAGGCTAGGCTGCCTGACCATCACAGCAAACCATCTGGCACAACCAAGTTGGAACTAACAAGGTCTCCTCCCCTAAAAACATCATGACTGGACCCAACACAATAGTCTAGCAGCTAATGTCCTCACCTTGCATGAGCTGGTATCCCATGTGGGTGCTGGTCTGTAACTGGGCTGCTCCACTTCCCTTCCAGCTCCCTGCCTATGGCCTGGGAAAGCAGTCAAAGACGGCCCAAAGTCTTGGGACCCTGCAACCTCATGAAAGACCCAGAAGAATCTACTGGCTCCCGGTTCCAGATCAGCTCAGCTCCAGCCATTGTGGCTACTTGGGAGTGAACCAGTGGATGGAAGATCTTTCCTCCTCTCTGTAAATCTGACTTTCCAATAAATAAATAAATAAATCTTACCCAAAAAAGGGGGGAGGGGGCAGTGTGGTGGCCCAGTAGCTAAAGTTCTTGCCTTGCTCGCACCAGGATCCCCTAAGTGTACCAGTTTTAATCCTGGCAGTCCCACTTTCCATCCAGCTCCCTGCTGGTGGGCTACGAAAGTGGTCAAGAATGGCCCAAAGCTTTGGCACCCTGCACCTGGTGGGAGACCTGGAGGAGGCTCCTGGCTCCTGGCTTCAGATTGGCGCAACTCCAGTTATTGTCATTGTGGCCACATGGGGAGTGAATCATCAGAGGGAAGATCTTTCTCTCTGTATATCTGACTTCGCAATAAAAATAAATAAACCTTTAAAAAACAAAAACAAAAAACTCTGGGCACACAGGGGCACTTACCAATGGCTGGGAAGTTTTTCCTATAGGTAAACCAAAGTCTCGATGCCACATCAGACAGGATCTCGTTCTTCTCTGAGGTGTTTAAAGCAAGAACACAGAGAGAAAGCCGTGAGTCCACAGGCCATGAGGCACAGTGCGCAGCACAACCACCACATGCTCCTGCCTACCTGTGAAAAGGCTGTACTTTCTCCCCAGTATCCACACAGGCTCCGACGTCTCAGGGAAATCCTCAAACTCAGCAAACCGGAGGGTGTCATAGGTCAGAGTGGCTGTTAGAAGAAGAGACAGCCATCAGGCTTCTGTGACTTCATAAAGTAACAGCAAAGAGACCATTACCAGTATTTCTGCACTGAAATAACATGTCAATTATCTTTTCTAAAAGATTTATCTATTTGAAGGCAGAATGACACACAGAGGAGAGACAGAGATCTTCAATCCCTGGTTTACTTCTCCCATGGCTGGCACTGGATCAGGCCACTGCTAGGAGCCCAGAGCTCCATCCAGTCTCCCATGTGAGCAGCAGAGGCTCAAATACGTGGGCTGTTTTCCACCGTTCTCCTAGATCATCAGCATAGAAGCAGCAGGAACATGAACCAGTCCTCAGAGATGGTGGTTTGACCAGCTACCTCCCAATACCAGCCCCGTGCATCCTGTCCTGCCAGCACTATTGGGAAAGCTGCACACTCAGCAGGCCGGGCTTTGGGGTCAGTGTATCCAGCCTGGTAGAGAATGCTGTGGTGAACAACTGGCCCAACTTAAAAAGCCCCAAAGAAAAAGTGATACAAAACCACATGCTTGGACTTCACCGGAAGAGGACCCCCAAAAAACCAGAGTGTAGGTCAGCCAACCTGGGCGTTCACTTGGACCAGATGTCACCCAGGTATATGCACTACGATGCTGTGATGGAAAGACAGTAACTTCAGGGTATCTAGGCTGCAGAGAAGTGGGCAACTGCCACTCCTGAGTGGGAAGGGATCCCAGAGACCAACCCCCTAAAAAGTCCTCAGCTATGGCTGGTGCTAAGAACCAGGGACTCCTGCAGGTGACAGGCTCCTTGGCCACACTCCATCTTTCCAGGAGCTGACAGCATCTATCCGTTGTCTGAAGGGATGAGAGGTCCAGCCTCCTCCTATTCACATGCCTGTGTTCCACCTGTTTCCAAAACAGTGGCCAGCAGGAGGGCAGGAGCAGATGCACACAGCACACTCTGGGGTAAGACAGAGAATGCCTTCAAATTTCTTTAGGATTTATTTAATTGGAAAGGCAGAGATACACAGAGAAGGTGGTACAGAGACAAAAATCTTCCATCTGCTGGTTCACTCCCCAAGTGGCCACAACGGCCAGAGCTGAGCCAATCCGAAACCAGGAGCTTCTTCTGGGTCTCCCATGAGGGTGCAGAGTCCCAAGGCTCTGAGCCATCCTCTACTGCTTTCCCAGGCCACAAGCAGGGAGCTGGAAGGGAAGTGGAGTTGCCAGTACACAAACCAGCACCTACATGAGATCCTGTCACATACAAGGTGAATTTAGGCACTAGACTATTGCGCCAAGTCCAATGCCTTCAAATTCCTACCACCCTAACAGTATTCTACCAACAAACACAGATGCCATCAGTAGCAGGGGCACTCTTCAAGCATGCCCATTGTCAAGACTCTCTGTGCAGTCTCCTCACCACACATACTCCCCATCATGGACTGCTGGCACCAGCATCCCCACTACATACATGTTCACCATCGCAGCCAGCCATCATGAGTTTGTGTGGTGTTTCTGAGCCATGCACCACCCTCTGGAGGACAGGCGAGGGTAGTCAGGAATCAGATTCCAGCTTAGGCCCTCACAGTAGCTCCCAAGGTAATTTAACTCATATCTAACCATGAACCTGCCCACACTCACATGTGGAACAATAGGGCGGTAATGTTCCACATACACTGGGACACACACCACACATCTCGCTACACTCATTACTTAAATTTCTCTGCAACATGCAGATTCACACCAGAAAAGACTCAAACCCACCATCCTTCAACTCTGACTGCGAAGCTGCTGCTTTAAGTCTTTAGTGTGGAGTCTTCCACCAAGATCTGAGATCCTCAGCCCCAGCTTTGAGCTAAAGAGACAATATTTATTTAATCAGGGAGAGACAAGTGCTTAGGGCTCTCTGTGCTTTCCAGAAAGGTCCATCACTATCAGAGCAAGTGGACAGGTTGACGACAAAGAGGAAACAAGCTCACCCTACTAAGGGTGCCAAGTCAGGCTTGCTTGTGAAATTTATGAGCAAACTTCACAGGCAAGGACGCTGACTTCAGAGTGCTCACCTCACCTGTGCTTCCACAGCAAGCACGAAGATTATGGGCTGGTTGGCCTTGGAAGCCACAGGCCAGTGGACAGACCTAACCGGGCAGGCAACCATGGGCTATCTCACAGCTGGAGCCTCTACACCGTGTGCCTGTGTCCCAGCTTTGGCTTTCTTCCTGACCGAGCAATGCATCCTTCTTTGGCCCTTCTAGCCCTGAGTCCTCCTCCTGAGAGCTGACTGGCATGTGCACCTGAGCAGAACTTAAGGGCTGGCACGTGGCAGCCACGTCCTGGGCTGCACTAAGTCCTGACTTCTAGGAAAGCTTTGTGTGCAGTCTGCCAGCCCACATGTGTGTCATGCAACACACATCTGAACCTCACGACCCATGATATGGACAAGGTGTCCAGCTCTGCCAGTGACATAAGGGCCCAAGTAAAGAACAAATCTCGGACACCACCCGGGCTGGCCATAATGGACTCCACCAAGACTGCCAAGCACTGGCAGGTGAGCTCCACTCAGGCATTCTCAACAGAAGGGCTATTCCTCCTCTTTCTGACAAACTCACTGTGACTGATCGCATCATCCTCATGACAGCCACTTAGGAAGCGGTCCACACAGCTGCTGGGATGAGGGGCACACCTCAGGGCCAGCATTGTAATGGGCCAGGCAAAGCCTCAGCCTGCAAAGCCAACAACCCATGTAAGCACCAGTTCAAGTCCCAACTGCTCCACTCCCCATTAAGCTCCCTGCTAATGGCCTGGAAAAGCAGAGAAGGATGGCCCAAAGCTTTGGGATCCTGCCCACATGGGAGACCCAGATGAAGTTCCTGGCTCTTCACGGGCTCCTACCCATTGCAAGCACCTGAGGAGTGAACCAGCAGATGATCTAACATTGCCATTCAAAGAAATAAATAACCTTAAAAAAACAAAATCAGGGTCCCACACAATGGTTCAGTGGCTAAATCTTTGCCTTGCAGGTGCCAGGATCACATATGTAGGCACCAGTTCACATCTTGGCTACTCCACTTCCCATCCAGCTCTCTGCTTGTGGCCTGGGAAAGCGGTAGAGAATGGTCCAAAGCCTTGGGACCCTGCACCCAAGTGTGAGACCGGGAAGAAACTCCTGGCTCCTAGCTTCAGCTCAGCTCAGTTTCAGTCACGGTGGGAATGAACCAGCAGATGAAAGATCTTTCTGTTTCTCCTCCTCTCTGTAAATCCACCTTTCCAATAAAAATAAATGAATCTTAAGAGAAAAAAAAAGGGGGGGGGGGGTCCAGGCCCAGTGTGTTAGCCTAATGGCTAAAATCCTCACCTTGCACACACCGAGATCCCATATATGGGCGCCGGTTCAAATCCTGGCAGCCTGGCTTCCCTTCCAGCTCCCTGCTTGTGGCCTGGGAAACAAAGACAACCCAAACCCTTCGGACCCTGTGCCATGTGAGAGACCCAGAAGAGGTTTCTGGCTCTTGGCTTCGGACTGGCTCAGCTCCAGCCATTGTGGCCATCTGCAGAGTGAACCAGCAGATAGAAGATCTCTTGGCTGGGCCCGGCACAGTGGCCTAGCAACTAAAGTCCTTGCCCTAGAACACGCTGGGATCCCATACGGGCGCTGGTTCTAATCCCGGCAGCCCCAGTTCCCATCCAGCTCCCTGCTTGTGGCCTGGGAAAGCAGATGAAGATGGCCCAAGGCCTTAGGACCCTGCACCCGTGTGGGAAACCTGGAAGAAGCTTCTGGTTCTTGATTTCGGATCGGCGCAGTACCAGCTGCTGTGGTCACTTGGGGAATGAATCATTGGACAGAAGATCTTCCTCTCTGTCTCTCCTCCTCTCTGTATATCTGACTTTGCAATAAAAATAAATAGATGTTAAAAACAAAACAAAACAAAACAAAAAAAAAAAAAAAAAAAGAAGAAGATGATGATCTCTTGGTCTTTCCTTTAGGCCTGTCTTCC
Source organism: Ochotona curzoniae (assembly GCF_017591425.1). Taxonomy (NCBI): domain Eukaryota; kingdom Metazoa; phylum Chordata; class Mammalia; order Lagomorpha; family Ochotonidae; genus Ochotona; species Ochotona curzoniae. The sequence goes on along the minus strand of NW_024465405.1, from coordinate 6,360,404 downwards.
AAAATCTTGACTGAAGGAGGGAAAGAGAAAGGGAGGAGGGAAGGAGTACCAGTCTCCAGGATCCCTAGCCAAAGGTTTTAATTCGAAAAAAGAGAATGTGACTAAATATAGAAACAAATAATTGGCCTACAGTTTTGAGAGTTTCTCCACTTAGCACCACACCAATTATCCAGGAAGATGCACAAAATATGTAACTAAGTTTCTCCTAGAACTGACTGTGAAGTATCCCATTCTGAAAATGCTTCTGCCAACACGATGTATTCTGGAAAGCCCTGCTTGTTAATAGAGGGCACTCTTTCTTTCTTATGCCTAAGATAATACTAAAGGGACCAGTTGTGCCAGTTACCACTGACAGTGCAAGATACCACATGCGGGCATCACCAGAAGCCTCCAAGACACTCACCTACACTGACCCTGCAAGCAACAGCATTTGGGAATCCTACCAAGATGTCATTTGGACCACACCCCATCCTCCTGAGTGGCACCTGTGGAACACTAGAAATGCCTTCTTAGGCTGCCATCCAAGCGGATGGACACATGCGCCTCCTCAGGCTGCCATCCACATGGGACACACACACACACATACACACACGCCTCCTCAGGCCGCCATCCACACGGGACACACTCACACACACACACGCCTCCTCAGGCCGCCATCCACACGGGACACACTCACACACACACGCCTCCTCAGGCCGCCATCCACACGGGACACACTCACACACACACGCCTCCTCAGGCCGCCATCCACACGGGACACACTCACACACACACACACACACACACACACACACACGCCTCCTCAGGCCGCCATCCACATGGGAGACACACACTCACACACACACACATGCCTCCTCAGGCCGCCATCCACACGGGACACACTCACACACACACATACACGCTTCCTCAGGCCGCCATCCACACGGGACACACTCACACACACCTCCTCAGGCCGCCATCCAAATGGGATGGACACACACACACACACACACACACCTCCTCAGGCCGCCATCCACACGGGACACACTCACACACACCTCCTCAGGCCGCCATCCACACGGGACACACTCACACACACCTCCTCAGGCCGCCATCCACATAGGACACACACACACACACACCTCCTCAGGCCGCCATCCACACGGGACACACTCACACACACACACACAAACACACACGCCGCCTCAGGCTCCAGTCCACCCCACGCCCCGGGCAGGCTGTGGCATTAGGCCGGACACTCCCTCACGGCACATGCTTCGCACAGGCTGCGGCTCCGCGCCGGCCTTCCCCAACACACAACCCGGCCCTGGGCCTCCCTCGGCCGCAGCAAGCCTGGACCGCACGCCCCTGCCCGCCTCACCCGCCGCGGGACGGGGCGCCCGCAGGCCACCGCGCCGGCCCGCCACAGGCCGGGCCTCGCGCCCCAACGTCCGCGCCCCGGCCCGACCGCAGAGCGCCGGCGGCGTTCCCGCGCCTCGGCTGCCCGCCCCGTCCGAGCTGCCCCCGCGGCGCGGGGAGCGCGTCGCGACGGGAGCCCCAGCGGGATGCGGGTGTCAGAGAAGTGGCCCGGGGACCGCGTCCTCACCCGCATCCATCTTCCCGGTCCGGCCGCCGACTGACCCGCGCGGTGCACGACGGGCCGAGCGCGACGCGACGACGGGGTGCCGCGAAGACCAATCGCGCGCAGGCGGAAGCGAGGAGGCCGCCATACTGGCGTACGGCGGGTGCCGCCAGCTCGTGTCCGCGTGCCGCGGGGGCGGCCGGCGGGTTGCCCTGCCGGCGGACGGATCCCATCGTATCACGCACAACACTCTTTCACTCAGAGGGTCCGGCGCGGCCCCCTGAAGCGGAAGGGGCACGTGCGGTCAAGCCGGAGCGGCCATCTTGCCTTACGGACGGCCTGTGCGTCATGTCGCCGTGCAGCGCGCCGCGCCGGTTCGCTCTCCGTCCGCTGGCGCCGCCGCCACGGCCAGCCCGGCCAGCCCGGCCACCGCTCTGCCTCCACCCGCTCGCTGACGCCCCAGCGGCCGGCCCCGTCCGCCGCCCCGAGGCGTCTGAGCGCGCGGCTGCCGGGGTCCCGCGCCGCCATCTTGGCGTACGGCTGCGGCACCCACGCCCCTCGCCGCGTCGCCGCCCGCGCCCCTCGCTCGCTTGCTCGCTCCCTCCCTCGGGCGGTCCGCGGGCGGCGGGCGGGCGGAGAGGGCCGGGGCCTGGCGGCGCGGCCGGCCGAGGCCCGCGATGGTGATCTGCTGCGCGGCCGTGAACTGTTCCAACCGGCAGGGCAAGGGCGAGAAGCGCGCCGTCTCCTTCCACAGGTACGCGGCCCGGCCGCCACGCCCCCGCCCGGCCCGGCTCGGCTCGGCCCGGCCCCTCAGGGAAACTGAGTCCGCGAAGCCGGCCCGGGCGCGGGGGCCTCCCGGAGATACCGGGCCCGCACGGCCGGGGCGCCGCGAGGGAAGCGGCTCGGGCCGGGGCGCGGGCGCTGTGTGACCTTGGCCCGGGCCGCCGTCTCTGGGCCGAGCGCCGCGGCCGGCGTCGGAGGCCCTCGGTGCCCACCGGCAGCCACGACCCCGCGGCCGCCCGACGCCCGCTGCTCGGCCCTCCCGCCCCGCAGTCCCCAGCCAGCCTCCGCTGCCCCTGGCCCACCGTGCTCGATGCCGGAAGCCGCAGGTTCGGGAAGGGTCATGCGCACGTTAGTGGCCCTCGCTCGCTGGCGATGACTTTTCCACCCGTCCGCAGGCCCTCGGGTGGGCTCCGTGACGGAAGGGGTCCCCGCATGCCGGCCGTGTCCCCGGCTCGGGCCGCTTCTTTCCCGGCTGCCGCGGAGGGCTGTCCCGCGGTTCTCGGAGGTGCCAGCGGGATCTGGGCAGTTCTTGGAGGTGGACACGCAATGGAACGCTGTTGCAGCTGGCTTGTAAGGATGGAGTGAGAGACTCCTGGTGTGTCTTGAGGAGCTGGGAGTTGCTGGGAGTTGGCGGCGTCCAGAAGCGGCCCAAGGAGGGAAGCCTGCGAGGCCACGTTGCTTTGAACGACCCCCCCCCCCGCTTCCGGGGGCTTACCCTGGGCCTGGGCACCTGAGTGACCCAGGTCAGGTGCGAGGCTTGTAGTCAGAGGAGGTGTTTACCAAGTATCCGTTGGCTGTAGAGAAGTCCCGTTCTCAGTGCTTTTTGGGTCTTAGTCTAGAGTGCTGCCGCCCGCCGAGCACCTGGCTGGTTGGCTTTTGCAAGCAGTAGCAGCCTGCCCCCTGCGCGTGGCTGGCTCTAGGACAAGAGGTGAGAGCTACCTTTGTGTTCTGACTCAACCTCCATGCGCAGGGGAAAGCCTGGCCCTGAATGTGAGCCATCAGTGCACACCAAAACGTCCTCCTGGCACCGCATGTCCCGGGGAGCTTCTCCATTTCTTCCTGTATGTCCTTTGGGCGGTCAGGAGGTCATAGCTGGGGTGGGTTCCCTGTGTTCCTAGTCCAGCCATAACTTGGAAGCTGAAATTTCGTGTAAGTGTCCGTTAAGTATTGTTAAGAGCTTGAGTGGTTGTAGAAATGCTGGTTTTGGTATTCCATCTAATCTGATAAGAGAGCCATGAGTAGTTGTTTGTGCTGATCCCGGTGTATTTTTTCTGGTAGGTTTCCCCTAAAGGACTCCAAACGCTTGATCCAGTGGTTGAAGGCCGTGCAGAGGGAGAACTGGACCCCCACCAAATACTCATTCCTCTGCAGTGAGCACTTCACCAAAGACAGCTTCTCCCGGAGGCTGGAGGACCAACATCGCCTTCTCAAGCCCACTGCCGTGCCCTCCATCTTCCACCTGGCCGACAAGAAAAGGGAACCCAGAGGCCATGGCCGCACCAGGAGGAAGGAGGCTGGCAGGGCCAAGGGGAGCTTGAGCGGACACGTGGGCTCAGTGGCCAGTGAAGGCGCCACCACTGTCGCAGCAGATTCTTCTGTCTCGAGGGACAACCCAATGGCCAAGTCAGAGACCCGCAGGCTACGGCGAGCCACCCTGCAGGGCGAGGCCACTGGGCAGGAGGCGACACCGCAGCCTCTGGACAGAACTCCTGGAGCTGGACGGGCCGCCTCAGGAGGTGGCAGCCAGAGAGAAACGGAGGAGCTGGCCCCCGAGGCCTGTGCTGCCGGCCCTGGGCCTGGGGCGGACAGGAGTGGCATCTCCGAGGAAGACTTCTCCCCTCCGGGCTCTGGGGCCTGCAGGTTCATCGGTTCACTTCATTCCTATAGTTTCTCCTCCAGGCACACTCGAGAGCGGCCATCTGTCCCACGAGAGCCCGTGGACCGCAAGAGGCCGAGGAGGGAGGTGGAGGCTAGCTGCAGTGGGAACAACCTGGGCCCTGACAGGGCTTTGGCACAGAATCCCCCCAGCTCCACGCTCACGGCCACACCTCTGAAGCCATCCTCGAGCCCCTCAGCCCCTCCAGCTGATGTCCCCCCGAAGCCAGCTGCCGAGGCTGTGAAGAGCGAGCACAGTGACGCAAGCCCCATGTCCATCAACGAGGTCATCTTGTCAGCCTCGGGGGCGTGCAGGCTCATCGACTCCCTGCACTCCTACTGCTTCTCCTCTCGCCAAAGCAAGAGCCAGGTGTGCTGCCTGCGTGAGCAGGTGGAAAAGAAGAACGGCGAGCTCAAGAGCCTGCGCCAACGCGTCAGCCGCTCAGACAGCCAGGTGCGCCAGCTGCGGGAGAAACTGGATGAGCTGCGCAGACTCAGCCTCCCCTACCTGAGCGGCCTGCCACCCCCTAGCCGCGGTCAGTACCCCTGCCTGCATGTGCAGCGTCCTCAGCCCCGGGGTCTCAGGCAGGGCCCTGTTGAGGGAGCTGGTCCTCTGGGGCTGGGATAGGCTCCAGCCCAGGGTATGCTGCCTCCATGCTTGGTTTTTTACCTGATTTGGGGGAAGGCAGGAACTAGGTGTAAAGCAGAGCAGGGTGAGCCCCTGGAAGGAGTTGGGAAGTTGATTTCCGTTGTTCCTGGATGCAGTCACTATATGACATAGGAGATCTGTCCGTGTAACTGTCCTTTCTCGTGTGGAGGCCCTGAAGCCACATGTGGGCTCAGAAGAGCTAAAACATCCATGTTCCGCTCCTTATCGCTGTGAAGCAGATCTTAGGCACGGCCTGAACTGTATCTTAGTTTCTTAGACCTGAGGTTACATCTTGTACCTCTTAGGCAGATTTCCCAGGTTGTCACTGCACAGGGATGCTTTTAGGACATTCTTGGCAGAGTAGCTGGGCACAGTGGATTAGCCTCTGTGTAGGATGTCATCTGTCAGGGTGGTGACTCGAGTCCCGGTTGCTCCCCTTCCAATCCCACTCCAGCCCCTGCTAGTGCACCTTGAGTGACAGTGCTATTGCAAGTACTGGGGCTCCTGCCACCCCTGAGGGAGATGTAGAGGGAGCTCCTGTCTCCTGGCTTCCACCTACTTAGTTTGCATCTAGTCATTTAGAGAGCAAAAAAGCGGATCGAAGAAAGCCCTGAGCACGTATGTCTCTCTGTGTGTCACTCTGAGTAAGTAAATCTTGTAAAGAATCCGTTTTTTGTTAGAGCACAGTTTTGAGATTCCTGTGTTCCCATCCCCTGCTCCTTCCCTGCTGTGCTCCCACTGCCGTCCTCCCTATGTCCATGTCCCTCCTCTTGCTGTAGCTGAAGCTGATGACAGGGTCTCCAGCCTCTCCTGCAGGCCCCAGTCCATGCTGCTGGTTATAAGTCTTCTGCAGCCATGATTTTTTTTAACCTAAGAGTTGTCTTGTCCAGAAAGGCGGATATCCTGGGCAAGGGAACTCAACTTGCGGTAGTAGCTGCCTTGCTGTCATGCACTGGGGTCCAGCAGTGCAGTGCAGGGGACTGTGTGCCTCCTCCCACTGCTGGGATGTGCTCCTGCCTGGTCAGGATCAGTTCTGGGCCTCGGGATGCTGCTTTCACACCCTGGACAGATCATGCAGGGCTCATTGCCTGGCCAAGGGTACCTGGCTGGTGCAGCTGGTCCCGTAACTGGTGACTGAAAGATGATGTGATGTAATAAGATTACTGGATCACAGAGGAGTCAACCATTTTGATTTCATGACTTCACAGGTGCTTCCAAGTCCATATTTCCTTCTCCCTCTTTGACTGATTTTGATATGTCCATCTGTGTGTGTGTGTGTGTGTGTGTGTGTGTGTGTGTGTGTGAAAGCTTTCCATGGAGCAGGCATTGTGTCCTGTGTCGTACTAGGGATGGCCACCTCCAGTCCCTAAAGCTGTGCTTAGGATGCACCCCTGCTCATTAGCTTGGGAGGCAGCCAGTGATGGCTCCAGTGCTTGGATCTCTGGCTAGGCATCCTGGCTGCTGACTTTGCCCTGTGCCAGCCATTGCTGTTCCATCTGCTGGGGGAGTGAACCAGCAGGTAGATGTCCTTGTCCTTCTCTTCCTCTCTCTCCCTCTCTCATCCACCTTTCAAGTGAATAGATCTTTTAAAAGTTAAATAAAACTCCTTGTGAAGTTTGAGCATTTGCAGTGCAGTCAACCCAGCTTCACGCTCGGCACTGGCATTCTGTTTTCGCCCAACTTTCACCAGTTCCCCAGCTTTTCTCTTTATTTGAAAGGCAGAGTGATAGAAAGGAGAGAAAGAACATTTCTGTCTGCTGATTCACCCTCAAGAGCTGGGACTAGACTGGGCAGGAGCCAGAACTTGGTCTGGGTCTCCCCGTGGGTGACTTGGGCTTTCTTCTGCTCCCTTCCCAGTTTGTCAGCTGGGAGCTGGTTTGGAAGCAGAGCAGCTGGGACTCAAGCCAGTACCCATATGGGATGCAGAATTGCAGAGAGGAGCTCACCTCTCTCTGTCACAGCACCAGCCCCAGGCTATCTGTTTCATTAGCTTCTTTTAGGACAGCTTCAGATGTACAGAAAAATCCAGATAACGGAGAACTCCTTGGCCCGTTGTGTTCCTCACAAACTGTGAGCCATTGTATGCACTCTGTCATCAAGTTGATCTTGTCCTTGGGTTTTAAGCAAAGCAGATGGTGTTCTGCACAGTGGTATTACCACCCAAGGATCCACTGTCCTCCTCCTGCTCCTTTGCAGCCCACAGCAGCTCCCGACATTGCTATGCCTTGTTTTGCCCTTTCCGGAACTCCAGGGAACACAAGGCTGCCTGTTCAGTCTGGCTTCTCTCCCTCCCTGTCTTCTTATAGCCTAATAGCATTTTTTGTTTTGTTTAATATCCTTTGAGATTAAACTAATGGGGGATGGGATGCAGAGAGCAACAGAGATAAGCAGAGAGCTTGAGCTCCCATCTGCTGACTCACCCCTCAAGTGTCCATGACAACTGAGACTGGTATAGGTCAAAGCTGAGTGCTAGGAACTCAGTCCCAGTCAGCCTGGGGGTGGCTGCAGCCGAAAGACAGCTCAGAACTGCCTCCTGGGGTGTGTATCCGCAGGAAACTGGATTGAGGAGCCAGAGTTGGGCCCTAAGCCAGGGGACACAGGCCTCAATTGGAGTCTGGGTGTTTTTCCTGATGCAAAAGGCTTAGAAAAACAACTTTTTTCATTGTGAAGAGCCAAAAAATTATGTTTGAAATGCTGTGTGCCAGTGTTGATAAGGACGGGGTGGGGTAACACACACCATTGTAAGCAAGCACCTGCTCCCCCATTTCAGCACCTGATACTGACTGGGGTTTCGGGATCATAGTTTTGAATCCAGGCCACTACGCCACAGAGGTGTGGGAAAGGCAGGTGAACATGGGTACATAGGCACCCATGTGTGAATATGAATGTGTATATGAATGTCTGTGCACGTGCACACAGGTATCTCGTGTGGTAAGAACAAGAATTCTTCAACAGTGACGAATAAGCGCACATTGAAGTGTGAGTGTGACCAGAGGGAGGAGAGTGAGAAAGCAAGTGTGAGCACAGTATCTCCAAGCCTGGTCTTGGCAAAGACCTCTCCCTCTTCTCAGCCTCTTTTATTAAGTGAAGCATGATCCTCTTAATTTTGTTTTTTCAAGATTTATTTATTTTCATTGGGAAGGCAGACATACAGAGAGGAGAGACAGGAAGATCTTCCACCCAATGGTTCACTTCCCAAGTGACTACAACAGCTGGAGCTGATCCAGTCCAAAACCAGAAGCCAGGAGCTTCTTCCAGGTCTCCCATGCGGGTGCAAGAACCCAAAGACCTGGACTGTCCTCGACTGCTTTCCCAGGAACAAGCGGGAGTTGGATAGGAAGCAGGGCCACTAGGAGTAGAACCGGCAACCATATGGGATCCCAGCACATTCAAGGTGAGGACTTTAACCTTTGTGCCATCACACCAGGCCCAATCCTCTTATTTCAAACTCAGAGTTACAGAGACGGACAGAGCTTCCATCCACTGGTTCACTCTCCAAATGAGCACAGTAGCCAGAGCTGAGCTGTTCTGAAGTCAGGAGCTTTTTCTGGGTCTCCCATGTGAGTGCGGAGACCCAACCGCTTGGGCCATCCTCTACCACTTTCCCAGGCCATTAGCATGGAGCTGGGTCAGAAGTGCAGCAGCCAGGACTCATAGAGGGAAGCCAGCACCACAGGCCATAACTTGACATGCTATGTCAGCACCTGCCCCAGGGTTTATTGGATAAACGAGCAGGGTGGGGTCTTAGCATGTGTCCTTCCCTCGTAAGACAGGAATCTAGCAAGGTGGCCTGTCAGAGGGCTGGAGCGCACATGTCACATTTCATTGCTGCTACAGCTGCTCCTAGTAGAACCCACTAGTTCCACCTCGTGGGTAGGCCCGGCAGGAGGCTGTTTGAGAGTGGTGCCAGAGCACCTGTGCCATGCTGGAGTTCGCCCCACTGCCTGGCTCCCATGTGTCTTGCCATATTGTATTGGATTCAGCAGTGTGGACCTGTGACTCCCAAGGGCTCTTACCATTTCTTATTTCCTCTGGAGGCTCTGTCAGCATAGTCTACACCTTGTGTCTGTGCCTGAAACACCGGGCTCGATGCCCAGCCCAAGCACGTTTCTTTTTGATGATGTGGCTTCTAGGTTTTATAGGTTGATCTTGTTTGCTCTTAACTTAAAGTCAGAGGAGCAGCAGTTGACCCCCAAGTTTCATGGCGGAGTGTCTGATCTTTCTTTCACTGGGTGTCCAAATGCTTACGAGAGCCCAGGCTGGGTCAGGCCAAGCCAAAGCTAGAGCCATGGACCCCAACATGGCTGGCAGGGACCTCAGTTCTTGAGCCATCACCTGCTGCCTCCAGGATACAGATTTACAGGAAGCTGGACGCAGAGGCAGAGCTTGAACTCCAGCCCAAGGGCTCATCCCCTCCCAGGGTCTGCACCCTCATTCCTGCTGTGTGGGTGGATGCACCTTGTGCAGATTCACCAACAAGAATACCAGCAGGATGGCCAGGACACCTACAGTGCCAGCAGCACTGAGAAACAGTTCTTGGGGTGTCCGCTCTCAGCAATGACAATGTGGGCAGGTGTTGTCCCCGTCGTTCTCCAGTGATGTGCATGGGAAGGGTCTCAGTGTCTTCTGTGGCAAGCTGTCCAGATCCGTCGTCCAAGGATTCCTTGCTGTTTTGCAGGTGAGTCCTGTGTGTCTTACAGATGTTTCTTCTTGGTCTGTTTTGAAGTCCACCTTACCAGTTACCTCTTAGGAGGCTGCCAACTCCAAGGTCACCCAGGTGTTACTCGTGTTTGTGTCTGCCATGCAGCCTGAGCTGATGTGGCAAATGTTGACAAAACGCCTTCCGGGGTTTGATTGGGATTATTTGGAACCTGTCAATCAAGTAAAAAACTGACATCTTAGCAATGCTTAATCTTCCAGTTCTAATTTTTTTTTCTTTAAAGATTTATTTTATTTTTCTTGGAAAGGCGGATATGAAGAGAGGAGAGACAGAGAGGAAGATCTTCTGTCCATTGATTCACTCCCCAAGTGAGTGCAATGGCGGATCCGAAGCCAGGAACCTCTTCCGGGTCTCCCACAAGGGTGCAGGGTCCCAAGGTTTTGGGCCGTCCTTGACTGCTTTCCCGGGCCACAGTCAGGGAGCTGGATGGGAAGCGGGGCCGACGGGATTAGAACCGGCACCCATATGGGATCCCGGGCATGCAAGGCGAGGACCTTAACCACTGTGCCATCACGCCGGGCCCAAGTAGGCTTTTTTTGTTTCACATTCTTGCTCGCTTGCTGTGTCCTGACCTTGGGTAGCAGTGTGCTCTGCTTGCTGTCCACAGAGGTCAGCAGACTGAATGGCTAATGTAACGCCTGGTCAGGCCTAGGGTCCGCATGTCCAGCGACTCCTTGTGACTCTTGAGAGTGTCCCAGAGTGTTGGAATTCTAGTTGGAAGTGATGTTTTTCTGTGGTGGTGTATGTTTGTTTTTCGTTACGTATTTGACTTGGCCTGTGGGAAGTTGAGGTAAGCAGGCTGTTTCTCATGGGTTGGAGATGGCTCGCTTGCTGTAGAACCTGCTTGACTGTGCACGCCTCGGGTGGCGGATGCCAGAAGGAAGGGCCACCAGGAGCATGTGGGTGAGAATGGAATTGCATTGGTCATGTGGGCCTGTCTGGACAGATGGCCACAGTGGGCATCCTCTTGACTGTGCTCACTGCTCTATTAACTGTAGCAGGTTGTGTGTGTCTGTGTAGATCCCATTTGTGAGCACCTGCTAAATAGGTGTGATCAGAAACAACACCCTTACTGTGTCCAAAATGTGGGAAAATTAGTTTCTCACCATGAAATACCATGACATTGTGGTGCAAGACTTCACAGAGTTCATGTAAAACGGAATTAAAAGGTAAATGTGTTTTTTTGGGGAAAAAGGGGGGGAGGGAATTTTTTCATTTCTCTTTTATAATATGTAATGTGTTTATCATGAACTTTTTTTTGAAAGGTTTATTTATTTGAAAGGCAGAGTTGGAAAGACAGATCTTCCATCCACTAGTTTATTCTCCAAATGGCCGTAACAGACAAAGCTGGGTTGGTTCAATGCCAGGAGCTCCATTTTGGTTCCCTACGTGGATGCAGGATTCCAAGACCTTGAGTCGTCTTCTGCTGCTTTCCTGGGCCACAAGCAGGGAGCTGCATTAGAAGTGGAGCAGCTGGGACATAAACTGGTGTCCATATGGGTGGGATACTGGCTCCATATGGTAAAGGATTAGCTTGCCAGCCCCCAAAGTTAATTTTTAATTCCATTTTCCATGAACTTTTTGAAGTGTAAGTGCCCCATAAATCTAACTTTGGCCTTGGCCCCAGTGGAAAGCTCTCAGATTAGGTGAGAGGAATGCATGTCTTTTGTCCCACTTTCTGATAGCAGTGTGAGCACCAGCACCTGAGTGTGTTCCTGGGCACTTGCTGTGATTGGAGGGTCAGAGCAGCTGTGCTCGCTCTGCCCACATCTTACCCTGACAGTCATGGTGTCGCAGCGACCCTCGTGGTCTGAGGGCAGACTTTGATTTCTGTTCGTTCAGATGTATTGTAGCATGTTTTATGGTCTGCAAGAGTGGGAAGAATATGTGCTGTGCTCTGGGTGGGTCAGGCAACCCCGGGCGTTGCTTTTCCCTGACAGCTGCTGATCTCAGCTCCGTGCCCGATGTGTGCCACATGTGTTCCATGCCTGGAACTGCCAGTCCTCATTATTACAGCAGCTCTGTGTCCCTAGGCTGAGAATGTGTTGTCTGGGTGCCGTCAGGGTGGACACTGCTCCCTGTGCCATGAGCGACCTGGATGGCACTGGCATCTTGTTTCCTATGCACCGTTCTCCCTTGTGATCACACTGTAGAGGGAACCCCCAGGCCCTTGGTACTTTGTGGCTAGGGGCTCCAGGAAGAATTCTGCCCCCAGATCCTGGTTAGTTCCTGGGCCCATTTTCCAGAAGGCAGGACAGTCTCTGAGCCCCCCAAAAAGAAGCAGCTTGAGCTCATGCCCAGCTTCACATGTGTGTTCGTGTCAGCAGCTTGCTGTCTTTTTCGCTGACTCGTGAACACACTGGACATCCCACTCTGCACAGGACACACTCCTGGGCTGCATGATTATATGTGTCTGAGAACTACAGTTCCCAGGATGCATGCTGCACTAGCACTCACTTCCTGTAAACCCTTGTCAGCCAGGTACGAACTGTCTGAAAACTACAGTTCCCAGGATTCACCCTGCATGAGCACTCACTTCCTGTGGGCCCTTGTCGGCCAGGTGGGAACGTTTCCGTGCTGGCAGAAAACAACCTTGAGGAACCTTGACTAGGGATGGGTAAGCCTGCTCTCTGGATTTTTAAACTTCCTATAGAAGATTTTTGCAAGAGTTTTGATGTTACATTGGGGTTAATCTTCCAGTAAAAGAAAAATGAAATCAAGAAAAAAAAGAGGCATAGAAAAACCTGTCTTATTTGACGATGTTCACTTTGTTTCTTTTTCAACTGGTCTTATTTCTCTCACGGAAGATAACCACATGGAGCACAATCTACTCAGTGGAGTGTGCAGGAGGAACCTGCTCTGTGTGACTTCCCTTTCCGCTTCTGAAGGTCTCCCATCTGGCTGTGCCAGCAGTTGTCCTTCTGACCCCTGGCCGCAGCCTGTGGCTGTTCCAGGAGGAGCCTCGGTACTTCACAGAGTGCTCCACCCTCCCCTTGTATCCCATCAGGGTGCTCCACCCTCCTCCTACCCCCTCAAGCTCCATCAGGGTGCCCCACCCCCTCATGCCACATCAGGGTGCCCCACCCTCCCCTTACCCCATCAGGTGCCCACCCTCCCCTTATACCCCATCAGGGTGCTCCATCCTCACCCTCATGTCCCATTGAGTGCCTTTTTCACCCTCTGCGCCCTTCTCAGAGTTCCTGGGAAGGCATCTGTCCACTTGGCAGGGGTGCTTCATGTCGTAGTCCCTCTGATGTAGCAAGTTCACACACGAGCTTGGGACCAGCTGTGCTAGGCTCTCCTTCCCTCAGAATCTGGTAACTGTAGATGCAGTAGCGAGCTGTGAGGGAGGAAGAAGACAGCAAGACAGCTAAGGCACTTCTGGAGGAGGGAAGGGTACAGAGTGTGCACCAGGCCTGGGCTTGGGACTGGGCCTCTGCAGTGTCCTCCATGATGCAGGGTGGGCTGGCAGAAGTCTCTCCACCGCAGGATGGGCTGTCCTCGGCCAGGAGCAGCTGCCGTGTCCAGACTCCCACCTTAGGGGGCAGACTTGCCTCATTCCCCATCTTGCAGCCGGGGGGCCCAGTGAAGGGACACGTGGCAGGTGTGTGTGCCTTGCACAGCTGGGTGAGGCAGGAGTAGCCCAGCAACAGGCATGCAGGGCATCCCCATGGGGTCTGGCTGTGCCCGGCTCAGACCGCTGTGGCCTGTGTGGGCTCCCACTGAGTGAAACAACGATGAGACCCTTGTTGCAGCCCTCAGATGTGTGGGACTGCATGTTGCAGACCACAGCTGGGAGGTCAGCTCAGGCCTTGGATCTCTGGGCTGTGTCGCAGGCCAGTGTCCACTATTTATGCCGAGTTGTGTACCTCAGGCTGTGGGGCTGGAGCTTTGCCAAGAATGTTCATGTTCTCTGCTGAGTGAGGTGACCGCCAAGCCACAGGATCTGTCTGGAGGACAGCAGTTTCACTCTGGAAATGGTAGAATTGGGCCTTCTCAGGTGACTGATTTTGCTCTTTAGAATCTCAGGTGCCAGCCTCCCCTTGTCTTCTCTGTCTGTACTGGCAGGCTGCCTTTGTAGCAGCTCACCTCCCCCACAGCCTCGTTTCTCTTACTTCCCGGTCAGCTCTGCCACAGGCCACTGGCCCTTGGTTCCATGACCACCTTTGCTGCCAGCACTGGGCCGTTGTCCTCCCTGGCTTCCTGTCCCTGTGCCCGAGTGCCTGCTCTGCTCAAGTCTGCAGGACATCCTGCTGCTCAGGGATGGCCGACAGGGCCCTTGCAGCTCCACACTGCCCTGGGCACCCTGACTTCCTGCCCCTCCCTGTGTGTCTGCCACACTCCTGCCAGGTCTGCTTACTCACTCACACATCTCAGGAAGATTGTGGTTCTTGTTCTCCCCCTCACCGCCACCACTTTTGTAAGTTCATTTATTGAATTACACAGTGATCTTCCTACTGGTTCACTCCCCAGATGGTCACAACAGCCAGGGCTGGGCAAAGTTGAAACCAGGGGCTTCATCCAGTTCTATTTGGGTGGCAGGTGCACTTCTAGGCCATGAGCTGGGAGCTGGATTGGAAGTGGAGCAGTCAGTGTTGGGGCACAGCGCAATAGCCTAGCAGCTAAAATCATTGCCTTGCACGTGCTGGGATCCCATATGGGCGCCGGTTTATATCCTGGTGGCCCCACTTCCAATTCCCTCAACTGCTTTTGAAGATGGCCCAAAGCCTTGGGACCCTGCACCTGTGTGGGAGACCTGGAACAGGCTCCTGGCTCCTGGTTTTGGATCATCACAGCTCCAGCTGTTGTGGCACTTGGGGAGAGAATCACCGGAAGGAGAATCTTCCTGTCTCTCCTCCTCTCTGTATATTTGACTTTCCAATAAAAATAAAATTTAAAAAATGTCAGTGTTACAGATTTCAGCTTTACCCCCTATGGCACTGTGGCCACCTTGTTTTTGTCCCCTTTGAAGAGGCTCTGGAAATGCCCCTTTGGTTCATCCATACCTGCCCTGTGGATGCTGCGTCCTCTGGCAGCTCCACAGGGTCAGCAGGGAGGCCTGCTCCTCAGCAGCTGTTTTCCACTTCTAGGAGAACTGTGGCACAGTGAGAGGGGAGGGCGTCCACTGTTGCCGTCAACCGTTATTCTGAAGCTTCCACTCCTGACCCTGGCAGGTGGGGACAGTGCCCGTCTGGCTAGCAGGGCTTCTTACACGTTCCTACCCTGACCACTTCCTGTGTGCAATCCCTCCTCATGTGTTTATCCTCGTTACTTCCTGTCCACACTCCAAGGCCCACACCTAGACAGCCCAACCTCGGGTGGCCTGTCCATCATCTCACCCTTCGGCCCCTCAGCCCCTCTTGTCTTTGCTATAGAAATTGCAGAGGGCTCTGAAGATGGATTTCACAGTGAGACCTATGCTGGCAGCACAGCCTCCTTCCTGCAGACTGTGCCGTGACAGCCCAAGCAGGACTCGGCATGATTCCAAAGCACAGACAGAGCCTGTCAGGATGAGACACTGACTCTGCTGCTTCTCTCCTCAGAGCCTCCCAAGATGAACCCAGTGGTGGAGCCACTGTCCTGGATGCTGGGCACGTGGCTGTCGGACCCACCAGGGGCCGGGACCTTCCCGACACTGCAGCCTTTCCAGTACCTGGAGGAGGCACACATCTCCCATGTGGGCCAGCCCATGCTGAACTTCTCGTAAGTGTCTGCCAGGGACAGACAGATGTCAGGCAGGACATTGCAGGGGAGCTGGTGGCTGAGGCTCACGGTGGGTGCCACAGAACTGCAGGTCTGTAAGCTTCCCTGGGTTCCTGATAACAGGAGGGCATGGTTCCATGTACCCTGAGTCTGTCAGGACCCAGCTGCCTTCCCCACAAAGCTGGAAGAACAGTACTGTGCAGGGGGAGGTGGGCATAGCTAGAGACTGCCAGGGACTAGGCAGGTCTTGTATTTTCCATGTGTTTAATTGTGCACGGAAATATGTTTTTACAAGTTTGAACAACTGAGAGGCAGAACTCTTGCAGGCTTCACTGTTGTGGAGTCTCAGGCCCTCCAGTAGGTGATGTAGGCAGAGTCAGCGTGCTCCAGCACCCAGGCTCGAGCAGGGTTTAGGAGGCTTAGTCGTCCCTGTTTGAATAGAGGAATGCAGAATGAGCTCTGCACTTGGGTGAGCAAGAGGATTGGAAGGCACCACTGGCAGAATGAACAGCCTCTTCTGAGCAGAGGGAGCAAGGGGCTGGTCTGGGTGGGACCAGTTGCAAGGAGACTGCAAAGTAGAATAGAGGAGAACCCATTGTGTTGTGATACTGCGACATGGGAGATGCGTATTTAGGATTGTATTCACATGAGCCAGCACCACAGAAGTCCATTGCTGAGAACACAAGCAAAGGATTCCCTGTGGAGCAAAATAAGTGTGCACGTCGTGGGCTTACATACCGAACCAGGGAGCAGGTACCTTTTGTCGCCATCCCGAAAGACCAGGCTATACCCCTGTCTTTAGCATTCATGTTGATTGATGGCCCAAACCCAAAGTTACAAAGAGCAGAATGGGTGTCCAGTGTTGCTGAACAGGGCTAAGAGCCAGCAGGGGCCAGCTAATGGGCTGCAGGGAAAGGCTTTGTCCGAGATTATTAAGCATGAGTTCTTGGCTTTGTCTGGGAAGGCCATGAAATCTGGTGAGGCAGCCAAAGGGCTGGGGGCCTGCTGTGTGGAGCGGGAGCCATGGTACTGTGGCACACTGCCTGGCCTCACCTCCCTGGCTTCCATCCAGGTTCAACTCCTTCCACCCAGACACGCACAAGCCAATGCACAGGGAGTGTGGTTTCATCCGCCTCAAGCCCGACACCAACAAGGTGGCCTTCATCAGTGCACAGAACACAGGTATGCCTTGGAGTTCGTCCTGAACCACCTTGGTGGACTCTTGGGGGTCTCTGCTCATAGACCCATGGGGACAGGACCAGGACAGCACTGCTGCCCCCACAGTTCTGCTTTGGTCCCATCTTGCTGGCACCTCACTTGCCAAGTACCACCACGAGGCTACTGGCATGGTCCCTACCCTCCCTAGAGTCATTCCACAATAGCTCACCAGCCAACACCCTTACTAGAGATCAACAGCTTTTGTGACGTTGATTGTGGTAAATCATCCCAGAGCCCTGCTTCCTGGGCATTGGGGAACTGCCCCATCTGTCCCACCCACATCACACCGCTGGCTCTTGGTGAGTAGGGGTGGTTGAGCAGGGTCCAGGTGCCTCCTCAGGACACTGCCCCTCCTCCAAACCGTGAGGAGTTGGCAGCGAGAATGTGGGACCTGGATCTTTGGTTGCCTGAGCCACAATGAAATCACTCCTCCTTTGCAGGCATCGTGGAGGTGGAGGAGGGCGAGGTGAATGGGCAGGAGCTGTGCATCGCATCCCACTCCATTGCCAGGATCTCCTTTGCAAAGGATCCACAGGTGGAGCAGGTGAGATGGCCTGGCTAGTCCTCCATTGTTTAATGGGCTGCCTCGGTCTGTGTCCTCCTCCCGTTGGGGCCCAGGTGTGGTGCGTCCTCCTCCCGTTGGGGCCCAGGTGTGGTGTGTCCTCCTCTCGTTGGGGCCCAGGTGTGGTATGTCCTCCTGTTGGTGCCCGGGTGTGGTGTGTCCTCCTCCCATTGGGGCCAGGTGTGGTGTGTCCTCCTCCCTTTGGTGCCCAGGTGTGGTGTGTCCTCCCTTTGGTGCCCAGGTGTGGTGTTCTCCCGTTGGTGCCCAGGTGTGGTGTGTTCTCCCGTTGGGGCCCAGGTGTGGTGTGTCCTCCTCCCGTTGGGGCCCAGGTGTGGTGTGTCCTCCTCCTGTTGGTGCCCAGGTGTGGTGCATCCTCCTCCCATTGGTGCCCAGGTGTGGTGCGTCCTCCTCCTGTTGGGGCCCAGGTGTGGTGTGTCCTCCCTTTGGTGCCCAGGTGTGGTGTTCTCCCGTTGGTGCCCAGGTGTGGTGTGTTCTCCCGTTGGGGCCCAGCTGTGGTGTTCTCCCGTTGGTGCCCAGGTGTGGTGTGTTCTCCTGTTGGGGCCCAGGTGTGGTGTGTCCTCCTTCCGTTGGGGCCCAGGTGTGGTGTGTCCTCCTCCTGTTGGGGCCCAGGTGTGGTGTGTCCTCCTCCCGTTGGTGCCCAGGTGTGGTGTGTTCTCCCTTGGTGCCCAGGTGTGGTGTGTCCTCCCATTGGTGCCCATGTGTGGTGTGTTCTGTTGGTGCCCAGGTATGGTATGTCCTCCTCCCGTTGGTGCCCAGGTGTGGTGTGTCCTCCTGTTGGTGCCCAGGTATGGTGTTTCTTCCTTCTGCACTGCCCCTCCATGACTGTGCTGTATGGTGATCACACTTACTGTTGCTTTGTTTCCTGTTGGGAGCTGTGGAGGTACTTTCTGACAGCCCCTGCATCCTTCATGTCCCAGCTTCCACATGGAATCTGTTTTAAATCCGCCATCTGATGGGTCAGCTGAGCCCTCTTTAACTGCCAGGTGGCTTGGTGTGAGCCCAGGGCCATTGTAATTGGTGCATGTTGCTGTGGCCCACAGACTGACGCCTCCCCAGTCTGCACTTGTTCTGTCTCCTGGGGATTTTCCTTCACATGCTGGAGATCATGTCTGAGAGTTCTATGTTGCTGCAGCCATTCTGAGTCTCCCCAGGGGGTGGCATGTGGCCCCCACACCATTGTGTGAGTCCACCCAACCCCATCTTTGCAAAACAGCTCTGTTTCTTCTCTTTGTCCATTCCTCACCAATAGTACATTGTTTCTGTTGTTATAGGTTTATTTTTTTCTTTTTAAAGATTTATTTTTATGGCAAAGTCAGATATAGTGAGAGAGGAGGAGAGACAGGGAGGAAGATCTTTTGCCCGATGACTCACTCCCCAAGTGACTGCAACAGCTGGAGCTGCACCAATCTGAAGCTAGGAGCCAGGAGCTCCTCCAGGTCTCCCACGCAGATGCAGGGTCCCAAGGCTTTGGGCCGTCCTCGACTGCTTATTTCCCAGGCCACAAGCAGGGAGCTGGATGGGAAGTGGAGCTGCTGGGATTATAACTGGTGCCCATATGGATCCCAGTGCATTCAAGGCGAGGACTTTAGCTGCTAGGCCACAGCACTGGGCCCTACTTATATTTTTCTATCCAAGCTTTCCATATTCTTTTCTCCAATATTTTGCTTTTAAGATTGATTTTAGAGTGGTGATGCTGTTGCATACAGGGTACAGCCACCACCTTTGGCACTGGCATCCCATATGGGTGCTGGTTGGAAAGCCAGCTACTCCATTTCTGATCCAGCTCCCTCCTAATATACCTGGGAAAGCCACAGAGGACAGGTCAAGACCTCTGCGCCCATGTGGGCAACCGGGATGGAGTGTCGGGCCCTTGGTTTCAGTCTGGCTCATCTCCACCTGTTGCAACCATTTAGGGAGTGAACCAGTAGGTGGAAGATCTCTCTGTGACTGTGCCTTTCAAATAAATAAGACTTTTTAGGGGAAAAAAATTATTTTATGTGAAAGACAGAGTTAGAACTTTTATCTGTTGCCTCACTCCCCAGGTGGGTACAGTAGCCAGCACTGAACTAGGCCAGAGCCCGGAGCCCAGAGCTCCATTGAGATCAGCTGTCCTCTGCTGCTCTCCCAGGTGCCTCAGAGTTGGTGTTTACTATCAGTGTGAGCTCAGAAGTTTATGTTGCTGATACCATTTTAGCAAAAGGGCCTTTCATTATTGCTGTCTCGCTGCTCCCATTGACCATATGCTGATCAAGGGTGTTAAGTCCCCCTTTGATCCTATGTTAATCAAAGGTATAGCAGGAACCTATGCTTAAGGTTCCCCCCCCCCCATTAACCATATGCTAATCAAGGATGTTAAATCCCTAGATATAGTGGGAATCTATTCTTTCCGTCTTTTCTTGATCTTTAGATCCTTCCTTCTGTGGTGCATTTCCTTCCTTAACTGATTCAAGACTAAGTTGTAGAATGAGGATTGTAGTAGGAACTTCCTGGTCTCGGGGTTAGGATGGCTGATATCCTGCTTCAAGGTGAAAACAATTGGTAGAACTATCCTTAGGAATGTCCACTTGAGCAGGGGTGGAGTCTGAGCCAGCCTTTGTGAAGGCTTCTGTATAAATAAAACCGACAGCTTTCTCACATTGTCCATTATGATCCTGAAATTATACTGGTCCATTTCATTCCTCTTTGTGCCTCATCCATGCACCCTTCTGGAGCTGGACTCTGGCAGTGCACAGAGCCGATAGTGTTACACATGGACTACTGATTGATGGTTAATGGCCAAAGTTTATTAACAGCAAAAGACTTTTCAAGGGCCCAGCATGGTAGCCTGGCAGCTTGGGTCTTGCACATGCTGTGATCCCATGTGGGCGCCAGTTTGAATCCTGGCGGCCCCGCTTCCCATCCAGCTCCCTGCTTGTGGCCTGGGAAAGCAGTCGAGGACAGCCCAAAGCTTTGGGACCCTGCACCTGTATGAGAGACCTGGGGGAAGTTCCTGACTCCTGGCTTCAGATTGGTGCAATCACTTGGGGAGTGAATCATTGCATGGGAGATTTTCCTCTCTGTCTCTCCTCCTCTCTCACTATATCTGGCTTTGCAATAAAAATAAATAAATCTTAAAAAAAAAAAAAAGACTGCAGAGTGAGGGTCCCGTAGGCATACGGAAGGACGTGGTTTACATGCTAGCATGCAGAGGGGTCAGTCAGCAGACAGCGAATTTAGCAGGCACATGCAAGAAGGAGCACCTCTGATCTGTGGTTAGAGCTTGAGCTGCTCCTGAAGCTTTCCCACAGGCTTACAGTTTGTTACGATTGCATGTGGTGAGGTTCCCACTTGTCTTCCTGCAGTTGAATGTGTTTTCTCTGTCATTTGGACACCCTCGTTTGCTGGGTATTTGTGTGTCTGAGTTTTTCATTTTTCTTGATCACACCTATAAAAAGATTTTATTGGTATTTTATTTATCTTTTCTGGAGAATTCACTTTTGCTGTTATTAGTTAAACAACAAAAATGGACCTCCTCTTCTGTAAAGGTGAGAAGGGGCCCAGGTGCTGTGGGGGGCAGCCTGGTACTCCGGGAGCTGGTGCCCGGACAAGGGCGTAGACTGGTGGGTGTGGGAGGTGCTGTGGAGGGCAGCCTGGTACTCCAGGAGCTGGTGCCTGGGCACTGGGGAATGGACTGGTGTGGGACTTTGTCTGCCTTTCTCAGGGAAGCGTCAAGTGTCAGTGCGAGTGTCAGGTGGTGTGTCTCGCAGAGCCCCTGTGGTACCTGAAGCAGCAGCCGTCTCTCTGGGACCTGTGTGCCTCTATGATTCTTGTCTTGGGCAGGGGGTGCTACTGAACATGGCTGCCCCCAGCTTGCCTGATCTGTCCTGGCCTAACCCTTTGTAGAGGTCTGTGGCTGCTTCTCTACACCAGGGTGGGGGCTCTAGTCATTGTGTTCCTGTCAACCTAGTCTTCCCAGCTTGCCCTGTCTCTGCTGCTTGCCCTAGGGCACTCCTTCCTCCACAGCAGGACACAGTTACAGGCTGGGTGGATGCCAGAGGACAGAGCTGTGAGGACAGAGCGAGGTCCGTGTCCTGTGTGTACACACAGAGCTGTTAGGACAGAGCGAGACCCATGTCCTGAATGTGCACATGGAGCTGTGGGGACAGAGTGAGGTCCGGTGTCCTGTGTGTGCACATGGAGCTGTGAGGACAGAGAGAGCCCTCCATGCTCTTTCTTAACCATTAGGTAATGTGTGTATGTTGTAATGTGTGGCACATGTTTATACACACCTGTTAATATTTGCTGTATTATATGTGTGTGTACATATAAATATATGTTATGCACGATTTATTATATAATGTGTTTGTTATTTTATATGTATGTGATTTTATCTATTTGAAAGGCAAATTCAAATAGGTTTACCTTAAGTTCACTGGTTCAGTCCCCAGAAGCCTTCAGCAGGCCAAAGCCAAGTCTCCCATCCACAAGAGCTTGAATTGTCATCCCCTTTTCCTCCCAGAATACATCAACAAGCGGGGAAGGCCAGATGTGATGGTTCAACCGGCTAATCCTCATCTCCAAGTGTTGGGATGCCTTGTGGGCACCAGTTCATATCTTGGCACTTCTGATACAGCTCCCTGCTCATATCCTAGGAAAGCAGTGGAGGGTGGCCCAAAGTCTTGGGACCCTACACTCACACTGGAGACCCAGAAGAATCTCCTGGCTCCTGGCTTCAGATCACCTCAGCTCCAGCTGTTATGGACATTTGGGGAGTGAACCAGTAGATGGAAAATCTTTCTGTCTCTCCTTCTCCATAAATCTGCTTTTCTAATAAAATACATCAGTCTTTTAAAAATAAAAAAAACAAGTGGAGTGAGAGCAGAGAATCCAAGGCTCATACTGACACTGTCATAAGCTGTGGGCATCACGAATGGCGACTTAAACCAATGTGCCACTTGCACATACACATGTACACATATACATGTATATTCCCACTTGTTTTAAAGACTGGAAAACAGTCCCATGTTGGTAACAGCCCAGGTGGGAACTAGTCTTCGTCTCCCCCTTGGATGACAGGGACCTAAGCCTCTGAGCCATTTCCCAGCCCCTCCCAGGATGCATGTGAACAGGAAGCTGGAGCCCAGACGTGCAGTGGAGCACCCTTCTGAATGGTGTCAGCACACAGGCTGGTGTCCATCAGCACCGGTCCATCGTAGGCCATACCAGCAAAGGTGTCCCCTACACTCTCACATGCTCATCCGTGAGCTGGGCTGCAGTGTCTGGTAGCCATAGTTGTGGAGGCCCCACAAGGTCCTGAGGCAACAACCCTGATTCTGGACCTGGATCTTGGCTCTCCCCAGGATGACTCAAGCCATTGGCCAACATTCTTGCCTGCCGTTGGACCCAGCAGGCCTGGCATAGTGAAGATTCTAAAACTGAATTGTTGTGTTGTGTTCTCCCATTCAGATTACCCGGAAATTCAGGCTGAATTCTGAAGGCAAACTTGAGCAGACGGTCTCCATGGCAACCACTACACAGCCCATGACTCAGCATCTCCACGTCACCTACAAGAAGGTGATCCCTTGACCCAGGCTGGAGCTGGCTCAAGTGTGGTCCACACGTTCCTGTAACGGCATAGAAAACCAAATAAAAGGCCTTTATTTTTATGGCTGAGAATTTTGAATATTATCACTTGTGTAGCCTACATTTTTTTCTCCTTCCATTTGTTTTCCCAAAAAATTTAGGGTGATTCTTATACTACACTTGATCTTAGCCAAAAGGCTGAGAAGCGATTAGGGTGATTCTTCATCTTTGTTCTACAGTTTTGGCAAGATACAAATATGTAACCATCTCCATCAGAGTGAGTGGCCAACTATAAGCTGAAGAAGCAGGTGGGGCAGGAAGGGTACACTTCTCTTTTCATTACTTTCAGAACTATGTATGTTCCCTGAGTGGGTCCTGCTTGGTATCCGTGCTGTGTCCCTCACAGCATTGTGACTGTCTCTTGTAGCCATGCTATGTCCCTCACCATGTCATGGCTGTATTTTGTAGCCATGCTGTGTTCCTCACCATGTCCTGGCCATCTGCATCCCTCATGGCGTCCTGGCCATCTCTGTGTCCCTCACCGTGTCCTGGCCATCTCTTGTAACCGTGCTGATGGTCTTGTTGACTCTGAGTCCCTCTCAGTATCAGCTGCCTCAGCCTCACCTCTCCTCACTTTCTTCCAGGCTGGTTACCCCATTGGCCCCACATGCTTGAATGTTTCCAGAAACAAAACAAAGGCTTCTTTTTGCTAACACACTGGGGGCAGCAGGCCCAGAGGTTCTGGGGCAGCTCTGAGGGCAGAGAAGGTGGCCAGCCTAGGCTTGCTAGGGGAATGTGGAAGCTGGCTGGGATTGGCTCCCTCCTACCTGCTGGCCAGAATTTGGGAGGGCAGCCCCCAGGGATGAGTAACTTACAGGTCCTGGTACCAGCACCAGCCCTTACCCCCGAGTGGCTGGTGTCAAGTATGGTGCCCCACAGAGTGAACAACGCTATCTGTAGTACACGGGGAGTCATGTTGCTGTCCTACCTTAGTGATGTTTGGAATGCAATAGCCTAGACCTGTTGAATTTCCCATCAGTCTGGCACCCAAAACTTTTCCCACCTGTAGGTGTCCAACACCTGGTCTCACTTCTCCACCCTTGGTTCATCTCCGCCATGGTGGGGTGTCTGACACCTGGTGCCGCTTCTCCACCTTCAGCTCTTTACCATGCTCGGGATCAGGCCTCAGGCTGCCAAGCCCTGACTTGGCCTGCTTCTCTTTCTGAGCCTAGTGGGAGGGACAGAGGCCAGGACCTTCAGCACTGAACACTCTGCATACTGATGTCCACTATTGAAGTGTTTTTATGAACTTTCAGTCTTTGATTTTATCTCTTTTATGCTAAAGTCTTTTTTTTAAAGAGTTATAGGAAAAAAAGGGAGAGACCATAAGCTTCCTTTCACTTCCCAAATGGCTGCAACAGCCAGGACTGGACTGAAACAAAGCCGAGAGCTTCTTCCTGGTCTCGGGCATAGGTGCAGGGGCCAAGGACCTGGGTTGTCTCCATAGGGAGCTGGGTTAGAAGTGGAGCAGTTGGACCAGGATCCCATATGGTCACCGGTTCTAGTCCCAGCAGCTCCACTTCCCATCCAGCTCCCTGCTTGTGACCTTGGAAAGCAATCAAGGATGGTTCAAAGCCTTGGGATCCTGCACCAACATGGGACACCCAGAGGAGTTTCTGGCTCCTAGCCTCAGATCGGCACAGCACCAGTTGTAGTCACTTGGGGAGTGAATCATCAGACAGAAGATCTTCCTCCTTGTCTCTCCTCCTCTCTCACTATATCTGACTTTCCAATCATAAAAATAAATAAATCTTTAAAAAGTGAAGCAGTTAGGAGTTGAACCATTGCCCATGTAGGGTGCTGGTGCTGTAGATGGCAGCTTTACCATAGCACTGGCTCTAGGCACTAAAAAATCAAAGTTTTTTTTTACAACTGCTACTGGGGCAAGTGTGGCTCAGGGGTTATAATGCCAGTGGGGAGGTGGAGCTGCCATCTGTCATGCCAGCATTTATCAGTGCTGTCCACAGTTCTGTCCAGGCCCAGGGCCTGACGCAGTGATGGGCCCCTGGAGGTGCTCACAAGATGGTTGCCAGGCAGAGTGTGATGTCCTCCCAGGATGGAGCCTGCATTTTGAGCATTGCCTGTAGGATCCATGACCCTGTAAGTGGTTCAGGGCACAGGTGGCAATGCTGGACCACTCCGACCCTGTTACTCCCCACCTTTCTTGGCCGAAAGCCTGGCCCATGAGTGCTTTTGGTCAGCATCTGTCCCCTGGGCAATGCCGGAGTGTGTGAAGACTACATGGGTGCCCTGCACTAGCTGATCACACTGGCATCCCTCTTTTACACACTTCCAGATTGTGGCTGCCATGTGGTCCTGTTCTGCACACATGCCACTCATCCTGACTTCGCATCACCACCCTGCAGGACATGGGGCTCTGTGAGGCATGTGGCCGGCCCACGAGCTGCAGCCTGTTCAGCAGGCACCCCATGCCCAGCACCCATTGGCCTTGGCCGTAGTGAAGATGTGTACTTGGTGGGCCCATTGCCTGCCGCTCCGGGTGTAAGGTGCTGCCACTGTGGTAGTCTGGGTTTGCCTTTCTCTTATTTGTTCAGGCTTTTCTCATTGATGTTCAGAACTTGCTAGAAAGTTCAGCCCCAACGCCCACCTCTCCGTCTTAGGTTGAGGTGGAATACACGTGGCACACGATACATTTCAGCATCACCTCGGGCTGCTTTCAGAGCATTAGTCACCACACAGGGATCCCACACCCATTGCAGCCCACTTGCCCTACTGCTAGGCCTGTCTCAAGCTGCCAGCATCTTGGAAAATAGGGGCTGTCGCATGCATGTGTATGAGGCAGGTGTCAGATCTTGGGGAAATTCTTCCCAGTCCCTAAAAAGCTCACACCCACTTTCCCTTTGCAAACTTTGCTTCAACTTGTATGTGCCTGTCCTGCCTAGTGTATGTGGCAGTCTTCCTGGCGTCCTGGTGTGACACACCTGGGGCATAGGCTGGGCTCTCAGGTGTTGGGGTACCTGTGTTCACCGTGCTGGTGCCCAGGTCCTGGATGTCTGCTCACTGACACGGGCCTCTAGGCAATTCCATCCCACATTCTGCATGTTGGTGATGTCACTTCCTGCCCAGAGCACCAGGCCTGAGGGGCAAGCAGGCAGGAAGCTGTCCTTGACGGGTGGTAGCCTCTGCCCTGAGCTGGATTCAGCACAGCCTAGAAGCTTCTGGGCTCTCCCTCCCTGTTTCCTGGGGCTGGGGAGATTTGGCAGGGCAGGAAGGGGTCTGGAGGCAGGAAAGCCTGGAGGGGGGACGTGGGGCCTACGATAAGTCCTGTGTAGGGGACTGAGCAACACCTGGTGGGGCTGAAAGGAACCATGGGGATAGGAGAGCCACCTGACTCACTGGCTGTTGGCACTAAGCCCTGGGACAGCCCAAGTCCAGACACCCACTTCACAAGACAGGGTGGCTTTTGAAGCAAGTGGCTCCCACCTGGAGGAAGTAACTCCCACCTGGAGATGACTCAGGTGTGGCCACTTGGCCAGCCAGTCCCTGGCAGCATCCCCAGGCACAGGCCTGGCATAGGGATCCACTCACTGAGGTCATGAGAGGCCTTGAATATGGTCATCCCAGGCCACGGCTGCCTCTGAACCCTGAGCCTCAAGCCATGGTGTCTGCAGCCAGCCATGATGTACCCCATGGCCCATGCTACCTCCACAGCAAACTTGCCAGATTCACTTGAGCCCATGAACTAAGAAGCTAACGATTCATTGGCAACCTCAGGCCAGCCCGTCACAGCAGGGGCTAGGGGAGCATTGTTGGGTTGATACCCTCAGACCAGGACCACCATGGGCAGAGCAGGGACTGAGCTCTCTGGGGCCTTCCCATCTCGCCATCCCTGCTGCCAGACCTCAAAGCTCCCAGGGATGAGGTGAAATCTTGGTTTTTCGGGGTCCCTGGAGCTGAAAGTAGGAGCCTCAGCCCACCCCCACCCACTGTGAGGACACAAGGGGCTTCCCTCCACCAGGGCTTGCATGGGTCCCTGCACTCCCAGGGTGCACAGAGACAGGCCATGGAAACAGACATTCAGTTTTAGAGTTTACTGACCATTGCCACTGCACAAGGCTCAACAGGGAGTTGGGGCAGCAGCTGGGCTGCTTCCCAAGCTGGTCAGAGGCCCGAGAACCACAGCTCACCCATACGCTGAGGAGCTCAGCTTTCCTGGAATCAAAGTTCACGGCCGGGCTGGGAGGGAGCAGAGAAGGGACATGGGCCCAGGGGACTCATAGGGTGCCAAGTGGACAGTGCTACAGACTTCCAGCCCTCAACCACCAGCCCCTGGAGAAGCTGCCCGGAAATCCCAAGGTGTTCGCTTCCCAGGCCCCAGGGCTCCAGTCGGGGGATGTGGTTTCCAGGTGCTGGGGGCTCTCGGGCTGTAGTCTAGCTGGACTCATCTCTCTGGCAACAACACGAGGATGGCTGCCTTCAGGAAGCGGCCAATGCTAGAGAGCGCAGCCAGGAGCCAGTGGGAGCGGAGGCTGGGGTCCGTGCTGACCACACACTTGAGGACGTCAGTCTAGGAGGGGAGAGAGTTATGGTCAGCCAGGCACAGGCCAGGAGGGAAGCTGGCTTCTCCACAGGATGCTGCAAGTCCCAGCAAGACCCCTGTTCCCAGCTCCCATGGCTGGCCACACTCCAGTCTGGGACACCAGGCACAGATAACAATAAGCTCCTGCCCTGGAGACAGGAGCAGTGGCCCCTGGACACTTGGAGGGCCAAGTGGAGTCCACCCCTTGGTTTTAACTGTTCCTGCTAAGAAACATGGTTTCCAGGTCTGTTAAAGGCCGAAGTGGGGGTTGTGGGAGGTAGGGTCCTCTGTTCCCAGCCCCACGGAGGCAGGCAGAGGGGACAAGAACCACAGTATCAATCCCAAGCGTTGCCACAACCCTCACCCTCCCTCAGCCTTAACCACCACCAAGTCCATAGGGGAGAAGCAGGCCCTAGAGCCCCCAGCACTGCCTGGCTTTGACCAGGTCGGGACAGGTGGAGGGCACAGGGAGGTGGTCCTATTGACACCTGCCAGTCTGGGCAGATGGGAGGGCTGCCCCTCAGAGGAGTCACCTCCCCTCCTCCAGGCAGGGGCTTTGGACAAGTGGTTAGCTCCATAGGGCTGGATCTGGCTGGTCCCCTTACTTGTCCCCAGCCGGGGGACTCACCCATCCTCCACGTCTCCGCAGCCAGGTGGCCAGGGTCTTCCGGACAAACTCCCCCAGGCAATCGACCAACACATGGACCATGGCAGGCTGGGCCTGCCGCACACAATCCACGGCCAGCCCCGCAGCCACTGCATACAGCGATACCACCTTGCCCCACGTGATGCCTGCAGAGGAGGGCACTGGTCAGCAGGAGCCCCCACCAGAGCCAGCTGGGGCCCAGCACCCAGCTCAGGCCAAGATGAATCCCCACCAGCTGACTAAGCAAGAAGCAAGAAAGGGCTTGAGGGCCAAGGCCAAAGGAGGAAAAGCAGTCAGAGACTCTGAGAGGAGAGGCCCCGTGAAGACAGCCTCCAGGGGGCAAAAGATCCTGGGGAAGAGCTGCAGCAAGTCACACGAGACCACGCAGTGAGAAAAGGGGCCTCTTAAGTGGTGTGAGCACACAACAGAAGCTGTGGCTTCATCCTGTAAATGCAGGTGCACAGGAAACACAGGGGAATGACCACCCTCATGGACTGAGATGTGTCTCAGTGCAAACCGTCAGGCCTGCACTCTGGTCAGCTCTGATGGCCACATATGACCAACAGTTTGGCTTCCAGTGAGCACCAGATAAACCACAAAGGCTGGCAATCCCTTGGGGTAGCAGAGCTAGGACAAGCCCGATGCATCCACAGGGGCAGAGCAGGGTCTGCTATCAGGAGAAATGAAGTCAGCCGGCAAACTGTGAAGGATGGCACCCCCACATGGGATACATCCAAGGGTCTCCCCGGAAAAGAGCAGGCACTGGGCCTAGGCCAACAGGTGACCATTGTGGAGGACAGGGTGTCCTGCGATGACAGATGTCGGCTCTCAGCTATGTACTTCCTTCAGTTTTGTTTGGAAGGTGAAGGCAGAGAAGCAAAGGAGATCCACCGGGTGTGACGCCACATCCGTTACACAGGTGCATCAACTTCCGAACCTGCACCACATCCGGTCTCCGACACTGCCTCCCACCAGGTGTAAACTCTCTGTCTTAATGTGAAAGGGCAAGAACCAGGTGGAGAAAACCTGCAAAAACCATGCTTGGGGAGGAGCCAAGCCAGGAGCCGATCTCAACTATAACCACCCACCACGGGGAGGGGGCAGTAAGCCTCATGTCAGAGCCACCCAGACCCAAGACATGGACTGCAGTGTGGGACACAAGAACCAGGCAGGCATCGACCACTGCACCAGTTCCTGGCCCTACGGGTTCCTATTCAGGCCGCAAAACATCACAGTGAGGGACGCACCACCCCAGTGGAGCCCACTGTCCCTCCTCCCAGGCTGCTTCATGGTGCTGCTGACGGGACCTGAGCCGGCAGCCTCCAGGATAGCTGACTGACAGACGCATGGGTGTGGCCTGTCTTCTGCTGCTGGTGATGGGTGTGGGTGAGCCTGCTCACAGTGAGATCTGGGCGCCCACCCTGGGCTCACAGTGTGTAGCTTCTCCCCTGCTTGCCGGGCTTAGGCCACAATTCTTATTAGTAGTATCTGTGAGAATACTTCATTTTCTCTATATTCTGACTCTTTCATGATCACAAACTTTAATTTGGCACAGGCACTGTGCATGGCAAGCTAAGCTGCCACTTGGGGAGCAGACAGCTCCCTGTTAATGCCATGGGAGGCAACAAATCGTTGCTCCTACAGGAAGAAAGAAAACCGGAACTATTGCTCGTTCTTAATCAAGGTAAGAAAACTTGCAGATGTCTCTCCCTGCCCCCACGGCTGGCAGCTCAGGAACGCCACCCCAGAAACTACCCACATAGGGGTGGCCCAGTCAGTGAAGGCACAAGCTGCAGCCACGTTGGCACTCGGAGCCTTGCTGGGAGGAGATCCAGCCGTAGGCACAGAAGGGAATAGGTCAGGTGGCTGGTACCCCACCCAAAGGCTCCCAAGACAGTGAACATGGGATAAAGGAGGGGCAGCTTGCTCCTGCTCTGAGG
This sequence comes from Ochotona curzoniae, assembly GCF_017591425.1. Taxonomy (NCBI): domain Eukaryota; kingdom Metazoa; phylum Chordata; class Mammalia; order Lagomorpha; family Ochotonidae; genus Ochotona; species Ochotona curzoniae. The sequence goes on along the minus strand of NW_024465405.1, from coordinate 6,330,564 downwards.
TTCAGAAAGATTAGGGGAACAGTCACAGGTCACACAGCCTGTGAGGGACCCCTGCCTTGGACCTGCTGGGTCGTGGGGCTGGCGAGCGGAGAGGGGGCTGCTGGGTCGCGGGGCTGGCGAGCAGAGAGGAGGCTGCTGGGTGGCGGGGCTGGCGAGCGGAGAGGGCCACTGCAGGTTCAAGTGTTCCAACAACTGAACTTTCAAAGGGCTGTAGCTGGAGGCAACACAGTTGTGTGCCCATCCTCTTTACCATGATCCCCTCCATTCCCCAGCCCTACCAGGCCTGTGCCTCTGCCCACCTCATGTACTCCACAGGTAGCCCTGCTCCAAACTGCGCTGCCCCTTCACTGTGCCTAACTCTGCTGTCAAAGGGGCAGAGTCCACCCAGTGACCTTCACCCCAGGGAAAGGCCTCCAGGAGACCCAGAGAGATTCACAAGCTCCCGAAGGAGGTGGCACACAGGAGGGTCAGCCCTGACCCAGTGAGGGCCCCTCAGGTATCTGGACAAGACCTGCCTGGCCTCCCTGCTCTCTGGGCCCTCCCACCCCCAAGATCATCCCAGGGGATCTCTTGATCACAGAGTTGCCCGGAAAGCCCAGGCAGGGTGCCTGTGGGTAGACGCAGCATCGGGCAGCAGTGGCACTGGTCACATGGGCACCTTTGGGTGCCAGGCCAGCAGTCTGGGCTCCATGAACACCACCAGCAACCAGCAAAGCCCAGCAGGACTCCTGGGGGGGACATGAGACAGAGAGGATTCGGCCTGAGCAGAAGTCAGGCCAGGCAGGAGGAGGGAAGTAGGTGCTGAGAGGTCCCTGGGACAGTCAGCTGCTCCAGGGCAGAGGGGACACCCAGACACACAGGTGAGGCAGGAGTGAGCCCTAGCGAGCTGCTCTTCTGGGCTCCCCTGTGCCTAACAGAACTCAGAGACTGACTGGTGACCTCTGGGGCACACCTGGAGAGCCGTCACTGTCCAGCAGGTTGCTAGGGACACTCCCCAGGACCCCATACCACCGTGATGTGCCTGTGAACCCGGGGTTCAAGGAGCAGTCCTTGGGGCCTGCCTGGATCCAAGCCACCAGCCACTTCTGGGGCCCCTCAAGGTAGTGGCACTGGGCCTACCTGCAGAGAAGATGTGGCCGGCTACAGCCAGGAATGCATCAGTCACCACAGGCTCTGACTGCAGGGACAGGTGCAGCTGCCGGGCCACATCGCGGTACACACTGGGTCGGATCAGCTCCAGTTCATCCCCTGTGAGACACATGGAAGAGTCAGTCCCCACGTCACCTGCCCTGACCCCACCTGGCCCTCTCCAGTGTCAGCACCACCCCCTTCCCACAAGCCAGCTGGGCCGGTGGGGCAGCAATCCTGTGGAGGAGGGTGGGCCGAGCCAAGCCTGCCGGGTGACTCACTGGAGGCACCAGGCAAGCGGCCAGAACCCAGAACCCATCCTGGGCAGGGGCGGGAAGCAGGGGGACAGCACCACTGTACACCTCCCTCCATGGCAGCTGGGTGGATGATGTCTCCACCAAGCCACCTCAGGGAAGCCTTGGGTCAGCAGCACCCATGCAGGGACCCCAGCTTCTACTGCCAACAGTCGTGTTTGGATGTGACCCTGACCCCAAGGGCCCTCCACGAGCAAGGCCTGGGAAGCCGGTGCCGGCCATCCCGGTCACTTCTATAGCCAAAGCAAACAGGGAAATGCCGCCGGCTGGACGGCCTAGGACGATAAGATCCGGACGAAATCAGAGCAGCCAGGCCGGCAGGGGGTGCGTCCTGGCCTGGAAAATCCCACGCTGGCCCCAGGGGCCGCAGCCCACGCAGCTTCTGTTTGGTGGGGGACTGGGGACATGCGGGGGGAGGGGGAAGGGGATGATGGCGCCATGCCACGCCCCCAGCAGCTGTGACTGCATGGGGGAGCTGCAAGGGCCCAGCTGCCTCTCCCAGGCCTCCTGATTCAACCCCTCCCCCAGCGCAGGCGGCTATGTCTGGGTGCTCAGGATGGTCACAGCTTGGGGTGGGGCTGTTCTTCCCTGGGGCTTGGGAGTCCTGGGTGGTCCTTTCGCATGGACAGAGGATTTAAGGGATCCTGCCAATGAGCCCTGAATCTCTCCACCTGGCCAAATCCCCAGCTCACAGCTTGGCCTCAGTCCAAGGTGGAACCACTGGGCGCGCTGCACTGGCGCCCAGGGCATCTTTGCTCACTCCTGGGTCGTCCTTACACCTGCCCCGGAGATCAGCACTCACACACAGGAGTCCACTTTTCTGTCTCTTCCCCGGGTGCGGCCCTTGTGGCCTCTGGCTGCGGTCGGGAGGGTGTATGTAGTCAGTGCATGGCCCCCGGGTCCAGCATGTCTGCAGTGGTACCCGCCCAGGAGGACCTGCGCTGCACGCGGCCACCCCGCGGAACCCTGGTGCACTCACCCAAGCGCAGCAGCACCGCGCACACCTCGGCCAGGCGGCCGCCCGGGGCTGGTGCGCTCCGCTCCGGCGCGCTCCAGGCGAGGCCGGCGCGCAGTAGCCGCGCATGTACGAACTCCCGGCCCAGCGCCTTGGCCTGGGCCACCAGCTCCTTGTCCGTGGGCGATCGCTCGAAGGCGTCCCGGATCTCAGCGGCCAAGACCGAGGAGCGCCGCAGCACCTCCATGGCGGGCGCACCCCGAAGGCGCCCGCAGCCACCCCGCCGCGCGCGCCGCTCAGCGCTGGCTGTCGGGACCCGCCACGCGGCGCCGGCGGCGAGGCTCGGGGCGCGGGCCCCGGCGGGCGCTCACCTGGGCGGCCGCATGGCGCGGGCCGAGCTCAGGCTGTGAGCCGCGCCTCCCTCCGCCGGGGCGTCGGGGGCCGCGGGCCGCGACTGCCCGCCCGCAGGAGGCGAGGCTTGGGGCTTCGCCTTCTACGGAGAAGGCGGCCCCCGGGGGCGGAGCCGCGCCCGCCGCCAGCCGAGGGCGGAGCGCGCCGCGCGCCGCGCCCAGGCTCGAAGAAGCCCCTCTGCCCCTTCAGTGTCTTCGCGGCGCTTCACGTGTGCTGCACGGCGACCCTGGCCTCGCCTGGGGACATGGCCGAGGGCTCCACCTCGCTGCTGGTGTCAGTGAAGTGCAGCACTTGTAGGGTTTTTTCTTTTTTTAAGATTTATTTATATTTACTTGAAAGAGAGGGGTTCCATTCACTCCCTAAAAGGCCGCAATGGCCAGGGCTGGGCCAGGCTGAAACCAAGCCCATCCTCCGGGTATCCCCTGTGGATGCAAGAGGCCAAACACTTGGGCCATCGTCTGGTGCTTTCCCAGGCACTTTAGCAGGAAGCTGGGTCGGGAGCCGTGTAGTGGGACTCCAACTGGCACCCACCTTGGTTGCAGGGAACCTGGTAAATCTGAGACTTTTCTCACCTGCTGGACATCACTACCACTCTCCTCTGGGCGTGGCTCTTCCGCCCACACAGGTGAGCAGGTGAGTGTGTGATTATGGAGGGTCAGGCTCCAGGCCCTCCATTCCCAGTGGGTCTCATACTGTTTGGGCGGAGGACTTCCCAAGCTCCGGTTTCATCCAGGTCCCCCACTGTCTCCACTCACTCTGGAGTCTGCAAATGGGTCTCAGTGCATCACTGAGGGTCACAAACAGAAACCCAAGCATCCCCACCTCTGAATGACCACACAGACTCTGCTGACCACGCACATGCTACTGACCACGGTACCACACAGACACTGTTGACCACAGGAGCCACAAAGCACTGCTGACGAGAGGAGCCACACAGATGCTGCTGACCACAGGAACCACATAGACACTGCTGACCACACAGACGCTGCTGACCCCAGGAGCCACAGAGTCTGCTGACCACAGAGGCCACACAGTGCGGAGTCCAGCTCCAGCTGAGTTCGGAACTCGCGAAGGGTGCGTGGATGAGGCACAAAGAGGAAAGAAAGAGACGGACCACTAGGATTTCATGATCATAATGGACAATGCAGGAAAGCTGTCCGCTTTATTTATACAAAATCAGTCAAACTCTGGCTCAGACTTTTTACGTCATGGTCAAGTTGGGAATTTCTAAGGATAATTCTGCCATTAGTTTTACCTAGAAACAATAGAAGTTTCTGCTAACAGTACCTAGAAGTTCCTGCTACAATTCTTATCCTACAACTCAATCTTGTATCACAAAGAAAAGGGGAACCTAAAGAATGAGAGAAGAATTAAAGCCTAAATCTAGATCCCTTGATTAGCATAAGGTCAATGGGGACAGCCAAGACAGTAGGAATAATAGAAGGCCCTTTTGCAAGACGCTATTACCGACCAAGCTCACACTGAGCAAAAGGCCAGCCTCGCAGTAGCAAACAATGCCTGGATGGATTAGAGTTCTTCCACAGGGTGGTCCAGTCCATGCAAAAGAAGGTGGAGTTGCATTCAGGTGGTTGTAGAGACATCCGCTGGGCGGGCCCTGCCAAACAGCGGGAAGCTCCTTGCGGCCCTGCCTGCAATGGAACAACACTCTTCACCCTGTCATGTCCCCCACATCTATTGCACGGACCCGAACAACACAGACACTGCTGACCGCACAGGGGCCACACAAACTCTGCTCATCACAGGGACCATATAGGGGGTAATGTGGACGTGGCCTGGGCCCCTGCTGGTGAGGAAGCACCCAGTGTGAGGGCCACACAGATGCTGCTGACCAGAGGGGTCACACAGACACTGCTCACCAGAGGCGCCAGACGCTGCTGACCACAGTGACCAGACAGATGCTGAACACTGGGCTCAGGGCTAGGTCTGGACAATAAACTTAACCCAGAGAGGACAGTGCCCACAGCCAGGACTGCACGGAATCAGGGTCAGGAAGGAAAAATCACAGAAGGAAAAAGTGATGCCAGCCAACGTAGGAAGGGGCACAGGGCATGTGGCCTCCAAAGGCTCCCAGGGGCAAAGCCGGGACCTCAACTGTGACCTGTTCTTGACCAGTGCCCTGGCTGGTCACTTGGCTCCGGCCCTGCCCCCAGCGTCCCCTGGGGAGCACCCGCAGCCCTGCTTAACGTCTAGGGGAAGGGCTGCAGACTGCTGGCCACGCTCCCACCTGGTCTGACGGTAGTGGACCAGTCACTGCGCAGAGGGAGTTGGGAGCAGCCCCCTGACAGTGCCTGCCACAATCTGTGGGTGGCAGGGCTGGAGGAAGGGGCAGGGACAGAGACTAGGGGCCTGGGCAGCGAGCGAGAGGGGCTCTGGCCCTGGACGCCTGCATCCCCTCGTGGCGCTAGAGACCCCAGAGTGTCTCACTTGTCCGCAGGGTCAGCCTCCAGCGAGGACAAGGACCACTCGCAGTTCAAGGGGGGCTTCATGCCTCACTGTGCCCCCGCCGTGGTCACCTGTGAGCCAAAGGTCCCGCCCAACCCGCCGAGGCCCCGCCTCATCCACCAATACCCCGCCACCACCCCAGGCCCCGCCCCACATGCCAAGACCACGCCCCCGAGGCCCCGCCCCGCCCCCACACGCCGTGGGGGGCCTCCCATGCACCAAGACCCGCCCCTCCCACCGAGGCCCCGCCCCGGAGCCTGTTCCTGCAGCCCCTGCGCTCCAGTGCCTCCCGCGGGGAGCTCTCTTCTCTGCTGCGCCCCAGGGCTCCCGCTGCTCAGCCCCGCGGTTCCCGCCCACCCGGGGCTAGGCTGTGCACCTGGGACTGCCAGGTGAGCCCGATTCTGGAGCCTTCAAAAGAATGCTCACCCTAAAACTTTCCTTGACATTTTCTTTTTATTTATTTGAAAGGCAGAGTGAGCAGGCATCCCAGGTTCACCGCACAAATGGCTACAACAGCCAGGGCTAGGCTAGGTGGGAGCCAGGAGCCAGGAACATGGTGCGCGCCTCCCAGGGGGTAATGTGGACGTGTCCTGGGCCCCTGCTGGTGAGGAAGCACGCCGTGAAAGGAAGTCACCAGCCAGGTGCAGTCCACCGCGGAGAAGCACCTCCCAGGTACACCTGGCCTGCATGCCACAGCCTCAACTCCTGTGTTGAGTGCATTGGACCTGCACATCCACCAGCATCCCATGCCAGGTGTCAGGGTTAAACTGCAACACATTAGCAGGAATCTAACAGCAGAGCAGCTCTGACTGCCCCCTCAGCCCCTGGCACTACAGGGTGAGTGTGGGGGCTGCAAGCTTGACCCCAGCCTGCCTGCACCTTTCACACTTTTTTTTTTTTAATTAAATTGCTTGTTTGAAAGGCAGTAAGGGCCTGGCAGCGTGGCCTAGCAGCTAGAGTTCTTGCCTTGAATGCAATGGGAACCCATGTGGGTGCTGGTTCTAATCCCAGCGGCTCTACTTCCCATCCAGCTCCCTGCTTGTGGCCTGGGAAAGCAGTCAAGAACGGCCCAAAGCCTTGGGACCCTGCACCTGTGTGGGAGGCCTGGAGGAAGTTCTGGCTCCTGACTTTGGATCGGTGCAGCAATAGCCATTGCGTTCACTTGGGGAGTGAATCATCAGACAAAAGATCCTCCTCTCTGTCTCTCCTCTCTGTATATCCGCCTTTCCAATAAAAAAAAATAATAAAAATAAATCTAAAAAAAAAATAGAGTAAGTCTTAAAAAAAAAAAAGAAAGAAAGAGAGACAGAGAAAGAAATCCTCCATTCACTGATTCACTCCCCAAGTGCTCCCAACATCCAGGCCAGGCGGAAGCTTGGAACCTGGTGTTCCACCAGGATCTCCTGTAGGGTGCAGGGCTCCAACTGCTGAGCCGGAGCCGGGGTCCTGTGCAAGCCCCTTGGAGCATGTTACCCAGCCCCGCTTGACCCTTTTCAAGGCTACCCCCCCCCCAGGTGCTCTGGCCTTCCAGCCCCACAGACACCCTGGGCGAGGAGCAGTGAGGCAGAGTCTCTGGAAACTGCAGCCCGAGCTTTCCAGCTGCCGGCCAAAGCCATGCTGCCTAGGAGAGGCTGAGGCCCAACAAGAGCAGTTGGATCAAAGTCTGGGGGGCTCAGGTGGGTGAGGGGGTTCATTCCAGAGTCCCCTTCTGACACCCACATAGGAGGAAAGAGACGTTCTTGTGGTGGTCATCCCAGGGACCACCCAGACAGGCCCTTTTCTTCATCCTTGCCCCATCCCTGCCCCACTCAGCCAAGATCAGTGGGGTCCACCATGAGATAGGCCCACCAGCCTGCCTCCTGACCCACCCAGCTCAGGGTTCCCACACCTAGGGTTTCCCCTCCAGGACCCACTTTGGAAGGGTCAGGGAAGCCCCCTTCAGGCAGGGAGGGGACTGCAGGAAGGGACCACCCCTGAGAAGGTCAAGACATAGTGGTGGGGGGAGCTTTCCTGCTAAGAACTGAAGACAAATCCCAGGAGAGCTCGCCTATGCCTGCGGGGAGCTTGGGGGCAGAGCGTGGTTTTACTGCATCGTGTTGGCATTCTGGACAGAGCTAGACAAAGGTGCCTGCAGCCAACTGACTGGTGACCTGGACTTCCTCATGAAATAGCCCAGGACACGGGCAGACCAACCCAGGGCTTATCCTGGGTCTCCTTGCAGTGTGCATGCTCTGCTGAGCCAAATGCTTGACCCCAGCACATCACAGGGAGAGAGGGACAGAGATCAACCTCCCATCCACCAGTTCACTGCCCAGACGACCACAACAGCAGAGCTGAGCCAATCCAGGTCCCACGTGGGTGCAGGGGCCCGAGCACCTGGCTTGTCCTCCTCTGCTTTCCTGGAGCATCAGCAGGGAGATGCATCAGAAGTGGAGCAGCCAGGACACAAACTGGAGCCCATATGGAAGGCTGGTGCTGCAGGGTGGCTTAACTATGTCACAATGCTAGCTCCAACTCCTAAATTTTGTATTTTTAAATTCACTTGAAATAGAAATCACTTTTTTTGATGTTGAGTTCTATGACTCTTTTTTTTTTTAAAGATTTATTTATTTATTGGAAAGTAAGATATACAGAGAGGAGGAGAGACAGAGAGGAAAATCTTTTGTCCAATGATTCACTCCCCAAGTGAGCGCAATGGCCAATGCTATGCCAACCCAAAGCCAGGATCCAGGAACTTCCTCCAGGTCTCCCACATGGGTGCCGGCTCCCAAAGCTTTGGGCCATCCTCGACTGCTTTCCCAGGCCACAAGTAGGGAGCTGGATGGGAAGTGGAGCGGCCAGGATTAGAACCGGCACCCATATAGGTTCCCGGTGCGCTCAAGGCGAGGACTTTATCTGCTAGGCCATGGCGCTGGGCCCAAGTTCTATGACTCTTAAAGCCATTATAGATTTATGTAATCCGGGCATGACCAGGACACCTTGCCCCCAGAAGCTCGCTGTAGGAGGGAGATAGCTGAGCTCGTTGGCTGCCCTTGTCCTCCTGTGGATGGATAAGAGCATGGATGGGGTCACCTCTGGGCCTTTTGTGTGATGGCTGCCTGGCTGTCTACACATCTCTACCTGCCTAGCTGTACATCTTCTGTCTCACCCTGCCCGCCTATACTTCCATGTGTCTCTGTCTTGCCCCCGCTGCTCACTCTCCATCTCTCACCCTGCCCGTCTATACTTCCATGTCTCTGTGTCTCTCCCCCGCTCCTTGCTCTCCGTCTCTCACCCTGCCTACCTGTCTAGTCTTGTTGGTTGATACTTTTGGCAGCAGTAATTTTGTCAGTGGGTTTTCAGTGTTCGTTCACTCTGGTGTTGCAGCTGGGATGTTACTGTGGTGACAGGATCCCATATGGGCACTGGTTTATGTTCCAGCTGCTCTACTTCTGATCCAGATAGCTTCCTGCTAATGTTCCTTTGAAAGCAGCAAGGGATGTCCCAAATGCATGGGATCCTGTATCCACATGGAAAACCGGGAAGATTCTCCTGGCTTCTGGCTTTGGACTGGCTCAGCTCCAGCCACTATGGCCATTTGGGGAGTGAACCAGCAACAACTCTCTCTCTTTTTAAATATGCCTTTCAAATAAAAATAAAGTCACACTTCTAAAAAGATAAAGGATGTAGCTTAAAACAGATTATAGTTAGTTAAGGCATAATTTTAGTACGCCTTTAACTCTATCTATGTGTTTACTTGAGAGGCAGGGAGAGACTTTCATTGGGTCCCCAGTTCACTTTCTTCTTTTTTTTTTTAAAGATTTATTTACTGGGCCCGGCGCGGTGGCGCAAGTGGTTAAGTCCTCGCCTTGCACGCCCGGGATCCCATATGGGCGCCGGTTCTAATCCCGGCAGCCCCGCTTCCCTTCCAGCTCCCTGCCTGTGGCCTGGGAAAGCAGTCGAGGACGGCCCAAAGCTTTGGGACCCTGCACCCGCGTGGGAGACCCGGAAGAGGCTCCTGGCTTCGGATCGGCATAGTATCGGCCCGTTGCGGCTCACTTGGGGAGTGAATCATCGGACGGAAGATCTTCCTCTCTGTCTCTCCTCTCTGTATATCCGCCTTTCCAATAAAAAATAATAAAAATAAATCTTTAAAAAAAGATTTATTTACTTATTTATTTTTATTAGAAAGGTGGATATACAGAGGAGAGACAGAGGAAGATCTTCCGTCCAATGATTCACTCCCCAAGTGAGCGCAATGGCCGATGCTATGCCAACCCAAAGCCAGGAACCTCTTCTGGGTCTCCCACGCGGGTGCAGGGTCCCAAAGCTTTGGGCCGTCCTCGTCTGCTTTCCCGGGTCACAGGCAGGGAGCTGGATGGGAAGCGGGGCTGTCGGGATTAGAACTGGCGCCCATATGGGATCCCGGGCATGCAAGGCGAGGACCTTAACCACTGCGCCATTGCACCAGGCCCCCCAGTTCACTTTCCAAGTGTCTAGAGTGGTCAAGACCAGGAGACAACCCATTCCCTAGCTGGTTGTCCACCTCCTGGATTGAATCAGGCGTGAGCTTGCCCCTCTCACAGGGGCATAGCTGTGGCTTCTCTACCTGGTGACTTTTCTGTTCCTTTGGGGCAGCATTTTTCCTGCTGCTTCGCATGCCTGGGAATCCTCAGTTAGTTGGCCCCTCACATCATTTCTTTGGCGAGGGCTTGGTGGTGCCATTTCCCTGTAAACATTTCTGAGCTGCTTTCTTTTTTTTTTTAAAGATTTATTTTTATTATTTTGTTATTGGAAAGGCGGATGTACAGAGAGGAGAGACAGAGAGGAAGATCTTCCATCCGATGATTCACTCCCCAAGTGAGCCGCAACGGGTCGATACTACGCCGATCCGAAGCCAGGAGCCTCTTCCGGGTCTCCCACGCGGGTGCAGGTTCCCAAAGCTTTGGGCCGTCCTCGACTGCTTTCCCAGGCCACAAGCAGGGAGCTGGAAGGGAAGCGGGGCTGCCGGGATTAGAACCGGCGCCCATATGGGATCCCGGGCGTGCAAGGCGAGGACTTTAACCACTTGCGCCACCGCGCCGGGCCCCTGAGCTGCTTTCTACACAGATCTTCTTGGGTCCTATTCTGGGACCTGCTGGCAGAAGGGCTGTTGACTCCTGCAGTGTGGCCAGGCCCACCACAGCATCCAGTGAGGTCTCAATTGCAGCTGGATGCTAAGTAGCTATTTCATGTAACTCATAGGATGGATGTTGGAACTCAGTAACAGACTCATTGTTGACTGAGATATAGGCCTAACAGGACATTTCTGCACTTTAAAATTCTTCTATAGTTAGAAGACAGGCATACAGTAACACACATGCCCATGGCTCCACTTCAGCTCACTCCCTGAAGGCTTGCAGTTTTAGTGGTGGTGGTGCTGGCCATAGCTAGGCATCTGCCACAGGGGTGGAGGCTGTCTCCTGGGTCTGCAACTGGACACTGAGTGCAGGCAGGGCCCACAAGCCTCAGCCCTGACTCCTGTGCCTGTGGTACCCTCATTCCAGGCTTACCTCAATCCCTGCCAGAACAATAGCAGCCTCACTTCTCCCGCAGTGTGGGGGTGTAGTGCAGGTGCAGTGCCCACAGCATCCCATTTCCCAGATGGGGTAATGTGGGGATTGGGCCAGTGTGACACCTGCAGAATCCCATTTCCCAGACAGTGTGGTGTGGGGGTCAGGGCTAGTGCAGCACCCATGGCATCCTATCTCCCAGATAGTGTGGGGGGCAATGCAGGTGCAGCACCCATGGCATCCCAGCTCCCAGACAGTGTGGTGTGGGGGTCAGGGCTAGTACAGCACCCATGGCATCCCATCTCCCAGATAGTGTGGGGGGCAATGCAGGTGCAGCACCCATGGCATCCCATCTCCCAGATGGGGTAATGTGGGGATTGGGCCAGTGTGACACCTGCAGAATCCCATTTCCCAGACAGTGTGGTGTGGGGGTCAGGGCTAGTGCAGCACCCATGGCATCCCATCTCCCAGATAGTGTGGGGGGCAATGCAGGTGCAGCACCCATCTCCCAGATAGTGTGGGGGGCAATGCAGGTGCAGCACCCATGGCATCCCATCTCTCAGACAGGGGGAGCTGGTGTGGTACCCAGTATCCCATAGCTCTTGCTCCTGTGCTCATCCAGCTCCCTGCTAATGGTCTGTTAAAGCAACAAGAGTGACCTGCGTGCTCAGGCTCCTGGCTTTGGACCAGACCAATCCTGTCCATTGCAGCCCATCTGGGGAGTGAATGAGTTTCATTTCAAATAAAATGACCATGTGGTCTAGCGGCTAAAGTTCTCACCTTGCACGCCCCGGGATCCCATATGGGCGCTGGTTCTAATCCCGGCCGCTCCACTTCCCATCCAGCTCCCTGCTTGTGGCCTGGGAAAGCAGTCGAGGATGGCCCAAAGCTTTGGGAGCCGGCACCCATGTGGGAGACCTGGAGGAAGTTCCTGGATCCTGGCTTTGGGTTGGCATAGCATTGGCCATTGCGCTCACTTGGGGAGTGAATCATCGGACAAAAGATTTTCCTCTCTGTCTCTCCTCTTCTCTGTATATCTGACTTTCCTATAAATAAATCAATCTTTAAAAAAAAAAAATGACCATGTCAGAGTTAATTCCCTTACTCTGTGTCCTCAAATGTCCACTCCACCTTCACATGACAGCTTAGTAGTCACTTCCTCTCAGCATTTAAGACATTCCTCCACAGGCTGCTGCCCCTAATGAGACATCAGCACTTTGTTCCCTGGCTCTTACACGGTACTGCCTCTTCATCCTTGCTGGGTGCAGTCCCGCTGTGTTTGGATGTGGGTTTATTTCTATCTATGTGTGGTACATAGAACCACTTGCAATAGCTCCCTGTTTGCCTGAAGTTCCACAAAGACTCAACTGGTGTGTTTCTGTCTGCTGTGGAAGGTCATCCAATGTGACTGGGCTTATGAACTGCTTTTGTCCTTACTGACATATCAGTAAGTGCAGATGTACTGAGGTTTTTACAAAACGCTTAACCCATAAAACAAAGTGTCAGCATCGCAGAACAGTGGCTCAGGTCACCACCGGGACGCTGACATCCTGTGCCCTAGTGGCAGTCACTGTCCCATTTCAGACCTACTCCCTGCTAATGTGCCCAAGAAGGAAGGTCTTGGGGCCCTGGACTCAAGTGGGAGACCTGGACAGAGTTCCACACTCAGGATCCTGCCATTTAGGGAGTGAGTCACCAGATAAACAACTGCAGACAACAGCGATGAATCCCACGCGGGGTCCCGCCGCGACTGCGCTGTCCCCGGGCCTTCTCCACAGCCGCGCCTGTCCGCTCTCCCACCACATACAGACAATGGCAAAAACCGGCCAAGCCCGGGGCCAGCCAGCCAGGCTGGATCGCACAGTCAGCCTCCGCCCCGGGCAGGCAGGTCGCGGGGCAGCGCGGCCAGGGAGCGGCCGTCCGGTGGGCGCCGCGTGGGCCAGGAGCGTGGAGGATCCCCAGGGTCCCCGCCGGCCGCCCACCCGGGACCCCGCCGGCCCACCCGGGACCCCGCCGGCCGCCCACCCGGGACCCCGCCGGCCGCCCACCCGGGACCCCGCCGGCCCACCCGGGACCCCGCCGGCCGCCCACCCGGGACCCCACCGGCCGCCCACCCGGGGCCCCGCCGGCCGCCCACCCGGGACCCCGCCGGCCCACCCGGGACCCCGCCGGCCGCCCACCCGGGACCCCGCCGGCCGCCCACCCGGGGCCCCGCCGGCCATCCCCGAGACTTCGCCGGCCGCCCACCCGGGACCCCGCCGGCCCACCCGGGACCCCGCCGGCCGCCCACCCGGGACCCCGCCGGCCCACCCGGGACCCCGCCGGCCATCCCCGGGGCCCCGCCGGCCGCCCACCCGGGACCAAGCTGGCCATCCCCGGCACCGAGCTGGCTATCCCTGGGGACCCCGCCGCCAGCGATCGTAGCCGCGGATCGCCTCCACTTGCTGCAAGGCTGCCGGGACTTGTAGTCGGCGCCGGCGTTCCGACGCTGCCAGGCGCGTGTCCTGCCGGGACTTGTAGTCCAGCGCCCGCTGGTCCAGGGCAGAGGGAGGACGGTGGGACTCGGAGTCCCAGGGAGCCGCGCGGCGACATCCTCGTCGCCCCGGTCACCACCGCCTCCGCGGCCGCCGGGGTCTCTCGCCCGCCGCCGCCGCTGCTTCTCGGGCCAGTCCGCGCGTCCCCGGGGCGGACGGAGGCTGCGGGTGGGAGCCCTCGCGGGCCCTGCGGCGCGGGCCGGGGGAGGCCGGGCTGGAGCCCCGGGGCGGTGAGGGCCGGGCCGGGCGGGGGCCGGGCGGCGTCCCGGGGCCCTGACGGCCGCCGTGTCCACAGCGGACTGACGCGAGCGCCGAGGCGCCGGCGGCCGGGCGAGCGCGGCGCCGACATGGCTCACCTCCGCGGATTCGCCAGCCAGGTGAGGCGGTGTCTGCGTCCCGCGGGGCGTGGGCCCGGCCGCCCTTCCCTGCGAGCGCCGGCAGGAAGCGCGTCCGCCCGGGCCCGGAGCCGAGGAAGCCGACGGGTCTGGGCACCCGGAGCCCGGCCGCCCGTGGCCGCTCACAGGCGCTGCGGGAGGCGACTTTGGCTTCGTGTTGGCTGTGGAGAGAAAAAAAAAATCCGTGGGCTGAGAAATGGAGCTGGACAGGGGCCCCCGGGGTAAGGGGCGCCCTTGCCAGGCGGGCCGGAGGGTGTTCTAGCCTCTGGTCGTGCCTTGCTGGGCAGTTCCCTGAGTGACGGCGAGGTGGCCGCCCTGCCCCTGGCCAGCCCGCAGCTGGGCCCTAGACGGTGTGGGGCAGATCCCCCAGGCCTCTGCTGCAGAGCCGGCGAGCACCTGGCACCCCCTCCCAGGAAGGAGTGGGCAGTCGGGTCACAGCCAGGGAGGCTCTCCCCACTAAGGCTGGTGGAGCGTGGCTGCCACCCTTGATGGTGGGATTCGGGGGTCCACGAGGCCATGCTCAGGATGCTGGGTAGGACCAGATCTGGCTCCCACTTTGTGTCCACCCAGTGGTTGGTCCGGCTGGTGGGAGTGGTGCCATGGGGCAGTGCTTTGAGGGTAGTGGACTGTCCTCGGCATGCCAGGAGGATGCAGGCTTACAGCAGCGGGCAGAGCTGATGGAGTCCCCAGGATGGCCACCCAGGGTTGGAGAGTAGATCAGGCCATTGAGGTAGGTGCCTCCCAGTGGCCAGGAGGGCTGGATCATTCTGGGCATGGTGGAGTGCTCATTGACACTACACCCACAGCTGACATGTAGAGGGCAGGAAGTGAGCACCTGTCAGGGTCTTGCCATGGGAGTGACCGGATGTCAGTCGGGGTCCTGCAATGGGGGTGGCTGGGTGTCAGTAAGGATCCTGCAATGGGGATGGCCGGGTGTCGGTCAGGGTCCTGCCATGGAGGTGACCGGGTGTCAGTCAGGGTCCTGCCATGGAGGTGACTGGGTGTCAGTTAGGGTCCTGCCGTGGGGGTGACCGGGTGTCAGGATCTTGCCATAGAGGTGACCGGGTGTCAGGGTCCTGCCGTGGGCGTGACTGGGTGTCAGGGTTCTGCCATGGAGGTGACCGGGTATCCCGGGTATCAGGGTCCTGCCATGGGGGTAGCCAGGTGTCAGTAAGGATCCTGCCATGGAGGTGACTGGGTGTCAGTCAGGGTCCTGCCCTGCGGGGTGACCCGGTATCAGTCAGAGTTGTCCCATGGTGGGGAGTAACCACTTGTCTGTTCGGGTCCTGTGCCAGGGAGTTAGTGCCTGTCAGGGTCCTGCCTTAGGGAGTGGCTGCCTGATCATCAGGGTCGTCCCATGGGGCGTGACCGTCTGTCAGGATCTCAGGGTTCATCACCAGGTTTGTCTTTCCTTACAGGTGGGTGGGCTCTTGCTTGTGCCTATCTGTGAGCAGTGGAGCCAGTGTGGCTTCTGGGCAATAGGAGTGAGGAGCTGATAAGTGCAACCTGAGGCCTTGGGCACCCCGGATTTTCTTGTGGTCCTGGTCTTGCACATTGGCTCTAGGCTGACCCTGGGTATCCATGATGGCCTGTCCAGACCGCAAGCATGGGTTGCACCTACCAGGTCTGGTATGGGGCTGTGCGTCTACTTGTGATAGGCAGGAAAAGGTTGCCTTTTTGCTCATCCATCCTAGCCTGGGCAGCAAGTCAAGGTACTTATTGATGCTGCAGCTGCTGGTTGGGCTGGTGTGCATCTCAAAGCCACACCATATTCGCTCAGAAGGACCCACTAGCAGGGAACTGCTCTGTGCTGTGCCTGAGGTGTCTATCTCCTGAAGCCTGTAGCTGTGGGTTAGACCCACAGCATGAGGTTGCCGTCTGGACCGGATTCTGTTTCGGGACTGACAGTGGTGGTGTGTTAAGGTATAGTTTCATGGTTAGGCCTTGGTGCTTGTTAACCTTGCAGGGTGCTGGTCTGCAGTTATCAGATATAGTTGTAGACGCCTCCCCTCCCAGTTCTCGTGCTTATGTCACACTCTGGGGACTGTCCCCTCCCCCAGGGGGGATGTTGAATTTTCTGAAGATTCCAGCAGGGGCTGAGGCTACCTCTCCAGGCCCCTGCTTATTGCTGGTGCCCAAGGTGTGCCCCTGCCCAGGGCAGCCTCTGGCTGGGTGTTACCTACCATGTCCACGCCTATCCTTTGGCCCATAGCACCCCCGTGTGGACCCCGAGGAACTCTTCACGAAGTTGGACCGCATCGGCAAGGGCTCCTTTGGTGAAGTGTACAAGGGCATCGACAACCACACCAAGGAGGTGGTGGCTATCAAGATCATCGACCTGGAGGAGGCAGAGGACGAGATCGAAGACATCCAACAGGAGATCACTGTACTCAGCCAATGTGACAGCCCCTACATTACCCGTTACTTCGGCTCCTACCTCAAGGTGCCAGTGGGCAGAGCCTTCTCTCTGGGCTGGGGGCCTGGGGGCCCACCTGCGTTGGAACCACCTTGATGAAGTGGATGCAGTCGTTGCTCTAGCCTTGGTTGTGTCTGCCCACAGAGCTTGGAGCTGCCTGCCTTGCCCCGCTTGGGTTCCTGGTGGGCTCCTCCCACCTGGGAGTGGGAGGGCCTACTCCCCTGGCCACTTCCAGGAGCTCATGGGTGGGCTTTTCTCTGTTGCAGAGCACCAAGTTGTGGATCATCATGGAGTACCTGGGTGGGGGCTCCGCACTGGACTTGGTAAGGTGTGGGCTACAGTACTGGGCGGCTGGCTTGGGGGAGGGCGAATCACTTTGTCCTGGGACCTGTGGCCCAGGGCTCTTCTGTTTGGTGTCAGTCAGGAGTTGGTGTTTGCACCCCAAGGCAGAGCACCCAGCTGGGGCCCCCTCGCCTGCTGTGTTCTGGCTGAGCAGCTCCCATCTGGCCTGGCAGTTGCAGGAACATAGGCCACCACTCTGGATGGGGACAACCTCTCTTGGAGAGGGGTGGGGTCTAGGCCCTGGCCATGAGTGGGGTTGGGTGGGGGAGCCGAGGCCCTGCTGTCCCCTCCTCTTCTCCAGCTGAAACCTGGCCCCCTGGAGGAGACCTCCATCGCCACCATCCTGAGGGAGATCCTCAAGGGTCTGGACTACTTGCACTCGGAGCGCAAGATCCATCGCGACATCAAAGGTGCTGCAGTCAGAGCATGGTACTCTGGGCAAGGGTGAGGTGGGGACCGTGGCTGCACTGCCCGTGGTCTGGCCTAGGGTGGGGTGGGTGCTGTGGTTACAGGGCTGTTGTCCAGTCTATGGTGGGGGCCGTGGCTGTGCTGCCCATGGTCTGGCCTAGAGCAGGGGCTGTTGCTTCACTGCCCATGGTCTAGTCTAGGGTGGGGGCCATGGCTTCACTGCTCGTGGTCTGGTCTAGGGTGGAGTGGGGGCCGTGGCTTCACGCTCGTGGTCTGGTCTAGGGTGGAGTGGGGACCGTGGCTTCACTGTTCGTGGTCTGGTCTAGGGTGGAGTGGGGACCGTGGCTTCACGCTCGTGGTCTGGTCTAGGGTGGAGTGGGGACCGTGGCTTCACGCTCGTGGTCTGGTCTAGGGTGGAGTGGGGACCGTGGCTTCACTGTTCGTGGTCTGGTCTAGGGTGGAGTGGGGGCCGTGGCTTCACGCTCGTGGTCTGGTCTAGGGTGGAGTGGGGACCGTGGCTTCACTGTTCGTGGTCTGGTCTAGGGTGGAGTGGGGGCCGTGGCTTCACTGCTCGTGGTCTGGTCTAGGGTGGAGTGGGGGCCGTGGCTTCACTGCTCGTGGTCTGGTCTAGGTTGGGGGCTGTGGCCACACTGTCTGTGGTCTGGGGTAAGGAACTGTCACTAACCCTGTGCCCTGTGTCCTGTCAGTCACACCTCTGCACTGGCTCTGTCACATCCTTGATGTTGGCAGCAGGTTAGATTTGCTGTCCCCCCTGTGCTTGTCCTCCTGAGGCCATGCCTGCCTTGGGCAGATGCAACTGGCAGAGCATGGGGTTTCCTGGCCAGCTTGTGGGGTAAGGTCCCCTCTGTTGAGCCTGAAGGGTGTCATTCTGCTGGGTTGTTCTGAGAGCCATGTGCTGAGGGCCTCCCAGGGCTGTGTTGGCACCCCAGTCACTGGGCTGCTGCTGGCAGCATTCCTGGGCCCCCTGCGCTGGGAAGCTGTGGGCAGGACTGCTGAGAGCAGGCCAAGCCTGACAGTACCTGTCCTGTGCCGAGCAGCCGCCAACGTGCTGCTGTCTGAGCAGGGTGATGTGAAGCTGGCTGACTTCGGTGTGGCGGGGCAGCTCACAGACACACAGATCAAGAGGAACACGTTTGTGGGCACACCCTTCTGGATGGCCCCTGAGGTCATCAAGCAGTCTGCCTACGACTTCAAGGTGGGCGGTGTGGGCGGCTGGGGCAGGGGTGCTGGCCGGCTTGGGAGCTGCATGCCACAGTGGTCCATGTGGCACCCCTTCCAGGCCGACATTTGGTCCCTGGGGATCACCGCCATCGAACTTGCCAAGGGGGAGCCCCCAAACTCAGACCTTCACCCCATGCGGGTCCTGTTCCTGATCCCCAAGAACAACCCACCCACACTCGAAGGCCCTCACAGCAAGCCCTTTAAGGAGTTCGTGGAGGCCTGCCTCAACAAGGACCCCCGATTTGTAAGTCCAGCCTGGGCGGGGTGGGTGGTTGGGCTTGGAGAGGGACCCAGGCCAGCACCCAGTCATCCCACAGTGAGGACCCTGGGGAGCCTAGTGACGGCTCCTGGTCCTTGACCTGACAGCGGCCCACGGCCAAGGAGCTCCTAAAGCACAAGTTCATCACGCGCTACACCAAGAAGACGTCCTTCCTCACTGAGCTCATCGACCGCTACAAGCGCTGGAAGTCGGAGGGCCATGGCGAGGAGTCCAGCTCCGAGGACTCGGATATGTAGGACTGGAGGGGCTGGGGTGGGGTTGGGCGGTGGGCTTGGTTAGGCTCCTCCCCTGTGCCTGAGGTCACCCTCTTTATCCTTCCCAGCGATGGCGAGGCTGAGGATGGGGAGCAGGGCCCTGTGTGGACATTTCCCCCAACTGTCAGGCCCAGCCCACACAGCAAGCTGCACAAGGGGACGGCCCTGCATGGCTCACACAAGGTCTGTCCTGTCCTGTCCAGCCTTGGGGCTAGCTCCATCTTGACTTCTGAGAGCAATGACATGGGGTCAGCGAGGACCCGTGGTCCAGCGTGTGCTTACCTGGAGCCCAGACAAGGAGCTGGGGGTGGAGTGGGGGATCTAGACAAGCTGGGAGTGAAGTTTGGGACCCAAGGCCTAAACAAGGAGCTGCGAGTGGAGTCGGCGGGCGGCGGCGGGGGGGTAGTCCCTGAGCCCTATGGACCATGGGTACAGCTGTTTCAGAGATGAAGAGTGACCCCAAGGGACTCCATTGGGTAGTGGGGGGCAGTGCTGTATATGCCAAGGCTGTCCTTGCCACTGTGGCCCAAGGGAAGTAGGGCGGTGACCAGGGCCATGGTACCCTGACACTTGCCCACTCTGTTTCTTGGCTTCCTCCAGTCTGCTGAGCCGGTCAAGAGGCAGCCCAGGTCACAGTGTCTGTCCACGCTGGTGCGGCCCGTGTTTGGAGAGGTAAGGTGGCTGGGCCTGCAGCCTCTCCCTGCAGTAACCACAGGAGTCCCTGGTGGCAGATGCCAGCTGAACCTCTGGCAGGCCTCTGCAAGGTGCTGCGTATACGGCGCCGGGAAGATGGCATGCCTCTTGGAAGGAGACCTTGTGAAGGTCCACATAGGCAGTGGTCGTGTTGGGCTGGATCAGGCAGTGCATCTGGGGTTATTGGGTTGTTTTTGAAAATATTTATTGGTGATAACAAAAAACTCCTCCCCAGAAGGCCACAGTGCCTGGGGTAGAAGTAGGGGATAATGTCTAGGGCCACGAATGGGAACTCAGGCAGGTCCCCCCAGGGGACAAGGTACCACATGAGCTGTCCCCATGGGCCCCAGAGGAGAGGTGGGGCCCATGGAGGGAGCATGTAGTCCCCAGGCAGTGCTGGGTGGTAATCCTGGTCAGGCCTCGGTGGGCCCCCACAACCTCTGGTCAGGGGTCAGGGGTCAGAAGTCAGCTGCAGTTCTCTCCACAGCTCAGGGAGAAGCACATGCAGAATGGTGGGGGTCTGGGGGCACTAGAAGAGCTGGAGAACGCCTTCAGTCTGGCTGAGGAGGCATGCCCGGGCATCTCGGACAAGCTGGTGCTACGGCTGGTGGAGCGTGTGCAGAGGTGAGGCCTGGCTTCGGGCCATGCACAGAGGGTTCCGCTTGACCTCACTGGTCCGCAGTGACTTGCTGCATAGCTTGCTGCCAGGCAGTGATGGCTGGGACTGCCTGTAGGTTGCGGGGTCCCAGCCCCAGCTGCATGCAGCTGCACCCAGCTCTCCCTGGGACTTGGCCTGGGCAGTGATGGCTGGGGGGCTGCCTTCCCTCCTCCACAGGTTCTCGCACAGCAGGAACCACCTGACCTCCACCCGCTGAGAGCTCGGCCTCGCATCTCAGCACTGTTGGACCAGGATGTGTCAGCTTGCAGGCCACCTGCCAAGGACAGGGCAGCCCTGCAGCCATGGCCTGACAGCAAGGGCTGGGCAGTTCTGTCTCCTCCCAAGGCCCACAGGCACTGTCTCCGTAAAGTATGTGTGTCACTGGGACGTCTTGTTTTTTAAGAAGTGAACTTTGTTCCCTTGATAATTTCATAGATTCATCCCCACCCCTTTGAATAAAGACCTGAACTGGTGAGTGCTGCCCCACCTCCCCTGGAGAGGGTGGCGGGCACAGCCATGTGCTGGCTCCTGGGGAGCGCGTGGGTGCCACAGGCACTTTGGTTTCTGTTTGTCCAGGGGACAGGGGCCCCCTGGCCTGACTGAGCTACACATCTGCCTGTGGGCTGTAGGACTGCCAGCTGTGGGCCTGCCCATCCCTCCACTAGCCTGTCGTGGCCTCAGTGTCTGGAGGTGCCCATGGCTGTCCTGGCTGGGGGCACATGGACAAGTGGCGGCTACTGTTGGGCTCCTTGTCCAGGATGTCCTCGTCCAGGCAGGACGCACTGCAGTCCCTGGCCTCCTGTGCATCCTGCGACCTGCTGGCGCTCCCAATCACCTCCATCCACCTGCAGAGGAAGACAAGATTGGGCTGCAGGCGCCTCCTGAGAGCCAGGGCACAAGGGGCGTGTCACACAGCTCCTACCCGACCCGGGCTTCTCCCAGAAGTCACCTCTCAAACGTGTACTTGCTTTCAGCCCGGAAAAAGTAGACGTGGGATCTGAATTGCAGCTTGAAGACGTAGTCCTTGTGGATGCTGTCATCTTCCCTGGGGACACTCACACTGTAGCCCAGCAGTGGGAGGCTGGCCAGGGGGCAGGTGTCCTGGAGGCCACACAGAACTCAGGTTCGGGGGTCCACCATTCCAGACCTCCCCCTAGAATGCCAGTGCAAGTGGTGGGGCCAAGGTCCCTATTGATGAGGGTGTCCCCGCACCCTCGTGTGCTCCAGGTGGGGAGGATGGGGTGCACAGGTGGTGCTGGCCCACACCTGGTGGCTTTTGTAGAAGAACAGACAGAAGTTGGTGACGACGACCCAGAGCTTCTGCCAGCCGCTGCTGTTCTTGAACTTGCGTAGCAGGTATCCCGAGAGCTGGTTCTGTTGGCAGTCAAAGTCAGCGTTGGTCTTGTGGAAAAGACCATGAGCTGTCCCCTGACTGCAGTGATCCCGGGAGAGCAGAGGATAGGACAGGGAGGGGCAGGCTGTCTCACATGGCCTGCCCCCTCCGAGGCCAGCTGGTAGCATTCCAAGCCCCTCGTGGGTGATGGGCATTTGTCATGGGGTTGCTGGGCTAGGAGGGGTGCAAGGAGACTGCATGCAGGTAGCAAGTAGGATGGCTGACTGCTAGTCACCCTAGGGAAGTCCGTGCACAGGCCCGGGGGCGCTACAGTACATGTGGGGGGTTTCGGGAGGGCAGTTCTTGGTGGAGGTGCTACCTCAACAGCTGCACTGTGGTCAGCTCTGGACACGCTTGTGTTCCTGTACCAGCACACATGTACCGTGGTATTGACCCGGTGTGGGCTTTGGGTGCTCCAAGCTGTCACTTCTGCCTCCTGTTCCTCGGAGACCTCACTGGAAGACGCTGGGGGCAGGATGCAGAGACTGAGCATGGAATCAGGGGACAGAGACTCCTACCAAGCTGGCTCTCTCTCGCAGTGGGGTCTTCTGGGAGGGGCACTGGGCAGAACTCACAGGGCCCTGATGTGCGCATGGTGTCAGCTGGCAGTGCCCCGGCTGTGTTGCTGCTGCTGTTGGCTGCCTGGATTGCAGTATTGAGGTCTCGCGTCCACTTGTCCTTCTCCAGCCGCGTGCTGTAGAAAGAAGAGCTAGGCTGCTCTCCTGGGCCTCGGGGTCAGGCCTGTGAGGACAAGGCACCCTCCCAGCAGCAGGGTGAACAGTGCAGGAAGGTCCAGGCAGGACCCTGCAGGGCTCACCACGAAGCTGACACTGCTCGCCAGTGGGAGGGGCGGCCCGTTTGTCACCTAGGAGGCCCTCTTGGAAGTTCAGGTCAGCCGGGACCCCCATCCCTGAGAGATGTCTGCACCCTTGGGTTGCACACATAAAAGGGGGCGGGGTGTCCTGGCCATCAAACAGATGGGCCTCGGGATCCTCCACTCATGCCCAGGGAGTGCTGGAAGTGGAGACAGGGTGGGGGCTCACCTGGCTGCCAGCACCAGGGTCTTCTGAGCTGCATAGATGGTGAAACAGTGTGGGCCACCCTCACCTTGAGCCTCCTCCACCTGCAAATAGGAGCCAAGGCTGACTTGTCTGGGAACAGGCAGGAACCAGCAGGCAACACAGCAATGCTAGGGGACTGGGCAACATCAGGGGACATGGCATTGCTGGGGCATTGCTAGGGCACATGGGATCAACAGGGGACAACAATTACTAGGGAACACGGAATTGCCAGGCAACACGACATTGCTAGATTCAGTGCTTGGAAGTCCTGTCCAAGTCTGAATGTGGCCAGGAGGGATCCGGTTGTCCCCAGGCATGACAGCTGCCACCCGGGGGGGTGGGACTGTGAGCCAGAGAGCACCTGCTACTCACCGGTGGGTCCAGCACTATCAGCTGAAAATAAGCAAAAGGAGAGAGACTGAGCATCTTTGTGGTCGGGGAGGGAGGTGGCCGGTTTGTGTATAAACTAAGCATTAACGGCCTCATGGATCCCAGTCGGCAGTGAGTTCACAGTGATGTCAGCCTGAGGCTTCAAAGGAGCTGCTGGCTGATGGGACTAGTCCTGCCACAGCCTGAGAACAAGGAGCTGGCACCACCATGCCCTTTCTGTCAGGTGCAGATATGGCTTCCTGCCAGCTGCTGAAGCTCAAGTTGGGCAAGGACACCCAAGCAACGTGGGTGATGGCCAGCAAGACCATGTCTGGGGTCACCATTCCCTAAACTATGTGAATATGATGCAGTTTCCTGAGTCAGCTCCTGGTGGTGTTTCCAGAAGGGTCTGCTCAAATGTTGAGGGTCACAGCAGGGAGGGCAGATGGCGATGGGGTACATGTTCTCATGGAGAGCTTGACAGGATGGCCACAGTGAGAAGGGGGACAAGATGTAACGTTTCTGCATCTATGAAAACGGTCCAGGCAGGCAGCTTGAGTGAAAATGAACTGTTAATGAAGTACCACTCTGGTCTGTGCTTGGAGACTGGCAAGTCCACAGGACAGAAGCCTGAAGGAAAAGGTGGACCTGGGCTGAGCAGCCTCGGACTGCAAGGTCCCACGTGGGCTCCTTGCTCTGCCCGGCTCCCAGCATCGTGATGGAGTACACCCTTAAAATAGTGACTGCTCGAGTGTCACTTGTGAGACACCCAGTCTCTGGATCTCAGACCTAGCTGTCATAGTATTCAGGGACTGAGCCCACTGGTGGATGACTATCTTGCTTCTCAACTACTCTGTCACTGAAATAAATCTACGCGTGTCTGCCAGTCCCCTGCTGCGTATTCTAGAATACTGGAACACACAGCCCATCAACATGGAGCCTGAACTCCACCAGACAAAACCAAACACAAATGGGAAAGAGGGAGCAGTGCTTGTGACCCACAAGAGCTGGCTAGAGTCTGCCCTCCCTGCAGACAGGCAGGTGACCCTGAGTGGAAAGGCTCTGTGCACGCAGCACCCGTCCAACAGCCTCTTCTGACGTGTACAGTGTCAGACTGCGTCCTGGGCTAGAATCTGCCTTCAGGGCTGAAGGCTGGAGAAAGAGGCCCACAGTCTGCTAACCTGTATGGAAAAACAAGATGCATCTGTGACAGGAGCCAGGCCCAGCTCCCTGTGCACTGCTTGTCCCTGCAGCCCAAGAGAAGAGGAGTTGAAGTGTGGGACAAACATTTGGCCTGTTGACCGCTTTGCTGTTACCCAAAAAGCACTGACCACAACAAGGGCCAACTGCAGGACCACATGGAAGCGAGGGGTTCTCTGTCCTCGGAATACACCTGGAAGCACCAACGCTTAGTGGCGGTGCCATCCAGGAGTGTATCCCGTGAGACTCAGGTGTGAGCGTTTCAGCACAGTGCACGTGGGCCTGTGCATGTGCTGGAATTCTCCCACGTGAGAGCAGTACTGGGGGCAGCTGGCCTTGCCCTGTCTGGAAGAGTGTTTTAGGCACCAAGAGCAGAGGCCAGGGAAAAATGAGAGAAGCCAGAAGATGGGCTCACACCGCAGCTACTGGTCACTGTGTGATGCAAGGAGGCCGGGCCAGGCCCAGACTCCCAGCAAGGAAGCCCAGCATCACTCACCAGCATGCCGTGGAGTGGGAGGAGGCTGCGTATCCGGAAGTGGCTGCTCCCTGGGACACCTTTGCTTGTGTATAGCAGCATATCTGAGAACTGAGTGGTGGGAAGCAAAGTGACAAAGTCTCAATTTCATAAACAACTCAGACAGTGGCGGTCACAGCTGGCTGGCTAGCCACAGTGTTGTGGCAGAAAGGACTACCCTCATGCATTTGGCCACGGTGGACCAGAAGTGAGCTGCAGCCAGCTCTTGGATCCAGCTGGTGTGGCTCAGAGCTGACCACACAGAGCCCAGGGAGAGGCTCTCCCCCATGTCTGCTCCTGTCTGCTGTGGGCAGGATGAGGAAGGGGGCTGGCTCCTGCTGTAGTCCTAGAATCTGCCTGGGTACTGTCTGTTACCACCTAGACCAAGGCTTCCGTGCTGGGCCAGAGGGCAGCTGGGGGCCCCTCGCCTGCAGCAGGGGACATGGCCTAGGTGCCCAAGAACCTACCAGAAAGAACATCCTCTGCTGTAGCCCCTTTCTTGTGAGCTTGTGTAGGCAGCCCTCACGGATGAACTCCTGAAAGAGACAAGGCCACTCAGTGGCCAGGGGGTGGCCCTGGCTCAGTTGTGCCAAGACTGAAATAAAAAGAACTGGTTCAAAATCCACTCAGACCTGCTCAGCCTGGGAACCACTCTGCTCCCACTGGCTTCACTTCTCTGAGCTCCCCCATTCTCAATATGTCCAAATAAGGTTGTCAGGCATCATTACATAGTTAGGCTTTGTGTGTGTGTGTGTGTGTGTGTGTGTAGACAGGAAGCAGCATGTTGATATGTGTGTATAAACAGGAAATGTGTGTGTAGACAGGAAATAGCATGTTAATGTGTATGTGTGCAGACAGGAAATGTGTGTGTAGAGAAGAAATAGCATGTTAATGTGAGTACATATAGACAGGAAATACACCAGTGACAGTCAAGCAGCAGGGAACTGCTGTAATGTATGTGACAGACTATATGAAAGGATGACAGAAACTGAGACACCCATGGGAGAAAACGTCTAGAACTGAACTTCACATCATGATCTGTTGGCTTTAAAGGAGAAATCTGAGAGGGGCCGGTTGAAGAGATCCTGTGTGTGTGTGAAAGGAGTTGGTATGTATGTGCAGACTACAGGTGGGTGTCTGAGACAGAGTGAGTTCATGTGCGATACAGAGATAGTGTATGAATCTGTCTTTCACCTTCTGGTTCACTCCCCAAATAGCTGCAACAGCCAGGGCTGGGTTAGGCCAAAGTCAGGAGCAGTTGGGCCATTTGCAGCTGCCTCCCAGGCACATTAAGAGGAAGCTGCTTCAGAACTGGTGCTCCAAATGGAATGCCAGTGTCCAGGCGGCTCACTCTACTGGGCTAGCCACAACACTGACACCTAAATAACACATCTAAAAAATGTGAACTTTGTGGTTTTATTTATTTATTTTGCTTAAGAAAATGACCAGGTTGCCTGGCTAAATCCTCACTTTGAAAGTGTGGGGGTCCCATGTGGATGCCAATTCATGTCCCAGCTGCTCCACTTCGAGTCCAGATCCCAGCTTATGGCCTGGGAAGGCAGTAGAGGACGGCCCAAAGGAGCATGATAACCTAGAAGAAGCTCCTGGCTTCAGACTGGCTCAGTTCTGGCCATTTGGGAAGTGAAACAGTGGATGAAAGATCTCTCTCTGTTTCTCCTTAAATCTGATCTGCCTCCCCAATAAAAATAAGGACAAAAGAAGAGAAAGGAAATTGGGGGCCTGGCACCATGACCTAGTAGTTAAAGTCCTTGCTTTGAGTGTTCCAGGATCCCAAACGGGCGCCAGTTCTAATCCTAGCAGCTCGCTTCCCATCCAGCTTCCTACCTGTGGCCTGGGAAAGCAGTGGAGGATGGCCCAAAGACTTGGGACCCTGGACCCGTGTGGGAGACCTGGAAGAATCTCCAGGCTCCTGGCTTTGGATTGGCTCAGCTCCAGCCGTTGCGGCTGCTTGGAGAGTGAACCATCTGACAGAAGATCTTCCTCTCTGTCTCTCCTCCTCTCTGTATATCTGCCTTTCCAATCAAAATAAATAAATCTTAAAAAAAAAAATTGGCGGGCCCGGCGCAGTGGCGCAAGTGGTTAAAGGTCCTCGCCTTGCACGCCCGGGATCCCATATGGGCGCCGGTTCTAATCCCGGCAGCCCCGCTTCCCTTCCAGCTCCCTGCCTGTGGCCCGGGAAAGCAGTCGAGGACGGCCCAAAGCTTTGGGAACCTGCACCCGCGTGGGAGACCCTGAAGAGGCTCCTGGCTTCGGATCGGCATAGTATCGGCCCGTTGCGCTCACTTGGGGAGTGAATCATCGGACGGAAGATCTTCCTCTCTGTCTCTCCTCTCTGTATATCCGCCTTTCCAATGAAAAAATAATAAAAATAAATCTTTAAAAAAAAAAATTGGCCACCAGGTCAAAATATTTTTCTGGGAGCAATGCAATGACTCAGTTAGCAAATCCTCCACCTGCAAGCACTGGCATCCCATATGGGTGCCAATTCATGTTCTGGCTGCTCCATTTCCGATCCAGCTCCCTGTTTATGGCCTGGGACGGCACTAGAGGATGGGCCAAAACCTTGGGACATTTGCACCCACGTTGAAAACCCCAAAGGGGAGCCTGGCTTCAGAATGGCTTAGCTCTAGCTATTGCGGCCATTTGGGGAATGAACCAGTTGATGGAAAATCTTTCTTTGTCTCTGCTTGCCCCTGTAAATCTTCTTTCCCACAAAACGTAAATTTCTAAGAGCAAAACACTTTGCCAAAGCAAAGTCACTCACCCTGCCGGGCGCAGCAAGGTTGTCTATGCCGATCAGGACCCGCTGCAGCTCTGCCAGCTTCTGGGAGTTCTCAAGGCGGGTGAGGTTATGCTGCAGTGCAGTGGTCACCTCAGAGACGGCCTGCAGAGCACCTGCACAGAGAGCCCACCCACTGCCTGCAGTGATTCTCTGCTGGGATTGGTGCCTGAAGCTTCTTGACGAGGTGGTTGTCTCTCAGTGCAGAACAAGTGTGGCCTTGGGAGTCCGGGCCACATGGCATCCTCAGTGGACCCTCAGGGGCCACACCATGACAGAGGACTCCTGCTCTAAAGGACGCTGACCAGCAAGGTGGCCGACAGGGGGCGCTGTCTGCCTCATAGCATGCTCATCTGGGGAGCCAGGGAAGGCTGAGCACTGACCCTCACCCAATGATGGACTCAGTGACATTCACTCTGGCAGTTCCGTGCCATCTGGAGGCTCTTGCCTGGCTGTCCATCAGGACCACCATAGTGTTGGAGTTCCTCCTGCAAGCCCATGGTGTGCACAGCCTTGCTCGGTGCCTGGATGGTCTCCCAGCACAGCCTCGCTAGAGCTGGCCCTTGGGGCAGCTGCTGTTTTCGACATGCCCTTGGAACAGCCCAAGCCATTGGAGCAGGTGTGTGGTATGACCAGGGCACACATGCTGCCCTGGGGAAGCCCCCTCAAGATGAAACTGTATGGCCCTGTTCTGTGGCCCCCTCCTTTGTCCAGCTCACACCTGAAGCTGCCAGGGAGACTGGGGCTTGGTAAGCTCTCACACTGCAGCCTGATAGTGTCAGCAGGGCACTCACTGCTGGGCGCCGTCGAGACGTAAGTCATGAACAACACAGAATGTGTGTGAGCAAAGCCTCCGCCCCTCTTGCATCAACTGGTGAGATGGGGCTGACAAGGAGCCTGACAGGTTGTGAGGCACAGGGATCCCTCAGATGCTCCGTGTGCCCAGGGGCAAGGCAGGCTGGGCTCTGGCCTGCATAACCTTTTGGGCTGCCCTTTCCTGCCATCTTTCCAGTAGCATTGTGCTTTAGGGGTTGGTATTGTGGTGCAGCAGTTTAAGCTGCCACCTCATTGCTGGCATCCCATATGAGCATCAGTTCAAGTCCTGGCTGCTCCACTTCTGATCCTGCTCCCTGATACTGTACTCAGGAAAGCAGAAGACGGCCCAAATGTTGGACTCCTGGCACCCACAAGCACTCCAATGGTGTTCCAGGCTCCTGGCTTCAGACTGGCCATTTGGGGAATGAACCAGTAAAGGACGATCCCTTTCTCTGTATCTCAACTCAGTAAATACATCTTTAAAAAGTGTCAGAGAGAAGAAGAGGAAGAGATCTTCTGTCTGCTGGCTAACCTCACAGATGGCTGCAATCTGTGAGGCCAGGGCCAAGGCGAAGCAGGAACTGGGAGCTCTAGTCTCAGCTATCCACATGGGAGTCATAGTCCATTTCTTGCTGCCTCTCAGGCACGTTGGCAGGCAGACAGACTGGAAGTGGAACAGCTGGAATGGGTAATCCTGTATGGGATGTAGCATTGCAGGCAGTAGCAGTCTAACCCATGGCACCACAGCACCAACGCCAACATACAAGAAAACGGCTGACACCATGAGAGCCCCTGTGCTTCTTGCACCTGTGGGTATCTGTGAGAAGTGCTGGGGGTGTTCACTTGAAACCTTTAATGCAGGCTCCTTGACTGGGCTAGCATGGCCCAGGCTCTGCTGTGCTTCAGAGCCAAGCCCTCCAGGACACAAAGGCCAAGGCAGCAGGTCATAGTGAGAATGGCAGCTCTCAAATGCACTTGTAGGGGACCCAGGCAGCACGCCACCTATTGTGACCCCTGTGGGAGGTTATATCTTCCTGTGCCTTCAGATCTGTAGCTGAGAAGGGCCTTGCCCTCACATGGTGGAAAGGACAGGTTCCACTCTGTTGTGGCCTGGGACCTGCTTTCCATGGCCACTGATCAGTACACTGTCAAGGTAACAGATCCATGTTGTACTCACCATGGCAGTCAGCGTAGTCATGATGCCCAGGTGGGTAGTGCTCACACAGCCGGCTCAGCAGCAGACGCAGGTGCACCAGCCGCTGGCTAGGCTTCAGCAGGAATGCGTTGAGAGGCAGGTAGCAGACTTTCTGGAGCTCAAACTCCTTGTAAACTGCCTCCAGCTTCTTAGAGCACTGGGTGGCCTTTTCCAGTTCCGTCAGGACCTCATCATGCTTTTGGAAGTAGCTGATAAACTCCTGTGGTCGCACCAAAAGAAGGTTTAGGTGAGATGTGACAGAGGTGGTCCCAGGGACAGAATGTCCCATCTGCAGACCCCAGCAGAGCCCAATGGCCATCGGGCCTGGGAGGTGGAGGTGTCCTGCACCATGTGACCTCTACCCGACCTGTGGCTTCTTCCAGTGTCAGCCACCACCATGCTCTTCATGGACCCATCTGCTGCTCACCTGGTTGAGTGGACCAGAGCTGGGAGGGGCCTCACATCTCAAAGGGACACAGTGAGGGAGTGCTAGGCCAGGGCAACAGACCACACTGAAGCCCAGCGGGGCTGTATTCTGGAGTGGGGCAGCAGTCTGTTGACCAGTCATGGACATGGTATGACCATGCCTACATTCATGTAACACATTAAGGATCGTGTGCATGTGAGATCTGAGAGTAAAGCCTATGTGTTAAACAAGTCCCGACCTCTATAAGGAGTGAGAACAGTGAAGATGCTGTGGGGCCTTGTGCCAAGGGGGACTGTTCTGGAGAGTATGGATGGCCCTGAGAGGCCCAGGTTCAGGAAAAGGTTGTACCTTCAAAGGGAACCCTTTTCTCCCCAACACGTGGTGAGGGTCCAACACCTGCTTATGAGGGAAACACTCCTGGCTCAGCAGGGAGCCTGTCCTTGGGGGAGCCTGTCTCGTGGAAGCCTATCTGGGAGAGCCTGTAGGGACATGGGGAGCCTGTCCAAAGGGAAGCTTGTCCAGGTGGCATTGTTTCTAGAGTGCACCTGTCGGCAGTGTTGGGGAAGCTTTCCTGAGGGGAAGCTGTCTGCAGGAGTTTGAGGGGAACTTGTTCACAGGGAACCTCTCTCAGGCAACCTGACTTCGGGTGTATAACACGTGTCTGGGGAGCTCCACCTGAGAGGAGTGGATTCAGAGCGGAACCTGTCTTGAAGGGAACCCGTTGCAGGAGTGTTGTCCTGAAGGCGATGGCTAGTTAGGAAAAGCTGTTCTGAGGAGCTGCAGAGGCAGAGTTGGCTCTAAAAACACTATTCTGTCAAATGCTTTTTTTTTTTGATCAAACACCTTACAGGAACTTCTGAGGGTGGCTGTTCCTCCTGTCGGGAGGAACACTGTGTGTGACCGGGGAGGGGCAGGCATTCCTAGGGGACTCACATGAACCTGTGTGGAAGTAAGTCTGCTCTCTAGATTGTCACCTTGTGTATTCATGCCAGTTCTGTTGCCACACAGACCTGTCCTACCTGTAACTGACGCATGTTCCTGAGCAAGATGTCCCCTAATCGCTGGTGAGCACCAAAGGGTCCTTCCCTGAGGAAATGAGAACAGAGGCTGCTGGGAACACCCTGGTTTGCCAATAGCATAACCAGCATCGACAAGGTACTCTGAGGTGGATGACCCCATATCATAACCTGAATTGAATTAAAACATTATTCCAAGTTTGGCATTTCCTAAAAATGGTGATAACCACAGGGCAGAACACGGCTTGGGAAGCCCGTGTCTTGTTTCCACGTATCTGTGACTGAGTCCCGTCTTGGCTCCCATCCAGCTTCCTGCCGATGCACCTGTGAGGCAGTGGATGATGGTCCAAGCACTTGGGTCCCTGCCACCAACGTGGAAGACCCAGACGCAGTCCCTGGTTCCTGACTTTGGCCTGGCCCAGACATGGCTATTGCAGGGACCGAGGGGATAAATCACTGGATGGAAGATGTTTGCCTGTCATTCTGCCTTTCAATGAAAAAGTTAAAGCAAGATGACAACATTAGACAAAAATAATTCACGCACTTTTAGCCTGCTGCTTTCCTTTTCTGGAACAAGACATACAGAGGTGAGTACAGATTCATACCTCTCCCACAGGGTTCAAATACACTGATGAATACTGGTTCCTGTGAATTCATTTGTTATTCTGGTTTATTTAAAAAGTTTCTAAATTTGAAAGACAGATTTATGGAGAGGAGGGAGAGGGAGAGAGGGAGAAAGAGAGAATCCTCCATCTGCTGGTTTATTCTCTACATGGCCATAATGACCAGAGCTGAGCTGACTCCAAGGCAGGAGCTTCCCCCAGGTCTGCCACGTGTGTGCTGACGGCTAAGGACTTGAGTCATCCTCTGCTGCTTTCACAGTCATAAGCAGGGAGCTGGATCCAAGCTGGAGCAGCTGGGATTTAAATTGGTATCCATAGGGATGCTGGCATCACAGATGGAAGCTTAGTCAGCTATACCACCTTGGGTGCCACTATGGCACTATGGCATCCAAGGTGCCAGCCCTGTTAGTATTTCTGAAGCTGGAAGGACCCCAGTGTCCGTGGTGTTACCAGAGTGCCAGGCGCTGCTCCACCTCCTGCAGGAAGGCCCTATGGAACTCGTAGACAGGGTCCATGTTGGAGAAGAGCAGGGTCATTAGGGTTGTGGGCACAGTCTTCTCCTTGGCCAAGGCGCTGCGGAACCACTGTGAGAAGACCCAGAGGTCACACTGCCCCTCAGGGCCTGTGATCAGTGGCACTGCCGAGGGGGATGGCTCAGTCAGCACCCTCAATCCCCAGGGGGATGGCTCAGTCAGCACCCTCAATCCCCAGGGGGATGGCTCAGTCAGCACCCTCAATCCCCAGGGGGATGGCTCAGTCAGCACCCTCAATCCCCAGGGGGGTGGCTCAGTCAGCACCCTCAATCCCCAGGGGGGTGGCTCAGTCAGCACCCTCAATCCCCAGGGGGGTGGCTCAGTCAACACCCTCAATCCCCAGGGGGATGGCTCAGTCAGCACCCTCAATCCCCAGGGGGATGGCTCAGTCAGTACCCTCAATCCCCAGGGGGGTGGCTCAGTCAGCACCCTCAATCCCCAGGGGGGTGGCTCAGTCAACACCCTCAATCCCCAGGGGGATGGCTCAGTCAGTACCAGTCATTCACCCTCCTCAATGACTGCTCAGTTTTGAAGTGTCACAGGGACACTGGATCTCAATGTTCTGACCTTAGGCTTAAAACACATTTAGAAGGTTTATGGAAGTATGTGTCATGAAAAACAAAACAACAAAAGAACAACTATACAAAGTATCCCTTAACTGCGGGATGCCCTCTGCTGTGTTGTCGGGACAGGGCCTGGGCCTGTGCTCATACCACAGTGATGACTTCAAGATCCTTGAGGTGAGTGCGCTCTGTGGCGAGCAGCTCCTTGGCTATGAAGTAGGTCTTGTCTTCTGGCAGGCGCTGGAAGAAGCAGAGTGGCTGTTAGCAGGCGGCTGAGGGGCACAGAGGGTACTGTGCTCAGTTGTCACCATCAGGGCTTATAGTAGAAGCAAGGACACAGAGCAGACCAGGACTACTTCCCTAGGTCCTGTGTTGTGTTCTATAGAGAGAAGAACTGTGGCCCAGAACCACTCCTGGCTCTGAGATGAAATCACTGTCCCAGTTCTGTGACAGACACTGTCAGCTGAGTGCACATTGAACCTGCTGAAGATGGCTGAAGCAGCCCATGTGACCACCCCTGCCACACACCAGGTGGTAGCTGAGCCTCCTGGGCATGTAGGGGTCTCTGCCCCCACCCCCTCCCTGCTCCAGGGTGCTACCCAAGGTTCACAAAGACAACACAACTCTTCCATGTCCTGGACTCCTTGATGGAGTTCCTGCTCTCTCCTGAGTAGCTCACGGTCATTCACTGAATCACAGCCTGTGTCCACTGAGCACACATCTGTGGGATACACTGACCCAGCGCCTGGGATGTTCTGGGTCCCTGCTTGTTCAAAGCGGAAGGCAGGAGAAGCTCCTGGTTGGCCCCTGCCCACCCTAGCATCCAGACTGGCTAAGGAAACTGCTCCCTCAGCTGTCTGGTCGGGGACTTGGGGTGGCCCTGGGGCAGGCAAGGAGATACCCACCTTGTGCTTTGGCTCCTCCTCATTGTCCAAGCCGGCTCCAGCGTTGCTAAGGGCAGGGCTCAGGAGAGGGGATGAGCCCTGCTCAGCAGAGCCCAGAGTCCCCTGAAATGTGGGGCTCAGGCCCAGCTGGCTCTTCTGGCTGGAGCGAGAAGGCAGAGGACTGTCCGTGGAAAGGCCTGGGAACAAATGGGGCAGGTAGGGTGCGAAGTGAGAATGTCGTCTCCCCCACCTCCCCTACCACCGTCCCCAGCCTCTGCAGCATGCGCTACCCAGTCCACAGCCCCAGGTTCCTTTTTGCTCTAGCCATATGTAACTGTGCCGAGCAACAGCAGGCATCACAGCAGAGCTCAGTTGATGAGGCTGCTCTTTGGTTCCTTCACTTTTAGTAGTGAGGGTGTTATTTTGATTTTAATATAGCAGGTTTTTTTCCTTCTTAAATCAATGCTTGCTTTTTAATAGACAGGCACAAATGATGAGAGATATTTCAATACACAACACATAATAAAGAAATGTCCTTAGGTTTTTATCTCTCCAAGATTGGCAATACAGTGCCAAATTTTCAAGACACCTTGATAATGGTCTTGGGAGAAATTTACCTGTAGTTCAAAAGCCTCCAGGACTAGCACACTCTGATGGTTCTAACTGCCTAATGCCTTAGCCCCTAAACTGACTAGTCACTTCGCAATGCTGGGAGAGAGCAATGCACCTGCACCTCGTCACCACACCCCATCTGCACAGAGGGACCCACGCCTCTTCACCACACCCCATCTGCACGGAGCAGGGCCTTCTCACATCCAAACTTGGCATATTGAACCCTAAACACATCCAGGTGAGCAGGTTCATGTACAGGCAGCTCCTGGCTCCTGAGCCCAGGCCAGGCAGCAGCATGGCACTCTGGGATGGGCAGGGAGGAGTCCTGATTGTCACACTGACAAATGATTCAGGCTGCGGTTGGTGTCACCACAGCAAAGTGCATCTCTGAAATCCTCACCAGAGACACTTCAGACATGCAGGAACACAAAGAGATTACATATGCCTTTATACACTCATTGAGTCTGCAAAACAACCTCAAAATCACCATTGCCTCCTATTCCACTCAGTGCCACATGGGCTTGTGCCCAGCCCTGCCCCTGGGGGTCAGGTACACGTAGCTAGGCACAGTCAGAATTAGAGAAAAATTCAACCCTTCACAGCTCTGTTGAAAGCAGCTCACCACAGCACCTCACAGGTCACCACAGCACCTCACAGGTCACCTGCTGGCCACCGGCTGTGTTTCTCAGCAGCAGCAGAGATGAAACTGGGTAAGCAGCATGGTGAACCTCACTGCCCTGCTGGGGCTGGCAGCGGTGCCAGCCATTGTGGGAGTGATGGCAACACCAAGTGAGCAGTGTACATCTTACTACACAGCCTTTTTATCAGCACCCCCAGGGAAGGGACCCCCTAACAACACAGCCTCTGTCCCCACAGGAAGGGACCCCCTAACAACACGACCTCATTCCCCCACAGGAAAGGCTCCCCCAATCACACACCCTCAGCCCCCACAGGAAGGGACCCCCTAACAACACAGCCTCTGTCCCCACAGGAAGGGACCCCGTAACAACACGCCCTCATTCCCCCACAGGAAAGGCTCTCCCAATCACACACCCTCAGCCCCCACAGGAAGGGACCCTTAATTACACAGCCTCAGTCCCCACAGGAAGGGACCCCCTAACAACATGGACTCAGCCATCAGGGAAGGGACCCCCTAACAACACAGCCTCAGTCCCCACAGGAAAGGCTCCCCTGATCACTCACTCTCAGCCCTCACAAGAAGCGACCTTCCTGCCTGCATAAAAACTGAATGTAATGATCGGAGTAAAAAATACCCAGATTTGCCACAAATGTCTCACTTAAATCTGTCAGAGAGAACCCTGCACGACACACCCACTTCACACAGGGTAGGCATCTAGCTCAGCTGTTCAGACTCCCGTGTTCCACACTTGAGTGCCTGGGTTTGTGTCCGAGTTCCTGCTCCTGACCCCAGCTCCCAGCTAATGCAAACCCAAGTGGGCAGCTGGTGATGGCTCACGTGTGGACCCTGCTGCCCAAGTGGGAGATGCAAGCTGTGTCCTAGTTCCTGGCTTTGGCCTGGCTCATCCTGGCTGTTGCAGGCGTTTGGAAAGTAAGCCAGCAGATGGCAATTCTGTCTCCTCAATACAATTATGCAAACACAGATGTTACTGTAGGGAGAAAGTGTGTCACTGTTCTGGATGGAGGCTGCTGGCCAGGTCCATGGCACGGCTGATGAATGGGAGGCCACTGGCCAGGCCCACGGCACGGCTGATGGACGGGAGACCTGGGCAGGCCTTGATCCCTGCCCTGAGTCCTCAGCACAGTGCTCCAAGCAGGGAGACAGTGAGCTGTGGGGGCTCTCTGGTCAATGAAGTTGATGCATCCTCGGGGTCCCCTGCCTGGATCATCTTTGACCCTGAGATCATACCTGGTAACATATGGCCACAAGGCACATACCTGAAGAATTCTACGAATGCCTGAGAAGCCCAGCCCCTGCCACACCCCAGGTAAGATCCCTCAGGCTGGATGGGCAGGGCCAGAATCCCAGAATCCAGCTGGAGAGGCTGGGAGCCACACCCACTGGGTCCGCACAGAGCAGGCCTCCTAGGGAAGGGCAGCCTGGGAGAAGCGCTCTGGGGCTGACATTCTCTAGAGTCCCTGGAGAGCCAATGCTCTCCTTTCTCCCACGAACGTGGCCCTCCTGGCAGCTTCTTGATTTAGCTTTGACACTGGCAGCATCCATTCCATTGTTTCTGAACCACACCTTTAAAATCGATGCTCGCATGCTTGCCTTCAGTTTTTTCTCTGAAGCACAAAAGACGGCAAAAGACAAATGAAATGTTTGGAAAATGCAAACTTGATTTTATTTCACATCTCTCAATTCTAGTGGTCCTTGTCAACAGCTGCCTGGGCTGGTATTGTAGTGCAGTGCGGTAAGTTGCACTTTGCGATGCTGGAGTCTTGGAGTGCTAGTTCAAGTCCTTGGCTGCTTTGCTTGAGCTCCAGCTTGCTACTAACATACCTGGGACGGCAGCAGGTGCTCTATGTGGGGACCTGGATGGAGCATCTGCTTTTTGGCTGCAGCCTGTTGCTATGGCCATCTGGGGAAGGGATCAGTGGAAGGAAGGTCTCTCCCCATTCCCAGCCCCCTCATGCTCTGCCTTTAGAATAAATAACTAAAAAGCTTGCCCTGGTGGAAGAAGAATCAGCTTCTGCCTGGGAAAGTCCAGGGGAGGCTAAAGCTGACTTGAGCTAGAGTGGCAAGAAACAGAAGTTCTGGCCGCAGTGATGGATTATTAAGCCCAGGAGAGAAGGAAGAACCCAGATTGTCCAAGCCAGGCAGATGAGTCAGCAGTTTGCTTTATGGCTTCACTACTGAAATGGGATTTCACAGGAACTTTCATGCAAAATCCAGCTCAAAACCAGAAGTAGAGCAGGGGATACTTGGTGTGGTGGGTAAGATGCCCACACCCCACATCCAATACTCGGCTCCAGTCTGGCTCCAGTGCCCGACTCCAGCTTCCTGCTGACGCTCATCAAGGAGGCAGTGCTGACACTCACTCGTGTGGGAGGCATGCGGGGTTTCTGGCTCCTGACTTCAGCCTGAGCCGTTGTAAACACTTGAGGAATCAACCAAAGGATGAATGCTCTGTCTCCCCGAAAAAAAAAAGAAAAAGTAGGTGGCAGTGGGGGAGGGATAGAAGCCTGCATAAGTGTATCTCTCATGGTGTGTGGAATGCTCACTTCGCATGGCAGGACTGGAGGCAAGAACGATGAGCTGGCCCAGAGCCCTCTGTGTGCAGAGGTGAGCTGTGCCGGGCAGGGAGCCGGAGGAGAGCTGTAGGGGTGTTCCCGAGGAGTACTGCTGCTCCCGCTCTTGTGAATAATCCAGACCTTGTTCTTATTAGGAATAGGCACACCAGCTGAGGCATGAGCCTCGGACCGGCGTCTGGCTCCTCTGGGTAGGAGCCCCTGGACAGCTGAGAGTCTGGACTCTGAGACACCTGTGATTAACTGGGGCGAGATCCCAGAAACCAAGAGCAGTCTGTGGGAGGAGGTCCCCAGACAAACCACGAGAGCCGACAGTTCACACACACACGGCCACCTCCTCTTCCTCACGTCAACACACAGGTGTGAGGAGAGCTGACAGTTCACACACACACACACGCGCACGCGCACACACACACACACACACACACACACACGGCTGCCGCCTCCTCACATCAGCCTCAGCTCATAAGAATGAGGAGAGCAAGAACTGACATGTTTCTTTCTCTCTCTCAATTTCTCTCTCTACACACACACACACACACACACACACACACGGCCACCTCCTCTTCCTCACGTCAACACACAGGTGTGAGGAGGAGAGCCGACAGTTCACACACACACGGCCACCTCCTCTTCCTCACGTCAACACACAGGTGTGAGGAGAGCTGACAGTTCACACACGCGCACGCGCACACACACACACACACACACACACACACACACACACACACGGCTGCCGCCTCCTCACATCAGCTCATAAGGATGAGGAGAGCAAGAGCTGACATGTTTCTTTCTCTCTCTCAATTTCTCTCTCTACACACACACACACACACACACACACACACACAGCCTCCTCCTCTTCCTTAAATCAGCACACAATGAGGAGAGAAATGTTCCCAGAGCTTTTTGAGGTAAAGGTTGAACCACTTACGTCCAACACTTGTGTGAGCCGTAGGTTCCAGGAGATGGGCGAGAGATCCCATCTCTGCGCCCTTGGTCGTGTGCGTGGTGGTCACAGGTGCTGCATGCCAAATGGGCCTGCTGCCAACGGTCTCATCAGCCACTCCCCAGGAATCACTGGCTACTCACACACAGGGTGCCAGGGGCTCTGAAGTTCCAGGGGCCACCCACTGCTCTCCCAGAAGGACATGGTTCCTGTGCCTAGAGAAGAAGGTGGGAAGTGTTTTTCACACTGGTGGACAGCCCCACGCAGGCATCAGGAAACCTTCTTGGTCAAGCTGACAGCTGCATTTTCAAGCTACAGTAAAGACCTATCCAGAATCTGAGTGACCCCTACACTTAGGTGCGGCAAGGGCCCCCACTGCCCAGGTACTGCCCTTTGCCTGCATAGAACCAGGAAGCCAGCAGCAACACAGGGAACAATCTGCACCCTGGCTCCCTGCTCCCCACAGACTGTGGCTGCGAGGGCAGAAGGCTCTGGA
This sequence comes from Ochotona curzoniae, assembly GCF_017591425.1. Lineage (NCBI taxonomy): Eukaryota > Metazoa > Chordata > Mammalia > Lagomorpha > Ochotonidae > Ochotona > Ochotona curzoniae. The sequence continues at coordinate 6,291,861 of NW_024465405.1, read as the reverse complement.
ACACAGCTAGGACTGACCCCATGTCTGAACCAACCAGCGAGTATCACGGCCTCTGCTGCCAGGAGCCTGGATGAGTAAGATGCCCATGAAGACAGAGGAGCCCAACAGAGTCCCCCAAGGCAGGGTGAAGCGGGCAGATGGTCTCCAACAGAAGACCCAAGTGCTGGAGCATGCATAGGGAAAAGCTAAAAAGCTTGTGTGAAACTGATGGCAAGTATTTCCTTATTTTATTGAATAAACAAAAATTCTAGATTAGTACAAAATTGCAAATTTACAAATGGCGATATCAGTGGAAAACAATCATAGTACCACAAACTACACAAGAAGGCTCCTTTAGAGAATCAGTAAATCCAAATGTATAGGGTACTCCCAGCCCACTTTCTCCTGCCTTCCTAGCACAGTGTGGTCTAGTGCCAGACAGGGTCCTGTAGGCGAGGTGGCCACATGATGGGGGAGAGACCCCACAGTGCCCGTGTGTACCCCAGACATGTGAGAGTAGCGCTGCGTATGTGGTAGTCAGATGTCCATGGGTGTGAGAGGAACATGAGTACACTCAGAGCCACATCCTGGAAGGGCACAGAACCCTCACAATGCATGGTAAAACTGGCACCAAAGGGCATGCAACAGCTGGGGCACATGTGATGTGACATGTTGTGACCAACAGTAGGTGTGTGGCAGCACCACTGCTCCTGGTGGCTACGGGACAACATGGGAGTTTGCACTTTTTTTTTTTTTTTAAGAAAACTGTTTATTTGAGAGGCAAAGTTAGTAAGAAAAGTGGGGAGAGAGGGGAAAGCTCTCACTCACTGGTTCAATCCCTGAATGGCCACAACAGCTGGGGTTGGGCCAGGACAAGGCCAGGTTTCCCACATGGGTGCAGGGACCCAAGTACTCAGGCCATCCTCTGCTGCTTTCCCAGGTGCATTAGCAGGGGGCTGGAGGGGAAGTGGAGCAGCTGGGACTTGACCCCACACCCAGTGGGCATGGCAGGTGCTGCCAAAAACCACTGTGCACAAGGCTGGTCCTGGAGCACCCGCTCTAGCTGTGCTATGACAGTTTTAAGGCTTTTTGGTGCCCACTGCTTGATGATTAGTGGTAAGTAAACCACATGTGCTAGCTGGATCAGACATGCCTAGCATAACCTGACACAGCACACTACGGTTTGTTCTAGCACACAAGGTTAGTGCAGTTGATTTTGTTAACACATTCAGAAACACTGCGATAAAGGCCAGGGGTTTGGGAAGACATGAGAATGGCCTGGGTGTCCACTACAATAAGACAGGCTACCCCGAGCAGGGTGGTCACTCGTGGTGGACGTCACGGGTCCAACAGGTGCAGCCTGCTGCAGGACCACATCACCCATGTGCATGCGTGCCTGTGCCATGTGTGTTACGGTGGCTGCAGGCAGAGCCCAGGAGTTGTGAACTTGAAGGTTCCAACTCCAGGTATGTTACTGGATCCAAAAGCCAACCCACACTCTCAGGTGACATGTTAGCCCACACACCCTTGGGAGGCGGACTACACAGAGCAGGGACCCAGACCAGTCTGCAGCTCTGTGGCATCTGGGTGTGCCAGGAAGCCCTGCCATGCAGGCACCTGGCCTTCAGGTCAGCGGCCTTGGCTCAGACCAGGTGCTGAGAGCAGATGGGCTCATGGCCAGGAGTGCTGCCCCTGGGCTGTCCATCCTCTCACACTGGCTCACAGAAGCTCTCGCGTAGGGACAGGGCATAGCATGAGTCGTTATCTGGTTAAGAATAAGCTCTAGCAAATGCTGTGGGGAGCAGCCGCAAAGTTCACGGCTGCCGCAGCGAGCACTTAGGCCAACGCCTGCTGGAGGTGGCAGGGTCCGAGCCACTCACATGGCAGCCTTGGGCTAAGCTCCTGGCTCCTGGCTCTGTTTACCCACTCCAGGTGTTGTGAACATCTGGGCAGCGAACCAGCGGATTCTCTGTTTCTCAAACAACTGCAACAGGAATAATTATACTGTGCTCCAAATGTCTCCAGGATGGGCCACAATCTTAACCCTTCATACCCTCACCAGTGCCGAGTGGAGATGGGGGATGTCAGGGTCTGTGTGGGTGGCTCTGCCCCATGTAAGAGTTGAAACATGGGCTTGGGTCGGGGGGCACCCAGGCGAGGGCCCTAGAACCTGGGCAGCTGCGCCCTAGCTCTGGCCACAGGTCCCAGGCACGGAGGGGAGCAGGCAGCACGGAGGCTCTGTCTGAGCAGATTTCTGGCATGTGATGGCACTGTAGCGTTGAGCCTGCTGACCACATCTGTGGGTTCCGTGTCTCCCAGACCTCAGGGCTCTCAAGAGCAGGTCAGTGGGCCAGCAGAACCCAAACCCCAGAGACAATGGAGAGGGCAAACGGTGTGGGTGGCGAACTCTCTGAGCAACCAGCTAACATGTCACTTCCATGACAGAAACCCAAAACAGAGCCTTCCCCACAGGTTACTGGGGCCCATGATTCCCACAAAACATGCTGGCCACACAGAGGCATAAGCCCCTTTCATGGAGAAGTCTTCAAAAGCACTGGTTGTTAACCCCAGCCTGACACAAACTCACGCTGGAGTTACCATCAAGCTCCTCCACCACAGACGTACGGCAGCTGCTGGGGGCCATGGGGCTCAGGGTTATGGGGGAGCAGGTGTGACTGAGCCACTGCAAGACAAGCCACCAGATGGCCGGGGAGGGTGAGTGGACAGGCATGCAGTATGGTTAATTCCAGCATCCTGTGGAGCCCAGCCGTCATGTGGGAGGACTACAGCCCTGCCAGCTCATGGTCACTGGGGCACATGGCCTGTGCAGGCCCCAACCAACCTGCAGCAGAGATCAGGACGGCTTCCCGTGAGTGCAGATGCATGCCTCTGCAGGCGCCATCACTCCAGCTGGGCACATCAGATCCCAGCCGCAGGTGCTAGGCTGCAGGGCAGTGCTCCCCTACTGGCCCCTGTGCCATAAGCACCACAGTGCACTGACACAGCCGGTGGGGTCACACCTGCCCGTCTGCCCACGTGACCTCCCACCACCTGAGACTGAGCCATCTCATGGTGACCACAGGTGGATGCACTATTCCTAGCTCTTGCACACCAGGGGATTCTGTGAACTGACAGCTGTGTCCTGCACAACACCTCCAGGACCAGTGTCTGCCCAGTTCAGCGCCACTCCACGCCTGCTACCCCACGGCCATCTCTGGGCCTCCAGCAGACACGGCACATAGTGGCCAGCAGATCGGGCAACACAGCCACCTGACAGCAATGGCAGGCATAGCACACGTCCACCAGAGATCAACCATGACATTGAAAACGAACAGCACCAGTGTCCATGTGGACCAAAGCACATTCAACACGAAACAAAAATAAACAACCCACAGCAGCCACAGACGAGCCATGCTCATCCCTGGTCAGATGCTCAGGAAAGTCCAAGGAACCAGGGGTCAGAGGGAAATGGAGCATCTACTGTGCATGCTCAGGCCATGCTCCAGGCCCAGCCCTGACACCTGGGGAAGCACGGGGTCAGGATGACTGTCTGTCTGTCTGCTCTGCTACAGTCAAGTTCCTCGACTTGCTCTGAAAATCAGGAGAGACTGGAGTGCCCCCTGTGCATGTGAAAGGGTTGCTGAAGAACAGGCTCACATCCAGGGGGTCCTCGGCCCCTGAGTCCCAGGAGTCGGTGTCCGTGCCACTGGAGCCCTCGGCTGTGGTCGGGGCACAGCTGAGCTGCTCTAACTGGTCGATGATGTCAGACAAATGCAAGGCCGAGCTGGACTCGGAGCGCACTGAGCAGGCTGGGAAGTTGACCATGGAGCTGGCCTCGGACTGAGTGGTGGAACTGGCTGTGTGCAGGGATAGCCCCCCGCGCAGCGGCACGTGACTCAGGGAGCTGGCCTCGGACTGGCTGTCCCTCAGTGAGCTTGACCCAGAGGGGCCCAGCAGCCTCTGCAGCAGGCTGGCCTGGGCCTTCACCTCCAGTAGCTCTGAGGTGACCCCAAAGTCACTCTCATCCTCCGAGTTGAAGCGGTCATCTACATTCATGTCCACTGCCTCGGTAGAGCACCTGTCTGGACTGGACTGGGCTGACTCCGGGAGCTGGAGGGCCTCGGGACCACATGGAGGAGGGGATGCAGCAGTCAGGGGGCCACAGGGGACAGAAAATGCCTCCATGCCTCCCGCGAAGAATGAGATGTCTGCCGGGTCGTCGTCTATGAACTCCTCAGACACCTGCAGCGTGCTGCACGACCGGCCCCGCCGGGGTCCCCCAGCTGAGAGGTACAAACCCGTGACTCCTGACACCCCGCCAGCCCACCCTGCGTCAAGCCTCTGCCCTGTGGCACAGCTGTTAACAACGCGACAAAACCCAACACCTGGACCAGGCTGTGGTACATCCGGGCTGTGTTCCGCTGCTCCATTGCTGTGAGGAGCCTGGGCATCCAGGAGCTCAGGCCGGCCAGGAGGTGGGCTGGGGGAGGCTGGGAGCCGGCTAAAGGAGGTGCCTGCTGGAGTCTGCAAGGCCTCGGTCAAGGAGATGCTCTGGGGACACAGTGAAGAGAAGAAAACGCCAAGTCATGGGCGCCCCCAGCACCACATGCCTCTCAGCTAGCAGTCTCCCACAAGAGGAGCAAACACTTCAGGGGTTGGTGTGGGAATCAGCCCAATAGCCAGCCTGACCTCGCTGCTCAGGGTCACTGCTGCAGCAGTCAGAAAGAGGGGGAGGAGACCAGGGAGAGGGGTGGGCCCTCAGGCAGCCTGGTCTGCACCCAGTGCCTGTCAGAATCCAGACCAGTCTCTGAGGCTGTGCTCCCTCCAGCATCCATGCTGATCTATGTCCCGCTCCTTCCAGCGTCCATCCTCCCTGTGCTAATCCTGAGCTAATCCTACCCTCCAAGGTCCATCCTCACAGGCCCCTGCTCCCTCCAGCATCCATGCTGACACACACCCCTGCTCCCTCTAGCGTCCACTGTCGTGCCGGCTCCCTCCAGCAGTCAGCCTAAGAATGCTGAGAGCTGATGGTACCTTCCAGAATATTCACACTCCAATGTCACATCAATTTCATGAGACAAGATCAGAAACACATCTTCTGATTCCAAGTGATCTAACAGGGAATTCCTAAACTCCTGTTTAGAAACAACTGGCAGAGTCATCAAAGCAACGCGGGACACATGAGTCTGAGGATGCCGCAGCCCTGCCAGCAACAGACCAGAACAGCTGGCATGCTGATGAGATAGACAGGGTCGGTACCATGGCCTAACGGGTTAAGCCTCGATCACCGGCAATGCTGGCATCCCACGTGGGTGTCTCATTTCTCACCCAGTGCCCTGCTAATGTGCCGGGGAAGGCAGGAGAAAATGGCCCAAGTGCTTGGGCTGCTGCATCCATGTGGGAAAGCTGGAGGAAGCTCCTGGCATCGACCTGGTCCAGCCCTAGCTATTGCATGTTTCTGGTGAATCAACCAGTGGATGGAAAGTCTCTGTCTCCCTCTCTAACTCTGGTTTTCAAGTAGACAAAATGCATTTTAAAATAAGAGAGATAAAAACTAAAATATGAATCTGGAACAGCAAGAAGCAGCAGTTAGGGCATGAACAGCTATGCTCCCAATGAGCAGGTGCTGACCCAGCAGTGAGGACACTGCATCACACGGAGGGGCACCTGGCTCCTGGCTCCAGCTTCATGTAGACTGGAGGTGGAGAGTGAGGGTCTGAGAGCTTTCATCCCAGGCACCACACGGGAAGACCCGAGTAACCTCTGCCTCCTTGGTTTTGGCCCAACCCTGGTCATTGTGGGCACAAAGGGAACAGAGGTGCAATGGTGGTGTGGAGCAGCATTCCTTCTTGGACATTATTCCTGGCAGCTTCCAGGTCCCTACAACTGCATGTGCTACAGTCCTGCCAAACACACTTCATGCTCGGCCTGAGAGCAAACCCCTGCCTAATGCACAGCCCTCACATCAAGCTCTGCTTTGGCATAAAGCAGAGTACAGGCCCAGTCCAGGGTGCAGGGTTAGCTCAAGGTTAGGACACTGTTAGCTCAGGGTTAGCTCAGGGTTAGCACAGGGTTAGCTCAGGGTTAGCATAGGGTTAGCTCAGGGTTAGCACAGGGTTAGCGCAGGGTTAGCACAGGGTTAGTACAGGGTTAGCACAGGGTTAGTGCAGGGTTAGCACAGGGTTAGCACAGGGTTAGCTCAGGGTTAGCACAGGGTTAGTACAGGGTTAGCACAGGGTTAGCTCAGGGTTAGTACAGGGTTAGCTCAGGGTTAGCACAGGGTTAGCTCAGGGTTAGCTCAGGGTTAGCACAGGGTTAGCTCAGGGTTAGCACAGGGTTAGCTCAGGGTTAGCACAGGGTTAGTACAGGGTTAGCACAGGGTTAGCTCAGGGTTAGCTCAGGGTTAGCACAGGGTTAGTGCAGGGTTAGCTCAGGGTTAGCACAGGATTAGTACAGGGTTAGCTCAGGGTTAGCTCAGTGTTAACACAGGGTTAGCTCAGGGTTAGTACAGGGTTAGCTAAGAGTTAGTGCAGGGTTAGATCAGTGTTAGCTCAGGGTTAGTGCAGGGTTAGTACAGGGTTAGCACAGAGTTAGCACAGGGTTAGCACAGGATTAGTACAGGGTTAGCTCAGGGTTAGCTCAGTGTTAACACAGGGTTAGCTCAGGGTTAGTACAGGGTTAGCTAAGAGTTAGTGCAGGGTTAGATCAGTGTTAGCTCAGGGTTAGTGCAGGGTTAGTACAGGGTTAGCACAGAGTTAGCACAGGGTTAGCACAGGATTAGCTCAGGGTTAGTACAGGGTTAGCTCAGTGTTAGCTCAGGGTTAGCTCAGGGTTAATACAGGGTTAGCTAAGAGTTAGTGCAGGGTTAGTTCAGGGTTAGCTCAGGGTTAGTGCAGGGTTAGCACAGGGTTAGCTCAGGGTTAGCTCAGGGTTAGTGCAGGGTTAGCTCAGGGTTAGCTCAGTGTTAACACAGGGTTAGTACAGGGTTAGCTAAGAGTTAGTGCAGGGTTAGCACAGGGTTAGCTCAGGGTTAGCTAAGAGTTATCACAGGGTTAGTTTAGGGTTAGCTCAGGGTTAGTGCAGGGTTAGCACAGGGTTAGCTCAGGGTTAGCTCAGGGTTATCACCGGGTTAGCTCAGTGTTAACACAGTGTTAGTACAGGGTTAGCTAAGAGTTAGTGCAGGGTTAGCACAGGGCTAGCATAGGGTTAGCTCAGGGTTAGCACAGGGTTAGTGCAGGGTTAGCTCAGGGTTAGCACAGGATTAGCTCAGGGTTAGTACAGGGTTAGCTCAATGTTAGCTCAGGGTTAGCACAGGGTTAGCTCATGGTTAACTAAGAGTTATCACAGGGTTAGTTCAGGGTTAGCTCAGGGTTAGTGCAGGGTTAGCACAGAGTTAGTTCAGGGCTAACAAAGGGTTAGCAAAGGGTTAGCTCATGGTTAGCACAGGGTTAGCAAAGGGTTAGTTCATAGTTAGTGCAGGGTTTGTTCAGGGTTAGCTCAGGGTTAGCACAGTGTTAGTGCAGGGTTAGTTCAGGGTTAGCTCAGGGTTAGTTCAGGATACAAGGTTAGCTCAGGGTTAGCACAGGGTTAACACAGTGTTAGTGCAGGTTTAGCTCAGGGTTAGCTCAGGGTGAGAGCAGGGTTAGTTCAGGGTTAGTTCAGGGTACAGGGTTAGCTCAGGGTTAGCGCAGGATTAGTAAAGGGTTAGTTCATAGTTAGTGCAGGGTACAGGGTTAGCTCAGGGTTAGCACAGTGTTAGTGCAGGGTTAGCTCAGGGTGAGAGCTGGGTTAGTTCAGGGTTAGCTCAGGATTAGTTCAGGGTACAGGGTTAGCACAGGGTTAGCTCAGGGTTAGTAAACGGTTAGTTCATAGTTAGTGCAGGGTACAGGGTTAGCTCAGGGTTAGCACAGTGTTCAGTGCAGGTTTAGCTCAGGGTGAGAGCAGGGTTAGTTCAGGGTTAGCTCAGGATTAGTTCAGGGTACAGGGTTAGCTCAGGGTTAGTAAAGGGTTAGTTCATAGTTAGTGCAAGGTACAGGGTTAGCTCAGGGTTAGTACAGTGTTAGTGCAGGGTTAGCTCAGGGTGAGAACAGGGTTAGTTCAGGGTTAGCTCAGGGTTAGCTCAGGGTTAGTGCAGGGTACTGGGTTAACTCTGGATTAGTACAGGGTTAGGGTTAGCTCTGGATTAGCGCAGGTGCAGCTCTCAAGATCACACAGCAGGACCTGGCGTGGTGGCCTAGCAGCTAGGGTCCTCGTTTTTTTCTTTTTTTTCTTTTTTAAGATTTATTTATTTTTATTACAAGGTCAGGTATACAGAGAGGAGGAGAGATAGAGGGGAAGATCTTCCATCCGATGATTCACTCCCCAAGTGAGTCCAACGGCCGGTGCTATGCCGATCTGAAACCAGGAGCCAGGAACCTCCTCCAGGTCTCCCACACGGGTGCAGGATCCCAAAGTATTGGTCCCTCCTCGACTGCTTTCCCAGGCCACAAACAGGGAGCTGGATGGGAAGTGGAGCTGCCGGGATTAGAACCGGCGCCCATATGGGATTCCGGCGCGTTCAAGGCGAGGACTTTAGCTGCTAGGCCATGCCGCCAGGCCCATAGGGTCCTCGTCTTGAACACTTCGCGATCCCATGTGGTCACCAGTTCTGAACCCAGTGGCTCCACTTCCCATCCAGCTCCCTACTTGTGGCCTGGAAGAGCGGTCGAGGACAGCCAAGGCATTGGGACCCTGTGCCCACGTGGGAGACCTTGAGGAGGTTCCTGGCTCCTGGCTTTGGATCGGCGCAGCACCGGCCGTTGTGGTCACTTGGGGAGTGAATCATTGGACAGAAGATCTTCCTCTCTGTCTCTGCTCTCTGTGTATCTTGCTTTGCAGTGAAGATAAATAAATCTTAAAAAAAAAAAAAAGTTCACCCAGCAGAGATTTGCTGTGCTGTAATCACCTATGCCCAAGTGGTCTTTCCTGGGCTCCATCCGGACTGACCCTAGAACTGGGACAGCTACATCAAGCAGTATAAGTCCTGTACAACACTGCCTGCGGACGCCCTTCCCGGGTACTCACCTGTCTCGGCAGGTCTGCAGTCAGAGCACGTACACACACATGCGGTGCACTGTGTTTCCTGTAAAACAGCAAGCGGTGAGTGGGCACACTGCCCTGATCCCTGCTGTGCGCCAGCTGGGACCCTGTACATCTGCCACACAGCAGGGCAACACAACCCAGACGGCCGCTTACACACCCACGGACACACAACACTGCCCACACAGACACACAACACCAATTTCAGTTCAAAGTTTACCCACAACAACAAGCCATCACTGTGAGCAACGCTAGGCGGCCTTGACACTGAGCATCTTGTGAGCCACGCTAGGCGGCCGTGACACTCTATACACGCCACGTAGATTTAAGTATTAGTTAACTGCGCGTGATTTCAATCTACTAGATGAGTAACACCTAGGCAGAGCAGCAGGGCTGAGCACAAGGTATTGCTACTCAGACATTTGTAAGATAAAAAAAGTACCCACAGAGAACAGACATAAGAAAACCTGCAAATACATGTTCTCTAAACCCAAATGTCAGAGCACTCATGTCTGTACCTGACCCCCAAATGTATGTGTGTTACTGACTCCCAAATGTATGTGTGCTCCTGACCCCAACACACATGTGATCTGACCCCAACCCCATGAGTGTATCTGACCCCCAGCCCCCATGAGTGTATCTGCCCCCTCCCCCAGCTCCCATGAGTGTATCTGCCCCCTCCCCCAGCCCCCATGAGTGTATCTGCCCCCCAGCCCCATGAGTGTATCTGCCCCCCAGCCCCATGAGTGTATCTGACCCCCAGCCCCCATGAGTGTATCTGCCCCCTCCCCCAGCCCCCATGAGTGTATCTGACCCCTCCCCCAGCCCCCATGAGTGTATCTGACCCCCAGCCCCATGAGTGTATCTGCCCTCCCCAGCCCCCATGAGTGTATCTGCCCCCAGCCCCATGAGTGCATCTGCCCCTCCCCAGCCCCATGAGTGTATCTGCCCCTCCCCAGCCCCCATGAGTGTATCTGCCCCCCAGCCCATGAGTGTATCTGCCCCCAGCCCATGAGTGTATCTGACCCCCAGCCCCCATGAGTGTATCTGCCCCCTCCCCCAGCCCCCATGAGTGTATCTGCCCCCTCCCCCAGCCCCCATGAGTGTATCTGCCCCTCCCCCAGCCCCCATGAGTGTATCTGACCCCTCCCCCAGCCCCCATGAGTGTATCTGACCCCTCCCCCAGCCCCCATGAGTGTATCTGCCCCTCCCCCAGCCCCCATGAGTGTATCTGCCCCCTCCCCCAGCCCCCATGAGTGTATCTGACCCCCAGCCCCCATGAGTGTATCTGCCCCTCCCCCAGCCCCCATGAGTGTATCTGCCCCCTCCCCCAGCCCCCATGAGTGTATCTGACCCCAGCCCCATGAGTGTATCTGACCCCTCCCCCAGCCCCCATGAGTGTATCTGCCCCTCCCCCAGCCCCCATGAGTGTATCTGCCCCCTCCCCCAGCCCCCATGAGTGTATCTGCCCCTCCCCCAGCCCCCATGAGTGTATCTGCCCCTCCCCCAGCCCCCATGAGTGTATCTGACCCCTCCCCCAGCCCCATGAGTGTATCTGACCCCTCCCCCAGCCCCCATGAGTGTATCTGCCCCCAGCCCCCATGAGTGTATCTGCCCCCAGCCCCCATGAGTGTATCTGCCCCCTCCCCCAGCCCCCATGAGTGTATCTGACCCCTCCCCCAGCCCCCATGAGTGTATCTGCCCCCTCCCCCAGCCCCCATGAGTGTATCTGCCCCCAGCCCCCATGAGTGTATCTGACCCCTCCCCCAGCCCCCATGAGTGTATCTGCCCCCTCCCCCAGCCCCCATGAGTGTATCTGCTCCCTCCCCCAGCCCCCATGAGTGTATCTGCCCCTCCCCCAGCCCCCATGAGTGTATCTGCCCCCTCCCCCAGCCCCCATGAGTGTATCTGCCCCCCAGCCCCCATGAGTGTATCTGCCCCCAGCCCCCATGAGTGTATCTGCCCCTCCCCAGCCCCCATGAGTGTATCTGCCCCCTCCCCAGCCCCCATGAGTGTATCTGCCCCTCCCCCAGCCCCATGAGTGTATCTGACCCCCAGCCCCCATGAGTGTATCTGACCCCCAGCCCCCATGAGTGTATCTGACCCCTCCCCCAGCCCCCATGAGTGTATCTGCCCCCCAGCCCCCATGAGTGTATCTGAGCCCTCTAACCCCAGGAAGGCTCAGCAACTCACCTGTCGTATGGTGTTCTCCTCACGCCCCCGTCTTTGATGTAATCCACCAGTTGCTTCTGAGTTCTACCACTGCACATAAAGATCCACATTTGTGAGAAAGCATCACTGGCAATACACAGCCTTTATCATTCAATATTTATTTACTTATTTGAAAGGCAGTTAGAGGCTCCACCCACTGCGCCACACCCCAAGGCTGGCAACAGGCTGGAGCCGGGAGCCTCATCAGGTCTTCCAGGCAGGTGGCAGGGGCTCAACTACTGGCACCATCATCTGCCGCCTCTCCAGGTGCGCCACGTTAGCGGGCCCGGAACGACACCCTCCAGTTGAGGCGTGAGCATCACTAGTGCTGCCAGCCCTGCCCCCACTGCGTTACTGTGTAATGGCTATAGACAAGAAGCAAGGTGGCCCCGTACTGTAATAAACAACTGAGCGCATGGCTGGGCTGCGTTTTCTGCAGTCGCTATGTGGGCGCCCCCGGGGCCTACCAGGCCACCCCACCTGTATCTGAAGGAGGAGCCGCGGCTGAAGAGGACAGCTTTGGTCTTGGGCTTTGGCTGGTCGGCGAGCCTGAAAAAGGTGTGGTGCTCCACGCACAGCTTCCAGAAGCTCTTGCTCTCGTCTCTGCTCCCCAGAATGAACTCCAGTGTGTCCTGGTAGGGCCCCTGAAAACAAGGTACATGGACAAGGACCTGCTCAGTGTTAGTGTAGGAGCAGAGCATATGAGACAATTCCACAATGACAGTGGAAGAAATGGTGTTCTCGGGCCCGGCGCAGTGGCGCAGTGGTTAAGGTCCTCGCCTTGCATGCCTGGGATCCCACATGGGTGCCGGTTCTAATCCCGGCAGCTCCGCTTCCCTTCCAGCTCCCTGCCCGTGGCCCGGGAAAGCAGTCGAGGATGGCCCAAAGCTTTGGGAACCTGCACCCACGTGGGAGACCCAGAAGAGGCTCCTGGCTTCGGATTGGCATAGTATCGGCCGTTGCGCTCACTTGGGGAGTGAATCATCAGACGGAAGAGCTTCCTCTCTGTCTCTCCTCTCTGTATATCCGCCTTTCCAATGAAAAAATAATAAAAATAAATCTTAAAAAAAAAGAAAGAAATGGTATTCTCACAGCTGACTACATATAGGCACCCACAGGCACACTCTGCCTCACAGGGGTGGCCTTGGCAGCCCTCCCTGCCCTAGCAGGCCAACCTGTGGCCATCCTGGCCCTTGTGCCTGTCTGAGGTCTAGTCTGTTTTGGGTGTCCACTGCACTCTCTCATGGTCAGTCCCAACAGATGGAATTCTGAGCATGCAGACAGTTCTGACCATGTGGCCACACATTTCTTTAACCCAGCCTGGAAATCCCCTCCCTCCCATCACCTCTCTGCATGGCTTCCATTCAGAGAAAAGCCTTGCATTTGCATTTGTGTGACCACGAAATCCACTTCCAGACAGCACAGGGACCTTGTGTGCAATACAAGCCCTGCAACCAAAACCCTTTCATTTAAGATGTATTTACTTATATGAGAGTGATGCATACAGATCTGGAGAGCTACAGGAGAGGTATTCCACGCGTTGCTCACTCCCCAAGTGCCCACAGCGGCCAGGCTGGGCCAGGAGCTCCACCCTGGTTTCCCCAGGAGGCAAACACTCCACCTCTGGAACCACCAGCTGCATTAGCAGGAAGCAGAGCCTGGATTTGAACCCAGCTACTCCAAGTGATGTGGGGGTCCCATGGGGTCATAGCAGCCAGGCTAAACATCTGTTCCAGGTACCTGGAATGACTGGCAGGTGTCTGCTAATGTGTTAAAAGCCAGATAAGCCTCACTTCTCTTCTGACTGACCGAAGTTTAAAGTCCCCCAAGAGTCACAGAGCATCTAAACCAACACTGCAAGGACGCTGGATCAACAATGTGCAGCTGAGACTCAAGCTGATACCCACACAGAACACTGGCATTGCTGACAGGCTGCCAGGGAGCCTGTGGCACCTGTTGGCTGCCTCCTGAAATGTTTGCAAGCACTGGGTCCACGCCGATTTAATTATCTCCCACAGGTGGCAGGAACCATCATGTCCCGCTCCCAGGGTCCCCATCAGCCCTGTGAGCAGAGCGCGTGGGTGTAGGTGCCCTGACATGGAAGTGAGAGTGCCGTGCTCCGTGGGAAAGCATCCAGACATTCCCAACAGTCGGCAGAACCCTCAGGTTGCAGACACCTACTATGTCCACTTTCACTCATTTTGGTCCAGTCATGCAACATTTCTTCAATGACCAATAACCAAGGCTTTTTCCATCAGAGGTCAGTTCTGAATCATGCACACAGTCCCTGGGGACCCTCTAGGCCATCCAGCCAGGGCAGGCTGTGCCTAGGACTCTGAGCTGGAGTTGCGCTGGCTTTGAGTAGCCTGTGGGGAGGGCTTGTGAGACAGTGCCATCCAGGCCCAGCCAGCCCTGTGTGGTGGGCAGTGTCTGAGGAGTCAGAGCCCACCACCCTGCAGACCTACCTTGAAACCTGGCCCTCAGCTCATGTGCCACAAGGAACACACAAGGGCTGCCTCGGTGTTCTAGAACTGGGACCAACGGGCCTCGTTGTTCTAGAATGGGGCCAACTGGCTCGTTGTTCTAGAATGGGACCAACTGGCTTGGTGTTCTAGAATGGGTCCAACGGGCCTTGTTGTTCTAGAATGGGGCCAACTGGCTCGGTGTTCTAGAATGGGACCAACTGGCTCGGTGTTCTAGAATGGGGCCAACTGGCTCGGTGTTCTAGAACTGGGACTTGTTCAGAGCAGTACTCACATGCACCTCTGGATGGAGCTTGATGAGGAACCTCTTCCTCTTGAAGCTCAGCTTGCGAACCTTGGACCAGTTGAACGTGTTGATCTTGGTGGTGCCCTGTGGTTGGGGAGACAGGGACTCAGCAGCGAGCTCGCAGTACAGCTTGTAGGGAGGCACCACCACATCCAGAACAATTTGACGTGGAACACTCCCCCTCTGAATGACAAACAGGTGGCCTTCCTCGATATGGCTCATTACAGAATATTCCATCAGGGTTGACACTTTGCATTCCTGAAGCCCACCCATGCACCCAGAGGAGTCTTGGGGCTGTATGTGGGAGTATGTTCAACTTGTCTGGAAAACTCTAGTGACCCTGGGTGCTGGATTGCCACGATGCCAAGGACAGAACCCTTGGCTTCAGGGAATGCTATTGGGGTCACCTTTCTAAAACAAGATTTCTTGGGCCCGGCGCGGTGGCGCAAGTGGTTAAAGGTCCTCGCCTTGCACCCCCGGGATCCCATATGGGCGCCGGTTCTAATCCCGGCAGCCCCGCTTCCCTTCCAGCTCCCTGCCTGTGGCCTGGGAAAGCAGTCGAGGACGGCCCAAAGCTTTGGGACCCTGCACCCGCGTGGGAGACCCGGAAGAGGCTCCTGGCTTCGGATCGGCATAGCATCGACCGTTGCGCTCACTTGGGGAGTGAATCATCGGACGGAAGATCTTCCTCTCTGTCTCTCCTCTCTGTATATCCGCCTTTCCAATAAAAAATAATAAAAATAAATCTTTAAAACAAGATTTCTTTTGAAGCACACTTATTTTCAAGATTTTATTTATTTGAAGGGCAGAGCTATAGCAAGAGGGAGAGACAGATCTTGCATCTGCTGGCTAACTCCTGAAATGAATGCAACAGCCAGGGCTGGGCCAGGCCTGAGCCAGGAGGCAGAAGCTTCTTCCAGGTTGCCTATGTAGGTGCAGGACCCAAGGACTTGAGCCATCCTCCACTGCTTTTCCAGGCTATAAGCAGGGAGCTGCATCAAAGGTGGAATGGTTGGGACCTAAACTGGTGCCCCTATGGGATGCTGGTGTAACAGGTTTACCTGTTGCGTCACAATGCTGGCCCCTCTTCATTTTGTTATTTGAAAGGGAGAGTTAGCGAGACAGCACCATCTTTCACTCACTGGTTCACCCCCCAAATGACTGCCAACAACTGCGGTTGGCACAGGTTAAAGCCAGGAGCCATCTGGGTCTCACATGTGGGTATACTGGCTACAGCATGTGGGCCCCCTTCTGCTGCTGCCCCAGGTGTATGAGCAGGAAGCTGATCCAAGTGGAGCAGCAAGCTGGAAGTGAAGCCCACGTGGGGGCTGGTGTTGTAGATGCACACAGCCATTGTCTTTGTCCATTGCCTCATGTCTGCCTTTGGAGACCCTGGACCAAGGCCAGCTCATCCAATCAGGTTTGTTGCTGACCCCTTCAGCACGGCTCACAGGGGCACTACAGTGAATCTTAACAGGACGGGGGTTGGGGCTGGGGGCTCTCTTCACAGTGTCCCCTGGGGACCACCCATCCAACATCATCTCCCTGTCTGGGTCTACCCAGGCTGGCTCCCTTGCCCGCAGGCCTCTTACAGGCCTGGCAACAGCAGTCACATTGCAACACTTCATCTCGGTACAGAAGGTGGTAGATCCGCTGCCATGAGCTTGCAGTTCCCCTGGGCTGGTCCTGGCCAGGGTCCTCCCTGCCCCTGACATGCTTCTCCCACCTGGACCCACGTGGCCATGAGGACATCTGGTGACCACAGCACTTAGGCAGGCTGTTCTGCTGCTGCCCACAGGGGCTCCTACCAGGAGACTGCAGTCTTAAGCTCTGAAAATTGTTTCTTTTTTTTTTAAAAGATTTATTTTTTATTATTTTTTTGATTGGAAAGGCAGATATACAGAGAAGAGAGACAGAGAGGAAGATCCTCTGTCCGATGATTCACTCCCCAAGTGAGCACAATGGCCGATACCATGCTGATCCAAAGCCAGGAGCCTCTTCTGGGTCTCCCACACGGGTGCAGGTTCCCAAAGCTTTGGGCTGTCCTCAACCGCTCTCCTGGGCCACGGGCAGGGAGCTGGAAGGGAAGCGGAGCTGCCGGGACAGAACCGGTGCCCATATGGGATCCCGGGTGTGCAAGGCGAGGACCTTAACCACTGCGCCACCGCGCCAGGCCCTCTTTTTTTTTTAAGATTTATTTATTTTTATTGAAAAAGCAGATATACAAGAGGAGGAGAGACTGAGAGGAAGATCTTTGTCTGTTGGTTCACTCTCCCAGTGGCCACAAGGGTTGGAGCTGAGCCAATCCAAAGCCAGGAGCCGAGAGCCTCTTCCGGGTTTCTCACATAGTGTAGGATCCCAAGGCTTTGGCCCATCTTCTCCTGCTTTCCCAGGCCACAAGCAGGGAGCTGGATGGGAAGCTGGGCCACCAGGATTAGAACTGGCACTTATATGGGATCCCAATGTGTGCAAAATGAGGACTTTTGCAGCTAGACTACCACACTGGGTCCTTATACACATAAAAATTGGTTCTGTGAAACGTGTTCTTTTAATGATTTATTTATTTTTATTGGAAAGCCAGATTTACAGAGAGAAGGAGATACAGAGAGAAAGATTTCCCACCTGCTGGTTCACTCCACAAGTGGCTGCAATGGCCAGAGCTGAGCTGATCCAAAGCCAACAGCCAGGAGCTTCTTCCATGTCTCCCATGAGGGTGCAGGGTCCCAGGGCTTTGGGCTGTCCTCGACTGCTTTCCCAGATCACAAACAGGAGCTGGAAGGGAAGTGGAGTAGCCCGGACATGAACTGGCACCCATCTAGGAGCCTGGTGCATGCAAGGCTAGGACTTCAACTTCTAGGCTATTGCACCAGGCTCAAAATGTGTTTTAAAAATATAATTGTATGAGGCTGGTGCCATGGTGTTACAGGCTAACTATCCTGTAGGGACAACGGTTCATGTTCCATTGCTCCACTTCCACTCCACCTCCCTGTTTATGGCCTGGACAGCAGCAGAAGATGGCCCAAGTGCTTGTGCGCCTGCCCTCACCTGGGAGATCCAGAACCTCATGGGTTCTCCCATCTTCATCAGTCCAGCTCTGGTCACTGAGGCCAGTTGGAATGGCCTTGAATGCGCCGGGATCCCATATGGGCGCCGGTTCTAATCCTGGCAGCTCCACTTCCCATCCAGCTCCCTGCCTGTGGCCTGGGAAAGCAGTGGAGGACGGCCCAAGGCTTTGGGACCCTGCACCCGCGTGGGAGACCCAGAAGTTCCTGGCTCCTGGTTTCAGATCGGCATAGCATCAGCCATTGTGCTCATTCGGGGAGTGAATCATCGGACGGAAGATCTTCCTCTCTGTCTCTCTTCCTCTCTGTATATCTGACTTTGTAATAAAAATAAATAAATCTTTAAATAAATAAATCAATCAACCTTTAACATATTTTATGGGCCAGGCGCGGTGGCGCAGTGGTTAAGGTCCTCGCCTTGCACACCCGGGATCCCATATGGGCACCGGTTCTAATCCCGGCAGCCCCGCTTCCCATCCAGCTCCCTGCCTGTGGCCCGGGAAAGCAGTGGAGGACGGCCCAAAGCTTTGGCACCCTGCACCCGCGTGGGAGACCCAGAAGAGGCTCCTGGCTTCGGATCGGCATAGCATCGACCCAGTTGTGCTCACTTGGGGAGTGAATCATCGGACAGAAGATCTTCCTCTCTGTCTCTCCTCTCTGTATATCCGCCTTTCCAATAAAATAAAAATAAATAAATCTTTTTTTTTAAAAAATATTTTATTTGGTAGAGTATAAGGGGAGAGGGGAGGGAGGGGAAGAGGGTGACAGAGAGAGTGGTGCATGGGAGACCCTCACTGGATAGTGCACAGCCAGGCGGTCCGGGCTAATCCGGAGTGGGAGCTCAGTGCAGGTCTCTTAAGTGCATGCAGAGACCTGGTGCTGGACGGGACCTGGTGCTGGACGGGACCTGGTGCTGGTGGGAACAGCTGCCTCTGATGGGATGGATACAGTTAAACAAAGCTGGACTGTGGCAAGGCGGGACATGACCACGTCACTCTGACATGGGAAAAAGGACCCAAGGGACCCAAGGGGCATTTTCATAAGCAAGTCCAACTCCTGGATTATAATTCCATCATGTGATTCTAGTCTATTCTGTTTCTAGCCTCTATCATGTGATTCCAATCTATTCTACATTACAGCTTCCATCATGTGACTCCAGTGTATTCTGTGTCACAGCCTCCGTCATGTGATCCTGGTCTATTCTGTCCCAAGTTTCTATCTCACACCAGCAGGAGGGCAAAGTTCACACTTGTAGACTTAGTACATAGTCCCTGCGAGAGGCCAGTTAGAACTGAAGATTGTGATGGGATAGCTCCGTGCCCAGAACAATGAACAGCTGCCCTGGGGTCAGCTGCCAGCCCGGAGTGAGTGAGCCATTTTGGGGGTGAGTGGGCATCCTGCATGAATGGGCAGACCTGGGGTCAGTCAGCATTCCTGGGCCAGTGGGCATCTTCCCCAGTGTGCAGTCAGCTCCTAGGCAGTAATGATAGTCACCACTGCTGGACACGGGTAGGGAAATGACTTGGGTACAAGTGTGGCTCAGATGTGCTAACCTTGCCTTCCAATTCAAGCCCATGGTTATTAGAAGGAAAACAGAGTGACACAAACATGTCGCACCAGGCTGCCTCTCCCACTGCCCAGCTTACCTGGAACACAAGGATGCCCATGTGGGAGACAGCCAGGTTAATCTTGGCACCCTCTTTATCAGAGGCCGCGTGGAATCTGATGCCGTATAGGTCCAGCTTCCGGGCGATCTCAAGCAGCTGGAAGTCTGACTCGGCTGGAGTCTGGCCCCTAAAAGGAAAGGAGGTTTTGGTCATGAAAATCATCGATATCTAAACATGACTGGCTAACTCAAATGATGCACAACCAACCAAGCACCAGCCCTGGGGGTCCCAGCAGCCTGGCACACAGTCAGGTTTCAGCTGCATAGGATGAAATCACAAGGTCGAATGAAAGACACCACAGCTGACACTTGACTTTATCCACATAAAGGATGTGCCATTCAGTTACAGGAAATGCAGGTAGTCATGACCCTGGTGGCAAACCGCCCAGGGCGGGGCTGCGCCAAGTGAGGTTCTGGTGTGAGGACCCTGGCGCCCTCCCTACGAGACCTGCTCACAAACTTCTGCCACCTTTTCGCTTCTAATTCCTGAGGGGCCAAGTCCTCAAGGACCAATGCAACGATGTGGGCATCCTTTCACTAATACCCACTTTCTGAAGAGGCTACACACATCACCACCGACAAAGAGGAACATTCGGGTGGGCAAACACACTTCCCACTCGGAACTGTGCCTATTTGAAAAGCTACCAGTGAAAGGTTTTATCTGAAAAGCACAGAAAGCAAGAGCGAGAGAGAGGTGACAGACAGAGACGGGGTAGAGATGGGAAATCACACACACATTTAACTGCACCTACTGGTTCACTCCCCAGATGCCTACAGTGACCTGGACCGGGCTAGGAGCCAGGGACCCCACCCAGGTTTTCCAGGAGAGCACCAGGTACCTGAACACTTGGCCATCACCCTGAGGGAAGCCTGAATCAGGAGGGGAACTGGGAATTAAATACTCCACTGGAACCACGTGCATGATCCACTAGGCCACCTGCTCACAGCTGAACACTTCTGGATTTTTTTTTTTAAAGATTTATTTTTATTATTATTTTTTTTATTGGAAAGGCGGATATACAGAGAGGAGAGACAGAGAGGAAGATCTTCCATCCGATGATTCACTCCCCAAGTGAGCACAACGGTCGATGCTATGCCAACCCGAAGCCAGGAGCCTCTTCTGGGTCTCCCACGCGGGTGCAGGGTGCCAAAGCTTTGGGCCGTCCTCCACTGCTTTCCCGGGCCACAGGCAGGGAGCTGGATGGGAAGCGGGGCTGCCGGGATTAGAACCGGTGCCCATATGGGATCCCGGGTGTGCAAGACGAGGACATTAACCACTGCGCCACTGCGCCGGGCCCCACTTCTGGATTTTTAAAAGATTTACTGACCTAAGTCAGAGTTACTGGGGCTACTACTGTGCTGCAACGTGTAGTCACTGATTGTGATGCTGGTACCCATGTGGGCACTGGTTTGAATCCCAGCTGCTCCGTTTCTGAAAGAGCTCCCTGCTTATGCCCTGGGAAAGCAGAAGATGGCCCAGGTACTTGAACCACTGCACCTACATGGAAGACCTGGCTGCTGACTGGCTCAGCTCTGACTGTTGCAGCAAACAGGAATTCACCAGCGGATGGAAGATTGATCTAACTCTCACACTGGGGGCCGCTCCTGAGGGGATGGCCAGCGCCCCACACTGTGCACTGGGGCCGCTCCTGAGGGGATGGCCAGCATGCCCACACTGCACTGGGGGCCGCTCCTGGAGGGGCCAGCGTGCCCACACTGCACTGGAGCCGCTCCTGAGGGGATGGCCAGCGTGCCCACACTGCACTGGGGCCGCTCCTGAGGAGATGGCCAGCGTGCCCACACTGCACTGGGGCCGCTCCTGAGGGGATGGCCAGCACCCCACACTGCACTGGGGCCGCTCCTGGAGGGGCCAGCGTGCCCACACTGCACTGGGGCCGCTCCTGAGGGGATGGCCAGCGTGTCCACACTGCACTGGGGCCGCTCCTGAGGGGATGGCCAGCGTGTTCACACTGCACTGGGGCCGCTCCTGAGGGGATGGCCAGTACCCCACACTGCACTGGGGGCCGCTCCTGGAGGGGCCAGCGTGCCCGGGACACAGCAGTAGTTTCCTGCCAGGCAGCGAGCTCCACAACACTTCCGCTGTGCCGGGCCTGTAGTCCCAGCTGCCACTGTGTAGATGATGTGTGAGGGCAAGCTGTCACTTACACGTGTTGCTGGTGCAGCTCCAGGATCCTGTGGAGACAGCGCCCCTGGCTGGGCAGGTACTCGCTGGCTTTGAGGTGCTCCCGGTCCAGGATTTCGTCATAATCCCCGATTTCAGCTACAGCAAGAGGATGCGAGTCAGTCATTCTAATTCTGAATGTGAACTATAAAACATTTGCACATATGCATGTATACAAAGAAAGGAAAAAAATCCTTAATGTGTAGTAAGATATTTCTAAAATCTGTTTCTGTATGTCAGTTTTCCAAGTATTTCAAGCTGTTAAAGGCCAGTGTGAGAGCTGTAGCCTTGTTCTGTCTCACAGCCGTGACTGTGACAGGGACTGCAGACATGGGGATGCTGGCGCCAGTGCAGCGTGTGGACGGACTATTCCTGTGACTCACACCTTCCATGCAGTTGTTCACAGCAGCCAGGACCACAGCAATGTGTTTCACTTGTTTTAGGATAATGTATTTTCAATCATTTTTTTCTACTCAAAATTTAAAACATATATATATATGTATATATATACATATATATAATTTGAAACGCAGAATTATAGAAAGAGGCACAGAGAGAGAGACTGACTTTCCATCTCCTGGTTCATTCCTCAGTTGGCCACAAGAGCTTGGCACAAGCCAGTCCAAAGCCAGGAGCCAAGAGCTTCTTCCGGGTCTCCCATGTGGGTGCAGGGGCTCAAGCATGTGGGCCCTTTCTTGCTGCTTTCCCAGGCTGTGAACAAGAGCAAGCCTGGAACTGGAGCAGCTGGGACTCGGAGCCACACATGTAGGTTCCGCCTCGCAGTGGCAGCTTCACCGCCGTGCCACAGCACCAGCCCTCACACTGCTATCCGGTTTCATGTGAAGCTACAAATGTTTTAAGATCACCAGTAAAGCCCAGTGTTTATCTTGGGCAACGTACTCCTTACTTTTCATTCTGAAGCAATCTCAGGCACCGTACAAAGTGGTCCCTGCTTGGAGCCACTGCACAAGCCTGCCACAAGGCACTGGGGTCTCCCGAGCACATGTGTGGTCGGGAAGGTAGGCCCTCCTGAGCTTGTGCAGGAAAGGACCAGTCTGGAACTTTGTGTTGAGTGGCCATGGCTTTGGCGCAGCTTCCAAGGGGGCAATGACAGTTGCCAGGAGCCACAACATCCCCCTCAGGGCCACTTGAGCTATCTAACTGCACCACAATCAATCAACAGCTCCACAGCACACACGAGGAAGGCACCTTGAGCCATATGGAAAAAGAGTACTAAAAACTTTTGCTGGTTCTGGTGCTGTGGCATATCAGGCTAAAACCTCTGCCTGCAATGCTGTCATCCCATATGGGTGACACTTTAAATCCTAGCTGTTCCACTTCTGATTCAGCTTCCTGCTAATGAGCTGGGAAAGCAGAAGCTGGCCTAAGTGCTCAGGCCCCTGTGCCATCATGAGAGACTCACAAAAAGCTCCTGGCTCTCCGCTTAGGCCTGGCTCACCTCGGCCACTGCAGCCTTTTGGAGAGTGAACCAGCAGATGCAAGATCTCTGTCTCTTCTCCCTCTCTCTGAAATTCTTTCAAGTACATAAAATAAATCTTAAGACCCTTTTACTGATGAGCACCAACAAGGCTTGTGGAATTTGCTGTTCACAGAGGATGATTCTGGAAAAAGACCACAGGCCTGCAGCTGGGCTCCTGCTGGGTGTCCTGCTGACACCATCTGTCCCCAGTGAGACCCTGCTGGAGGACCTGGCCCAGCCTGCAGTCCAGCAGCAGTGTGCGTGCCTGCGTCTGTGCCGATGCCAGTGGCCGCGCGAGGCCTTGGCAGGGCCATCCTCCGTGCTTTCCCCGGGCACCTGCTCTGCCCTTCATGGCTGCCTCTCCACTTCTGAACCACGCCCTGCTCCCTGTGAGATGCTGAGGGAGCACCCCGTCATCCTGCCTGATGCTTAACCAGTTGGGGCGGCTGTCACTGCCCCAGGGAGGCCTCTTTCAGGGCACAGACATGCTGAGGCCTAGGTCTCAGTAGTGTGTGTAGCTGGCTGGCCTGTGCATGCCCCTCCCTGAGCAGGTGCCCTGCCCACGTGCAGTTGAGCTGTGCTGGCAGCCGGGTACTGACACTGCAGAAGATGGGATGTGAGGAGGGCTGCGGTGGTGTCGGCACAGACCAAACGTTGCTCCAGCAGGTCTCTCTTGAGCTGCAGGGCGAACAAGTACCTAGAGGGGATTCAAAACAAGCAAAGGTCAACCCCAGCTCAGCTGACAGCGCACGAGGCAGGGCCTCACACACGGGCCAAGTCACAGGTGCCTCTCACACAGGAGGTCCCTACTGTGGGCGACTGGCTCCCTTGTCCAGGCCATCAGGGAGAGAGCCATGGCCGTGTGCACTCCCCTGGGACTGTTACACAAAAGAAGCCACTTGCAATTCTGGATGGATCCAATGTCATTCTGAGGTCCAACAGACTGATAGCACATGGTCTCAGCTAGGATCTGAGTGCAGCTAAAGAATAAATCTCAAAATATATGTATCCTTGGGCCCGGCGCGGTGGCGCAAGTGGTTAAGTCCTCGCCTTGCACGCCCGGGATCCCATATGGGCGCCGGTTCTAATCCCGGCAGCCCCGCTTCCCTTCCAGCTCCCTGCCTGTGGCCTGGGAAAGCAGTTGAGGACGGCCCAAAGCTTTGGGACCCTGCACCCGCGTGGGAGACCCGGAAGAGGCTCCTGGCTTCGGATCGGCATAGTATCGGCCCGTTGCGGCTCACTTGGGGAGTGAATCATCGGATGGAAGATCTTCCTCTCTGTCTCTCCTCTCTGTATATCCGCCTTTCCAATAAAAAATAATAAAAATAAATCTTTAAAAAAAAAAAAATATATGTATCCTTTCACTGCATGGCAAATACCACAAGCACTAGTGGCGTTTGTTACGAGGTTGCAAACACAGGAGCCACACAC
Organism: Ochotona curzoniae; assembly: GCF_017591425.1. Lineage (NCBI taxonomy): Eukaryota > Metazoa > Chordata > Mammalia > Lagomorpha > Ochotonidae > Ochotona > Ochotona curzoniae. The sequence goes on along the minus strand of NW_024465405.1, from coordinate 6,268,003 downwards.
ATTCCAGCGCGGCTGGGACGTGGGTTCTTGAGCAAGTGATTACAGCTGCTGCACACTCCAGAACACTGAGCCATGTGGGCCTGTGCACGCAGTGCTCTCATGGCCACCAACATTTTCTGCAAGACTGCAAGTCCCAGACACACTCACGCGTCCACAAGTCCAACCGGTCAGGCATCCCTGGACACAGCCTTACCACCTGGTGCCTCTGCACTCCTTGTCACTGCTCAGATGCCAGCGACACGCAGCAGTGTGGGGACAGCAGGGTCCGGAACAGGTGTGATGGACCCTGCAGGTCATGTGTGGCTGCGACTGCTCTGTCAGCACGTAGGACCAGGACTTCGTCTGTCTGCACAGGAGGCCACTCCTATGCTGTGTGCACCAGGCTCACCCACTTTTAAGATTAATTTATTTGAAAGGCAGAGAGTGAGAGATCTTTCATCTCTGGCTCAGTCCCAGATGGCTGCCAACAGCTGAGGCTGGGCTGGCAAGTAGAAACAGGAGCCAGGAGCTTCATCCAGGTCTCTCCCATGGGTGCAGGGGCCCAGGGACTTGGCCAATCTCTCCTGGCTTGCTAGGTGCATCAGCAGGGCGCTGTATTACAAGTAGAACAGCTCGGGTTCAAACTGGCATCCACATGAGATGCTGATGCCACAGGCAGAAGCTTTACCGCTGTGCCACACTGCTGGTCTCATCTTTTTATTTTTAAAGATTTATTTATTACAGAGAGACGAGGACACACTCCCACATGCACAGAGAGAAATCTTTGATTCACTGGCTGACTTCTCAGATGACTGCAACAAGCCAGGGCTGGGCCTGGTGGAAGTCAGGAGCCAGGCACTTGAGCCAGGTCCCCCATGTGGGTGCGGGGGCTTCAGCAGATGGGCTGTCTCCCAGTGCATTAGCAGGGAGCTAGATCAGAACCGACACCCACATGGGGTGCTGGCGCCACAGGTGGCAGCTTTACACATGGTGCCACAGACGTAGCCCTGCAGCCAACCCTTCCATAGCTGTATGTTGTGGCCATCAGCCCCTGGACAGCAGCTCCCAGCGCCTTTACCTTGTGTATTCTTCCTGCAATTGACCAGGATCAGGAGGGAAAAATTTTACAGCCAGGCGAAGCACTGTGGTCCTTGGTCCTATGAGAAGAATGGTAAACTTCACAAAGAAGGCCAACCTGTTCTCACTGAGTAACCGGGCCGCAGAGGCTGGAGCTGCGTACTGCCACAGATCTGAGGGAGGGGGATGCTAAGCAGGCACCTCCGATGTTGGCCACATGGGGACAGCTAGGAGGAAGATGGATCTGCATGAAGCAGAGAAGCCTCGGGAAACGGAGACGTCAGGATTCTGAAATACATGTCTGCTTAGAGTGTACTTTTAAGGGCTTGTTTGAAAAGCTGAGAAAGAAAAAGAAAAGAAAAGAGAGATTCTGGTTCTCTCCCGATGGCTTACAGCCAGGGCTGGGTCAGGTGGAGACTAGAAGCTGCTTGCAGGTCTGCAGGGGCCCATGTGCCAGGGCCGTCCTCGGCTGCTTTCCCAGGTGCACAGGCAGCAAGCTGGAAGTGGAGCAGCCGGGATAGAAACCCTCACCCTTGGGTGCTGGCATTGCAGGCGGTGACTTAACCTATTGTACTGCAAGGCCGGCCCTTTGGTTTATATTTTAGGATTAAAAGTGACCAATAAAAAGTTAGGGTATTTATATTATTAGTAGTAGTGAAAATCTGCATTATTTCTAAAACCTTTCTATACTTTAGTGAAAAAAAATGTTAACATCACTGAGGTGCTAATTGGAACAGTTTCCAACCAAAAACAAAACAAAACAAAACAACAGCAACAAAAAACGAGAGCTTTTCTGCAGCCAGAACAGAAGCAGGCCTCTGGGCGGGCTGGGCTCAGCGGGGTGACTTGCACCCAAAACGGTGCAGGTGATTCGAAGTGGTGACTTAACCTTGCAAAATTACTCACCTGGACAACTAGTGAACATTACTATACACTTTAATTTCCCAAATTTAATAATCACACTCACGATTACAATTGCTTTTATGAATACAGAGCAATGATAACTATTTAACTATTAAAATGCTAATTAAAAGAGGAAACTTCTCCCTCCTTGTTGCCAGCTGCATCTGCATGTACTGGCTACATGCCGTACCCAAAATGGCGCCGGCCGGAAAAGCCACACCTTGGTTCCTGGTGACGTAGCTTTCGTGGTACTGCGCAGGCGCCTAGCGCATGCACAGTGAGCTGAGGCGTGGCCGGCGCATGAACACTGGGACTGACGAATCCAGTCGCCCAGGACCCTGCGTAATCATGACGCCGACCTATCATCGGCGGAGGCGGGGCCAGGAGCAGACAGCCTGCCGGGGTCGGAGCCTTCCCTCCTCATCTTCGTGCGCGCAATAAAGATTACCGCAGAAGACTTCACTCGCGTCTGCCTCTTATCGCCGGACGATAAGAAACGTGGGCGCGACACCTCCTGACTTGGACACTCCCACAGGCTTTTCTATGTTGGTCAGAAACTCGGCTGTTTCCAGACAGCAAATCCTGCTGCCCACAGATCTGAGGTAAGCACCTGGGGATACTCTGAGCACCCTCATACTATAGCTTAGACCAACAAACCCTCCCAAACCAGGCTCTCTCCGGGAGCAGCGTGCGAGAGGGCCGAGCAGAGGACTTACTGGGCACTTGCCGGCCGAAGGGTTTCATGGGTTCCAGCCAGACCTGTGCAGGAATGGATGGGGACAGTCCAGTGAGTAGCATGTTCCATCAGCAAGGCCACGAAGACCGCAAAACGCATGGCAGCGAGAGAGGTCACCTCCTCTCGGACGTTGGCTGGCCATGCAGCATGCAGCGGTGGCAACAGAAAGGGCCCCCACCACAGGCGACCCGTGTCTTCTGGCAGACACTGCCCTGGTGTGGAAGGCCACCCAGCCACCTCTGTAAAGTCAGCTTACTCCCACACCACTGTTAGGAGACCACGAGACTCAAGGCCATTCTTACAACACAGCAGAACAGGGTCTGTTTGGCTATGTGCTGATGGACAATGTGGGTTGGGGTGGGAGAAGTCCAGGTACAGACAGGCCATTTGGGTGGGTGATTTGGACACTCACACTCCACAGCTGTCCAAACACCACAACCACCTACCCAGCAGCCTTGGGCACTCTGAAACTCCAGCCCAAAGTAGTCACACTCGGTCAGATTCAGGCGCCTCCACACGAGGGTCAGCAAGGTCTGGCCGTTGTTCCTGGGCTGTAGGAGAGGGGAGAGAAGGCACATTCATGAACACGGCAGCAAGAGTGCTTCCTCCCGCACAGCCCTGCTCCATCTCGCCTTCCTTCTGCTAGGACTCAGAAACTCTGCAACAAGGAAATGAAACTCTTGGGAGGAGCTGGCACCGTGCCACAGTGAACAAAGCCTCCATCTGTATGGTCAGCATCCCTTATGGGCCCTGGCTCGAGTTCTAGCAGTTGCATTTCTGATCCAACTGCCTGTCAATGGCCTGGGAAAGGAGCGGATGGTGGCCCAAGTGGGCCTGGCCCAACCCTGGCCCCTGCAAACATCTAAGGAGTGGGACAGCAATGGAAGTTCTTTCTTTCTCTGTAACTCTTTCACAACAAGTAAATACATGTTAAATTTAAAAAGCTAGCAAGCAATACCAGACAGGGCTCAGCTAAGTATTCTGAGTGTCTTTTCACTCATGTTGCCTGTACTTTTAGACTCCAGGCTACTTCAGCCAACATCAGACAGCTGTGACAGCTCCTGAGAGGACTGCTCTCTTGGTCCCTGGTTCCCAGACACTCAGCCAATGGATCATCTGGCAGCACTCGGGTGAATGAGAGGAGAGTGGACTAGAACAGTGTTCTGGTGTGTGGGTGGGGCAGTTTGTGATGCTGGTACCATCTGAGTTCCAGCTGCTCCACTTCCAAAGCAGCTCCCTGCTAAGGCCCAAGTGCCTGGGCCCCTGCACCCATGGGAGAGACCTGGGTGCAGCCCCTGGCACCTGACTTTTATGAATGAATCGATGATGGAAGATGTCTCTTTCCAGTTCTCCATCACTCTGCCTTTTATCCTTATTAAAGAGAGGTGAGTTTTCACACTCCAAGACAAGCCCCCGACGGAGGGTGAGAACATCACCTTTGCTTGGCAGTGTCTGCAGGAGGCCAGGCCCTACCAGTCTCTCAGGGAAGATGCCAACTGACTGCATGGTGAAGGACTCCAGAGAGCATGACGGGCAAGCTACAAGGGCTGTTCTGGGTAAGCCCCCGCAGGAAGCCCAGACATCCATCTGGCCTTTCAGTAGGTGTGAAAGCCCTCTAAGATAAAACTCAGAGGCTGAGATGCCACCACAGAACTGGTGCAACACTGGAAGTGTGTGCACCCCGAGCTCGGCACGGTGCAGGGCGGCTGTGGACAAGTGTGACCTACACGGAGGCCATCTACAAATTTCTGCAAAGGCAGCGTGCCCTCCTGAACCCAGCAAGCCTCTGCTGGAACTCCTGATCATATGAAGTACGCGGTCTGGACCCATGCCGCCAGCAACCTGCTGCACTCAGGTCCATCCCAGAAGCACAGCTCAGTATGGGAACAAGGCTTCCAGTTCAGACAGATCTCTAAAAGCAACATTTATTTAATATTTATTTATATGGAAGGCAGAACACCAGAGACAGGAGTCAGTCACACACTCACACATCTTCTGTTGACTGGTTCGCTCCCCAAATGCTTGCCAAAAGTTAGAAGCACACACCAGTCTGGAAGGCCAACAGACCAATCAATGAAAGGCAAATTGCCTGTAATCTACAAATAACTGAAAAGCCTGATACGCTTTTACTATCCTATGTTATTCCAAAATGGGTTGGGAGAGCAGAGAAATCTTCCACCTTCTTAGAGCATGTGAGGAAGATGTTAAATATAACCTATCAAGATTGTAACAGGTAACTTACAGACAGCAGACTAGAATTTGCATTACACATTAGCAAAAACTATAAAGGCATACAGTGTTCCAAGAGTCACCCTGACAGCCTCTTGACAGGAGGTCATATGCACAGAGCAGGAGTGGAGCAGGAGGACAGGAGGAGGCTTGTATCTCAACCCTGAAGACTCCCGGATCCTCACCAAGGACTACCAGTATGTGCGCCAAGGACTATATCCCAACAGCCAAGGAGACCACGGGGAATTGGAGTGCCCTCGTAGGCCAAGAACTCTGAGGTCATCCATTCCCTATTGAATCTCCCACACGGGATGGAAGAAGCCCAGATCCTTCCTCACAGGATCTAATGTCATCAGAACAACAGCCAGGAGCCCTGAGCAGTCCTCAGAAACAGAACAGTAAACTTCCTTCCAGACACGGGAGGGGAGCTTTCTCCAGTCCTAACTCAATTCCAACTTTGGCTCCCCACCCTCTCTTGCAATGACCATCAGGGTCACTCTGGAAGCCCCCAAAATTAGATCAGATAAACAGAGACGAATGAGGAAAGATTAAAACAGACAGGAAACAGTTTGGACTCCCATATACCTAACTAGGTAGGACACAAAGATTAGTTACTCCTCACTAAGGTATTGAACCCCTCTTAAAACTGTTCTGCTCCTCAATCGTCAACATATGGCTTGTTAGCGGTATACACCTGTTTGGACTATCCCAAATTGTGTGTAGTTCAGTAGAAATCATACTTGAATACTTAAAGCTGCTAAATATATAAATGAAAATAGACATGAGACAGCTGAATAGTACCATATAACTATTTTAAGGTATATAGCTGCCGGTTGTATACAAACTATAATTGAGATATCAATGAAGCAGTTACGACAATGTGGTTAAGAACTTGCATTTTCTAACATACTGGTCATCACTACCATGTCAATTAATTTCATGATGTTGTAAATTGTTGTTGAAATTGTGCAGGGGCTTCTCATCGGAAGGGAAGGTATTCTGCCAGCCCTACTTTTAGACTAGGGATGGTCTCCCAATGAAACTGTTGAATTTATCTGGACAGTAAGATGTTAGACTCCGTTCATGGTCCATGCCCACAATGAAGGAATCATGACTGCTTATGATCTGTACTATTGTAACAATATGGAGGAATTCAATATGGGGTGTGGGCTTGGGGAGGGGCTGGGGGAATCCCAGAGCCTAAGAAACTGTGTCATAAAATGAAATAAATGTAGTTTAAGAGGAAAAAAAAAAATTTAAGGTCCGGCATGGTGGCCTAGTGGCTAAAGTCCTTGCTGGTTCAAATCCCAGCAGCTTCACTTCCCATCCAGCTCCCTGCTTGTGGCCTGGGAAAGCAACTGAGGACAGCCCAGAGCCTTGGGACCGTGCATCCGAGAGGGAGACTTGAAGGAAGCTCCTGGCTCCTAGCACTGGCCGTTGCAGTCGCTTGGGGAGTGAATCAATGGACGGAAGATCTTTCTCTCTGTCTCTGCTCCTCTCTGTATACCTGACTTTGCAAAAAAGATACATAAATATTTTTAAAATTATTATTATTAACATTATTATTATTACTTTATTTAGGGCTGGCATGATGGCCTGGTAGATCCTCACCTTGCAGGTGATGGGGATCCCATATGGGCGCCGGTTCTAATCCCGCCAGCTCCACTTCCCATCCAGCTCCCTGCTTGTGGCCTGAGAATGCAGTCGAGGAAGACCCAAAGCCTTGGGACTCTGCACCTGCATGGGAGACCTGGGAGTGGCTCCTGGCTCCTGACTTCGGATTGGCTCAGTTCTGGCCATCACGAACATTGGGGAGTGAACCAATGGGCAGGAGGTCTTTCCTTCTCTCTGTGTATCTGACTTCCAATTAAAAAAACAAACAGACAAACAAACAAACATAGTGGAACAGCTGGGACACGAACCAGTGCCAAATGTCAGGACCTGGAAAGGACCTATTTGCTTGAATTACTCTGCTGGGCTGAAAATCTACAGCTCTAAAAACATAGCTCAAAAGGTTAACAAGAGAGGAGCTGGGACCAGGCAATCAAGAAGTAACTTCCTGGGGGCTGGATGCAGAGACATGTAGAGATGAGGAGGGACATGAAGGAATCGGAAGTCACACGCTGTGCCCTGTGCACACTCAACCTCACACTGTGCCCTGTGCACACTCACACTGTGCCCTGTACACTCACACCTCACAACTGTGCCCTGTACACACTCACACATCACAACTGTGTCCTGTACACACTCACACCTCACACTGTGCCCTGCGCACACTCACACCTCACACTGTGCCCTGTGCACACTCACACATCACAACTGTGTCCTGTACACACTCATACCTCACACTGTGCCCTGTACACACTCACACTGTGCCCTGTACACTCACACCTCACAACTGTGCCCTGTACACACTCACACCTCACACTGTGTCCTGTACACACTCATACCTCACACTGTGCCCTGTGCACACTCACACTGTGCCCTGTACACTCACACCTCACAACTGTGCCCTGTACACACTCACACCTCACACTGTGTCCTGTACACACTCATACCTCACACTGTGCCCTGTGCACACTCACACTGTGCCCTGTACACTCACACCTCACAACTGTGCCCTGTACACACTCACACATCACAACTGTGTCCTGTACACACTCACACCTCACACTGTGCCCTGTACACACTCACACCTCACACTGTGCCCTGTACACACTCACACCTCACACTGTGCCCTGCGCACACTCACACCTCACACTGTGCCCTGTGCACACTCATACCTCACACTGTGCCCTGTACACACTCACACCTCACACTGTGCCCTGTGTACACTCACATCTCACACTGTGCCCTGTACACACTCACACCTCACACTGTGCCCTGTACACACTCACACCTCACACTGTGCCCTGTACACACTCATACCTCACACTGTGCCCTGTACACACTCACACCTCACACCGTGCCCTGTACACACTCACACCTCACACTGTGCCCTGTGTACACTCACATCTCACACTGTGCCCTGTACACACTCACACATCACACAGTGCCCTGTACACACCCACACATCACACTGTGCCCTGTACACACTCACACCTCACACTGTGCCCTGTACACACTCACACCTCACACTGTGCCCTGTACACACTCACACCTCACACACTGTGTTCCCTCACATATTGCCTCCTGTGCTTCCTCTAGATGCCAGTGAAACAGTATGGCTGACAAAGCATTTGCAGCATTCTGTATGTGACACTATACACAGAGAGGCTGGACAGAGGTGAGGACACCATCTGGGGAGACCACCTTCAGCAGTGGAATAGCGGCCTAGCAGGAGTTCCCAGAGTTCTCCTCCCAGGCCTCCTCCCAGCCCTGGGGCTTGCCATACCGGCAGGTGCAGCAGGCCAGTCTGAGATGGCTCATCCCCAGTTTTGGCATTTGCCAGCAGGTGCTGCAGCCTGGTTCAGCCCAGCCTACCCTCCTCCCCCAGTCCCAGCTCCTGATGGCTGGTGCAGTACCCTATCCTACTTCCAGCTCTCAAGTGAAACAGGCAGGTGTTGAAGCCCAAACCTGGCCTGGCCTACACCCCATCCTGGTTTTTTTTAAGATTTATTTATTTTTATTGCAAAATCAGATATACAGAGAGGAGGAGAGACAGAAAGGAAGATCTTCTGTCAGATAATTCTCTCCCCAAGTGACCACAACGGCAGGAGCTGCACTGATCCAAAGCCAGGAGCTAGGAACTTCTTCTAGGTTTCCCATGTGAGTGCAGGGTCCCAATGCTTTGGGCCGTCCTCGACTGCTTTCCCAGGCCACAAGCAGCGAGCTGGATGGGAAATGGAGCTGCTGGGATTAGAACCAGCGTCCATATGGGATCCCGGCGCATTCAAGGTGAGGACTTTAGCTGCTAGGCCACGCCGCCAGGCCCCCATTTTGGATCTTAATCATGCCAGTAATATGGATTGATCCAGCCTGACCTGCTTTCAGCTTTGGCTCTCATGCTCACCAGTGGGTGCTACAGCCTAGGGGAGTTCCGTTATCCCCCTCCTGGATCCATTGCCAGACCAGATTTTACATGTGCTTGTAGGTGCTTCAGCACAGCCTGGCATGGCCTCCTCGTCTTAGCTCATGCTGGTAGGTGTTGCATCCTGACCCAATCCAGCTTCCTCCCAGCCCCAGCTTTCCAAGTGTATGAGTTCTGCAATCCAGCCTGGCCTGCCATTAACACCAGCTCCTGTGTAAACCAGCAGGTTCTGTAGTCTCACAGAGGTGAGCCCACAAATTCCCTACAGAATCTGCCCTCAGACCTGATCATTCCACATTCTGCTCAGTGCTGCAGCCAAGCCTGACATGGCCTACACCCTGCCCCAACACTCACGGTTGGGTACTGCAGCCTAGCCCACACTCACGGGTGGGAACCGTAGCCTAGCCCACACTCATGGTTGGGTACCGCAGCCTAGCCCACACTCACGGGTGGGAACCGCAGCCTAGCCCACACTCACGGGTGGGAACCGCAGCCTAGCCCACACTCACGGGTGGGAACCGCAGCCTAGCCCACACTCACGGGTGGGAACCGCAGCCTAGCCCACACTCACAGGTGGGTACGGCAGCCTAGCCCACACTCACGGGTGGGTACGGGAGCCTAGCCCAGACAGGCATGTCTCTAGCCCCAGCTTTCATGGGTGCTGACGGGCAGAGGACAATGCTACTCAGGTCAGCCCAGGTCTCCTACGTGTGTTGGTGCCTTGGCCTGACTCAGACATGATCTCTGGTTTCTCCTCTCTAAACCACTCTGTCTCTGCTCCTCACCTACCTGACAGTGCAGCGGCCTGGTTTGTGGAAGCCCCCAAAGTCACCCCTTGCCTGCCAAACATACCCTCAGTGGCCCCCACTCCGACATGTCACCAGATTCCTCACCAGGCAATCTGCAGCCCTTCCCCACTGTACAGGGTGCAGTATCTTTTAGGGTCTGGGCACATGTTCCCACTAGCATCCTTCACATATCTTTAAAATAAAACAAACAGGACCCAGTGTGATAGCATAGTGGTTAAGGTCCTCGCCTTGAATGCGGCGGGATCCCATATGGGCGCTGGTTCTAATCTCGGCAGGTCCAATTCCCATCCAGCTCCCTGCTTGTGGCCTGGGAAAGCAGTCGAGGACGGCCCAAGGCTTTGGGACCCTGCACCTGCGTGGGAGACCTGGAAAAGCTCCTTGCTCCTGGCTTTGGATCGGCACAGCACCGGCCCAGCCACTTGGGGAGTGAATCATCTGACAGAAGATCTTCCTTTCTGTCTCTCCTCCTCTCTGTATATTTGCCTTTCCAATAAAAATAAATAAATCTTTAAAAAATATTTAATTTTATTTATGAGGCAGAGTTACAGAGAGAGACACACAGAGATCATTCCCAATGGCCACAATGACTGGAGCTGAGCCAGTTTGAAAACCGGAGCCAGGAGCCTCCTGCCCGTCTCTCACAGTGGATACAAGATGAGGATTAGAGCCATCCTCCACAGCCATCCCAGGCCATAAGCAAGGGGCTGTATAAGCAGACTTGGACCAGCATCCATACAGGACGCTGGCACTGCAGGCAAATGATTAGCCTGTGCTAGGTATGGTGGTGCAATAGACTAAGCCTCTGCCTATGGTGCCAGCTTCCCATATGGATGCCAGTCCATGTCCCGACGGCTCCACTTCCCATCAAGCTCTCTGGCTTATGGCCTGGAAAAGAGCGAAGGGCAGCTCAAACCCCTGGCTCCCGCATCCTAGTGGGAGACCTAGAATAGGCTCCCGGCTTTGCATTGGCTAACTTCTGGCTGTTCTAGCCACCTGTCTCTCTCCCTCTCTCTCTCTTTAAAACTTTTTCCATTTTTTAAATTATATTTTTGACAATCTTTACATAGTTAATTAGGGTAAAAATGTTCAAGGGCTACAGGAAAGTAGGTAAGACTATTATTTCCACATTGGTTCCTTCATGCATCTGAGGTAAAGGGGGATATTAAGGGAGAAGCCCCACCCAGTCTCCCACCCACCCCACGTCCCCAATGTGGGGCATGCTCCGAGGGTCTTGCTCAAGTGGTTTTGATAGTTCAACGTTTCTGAATTGCTGCCAATCTCACCACAAACAATAGACAACCATGCTGGCATTACTAGTTCAGTTAACACAGATTTGGCATAAACCAGGCCGAAAATGCCTGTTGGCAGCGTGGCATTTGCCTAGGTGCAAGGCAACCCAGGCGGGTGCCTGCAGCTGCAGAGAGAACTAAGAGAAGGATACTGGGCCAAGTCCTCCCATGCTGACGCAGGCACATTGCTGGGAACCCACAGGCACAGCGGCCACAAGACACCGCCTGGACAGAGGCCCACAACAGCCTCTTTATCCTTTGTGTGCAGGGCCGTGGGCAGGTCTTGCTGCTCTGTCCTGGGCCCACGCACAGCTCTCCACCAAGTCACTGCTGCCCACATCTCGACTGAGACTTCCCTCTGTCAGAATGAGATCAGCGCTGAGGTCCTTCTAGAATATTCTACCTTACAGTGGAACCACAGTGAGAGCTCTTGGGCCACTCCCTGCCCTGAGGCTGTGGCCCAGCACACACAGGAACAACTGAGGTTCAGGCAGCAGTCCAGAGGCACAAGACCCCTTGCACGCATCTACCTCCAACACCCTAGGAAACAAGCTGCCAGCTCCAGGCCAGGCCTGGCCAGTTCTGGCTGGGCTGTCCACCCACCCTGCTCTGCCCCCTGCTGCCCCCACTCAGCAGCTTTTACTCTTTCGTTGCTGTGCAGAAAGCAGCCCAGCCCCTGTGGAGTCAGGGGCCCTGCCGAGTGCCTCTCCTCAGCCTAGGCTCAGCTGCCCTGGTGCCTCACTTCCCAGTGACCCCTTCCTAGGAGTGAGTCCCCTGCATCTCAGGGGTGTTTCTGTTGTTTCCCAGTCCAGGAGCGGGCACCTGAGCCAGCGTCCCCCTTCCTAGGAGCCAGCACGACTGTGATGGAGTTCCTGCTTCCGGCTGCATCCTGTCCCACTGTTCCACTTGCAGTCCACCCTGCCAATGCATCTGGGAAGACAGCAGTGGTGGCTCAGGCAGGCCCTGCTCCTCATGTGGGAGACCAGACGGACTGCAGACCTCAGGCTTCAGCCTGGCCCACTCTGGCTTTTGCAGACATTTACAGGGTGTCAGTGGGAGAAGAGTCTCTGTGCCTCCGGCTTTCAAATAATAAAAATAAAAGAGATTCTCATATTTATAGGAAGAGATTTTTTAAAAAGGAATAAAAACAAAAAATAAAAAAGGATAAATTGAAAAGATGGCTTCCAGAAATCAAATCTTACCAAAAGGCCTGACACACCAAATGGAGAACAGCTAGAGGGAAATTGAACTGAAGTTGCTCTTGGAGGGGGAGTTGAGAACCCAGGGGTCCTTGCCACAGGAGGAAGGGGCTGTCTGGGGAGTGGGTGTGAAGACCCTGAGGTGGGGGAGGGACTGCCAGGGAGTGGGTGTGAAGACCCTGAGGTGGGGGTGGGATCATCCAGGGAGTGGGTATGAAGACCCTGAGGTGGAGTGGGTGTGAAGACCCTGAGGTGGGGGTGGGGCTGCCAGGGAGTGGGTGTGAAGACCCTAGGTGGGGGAGCGGCTGTCCAGGCAGTGGGTGTGAAGACCCTAGGTGGGGGAGGGGGATCTGGGAGTGGGTGTGAAGATCCTGAGAACCCAGATGTTCCTGTACACAAGATGGTGGCAAATGTCATTTCCTTGACCTTTTGCTAGAATTGTTCAAAAGCATAAAGAAAATAAACAACAAAAAATATAAACTCTCTTTTTAGCAAAACTAGGGATCTCCCACATCCCCAAACTGATGGAGGCAGCCAAGAGCTTGGGAGCTGGCCTCAGCAGAGGGATACAGGAGTGGGATTGGGCATCGGCAGCCAAGGTTAAGCCTGGCTCATTCTGGCCTGGCAAACTGAGGCAACGGGCTGGAAAAGGCAGAGTACAGGCAGTCATCACGCAGTCTACATGCCAGTCTGGGGCTGGCCTCTCTTAGCTCTCTGCCAAGGAGAGCCTCTTTACGGAAGCAGACCAACAAACAGCTCTGCAAACAACTTTTCAACACGGGGCAGAAACAGAACAGGCATGCTGGGCGGACACTCAGTCAGAAAACGCTGCTTCCTGAAAATGAGGCTGTGACTCAACTTCCACCTTGATGTTTAAAGTTAGGGGCCCAGCACAGTGCCTAGCAGCTAAAATCCTCGCCTTGCATGCACTGGGATCCCACATGGGCACTGGTTCCAATCCCGGCAGCCCTGCTTCCCATCCAGCCCTCTGCTTGTGGCCTGGGAAAGCAGTCGAGGACGGCCCAAAGCCTTGGGACCCTGCACCCACGTGGGAGACCCAGAAGAGCTCCTAGCTGCTGGCTTTGGGTGGGTGTGCCTCTGGCCGTCCTGGTCACTCGCGGGGGAGTCACTGGACGGAAGATCTTCCTTTCTGTCTCTCCTCTTTTGTATATCTGACTTTGCAATAAAAAAAAATAAATCTTTCATAAAGTTAAATAAAGTTAATACAATTGCTTCTGTATTACACTGAGATGAAACAGGTGCTCATGGATGTCGATGTGTCCAGGAGCACACACACAGTGGGGCGACGCAGGACACGGGTGCCTATGCGTCCAGGAGCACACACACAGTGGGGCGACGCAGGACACGGGTGCCTATGCGTCCAGGAGCACACACACAGTGGGGCGACGCAGGACACGGGTGCTGATGCGTCCAGGAGCACACACACAGTGGGGCGACGCAGGACACGGGTGCCGATGCTTCCAGGAGCACACACACAGTGGGGCGACGCAGGACACGGGTGCCTATGCGTCCAGGAGCACACACACAGTGGGGCGACGCAGGACACGGGTGCCTATGCGTCCAGGAGCACACACACAGTGGGGCGACGCAGGACACGGGTGCTGATGCGTCCAGGAGCATACATATTCTCAGCATACCCTATTTGGGTTTCCCATGACTGCCAGTCCAGTGGGGGTACTTGGGGAAGGCCCTAAGTATTCGGACCATCTCTGCTGCCTTTCCAGGCACATTAGCAAGGAAATGGACACAATGGAGCAGCTGCGACTGTGTGTTCTTATGGGATGCCAGTGTCTCTGGTGATGGTCTTAATCTGAAGTGAAACAACGCTGACCCTAAAAGCAAGCTGCTGTTGTTCTGATCGGAAAGGCAGTTATAGAGAGAGGAGAGATGGGGGAGGAAGAGAGGAAGGGTTAGGGTTAGAGAGAGAGAGGCCTTCACAGAGAGAGGCCTTCCACACACGGGTTCACACCCCAGGTGATCTCAAAAATGCCCTGGAAAGACATGGCAGCTCTTGAGGGAGAAGGTGAAACCAACAGCAGGGAAGCAGAGCTGCAGCCACTGCTCAGGAAAGTGTTCAGCCAAAGGGAACCCCACTTCACTCATGAGCAAGACACATTACAGCCAGAGTGGGGGCAGTAAAGCCACTTCCTAGAGCCTGCAGCCCCAGAGCAGTCAGAGCCCGCATCCATGACCTCTGACCCCAGAGTAGTCACAGTCCTGACCCACGACCCCTATACCTAGAGCAATCACAGCCTAAGCCCTGAGCCCTAAGCCCTGACCCTAGAGCAGTCACAGCCCTCATCCATGATCCCTGTCCCCAAAGCAGTCACAGGGCTGACCCATGACTCTCGTGTCCAGAGCAGTCACAGGGCTGACCCCTGTCCCCAGAGCAGTCACAGCCCTGAGCCCTGACCCCCGACCTCAAATCCTCCTATCTCCCAGGAGTCTCAGCTCCCCGGCTAAACTGTGCCTGAGGTGACAGTGCCCCTCAAAGCTTTGCTTCTCCAGTACATTTCTGCAGAAGAACCAGCAAGGGCATGTGGCCTATGGAGGACAGAATTCTGCAGCGAGTCTGCTGCTCAGGCCCAGATGTGTGGGTGAAGCCAGCCCAGCCAATTCCAGAAGGAACACATAGTATGTGGAATTTTTAACTATATGTATGTGCCTTTTAAAAAAAAATCTTCATTTTTAAAGGCAGAGTGACAGAGAGGAATTAGGGACACAGCGATGGATTTTCCAATAGTTAGCTCATTCCTGATGGCCACAACGCCCTGGACTAGGCCAAATTGCAGCCATTCCAGTCCTCCATATTTGTGCAAGTACCTGGATCTGACATGAAGCAGCTGGGACTCAAACTTGCGCCCCTAAGGAGTGTGGCATTGCAGGTATGCCTCAGTTCCAACCATGCTATTAAGTTTTGGAGTAAGGCAAAACTTAATACAGCTACCTGTGCAGCTGTAGGGGATGGGACGCTGGACACACACCCAGTGTGGAGCACAGCTATGCAGTCCACTGAGTTGCAGCACTCCTAAAAGGCGTGTGTCAGCGTGAATACATTAGAGATGCCCTACTCCAAGCCAGCACACGTGGCAGCTGCTCTCTCCCATGGGACTCTCAGCAAGGACATGGCCAGAGATGCCCCACTCCAAGCCAGGACCCACAGTGGCTGCCCCCTCCCACGGGACACAGAGATGCCCCACTCCAAGCCAGGACCTGTGGCAGCCGCCCCTTCCTGCAGGCAAGGCCTCAGCACAGACAGGTTCCGCAGCTCTGAGTCAGCAATGCCCCGTGAGCCACATTTGATCTCCTTTCAGATAAGGCTCGGCTGGAGTCCTCCGGAGCTGCAGGCAGCCAGGGCCTCTGCAGCTGGGGGCCTCGGCTGTCCCTGCATCCTTGCCTGTGGTGCAGTCTTCTTATTTCGCCCAACTTGTTTTTTTTAAAGGACTTTTAAAAAAAGGTTTATTTTTATTGCAAAATCAGATATACAGAGATAGGAGGAGAGACAGAGAGGAAGATCTTGTCTAATGATTCACTCCCCAAGTGACTGCAACGGCCGGGGCTGCACCGATCCGAAGCCAAGAACCAGGAATTTCTTTCAGGGTCTCCCACGCGGGTGCAGGGACCCAAGGCTCTGGGCCGTCCTCCACTGCTTTCCCAGGCCACAGGCAGGGAGCTGGATGGGAAGTGGAGCTGCTGGGATTAGAACTGGCACCCATATGGGATCCCGGGCATGTTCAAGATTAGTACTTTGGCCACTAGGCCACCATGCCGGGCCCTTTCCCTCAACTTCTAAACACAACTCCCCAAGCAAAACACCTCCAAGAATGTGCAATGCTATTTAAATGCTACTTACTTACTCAGAGGCAGACAGATCTCACATCACTGATGTTCTCTCCAAATACCTGCAATAGCTCCCAGGGTGCTGGGAACACACCCAGCTCTCCCAGGGGACAGCAGCCACCTCACCCCCGTGCCACCACTGGCCAACATTCGGGATCTGCATTAGCAGGGGCCAGCTCGCTTCCCAGCTGCCCACCTCTGACTGAGCTCCCTGACAAAGCACCTGGGGAAGCAGTGGAGGATGGCCCACACACTTAGGCCCTGGCGCCCATGACGGAGACCCGGAGGAAGGGCCTGACTTCGGCCTGGCTCAGCCCTCACCAGTACATCCAGTTAGAGAGAGAATCGGTAGATGGGAGATCGTGCGAGTGTCCTAATCTGTCTATACCTCTGCCTTTCAAATGAATCTTTTTAAAATATTTATTTTCATTTCATTTGAGAGTCAGAGAGAGATCTTTTATCTGTCAGTTTACTGCCTGCGTACCCACAACAGCCAGGGCTAGGTCAGGCTGAGGCTCTAATGTGGAAGGCAGAGACCCAACACGGGAGCCATCACTGCTGCTGCCCACCAGGCACAGGCAACTGGACTCGGGGTAGAGGGCCACTAAGACATGCTCCTTGGGCCCGGCGCAGTGGCGCAAGTGGTTAAGGTTCTAGCGTTGCACGCCCGGGATCCCATATGGGCGCCGGTTCTAATCCCGGCAGCCCCGCTTCCTTTCCAGCTCCCTGCCTGTAGCCCGGGAAAGCAGTCGAGGACGGCCCAAAGCTTTGGCACCCTGCACCCGCATGGGAGACCTGGAAGAAGCTCCTGGCTCCTGGCTTCGGATCGGCATAGCATCGACCGTTGCGCTCACTTGGGGAGTGAATCATCGGATGGAAGATCTTCCTCTCTGTCTCTCCTCTCTGTATATCCGCCTTTCCAATAAAAAAATAATAAAAATAAATCTTAAAAAATTAAAAAAAAAAAAGACATGCTCCTTGTACAGCCACCCTGAACATCACCCAGGGAATTTACTACTGGGGGGCTCTTCAAGTGTTTCTGCTGCCCACAGTTCTGTTGAAAGCGCCTGCTCCAATCCCAAGGGGATCCAGAGCAGAGCCAAGACATAGGGGGTGGCTCCATCCCACAGGAAGGAGACCAGGGCCACGCAGGCTGGCTGTCCCCAAGGAACTCCCCCAGGTCAGCCGAGACCTGCCCGCCCGCCACGCAGCTCACCTCAACGTTGAACGCTTCTACGGTGCCGTCCAGCAGCTTCACTCCAACCTGCAGCTGCTTCTCCCGCAAGGCAGGAAGCTTCTGCCCAGGCTCAAGAGTGCTCACACCCCCCGGGGCCTGGGTGCCTAGGCGTGTCCCGGCTGCCTGCAGGACTCTGTAGGTCCCCGCTATCTCCCCCATTCTCTGCCAGCTGAGAGCGAGGAACCCTGTGAAGCAAAAGAACACACACTGTCACGTTGTCTGGATACTAAGTCACACCAGAAACAGCCATGAGTCCATCACTGCATCGGAAGAGTCACAAACCACTCTCTCCTGTTGACACACGCTCAGGCGGAGCAGCCGGTGATGGCAAGCAGCAGTCTCGGGACCAGCACCCCAGCGGCCCCCTGGGTCAGGTACACGTATGAACCAGCAGTGACACCATCACTGCACTACGCAAAGGCAGGCGCCCGGGCAGACTCCCATCTCCCTCCACCAGCCCAGAGGTCCCCATGCTGGCAGCACTGCGTGACCCGGTGTGCACAGCAGTGGCTTCCACCTGTGCTGACTGTGCAGTGTAGACAGTGACTAGGGCAGAGAGACAGGGGTGGGCGGAGGCTACAGCCGTGACTGTGCTGGCTCTGCATTTCCTGTGGCTTTCCCAATACCTGCCTCCCCAGGGTGGGGTGGATGCATCAGATCTGCAGGTGACTCAGCAGGGCAGTGTGTGACTGCCTGGATGAGGACACAGGACTAACGCCCCTCTCTGTAACCATGCTATTAACTCCCACAGTCCACTGAGCAGATGACAACTCCAAGCATGCCTGAAGGTCAAACAGCGGCCAGGCTGTGCCAGCCCTTGCCATGGGGAGCGAGGGGGGCTGCTCCTGAGAGAATACCAGCTCAGCTGGGACCTGTGTGTCCTGCTTTCAATTACACTGTTACCCATGGGCAAACAAGCTTCAGAAAAACGTTTAACAGCAAATAAAATGGCAGAACCAGTGAAGATGGGACAAAAATTCTAGACATTCAGTCAGCAAAGAACACAGCAACTATTTCCCTTTTATCACCTTCAGAAAGTCTCCTGGGGGCAGGTGCCTGCTGCTCGGGCTGCGATGCCCACCCCACCATTCTCCTGGGGGCAGGTGCCTGCTGCACAAGCCGTGATGCCCACCCCTCCATTTTTCTGGGGGCAGGTGTCTGCTGCACAAGCCGTGATGCCCACCCCTCCATTCTTCTGGGGGCAGGTGTCTGCTGCTCGGGCTGGGATGCCCACCCCACCATTCTCCTGGGGGCAGGTGTCTGCTGCTCGGGCTGGGATGCCCACCCTGTAAGTGCCCCCGATCCTAGCTTCCTGCTCATGTACACTCTTGAGGTAGCAGTGATGGCTCCACATGGGTCCCTACCACTGTCAGAGACACAGATGGAGTTTTAGCTCAGGCTTTGGCCAGGCCCAGCCCTAGTTATCACAGGCATTTGAGGAGTGAGCCCTTGGACAGAAGTCTCCTGTTGTTCTTATTCTGTGCCTCTCAAATTAATAAAAGAAATAAACATATTAAACACATCTCCCTCTCAGAATCATGTTACTGAGACAAAGGAACCCATCAAGAACACTATACCTTCTGAATTATGTTCAAAAGCTGCTCAGGGACTACTGCCAAGCAGTTCTTGCTACACATCTGAGGCTCAGCATATGAACACAACAAACGGTTCCACCAATTCACCCCGGCAAACAAACCACCACACCCCCTAGGAAAGGGAGGTATCCAGGGCAGGCTGGGCTGAGGTACCTGCTACTTCCTACATCCTGTCTGAGCGGGGACAGACGCCATTGACTCCCTCTCGTCTCGGTGCCCACACTTCAGGAGGCAAATATGTGACATGAGCTAACTGCCACAGCTAATGTTTGCTCAACATTTAGGATATTTCAGATCAGAATGATGCCACGACCCATCATGCAATGCACTTCACAGACCGAGGTGACAAACACTAGGCCACGACCCATCATGCAATGCACTCTACCAAGTGAGACACTCTACCAAGGTGACAAAAAGACTAAGACCTCATTCCTTTCTCACACTATCAATATTTAGCATCAGATATTTGGATTTAAGAAAAAAGACCTATTTATTTGAAAGGTACAGAGATGTAAAGAAAGGGCGGGATACACACAGAGAGATCTCTCATCAGCTGCTTCAGTCCCCTAGCGCACTTGCCAAGAGCCATGGCTGGGTCAGGCAGCAAGGAGTCAGGAGCCTCAGCCTCACTGTCCATGAGGGTAGCAGGGGCCAAGTACTTGGCCAGCATCTGTCAGATACCTAGGTACATCAGAAGGAAACTGGATGGGAAGCAGAGAAGTCACAAGTGGGACTGTCACGCCCATGTGGGACAGTGTCGTAGGCGGAGGCTTAACTTACCACGTCACAACGCCAATCCCTCCGTGAGATTTTAGGACACCAAAGCATGGTCTTTCTCATGTCATGTCCACAAACATAAGCTGACTGAGCAGGAACTGCACAAGTAGAGATGTCGACCTCCTTGCCACGAGGGTTCTAACAGCCAAGCTGTCAGCCAGGGCGGCCTGCACTTGTGCCCTGTACAACCCACCGGCCCTGCATGCTACAAGAACTTGCAAATATGTCTGTGTGCTTAAGGGTGAAATATTTTGGATAATGTACTTTGTATTTAACACTGCTTCGAGTCTCCCAAGAGCAGAACAGACGATGACACACTTCTTGGCTCAAAAATAGTGAAACCCTCTTCTTTTTTTTTTTTCATTTTTAAGATTTAATTGATTTTTACTGGCAAGGCAGAGTTATGAAAACAGAGAGAGAGGTGTCTTTCATCTGTCAGCTCATTCTCCAGATAACTGCACAGGCTGGAGCTGGGAGCCCAGAGTTACCTACGGGCTCTCATGTGGGTGCAGCACAAGCACTTGGACCATACTCCACTGACTTCCTGGGTACATTAACAGGGAACTGGATCAGAAGTGGAGCAGCCAGGACTTGAACTGGCACCCATGTGGAAAGCCAGTGTTGGTAGAGGCTTAACCTTCAATGCCACATGCCAGCCTCAAAGAGCAAAGCCCTCTCCCGATGTGTGTGGCTCACAGGGCAACTGCAGGTCTGCACACCTTCGGACAGGGAAATCCACAGCCTGCTTTTCATGGGGTCTGTGGCTGGAGCCTATAGACTGGTTCAACAGGCTGATGTGAAAAGACATATTCACTTTAGGGGCCGCTGCAGGCACCCACGGGACAATCCACATCACTCAGCAAGAACCACTCAGCTCTCAGGGAGACCCAGACTCATGCTTTGGATTTTCAGGAGCCTGAGAAAGCAAAGGGCCCCCACGGGCAGGCAGCATCGGGACTGCGCATGCCGGTCAGCCCTGGCCTCGACACTCAACACTGTGTCCAAGGGCTCCCTCAGCTGCCGCTGGCCTGATAGCACGTGAGCATCTGTGCTGAGGGGATCACGTGAGCTTCTCAATGACCACTCCAGAGGAAGCACCGGCAGGCCGCCAGGGGTCCTGGGAACTGGCTGCGGGCCCCGGCCATGCCCCTGCTCCTGGGAACAGGCAGGACCTGGCTCCAGGCACCCAGCTTTCTCCACACAGATGAAATGCTTCACCATCTTATTTCCTCTGAACATTTCTGGTCACAGGTGTATTTTATGTAGTCCTGCTGACGACAGCTCGGCCCCTTTGGGCTTACTGCCATGGTAATTAACAGAGCCTGCCCTCCATCTCTGTGGAGCACTCATCTAGGTCTGCTGTCATGCTGGGCATCGCCTGGCATCAGTGCGGGCATGGGCATTCTACTTGTGCTGTCTGCCGTGGACCTCAAACTGCTGCTAGAGGTCGGCAACACCATGGAAATGAAGACTCACTATTTCATTTTAGTTAAATTTTTTTTTTCTTTCTTTTTTCCTTCTCAACCTGTGGTGGACTGTAATAAGGGGAGGTATAATGGAAGTGCAGTGGACATAACTATGTGCATAGGCAGAAAGAGAAGCGTGCTCCCACGCGTGCAACACAAGGATGGTGTCACAGCGACAGAGAAGCCCCTGCATTGTATGACACACTCCCGAGGGCACGCAAGACACCTACCGAAAGACTGGAGAACAATGGGGAAGGGACAAGCAGGGGGAGGGGAACCCCAATGCCTATTAAACCGTGTCACAAAATAAAGAATTGAAAAAGTTGAAGTAGACCAACCAGAAAGCCCTGCTAAGGCTGGCACAGCTCAGAAGTGACCCAGCAGGGCCTGGCCCTAGCGAGTTCACCTCAGGCTGCAAGAGTTGTCCAAAATCCACCCTCTGAGAAACACTCCCGCTGCCTCTCAGGAAAATCCAGGAGCAGAGGAAGCAGAGAGGGCTTGTCCTCAGCTGCCGCCTTCCTCGGAGGGCACGGGTACGCCACCGTGGAGCACGCCGAGCACAGGCGCCCTCCCACCCTGCCCAGCGGCCAGAGGGTGGTGAGGAACAGCTGGCTGGGCGGTCAGCGAGGCGCCAGCGTGGCCCAGCAGCCTGGCGCCCAGCGGGAGCGTGCACGGAGCTCGCCACAGCCTCGGCAGGCGGCAGGCGCAGGGCCTGCCAGCCGCGACTTTGCAGGGCAGTCCCGAGGGAAGTGGGACCAGGTTCCAGGTTCCAAACCCCGTCTCCCCACTCCCTGTTCATCAGATTTTGCTCCGCCCCAGGAAGCCAGGACTCTTAAGCAGCTCACTCCAACGCTGGCCGATTCATGGGATTAGCGGGCCACACAAGACTCTCAGCAGAACCTGGGTCAGCGTCTGCAGCAAAGGTGGAGGGCTCCTGCCAGGGCACCCACAGCCAAGTCCAGTGTCCAACACTCGGAGAACTCACCTCTCCATTCCCCAGTTTTCATGGTTGAAGTTGGCCAGTTTAACATCTGCCCCTGCACGTGAGGGGGCAGGGTCTCCCCCCTGGTGTGCAGGAGGAGACAAGGACACACAGAACCAGGAGGATACTGTGCTACCTTCCATGGAGAGGGGGATGAAGGTATTCGTCCCCAGTCACAGACAAGCCAAAGCCACAAAAAATGGTGCCCCTCTTCCTGAAATGTGAGGGGAAGAGGAGTGGAAAGTGCAGTCCATGTGTTACCCTTGATCTGGGAACTTCATGGGCATCTTTATACAGTCAGAAAGCAAAACGGAAACTAGTGCTTTGGAAAACTAAGCCCCAATCCCAGAGTGGAACAAATTTCCCCAAGTGTATGCCAAAACAGCAGCCATGCCTCAGAACGGGGGCAACTCCAACACCCAGTGAGAGGAAGCCCCAGCACAGGGTCTGGGCCCTGCTTCTCTGGGAGGACACGTCACTTGCCGAGAGCTGTGTGGGCCTTGAGTCCTGAGCCCCATCCTGAGCGTGCAGCCAGCAGGACACGCAAGTGCTCTGTCAGGGAACGCACGGCAAGATCCTGAGACACCATCAAGAGCGGTCAGTGTTCCTTAAATCAGTGTTCATACATGTGAAGGCAGAGTTAGACACAAAGAGAGGTCTTCTGTCTGCTGCTTCACTCCCCAAATGGCCACAACACACAGGACTGGGCCAGGCAGAAGACAGGATCTAGGAGCAGGGGTGCGGGGGCCCAAGCACCTGGGCTGCCATGGGAGGCCTTCCCAGGTGCAAACCCACATGGGATGCTGGCTGTGCCACAGGACGCTCCCTTCTCCCCCGAGGTTATGGGTAAAGGAATATGTCCAGATTCACTTTCATAAAGCCCGTGAGCTGGGCTCAGTGGGAGGGCAGAGAGCTGCCTTGGTCAGTGCTGAGGCTGGACCTAGGCTTTCACACAGCACTTTCCTGGCTTCTGTCCAGGTCTGTGACGTGCACACAAAGGCTCCATGACCCTTGGGAGATTTGCAGCTGGAGTGTGGGTGCAGGGTGCGTTTGGGGGACGGGCAGATACACTCAGCCGACCACACTGTGTGCGGAGGCCGCAGTCCTGCTGCCTCCCTCTGCTGGGTCACTGCTGCTTTCCTCAACAGCCCAGGTGA
The DNA here is from genome assembly GCF_017591425.1 of Ochotona curzoniae. Classification (NCBI taxonomy): domain Eukaryota; kingdom Metazoa; phylum Chordata; class Mammalia; order Lagomorpha; family Ochotonidae; genus Ochotona; species Ochotona curzoniae. Next base: position 6,244,677 of record NW_024465405.1, on the reverse strand, counting down.
AACAAACCTGTAATCTAAACACTCTGGAGTTGCCTTTTTGTTCAGATACTGGGGTCTGTTCTTCACTGTTCATCTTAATCTTTGGAATTATATCCAATATCCATCGGGTTGACAAGGCCTTAAACAGTCACAGATTTAATATAAAACCCAGCACGTTTAAAGTTTTAGGATGATTTCCTCCTTTCCAAACACACGGCATTCTCTCCGCTCTTCCCCACTGCCTTACCTGGCACTGAGTGGGGGGACCAGAACCTGCCCCCACAGGGTCAGCCTTGGGTTTCAGGGCCCCTTCCCAACCTCAGACACACCCTCCTTTAAAACTCACCAAAAAGTACAGCAAGACTGCTGCCTCAACACCACCTTGAGGAAGCTGGTTTGTGTCGGCTGCCGGGCTAGGGTCCTTGCTTTGAACGTGCCGGGATCCCATAGGGGAGCTGGTTCTAATCCTCGGCCCCTGCGCCCACACAGGAGACCCAGAACTTTGGCCGGGCTCTTGTGGCCACTGAGGAATGAGCCAGTAGATAGAAGATTACGTTCTTTCTCCCTTCCCTCTCTGTAATTCTGCCTTTCAAACAAATAAAAAATAAACTTAAAAAAATCCTGGTGCCTCTCCCCAGCTATAGGCTGGAAACAGCTGGAGGTCCACAGAAGCAGTGACAGCTTCTTGGGACATCAGGGAAGGAGAGGCCCAACAGCAGCTACACAGAGCTCAAGGTGCCACGTGCAGCACTCAGGTCTGAGCTCAGGGCCAGCGGGCCACGGGCCAGACAGCAGCTCAATGGGCACCACACCCCATCGTGCTGTCAATCTGCCTTTCTAGTAAAAGCAAGTTAAAATAGGGCCCTGCGCTATAGCATAGTGGCTAAAGTCCTCGCCTTGAACACCCGGGATCCCATATGGGTGCCAGTTCTAATCCTGGCAGCTCCACTTCCCATCCAGCTCCCTGCTTGTGGCCTGGGAAAGCAGTCGAGGACGGCCCAAAGCTTTGGGACCCTGCAACCGTGTGGGAGACCCGGAAGAAGCTCCTAGCTCCTGGCTTCGGATTGGCTCAGCTCCAGCTGCTGTGGTCACTTTGGGAGTGAATCAACATACGGAAGATCTTTCTCTGTCTTTTCTCCTCTCTGTATATCTGCCTTTCCAATATAAATAAATAAATCTTTTTTTTTAAAAGTTAAAATACACACGCACACACACACAAAGAGAAAATCTGTGTGAAGGCCTGCAGACATCGTCAATACAACAGTAACCAAGTCTCAAGATGCCAGTCAGCAGAGCAGACCAACGCCAGGCATAACTGTCGTCCTGTTTACCCGCGAGAGGCTGTGCAGGCATCATGACCCGTAGTCCCACTCCTGAGAGTGACGTGCCTGGGCGATTCCTCTCCCCCAGCAACCTCAGTGCAACCGGAGTGAGCGCAGGTGGGGACCCATCCAGCAAGGGACACAAACGAGTCAGTGAGCAGGGCCATCTTACCACTGCAGCCCCATCGAACAGATAAGGTCAGGGCAGCGGCCGGGGTGGATGGAAGGTTGACTGTGTCCAGACCAAACTATGAGAGCAGGCTGGGGCCGAGCTACAAGGGCCACAAGAGGCCAAGCAGATACATAGGTGATCACCAGGAAGTTTATTGTGGGACGTAATTGGAAGACCAGCTAGACAAGCCTGGGGGGGGTGAAGCAAGATTTGTTGATGCCCTGATAGGATTATAGCACCTTTTGGGTTTGGTTTTTTTTTTTAAGTTTTGTTTAATTTTATTGGAAAGGCAGATATTCATAGAGGAGATACAGAAAGATCTTCCATGTGCTGGTTCACTCCCCAAGTTGGAGCTGAGCTAATCTGAAGCCAGGAACCGGGAGTTTCCTCCAGGTCTCTTACGCGGGTGCAGGGTCTCGAGACCCCCAGCCGTCCTCCACTGCTTTCCCAGGCCACAGGCAGGGAGCTGGATGGGAAGTGGAGCTGCCAGGATTAGAACCAGCTCCCCTATGGGATCCCGGCACGTTCAAAGCAAGGACCCTAGCCACTATGGTATAGTGCCGGGCCCTTGTTGTTTTAAGGACATATTTAACTAAAAGTCAAAGTTACAGGAGGGATGCGGGAGAGACACAGGCCTTTCTTCTCATCTGCTGGTTCACATTCTGAATGGCGGGGCTGAAGCCAGGAGCCTTATTGGGGTCTCTCCAGCACTTGGGCTGTCCTCCCCTGCTTTCCCAGGAGCTTTGGCAAGGAGCTGTGTCACAAGGGCAACCCACCTGGGGTGGCTTTAACAGGCTGCACCACAGTGTGGGCATCCCCATGGCTACCGGCCCCATGGGCAGTGGTTGGCCGAGGCCCAGCCCCTAGAGTGGGCAGCAGGCATGAGGGCCGCGCCAGTGCTGGAAACGGTTGCCCTTCTTCATGCGGACAGGCCTTCTCCATTGGCAGGTGTGCAACCAGGCCACAGTGCCTTCTTCCTTATGGGGACCTCCGGGAAACTCCAAGTCTGCTCTGGGCTCTTCCATGCTCTGTGGCTCTGGCCGACAGCTTCCAGGGTCGCCGGCACGAGCTATTCACTCAGCAGCAGGACTCAACCCTTCACTCACTCCCCAGCCGGTGGCTGCCTGGGGGTGTTGGCAGCTTCACAATGCTGCAGAACTTGGTCTGGGGTAGCGGCAGGTGGGGGTTCGGGGAGCTGGGTCCCTGCCACCCACAGGGAGACTAGGCCTGGCCACGGTGGGGATGCGGACAGCGAACCAGAGCGCTGCATTTCCGTCCCTTCTGCCCACACCCACAAAAATTTCCACAGTAAAGGCCAAACATGTCTAGGAGGAAAACCCAACTGAGGCCTGGGTTCCTGCATTTCCAGGCTAACTACCGACGATCCACATACCTGAGGTGACCCCGCTGCCCACAGATGGCACAGCCCATCCCCTTCACGCCTTCTGCAACAGTAACACCAGCTCCACTCCCACCTTTAATAAAGGGCCCAGGACCAGCAGAGCACTGAAGTCGATGCTTGCAGTGCCAGTTGGAGTCCCAGCGGCACTTCCTACCTAGCTCCCTGCTTGTGGTCTGGGAAGGCAGCGGAGGATGGCTCAAGTCCTTGGACCCCTATGCCCGTGGGGGCCCTAGAGGAGCTCCTGGCTCCAGCCTGGCCTTTGTGTGAACCGGCAGATGGAAGCCCCGGCCCTCCTTTTCTCTGTAACTCTGGCTTTCCAACTCTTTTAAGAACAGAAAAAAGGTATAATTTCAGGAAAGGCTGAGAGGAAGACCTGCGGCTAATCCTTCCGGGACGCCACCTGTGGATCCTAATGTTTTCCAGCTCAGCAAACTCTCGTCCTCCCTCGGCCTTGCAGGCCGGACAGGCTGCGCCGGGGCCCCGACTCTTTCGGGGACCCGCCCAGAAGCTCCGCCGGCTGCCCAGGACGTGGACTCTGCCGCCCGCGGCCTGAGCGCGCAGCCCGCCAGGGCCTGGGCCGCCGGACAGCCACCCGCCCCCGGCCCGCTCACCCGCAGAGCGAGGCCTCCTCCGCAGCGGTCGCCGACCTCCCGTCCCTCGCGAGCGCGGCCAGCGTCCACCCGCCCGCCGGCCGCCCCCGCCCCGCGGACGCGCCGGGGATTGGCTTTGGGCAGGCCCTCCTCGGCCCGGAAACACGACGGAGAACTCTGACTGGAGGGCGGCTGGAGGAGGAGCTGGAGGACGCCGCCCGGTGACACGGAATGCAAATCCACACAGGGCAGGGCAGGGCCTAATGCTGGGCGGGACCTCAGCTCCTGGGCAGCACCCAGGTACCCACAACCTCCCCGTGCCTGGCTGCAGGTTGCTGGCCACCACACTGACAGCAAGTACTCCTCCTGGGGCCGCCAAGGACACTGAGGGTCCCCAAAAGACACGTGCTGCTACAGGGGTGGGTGCCCCATCTCCCCTCTGTCCTGCTGTGACTGCAGGACCAACCATCATCCTGGAGTGGAAACCAAACGCTCGCATGTGGGCAAACCCAGGTGGACTACCTTCTCCGTGGGTGAGTTCCTTTAGGATCCCGCCTGAGGGTGCCGAGCCTTGCTCACGACAGGGCTGACTCCACAGGAGTGGCCACTGGTAGCAAGCAGGTGGAAAGGGCAAGCACAGGAACTGGGAACACCCAGGGGTCCAGGCATGTGGCTCCGATGTCCCAGGGATGGAGGGACATGGGACCTCCGGAGACTTTCCTTCAAGGTAAGGCTGGCCTTCTCCACCTCTCTCCACTTCCTCCTAGCCACTGTGCCCTCCTTCTCCCATGCGCTAATCACTGTTACCAGGCGGCCTGTGCCTCCAGGCCTTTCTCCATCACCTGCTATGCAAGAATTCCAACTTCATCTCTGCTGTGAATGGGGCAGGACCAATGAGAACTACTCACCTCATACTAAACAGTGCTTTATTGATAAAAGTTAGTTTACATGAATACAAAATTGCTGTGTGAAGTGTGTTTTCCAAGTACAATGCTCTAAGAAAAAAAAAAAAGCAATCATCTAGTAGCTAAAGCATGTATTTGATATATTTGACTTGCGCAGAAGGGAATGTGGACGCTGGTCACAGCCAGTCGGCCCAGCTGTGAGCCCTGACCGTGGCACTGGTGGCACTGGGCCCAGGGAGCAGTTCTGGACGACACAGGGTTTAACACTGCCCGCCAGCAAAGGCATTCTCCTTCAGCAATTTCCCTTTTAAAGCACACCCTCGAGTCACACAGAAAGGACACACAGCTTGGACTCACCGATGGGCACTGACCAGGCTGCTTGCTGAGATCCCAAACCATTACAGTGTATTGCTTTGGCTAAATCTAAAGCCCCTGGCCGAGGTATTTTCGCATCTCTGTAAATGAGCACACTTTCTGGGTCCAATGACCTACAGCTGAGAAAGCGAAGGGCCTGGGTGCAGTGCACGGCAGACGTGTGCCTCAGCCCAGCCACACTGCAGATCCCAATCTCCAAATGCGCTCAGCTGTCTAACGCAGAGTGCACAGGGCAACCACTGGTCACTGGTCTGCAGGAAGCTGGAGGCCGCAGCCCAGGCTGGGGGCCCTGAGTGGAGGGAAATAAGGACTAACATCCCTGCTTTCCTCGAGCTGCTCAACCCCACAGTGGGAGGTTCCCACATGGGCTCAGCTGCTAGGATAGGACCTTCCTGGCTAACCACAGGAAGCACCTGGCTGCTGAGCTGGGCCTCCTATGCTGGCAGACACAGAAGACAGCAAAATGCAGCAGCTGCTGGAAAACAGCTGGTTCTGAACAAGGTGACCACTAAATTTCCTTAGAAACTTTTTAAAAAACTGAAGAGAATACAAAGTTACTGAATCTAGGCACTTAAGAGCTGTAGTGAGCTGAATTCTACTCTGCTTCCTCATCACAAGGTGACCAGTGACAGCGGCTGGTGGCTTAAAAATGACCCAGGGACCTCCTCAAACACAGCTACCAGCTGAGATAGGAACGTGTTTCCTTCACCAGCTCTCCTCTGTTTGTTCTGGCGGACAGGTGATTGTGTGGGTGGATTAACAGCACCCAACTACAGCAGCTGAGCTGGCTCTGGCTCCCAAGCTGTGCCCGGCACGCCTTCCCGAGTCTCCTGGTCCCCATCAGCACATCTCCCCTCATGGTTACCTGTCTCGGCTGGCCAGGAATGTGCTGGGCACACGGGGAGGTCCAGGCACAAACCAGGGGTGCCCCTCACGCCAGGGCGAGTCAGGCCAGCAGATCAAGATTCAGCCTATATGTTGGGCAATTCTTAGATGTCAAGTCTGGTTAGTGGTTAATTCAGAAAGAAAACAAGAGCTCACCTCACAAAATTTAAAGTGTAACAGTAATGACTACAAATGCTAAAGATACGTCAACGGCATACAAAAGGAACCCACACGTTAAGTTTAAAAAAATTAAATTTTCAGGTGCAGAAAACAGGCACTGAGACGCGGACGGCGCCTTTGGTGATGTAAGACACGCACCGCAGGACCTGGCCGGAATGACTCCAATAAAGGATTTTCTGGAAAAACAAAACAAAGCACATTCAACTGCAACTCACGCAATGCTTACAGATTTAACTATTATTTTTCTGAATAATAAAAACAAACGAATTAAACAAAAAGTTCAGTTTCCATGACCACGAGGTTAACTAAATCAGTGTCATTCATGAAGCCATTATACACTAGAAAATACACAGAAATACCATCTCTAAATGTCAAGCTCTGATCATTTTATCAAGTTTCACCAAGAGCAGTGAAAATGCGCAGCCCAATCTCAGCCCGACCTGCCTTTGAGGAGTCCTTGTTCCTTTCCACTGCCCCGTCACCCCCGCCCAAGATTTGGAACTGGTCAGGTCCAGAAGTTGGGAGCGAGAAGCCAGGAGGCACCATCTCTGGCCACGGGAGCACTGGCAAATAGTGTCTGAAAGTGGGAAGTCAGCGTAGAGTCATCAGGATTGTTCTAAGGTTTTAGGGGACACAGCTGACTACAGCTGAGCCAGCTTCATTGATGCACTTCTATTTTACAACAAATGCTTCAGCCAACCAGTGGCAGGGCTTTGGGTCTGTGACCAGGACAGTCTTTCATGCTCTGTCCACGTGTCATGGTGGCCTCAGACACTCCACATCCAGTCCTCTCTAAGTTGTAAATCCCTCAGGACTCTCAGGCCTCCAGGCCCCTCGTGGGCCCACTTCACTCTTCCAGGCCCTGGCATCCTTGCAGCCAAGACTGACCTACCTGCCTTCACCCAACTACCTGACTCCTCCTCTCTTCCTCAAGGGGTGACCAGCAGTGACCAACTGGACACTTCTGAATCCCTGAGCGACCACAGGCCCACAAAGGTGCACACAAGTGCCAGAGCGCTCCGAGGACAGAGGCATGGCAACCCTCATCCAAAGGGCATTCCCACCACCGCCCTTAGAGGAACCTTCACTTTGGCTTTGTGCAAGGTGTTTTCATAACGTTTTGCTCTCTTTGAAGAGCTAACAGTTTCGACTCTAACCACCCCATTTCAGTTACACATCTTTACTGGAAAGCAGTGGCCTAAAGGAGTGCTGTTCCCAGGAACAAGGAGTCCAGTGATGCCATGAAGGCGAGCCAAGACCTCAGGAGCTGACCCTGCTCTTGGAGGCGGCACCAAGCCAGGGTCAGGATCCCGCTCTGTTCGTGGGGAAGGTGCAGGTGTGTCGGGCCCCGAGCCATGCTTACACCTCACCTCACACATGGTGGCCAAGTGCCGCGCTGTCACCGTCCCCGCCTTGCATCTGCAGCTGCATTTGTGCCTGCATCCTGGCGATCATCTCCTGCATGCGGCGAAGCTGCAAACAGCACACAGGGACATCACCTCTAAAGACTGACCCATGCTTGACCAAAAATGAATGACTCCACTGAATATACAAGGAACTCTTTAAAATCAGTAAACCATCAGACCACCACACAAAACCAAGCAAATAAGGGTCTGCAACTCAAAGCAGTACTGAGGACAGGGCAGTGATCCATGGTCCCCACTGGGCCAGTGAGGTAGGGCAGTGGGTCAAGGTGCGGCTTGTGCTGGTTTGCACCCGATTAATGCACTGGAGAGGGCAGTGCGTGGAGCTCTGGCCGTTGCAGGCACAAGGGGAGAGCCCCAGTGGGTACAAGATCCTCCTGTCTTTGGCTCTCATCATTCTGCCTTCGAAATAAATCAATAAATCGAGGATGAAGAAACAGGGGGAAGAAAGAAGGGCTTCCAAGAAAGTCTTACAAAGAGGCTACCCACATTTTTCTCACTTAAATGTCTGATACACACTGAATTACTTCTGTGAAAACAGTGAGCCTCTGCCTTCTAAAAGGCAGGCCTAGTGTAAGATTTAGTGTATAATCAGTCTGTATTTAACTTTCACCACTTACCTATAACATATTTGTATGAATACTTGTACTTTAAAAATTTGGGCCTGGCATAGTAGCCTAGTGGTTAAACCCTCCCCTTGTACATCCCGGGATACCATATGGGTGCCAGTTCATGCTTTGGCCGCCTGGCTTCCCATCCAGCTCCCTGCCTGTGGCCTGGGCAAGTACTCAAGGATGGGTCTCCCTGCACACACTCGAGAAAAAAGCTCCTGACTCCTGGTCAGCTCAGCTCCAGCTGTAGTGGCCACTTGGGGAGTGAACCAGCAGATGGAAGATCTTTCTCTGTCTGTCCTCCCCTCTATATATCTGAGTTCCCAATAAAATTAAATAAATTTTAAAAGAACTCAACCTGACATGTGGGTGGCAGCAGCCCAAACCCTTGCGCCATCTTCATTGCTCTCCCAGGTATATAAAAAGGAGTCTGCATGGCAAGTAGGAGCGGGCAGGCCCCGAGTCAGCACTCACATGGGATGCCAGCATCAAAGTTGGTAGCTTAATCCCCACCACATGCCAGTCCCACATCCTCATGTTCCTGATCCATCCCTCCCTCCATTTCTAGATGATTGAGTTGAAAGGCAATTACACCTAGAGAGAGAAAGAGAGAAAACCTTCCATCTGCTGGTTCCCTCCCCAATGGCCACAATGAGCAGGTAGGAGCCTGGAGCCTCTTCTAAGTTGCCCACCAGATGCCCAGCGGCATGGTCCATCTATTGCTTTCCTGGGCCATTTGCAGGGAGCTGGATTGGAACTGGAGCAGCTGGGCCATGAGCCAGTGCCTGTATGGGATGCCTGTGTTGCAGGCAGATTAACCCACTACTCTGCAATACTTGCCCTTTAACTTAGTTCTACTTACCTACTGGATCAGCCTGTCAGGCTATCAAACCCAGTTTTCATAACCAGTAAAACCATTTCTTTCCAACGTTTATTATCTGTGCTGCCGAAGCAAGCAAAGTAAAGCCATTTCTAATTGGAACATTTTTGGAGGAAGCAGAATTTTCTTATGCTTATTTATTTTAAAGCAAGTGCTAGAATTATTTTGCCAACCTTCCCCTAAGGTAAACCTGACCAACACAACTTCTCTAGAATTTCTGCATCACATTGAAGATTAATTTAGAGCTGTGATGTTTCACCCTACCTATAAAATCATGTACTGCCATTTTTACAAACGTCTCTGGAGCCGAGATGTGTGCATCTCTGTCAGACGCTTGGGGCCCAGCTTCCCGGGAGGGAGACGAGGAGCAAGAACTCGAGTCCCTCCCTCCCATATGGACACGTGAACCGAGTACTGGCTCCCGGCTTTAGCTTATCCCAGTTCCACTGCAAATTCATGATGTACGCCAGCTGATTAGATATTTGTCTCCCAATTTAAAAAGTCTGCCTGTAGGGCCCGGCGCGGTGGTGCAAGTGGTTAAGGTCTTCGCCTTGCACGCCCGGGATCCCATATGGGCGCCGGTTCTAATCCCAGCAGCTCTGCTTCCCTTCCAGCTCCCTGCCTGTGGCCTGGGAAAGCAGTGGAGGACGGCCCAAAGCTTTGGGAACCTGCACCCGCGTGGGAGACCCGGAAGAGGCTCCTGGCTTCGGATCGGCATAGCATCGACCGTTGCGCTCACTTGGGGAGTGAATCATTGGACAGAAGATCTTCCTCTCTGTCTCTCCTCTCTGTATATCCGCCTTCCCAATGAAAAAATAATAAAAATAAAATCTTTTTTTAAAAAAAGTCTGCCTGTAGGAGAACTGTTTTCAGAACCTTAATTTCTTTCCTATATATTTATTCTTAAATTCCTGCTGATAGCTACAAATAACAGCACATTGTATTCTCTAACTGGTGTTGCTTACATAAAAGGAAATGGTTTTGGGATCTCTTGCCAAAATCAGTCACATTATTGCTTTCTGTTCCCAATACTTCAATTAAATTGACACTGGAGAGTAAATGAGGTAATGTCACATATAAAGTAGTATTAAGTCACTTGTGGATACCGGTACAACACATGGGGACAGTGTACTAACAGGTATGTAAACCACACGTGGATACATGTGCAACACACGGGCGCACAGATATACTACACAGCTCACAAGGTCCCAGACTTGGCTTACCTCAGCCTCCTTCTCCAGCAGGATCTGGTCTTTGCTCATGTCTTCCTTCTCCGCTTTCCTAAGAAGCAGAAACCCCAAGTTCAACTCTCGGATAGGTATTATTTCTATCCAAGAAGCCCGAAGAATATTCTGCTGTAGAATTCTGAGAAACATCACCTATCTTAATTTGTGTATGTTTATAATTTTTTCATTAAAAATAGGAGGAATAGGAAGACACAATGAAATAGGAATAAAGTGGTTTTCCTTGGATTAGCTGGCATGAAGGCCTGTGCTTTCTACTGCTCCTCAGGAGGTGACTTCTGGGAGCAAGCACAGGGCCTGAGCCCAGGGACAGAGAAGCAGGCCAGGCTCCAGGAAGGGGCTGCGCAGCCTCTAAATCCTTTCTCCATGTCAGACCCCCAGGTTAACAGCAGAACAGATCAGACTTCAGCATGGGCTCCATGTATCTACGGATCCTCAAAGGACCAAAATGGGAGGGTGGCTGCAGTGCAGCAAGTGCTTTGATGTTTACTAAGGACCAAGCACAGACATGACTTTCGATACACATCAGGCAACCAAATGCCAGTCTCACAGAAAAGCCCACCAGGGAAGGCAGGAGGGGGCAGGCTGTGTGACCTGAGGAGTACCCACGGAGAGCTCACGCACGGCTGAGTGCTGCTGAGAGGCCCTGGGTGTGGGGTCCTCATCCTTCCTTCCAATCTCTGTCTATGTGTTGCTGAAGCAAGACCCTCACCTTTCCAACTACCCATCTACTAAAAGGCTGTGATAGCATCATGTGTGGCATAGCTTCTATCCCCTGGGAAGCCTAAATCGACATCCCACGGAGCCTATTAGCCAAGAGAGATGGCTGGGCAGAGTGGGAGCCCAGGATTCAGGGTGGGACAATGCAGTGCAAGGGGCCATGCGAGGGAGGACCTGCCGCCTCTCTTGAGCCTCTCGGAGCGGAAGTTCTCATAGTGCAGGTCCTGGGTCACCTCCTGCAGGTCCTGCATGTGAGTGCTGGAAGAGAAAAGCATACACAGAGTGACTGCAGGCACAGGCATTTCCAGAGGAAAACAAGTCACCGAGTGTGGGGAGACAAGCTCACTGGGCATTCAGTACCCAGCTTTGCTTCCTGACACAGTGACCCACACACAGTGCTAAGGCCTTTATAGGGGACCCTGCCCCAGGCCAGCACCATGGCAGAGGCAGAGGCCAAGGAGATGGGAGGAATTACAAGGCAAATACATTTTTTGAAAAGAACTTATGAAACATGCAACTCAGTCATGATTCCTTAAGCTTAGAATCTTGAAGCGACTCTTATCACAGTCAGCTGGTACACTCCAATCCCACAGAAACAGAACTTAACCCTCTTCACCCCAGGAAGCACCGTTCCTTTCCATGGTTGGTTTCTGTGGCTTTCTCACATACTTGGGCCCTCATGAATCAGTGCACAACACAGCATATTCCTGTTTATTCAGGCTGGCAGAGGGTGGGTTCCCGGTCTTCTGTGAGAGTTCTGCTGTTCCTGCTCTGGCAGCCACCCAGCTGAGTACACTCAACATCTTCCATGACCTTCATACTACACTCCCAACTCACTAAAAAACTACCGGCTTCGGGGAGATGCATGTGGCCTATGTAGCAAGAGTCATACTACTCATCTGAACACCTGTGATGAGAAGATTCATGTGGTATTCCGGTAGTCTGCTATGGCACATATTTGTGCACAAGAGAGGACTCTGGGTGCTGCAGGGGAGGTCAGCCCTGCTCAGTATAACAGGGCTGAGGCTGAGGAACAAGGCCCTTTTGGCAAGCAGGCTCCTTGAAGCCATGCTGGCAAGCAGGCCGTGGCTGCCAGAGGTGTGGCACACTAGGCAGTGGCCCCGGGGGTACCCGAGGGAGAAGCACGACTCTGGGGATCAAAGGTCTTACATGAGCATTGTTCTGAGCTTCAGAAAGTCGTTGTGCTCAGGGTTCTCCACCTCCACGACACCCCACGGGTAGAGGCGACCTCTGACCTTCTTGCCTTTCGCTTCAATCAGCTGGTTAGATCCCACCACAGAGAACGGGATACTGGCCTAGGAAACAGAGGCAGTGGCTGACAGGGCATGAGGGGAGCACCCTGCACCCTGCAAGGTGTGCAAAGTGTACATGTTATGTCACGCAGGTACTTCCTAAAAAAGTGAGCACGCAATATTATTTCCAATCCCTAGGCGACAGCAACAGTCAAACGCACTGAAAGCAAAGCATTCTCTGCACAGAAGCTTCAGCCCTTCCCCCAGCCCACGCCTTCCAGGGCCTGGCCCAGCCAGAGTGAGGACCTACTGGGGCTGCAGCGGCTAGTACCTTGAGAAGTCTAGTCTGTTCTTTAAAGTCCTCATCCTCATCTGATTCCGCATCAGGCAAGTGATAGATTTTGATGTTATGTTCTTCAATTTCATCCAAAATCTGAAAGAATAATAGAAAAAGGATCAGTTTTACTAAAATATATACGCTTTTAGCCAAATATGGAAATATATTAAGTTACCCCCACTTCAATAGGGTCAAACTGATCACTAAAATTGCTTTCCAATGACTTTTAAAAGTGCCAAGAAGTGTTTATGCTAGACTATCACGGGCTGCTCCATGAGAGAACTAACCGTGTCGGCGGTCAAACAGGACCACTGAAGGTCCCTGCACCTCTCACTATCCACACTCACCCATCCAGGAGAGGGGATCCAGAGCAGGGGAGATCCTGAGAGTGCAAGCAGAGGGCCAGAGGGCACTCCCAGCAGTAGGCCAGGGTCAGGGGAGAACACGGAAGCTTTCCAAGCTGACCCATGCCCAGGCAGTAGTCCTGAGCGGCCTTTAGGGGAGTACAAACGGGTTGTCCGTGACACAAGCCTTCTGTCAGCAGCTCAGTCCCCTCAGCCACACCTGCTGGCAGGAGGGGCCATGGAGATGCCAAGGGACAGCAACACAGGCGAGGGTGGGGGAAGGGCCTACATCTGCTCAGGATAGCTGGATGGGCCTTGGGCCAGGAAGGGCCCTCAAGACACCTGGTACCAATGTGGGCTCCAGAATAAGGCCAGCTACCTACGGCCTGCATGCCACACCCTGGCTTTCATTCTTTTCAAAGATTTTTGCTCAATCCTGGGATACAATGAAGAGGAAGTGGGATTTGCTCTCCTGCCTCCCACCAATGCTGACATACGGGATCAATAAAGGCAGGGCTGACAGTGGGAGGAGAGGTCTGAGATGTAGGTGATAAGCAGACCTTCTAACACTATGAAGCGCAGAACAGCAAAGAATCAATGACGCAGAGGAACGGAGGACAGGCTGGGGGACGAGCACCGAGAGGGGAGGACCAGGAGGTGCACAGCGCTCACAGAAGGCAGAGCCATGTAATGGCGCCATGCTTCAGCCTTGCATGCAGTGGGTTCCCACATGGGCACTGGTTCATGTCCCGGCTGACCCATTTCCCATGCAGCTCCCTGCCTGTGACCTGGGAAAGGAGCTGAGGATGGCCCAAAGCCTTGGCACCTTGGATACACATGAGACCTGGAAGAAGTTCCTGGTCCCTGGATTCAGGTCGGCCAGGCTCTGGCAATTGTGGCCACATGGGGAGTGAATCAGCAGATGGAAGATCTGTCTCTCCTTCTCTCTAAAAATCTACCTTTCCAATAAAAACAAATTTTTAAAAAGAAGGCAGAGTCCAAGACTGCCATCAAAACACAATTAAAGATATTGACTTTAATTGTGTCAGATGCCAGGGTTCAAGGATCGGGAAGGCAGGAAGGCAGAAAGCAAAGCAAGCTCTGGGTCCAAGGCCAATAGGGAGAACCTCCAAGAGAACCAGCCATCATGGACAAGCCCAACAAGACATCCTACCTGAGGGCAGAGCCAGCCTGTCACTCACCCTTTTCTTCAGTCGCTCCCGTTCCTTCAGAGTGAGGGTGTCAGCTTTAGCAATGACAGGCACAATATTCACCTTATTGTGTATGGCCTTCATAAACGCAACATCCAAGGGCTTCAATCTAACATTAATTTTAGAAGTGTCATGTTTTAGATAAACAGACCACATACACTTTCCATTTTTCAAAATTCATAAGACACAGTCTGAAGCAAACATGTGGAAACCCAGAGAAAGTAACTGCTCACCCGTGGCCGAATGGTGAGATGAAGTAGAAGCAGCAATGCACCCGGTTGTCAATGATGTGCCGCCGGTTCAGGCCGCTCTCGTCATGCAGGTACCTTTCAAACTGCTCGTCAATGTAGGAGATGATGGTCTTGAAGCTGACACACAGTGACACTGGCTCAGCAGTGGACACACAAGCCTCACCAACTTCAAAGAAAAACCATTTCCCCAGCACTCCCAACAAATAGGCATGAGCTAGTGACTCACTTTAAAAAACTTATTTATCTGTCTGAAAGGTAGTTAAGCAGTGTGAAAGAGAAGTATATAAAGACCTTTTATGTGTGGGCTCACTTTCCCAATGACCGCGAACCAGGACCTTCACCTGGGTCTCCCCCATGGCTATAAGGGTAGTGATGCAGCATGGGTGCTAACTATCATTTCTGAACCAAGAGCACTTCCTGATACTCAGGAATGCTCAAGAATACACCAGCATTGATGTTCAGATTGTAGACAGAGATCTCAGCATTGCTAAATTCTTATCTTATAGATTTTAATAACTGAAAAAATGAACAAAGCTTACAAATACCCTTTGTATTCATACCTATAAATGTAGCTAGATAATAAATCGAACTAATAAAACACCTTATATCACAAGAAAGAACCACCTTCCAAAAAAAGCAGAGTGACTCAGATTCTCAAGTCTAAATTTTCTTAAGTACTAAAAGTCAAAAGGTGTACACAGACAGCACTGAGGAGAGGCAGAGTCAGCACTGAGGAGAGACAGAGACAGCACTGAGGAGAGACAGAGACAGCAGTGAGGAGAGGCAGAGTCAGCACTGAGGAGAGACAGAGACAGCACTGAGGAGAGACAGAGACAGCACTGAGGAGAGACAGAGACAGCAGTGAGGAGAGACAGAGACAGCAGTGAGGAGAGGCAGAGACAGCACTGAGGAGAGACAGAGACAGCAGTGAGGAGAGACAGAGACAGCAGTGAGGAGAGACAGAGACAGCACTGAGGAGAGACAGAGACAGCAGTGAGGAGAGACAGAGACAGCAGTGAGGAGAGACAGAGACAGCAGTGAGGAGAGGCAGAGACAGCAGTGAGGAGAGACAGAGACAGCACTGAGGAGAGACAGAGACAGCAGTGAGGAGAGACAGAGACAGCAGTGAGGAGAGACAGAGACAGCAGTGAGGAGAGGCAGAGACAGCAGTGAGGAGAGACAGAGACAGCAGTGAGGAGAGGCAGAGACAGCACTGAGGAGAGGCAGAGACAGCACTGAGGAGAGGCAGAGACAGCACTGAGGAGAGACAGAGACAGCAGTGAGGAGAGGCAGAGACAGCAGTGAGGAGAGACAGAGACAGCAGTGAGGAGAGGCAGAGACAGCAGTGAGGAGAGACAGAGACAGCACTGAGGAGAGACAGAGACAGCAGTGAGGAGAGACAGAGACAGCACTGAGGAGAGACAGAGGCAGCAGTGAGGAGAGACAGAGACAGCAGTGAGGAGAGACAGAGACAGCACTGAGGAGAGACAGAGACAGCACTGAGGAGAGAGAGACAGCACTGAGGAGAGACAGAGACAGCACTGAGGAGAGACAGAGACAGCAGTGAGGAGAGACAGAGACAGCAGTGAGGAGAGACAGAGACAGCAGTGAGGAGAGGCAGAGACAGCAGTGAGGAGAGGCAGAGACAGCAGTGAGGAGAGGCAGAGACAGCAGTGAGAAGAGACAGAGACAGCACTGAGGAGAGGCTGAGGCAGCAGTGAGGAGAGACAGAGACAGCACTGAGGAGAGACAGAGACAGCAGTGAGGAGAGGCAGAGACAGCACTGAGGAGAGGCAGAGACAGCAGTGAGGAGAGACAGAGACAGCAGTGAGGAGACACAGCACTGAGGATAGAGGGTTATCTAGTCTTCCAAGGAATATGGCTGTGAGGGGGAGCAGAGGAGAAGGCAGAGAGGAAGGAGGAGTGAGGTACACACAGCCACATGGTGCAGGTGGGGGTGAAGTGCGACATGGTCAGACAGTACAAGGAGAGGGGAAATTGATACAGTCACATGGTGCAGGGAGGGGTGAGGTAGACACAGTTGCATGGTACAGGGTAGGTGAGGGAGACACACAACTTCATGGTTCAGGCGGGTGTGAGGTGGGCCACAGCCACATGGTGCAGGGAAGGGTGAGATCGACAGAACTGCATGGTGCTCGCAGGGGTGAGGACACGACTGGACGGTACAGGAAGGCTTCCTCCCGTCCTACTCTCTTTGTGCAGTTTTCTGATGCTCACCACAGGTGGGACTGGGTCTGCAAGAGCCTGTGTGCCTGAGCTCCTGCTCTTATTGGCGGGAAGTTACTCTACGCAAGTACCATGTGCTCTGTCACCCACCCACCCACCGACTCAAGTCTCATTCCCTGGCCTGATTAAGGGTGCCAGTGTAGGCAGCCTAGGGGTGGTGGGCCTTGTACACTACACTCACACACAATGTGCTCTAAACACACAGACTCAACCACAACACTCAGCAGGACAGTGGTCAACTCAAATCCCTTGGAATGGACCAGACAGGGCCTGGTATGATGGCCCAGGGCTGAATCCCCACCTGGCATGCACCAGCATCCCACTTCCCATTCAGTTCCCTGGGAAAGAAGTGGAAGATGGCCCGTAGTCTTGGGACCCTCACCCACATGGGAGACCTGAAAAAAGCTCCTGGCTCCTGGATTTGGATCAGCTCAATTCTGGCTGTTTGGGGAGTGAACCAGTGGATGAAAGATCTTTACAGTATCTCCTTTTCTGTATAAATCTGCCTTTCCAGTAAAAGTAAGTAAATATTAAAAAAGAAGAATCCACAGAAATAGCTGCCTTGGGGGGCCACATACCAATCCCTGCAGTTGATGGCATCACCGTAGCCAGGTGTGTCCACCACAGTAAGGCGCAGCTTGACACCCCGCTCTTCAATCTCAACAGTGGAAGCCTCAATCTGAACCGTTCTTTCAATTTTCTCTAGAAAAAACCAGAACAAAGCACAAGGATTGTTAGAATGATCCCACAGTCAGCACAGGAAGGGTTGAAGCTAGGATTCATATGTTGCTTCAGAACCTAAAGATAGCTGCAGTTTCTGCTCCTGGGAAGATGAGAACAACGTATAAGCTCACATCTACAGGCTGAACTGCTGTGACAGAGCCAGCTGGCCCTACTGCAGCAGGCCTGTGCTAGGCTCTGGCACTGTGGTCCTTACCTGCTCTACCATGTTCCTGGGTGCCCCGGTTCCTGCAATAGTCTTCTGCATACAGAGCATGGTTTATGCGTAAGGCATCACCACTTGGCCCTCTTACTGCGTATGTTAAGACAGGCAGAAAAACTGTGCCTCCGCTGTACAAAGAGAATACATGCAAAGGAGGCAGGTCCATGGAGCCACACCTCTAACTGGGATCCTGAGATCTGGACCTGGGGGCAGCCCACCTCCCACCGCATAAGACAGTCTCCTTGTTCAAAACAGAACACAGAGCTCCACAATCAGCAACCGTCTTGCAGATTCAGAGCCAGTTCTTTACCTGCAGCTCCTGGGATGATTCTCTCAGGGTACAGGTCAGTCAGGAACAGGCTGTTGATGAGAGTTGATTTGCCAAGTCCCGATTCACCTTCAAGCGAAAAGCAGCATGTATCACAACCTCACCCACAAGCTGGAGACTGCTGCATGCCCACTGAGGCCTGTGATGGGTTAGCAGGGATGGGCCTGGGCTTGGCCTGCGATGCAGTTCATGAGGTGCCACGGTCTCCACTTCAGATGTGGAAATGGATGGCAGAGACCACTAACTCATCCAAGGTCCCAGGAACTAGGAAATCAGGTCTGCGCAGTGACCACCATCTGCAGGGTACACTCCAGTCTTGTCTTCCTTTTCCAATAAACAGAATGCCATGTAGGTCCTCCCATTCACGAAATCCTGCACACATCGGCCAACATTACTCATGCTCTCTCAGCTGCAGGAGAGAGCGGGCCAAACCTGCCATCTTGTGGACTCATGGGCTGCACCTGAAAGCCCCACTCACTCTTCACACATTGTGGGAAAACGCCATGCCAGGCCATATCCCTGTTACATGACGTGACATAATCTGGAAATATGTATGTGTGAACACAATGTATGTAAAAAAAGGAATGAAGTTGGGGTTGGCACAGTGGCATAGCAGACTAATTCTCCACCTGCAGTGTCTGCACCCCATAAGGGTGCTAGTTCATGTCCCGAATGTTTCACTTCCCATTCTGCTCCATGTTTGTTTGTAGCCTGGGAAAGCGGCAGAGGACGGCCCAAAGCCCAAGAACCCTGTACCCATGTGGGAGACCTAGAGGAAGCTCCCGATTGGTTCTGCCCTGGCCATTATGGTCATCTGAGGAGTTGGCCAGCAGATGGATAAGCACTCTTCAAAAAATGTTCCATGTCCACACATTTTCATAATTGGAGTGACCACAATTTTTAAAAATTTATATATATATATTTTTTAATGATTTATTTATTTTTATTGCAAAGTCAGATATACAGAGAGGAGGAGAGACAGAGAGGAAGATCTTCTGTCTGATTCACTCCCCAAGTGACTGCAATGGCTGGTGCTGTGCTGATCCGAAGCCAGGAGCCAGGAGCTTCTTCCAGGTCTCCCTCATGGGTACAGGGTCCCAAGGCTTCGGGCTGTCCTTGACTGCTTTCCCAGGCCACAAGCAGGGAGCTGGATGGAAGTGGGGCTGCCGGGATTACAACCGGTGCCCATATGGGATCCCTGCAGGTTCAGTGCAAGGATTTAAGCTGCTAGGCCACTGCACCAGGCCCAATTTTTATATATTTTTTAAAAGTTCACTTATTTTTATTGGCATATGCCACATATATATATATGGAGGTACAGAGAGAAAGATCTTCCATCTGCTGATTCATCCCCCCAAGTGGTTGCAATGGCCAAAGGAACTAATCTGAAACCAGGAGCCAGGAGCTTCTTCCAGTTCTCTCACACAGGTGCAGGATTGTAAGGCCTTGGGCTTTTCACACCTGCTTTCTCAGGTCACAGCCAGGGAGCTGGACAGGAAGTGGTACAGCCAGGGTACAAACTGGTGCCCACATAGAATCCTGGTGGTAGCAATGGAAAGATTTAGTCACTATGCACTATGCTATTGCTGAGTTCAGTTTTTAAAAAAATTTAATCAAAAGACCAACTGTTATAGAGGGAATGATAGAGTGAGAGAAAGCTCCCCCCAAACGGTTTAATCAATTCCTAAATATCTGCAGCAGTCAGAGGTGGGCCAGGCCAATGCCATATGCTCCAAGCCAGGAAGTGCAAGGCTGGGAGCTGGGCCTCCCATAAGACAGCAGGGGCTAAACACCTGCTTCCCAGGCCATCGGCAGCAGAGCTGCTAGGACAGACAGCATTCATGTGGGATGCAGGCGTTGCTGGCTGTGGCTTTAGCAGCTGTGCGGCAGGTCTCTCCAGGCAATCCCATCTAGGGCAAGGATCTTCAGCATGACGCACTGAGTATTTGTTCCTAAGCTACGGTAGTACAGACAAGCCTCAGGAAGTTACTCTGTTGTCTTTACATCAGTCATGTTCTGTCAGGTCACATGCAACCTGTAACAGTGACAACAGCTGCTACTCATTGCTCCATTTCAGAGGTGTTTAGCTAATCAGCTTGGAAGTAAATTAAAAAGCAAGAAAATCTTGGATACCAGCATTGCAGACAGTGGCTTTATCTGCTATGTCACAATACTGGCCCTAAAACTGTCACTTATTTGAGGTACATCCACTATTGTAATTTTAGGAGTTAATAACTTTATTTTTGCTGAAAAGCCAAATTTTTACAGAGAAGAGAAACAGAGAAAGATCTTCCAGCCTTTGGTTCATTCTCCAAATGGCTACAATGGCCAGAGCTTAGCTGAACGAATTGATACCAGGAGATTCCTATGGGTCCCCATGTGGGTGCAAGGTCCCAAGCTTTAGGCCATTCTCTGCTGTTTTTCCAGGCCATAAGCAGGGAAATGGATGCAAAGTGGAATAGTCGGGACATGAACTGGCTCTTAGTAGTGGATTCACCTACTGAGCCACTGCACTGGGCCAAGAAGTTAATAGTTTCTAAAACGAGGATTAGATATCTTTACTAAATATAAATAACAATCTGCATAACTTCCCTAATGTGACTTTCTGGGTGAGGCATCTGGGAGCTGACACCAGCTCAGCAGCGGTGGCAGGCCCATCAGGAAGCTTCCCTGGGCTGGACAATGTCTCTGAGACAGGTCACCTCGCTAGCCAGCAGCAGGCCACAACGTGCTGTGCGGCTCTGCCCATTACGCTGCTTAGAGCTCCATGTAACTGTGCTCAGCAGAGCAGTTGGCTAGCTGCTGCTGATCCAAGGGAAGGGCAGACCGGGGGTGAGGGACAAGCTGAAAAGGGATTTCTTACCAACCACCATCAATGTGAACTCAAAACCTTTCTTCACTGATTTTCGGTGAACTTGATTGGGAAGATTTGCAAATCCAACATAGCCGGGAGTTTCCGGATTTATAAACTGAGTTGGCTGTTGCTAAAATAAAATTTGAAGAAATAGTTAATAAACACTTTATTGTGTGCTTTTGGGATATATCAGTAACACATGTGACAAAAATATGTAATCCGTTCTCACAAAAATAAATATATATAAATAAATTAACACTTGTATTAGAAAACAGGATATTAATTAGCAGCAGTAAAAGAAAAAAAAATCTAACTTCTTAGGTGTATGCAGAGCTAAAATTAACATGATTTTAACAGCCCAGCAATATGTCCACGATACATGCTGAATTCCTCTTTGTGTAAGCTCAAATCTTGACTTACAAAACAGTGTCACAGCTCACAGCTGGCAGTGGGTTCATTCAATAACTTGCCCAAGAACAGCTTCCAGCCAGCTTGGACAGGTGTAATGCTGCTGTGAAAACACCCGGGACCAAGGACTCTTCCTCCCCTCTCTCCTCTTAGTAGAGCCGAGCCCCACAAGTGAGGCAGGCAGGTTGGAGACCTTCAGAGGCTGAGGAAGGGAGCCTCCAGCCCAGCCCCAGCCCAGGGACAGAGTCTTGGTGCTCCCTGACAAGAGAACGCAGACACGAGAGGACAGAAGGCACTAGGAAAGGAACAGCAGAATCTATGCAGTGACATGCTGAAAATACATTAATTGATTAATGAATTGAAAACAGGCAAGATACAAAAGTGTATTTTGAGGGGATTATACCTTGTATGAACAGCAGATGACTAGTTGGCTCATAGTGACCTAAGCAGGCTACATTACTACTGATATACTTAGTAAAAAAAAAAAAATAGGGAACTGGTGCAATGACTCAATGAACTAATCCTCCAGCTCCAAGCACGGGGATCCCATGTGGGCACCAGTTTGTATCTTGGATGCGTCACTTCCCATCCAGCTCCCTGGCCGTGGCCTGGGAAAATAGCACAGGATGACCCAAGGCCTTGGGACTGCCCCTGCGTTGGAGACCCAGAAGAGGCTCCTTGGTCATCTGCTCAGCTGCAGCTGTGCAGCCATCTGGGGAGTGAACCAGCGGATAGAAGATCTTTCTGTCTCTCCTCTCCGTAAATGTGCCTTTCGAACTAAAATAAACAAATCTTAAAAAAGAAGAAAAAAAGGAAACTTGAGAATGAATGCTCATTGTTGTGGTAACTTAACTAGAATTCTGTCTTAACGAGGCAGACATGATCAGTTATTAAAGACTACTCAGGTAATGTCAGCGCAAACCGCCTGTAACCATGACGCCTTCTCCACATACAGCAGGCACACCAAGTGTGTTCTCACCTTCGACATCCTTTCTGATGATTCTTGTCTGCTTGAAGAAAAAAAAAAAACAAAGAGTAAGTAACAGCATGGACTGATGTGTAAAGAGACACGTCTACTTTCTATCTCAGCCTCTCAGTGACTCAGACATTTGCAGAAATAATGGATCAATCTGCTCCAGTTAAAGACAAATTAAACACAAAGTGAATAAGGCAGTTACACATCTATTTCATATCCCGAAGGGTCTAAACGCTCCCTCCCATTCTGAGGACACACCAGCAACCAGGGAGAACGAGGGAAGTATGAGCCTTCTCTCTCTCTCTGGTCTCCTGGGGACCAGACGTTGACACTAGCGCCTGGAGAGGCGACTGGAGTGCTGCAATGTGACCTGCCAAGGGGTCTGGGGGGACCCTTCAGTGATAGGGCCAAGAGCGACACTCCACTACCCTGAGGTCGTCTGGGGCTTCAAAACACCTCATTGGCGTGTCTTCACATTTGGTTCAAATCTCAGTATTTCCTCTGGAATGCATCTACCCGATTACCTTGGAGGAAACTCCGTGTGCCTGGCTTGGCTGGTCAAAGAAAGACAGCTGACCCCAGCGGCTGTAACCCCAAGGCTAGGTACCGCTGCACGCAAGATGACCCAGGCAGTGGCCTTGGTTCACTCCTCCTCCTGAGTGTCACCCAGTGGGCACAGTCTGTCTCTTAGGAAATCTAACAACTAGAGTTTACTTGGAGAAAAGGGACCCACGAAGGAAGAGAATTTCAGGAACCCAAGCCATCACTTTTAAGTCTGAAAGAAACAATTTCACATTGAGATAAAAATTCAAAAACACAGCAATAAAAACCAGCGGGAAGAGGGAATGTGACACTGTGGCTAAGCCTCCACATCTGGCGCTGCCATCCTATACAGGCACTGGTTCAAAGTCCCAGCTGTTTAAAACTAAGAGGCAAAGACAAACAATCCAGGGATTGGGGGGGGGGGGCCTGCCATTTGGTATGGTGTCTAGGACATCCCCTCAAATCAAAGCGTGCAGGTCTGAGTCCCAGCTGCAGCTTCCTGCCCATGTGCCCCATAGGAGGCACGAGCACCTGCATTCCCGTCACAGGTGAGACACCCACACTGTATTCCCACCCCCAGACACCTGAGGACTAAGGGAGCCCAGCAGCAAAGAGACCTCTGCTGCTCCTCCTCACCCCCAGGTGTGCGCTCTGCCTCACCCCCGAGGTGTGCTCTCTCTCACCCCCGAGGTGTGCGCTCTGCCTCACCCCCGAGGTGTGCTCTCTGCCTCACCCCCGAGGTGTGCTCTCTCTCACCCCCAGGTGTGCTCTCTCTCACCCCCAGGTGTGCTCTCTCTCACCCCCAGGTGTGCTCTGCCTCACCCCCGAGGTGTGCGCTCTGCCTCACCCCCGAGGTGTGCGCTCTGCCTCACCCCCGAGGTGTGCTCTGCCTCACCCCCGAGGTGTGCGCTCTGCCTCACCCCCGAGGTGTGCTCTGCCTCACCCCCGAGGTGTGCTCTCTGCCTCACCCCCGAGGTGTGCGCTCTGCCTCACCCCCGAGGTGTGCTCTCTGCCTCACCCCCGAGGTGTGCTCTCTGCCTCACCCCCGAGGTGTGCTCTCTCTCACCCCCAGGTGTGCTCTGCCTCACCCCCGAGGTGTGCGCTCTGCCTCACCCCCGAGGTGTGCGCTCTGCCTCACCCCCGAGGTGTGCTCTCTGCCTCACCCCCGAGGTGTGCTCTCTGCCTCACCCCCGAGGTGTGCTCTCTGCCTCACCCCCGAGGTGTGCTCTCTCTCACCCCCAGGTGTGCTCTGCCTCACCCCCGAGGTGTGCTCTCTGCCTCACCCCCGAGGTGTGCTCTGCCTCACCCCCGAGGTGTGTGCTCTGCCTCACCCCCGAGGTGTGCGCTCTGCCTCACCCCCGAGGTGTGCGCTCTGCCTCACCCCCAGGTGTGCTCTGCCTCACCCCCGAGGTGTGCGCTCTGCCTCACCCCCGAGGTGTGCTCTCTGCCTCACCCCCGAGGTGTGCTCTCTCTCACCCCCAGGTGTGCTCTGCCTCACCCCCAGGTGTGCTCTGCCTCACCCCCGAGGTGTGCTCTCTGCCTCACCCCCGAGGTGTGCGCTCTGCCTCACCCCCGAGGTGTGCTCTCTGCCTCACCCCCGAGGTGTGCGCTCTGCCTCACCCCCGAGGTGTGCTCTCTGCCTCACCCCCGAGGTGTGCGCTCTGCCTCACCCCCGAGGTGTGCTCTCTGCCTCACCCCCGAGGTGTGCTCTCTCTCACCCCCAGGTGTGCTCTGCCTCACCCCCAGGTGTGCTCTGCCTCACCCCCGAGGTGTGCTCTCTGCCTCACCCCCGAGGTGTGCGCTCTGCCTCACCCCCGAGGTGTGCTCTCTGCCTCACCCCCGAGGTGTGCGCTCTGCCTCACCCCCGAGGTGTGCTCTCTGCCTCACCCCCGAGGTGTGCGCTCTGCCTCACCCCCGAGGTGTGCTCTCTGCCTCACCCCCGAGGTGTGCGCTCTGCCTCACCCCCGAGGTGTGCTCTGCCTCACCCCCGAGGTGTGCTCTGCCTCACCCCCGAGGTGTGCTCTCTGCCTCACCCCCGAGGTGTGCTCTCTGCCTCACCCCTGAGGTGTGCTCTGCCTCACCCCCGAGGTGTGCTCTCTGCCTCACCCCCGAGGTGTGCTCTCTGCCTCACCCCCGAGGTGTGCTCTCTGCCTCACCCCCGAGGTGTGCGCTCTGCCTCACCCCCAGGTGTGCTCTCTGCCTCACCCCCGAGGTGTGCTCTCTGCCTCACCCCCGAGGTGTGTGCTCTGCCTCACCCCCGAGGTGCGCTCTCTCCCTCTCTTGCTCACATCTCAAGTGTTGTCTCCCTATAACCCTCACATCTGAGGTGTCCTGCCATTCTCTTTCTTGAATTCTTCTCACAGAGACAAGAATTTAGTATAAATACCAGGGATCATACCCCTCAACCATTTCTCAATCATCTCACTTGTTCAGTTAATCAGAATCCAAGTAAGATGCCGACAACATTCCGTTTTACTCCACTTCTTGAAGACAACTTTGAAGAGCTTGGTGAATGCAGTCTGCTAAGATTTTAAAAAATAAAAGCAAGAACTTTCTGCTGACAGGAATGAATGAATGCACAGACAACACAAATACTTTGGTTAAAGAGACAGAATTTGGGTTTCCAACTTGGGCCCCCTTACAGCATGGCTCTTGGTGGGAAAGGTGGTGAAAAGGGAGTTCTGCCATCAACACAGTGGTGATCCTGGAGTGAATTTCAGGAAGCCTCCTAAGGACTCAGATCTGGAATCCTGCCGTGAAGGAGACAGGACTCCAGGCATGCACAGCAACCTTCCTGGGCCACGTCCTCAGAGGTCATCTAGAAAACCTGCCTACCAGCTCAGGTACCTATGCACCTGTCACCACTTTCAAATATCCAGATAGTCAACGTGTATGAGAAGGTGTGAAACTCCAAAACAATACAAAGAAATGGGGGAGAAACAAGATGATGGAGTAGGGCAAGGACACATTTAAACAGACAGAGCATCATTAGCCAGGTGAACCGAGGAGGGCACATTCCAGGAAATAGGAGAGGACAGGACAATGGCAGAGGGGCACCTGGAGACTGACAGACACAGGAAAGCAATGGAGACAGAGGTGGTGTTGCAGTGACCAGACACCACAGCGGCACTCACCGAGTGGTGATCTGAAGTGCACCAGCTGCCAGGTGGGGAGTTCACCGGGAACTCAGGAGGTGAACCTAAAGAACTGCCCATCCTGCTGATCTGTTTGATTTGACCAGAAGCAGAGAGAGAGAGAGAGAGAGAGAAGCAGATCTCAAACAGACGGTGCAGGAACAGGGTGGATTTCACAACTCAGATTTCCTACCCCCCACCAGACCCAAATCGGGAGCCACTTTGCGTAGGGAGGCTTTGGGACAGGATTGCACATACACTAAGCTGGGAATGAACTCATTTCTGGCTCAGTAAATAGCAACGACATAACATCCTACAGGTTCTATCCAAAATAGGTCCAGGTAGCCCCCAATGGCTAGCAGAATTCCACCAGTAGCAGAAATCACCATTTTGTACAGTGGCAATGGATGTGAGACTACAGAGACAACAACAAGCTATGCATGCGCTGAATTGGGAGCAAATTCACTTCCAGCCCAGTGCATTGCACTGGCCACACAGGAAAAATAATACTACCATGGCATCTTATGACTCAAAATAGGTCCGGTGGCCCTCAGATCTAACAGCTATCAGGTTCCAGCAAGATTGGCACCGCCAACAACCTGGCTATTTAGGACACTTGGTGTCTTCCTAATCCTGGGAACTGCTCCAACCAGAAGTAGCAGAAAGGTTACACAGACAATGGTGCAACCCCAGCACGGGATCATAGGAAGTGCAGAGTGGTGAGCCAGGAGTGGGGAGGCCACAGAGACCATGGTGGAAGTCTAACATAAGAACCTGGACCCAGAACTCACTGAAGGGAATGGCATAAGTGATTGCAAACAAAGAGCAGTGTACCAACCACAAGTAAAACTGAATTACACACAGCTTAGAAACCTGCCCCAAGGAGAAGAATTTGATAACCAGAAGTACAATGACCATGAGCAAAATAAAGAGACAGAAGCAAAATGAATACTACTGAAGATTCCCCTGCAAAGGAGCAAAATGCTTTGCCCATCTCAGAGATAAGTGAGGAATACATTGAGAAAATGGGGGATACAGAATTCAGAAAACTCATTATAAAGTTTCTTATCAACAAGAAGCACATGCAAGAATTTAGCAACATATCATACAGAATATAAAAACACTGAAACAAAATCAAGTTGAATTACTTAAAATGAAGGACACAAGAGAGCAAATTAAAAATCCAGTGGAGGGCCCGGCACGGTGGCACAGTGGTTAAGGTCCTCGCCTTGCACGCCCGGGATCCCATATGGGCGCCGGTTCTATCCCGGCAGCCCCGCTTCCCTTCCAGCTCCCTGCCTGTGGCCTGGGAAAGCAGTCGAGGACGGCCCAAAGCTTTGGGACCCTGCACCCGCGTGGGAGACCCAGAAGAGGCTCCTGGCTTCGGATCGGCATAGCATCGACCACTGCGCTCACTTGGGGAGTGAATCATTGGACGGAAGATCTTCCTCTGTCTCTCCTCTCTGTATATCCGCCTTTCCAATAAAAAAATAATGATAATAAAAATAAATCTTTCAAAAAAAATCCAGTGGAAAGTCTCAGTAATAGAATGAACTATTATAGAAATAGAAGAAATAATCTCAGAATTGGAAGATATTTCTTGTCACAATGGGGAAAAATAAAAAAGCTGGAAGCAGAGCTGGGTCAAGTTAAAAAAAGTATTCAAGAATTAAGACACACTATTAAGAGGTCAAATATAAGAGTTATGAGAGTTCCAGAAGGTGCAGAAAAAGGAGCTGGTTTCAAAAATGTATTTAATGAAATAATAAAGGACAAATTCCCTAATCTGGAGAAAGGATTGGGAAAGAACATCCAGGAGGACACAGAACTCCCAGCAGGATTAACCAAAAGCAATCTTCACCATGCACAAGATCATCAAGTTCTCTTCAATCGAATATAAGGAAAAGATCCTTAAATGTACAAGTGGGAAAAAAATCAATTGACCTAAGGAGGAATGGCAATCAGACTCGCAGCTGACCTCTCACAGGAAGCTCTACAGGCCAGAAGAGATGGAGCGACACATTCCAGATTTTAAAAGCAAAAAACTGTTGGCCCAGAATAATGTACCCAACAAAGCTTTCCTCTGTCTTTGAAGATGAAATAAAATTCTTCCACAGTACAGAAAAGCTCAAAGAATACACCCTCAGATTTGCCCTGCAAATGATACTGAAAGATGTTCTCATCACAGAGAAAAGGAATAGCATCCACCAAAACCAAAGGCAAATTTAAATAACATCCCAGTAAAATAGCAGGAGACTAAACCAATTAGCAACCCACTGCTAAAATAGGATGAAATTGCCACCCATTCATATTAACCCTGAATGCAAATGGCTTAAACTCATCAATCAAATATGGATTAGTAGATTGGATTAAATGAAACAAAGTCCATCTACTTATTGTCTACAGGAGACGCACCTCACCAACAAAGATCAGTGGAAATCACAGCTCATGGATTTTTTTAAATGATTTATTTATTTTTATTGAAAGGCAGATATACAGAGAGGAAGACCCACCCCCCTCCAAGCAACGGCTGGAGCTCAGCCAATCCAGAGCCAGGAGCCAGGAACTCCTCTGGGTCTCCCACACGGGTGCAGGGTCCCAAGGCTTTGGACCATCCCCAACTGCCTTTGCAGGCCACAGCAGGGAGCTGGATGGGAAGCAGGGCCGTCAGGACTAGAACTGGCACCCATATGCAACCCCAGGCGTGGCGTACAAGGCGAGGACTTTAACCACTATGCTATCGCGCCAGGCCCAGCTCATGGATTTTGGTATTTTCATTTCTTCAAAACACCTTTTCTCCTTACATTTGTCACTGACTGATAGATCATACAGCAGCATCATTTTCTTCAAGGTTCTTGATTTTTTAATTTCTTTAGCGACACATTATTCATTCAGTAGCATGCTATTTAACTTTGCGGCATTGTACATTCCTTTTTTCCCCTTCCTGTTGTTGATTTTGTTTTGTGGCTTTTCACTTGGGCGGATGTATAGTGACCGTGGTGGAGACTGACATGGCTAGATGAGAGGATACGGTGCAGTGTACATCTCTACCTCTGGATCGAGGATGGGCTCCGAGCAAAACTGCTGGATGTGTCATGACAACAGGATGCTGGACTCTCTGCCACTGTCTGTGCCCACAATGATGGACTTATGACAATTTACAAGGAACTACATTGTTGTAATGATATGGGGGAACTTGGTGTGTGTGTGTGTGTGTGTGTGTAGGGAGGAAGGCTTAGGGAGGAGTTAGAGGAAATCCCAGGGCCTATGGAACTGCATCGTAAAATGATGATAAAAAATGAAGAAATAATAGGGGCTGACATGACGCAGGAAGTTAAGCTGTGACCTGCATTGCTGTCTTCCCACTGTGAACGGGGGTTCTAGTCGCAGCTGTTCCATTTCCATTTGAGCTCCCTGCTAACAGCCTAGGAAGGTAGAGGAAGTTGTCCTGGTATCTGGGCCCCTGCATACACAAGGGAGACGCACATGGAGTCTCCGGTTCCAGCTTATAGCCTGGTCCCATCCTGTAACTGCAGCAATTTGAGGAGTGAATCGACAGACTGAAGATGTGCCTGTCTCTTTCCAATTTTGTCTTTCAAGTTAACAAACAAATCTGTTCATCTTTTTCCTTTAAAGTAAAAAGTATCACTGGAAGAAGAACACAGCAGGGTGCCCATCAGGCAACTCATAGGGCTTTTTTTTGTACTAGCAGTGATGACCACACAACAAAAACGGAAAAAATTGCCTGCACAACAGTTTAGATAGACCCAACAAATTCAGCAGGAAAGAAGTAAACCAGAATGCTCTAATCAGACTCCCCTAAGCCGGACAAATGTGAAAAGATAAAGGCCTAAGGCAAGAACAGCGCAGTGCTGGTGCAACAGCTCTTACCTGGGGGACAGGGCCGTGCCACGGTGCTGCTCCCACACACTCAGTCCCTCAGCCTCACTGGCCAGGCTCTGCTCACCATCACTGAGCACTTCCACCACGCAAACCAAGGCCCACCTGAACCCCTGCTCCGTGTGGTGTGGACGGGCCTCGCCCCGCTCCGTGTGGTGTGGACGGGCCTCGCCCCGCTCCGCGTGGTGTGGGCAGACCTCACCCCTGCTATGTGTGGTGTGGGCAGACCTCACCCCTGCTCTGTGTGGTGTGGACGGGCCTCGCCCCGCTCCGTGTGGTGTGGACGGGCCTCGTGTCCAGCCGAGCCCTTGCAGCCCTTGCTCAGGGTCAGCGGTGGCACCCTGGCATCACGATGGGCCGGTACCACCACCAGCGCCAAATGGTGCCCATAAAGGCCACAGGAAAGTCCCCGGAAGGAACCGCGGATTCCGTTCCCAAGACCGGAGGCCACGGAGCAATCGGACATTGTAAGAGGGCAGCGGAGGGGACAGGCGAGGACGTTCCCCGCTGCCCCAGCACCCACATCGCAGGCATTCAGGGGGTGAACGTCCGCAGAGGAGGACTCCCGCCTCTCGCATTCCAAGGGCACGGGCGCCAGAAAGCCGCTCCCACGACCCCACGGTCTCAAGCTCCCGGGCAACCTGCCCGTTCCTGCTCCGGCTGGCGGCGCGCGGCCTCCCGACTCGCCGAGCCCGGGCCTAGCAGGCTCGAGCTGGGGGCGGCCCCGGCAAAACGGCCTCTCGGGATGGAGGGGCCGCCGAGAAGCCCGCACGCCCCCGCCACCCTCCGGAAGGCCTGCGGCCGCGCACCAAGCAACACTCACCGACCGGCGCCCACAGACACGGAGCCCTTGGACCGCGCCGCTGCCACGCCCAGCGCCCGCCCCGATCCCGTGCCAACTCCTTCCGGGCCGGCCGCCGACCGCCCCGCCCCCGGCCTCCGAGTGCGCAGCCGCAGGCCAGCCTCCCACCCTGTTCCCACCCCCGGTCTGTCAGTGCGCAGGCGCAGGACGGCCTCACGCCCCGCCTTTCGGCATTCGGTTTCTCGCCCCGCCCCACCCTGCCTCTGAGTGCGCAGGCGCAGACCGGCCTCCCGCCCCGTCCCTCGGCATTTGGCTTCTCGCCCAGTCCCCTCCCACTGCCTGAGTGCGCAGGCGCAGATCGGCCTCCCGCCCCGCCCCTCGGCATTCGGTTTCTTGCCCCGCACACCCGGCCTCCGAGTGCGCAGGCGCCGCCCGGCTTCGCCCCGGTCCCCAGACCTCCGAGTGCGCAGGCGCAGCCCGGCCTCACGCCACGCCCTTCAGCCGCAGGCCTCCGAGTGCGCCGGCGCGGGCTCCTGCGTGGTACCGCCTCTGCGCAGGCGCCGTGCCCCTCCCACGGCGGTTGGCCATATAGAGGCTGGGGGGCGGGGGGAGGTCAAGCGGCGCCTCTTCTCCTTTACCAAGATGGCGGCCTGTCCCCGTTTGGCCACGCTTCCTACCTTGTGAGCTTGGTGTCCTCACGCTGATAAGAGCGGAGCAGGTAATGCGACTCTTCGTCTCGCGGGCAGCTGGCGGAGGGGCAGCCGGGGGGCGCTGAGGCAGTGGGAGGACAGGACGGAGGGCTGCCGGCCGTGCAGCGACCCCGGGGCGGGGGGTCCTGGGCGTTCGAGCGTCTCCTCCAGGAAGATGGCGGCAGCGCCGAGCTGCAAGCGCCGCGGCGGAGCCGAGCCGGCGACCGCGAGCCGCTGCGCGGGGCCCTTCTGGCCCGTGCCCCGTCGTCTCGGTGGTGCGGGGCCTCGCCCGCATTGGCTGCGCGCGCGTCACGTGGGCCCGGCACAGACCATAGAGTCGGGCGTGCGTCCGGGAGAGGCGGCGCTCCTGCGCCCGGCCGTGGCCCGCTGTTCCCCGGGAGGGCAGGGTGGAGCTGGCATGGTCCCAGGTGTTCTCCGGCCTGAGTCCCGCGGTGACACGTGGGCCCCCTCCCCGGCTCATGTCGCCCCTCGTCACGGGGTGAGTCATAGGGAGCTCCCCAAGCCCCGGGGCAGGTGCAGTCCCCCGGCCCATGTCGCCGGGTAGATCGTGGGGAGCGCCCCTCGAGCTCAGAGTCCCGAGGTGGGTTCAGGTGCAGCCCCCCGACCGTGTTACGGGGTGAGTCGTAGGAAGTGCCCCGGTGCAGGTGCAGACCCCCCCTCCCCCACCGGCCTGTATCGTGGGTTGAGTCTGGGAAGCACCCAGAGGCGTACGCTGTGCACGATGTGCTTGTTCAGGGTTGGCCTGACTTGGCATGTGGAGGCCACCTGAGGCCTTATTGTGTGTTAGCAGCGGGACCCTGGCTTCCCCTGCAGACTGGCAGGCCGAGTCCCCATAGGGGCCAGCTCCTGTGTCTCCCACCCCCGCCCTGTGTGTGATTTTAAGGTCTGTTCTTTCCTGCACAGACAGGGTCCATGTCAGCCTGCTGGCCCTGACCGCCAGCTGCTTGGGGCCCGCCCCTCCCCTGTCAGCACAGAGTGGCCGCATTGCTGGTTTGCCCCCACCCAGGGTTGGCCTCCGTTGGCACTCACACAGTCAGCAAACCAGAGTCACACAGGGTTTTCCCTTCCTTACTACCCTTTTTTTTTCTTTTTTTCTTTTTTTAAGATTTATTTATTTTATTGGGAAGGCAGATGTACAGAGAGGAAGATCTTCTGTCCGATGATTCACTTCCCAAGTGGCCACAATGGCTGGTGCTGTGCCGATTCAAAGCCAGGAGCCGGGAACTTCTTTCCGGGTCTCCCACGCGAGTGCAGGATCCCAAGGCTTTGGGCCATCCTTGACTGCTTTCCCAGGGCACAAGCAGGGAGCTGGATGGGAAGTGGAGCTGCTGGGATTAGAACCGGCGCCCATATTGGATCCCAGCGTGTTCAAGGCGAGGACCTTAACTGTTACGCTATGGTGCTGGGCCCTCCTCGCTACCTTTTTTTTTTTTTAAGATTTATTTTTATTATTTTTTTACTGGAAAGGCGGATATACAGAGAGGAGAGACAGAGAGGAAGATCTTCCGTCCGATGCTTCACTCCCTAAGTGAGCGCAACGGCCGATGCTATGCTGATCCGAAGCCAGGAGCCTCTTCCGGGTCCCCCACGCTGGTGCAGGGTCCCAAAGCTTTGGGCCGTTTTCAACTGCTTTCCCAGGCCATAGGCAGGGAGCTGGAAGGGAAGCGGGGCTGCCGGGATAGAACCGGCGCCCATATGGGATCCCGGGCGTGCAAGGCGAGGACCTTAACCACTTGCGCCACCCCGCCGGGCCCCCTCCTCACTACCTTTTAAAAGTTGTGTGATAGGCAGAGTGATAGAGAGCGATCCCCTTGCACTGGGCCAGGTGACACCAAGAGCCAAGCTTCTCCCAGGTTATTAGCAGGGAGCTGGATCAGAACTGCTCGTGTGGGTGCTAGGGTTCAGGTGGCATGGCACTTGGCTTTTAACCCCCAATTCTGTGTCTGTTCAGGGTTTGGATCCCTGATGGCCTCTGAACTACAGCAGAGCTCTCACACACCCTGTGCTGGCCGCATACTTTTCTGACCTAGATTGGTCTGTCCCTCTGTTTCTCTATCTCTTTTTTCTTTGAGATTTGTTTATTTTTCTTGGAAAGGCAGAATTACAGAGAGAGAGAGATCTTCCATCTGCTGGTTCCCCAAGTGACTGCAATGGCTGGTTTTCTAGGCCACAGTCAGGGAAGTGGAACAGCTAGGCAAACCCAAGCCTATATGGGATCCTGGCATGTGCTAGGCAAGGATTTAGCCACTGAGTTACCACACCAGCCCTTTGTTCTCTTGCTCTCTCATTCTCCTGTCATCCCCTCTCCTGGTGTGCTGCAAAAACCATGTGTCTGCAGGTGTGTGGCGTGACCCTGGTCTGGGTGAGGGTGAACATGGCTGGCTCCTGTCTTCTGGCACCTGAATCCTAGGGTCTGTGTCCATGGAGTGTCTTAGCTACTTTGGGGTGTCTGTGCTTGCCAAGCTCATGTTCTCCATGCTGGCCAATTTTCTGACCGCTAGTTTGAATGAATTTTTGTTCACTTTCTCTGTTTTACTCTGGACCTTCAAATTAATAGGTGGGTGCTCTAATTTCCTGAAGTTTTCCCCTTTCTCTTTTTTCCCAAACCTTTCCGTGTTTGATTTTTTTTTTCAGTTGTTGACAAATCGTAGCATACCTTAGGTGGTGCAAGGTGTTCTGTGTTCTGAATACCATATAGACAGTGAGCTCACGCCCCACCTTGGGCCCTGTGGTTTGCTTTTTGTTTGTTCCTGCAGGAGAGGCCTGTCTCTGTTCCCCAGG
This sequence comes from Ochotona curzoniae, assembly GCF_017591425.1. Lineage (NCBI taxonomy): Eukaryota > Metazoa > Chordata > Mammalia > Lagomorpha > Ochotonidae > Ochotona > Ochotona curzoniae. The sequence goes on along the minus strand of NW_024465405.1, from coordinate 6,210,966 downwards.
AAGTATCTTTTGGCTGCTGCCTGGCTCCTAGTGTCCAGTGGAAGGCCTCAGTATTGTAAACATCCCGCAGTACCCCGTCAGTAGGACTCATGGGGACGAACTTCTCCCAGTCAGATGTCCTGTTCGCGTCTGCCTGGAGATGCTGCCTGCGTGTGTTTACACTTTGGATTAAAGGAGTGAGCAACGAGGTCATCATCGTCCTTCTCTGACCCCCGAAAGGTCCATGGCGAAGTCATGGCCTGGGCCAGCATCCAGTCCTGTCCGTGGGGACCCAGGCTGGGCTGCAGGGCCCATGTGAACACTGCCAACTCTAAGGGTCTGATGGATGTACACAGTCCAGTGTGGAGTCCAGACTGCACCAGCCTAGTGAATGGCTGTGGGCATGTGCCTGGATAGGCCACTGCCCAGTCAGCGGTCATGCCACCTGCTGTCCGCTTGGTCCTGCGAGGTTTCCCTGCAGCCCCTTTTGGACAGATCTCTGGTCCCAGGCCTACGTCCTGTGGTAGGCTGGGGCTACACACACAGCTGGAGGGCTGGAGCCATTCTTGGCCCTGCTGTGCTTTGGGCTGTGTGGACCTTGCTGTCTACAACAAGCTGGGTTGAAGTTCCAATTAAGCAGGTGCAGCAGAGCACATCAGAACTTCTGCTATACCTGTGGGCCTGAGGGACCCTGCGTGGGCGTGCTCCCCACCCCGTGTGCCCCTGCACCCTGTGGGCCAGATTCCTGGGAGGGAAGAAGTCTTCTCATGGGTGCCTCCATAGCAACTGCTCGCCTGCAGGAGCTCTATTATGGCAAGGTTGCCACAGCACACAGCCAGTGGGGGCCAAGGGAACAGAATAGGGTTCTTGTTCCAGGAGGACTATGCCTGTAACACAAGTAGAGGGGAAAGGGTGGGGGCAGCAAAATACAGATAGTAGTGAAGGGTGACAGTAACTACAGACAGAGATGAGGGGACAGTGACTGCACACAGAGGTGAGGGGACAGTGCACACAGAGGTGAGGGGACAGTGCACACAGAGGTGAGGGGACAGTGCACACAGAGGTGAGGGGACAGTGACTGCACACAGAGGTGAGGGGACAGTGACTGCACACAGAGGTGAGGGGACAGTGCACACAGAGGTGAGGGGACAGTGACTGCACACAGAGGTGAGGGGACAGTGCACACAGGTGAAGGGACAGTGCACACAGAGGTGAGGGGACAGTGACTGCACACAGGTGAGGGGACAGTGACTGCACACAGTGGTGAGGGGACGGTGACTGCACGCAGAGGTGAGGGGACGGTGACTGCACACAGAGGTGAGGGGACGGTGACTGCACACAGAGGTGAGGGGACGGTGACTGCACACAGAGGTGAGGGGACGGTGACTGCACACAGAGGTGAGGGGACAGTGACTGCACACAGGTGAGGGGACGGAGGCAATGCTTGCACAAGTGTAGGTTGTTTACTGAAAGCTTGTTTGTGTTCTGCACTGTATGTGGTATGCATCGTGTTTGCAGCGTGCTTGTCTGACTAGTGCTGGACGAGGTTATAGTGTGTGTGGTGTGTGTGTACGTACGCGTGCTCACTGGAGTGGCCTTGCTCACCCCATTCTCATCCCACTGCACACGTGTTGGCTGCTCCGCCCACCTGTCTGTCACTTTGGCTTTTGCAAGTGTTTCAGGAGCGTATTCTGGAATAGGCCCTGCCAGGGCACCTCCCTCTCGCCCTCCGTAGGAGGAGTCTCACCTGTTGGAGGTGTTTCCTAGGGTGCAAGGCTACTTGGCTTGTGCTGTCAGTGGCGGCGGCTGCCTGTCCCATGGCTACAGAAGGTGCTTTCTGGAGCACTTGGGGGGACAAGAAGTGTGACACCTTAGGGTCAGTAAGTGTGGGGGGTGGAGGGAAGCCACGGTGTGGTGTGTGTGTGTGTGTGTGTGTGTGTGTGTGTGTGTGTGTGTGTGTGTGTGTGTGATGAAGTAGGCTGGGACGTTGAACTTGAGTGGTCTGTCAAAGTGCTCCCCTTCAGAGTGAGGTGCTTAGTCTTTACAAAAGTAGTTAATATCCTCCACAAGTTTTGGGAGCACTCCTTGAGTTAACAGAAGAAGCTACTCCAGCACAGCACTCTTCCTGAACTGCTGAGAGCCAGGTGGCATCTGGGGACCTCGCCACTACAGGCAGATGCCCTTCATCTATCAGACTTGCGCATGCTACCATCACACCCCAGAATAGCCCCTCGCAGCTCCATTTGTTTCCAACCCCATAGCCAAACTGGGCTGAATGTGAGCGGGGAGTCTTCCCCAGGCTCCCAAATGTGTCCTGCTGCCTCTCGGCCCTTGCTGGCAGGAACCCAGTAATGGGATCCTGGAGCTGGAGCTGAGCCCCTCACATGTCGCCCCAGGCAGCACTCTGAAGCCTGGCTGGCCCTTTGGTTTTCCATTGACTTGATTGAGGTCTTGCCCCCTAGTGGCTGGTACCGTGTAGGGGCGTCTTGGGGTGCCCCTACTCCATCGAAAAAGCTTTGGTGTCATCATGGGGAGCCGATTTTGGAAATAAACAAAAGTTGCATTTATCTCAGCTAACATCAACATTGACTTGTGATTCCCATTTTTTTTTTTAAGATTTATTTATTTATCTGTCTGTCTGTCTGGAAGTCAGGTTTACAGAGAGTAGGAGAGAAAGAGACTTGGAGATCTTCCATCTGCTGATTCGCTCCCCAAGTGGCTGCAACTGCTGGAGCTGCACCAACCTGAAGCCAGGAGCTTTTTCAGGTCTCCCATGTGGGTGCAGGATCGCAAAGCTTTGGACTGTCCTCAACTACTTTCCCAGGCCATAAGCAGGGAAGGGAGCTGGATGGAAAGTGGAGCAGCCGGGATACGAACCGGCACCTATATGGGGTCCTGGCACATGCGAGGCGAGAACTTTAGCCGCTAGGCTACTGTGCCAGACCCCTGTGGTTCCCAGCTTTATTCAGCAGATCCTCATCCATCATCAACCTTACTTTGTTATGGATTTTAGACAACCCAGGTGGAGCCGGTGGAACCCACAACAAACCCCCACTGCTCTTCCCCTTGCTGAGACCAGGAAATCCTGGACACTAGGTGGCCCTGGTCTCTGACCTCCCCAGTGTGTGCCCCCAGGCTGGCTCAGTGGACAGAACTACGTGCTGTGTGTGTGCTGCATGTTACTGCACCCCAGAGACCCCCTTCAGTCTGGGGACACGGATGTCAGTTTATCCTGTCTAGGGGTGACAGTGTGCTCCTGGGTCCCTGTCTCTGTTACTGACACCCGGGAGTTGTCCCCTGGTGAAGTGGAGAAATAGTTCCTCCATTTGCTGGTTTACTTCTCAAGTGGCTGGAAAGACGGGCTGGGCTGGAGCAGGACCACCAAGCCAGGAGTCTGGGACTTCGTCCTGTGGGTGCAAGGGTCCAAGCACTCAAACCATCTTCTGTTGCCTCCCTGGGCATGTGAGCAGGAAGCTGCGCTCACGTGGCATGCCAATGGCCTCCCCTGCTGCTGCACAGCTCCTAGCAGCCGAGGAGATGCTCTCTGGGGAAGTGTGGCCCTGGTGTTGGTGTGTGCCTGTGTTTGCTGTTGTTATGCGGTAGTCTTCCTCATGGAGTAGTGGAGTTGACATTGCTGTTGTCAATATTCATCATCCCCGTTGCTTACCTTGAGAGGTGTTTGTGTGCGTGTGTCCTCTGTGCTGGCACCCCCATGTCCACCCTCCCTGCTCAGGGGCCCTCTGTGCATGTGTCCTCTGTGCTGGCACCCCCATGTCCACCCTCCCTGCTGAGGGCCCTCTGTGTGCGTGTGTCCTCTGTGCTGGTACCCCCAAGTCCACCCTCCCTGCTCAGGGGCCCTCTGTGTGTGTGTGTCCTCTGTGCTGGCACCCCCATGTCCACCCTCCCTGCTCAGGGGCCCTCTGTGTGCGTGTGTCCTCTGTGCTGGCACCCCCATGTCCACCCTCCCAGAGCACAGTGTCTGTGTCCAGGCTCATGGAGCACTTTGAGTTGTCATGGGTCTGAGGAGTTGTGACTGCACCCTGTGCCGCAGCTTCGCCGGCTTATTGGAGTCTGATATGAGGCAGGGCTCATGTTTTGCTTTATTTTTAATTAATTTTAAAAATTATTTTATTGGATAGCAGCACATTGGCCCAGTTGTCTGTGTTTACAGTCTTGGTAGGTGATTTGAAACAGCAGCCATGCCAGACAGCGAACTCAGGAAAATCAACCTCGTGCATCAGCTTGCGTCTGCCTTGGCCGATAATGTTTCTCGCGTGCTTTGGTCTCAGGCTGTGTTCCTTGAGTTTGGGGTCCCGTGGCCTGAGTCTGAGGGAGAGGCTGCTCTGTACTTCAGCTTCTTTCGGGACTGTAGCACCTGCCTGGCCTCGTCTGCTGCTTTGTCACAGTCACTCTGCCTGCCCCTCCTTTTGAACACACCCGGAAGCATCCAGGCTCATCTGTTTCCAATGTTTTTCACTGGAAAGACCTTATTCCAGAGTAAGACCCTTTTCTGCAGGCAGGGCTAGATGTCAGCTAGTCACAGGTGTTGTCTGTAACAGGGCTTCCCGGAGAATACACATCTTGTTGATAACTCTCCTGGGCAGAGGCCTGGCATCAGCCTCATGAGTTAGGCCGTGTGTGTGTGTGTGTGTGTGTGTGTGTGTGTGTGTGTGTGTGAAAGAGAACTTACATGCACATATGTGAGCACCCAGCAAGTGTGCGTGCAAGAGTGCTCACACATGTGCATATGTGAATGCCCTTAGGGAGGTGAGTTAGGCCCTGTGTGTGTGTGTGTGTGTGTGAGTGAAAGAGAACTTACATGCACATGTGTGAGCACCCAGCAAGTGTGTGTGCAAGAGTGCTCACACATGTGCATATGTGAATGCCCTTAGGGAGGTGTGTACGTGTGTGCATAAAGTCTGTGTTTTGGATTTAATGAACTTTAAAGGTTCTAGGCTTCCTTTGAAGATTTTAAAAAGATTAGTTTTTATTGGAAAGTCAGATTTACAGAGTAGCAGAGGCAGAGAGATCTTCCATCTGCTGATTCACTCCCCAAGTGGCCACAATGGCCAGAGCTGAACCAATCCAAAGCCAGGAGCTTCTACCAGGTCCCCCACACAGGTGCAGGGTCCCAAGGCTTTGGGCTATCCTGCACTGCTTTCCCAGGGCACAAGCAGAAAGCCAGGATCCCAAGTGGAGCTGCTGGAACATGAACCAGTGCCCATATGGGGTGCCTGCACTTGCAGATGGAGGATTAGCCAGTTGAGCTTGTGTGCCAGCCCCTAGGTTCCCCTCTGGACAGGATGTCAGCAGACAGTGTTGTCTCCCTTGTTCCTTCAGTGCAGTGTGCTCCAGGGTTTCTCTAAATGTATGCTGGTTTCTGTGTTTATGTAGCCACTTTCTGGAGAGCAAGGGGTGGAGGATGAATTCCATAGTCACCTGGCCATCTCTGAAATGGTCATCATTGGTCACAGGTATCTGTAATTGCCCCCCTTTGAGTTCATATAAACAAATGTGTCTCCAAAACAGACCCCACTGAGTATTGCTGTGTGACAGGCCAGAGTGTCTCCAGGCCCCCCCCCCCACCTCCGTCTGGGGACCTGGACAGAGGGGGCTTTGGTGGTGAGGCGCCTCCACGTCCCACCCTTGGTCCCTTGACTGTAGCCACCGATTCCCTAAAGGGTTCAGGGCCAATTAATGTGAGTGAGACACAGAAATTGTTTTAGGGGTGCCCAGGGTACCCCCTGGGAGCTGCCAGAAGATGCAGTCACTGCTGTTGCTAACCAGCTGCAAACCCAGGGGTCTTACATGCATCTCCTGTCAGACTGCAGAGACTGACCTCAACTTGAACCCGATCTGCTGTTTTGCTTGCTGCTTTTGTTTTCTGTTTTTTGCGGTTCTGATCCGTTCATGCCTTCCTGATGAAGAACGCACAGGCGTGCAGCTCTGGCACCTGCTGCACACTTGGGGGGAGCCGCACTCTCTCACCTTTCTGAGCACTGCATCTTAGGAGCCAGTGCTGTGCCTCGCAGTCCTAATCTGTACCTGCCCGCCTGTTTGGATAGGGCGGCTGTAATCTGTCTTCCATCTCTGGTTGAGTGTGTGAGTTTGGATGCAGACTTGAAAATGTCACAGTCACAACCCCAGTTTCACATTTGGTAGCTTTTCCTTGTGTGTATTCTGTGTTCAGGAGTGAGTGTGTATACACATGTGTAAAGGCAGAGAAAGAGGTCTTCCATCCACTGGTTCACTCCCCAAATGATCCCAGTAACAGGTGCTGACCAGGCGGCAGCCTGGAGCTCCCTCCACGTCTCCTCGGGGATGCGGGCTCAGCTGCTTTGGCCATCTTCAGCTGTCTTGCTTAGAAAGGGAACATGCGGGGTTCAAATGCTCTGAAATGGAATGCTGGTGCCTTTTTGGTGGCTTCATCTCGTGGGCTGATACTGTCCCCAGCTCCCATGGGTGTATTTCCACACTCAGTTTGTTTCAGAATCAAAATTCAAAGGCAGTGCCAGCTTTTCCCTGGGTTTTCACACCCTGTGCTTACACCACCGATGGGTTGTACTCTGGAATGCCGACTGTGGTGCCCAGGGGGCTCTCGTCCTTGTGTTTTCGGCACCCTGGGAGCCCTGTGGTGCCCAGCGGGCTCTCGTCCTTGTGTTTCCTGCACACTGGGAGCGGGTCTGGTCAGCTTGCCTGTTTCATCTTTGAAACTCTGCTTTGCCACCCCAGGAATGGGGAGTATTTGCAACAGCACTCTGGTGCCAGGATTCAGATCTGAGCTGTACCTCTGGTTCCAGCTTCCTGCTGGTGCCTGTGCATGAGGACACAGGGTCCCGCCACTTACCTAGGAGACTTAGGCAGAGCTGAGAACTCCTGGCTTTGACCTAATGGTGGCACCACTGGGGAGATGGTGTTAACAAACAGAAGATGTCTGTCTCCCTTTCAAATGAAAGGAAATAATGTTTCATGGAAAAAGCTAAAACATGCCTATTAAGAAAGTCGGTCCTGCAAGGCAGCAGGTGGTGGGGTTCTGGCTGCCAGCCTTGGCCTGCCCGGGGCCTGGCTGCTCTGAGCATTTAGCGAATGAAACAGTAGGTGAGAGTGCTCTTGTTTTAGGTGTGTATGGGCCTCAAATTTATTTATTTATTTGTTTGTTTGTAATGAAAGTAAATCCCCCCTCTGCATTTCCTGGTGTTGTGCTGGGAGAGGTGAACTCAGCAGGAGTCACTTGGGGCAGCATCTGCAGGCTGACCCCACAGCATGGTGCTCGCTGTACACGGCTTGTCAGCTCCTGAGGCTGCAGCTGTTTGAAGCCCTGGAGGCCGTGGTGCACCTCAAGACACCTGTGGTGATGTGCCCTCTGACCTGGAACTCAGAGAGGTCCAGGTTCTGGGAGTTGACAGGCCTGTTTTTGGGAGTGCTGTTCAGTTGGCTTTGCAAAATGAAGGGGTTTTTTTCTAATTCTGATTGTTCACTTAATTAATTGGCCTTCTTTTTTTAAAAAAATTAATTAAGTGGTTGGAGAGGCAGAGAGAGTTCCCATCCACTAGTTCAGTCCAAGATGCTCCCTGTGGTCTGAAGCCGGGAGGAGAGAGCTCAATGTGTCTCCGTGGAAACCACACATGGCAGCATCCGCTGGGGGCCAGCACTGCTTGCTGCCCTGCTCTGAGAGCCCCAGCACTACCTGTGTCTGCCTTCCTCTCCCTGGGTCTTTGCACCCACAGTCGTGCCAGTCTGGGACATGTTTGTCCTACTCATTTCTTTATTTTTAAAGCACATGCTTCTCCTGTCTTCCTTCCTGGCTTCCTTCTGTTACGTATCCTGGGAAGTGTGAATGGATGTTTGGGTTCCCTGCTCTTCCAGAAAAGGGGCATCCAGTGTACCTTCTGGGTATCCCTCCTGCCCTGTGCCTGAGTGTAGAGAGGCCGTCTGCTGTCATGCTCAGCTGGCCAGCACAGAGTGGCTTGTTTCATCTCTGTCTCAAGGCCGGTTCTTCACACAGCAGTCATAGCCACTGGATGAGGCTAGGACCTGAGCCGCCTCCATCGCACTGGTCCCAGCTGGGCCCTTCCATCTGTTGACCCCAGCGGCGGTTGCTCTGGTGCCGGCTGCTCTGATGACATGGCCCATCCCCTCTGTGTGCTGCGGGCTGGTTTTCAGGGTGGGATCACTGCTCTTCCTCAGCTTTTTGTTAAAGATTTATTTTTATTATTTTTTTATTGGAAAGGCGGATATACAGAGAGGAGAGACAAAGAGGAAGATCTTCCGTCCGATGATTCACTCCCCAAGTGAGCGCAACGGCCGATGCTATGCCGATCCGAAGCCAGGAGCCTCTTCCGGGTCTCCCACGCGGGTGCAGGGTCCCAAAGCTTTGGGCCGTCCTCGACTGCTTTCCCAGGCCACAGGCAGGGAGCTGGAAGGGAAGCGGGGCTGCCAGGATAGAACCGGCGCCCATATGGGATCCCGGGCGTACAAGGCGAGGACCTTTAACCACTTGCGCCACTGCGCCGGGCCCTTCCTCAGCTTTTTACTCCTCAATGAGAGACCTCTTGGCCCTGCCCTGGGGTGTGGTGTCAGCTGTGTGACTGGGGGCTCTGAGGCTTGGGGAGGGCAGGGGTGTGCTGAGCAGAGTCCCACTTCCTCTGTCCAGGGCAGAGGGTTCCCTGGCTCTCCTTGAGGCCCAATGTGGTGCCTCTAGAGCTTAGGAGCCCTTTGTTGGTTACTGTTCCTACCTGAATAGTTGCAAAATGTCTTGGTTTGTTTCCACTGCTGTTGTAAAACAGTAGTATTGCTATCTAAATAGTTACAAAGTGTCTATCTGTGGAGCTATCTTGTGAAAGTGAGCTAAACTAACTCTGCCTTCAGTGTCAACTGCTGAAAGATCTCCCAGCCTAAGGTGTAGCAGTTGTCTTTGTTGAGCCTTGGATTATTTTGTTTGTTTCTTGTAGTCCAGACCTCCCTGGCTGGCCCCCAGCCAAGGAGGGGACCCACTGATCTGCTGTGGGCCCCCAGGCTCCATGTGAAGGAGGGGCTGTGGAGCTCAGGACAGTGGTCCACATGGAAGCAGTGGTCAGACCTTGAACGAAGCTGCCACGGAGTCCTGGGACTGAGGAGACCTGGGAGCACTCCCAGTGCGAACAGGTTGTGCTGGTCTCTATCTGGTCCTCACCCGCAGGACTCCAGGGAAATGTACTCTTCTGGTCTGGTACCTGCACCAGACCCTCTCCTGGGGAACGCAGTGGCTGTGTGTGCCTTTCTCACCTGTGTCGCGCCCTCTCCTGGGACACACAGTGGCTCTGTGTGCCTTCCTCAGCTGTGTGTACCCTCTTCTCTCCTGGGGACACGTGGCTGTGTGTGCCTTCCTCAGCTGTGTCACGCCCTCTCCGGGGGACACGTGGTGGCTGTGGTGCCCTTTTCTGGACTCTGTTCCCTGCACTGGGCCTGGGCACTGCTGTGCTGTGTCAAGTGGCCCTGGCACCTGCTCTCTGTGTTCCCTCTGCCAGTGACTGCTCTGCATGCCAGTTCCTGACTGACCTCTGGGGAGTCCCGGGTATCTGATAATAGGGCTGAGACCAGCACTTGCCTACTGGGTGCAGCCCATAGCTCCCTGTTGGTGATCTTGGGTTTTCAGCATCTGTTTCTTAAGTTTGTAAAGCTATTATAATATAGGACTCTGAAGTTTTTTGAATTTTTCTAAATGATTTTTTTTTAAATTTATTTATAAGATTTTATTTGAAGACACACAGAGAGACCCAAAGGGAGATCTTGTATCTGCTGGTTCTCTCCAGAAATAGCGGCAGTGGCCAGAGTTGCTGCAAGCCAAAGCAAGAGTCTGAAGCTCCATGCTGGCCTCCTTTGGAGTTCAGATTGAGCCGTGACAGCTGGGACTGGTGGGGAACCAGGAGCCACAAGCTTCTTCCTGGTCTCCCATGTGGACACAAAGGCCTAAATCCTTTCCCAGGTGCATTATCATGGAACTGGACTGAAAGTGGAGCAGCCAGGACTCAGACTGGTGCCAGGCTCAACAGCTGGGTGGACATCAGTACTTGCTCTGCCCCTGGCTTAATTTTAGTGCCTGTCTTTCTAGAATATTGCAGTATACATAGAATATTCATGGAACCATTTTTCTACACCTTATTCCTTAGACTGAGAGACCTCTACTCCACTAATGTGCTGTCCAGATGCTCGCAATGGCCGTGTCCACAGGTGCTCAGGAACCTGGACTCCAACCTGGGGGCCGCACAAGGCTCCAGCTTCAGCCTGGGCACATGGTGTGGGATAAGGACGTCCCACATGGCACCTAACACTCATCCTATATTTGTGTTTCTAAGATATTTATCATTTATTTGTTAAAGCTTTTTAAAATTTTTATTTGAAAGGCAGTGTTACAGAGACAGTAAGAGGCTGGGATTCCCCAAGTCACTTTACAAATGGCTGCAATGACCAAAGCTGGGCTGGTCCCAAGCTGGAAACCAGGAGCTGGGTGGAGGGGCCCAGGCACTTGGACCCAGCTGGCTTGGTCTGGAGCCAGGAGCTTCTTCCAAGTCTCACATGTGGGTGCAGGGGCCTAAGCACCTAGACCATCCTTCACTGCTTTCCCAGGCTGCAAGCAGGAAGCTGGATCTGAAATGGAGCAGCCTGGGAATGGTGCCTCTGTGGGCTGCCAGCATCACAGGTGAGGGCTTAGCCTGCCAGGTGCCTGTTTGTTTATTTGAAAGACAATGACGGAGGGCGTGGGTGAGAGATGTGGATCTGTCTTCCGTCTGCTGATTGACTCTCAGTGGCTGCAACAGCTGGAGTGAGGCTGAAGCCAGGAGGAGCTCCATCGCCGTCTCCCAAGTCTCTAGTGGGGAACAAACACAAGTTGAGCCAGCACTAGCACCTCTAAGGGTGTGCGTTAGCAAGAAGCTGGAATCAGCAGCAAAATGGAATTGCGCGTGCACACTCCAGAATGAAGTGTGTGTGGCATCACAGGCGCTGTCTTCATGTCTATGCTGGATGCCTGCCTGCAAATTGGCTCTTTTTGGAGCCAGCATTGTGGGTTTAAGCCATTGCTTGTGCTGCCACCGCCCCACACCATTGTTTTCATTCAGTATCCATCTCTGTGATGAGGAACCAGGAGAAGCAGTAGGAGGCAGCCCCAGTCTGGGCTCCTGCCACGCATGGGGGAGACTGTGATGGGACTGCTAGCCTGTGCCTGTCCCAGTCCTGGCCAGTGCAGCCATTTGAGGAGTGAACCAGCGGGTGGACGATTCTGTGCCTTTCTTCTCAAGCAGCATGGACAGCTGTGGGGCTGCACTTTGCCTGATAGCGGAGGGTGTTTCCTCAGGGAGCAGAGCCGATGGGGGTGTTCTGGTCAGCAGGTCAGCTGTGACGCTCTTGGCTGGACTGTTTGCCCGGTCGCCTGCTAATATAAATCCTGATACTAAATGCCACAGTGGGGACCTGTGTTGACACGGTGGGTTAAGTCTGCCCCTGCAATGCTGGCATTCCATGTGGGCACTGGTTCCAGCCCCCAGTGTTCCACTCTCAGTCCAGCTCCCTGCTGATGTGCCGGGGAAGGCAGCAGCAGATGGCCCACGTGGGAGACCGGATGGAAAGTCTTTCTCTAACCGTGGCAGTGCACATATCTGGGAATATTGTTTTTTAAGATTTATTTTTATTGAAAAGTCAGATATACAGAGGAGAGAGAAAGATCTTTCATGCGCTGATTCACTCCCCAAGTGGCTGTAACAGCCAGAGCTGAGCTGTTCTGAAGCCAAGAGCTTGTTCTGGGTCTCCCATGCGGGTGCAGGGTCCCAAGGCTTTGGGCCGTCTTCAACTGCTTTCCCAGGCCACAGGCAGCTGGATGGGAAATGGAGCTGCCAGGACATGAACCAGTGCCCAAGCAGGATCTCAGTGGGACCACTAGGCTACCATGCCAGGCCCATATCTGAGAATATTTTAGGAAACAAACTGCTGGACCAAAGGGTCACTGCATTGTGGACCTGATACATGGGGGGGGCGGTGTGCTCTAGGAGCTGCTTCCCCTGTGTGCTAGCCACGCCTTCCACGGTAAACACTTTTTGTCTTTTGCCTTAAAAGAGAGAAAGGAAGAGGTGCTGGAGCCCACAGAAGGCAGGGTGTTTGTGACATGGCTTGCATGCCCTTCCCCACATCCCAGCTGCAGCTAGTTCATGGCCGCAGGAATGCCCAGTTTGTTTTTCCTCCATTGTAAACAAAAACTGTCACACATAAATTCAGATCTTTCCTCCTAAGATTATTGTATAAAGGGAAAATCATATCAAGTTGTATTTCATCTGTGGTTTGAGGATGTGGTCACTATGGATAGCGTTGCTGTTCAGTAGAAACAGTGGGAACCATACACATAATTTAAGTTGTTCCAGTGCACTGCAAAATGCAGAAAGACAAGATTACTTTTAATAATGATTTGGTTTTGCACAACCTATAAGCCTGCGACACTGGCACTGTGGCAGACCTGCAGCATCAGTGCCAGAGGCCACACGTCTGCTTCGTGGTGTCCAGCTCTGGAGATCCACGAGCTTTCTGTGGAGTCTAATGCTTATTCCATCCTCTTTCTAAAATAAAAGGTTATGTGTATTCATGAGACCTTTGTTCTTGAATCAAGCTGTGTGTTCATGAAATTGCATGTAGGTATCATCTCCCTTTGTCTAGAAGCAACTTAGAGAAAAGACCCCGAGAGTCTACCAGTAGGAGATGTGAGAGCCAGGAAGGGAACCCCCTCACTTTTTTTAATATTTATTTTTAATGGAAAGCCAGATATACAGGGGGGTTGGAGAGAAAGAAAGGAAGATGTTCCATCTGCTGATTCATTCCTCAAGTGACTGCAACGGCCAGAGCTGAGCCAATCTGAAGCCAGGAACCCGGAGCCCCCTTCAGGTCTACCACCCAGGCACACGGTCCCAAAACCTTGGGTCGTCTTGAGTGCTTTCCCAGGCCACGGGCAGGAAGCTGGATGGGAAATGAAGTAGCTGGGACACAAACCCATCCCCATGTGGGATTCTGGTGCATGCAAGGTGAGGACTTTAGCCGCTAGGCTATTGTGCTGGGCCCACCCACTCACTTCTGAGAGACTCTAGACCTGGGGTCCTGGGACATAGTGCTCTTGGGGTGCCTAGAAATGCAGCCAGAGGAAAATACTCAATTATCACTTGGTCACTTCCTGAAAAGAAGTGAAACTGACAGAATTAGCTAGAGAGAGCAGGCAGGTGCAGGAGTTGTTAGAACTGAGCCAGAGAGAGGCTTGCTGTGCGTGTGCCATCTTACTGCTGCAGGACGTAGTCAGGGGCTTCCCTGGGCTCCCACAGTGGAAAGGTGGAAATAGGAGCTGGCCTCTGGCCCTGTCACACCATGGTGGGCATTTCTGCACAGGTGCCTTCTGCCTGTAGGGTGGTTCTCTTGGCCAGAATCGGTGCCATCATTCTGTCTCAGGCGCAGCAGCACCTGTGAGGGTGCAAGGTCAGAACCCTGGTTTTCACCAAGAGCTAGCATGCTGCCAAGGGCAGCGGCTCTGGGGTTGACCCTCCCTCGTGGGTATTGCTTGGTAATATATTATTGAAAACTTTTATAAAGAAATGCTGCACAGGCCTGGTGTGATGGCCTAGTGCCAGGATCCCATGTGGGTACCAGTTCTAATCTGGCGGCCGTGCTTCCTATCCAGCTCCCTGCTAGTGGCCTGGGAAAGCAGTGAAGGATAGCTTGTGTGGTTGGGCTTTGCATCCATGTGGGGAACCCACAGGAAGCTCCTGGCTCTGGCTTCAGCCTGGTCCAGCCCTGGCCATCAGAGCCATTTGAAGAGGGAACCAGCAGGTGAAACAGTCCCTCTGCAGCCCAAAAGCTTTGCGACCCTGCATCCGCATAGGAGACCTGGAAGAGATTCCTGGTTCCTGGCTTCAGATGGGTGCAGTACCGGCCGTTGGGCTCACTTGGGGAGTTCATCATTGGATGAAAGATATTCCTCTGTGTCTCTCCTCCTCTCTGAATATCTGACTTTGTAATAAAAATAAATAAATCTTAAAAAAAAAGAAATATTCCCTCTATACCTGCCTTTCAAATACATAAGTTTAAAAAAAATTTACTGTAAGATCCCATATGCACAGCAAATCTATTGCGATTTAGTAGTATTTACACTGAATTTAATGTGTGTGCTTTCTGCCTTATTTGAAAGGCAGAGTCACAGAAGAGGAAGACGGAAATGGAGATCTTGCACTCATAGGTTCACTCCCCAAATAGCCCTGTTTTCCAGGTCTCCGTGTGGGTGCAGGGCCCAAGCCCCTTGGTCACTGGTTTTTAAACGTTATTACTTTTTATTCATTTTTGTTGGAAAGGCAGATACAATTTACAGAGAAGGAGAGACAAAACTATCTTCCATCCACTGGTTTGCTCGCTTGTGACCACACTGCTAGAGCTGAGCCAGAGCCAGGAGCCAGGAGCTGCTTTCAGATCTCTCATGTGGTGCAAGGCTTTGGGCCATCTTCTCATGCTTTCCCAGGCCACAGGCAGGGAGCTGGGTGGGAAGTGGGGCTGCTGGGATTAGAACCGGCGCCCACATGGGCTCCCAGTGCAGGCAAGGTGAGGATTTAGCCATTGGAAGTAGAATTTTTATGTGGTATCCTCAGAGTCTGTTACAGCTGCAGTTTGTTAACCTCGTTTTGATTTTTAATATTGTTTATTTGTCTTGTTTTTGCTGGAGAGTTGTCTATGGTAAAGTCTTGGCTGTAGGTTTGATTTATCCTTTGAAGTATATGTTGTTTCATTTCCTTTTTAGGTTTATTCTTTTTCTCATTTCAGGGCTGAATGCGTAGCCTTATTAACTTCTGTGTTTTCCTCCACTAATATCTTGCAGTCCATTGGTTTGGATGTAAAACTGCCTTGTTGAACAATTCCAGATACTTTTAAGTGTAAGGTCTTTTTTGAAAGATTTTACTTATTTTTATTGGAAAGGCGGATATATAGAGAGGAGGATAGAGAGGAAGATCTTCCATCCGATGATTCACTCCGCAAGCCGCCACAACGGCTGGAGCTGAGCCAATTGAAGCCAGGAGCTCTTCCAGGTCTCCCACGTGGGTGCAGGGTCCCCAAGAACTTGGGCTATCCTTGACTGCTTTCCCAGGCCACAGCAGGGAGCTGGAAGGGAAGCAGGGTCGTCGGGATTAGAGCCGGTGCCCATGTGGGATCCCAGAGCGTGCAAGGCGAGGCCTTACCCACTATGCTATTGTGTTGGACCCAAGTGTAAGTTCTATTAAGGATTTATTTATGCAAAAGGCAGAGCAGGAGGGCTCTACCATCTTCTGGTTCACTCCTCATGCCTGAAGAGCTGGCTCTAGGCCAGGCAGAAGTCAGGAGCCAGAAGTTCCCTCTGTACCTGGTGGGTAGCAGGACTCAAGCGAGTGGTGACCCACTTGGGTCATCAGCAGGAGTTGGGTCAGAAGGCCCGAGCTCCTGGGACCCATCTAGCAGATGGGCATCACACTGCACCGCAACACTCAGCCTCAAGTTTTGTTATTATATTTTATTTTATTTTATTTTATTTTATTTGGAAAAAGCAGATAAGATTTACAGAGAGGAGAGAAAGATCTTTCATCTACTGGTTCACTCTCTAAGTAGCCACAGCGGCCAGAGCCGAGCCGATCCAGAGCCAGGAGCTTCTTCTAGGTTCCTCATGTGGGTGCAGGGTCCCAAGACTTTGGGCCTTATTCTGCCTTCCCAGGCCACAGGCAGGGAACTGGAAGGGAAGCAGAGCAGCTGGGACACAAACTGATGTTCACATGGGATCCCAGAGCTTGCAAGGGCAGGATTTTGGCCAATTGAATCATCACGTTGGGCCCTAAGTTTTTTACATAGTCGTGTGTGTGTGTGTGTGTGTGTGTGTGTGTGTGTGTGTGTGTGTGTGTGTGTGTGTGTGTGTAAGGCAGAGAGGGTGATGGGTTAGAGAAACAGCGATTTCCTGTGTGCTGCTTCACTGCCCAAGTACCTGCAACATCTGGGGCCGGGCCAGGTCTGAACCCTGAGTACTGGAGTTGCGCCCAGATCTGCCCTTGGTGGGACAGCACCTGCTGCCTCCGGCATGAGCACTAGTGCAGACTGGACTGGGAAGTGGAGCTGGGACTTGACTGAGCGTCTCGGGTGTGTGGTCAGCATCCCACATGATGGCCCACCCCATAAGCTGGCTTCTAGTTAAGTTACATCCAAGAAATGGTGTGCGTTTTTCAATGTGTATTTATTCATTTAATGTCATCTGCTGGTTCCCTTCCCTGGTGCTGGGGCTAGGCAGTTCAGACAGCTCTCCCACGTGGGTGACCGGGACCCAAGTTGGGCCGTCGCCTGCTGCAGTAGAAGGGCAGGATCCCGGGGGCTCCATTGTGGAATGGCAGCATCCCAAGCACAGCTCCTCTGTGCCACGACACCCACCCCACGAGGATCGATTCAATGTCCCATCGATGCTTAAGGGGAAATGTCATTTGGAAATAGGACTAGTCGTTTTGAATAGTTTGAGTCCTAATCTGCTAGCTTCCCTGCCTCCAGTCTGCAGGCTTGACTTCCTGTGTTGCAGGTTGGCGGGAACCCCGGGATCAGCCTGCCTGCCTTGGGTGTGATGACGCGGGGCTGCTTAGGGCCTTCCATCTAGTCAGTGCTCCACGCAGTTTCCTCCACACTGGGTCGGAATGATGACTGTAACCTAAAGTCACCAGTAAGTGACAGTGTATATTGGAATGAACAGAAACCTTGTGCAAGAATCAGACCCTTGTCACCTCTAGGTTGAAAATCGTATCTTTCCTACTTTTTATTATTCATTCTCAGCAAGAAGAGTTGACCTCTTCAGCCTCCCCTTCTGAAGGTCATTCAAAGTGTGTGGGGGAAAGAAGTGGAGAGAGACTGCCTGGGGCAGATCCTGCCTGTTGGTCCAAGTGCGACTCTGTCCGCTCTGGGGGACACCAGAGTACAGCTCCCATCTCAGGTTTTTGCTACCACGTAGGAAACCCTGGTGGAGCTGCTGGCTCCCAGCTTCAGCCTGGCCCCATGCTGGCAGGCATCAGGAAGGGAGACCCTCTCTCCCTTTCTTCCTCCTCTGTCTGCCATGGGGTGGCCGGGGAAAGGGGAGCCAAGAGGCATGCATGTGTACACCTTGCTGCCCTTCTGCTTGTGTCTCCTTGTGGCTCATGTCACAGAGTTCACACTTGCACAGAGTGAAGGGGACATGGTCAGCCCCCACCCCCTTCATCTGCTGGGTGTCTCTCGAGATGGCCAGCCAGAGCTGGGCCTGGAGCCTTATTTGGGCTCCCATGTGGCTTCAAGACAAAAGCATCATTGCTTTTCCATGCCATTAGTAGGGCTGTAGACTGGAAGTGGAGCAGCAGAGTTGAGCCCATGACCGGATGAGGTTTGGTGTTGCAGTTGCAACCTAGCCCAGCACTGAGTCCACACTTTGGCTGGTACCCACTGTGTAGCCTACTCCCGTGTGCCACACACCTCTTCCTCCTCTCCCCTGCTCATGCCCTAAAACACCAGAGACAAGGCGGATCTGCAGCCGCCTGTTCCTGTCGGCAGCTGTGCTTCCAGCAGCAGGCCATCCCTCACCTCCCCATACCTCCTGAGGTCCCGATCTCCAGCTGGTTTCCTGGGTTGGCTCCGGCCATTCTTCCTGCACCCCACCATAGGCGTTCGGGGGCTTTGTGGTGCTGCCCTCCAGAGTTGGCAGTCTGGCCGCGTCGTTTATCCACGGCTGACCACCATAAGGCAGCAACGACTGTCTGGTCTGCCTCCATGATCTCTTAACTGCACCTGGCTGGGCTCGGTCGCAGACTGCACCCACCTCCCGGCTCCAGGAATGGCTGCCTGCGTCCTGCCCACTGCGGTGTGGCCTGGTCTCCAAGTGTCCGTGGTGGCCGGCTGCCGTACCCAAGTCTCCTTGGGACACTCCGTCGGGGGACATGCAGCCCTGTGTGCAGTGCAAAGGGGATAGCCCGCGGCGCGTTTTAATAGAAGCCGCGCTGGGAGCAAGAACGCAGCTGCAAACTTTCGCGGTCTGAGGCGAGCACCCACCTGGGCGCGGAGAGGCAGCCGTCAGCCTGCGCCTGTGCCGGGCCTGCCTGGGGTCGGTGCTGGCCGCCTCCGGCCAGGCCACACAACTTTGCGAGCGGGGCAGGACTCCGGGGGCGCTGGGGCCGCGGGGCGGGGCGGCTGACGTGTCCCGGCGGGATTGGAGCCGCCGCCCCATATAGCAGCGCCCGGCGCCACCGGCCGTGTCCCGGCTTCTCCCGCGCGGCTGGCCAGCGAACGAGCGAGCGGACACGGTGAGCGCGGCGACGTGCGGGCGGGCCGGGGCATGGGGCTGCCGACGTGGAGGCTGCGGGGCCGGCTGCCCTGGGCGGCGTGCGGGCGCCCGCTGTCCCGGCGCGGCGGCCAGAGTGGCTACGTGTCAGCACCGCGAGCGGCAGCGCCCGCCCCGCAAACTTTGCCGACTCAACGCCAGCCTCCCGGAGCGCTCTGGGCTCCGCGGGGACCCGGGCCGGCCGCGCGGGGGAGGGGCGTCCGACCCGGGCCGGCCGGGACGCGGGCCGCCTCCCCTCCCCCTCCGGCCGGGCGCCCCTCCCCCGCCCGCCCCGTGCCGGGCCGGGGTCCCCGGGGTCGGGCCGCACCGCCACCTGCCCCTTCCGGCCGGCGACGTGGTGGGGGCGGGCCGAGCGCCGCCTGGACGGGCCCCAGGGGCGCGGAGGCCGAGGCGGGACGGAAAAATACCGCGTCTGGAGGCGGCGCTGCGGCCCCTTTAAGCGCGTCCCCGCCCGCGGCGCCCGGCTGCTGAGGTGGCGCCTGCGAAGTTCCTGCGCCGGCCTGGCCGCGGGCCGCCCGCCGCCGCCGCCCGCAGGTGGGCCTGGGGCTCGGAAGTTACGGAGAAAAGTTCCCTGCGAGGCCCCCCTGAGGACCGGGGCGGGCGGGGCGGCTCTCCTGGGACCACCCCACCTGGAAAGTCGCTGGCTCGCTGGGCCACGGCCGCGCGTGGACCCCTCAGCCCGGTCCGTGCTGGGGAAGGCAGCGTGGAGCGCCCAGGGCGGCGGGGGACTGGCGGGGGCCGGGGTGCGTTGGTCTGGATTTGGGAAGTGAGCGAAGGCTGCCGGGTGGACAGGCGGCCTGCTGCGGAGCTAGCCTCTTGCCCCTCTGAGCTGGCACGGTCTTGCTCTCCACCGCCCAGTCTGTGGGTGGGAAGGCCATCAGACCCCCGCGGCCGGGTGTCCAGGGCACCTCTGAAGGCCGGCAGGGGCTGGTGGCCTCTCCTGCCGCCAGTCCACGTTGTCTACAAGGAGGGGAGGCCCTCTTGTTTCCTGGAGGGTCTTGATGCCTCTTAGATGGCCTAGGAGGTTACTTAGGATCCCAGTTTGAAGGGCAAAGAGGAGCTGCATCCAGATCTCCCACATGGGGTCAGGGCCTGGGTCCTTGGGCATCCTCCAGGGCTTTCCCTGGGCATTAGCAGGGCACTGCATCGAAAGTGGAGCAGCTGGAACTCGGACTGCTGCTGTGGTGTTGATGCGCAGTGCTGGCGTTTAAGCCCCCGGTGGCCTCTGGTAGCCCTAGGTGACTGGTGTGCCTACCTGATGGTCAGCTGTGTGGCGGGAGGGGGGCAGGCTAAGGGACAGCAGCGTGCAGCCAGGATCCTGCTTCCTGGTGGCGGTGACAGCGGAGGGGGGGACCTGGCTGGGGAGACAGGCTTGGTGACTGTCCTCTTGCTTCGCCCTCCCACACAGCCCAAGCTGGGAGGCTGACAGGCGCCTCGGGACGGACTTCCTGGCTACCGACCGTTTTGCTGGTGAGTTGGGGCCACCTGAGGACTGGCTGGGAGCACACGGTCCCTAGCCTCACGTGCGCCGATCAGCTGCCATGAGCTCTGCTCTTAAAAGGAATCCGTTTTCTCGAACTTAGGGAGAGGTCTGGTTGTGTTCTGTAAGTGGAACAGCCATCTTCTCCTTTGTATTAAAGCACTGTTTTGTGCCAGGACACTACAGATGGCTGCTTGCTCTCTGTTGTAGTTCTCCCTCTCGGTATTGGGGGGGGATCCCCTGGGGGGTGATAGGCCGGCAGCTTGTGTCCAGCAGTGGGTGTCTGCATAGCCTCCCGGGCTTGTCCCACTGTCCTGGGGTGCTTGGGCCTAGTGGGGAGAGGGGGTGCCAGCTCTCCTGAGACCCTCCTCCCGTCTCGCCCTTTGAATCCCTTGTTGATCTGTGGGGGGATGGGAGCTTGCCTCAGGTTGCCAGTGCAAGAACAGGGCTCCAGGGAAATGCTGAGGCCGGCGCTCACTTGGCCCTCCTGGTTTCTTCTCCGCTGCAGTCACTTCCCCGGACTGTGCACCTGTGTGAGGCCAGCCATGAGCTCCGTCGCGGTCCTGACCCAGGAGAGCTTTGCTGAACACCGAAGTGGGCTGGTTCCACAGCAGATCAAAGGTAACGTCCTGGGGTGCTCTCCCTGGCTGTCCCCAGGCACTGGGTACTCTCCTGACCGCACGTACTCATGGGCTACCCTGTAGCAAGGCTGAGTCTCCGAGCCTAAACCGGGACTCTGAGCCTTGGCATTCACACTGTTGCCTGGTATGGGGAGTTCCTGTTGGGGCTGGGAGCCAGAGGGGGGAGAGTGGACCCTGTCGTCTGAGCCCTTGTGATAGCTGGCCAGCACTCAAGAGGCCACAGAGCCTCAGCTTTCTGATTCGTGCACTGAGTGAGGGGCAGCAGGTACAAGATTGTTTTAGAATAATTGCTCTAATCTGATGTGTGTAAAGCATTGCCATTTGAACAGATGTGTAGTGGAGGGTCTGGTGTCTATGGACATCCCAGGAGTGGCGATTCAGATGCTTGTTTTCCTGCTGGCCATTAGTCCTGTGGCTCCCGGCTGTGGCATCCCCACTCCAAAGGTCACCTTCCCTGCCCCCTCCTTGTGCTGGGCTGCTGGACTTGGCCCAGTGCTCGAGAGCAGGCTTTCTCCGGGTCAGCCATGTCCTTGCTCTCAGAGACCAGGGTGTGAAGAAGTGAGCCGTGGTGGAAGACAAAGTGACGAATCATTAGGGGACCTTGTTTCTGTACATCTTGCCACCTGGTGTGGAGTTCAGAGCAGACAGCTGGCATGGCTGTTGGCTTTCTAGCATGTGTGCCTGTGGAGTGTGCCTCAGAGGCACTCCTAGATAGTTCTAGGCAGCTCCATTTTATTTTGCAAATCAATTTTAAAAAAATACTTGTTGGGGCTGGTACAGTGGGTTCCTAGCCGTTTGCCTGCCAACACCAGCATCCCACCCTAGTGCCTCTCAGACCTGGTGGTGCGTCCTGCTCATTCACCTGGGGAAGCAGTAGGAACTGGCTGTTGCAGCTGTGTGGGGAATGAACCAGTGAGTGGAAGCTGTCTCTCTGGAACTCTGCCTTCCTAATAAATAATAAATAGGTCTTCAGAATAGAATATTCTAAAGGCAGAGTGATAGGAAGGAACAGCCAGAGACCTTCCAGCTGCTGCTTCCCCCTCCAGATAGCTCTGGCAGCCAGAATGGCCGACCCTGAGAGCCTGAACCCCGCCCTGGTCAGGGTCTCCCTCATGGAAGGCCAGGACTCCAAGCACTTGGGCTTAACAGGTGTGGTAGCTAGCGGTCAGGGTTTGAACTATAACTCTGATAGTGGAACTGGGCCATATTATAACCTGCTCTGTCACATTGCTGGCCCTGTGTTTTGCAAATTTAAGCCTCTCCATCTCTACCAGCCCCTACCCCTATCCCCCTTACACCATTAGGGTTAAGGTTTTGTTAGGGCCTTGCCTTCATGAGGGTGCCCTGCTGTTCCAGTTCCTGTGCACGCTGTCCTGGGGCAAGGAGCACATAGCAGGGTTCCTAAGGTTTGTTCATTAGGGAGGGAGAGACACAGTTCCCATGTGCTAATTCACTCCCCAAATGACTGCAGTGGCCAAGGCTAGGCCAAGTGCCACGTGGTGCAGAGGCCCAAGCACTTGAGCCCTCTCCCGCCACTCTCCCAGGCCATGAGCAGTAAGTAGGATGGGGAGTGGAGTGACCCCTCTGTTGGTTACGGCATAATGCTAAGAGTACTGTCACCCATTTCGTCCATGCGGCTGGACCAGTTGCCACTTTAAATTCAGAAGAGGAGAGCGACCCTCCAACCTACAAGGATGCCTTCCCTCCGCTTCCGGAAAAGGCAGCTTGCCTGGACAGTGCCCAGGAGCCGGCTGGAGCATGGAGCAACAAGATTCGGCCCATCAAGGCTTCTGTCATCACTCAGGTAGGAGCCCTCCTCGCTCCTGGCAGGTTCTGCGTGGGATGATTTGGAATGTGAATGTGCAGAACTAAGGGTGCTTAGGGCGCTTAAGGTGAGGAAAGGCTGGTCATGAGAAGGGCTTTCTGGGTGGCAGGCAGGATTTGCAGGTCCCCAGTGCTGTCCACTGACGGCCACCCACTCACTGCCTTAACCTCCACTGCTGCCCAGTCATGGTAGAAGATGGCCGTCCACGCATCCTCCTGTCTTCTTCCCTCAGCTCTGGGCTCACCTGGCTCTCACTGTCTGTCTCCTTGGTGGTTCCTGCCTCAGACTAGATAGCTGACTGGTGTTGCTCCTACATGGACAGCTCCTTTAGTGTTGGTGAGGAGGCCCTGTGCCCCCGAGGCTCACGTAGGCCAGGTCCTGAGACCAGCACAGGGCGGTGAGGGAGATGGTGTCTCTCCCACCACCCGTGGGAGCTGCCTTCCCCCGGACTCCCTGGCACTGGTAGCACGTGGCCTGCTTCTCTGGCTTTCCTCCTGCTTTGCTCAGGCAGGGACGCCCTGTTGACGAGCCTCTTCCGTTATGGGTCTTTCTGGAGCAGGTGTTCCATGTGCCCCTGGAGGAGAGGAAGTACAAGGACATGAACCAGTTTGGGGAAGGTGAGCAAGCCAAGATCTGCCTGGAGATCATGCAGCGGACGGGTGCTCACCTGGAGCTGTCTCTGGCCAAAGACCAAGGCCTGTCCATCATGGTCTCGGGAAAGCTGGACGCTGTCATGAAGGCTCGCAAGGACATTGTCGCCCGACTGCAGACCCAGGTGGGTGTCCCTCCAGGGCTGCGCTCCAGCAAGGGACAGTGTGCTGTGTGGAAGTAGGCCAGTGCCCCTCTAGCTCTCCAGGCTGGCCAGGTGCCTCCACAGGCAACAGTTCCAGGCCCTACCATGTGGTTCAGCACACACATCCAGCATGCTGATCTGAGCAGTGCCCTGCCTTGACCACCCTGGCACAGCACCGGCAGAGCCTCCATGGAAATACTTCTGCCACCTGCACCAGCCCAGGGCAGACTGCAGCTCAGGTCCATCTCTGTCCAGGCTTGTTTGTCCAGAAGTCTGTAATAAGAAGAGAGAGATCTTCCACCCTACCTCACTTCCCAGGTGGCAAATGGCCAGGGCTAGGCCAGGGTAAGGTAGAGCCTGGAGTTCTCTCCAGGTCTCCCATATGGATGCAGGGGCCCAAGCATGTGGACCGTGCTCCACGGCTTTCCCAGGCGGTTGGCAGGCTGTGAGGCAGAGCAGCCAGGACACTAAGCTGCACCCATGTGGATGCAAGGATGACGAGTTCTGGCCCCAAGGTCCATGTCTGACACACAGGAACTTAGGGCAGTCCCCGCCCTAGGTGGCTTCTTGGGATCTAGGCTGTGGTCTCATGTTTGGCATGCTCCTGAGGGCAGGACTGGGATGCCTTTGTGCTGGGGGAAGCATTCGTTTCCAGCCTATTCCTTGTTTTTTGTTTTTTGTTTTTTTTTGTTTGTTTTTTTTTTTTTTTTCTTAGAAGAAAAATTGTTTTTTTGTTGGTTGGTTTGGTTTGTTTTTTTTTTTTCTTTTTTCTTTATGTATCCATGTAAAAGACCAGTAGAGCATGAGTGCTCCTATCAGCCTGCTCACTCCCCACAGAGCTATAGTAGCCAGGGTGAGGCCAGGAGCTGTGGACTCCATGCTATTTTCAGAGTGGGTGTGAGGGACTTCAGTGCTTGAACCATCTTCTGCCTTCTTGAGAGCATTGGAGCTGGTCAGGGCTCTGACACTGCAGCGGGTGCTGGCATCGGAGCTGGTCAGGGCTCTGACACTGCAGCGGGTGCTGGCATCGGAGCTGGTCTGGGCTCTGACACTGCAGCGGGTGCTGGCATTGGAGCTGGTCTGGGCTCTGACACTGCAGCGGGTGCTGGCATGGCAAGCAGCAGCTTCACCCACTGTGCAGACCTGCAGGCCCACCATCCCGCAAAGTTCATAGAAAATGTACATGATGAGAAACGAGGCACTGAACTAAACACCTCTTCCTTCTATCTTGTACAAACTCTTTGGAGTGATTTATTACATATATTGTGCATTTACTTGTTTGTGACAATTATTGCTATTCATTCAGTAAAATTACTGGTTTCCTGAATCAGATCCAGGCTCTGTCCAGTCTGTGTTTGCACTTCCCATTTTTGTCCCCCCAGTCCCTGGCCCTGGGGCAGCTGAGGGCACGCAACCGTTGGGCTTGTGGAGCTGGGCTCGCATCCCCGGTCAGCTCGCTTGTGCTGTGGTGCGGCATGTAGCGCCTCTGAGGTAGGGCTTCCTGGTCAGCTGCTTCCCTTTGAGGTGGCTCTCGCCTTGCATGTTGGTGACCTGTCCTCGTCTGGTAGCTGACCCTTCACTCCCTAGCGTTGGCCCTGAGGAAGTGACATGAGGCACAAGTTTCTGGTTCAGACAAGACCTTGAGATCAGAGCACCTTGCTCTCCTGTCCTTTGGATTTGAAGTCATGTTCATTTGTTTCTAATTATTTTCAACTTTGAAAACTTCTCCAACCTTTATATGCTGTGAAAGTCACAACTGTAGGAAGGGGACTCCACACAACTGCACCCCACCTCACTCGCCTCTCCTCCAGGCGCCTCCTGCTTCTCTTCTGTGTCCGTGACGTCTTGGGGTCGACCTCTGGGAACAGGAGAGACGCAGAGATCTTCCACCCACTGGTTCACACCCAGATGGCTTAGCCGATCCAATCTGAAGGCAGGAGCCAGAAACTTCTAGGTCTCTCTCATGTATGTGCAGGAGCCTAAGGCCCTGGGCCATCCTTTGCTGCTTTCCAGGCCACAAGCAGGGAGCTGGGTTGAAAGTGGAGCAGCTAAGGCTGAAACTGGTTCCCATATGGGATGCTAGCTCTTAATGGGAGCTGTTGTCCTGGCCCTTGCAGAGCTTTTCCTGGTGCACTTGGTGTGTCCTGGCATGGGTTCCAGGAATGCGATGGCAGGTCAGAGGCCCACCATAGGTGATACCCCTCTTTTCTGCAGCTTGCAGGGACCAGGCATGGTGGAGCTGGGTACCCCTTATGGTGTCTTCAGTCCAAGGGCTTTCTGCCAGTGAACTGCATGTTTTTCAGGCTGTTTATCTTGTTCTGTTTTCAGGAGCTCATAAAACTTCAGTTTGGGGTCTCTGGTGTGTGTCTATCTTTCTGTCCCAGGTCTTTCATGAAAGGCTTCCTAGTTTAAGGTATTTTATTTATTTATTTATTTATTTTTTAATCTGAGCAGCAGAGAGGGTTCACACTCATCTAGAGAGACAGGTTGATAGCAAGCCCCTTTCTAGTAGTTCACCACCCAGAGTACTAGGCAGATCCATGCTTCCCACAGGTGTCAGAGAGGACCCACGCCTCGCAGGGGGGTCAGGATCCTGCACATGTTCTTGAGCCTGGCCACTGCTTCCCAGGTGCTCTGGCACAGGAAGCTGGAGGCAAGTCCAGCATTGGGCCTGGTGCCATGGTGTGAGCAATAAAGGCTGGCCCCAGGTTTCCGACTGAATGCACATAGTGCCTTCTGTGTAGTGTGTCTCCTGAGTGAAGCTGTCTTTCTCTGGATTCTCACTTTTTTCCATCATAAACATCAAGAATTTAATCAAGCCATAATTTTCCCTTGAGAGGTGCCATCATCCACCTTTTCCTGCACACCTGTGTCGTGTGTGACACGGGGGAGGTCACCCTGGTCTTCCGGTCGGGGCAGGCGTCCCAGGAGTGGCACCTTCAGTCTTCGTGGGCAAGGCTTGCCCTTGAGGCTGGTGCTGTGTTTAGAGCACTGTGGAAGGAAAGGGTCTAGCCTGCAGTGCCCCTTTTCTGTTCCAGGCCTCAGCCACTGTTGCCATCCCTAAAGAACACCACCGCTTTGTAATTGGCAAAAATGGAGAGAAACTGCAAGACCTGGAGCTAAAAACTGCCACCAAAATCCAGATCCCACGCCCAGATGACCCCAGCAATCAGATCAAGATCACTGGCACCAAAGAGGGCATCGAGAAGGCTCGCCACGAAGTGCTGCTCATCTCTGCCGAGCAGGTGAGCTGCACCCCAACTCACCCACGCTGCTGTGTCCTCATCAGGCCCAGCCCCTCCTGCATGCTTGCCCCCTGCACAGACCTGTCTTTCACTGCGCCCAGCCCTTCTTGTCCACCTTGCCTCCCCAGGACAAGCGTGCCGTGGAGAGGCTGGAGGTGGAAAAGGCCTTCCACCCCTTCATTGCCGGGCCCTACAACAAACTGGTGGGTGAGATCATGCAGGAGACCGGTACACGTATTAACATCCCTCCCCCCAGCGTCAACCGCACTGAGATCGTATTCATGGGGGAGAAGGAACAGCTGGCTCAGGCCGTGGCTCGCATCCGCAGAATCTACGAGGAGAAGGTAGGCAGGGGCCAGCCCAGTAGACATGGGAGTTTGTGCGCAGAGAAGGCCTGTGGGCCCAGCGGGGCCTCTCCTGTGCTCCTTGCACAGCACATATGTGTGAGCCTGTGTGGGCGCCAGGGTTAGCCCACACGTGGGCTGCCCTGCGGGAAGGGGTAGGGTGTACTGCGCTGCTCGGGGCTAAGCCCTTGAGGCCTACAGCTTTTTATGTTTTTGAAAGCTCTCAGTGTTCCTGGATCTTGAGGTTGAAGGGCTTGGGGTTGCAAGATGGAGGGGAACCCAGTTTCTAGTTCCATGTTGGGGACCGCTGCTGCCTATGTCCCCTCTACTGCAACTACCCTATTCATGGCTTGGTTCATTTATTCATCCGTTCATTAGTTCTCATCTCTTTGAGAGGCAGACAGCCTGCCCCATCTGCTGGTTCACTTCCCAAATGCCACCAAGGCCAGAGCAGGCTGAGACTGGGGCAAGGACTCCTGCTGATGGGCAGGCACCCCAGGCTGAGTACCTCTTGTTCTGCTGTGTAGAAGAGGAAGACCACGACCATTGCGGTGGAGGTGAAGAAATCACAACACAAATATGTCATCGGCCCGAAGGGCAACTCGCTACAGGAGATCCTGGAGAGGACTGGCGTATCTGTCGAGATCCCACCCTCAGACAGCCTCTCCGAGACAGTCATTCTTCGAGGCGAGCCCGAGAAGCTGGGGCAGGCACTAACAGAAGTCTATGCCAAGGTGACGGGCCCTCCAGGCCTCAGGGGATGTGCCTGGGTGGAGGAGTTGCCACTGCTGTGTCCACATGACTTATGACACAGAGATCGGTTCCCATATTGTAGGCCAACAGCTTCACCGTCTCCTCCGTGTCTGCACCATCCTGGCTTCACCGCTTCATCATCGGCAAGAAGGGGCAGAACCTGGCCAAGATCACTCAGCAGATGCCAAAGGTTAGGACCCCCTACACTGCCCCAACTGCATGGTGGTACAGACTGCCTGGGGCTGCCAGCTTCGTGGGCCGGGGAGGACAGGCGCATTCTGACGTGCACATTGTTGTTTCAAGGCTCTGTGATTGATAAAGTCCAGTGACTGTGGTCTGACAAGAGACTGTGACACACTGAGCACATGTGGGGTGTGCCCTGTGAAGACTGCTGTGTGCTGTGAAAGGGAGCCCTTATGCAGACTGGCCTGTGTGCTGTGAGGGAAAGTGCCCATGTGCAGACAGCGCTCGGTACCTGTTTCTGTGTCACATCTTGTCAACTCAGCAGGATGCTGTAGTAGCTCAAGGAAATGCCCCTGAAAAGGAGAAACCAGAAGCCCCAAGATGCCTTGTTTATTTTCTCCTCAGCCCTAGTTTCCAATGTTCTTTAGTCATCGCAAAGCTCCACCTTCCCATGGTGAAATTGTCCCACGTAGCTCAGCTGTTTAGGTGTGCCTCTGAGTTGATCTAAGTGAAGCTTGGTTCTTCTCTGTCTCCCTCTGTCCTCTGTCTTTGCAGATGAGCAGCCTAGAAGGACCCGTGAATAGTGTTAGGGCTCGGGTGTGGTCCAGGTCAATCACAGCCCCAGGGACTTTGTAGTTTTTGGCAGAAGGACTCATTGCAGCATTTCCCTGCAAAGTGATGATCTGGGAACCCAGTCTTCCCTTGGGCCACACCTGGTGTTGGGCACTTTGGGATCTGCTGTCTGAGCCCCCAGGGGTGAGCCTGAGTCCTCACCAGCTTGTCTGTGTCCTGGCGTGGCAGGTCCCACCCCAGTGCTCATCATCTTGTCTTGGTGTGGCAGGTTCACATTGAGTTCACCGAAGGAGAGGACAAGATCACCCTGGAAGGCCCCACAGAGGATGTCAACTTGGCCCAAGAGCAGATCGAAGGCGTGGTCAGGGACTTGGTGAGGCACCTTGTGGGAACGGGGTGTCGGGTCCTGGGGGAAGGCAGGCTGATGCAGCTCTGTATCTGAAAAGAGGGGTCGCCTGGGGGCCCAAGGGCATGTCCCGAAGAACTGGAGGTCGCAGTAAGCATTTGCTGGACTTGGGGTTTGGCTGACTGCTGAGGACAAAGTGCGTGCCTCTGACCGCCTGCCTCTCTGCCCCTGCCCCAGGTCAACCGCATGGACTACGTGGAGATCAGCATTGACCACAAGTTCCACAGGCACCTCATTGGCAAGAGTGGAGCCAACAGTGAGTGAGGTGGTGGGCATTGTTCAGGGCTGGTGGGCCATGGATTGTGGGCGGACTGAGATTGGAAGAAGGTGGCCTGATGACCTCAGGGCAACCTCTCACAGTGTTCTCCATGAGACAGTGAGTGGGAATGTTCCAGGCTAGGCTGTGCAGCATCTGGCTGGTGAGTGTGGCCCAAGGGTATTCCAGACTGGCTTACCACTGCCCACACTGCCCGACCCCGCGTGCTCGCTTGACGTGGGTCTGGGCCCTGGTCTGTGTGGTGTGCGCTCCTCCCTGGTATTGGGCCTGGTCCAGAAACTGGACTTGGTGCTCACAAGTGTGGTCCTGGAGAGGATCTGCCCACTGGGTGCTTGTGGTCAGGGCATCATCTGCCCCAGCCCCAGGTAGGTGCGCATGCATAGCCTCTCAGGTCCTTCACCGTTCAGTGGTGGCAACTGCTCGCTCCTGGTGATGAGCTGGGGGCTGGAATGCCTGGATCTCAGACCAGTGCCCAGATGCGTCAGACTGTGAAGCAGCTGCAGGCTATTGATGTCATTTCCACTGAGATAGGGAATCCCAGCTTTGTACCTGTACTTTGGCTCTGTTTTGTGCTCAGTTTGAAGCTGTGGGCAATACCCCTGTGGTGACTGGGACTGAACCCTATGCCTGCTGAGGGTCACGGCCAGACTGGGTGCAGACCCACAAGTCCTGAGAGGAACTCTCCGCCCTGGGCTGCCTGACATCGGGTGCAAACATGTCTCGTTCTGTGTCTCTAAGTAAACAGAATCAAAGACCAGTACAAGGTGTCGGTGCGCATCCCCCCTGACAGTGACAAGAGCAGCCTCATCCGCATCGAGGGGGATCCCCAGGGTGTGCAGCAGGCCAAGCGGGAGCTGCTGGAGCTGGCGTCTCGCATGGTGAGCTGCCAGGCAGGCATATGCCTGTGTTGAAGAGTGGCCTTGTCAGATGTAGGGTCCGCTGGGGGTGCTGGCACTGCCCCTGGGCTAGGCTCCCTGGTACTGGCTAGGTGTGGACACACCCAAACTGGGGTGGATGTCTGCAGTGAACTAGCAGATGGGAGCTCCGTGACTGCCCCGTGGAACAGGTGAACAGCAAGGTTCAGGTGCACATGGAGCCCCACTCTTGTAGTCCAGGCTGTGGTGTAGCCTCCGTGCTCTCTCAGATTCTGTACACACTCCGCAGCCTGGGGTGCCTGGCCCTGTGTATTTCTGTCAGGTTCTAGCCCTGCTCTTGAGGTGCACTGCTGTCGTTTTAGGGCCACCTCTTAGATATTGCTTATTTGAAAGAGAGAATGCCCATTTATTGGTTCAGTCCCCACAGGGGTGCAATAGCTGCCAGTCCGAAGACAGGAGCTTCGTCCAGGTCTCCGTGCATGGCAGGGGCCCAGAGTTGGCCCATCTTCCACTTCTTTTTCCCAGGCCTTCAGCAGGGATCAGCGGGGACAGAAACTGGTGCTTATGTGGGGTGTGGCAGGCGTCACAGTAGTGGCTCCACCTGCTGTACCCAACCCCACACAGTTGTCTAAGCCGTTGCATAGAGCTGGGGCTCTGGATTTCTCCCTACTGAGCCAAGCGTTTTGCCTCCCAGTAGTGAACAGGCTCAGTTCCAGCTCTTAGCAGCACCAGAACTGGGCCATGGCTGATGGTGACTGCCGTAGTGGCACCTTGGGTGAAGGGAGAACAGCAGGTGTGCTGTGACAGGCACCATCAGCTGGCTGGGTGGCCTGCAACATGTGCCTGGCCCCTCGCCTGCAGTTCAGTGGCATCGTGGCTGTGAAGGGGCTGCTGCTGAGTGATGACATGTCTTAATGTCTTAATGGTCTCTGCAGGAGAATGAGCGAACCAAGGATCTAATTATCGAACAGAAGTTCCACCGCACCATCATCGGGCAGAAGGGAGAGCGGATTCGTGAGATTCGTGACAAATTTCCAGAGGTAGCAAAGCTTCCCGAGACACTGCCAACCCTCGGGCCACTTGGAAGCCTCCAGTGTCGGGGGTCCGGACCTTCCTGATGTTAGAACCCTCTCCCGTGGCTTGTTCCAGGTCATTATCAACTTTCCAGACCCAGCACAAAAAAGTGACATCGTCCAGCTCAGAGGACCCAAGAATGAGGTGGAGAAGTGTGCCAAGTACATGCAGAAGATGGTGGCAGATCTGGTGAGCAGACCCTGGCAGGTGGGCGAGGAAATCCAAATCTGCTTGTGAGGGCAGGCAGGCCTAGGGGTCCCACCTGGTGTCGAGATTCAGGGGGGGCTTCTGCCTCCTTTGGGGTCTTGATCCCAAAGTGTGTCCATCTCCCTCTCTGTGGTGAGGGGCGGGGAAAGTGAGTGAGAGCAGGAGTGAAATGAAGAGCCATTTAATGGCATCGTTTTGCTGGAGAGCTGAAATGGACAAAGGCTGGAGTGTGAGAGTGATTGACAGGAAGGCCCACGCGGCTGCGTGCTGCCCGAGCTTGGCTGCTGCCCTCACTGCAGAAGAGTCCGGCCTGGCTGTGCTGGCATTAGGACCTGCGGCCAGGCGTGACGTTGGAGGCGTGTACACTTTCCACAGTCTGCCGGGTGTCACCATCAACCTCACTTGCCCTCAGCCGGCGCCTTGGAGTGAGGACAGGGCTGTGAGCCAGCATTGCCGGGGTCAGAGGGGACACTATGCAGTGTGGCAGGCGGGTCACTGTGGTCTCCTGCTTGTCTTCAAGGTGGAAAACAGCTATTCAATTTCTGTTCCGATCTTCAAGCAATTCCACAAGAACATCATTGGCAAAGGCGGTGCAAACATTAAGAAGGTAGCCAGCTGGTCCCTTCCTGGTCGGGTGATGGGCGGGAAGGGCTCTGGCCTGTCCCAGGCCCGGCCCTGGGGTCTCTGTGGCGGGAGGTTCGGTCAGCCTCTCCCTTGCATCTCTCCCTGTAGATTCGAGAAGAAAGCAACACCAAGATCGACCTTCCTGCAGAGAACAGCAACTCCGAGACCATCGTCATCACGGGCAAGCGGGCCAACTGTGAGGCCGCCCGGAGTCGGATTCTGTCCATTCAGAAAGACCTGGTAAGTGGGCGTGCCCTGTGAGCCTAGGTCTTTGCTCAAGAAGAAGCTGTCCTTCCTTTTTATTTATTTAGACATCACAAGTCTCTGCACAAACATTTGATTTTTTATCTTTAACTTTAGAACTAAGACAGCATGCACAGATGTTCAATTAATTTTTACTTCATGGTCAACCAGGTGCTCTTAAAGATAATTCTGTAAGTTACTATAATCAGTTTCTTTAAAGCAAGCCATTATTCATTCTTCAGAAGTGGCCATTAGGTGACAGCCAGAACTCCAAGGCCAAGGCACAGATGGTTACCTGCTAATCAGTAAAACATTCCTACTACATTTTTATTTTCACAACTTTATCTATCACTTAATGGGATAAGAGAAAAAATAAAAGAGGAAAAAACATAAGGATCTAAGACAAAAAGTTTCAAACATTAATTCCCCCTACAACTGCAGGCTCTACAACCTCATAAACAATCGTACAATAATCAAAGTATATCTCTATGTTGTTAAAAAAATCACCCTATACTTCCTCTAGTTAAAAAATTATGAAAGCGGCTAAAACAGCTACATTTTCTATGCTCTAAAGAGTTGCAAGGACAGGCTAACTAGCAGTTTCAGCTCTCACTCCCATCACTTGCATTAATATTTAGGATATTTATCAAGCCCTTTCCCAGAAGGTGTGCTGCATGTCTGGGCCAGACTCTGAGGCAATGGTTAAATACCCAATAAGGTGTCCAGAAATGGCACGGGCTTCATTGTAGGTTTAATTTTACTCCTGTGCTCAGTTAAAGGCCCACTCACCAAGACATCAATAACATTAACTCTTAAGCTCACAGTAGTTGCCAAAGCCATCTCACAGGGGCAAACAATGCCTCAATAGATTACAGAATTCTTAGTGGGGTGCCTGAGTGTCCATGCAAACAGGGGGTGAGACTGCGTCAAGGTGGTCAGAGAGAAATCCGCCGGGCCCTGCCAAACAGCTGGAAGCTCCCCAGGCCCTGCCAAGCAGGGAGCTGTTCTCTTCACACCTTCGTGTCATCCACACCTACTGCACGGACCCCAGCACCCCCCACCTTGGCGTTCCAGGCTCTCCTGTGTGTGTGTTGATGGCTGGTCCACCAGGCGTGAGCACAGCAGCTCCCCAGGGAGATCCTTCGCAGCCACCTTGGCCCTGGCTGCAGCAGCCTGGCGTCCTGCGGTCTCTTGGTGTCCATTTTGTGAGAGTGGAGGAGACCGGGATTGCTTGTCTGTCCAGTGAACCCCTTACCCTATACATTCCTTGAAGCTCAGCTGCAGGGCCAGGGGTCCTGCCTCCCACACATGGGAACGGGCCAGTCTGCACTGCTCACAGCCCCATTTCCTCAGACACTCCCTCTGCAGAGCCTCTGTCTCCGTCTCTCTCAGTGTTGGCATGTGCTGACTTTGGTCAGCCTGTGTGTTTCGCCTCCTGGTGTTGTCTTTTCCAGTGATTTGAGGGCCTCACTGGGTGGGGTGTGTTGTTTGGTGTGTTTAGCTGTTGGTACATTCCTTCAACATTTTTGAGCTTTGTTGAGCTGCTTTCGTGGTCTACCTCTGGACCAGTCACTGCAGGTTGAGCTATTCCAGGGTGCTCGTCCACAGCTGCTTGGGTAATTCCAGAGAGGCATCTCATGATGGCCTGAATGGAGTTTGGGGCTGTGGGCTGTGGGCTTAGGACTGGCCTCCCCCTGAAGAGGCGAGGTGTGGCTGTCACTTCCTGTCTGTGGAGGCCTGTGGGTTGATGGTCAGAGCAATGTCTCATGCAGGCCAGGTACCCCCCCCGAGCATTGCCACCAGGTCCCAGGAAGCCCTGTCCGTGTTTGCTGTCATATTCTTTGGGCTGTTAGTCATTCCCACAACCCCATGCTGTGTGCCCCACGTGGCTCTGCCTTTCCTCCTGTCTCAGGCCCATTCTGTCACACAGACCTAACTCCTGCCCCTCTTGCGTGTTGATTCCAGGCCAACATTGCCGAGGTGGGGGTTTCCATCCCTGCCAAGCTGCACAACTCCCTCATCGGCACCAAGGGTCGCCTGATCCGCTCTGTCATGGAGGAGTGTGGGGGTGTGCACATCCACTTCCCTGTGGAAGGTTCTGGCAGCGACACAGTTGTCATCAGGGGTCCCTCCTCGGACGTGGAGAAGGCCAAGAAGCAGCTGCTGCACCTAGCAGAGGAGAAGGTGAGCGCCCTGCTCCTCCCTTCGTGGTGGGGTTTTTGCCTTTGGACATCCAGACAATATGTGAGGCTTGGGGATGGAGCAGCAGCACTGGCTGGCAGGCAGTGAGCTTTCCTGCTGCAGTCACAGGCCTGCATCCTGTGGGGTCTGTCTGCCCGTCGCCCCTCACCTTGTGGAGCTGTAGGACCAGGCCCATCCTGGCACTGGCCACTCGGCTCTTACGCTCGTCTACACGTGTTTTCTGTCCCCAGGAACTTGTGCCTGAGCTTTGTTCTATTAGCCTGAAGATCTGTTCCTTAGGTCTTTGATTCTTTTTTAATTTTTCCATCTGCTAATTGATTGCCAGATGGCCCTAGTGTCTGGAGCTGGATCACTATATAACTGGATCCAGGAGTTTCATCTGGGTCTCCCATGTGGGTGCAGGGCCCAGATGTCTGGGCCGGCCTCTGCTGCTTTCCCAGGCCATTAGCAGTGAGCTGCCTTGGAAACAGCTGCGACTTGAACTGGTGGCCAGACGGGATATCAGCACTGCAGGTCGCAGTTTTTCCCTCTGTGCCACAATGCTGGCCCGGGGCTTTTGACTCTTCCTTGGTGTTTTTTTTATGCAGTTGTTGTGGAATTGTGCTGGCCGTTTTCACTGTAAGGCCAGGTGGGCGCGGAGCTGCTGGGTTTTACCTTGCATCTGTTTGCATCAGCACGGGCTGGGCCGTGGGGTTCTGGTCCTTCGCCTGTCTAGGCGTGCCTGGCCCTCGCAGCGGCAGGAGCTCCAGCCTGGCTGTAATTCATACATGTTTTATTTCTGTGAACTGATTTTTATTAAGTAGAAGTTCGGTTAAATTTTTAAGAAAAGGATTTATTTAGCATAGCTGAGCAGATCCAGGGTGGCTTGGATGGGCCCAGGTCTGTATGGGCTCCAGCATCTCCTGTTGGGCAGAGCGGTAGGCATGTGCGGGGCCCTGTGTCCCACTAGTGGGCCAGGCAGGTGGCACCAGCTGCCAATACCCTGGCGATTGGCTTTGCAGCAAACGAAGAGCTTCACTGTGGACATCCGTGCCAAGCCGGAATACCACAAGTTCCTCATCGGCAAGGGTGGCGGCAAAATCCGCAAGGTGCGTGACAACACCGGAGCGCGTATCATATTCCCAGCGGCCGAGGACAAGGACCAGGACCTGATCACCATCATCGGGAAGGAGGAAGCCGTGAGGGAGGCGCAGAAGGAGCTGGAGGCGCTCATTGCCAATCTGGACAACGTGGTGGAAGACCACATGCTGGTGGACCCCAGGCACCACCGGCACTTTGTCATCCGCAGAGGCCAGGTCCTGCGGGAGATCGCCGAGGAGTATGGCGGGGTGATGGTCAGCTTCCCGCGCTCGGGCACACAAAGTGACCGAGTCACCCTCAAGGGCGCCAAGGACTGTGTGGAGGCCGCCAAGAAACGCATCCAGGAAATCATCGAGGACCTGGTAGGTGTCCAGGGGCCTGCACCAAGCTGGTGGCCACCTGGCAGAACAGGCTTAGCTCTCAGGGAACTGCCTCGCCCCCTGGGAGAAGGGCCAGAAGCAGCCTGGGGGCTTTCGCCCACCATCCCCATACCTCCTGCTCCTCGCTGTCCTTCTCCCTAGCCCCTGTGGGCCTCTTCAAGTGTGGCTGACCATGTTGGGAGAGTCAGGTTGGGGCAGCAACAAATGCCAGACAATCATGCGGCGAGGCTGAGCCTTCTGGAACAAACCTCCTGTGACCCGTCTACTCCTTCCACTTCCAGCCTGTGACTGGTGGCAAGGAAGGGGCACCCCTGATTGGAGGGACGTTGGGCAGGCAACTTTGCTTCTTTCTTGTGCCCCCTCAGGAGGCCCAGGTGACGTTGGAGTGTGCCATCCCCCAGAAGTTCCATCGCGCTGTCATGGGCCCCAAAGGCTCCAGAATCCAGCAGATTACCCGGGACTACAACGTCCAGATTAAGTTTCCCGACAGAGAGGAGAACCCAGGTGGGTCCACGTGCTGCAGGGGCTTGCAGAGGCTGTCAATTCCTCACTGGGTGACAAGGTGCCAGTGTGTAGGTTGTATTTGTGTTGATGTGTGTGGGCGGTCACCTGGTGACAGGATGTGTTGAGCTGTTTCTCAGGCCTCCTCATATCACAGGAGGCTCTACGCTTCTCCCTCACATTGCATCACCAGAGGCCATGCCCACTCCCGGGAGGCCAGGTGGCTAGTGGGTCCAAGCCAGCTGTTGGAGTCTTCGTAGTACTACACTGGCACTGTTCCCACTTGGGCTCTGTGTAGAGCGGTCCTGTGGAGCCTCACCCCTGCAAGAGTGTAGACGGAATTCCTGCCACACCCATGTGACTTGGTCCATAGTGAGATGTTCCTGGGGACAGTGTCTCTTGACAATGGGACCCTGCTCACACGGACCTAGAGTCAGTCACAGCCTCCTGGCAAGGACGTCTGTCCCAGGGACCCTGGGGTCTATCACAGGCAATAGCCGAGGGCATCTGATCCCGGGGACCTTGCGGTTGGGACTGGCCACAGCTGAGGGTTGAGTCGCTCAGGAGGGAGCTGTCATGACTTGTGTCCCTCTTGGCTATGTGAGCCCATCTCCCATTCTGTGACATGTGGATGTAGCTGCTTCAGGCTTGGGGCTCTCCGCTTTAACTCTTCCTGGCCTATCCCCAGTGCTCCATCACACGTGTGCTTGTTCTGTGGCCACCATTTGCTGGTGACGGGTGAGGGAGACACTGGCTCCTGTGTACCCAGTCAGGTCCTTGAGAGACAGTGCCGGCTGGCTGCCTCTGCTCCGCAGAGGCTGAACTGTGTGCCCCTGTCCCCTCCCTAGTTCACAGCATGGAGCCAGCAGTCCAGGAGAACGGCGAAGAGGCCGGGGAGGGGAGAGACTCCAGGGAAGCAGAGCCGGGGTCTCCCCGCAGGTGTGACATCATCACCATCTCCGGCCGGAAGGAGAAGTGCGAGGCTGCCAAGGAAGCCCTAGAGGTAGTTCTGGCCCTCCAGGCCCTCCTGAGGCTGGGTAGCTGCCCATTCTCTAGCTCTGGTAGCCTCAACCCAGCATAGCAGGACACTGGTCAGCAAAGTGGGGAGTGCCTAGGCAGGAGGCTGACTTCCTGAAGGTGGGAGTGTTGGGGGAAGACAGCAGTGACAATGGGGATACTGCGGAGCCTGGGCCAGAGCCAGCACAAGTCAGATATGTGCCTGTCCCCATGGAGGTGGCTTTGGGACCTACTGACATGAAGGCTGGAATTCCTTTTCCAACCAGTGGACAAGGCGCGTGGACAAAAGGTTCCAGAGGTACGTGGAACCTGGTCCACACACAAGCCTGAGCACTTCTCTCTTCCCTGCAGGCGTTGGTTCCTGTGACCATTGAGGTAGAGGTGCCCTTTGACCTTCATCGGTACATCATTGGGCAGAAAGGAAGTGGAATTCGCAAGATGATGGATGAGTTCGAGGTAGACCCACAGCCAGGGTTGGCTCTGATCTGTGGGCATCCATGGGCCATGTTGTGTCCAGTGCCTGAACTGCATTTGCTTTTCCTCTGGCTGCCCCTGCTGTGTAATGTCCTGGACAAAGAATGCATCAGCTTTTCTGTTCCCATAGGTGAACATCCATGTACCAGCCCCTGAGCTACAGTCTGACGTCATTGCCATCACAGGCCTCGCCGCCAACCTGGACCGGGCCAAGGCTGGCCTCCTGGAGCGAGTGAAGGAGCTACAGGCCGAGCAAGAGGACCGGGTGAGTGCCAGGTCAGGCCAAGTGGCCTGGGCAGGAACTGCACTACCTGGGCACCTTCAGATGCAGAGGGCTTACTGTGGGCGAACCAGGGGCACTCTAATGAACTTGGGAACAGGGTGTGAGTGTACCTTTAACTACTGGGACAGGCAGGGCTAGGCCCAAGCTCCAGCACTGGAGTGCTGCTCCCCTGCTCTCTGGCAAGAAGGGTTGGGACGTGCCATAGGTACCTGGGGAGAAAGAGGTGGCCAGGGCAGTTTAGTTGGCAGCCTTCTTTGGGGTGCTGGTGCTGGATCACACTCCTTGGTTTCCTTGGTAGGCTTTAAGAAGTTTTAAGCTGAGCATCACTGTAGACCCCAAGTACCATCCCAAGATCATCGGGAGGAAGGGGGCAGTGATCACACAGATCCGCACGGAACATGACGTGAACATCCAGTTTCCTGATAAGGAAGACGGGGCTCAGGTGAGGAGGGGTAGATGAATTAGGCTTGACCTGGGGAGGGAGTCAGGCTGAGTTCTGTGATGGGAGGTCCCTGGAGCAACCCTGGGCACTTGACACAGGGCGCCAGAAAGCTCTGCCCAGCGTGAAGCTCTCATGCTGACTCACACCTGCGGACAGACCAGAACTCCCAGTCTTGACCATGTTCACATCAAGTAGGGACGAGCAACCAATTTTGTTCGTCGGTTTTCTCTTGGTTTTCATATGAAAAGGCAGAGAGGGTGATGAGCTGGGCCCCTGGCCAGTCTGGGCAGTTGCCTGCTGGGGACTCCCTGACCCCTGACTGCATTTTCCTGCAGCCCCAGGACCAGATCACCATCACAGGGTACGAGAAGAACACAGAGGCTGCCCGGGACGCCATCTTGAAAATCGTGGCTGAGCTTGAGCAGATGGTGTCGGAGGACGTGTCTTTGGACCACCGCGTGCATGCCCGCATCATCGGTGCGCGCGGCAAAGCCATTCGCAAAGTCATGGATGAGTTCAAGGTGAGAGTCCTGGAGGCCAAGGGCAGGCCTTGCTGTTGGCAGCGCTCACTCGTCCAGGATGGACCCACCTGGTCCCCAGCAACCTAACTGCCCACCAGCACATGAGGCCCAAGCGTGCAGCGCAAAAATCCTGGAGACTGTCCCCACATCACAGCAGTTGGCAACTAGCCAGGGTTTCCCCAGACTGGGCGAACGCTACTCCCTGACACCACTGGTCAGTGCAGTCCACGGGTAGGCTGGGAGCTGGCTGCAAGATGCCCCCTTGTGGTCTGAGGATGCCACAGTGACTTCTCAGGGGACAGCTGTGACCGTCTGAGGAAAGGCGCTTGGCAGGAAGCACTGTGCTGGTGAGGGGTCAGCCCTCTGCTGATGCTGCTGTGTTCGTCCAGGTGGACATCCGCTTCCCACAGAGTGGAGCCCCAGACCCCAACTGTGTCACTGTGACGGGGCTCCCTGAAAATGTGGAGGAAGCCATCGACCACATCCTCAACCTGGAGGAGGAATACGTAAGTTCTGGCTGGGCTTCCACGAGGCCCTGGGTGGCAGGGCTATGCCTGTGGGCAGTGACCGTGAGGCTGCCAGTGAGAACTGAGGTGATGGTGAGGTAGAGGGAGTGAGGAGCGGCTGAGCGATGTGCCCGGGTGGGGCCACACCCTGTGTCCCTGCAGCTGGCAGACGTGGTGGACTCCGAGGCGCTGCAGGCGTACATGAAGCCCCCAGCCCATGAGGAGTCTAAGGCACCCTCCAAAGGCTTCGTGGTGCGAGATGCTCCCTGGACCTCCGCCACCAGTGAGAAGGTCAGCCGGGTGCAGGCCTGTCCCAGTGGCAGCTGCTGTCCCTGAGCCCCCACTAAAGCATATCCTCTCTCCGCAGGCTCCTGACATGAGCAGTTCTGAGGAATTCCCCAGCTTTGGGGCTCAAGTGGCCCCTAAGACCCTTCCTTGGGGCCCTAAACGATAATGACCCCAAAGCAGACACCGCTGCAGCTGCTGCCCTGATCTGACCTGGCCGCAGCTGGGCCCCTCATCAGTTGTTGCCGCTCCCCCTCCCCGAGGTCTCACAGTGAAGCCCAGCCAGCCGGCACCCAGTGCGCTCAAGATCCGCCCCCGGCACCCTGCTCTGGGACAGGCCTCCGCTGTTGCAAACACTACGCCCAGGTGACCCTGGCCCACCCAGCATGTCCGTGAGCACGCTGACCTTCATCTCCAACAGCGCCACACCCGTGGCTGGGAGTCGACTTCCTGTGTCATGACCTCAGGAAATAAATGTCCTTGACTTTATAAAACCCAAACCGTTTGCCCTCTTCCTTTCCCACCTGCCTCCTGCCACTGCCTGTCTCCCACGCCACCCTTCTCAGAAGGCAGATAGCCCTGGGTGCCCATTGCCTGCCAGGCACAGTCCCAGGAGGAAGACCCAGCTGCAGAGCAGGGTCCTCGGCTGGAGCCGATTCTGCCTACCTTAGGGTCTGGAAGCACTCACCGCTGGGTCCCCATTGGCCTGGAGGTCTGGCTCACCAGACGGCTCACCCACATCCGCACCCATGTCTGGGACCAGGGCTGAGGTGGGCCGCCCAGCTCAGCATCTCACTTGTACTGCCGTGCCCATCCTACCCCCACTGCCTTTCTACCTCAGCTGCTGTGGTCCCAGGTCATGCGGGGTGTGCTCAGTACAGTGCTAGTCATTGGCCCTTGACCTGGACTGTCCTGATGACTGGGTGGCCATAGACCCGGGGGGCAGCATCTAGGGCCAAAGCCCCTTCACCCCTTCACGGTCTAATGCTGGGGGCCATTGTGGAGCAGAGCGCTCTGTCCCCCCACCTCCTGCCCCTGGCCTGGGCTGGCCGTGAGGGCTGGGTGTCAGCCAGCCTGTCAGCCTGGACCAGGAAGAGGAAGGGAATGCTGGCTGTCCCTGCCAACTGGGAGGAGGTCGATGCAGCTTCCCATAGCGCCCCAGCAGAAGCTCATGAGGGTCCTTCTGCTGCTCCTCCCTTAGGACTGGCTCGGCCACTGGTAGGGCCGCATTGAGATGCCCACGCTCCCAGAAGGCAGCCCAGGCCCACCTCCTCCTGTCCGCTTCCATCAAAGCAGATGTGTTCCACCCAAGAAGCCCCTCCCAGGGCAGGGTTCCTGGCACTAATAGAGAAGGCAGGGTTGCTGGCAGCGTCCCTCAGGACCACTAGGTGAATAGCATTCCATGGCTGCCATGCCCTCTCCCTTTTCCCACCCCATATAGGACCATTCCCCATGTCTTCACGTGGGCCTTGCACAGCTTCCCTCACTGTTGCACATGGCAGGTGTGAGCCCCAGCCTGCCCTAAAGTTCCCCAGCAGTGCAGGGTGGTGGCCCCTGGTCCCTGAGGATGTGGTCCTCTTTCTCCGTTGTTGACTGTCCCCATGTTGTGTTCAATAGCCATGATCCATCCCTTCGCCTTAATTGTGGACTCAAGGTTATATGCAATCATGTACAAAGGCTCATGAGTGTGGACAACACTGGAATTTTATAAATTCTAAAATAAAACCCAAAGCAACTATACTGTGCTGGGACTTTTTATCACACCCTCCTCAATGCGTATTCGTTCCTTACCCCTTGCATGCCACTCAACACCCACAGACTAGGGCAGTGGGCATGGTGGTTCTTGGCACTAACAGTCCCTGGGAAGACCCAGGCTACTGTAGGAGTGCCGTCCTCCAGACATGGCCTGGGGTCTGTCATCCTGTGGGAGGGCAGGTGGAGTCCGTGTCCTTGGGTCCACCTCAGTGCTGCCCCCATTTCAGGAAACCCTCCTCTGGGGAAAGGATCCCATGTGCAAAGGGCCCCACATCAGGAGTGAGTGGATTCTGGGTCTGCTTTCCAGGGCTGCTTCCCTTCCCTGCTCTGGGTAGGGCAGGGTTGTGGCCTCCAGGAAAGCCAGCATGGCATAGTACACTAACAGCCTTGGTGCTCCAGCTGGACTGCAGAAGGGGCTGCACTTGTGCCCCTGGCTAACCACCCAGGCATGGCCCTATCTGCCTGCTGGGGAATCCCTCAGCAAAGCCAGGGAGGGCAGAACATGTGGCTGTGGGCATAGTTCACCAGCAACCACATGGCACGTTCATCAGAAAAAACCCTGGGTGGGGCAGATGGAGGCTGCTGGGCCTGTGTTTGCTGCCCTCACAGTTCCCACCTGGAAGTGCCTCTGACACCCCTAGAGTCTGGTCTCTGGCTGCCATGGGCCCCGTGTGACCACAGCAGTGGATGCCACCTTGCTGACGGAAGCAGCAGCATGGGTGTGTGGCTAGGCGGCAGGCAGAGTCAGAACTTCCCTGCCCTTGGTGTGTGCTGGAAGGGCTAGTGGGTATACAGCTGGTGGGGAGGCTGCATGCACCGAATGTTTGGGTGATGTGGAGGGCAGAACAGCAAGGTCAGGGCCATGCGTGGTTGGGTCCCTGTGTGGGCAGGGAAGGGGTGAGCTAGCAGCCACCACTTCTGATACTGTGGGGACAAGTCAAGCTGTGGGTCCAGGGGCACTTTGGTCACTTCCTCCCACAGTGGGAGGAAGCAGCACAGCTGATCTGGGCCTTCAGGACAGCAGGCTTGGCTACCACAGCCTGCTCTTTCCCAGGATGTGCTAAGACAGAATCACAAAGCACGTGGGGTACGGGGACCACGACAAGGATCTGGGGAGCAGGGTACCTGAGCTGTGAGAAGCCATCAGGCCTGAGGCCCTGCGCAGAGCACAGCTGACCCCTGAGACTCAGAGAGGGGAAGGGGCAGCATATGGACTCAGACTCGGTGGGGACGGAAGCTGCAATTGTCCTGTGGGATGCCAGATTGGGAAGAGAGACGAGTTCGGCCAGCACCAGCACTGGCTGCACGGGT
This sequence comes from Ochotona curzoniae, assembly GCF_017591425.1. Classification (NCBI taxonomy): domain Eukaryota; kingdom Metazoa; phylum Chordata; class Mammalia; order Lagomorpha; family Ochotonidae; genus Ochotona; species Ochotona curzoniae. Next base: position 6,168,332 of record NW_024465405.1, on the reverse strand, counting down.
GATGGTCAGACTGGGAGGATGGGGGCTAGAGTTGAGGCACCTTGCTTTCGGCTAGGCGGTACACCACTACACTGTCCTGCTGACTCCAGTGTCAGAGACCAGGAGGACCCAGTGTGCTGTGAGGCCTCTGTGCCAGCCCAGCTAGGGAGGGCTCTGGTGAGGGACAAAGCAGGGGTCCTGGTGAGCCCTGTCCATGTGGGGAGGCAGAGGCTGTGTAGGGGCTCTGAGCAGGGCCCAGGACAAGAGACAGCTATGCCCATGCTTCCTGCTGCCATGCTCCACCCACTGGGTCCCTGGGAGCTCCAGGGAGCTCCAGGTCTTAGGGTGAGGGTATGGGCACTGGTCAGGCTTTGCCCATGCTGACCCCTAGACAGGTTGATGGGTTCCTGTGTCAGGAACCCTGTGAGGCCTGGGTGGTGTGGCTCTTGGCCCCTGCATGAGGGCTCAGGCAAGCACCGATGGCCGAGGTGCCAAGACACACGTTATTAGGATCAGTGCAGTGGATGTGGGGGACACCTTCGTGTGAAGAGTGTTGTTCCATTGCAGGCAGGGCCGCAGGGAACTTCCCGCTGTTTGGCAGGGCCCGGTGGACCTTTCTACAACCTCCTGAATGCAGCTCCACCTTCTTTTGCATGGACTGGACCACCATGTAGAAGAATTCTAATCCATCCAGGCATTGTTTGCTACTGCGAGGCTGGCCTTTTGCTCAGTGTGAGCTTGGTCGGTAATAGCGTCTTGCAAAAGGGCCTTCTATTATTCCTACTGTCTTGGCTGTCCCCATTGACCTTATGCTAATCAAAGGACCTATATTTAGGCTTTCATTCTTTCCTCATTCTTTAGATTCCCCTTTTCTTTGTGATACAAAATTGAGCTATAGGATAAGAATTGTAGCTGGAACTTCTATTTTTTTAGGTAAAACAAATGGCAGAATTATCCTTAGAAACACCCACTTGACCATGAGGTAAAAAGTCTGAGCCAGAGTTTGACTGATTCTGTATAAATAAAGCAGACAGCTTTCCTGCATTGTCCATTATGATCATGAAGTCCTAGTGGTCCGTCTCTTTCTTTCTTTGTGCCTCATCCACGCACCCTTCCCGAGTTCCAAACTCAGCTGGAGCTGGACTCGGCAACATGTGACTCTGCTCCAGGGATGCACTGTGCAGTCTGCATGGGGGATTCCTTCAGGAAAGGAGCACAGGGCTCTCAGAGTCCCAGGTGCCAAGGGGAGCCCAGGCTGAACCCTTTGTCCACCAGCTTTGTCCAGTGTGGACTTGCTGTGGACAGACTTGTGTGAGCTGTGTACAGATGAGCATGGCCCCAAGACATGCTTGGTTAAAGGACACCTAGACTGCAGGGACCACAGCTGACCGGGCCTACATGAGAGCCTGGCATATTGGTGCCGCCATCGGAGCCGCCCAGCCCCACCGTGCTTGGGAGCCTCCCACACTGTCCCAAAGCTTCTGACCCTACCAGGGATCCCGGCCCAGGCGTGGCGCAGAGGGCTCTGGGGCTCTGTTGCCCTGCAGCTTCCTCGCTTCACTGCCCCTTCTCATCTGAGGTCAGCTGTGTCCATGTAAAGCCAGGCCTGCTTCTGTGGTCACGCCCCTCCCGTCAGTGGAGGTTGCATGGGCCCGTGGGCCCCAGGAGACCTCTGACCTTCAGGGTGCTAAGATGGGGCCATCTGCAGAGTCCCAGGAGCCCCCTCTGACCACAGATGGGTGTGCATCACTGTCTCAGAGTGGATTTGAGTTAAAGGAGGGAAGCACTTGGTTCGTGTGCACATGCATGTACATCTGTCTGTCTACACATGTTCCCTATTTTATGAGCACCATGCGTTCCATTTTAGGTTGACATAAAACTCCCGCTGCCTAAATCCAGCCCAAGACTTGTACTCAGTGGCCGGACCCCACATGCCATCCCGCTGCCTCTTGGGTGAGCTTGGCAGGAACGAGGGGCTAACCCTGCAAGGGCCCAGCCGCCTGGGTCTGCTCCAGGGAGCCGTTCTGTGGGGACTGTTGGCTTCACCCAGCACACCAGGTCTGTCCACCAGGCAGCCACATTCACCTCATTCCTTCTCGTTTTAAAGATCTGAAAGGTGGAGGGGTGTGTGTGAGAGAGGCATACACATACAGAAAGGGAGGGAGGAAAGGAACGTTCCACACAAGGCCTGGGCCAGCTAGAGCCGAGAGCCGGGCACTTGGTTTGGGGCTCCCATGTGGCTTGTTGGTGGCGACCAGGACCCCCGCATGCCTGCAGAATGGAGGCTGCAGCCCATCAGTGACATCAACTTTGGCTGGGTTCCCCTGGACTGGGTGGCATCACTGAGCAATGTGGCGGGCAGCTTGCCTGTGTCTTGCTGACCCCAGCAGCTGTGGCTTTGCCTCTGCTCTCTCCCACCCGAGGGTCCCTCCCCACTGATCAGGGTCAATGGAATGCCTCCACTCGCACGCACCTGCCTCCTCCTTCGTGCTCACACCTGCCTGTCCGTGCCAAGGATCCCGGGTTCTCTGCTACTTCCTCTGTGGTTTCCCATCTTTTCTGATTCTAAGGTATTTTCTCACTGAGTGTCTGCACCTGCACACAGCAGAGAAGCCTCCCTTCTCTGTGCTTTGTCTACTAGCTCCCCAAACATTCCCCAGAGCTGCTGCGCTATTACTTTTTTCTCTGAAATTCTTATTTTTCTGGACCTGGTACAGGACCCCATATTGAATGCACTGGGATCCCACGTGGGCGCCACTTCTAATCCCAGCAGCTCCACTTCCCATCCAGCTCCCTGCTTGTGGCCTGGGAAAGCAGTTGAAGACGGCCCATAGCCTTGGGACCCTGCACCCACATGGGAGACCTGGAAGAAGTTCCTGGTTACTGGCTTCAGATTGGCTCAGCTCCAGCCATTGCAGTCACTTGGGGAGTGAATCACTGGACAGAAGATCTTCCTCTCTGTCTTTCCTCCTCTCTGTATATCTGACTTTGCAATAAAAATAAATAAATCTTTAAAAAATCTCATCTTTCTTTTTTTAAAAGATTTATTTTTATTATTATTATTTTTTTATTGGAAAGGTGGATATACAGAGAGAAGAGACAGAGAGGAAGATCTTCTGTCCGATGATTCACTCCCCAAGTGAGCGCAACGGGCCGATACTATGCTGATCCGAAGCCAGGAGCCTCTTCCGGGTCTCCCACGCGGGTGCAGGGTCCCAAAGCCTTGGGCCGTCCTCCACTGCTCTCCCGGGCCACAGGCAGGTAGCTGGATGGGAAGCGGGGCTGCCGGGATAGAACCGGTGCCCATATGGGATCCCGGGCGTGCAAGGCGAGGACCTTAACCACTGCGCCACCGCGCCGGGCCCAAAAATCTCATCTTTCTACCTGAAAGACAGGTGTCCTATCGGCTGCTTTAGTGTCCACATGCCTAGGTCGGAACAAAGCCAGCTCAGGACTCAGTCCAGGGACCCAAGGGCCTGTGCCCACTTGCCACCTCCTGGGGCACATCAGGAAGCAGAGCCCACAGCATCTTCAACGCCGGCACTCCCACCCCCTCACCCTGTCCCTGCCTCTGCATCACAGACCCCCTAAGGCACCATCTGGTTGCCAGCAGGGGCAGTGGTCTCCTGAACTTGCACACCGTGTGCTGGCCTAACACTCCTGAGGCCTGTGTGGTCCAGACAGCGAACGGTTGCTTGTGCCTCTGACAAGTTGACGAAGCGGTCATGTGAATTCCCTCATTGAACTTTTAGAATCTTGTTATTTGAAAGGCAGAGATCTTATGGGCCCAGCATGGTAGCTTAATGGCTAAATCCTTGCCTTACAGCTGCTGGGATCCCATATGGGTGCTGGTTTGTGTTTTGGTTGTCCCACTTCTACTGGGAAAGCAGTCAAGGACAGTGCGAAGCCTTGGGACCCTGCACCTGTGTGGGGGACCGAGATCAGCCCAGCTCTTTCCTGTTGGCCTCCGTGGGCCGACCACAGGCACACAGCACACCATGTCCCCACAGGGACCCCCGTGGAGTTGGCTGAGACCTCAGCCTGGCCTGTTCACTGGCTGTCAAGGTGGGCAGTGGACTGCACCCTGGTCTCTGTCTTTGGATGAGCAGTGCTGGGGCTTCCTTGGTGGGAAGTAGGTGCCGTCCACATTACCTGCCAGCTACATGTGGTGTGCTGGACCTTCAGCTGCCTTACAGCCGTACGGGTGAACCTGGCGTGCAGCATGTACCTGCCAGCCATGTGTGTGTATGTGACCTGCTACGACTGGAGAGTCCAGATAGACGGACATGCCCTCTCGGCAATGACAGTGTCACTGTTGGGTGCGAGGACTGTCGAGAGACCCTCCTGCCTTCCCCTTGCCTAGTCTATGTAAGTTTGTGCTTACACTGCCATAAATGGACATGCTTAGACTCTCTCGGGGGGTTCCTGCTGAGGAACCCATTGTCTGACCCTTTGCTGGGCAGGAAACAAGAAAGCAGACCTGGAAGAAGCGCCTGGCTCCGATCGGCTCTGCTCTGGCTGTTGAAGCCACTTGGGGAGTGAAGCAACACACAGGTTTTGTCTCTCCTCTCTAAATGTCTTTACAATTAAATGCGCACACACATCTTAACAAATACACAGCACCCGTGTCTTCCCGTCACAACAGACGCTGAGGTCTTGACTGCTTCCTCTGCTGGGGGTAAAGGTGCCTGGGGACGTGCGCCCACCAGAAATCCTGCCATCCTGCGGGGAGCACCTGCAGCTCCGGGCCCACAGCCACGGTGTTCCAGAGCCTGTGGCATGCTTGGCAAGGGAACCCGAGGATCCCCCCAATCCTCACTGCCCTTCCTCAGCCACTGCTGGCCATGGGTAGAGCTGGGGCCAAACCCACATACAGGGGCTGGACGTGACACGGTGCTGATCCTGGATGAAGAACTCGGGATTTGGTCCCAGCCAGGCTGGCAGAATCTGGCGCAGGGCTGTTGTGGAGCCCTTCTTAGATGCAATGGGGTAGCCTGGCAAGCATGTGCCACGTGGTGCTGCAGCTGCAGTCTGGCTTCCTGCCAGTGAGCCCAATGTTGCCTCAGCAGCCACATGCGGCCCCCATCGCAGGTGGCAGGGAAGACATGCAGTGACCACACTAACCCAGCCTGACGGTGAGGGTCCTGAGCCCCCAGCTGGTGGCCGTGCCCCTGCAGCCTTCCATCCAGGCGGGTGTCAATGTGTGCACATGGCATGCAGTGTAATGTGTATGTAGCATGTAAGTATGGTAGGTGCCTGTGGCAAGCATGTATGTGTATATAGTATTATTATTACATGTATACATGCACGTGTATTTATTTGAAAAGTAGAATGACAGACACACAGATTGCCCACCCACTGGTTCACTCCCTAATTGTCTAGCGAAGCTGGACCAGGCCAAGGCCTGGAGCCAGGACCCCCACCTGGGTTTGCCTCATGTGTGGCAGGGGCTCAGTGCCCTGAGCTGCCATGTGGTGCCTCCCAGGTGCATGAGTAGGGTACTGGATTCAAAGTGTGGGGGGGCCACGACTCACACCAGGCAGGCGACATGGGATACAGGCAGCTGGGCCACACTGCTGAGCAGTGCGTGTTTTTTAAGAACACAGAAGAGCCCGGCATGGTAACCTAGTAGCTAAAGTCCTCGCCTTGCACGCTCCAGGATCCCGTATGGGTGCTGATTCTTTTTTTTTTTTTTTATTGGAAAGGCGGATATACAGAGAGGAGAGACAGAGAGGAAGATCTTCCGTCCGATGATTCACTCCCCAAGTGAGCGCAACGGGCCGATAACTATGCCGATCCGAAGCCAGGAGCCTCTTCCGGGTCTCCCACGCGGGTGCAGGGTCCCAAAGCTTTGGGCTGTCCTCCACTGCTTTCCCAGGCCACAGGCAGGGAGCTGAAAGGGAAGCAGGGCTGCCGGGATAGAACTGGCGCCCATATGGGATCCCGGGCGTGCAAGGCGAGGACCTTAACCACTGCGCCACCGTGCTGGGCCCCATGGGTGCTGATTCTAATCCTGGCAGCCCCACTTCCCATCCAGCTCCCTGCTTGTGGCCTGGGAAAGCAGTCCAGGACGGCCCAAAGCCTTAGGACCCTGCACCCGCATGGGAGACCTGGAAGAGCTCCCGGCTCTTGGCTTCGGATCAGCTCAGCTCTGGCTGTTGCTATCACTTGGGGAGTGAATCATTGGACAGAAGATCTTCCTCTCTGTCTCTCCTCCGCTCTCTATATATCTGCTTTTCCAAGAAAAATAAATAAACCTTTTTCAAAAAATAAATAAAAGCAGAAGCCAGTAACTGTAAGTAGTGGTGAAGTGGTTGAGGGTGCTGTTGGGGACGCTGGGTTAGTAGCCTGGCTCAATTCCCAAGTCCAACTTCCCGCTAATGAGTGCCTGGGGAGGCAGCAGAGACCCCTTAACTGGGTCCCCGGCGCCCACATGAAGACCTGCTTGAGTTTTGGCTCCTGGCTCTGATACAGCCAAGCTGTTAAGGGAAACTGGGATCAGTGGGTGAGCTTACTGTGTCTCACTAACGAGAAGGAAAGGCTGCACGCGTGTAGCGCAGGTGTGGGCGGCCGCACTGCAGCGGGCAAGGGTGAGGTCCTGAGACGGATCAGTCACGGACTTGCGGTCCAGCACGTGTGAGGCTCCGTTTCACAGCTCTGCCATCATCAGCAACGAAGACGGGAGTGCCAAGGCCAGGGCCCTGACGGGCACCCTCAGGCCTGGGGACCCAACTGGCACAGGTGCACACAGACTGCCTGGGCCCTGGTCACATACACCCCAGATTCTTTTCAATGTGATGTCTCCACAACTGGATGGCCAGGCAGCTCTGGGCGTCTCCAACTTGCAAACGGGCTCCTGGGGCCACTGGGATGCCTGGGACACCCTGCAGGCAGGCCTGTGACACACAGATGAACACAACGCGCTGTGTGTCCTCTCCTGTCTGTAGCCTTAAGGGCCAGCAAGACGGAGGTCAGGGCCGACAGGAGGCAGCTCCACATGATGGCACGCAAGACAGCTCCCACAGACTACAGCAGGACGGTGGCAAGGTTTAATAGAGCATCACACACGAGTGTCGTCTGCGCCTTCTTTGTGCCACTGGGCTTGTGACTTGCTGTAGCGACGACTTCGAGAGCAACAGGTGGATTAAAAACTGTGGCTGGGAGTTCTGAGAGGGGCCAGCTGAGGTGTGGAGGCCTCAGAACCTGACGAAGGTGGCGTCGATCTGCCGCACAGAGGGCAGGGCCAGCATGACCTTGCGCCGGTACTGTGGGTCCCTCTGCAGGGGGTTTCGCTCCAAGTACACGGTCTCCAGGCCCCGGGCCCCCTTCAGCTCGTCCAGGTCACTCCAGCAATCCAGCAGGTTGTCGTTCATCTGGGAGACACGGGTCCAGGTGAGGGCACTGCTGGGAAGGCCGGCTGGCCCAGGAGGGGGCATGCAGGAACAGCCCTCCCCTGTCAGCAGGTTCTGGTGAAGGGCAAACTTGACTTTGCGACCCAGGCTCCCGCAGGTAGATACAGGGAGTGGGTGTGAGCAGGATGAGCTGAGGGCCAGGGAGGGCCAGGCAGGGGTGAGGTGGGCAGTGGACACAGGCTGAGGGGAGAGCCATACTGCCCCCTGGCAGGGCTTGACACTCCAACACTGGCCAGGGTCAGCTGCCCCGCTGTCCCATGTGCCTCTGTGACTGCCTCCTGATCCCTGCTCCTGTTGTCTGGCTTTCCTGCGGGGTCTCTGGCTTCAGTGAGGTCAGTTCTGTGAGCACCAGGGCCGCTGCCTTGAGGATGGTGCTACATGGGTCCCTGGATAGGCTCCCCAGCCCTCCCCGTCCGGCTGCAGCCCCTGGGGCACAGCTCCCTGTCCGCTGGCCTGGCTGGCTTTCCCAACGTTCAGTTTCTGCTTATCCTCAACACACTTGGTGCCACCAGGAGGATCAGCACAGAGGCTCCTTGGTTTCCAGGGGAGCCTGGGGGCAGGGACGCTGGCAGACGAGCACACAGAAGACCTGAGCCAGCAAGCAGCCAAACGGCAGGTTGCTAGGAGTCCCAGCCAGCCCACGGGCCCACGGGTCGCACATGGGCCACAGCATCGGACAGAATTCTGCAGGGCTGCAAGGCAGGGAGGGCCAGAGGCCCGAGATCTCCCCGAGCGCCTTGACACAGAGGACCTGGGCACAGGGACTGCTGTTCAGCCCCTGGTATCTTCTCTCGTGTTGACAGCACCAGCTCCCAGCACACCCAGGGTACACCTCTGGCACAGGGGCAAGCCCCAGGCACACCTGCAGAAGCTGGATTGTGACCTCCAGGCCCTAAGGGTAAACCGCGTCAGCTGTAGCTGGGTGCCCATCGGGGACGTGCCGCTCAGGAGCAGCTGTGGGCAGTCCTGAGGTCCCATAGGGCACACTCCGTTCTGCATTGGCGTGGTTACACTTACCCAGAATTCCTGCAGCTCTGTTAGGTGGCTGACATTTTCAATCTTCTTGATCCTGTTGGATGCGATGTCCAACATGGTGAGTTTGTTCTGAAACAGAAACAGATACCACGGCTGAGCAAGCAGCAAGTGCCCAGGGCCCCGTGTCTAGGCGGGCATGATCCCTCTTCACAGAGCAGGAGCTGTCGAGGGCACATGACTGCCCCATCCTCCCCAGGCGGACACAGTGGCACGGCTACTAAGTAGAATCCACACAGCCATCCGGGGCCCTTGTCACTGCGGGCAGACCCAAGCTCCGTGCTGGAGACGGGCACTGAAGAGGGAATGCTGGCAAGGTTGCACAGTGCCCACCACCGGCCTCTACACACCCCACGCTCCTGGGAGTGAGCGGCACACAGCCCACACTCCTGGGAGTGAGCGGCACACAGCCCACAGGCAGACAGTACAGCACCTGGAGGGCCTCCCACACTCACTGCCCAGGGACACCGGCCTTCTCAGTCTACAGAGCACAATGCTGAACAAAGAATCTGGTCGATCCTCGCTGCTGGAATGCGTTCTCTTGCTGTGCAGTATGTCTCACCAATGCAACTGGCAAATCCTCTCTCCCAGTATCTACTGTCTGCCCACGCTCACCCTCCTTTACTTGTGGCTGTCTTCAGAGTCTCCCGCATTTTAAGGAAGTTAAAAAATACTCCACTGAAAAAGCATAGATCCCTCACACACCCAAACTGGCTGGAAAGCATGATGGCCATGCCTCTGTCCCGCGTGTGCCATGTGCCACATGGACTGGCCGCAGCCTGCAGGGCACCCCACTCTGTGGCTTGTGAGGTAGGTGCATGGTGCTGGGGCTTTAGGCAAAAGTTCCTTGGATGCTAGGAGTTTCCAGGGTGCTCAAGCTCATCTCAGTCACGTGTCCTTGCCCGGGGTCTCTGTGTTGGCCCAGAGCAGGGAGCAGGTGGTGACCAGGGACCACACACCCACATAATTATATGTCTGCTACGGGGAGCCACACCAGGCTTGCAAAGCCCTCCCAAAAAGCAAAGGGGAAATAACTGTTTAAAGGAAGGAGAGGAGGGCTGGGGACACAGAGGCTGCAGCGATCCCAGAAGATTTCAGATCCGTGAAGAGGTCACAGTTAGGACAGGGAGATGGTCACCTCTAAGGGACAACCACTGCTCCCCTCTGTTTTGTCTCAGGCCAAGGGACAACCAGGGTTCCCAATGGGGTGGGGAGCGCCCTCAGGGCCCGCTTTCCCCGGGCACCCCTGCTGGTGACTCAACTCCCCAACTTTCCGAATCCTCTAGTGGCAACATGGCGGCAGCAAGGCCAAAAGCCCTGAATGGGACAGAAAAAAAACACTGGCAACTCAACAGAACCGGAAAAACAACCCACAACAAAACAGTCAAAACAGACTCTGGGTGGCACTGTGCTGAAGCAAGCAGAGCTGCGGTAGTGACCAGGCTGGGAGGGGCACGGACAGCCTCCCAATGGCTGTGTGCCAGGTGGCTGCGCAGTGGGCTCGGGCGGCAGTTGTCACCCCGGCGGTCCTTACGTTGTTCTCCAGGCCCTCGATGACCTCGATGCCGTTGTGGCTGAGGTACAGCTCGCGCAGGTTCACCAGACTCTGAAGACCCTCGATCTTGGTCAGCCGGTTGCTCTGCAAGGGCAGGGCCGACAGTGGTCAGAAGCACATGGGGCAGGAATGCTGGCCTCGGTTGACTTCATAGGTATTCACTGAAGGCTTGTTTGCAAACAGCCAGAGTGGAGGGAGTCAGTAAGCACTCCTCCACCTGTCAGTGCACTTCCAGACAGCACAGCAGCTCGGGATGGCCCAGGCTGAAGCCAGGAGCCAGAAGCCCTGCTGCTGTCCCACGTAGGCTCAGGGATTCAAGGTTTTGGGCCATTCTCCATCTTTTTCCCAGGTAGGAGGCAGGGAGCTGGATGGAAAGTGGAGCAACTGGGCACGAACCAGCTGCCTGTCTCTCTGCCATTCTGATTTTAAAATACATATACATCTTTGGGCCCGGCAAGATGGCTCAGTGGCTAAATCCTCACTTTACACGTGCTGGGATCTCATACGGCCAATGGTTCGTTTCCCATCCAGCTCCCTGCCTGTGGCCTGGCAAAGCAGTGGAGGACGGCCCAAAGCCTTGGAACCCTGCACCCGTGTGGGAGAGCCGGAAGAGGCTCCTGGCTCCTGACTTGGGATCGGCTCAGTTTTGGCCACTGTGGCCACTTGGGGATACTTCTCTCTATATCTCCTCTCTATAAAATGTGCCTTTCCAATAAAATGCACAAATTTAACACACACATCTTTAAGAAAGGGACATTTGCAAGGCAGAGTGATAGAGGCGGAGTAGAGAGATCTTGCATCAGATGGTTTACTCCCCAGATGGCCACAATAGCCAGGGTCGTGCCAGACTGAAGGCAGAAAGCAGGAACTCCTCCCCAGTTTGCGTGAGGAGCCCAAATGCTTCAGCCCTTCACGTGCCTCCCGGGCCGTGAGCACTCACCGGGCTAGAAGCAGACAGCAGGGCTGGCCCCAGCGCTCTAATACACAACGCTGAGGGCAGGGGCAGTGGCTTGCCTCACTGTGCCACTGTACTAGCCTTAACTCAGGAATTCTAAATGTCAAAATTAATGATTTGAAAAGTCATTAGTTCTCATTTCTCTCAGCAGAGGTCTGTTCTTACATGCCCATCCTGGGATCAGTGGAACCTGCCAGAACTCCATACATGGCAGGGCTGGCCTTGAGTGGCTCAGCACATACGCCACAATCTGAGGGGGGGTTGTCCTGGAGGTTAAAACCACTTGATGCTGCCCCTGGGAAAAGGGTCAACAGGTGTGTGAGCAATTGAAGTGTGTGTGTGCCCATGTGTGATGTCTGTGTCGTTTGTATGTATAAAACATGTGTAATGGAAGAGCAGGGCCAGAGTGGGGACTGCATTCTGGTCTGGATATGGCTGCCATCGCCCTTGGCACAAGTGTGAACTGGGACTGGGTGCTCTAAGCCAGGCTAGACCCCAGCACCACTGTGCTCTGGAGAACCTGGGTAGAGGTAGGATGGACTGGGCCAGGTCTCTGCCCCTACTGCGCTATGTGCGAGCAGTGTCTCGGCATGGACAAGCCTTGGCTTGGCTGAAACATGCAACGGTAAGAACTGAAATGGACTGAAGGCTAGCAAGGAGGGCTGGCCCATGGACCCACCAGTACGCACAAGATCTGGAATAGGGAGAGGTTCTGATGGAGGAGCTGGGGAAACTTCTCTGTCGGGACACAGTCCCTGTAGGTGAGTGCAAGAACCATGACAGGGAGCAACCCAGACCAGGCCAGAGGAAGATACCCATTGGCATACACTTGGCACAGGTCAGGGGCAGACCAAGCTGAACCAGTTCGCATCACCCGCTGGTGAATCTGAGCACCAGAACAGAGTGTGGGAGGGCCAGGTTTGGTCGCGACACAAACCAGTGCACATTACGGAATGCCAAGGTGAGGTGAGCTGTATCAGAAGTGGTTGCAATGCCCAACCAGCACACGTGGGAACAAGGGACGGAGGGGGCAAAGTCGGCAAGGGGAATGTGAGCGCCACGGCTGGACAACCACTCCCATTGGAGAGCGTCAGTTGGGATGGGGCAGACCAGACCAGGCAGGGCTACAACACCTGTGGGCCTCATGTGAGCCAGATCAGGGAAAAGCCAGTTGGGCTGGTATAAGCAAAATTAGAGTGGGTGAGGGTTGGTTGAGCTTTGCCACAGCATCAGCTGGCAGAGGCTGGCACTGGGGGCTAAATCTGTCAAGTTAAACTCCAGAACCACCTGGAGAGTGCATAATCCAGGAGTGGGAGTGGCCTAGTAGCAAAACAGTGGGCACCTCCCTCGTGGGTTATCGCTCCCGCTGGAGAGCATGAAAACCAGGACAGGGGCAGGGGTGGCAGACAGAAAGGCACCAGCCAGTATGTGTGGGCTGGATAGTAGGGTTGGGTGGGTTGAACTAAGCTCCAATGCCCATTGACATGTATGAGAGCTAAATGGGACGTGGGACAGACTCAACAAGTCTGCGGTACATACTGGCAAGCATGGGAACCAGGGTAGGGGCAGGCCTGGTGGGGGTTATGGGGAGTTACCCCAACTAGGCTGCAACTCCCACTGGTTTGCGTGAGGGCCGAGTATGAAGTGGGCAGGATCAGGCTGGACTGCAACACCCATTGGTTTGATGCAAGACAGGGCTAGAAACAGAACTGACCCAGAAACTGTAATGACCAGCATGTGTATAAGCTGACTAGGGCGATGGATGGTGCCGGACTCTGTACTAGCAAGTACATACAAGAATCAGGTCTGGGATCACCTCAGACGAAATTTCTTTGGAGATGCCTCCAACTGAACTGCTGATCTCAGAACCCCAACCATGAAGAGACTATGTCAGCCAGTGGATTCTGAAGAGATTTCATCATGCTTGGAATGGCAAGATTGGCAGCAATTCAGAACTGTTGAACTATCAAAACTGCTCAAGCAGGCCCCTCGTAGCATGCCCCACATCAGGGACCTGGGATGGGTGGAAGGTTGGGTGGGGCTTCTCCCTGTTTCTCCCCTGACCCCAGATACAGGGGGAAAATGATGTTAGTGTGGAGACAACGGTCTTGTCCACTTTTCAGTAGCTCCTGACCCTTTGTGCCTTAGTCAACTATGTAAGATTATAAAAAAAAATTAAAAACAGCATATGTGATATGTACATGTGTGAGCTTACCATGTGTATCTATGATGCATGTGTGTGAAGCATGTGTGTCTGAGGTGGAAGTGTGTGTGTGTTCCACAGGACCTGAGGTCTCTGTCGGAAGCCCAGCACTGAGGAGGGGCAGAGGGGGGGCGGGCCATGCCTGCGGGTCTGGCTGCTGCGCTCAGAGGGGCTGGGAGCTGGGACCAGTACCTGCATGCTGAGGACAGTCAGGTTGGTGAGTGCATCCAGGTTCTGAAGTTTAGTAATTTTGTTTTTTCCCAAAAACAAACTCTGCAGACTGGTTAGTGTGTCAATGTTTTCAATGGCCTGTGGAGTGAACAGGGCAACGTGAGAGACAGGATGACAGCAGGCAAGTCACGCACCCGCTCTGCAAACCTGTCGCTACATCACACCAGAAAGAACAGAGCAAAACAGGGAGAGGATGGGGAGCAGCCTGCCCCCCATGTTCCCAGAGCTCTGGGTCTGGGCATGCCCTGAGGAAGTGGACGCCTCAGAGCCCAGCAGGTCATGTGGTCTGAGAGCCTCGGTCTCCACAGGGAGCCCCCAGCTGACACCCTGCCTGAGCGAGTTCCTCCATCACCGTGCACCCCTATGGCCAGGACCACGCTGCCAGTCTGCCCTGCCCTTGGTGCCCTGGGCAGAGTGGGCTGCTGAGTGACTGCTGAGTGACTGGCCCAGTGTTCCTCTTGGAACAAGCTACAATGTTTCAGTTGACAAGGTAACCCAGTGAGGATTTGGCTGTTGGGACCATATGCATGTCGCCACTCCATCCCCCCTGAGCTGTTAAGTCTCCTGAGAGCTGTCTGTCTGTACCCCAATGGCCCCCTGCGGTCCACAGCCCACCCTTGCTCCCAGCAGCCTCAGAGCAAGAAGGCTGGGAGTGGGGGCGCCAGCTGCCCACTGAAGCAGAGGCTCCTGGCCATGGTAACCATGGGGATGCTAGGTGTGGACACGTAGGCCTCTGCCCACAGAAGTCCTTATTCCTGATAAAAGCAGCCTGCTCCTCTCAGCCAGCACACTCCCCAATGTCAGGCCCTTTGGTGTCCTCTCCTGGGCTCTGCTCGGACCATGCCACGGGCCCTCCACGGTGGAAATAGACACCGCACGCTGCTTCTATGAGCACCAAACTGTTTCTAATAGTCTTGGGCCACATGAACCCCAGAGTAGAGTGGACCCCACCGGGCTGGAGGCCATCTGAGCAGGCTCCCCTGTTCCCCAAATTCTGGGGGTGTCATTGCAGACCCGACGGACACTGACTTCCAGTTACCATTCCGGGAAAAAGCCCAAGGCAAGTGGCCCACGCGGCCTACCCGGATGCGGTTCGAGCCCAGCTCCAGCATCTGCAGCTCCTGGAGAGCACTCAGGTTCTCAATCTTAGTGATTTTATTGTTGACCAAGAAGAGCTTCTTCAGTCGGGTCAGTTTGTCGATCCCTTCAATGTTTCTTAGCAGATTAAAAGAGATATCTAGAATCCTGGGAACAAGAAAACATTTCCTCCTTAATGAGCTCAGGCTGCACATAACTTGGAGCTTACCACCTGCCAGGGGTGCCACTGACCCTGCCACTGCCTACCCGCAGGGGACCATCAGGAACGGGGCGGGGCTGCCCACCGGCCCCCTGGACCGAGTCTGCACAAGGCACTGGGGAAGTGCCTGTGCCACAGTGGGCAGGGCTCAGGGAGAACTGGGCCTGGCTCGGCTCCTTCATTCTTAGGCTTACAACAACCATGTATTCTTATGTCTTAATAAGCGGTGGCTGCCCCTGTGGTGCAGTGGCTAACATGCCACTTTAGACCCTGGGCTCCAGCCCTGCTCATGTGCACTCCTGGGAGGCAGCAGGCATTGGTTCCTGTGCCTGGGTCGCTGCTACCCACACAGGAGACCAAGCAGGACCTCCAGGCTCCTGACTGTGGCCTGGCCCAGCCCTGGCGTGGTGGCCATTTGGGAAGGGAACCAGCGAATGGAAAAGCTCTCTGTCTCTGTTTCTGTCTTTCTGCCTTTCAAATAAATTAATTTTCTCAAAAAGCATTCAAAGGGCAGTTTTTTTGTTTTTTTTTTTACTGGAGAGGCAGAGAGAGGGACGGGGAGAGGGAGGACGGAGGGAGGAAGAGAGGAGGCGAGAGGGAGAGAAACAGACAGGGGATAGAGATGGAGGAGCAACAGAGAGAGACTGAGGGACAGAGAGCAAGCTCCCATCCACGTCCTCTCCCCAATACCTGCGGTGGGCTGGGCTGGGCCAGAGCCAGGAGCTCACTCCAGGTCTCCCACAAGGGGGCAGCAACCCAGTTACTCGCGCTATCACTGCTGCCTCTGAGGGTCTGCATGAGCAGGAGGCGGGGATCAGACACTGGCAGTCTGATAGGAGCGGTGGGCATCTGAACTGTTAGGCCACCTGCCTAGAAAGGAAACTGGGGTTAAGGCTCCCGCCGGGGAGCAGCCTGCCCGCAAGCCAGCAGTATACCCCCAGTGGCAGCCCAGGGTGGGGGGCCACACCCAGGGCCCAGAGCTGGGCAGGTGCTGGTTCTAGGGACACCAGCTGCTCCCACCCAGCCACCCCTGACCACCCGGCGGGGGTGCATGGTCTCCCAACTCACTCCAGCTCTGTCAGGGATTCTAGGTTCTCAATCTTCTTGATCTGGTTGTCATAAAGATCCAATTCGCGGAGACCACGCAACTCGTCCAGGTTCTCAATGCACTTAATGAGGTTCTGACGAAGGCACAGCGTCTGTAGACATGGACAACAGTACACTGGGGGCTGTGAGCACCTGCACGGTTACTGGGGTGCAGTGGGGGCTCTGAGCACCTGCATGGTTATTGGGGCACAGTGGCAGCCATGAGCACCTACATGGTTACTGGGGCACAGTGGGGTCCGTGAGCTCTGCTGGCGGTCACTGGGGCACAGTGGGGGCATGAGCTCTGCTGGCGGTCACTGGGGCACAGTGGGGTCCGTGAGCTCTGCTGGCGGTCACTGGGGCACAGTGGGGTCCGTGAGCTCTGCTGGCGGTCACTGGGGCACAGTGGGGTCCGTGAGCTCTGCTGGCGGTCACTGGGGCACAGTGGGGGCATGAGCTCTGCTGGCGGTCACTGGGGCACAGTGGGGTCCGTGAGCTCTGCTGGCGGTCACTGGGGCACAGTGGGGGCATGAGCTCTGCTGGCGGTCTCTGGGGCACAGTGGGGTCTGTGAGCTCTGTTGGCTGTCACTGGGACACAGTGTGGGCCGGAAGCTCTGTTGGCTGTCACTGGGGCACAGTGGGGGCTGTTACTGGGATCTAAGGCCAGTCTTCTGGCAGAGGTATTTTGTTCTTTGTTGTCCAGCCAGGGGCTGCACTTGACAAGGCAGCCTTATCCACCCTCAGGTGGGGAGACCCCAGAGGAGGCTGTGGTGGCCTGTGAGCAGTGGAGCCCCTGGAGGGTCCACTTGTAGGGGGATCCCAGACTGAACTCGAGGGAGCGCCTCACAGGGATGGGCTCAGGCCACAGGTAGGCCTGGGCTCACGTTGCACCCACCCTGTGGCCCTCCGAGAGCTGCAAGGTGCTGGGGAGGAGGTGGGGCCTGCCCTCACCTTCACCTTCTTCAGCACCTCAAAGCCTTCGATCTTCCCGATGCGATAGTGGTTCAGGTCGACGTCCTACGACAAAGTGACCAGGTGAGTGGTCGCTGGGCCCAGAGGAACAGCCACACCAGCTCTCACAGGAGGCTCAAGTGGATGACAGCGAGGAGAGACGGGGGCTGCGTCAGGCGCAGCAGTGACAAGGGGCGAGCTGCCAGTCAGTGCTGTTCAATTCAAGTGCGACCCCACCAGGTTTACACAGGACTGACCACTCAGAGGATTTCTGTGTCACTTTGTCCTCCCACCTCCCAGCCTCAGCACAGCACGTCAGGACTAGACTCTGAGGAGAGTGTCCCAGCAGCCAGACACTAGGCCAGGCTCGGTCTGTCCCTCTGCCCATGCTGCTGCTCTCACAGGCTGGGGAGGCACCACACAATCATGGGTTCAAATTGTTCGTCATTCACCACCCAGCCCTCAAGGGTAAACACAGGTGGGACAGGGTCCACTGCTAGCAGCCACAAGAGACACGCGTGTCAAAAGCAAACATCCAGGGTGAGCTGGTGAGCACCAGGAACCCGGGGTAGCACAGGGGTGTTACCTCCGCGTCTTTGTCCAGGTGAATGGTCTCCATGTCCACAGCCAGCTCATGTTCCTCTGAAAAAGGAGAGGGAAAGAGGGAATGTGGTCAGAACCCTGCCGGCAGTTGGCAGTCCAGGGGAGTCCAGGGCAGAGGACAGAGTTGGCACGATGCGGTCCTTGCATCATGGTGACCAATGCTGTCCCACCTCTCCTGGTACCTCCGAATCTGCTGGGAAGGAAGCCACCAGCCCCGCCTCACCCCCTGATGGCCATGGTGCAGCCTGCCTCTCCCCACGTGCCCCTTCCCACTCATCAGGCCCCTGAGGTGGAGTGCTGGCCTGACCCCATCCTGGGTCCTTCTATCCAGTCAGGCCGTGAGGGAGAGTACTTCACTGACAGAGACGGGCCAGGAGCTCCCCTGCCAGCCAGGAGGCCATCACCAGACTCATTCCAGAAAGCTAGCTCTCCTTGCCCATGGGACTGTGGGGTTGGGGAGCAGCCTTCATTAACAGGTCCTCCCTTTCATTTAAGCTCATGTGGGAAAGCGACTGAGACACAAATACACCACATATAGCTACACACGTGCACACAGTGACAGCCAGTCACAGATGACACCACACATGTGCACACGATAACAGCCACACACAGTCATACATGCACACACAATGACAACCACACATTCACACATGTACACACAATGACAGGCACACAGCTACGTAGTCAAAAATATGACACAAAATATACACATATCACACAATGACAGGCACACACAGATACATTAAAAAAAAATCCAAAGATATGACACCATGCACGCTTCCTGCTGCACTCAAAGCCATAAACACGGCTATAAACACACACACACACACACGGAGACATGCAGTCTGATACAGACACAAGGTAATGCAACAACAAAGAAGCACAAAGAGCCCCATGAACACACACAGCAGAGGCTGACGTTCTGGGAGACACTGTGAATGAAGGTGCTTCTTCTCCACAAAAGGGCCCATGCTCACCCTCTCTATGTCTTACTAGTCTGCAGTCTGGAAGAAATCAGACTCGATTAATGCCAGGTGCTGACAGAGTACTGCTCTGTGAGGGTGTCAGGTGTGTGGTCTGACTGTGACACTGTCCCCTGGTCTGTGAGGGGTGTCAGGTGAGGAGTGTGGTCTGACTGTGACACTGTCCCCTGCTCGTTGAGGGGTGTCAGGTGAGGAGTGTGGTCTGACTGTGACACTGTCCCCTGCTCGTTGAGGGGTGTCAGGTGAGGAGTGTGGTCTGACTGTGACACTGTCCCCTGCTCGTTGAGGGGTGTCAGGTGAGGAGTGTGGTCTGACTGTGACACTGTCCCCTGCTCGTTGAGGGGTGTCAGGTGAGGAGTGTGGTCTGACTGTGACACTGTCCTTTGAGGGGTTTTCACTGCCCTACACTGTCCTACCTGGTTCCAGTCAGCTTCTTGGATCCCAGTTCCTGGGATGCAGCGTTGACTCCCCGACACTCACACTGTGACCTGGACTGGGGTGTCTGCTACTGGCTTCAGCCTCCCCCAGCACTTGGGGAGAGAACCAAATGTTGCAAGACCCTTGGACAAACTACAAAGGGAGTCACTTGTGATAGCTTACATCCTGATTTTCCAACATAAAACCAACCCAAGTCATACATAATAATCATGTGGGGAACCCTGGAGACAGACGCAGGCCCACAGCACAGTAAGAAGTCAGCAGTTCACGAACTGCAGGGGCACAGCTGAAGAGCACAGCAACTGACTTGGCTGAACCTGCTGGTTCATGCACAACTCTAGAAGGCACAGTGGGTAATGCTGGCTGCCTGAGGACAGGCAATCCCCAGCCAGGGGTGTGGGAGCCGGTCATTCAGGCTGTAGCCAAGTGACGGTGTGTGACCCTCCTCAGCATGCAAACTGCATGACTGCATCCTACTGTAGAGCAGGGGCCACTGCACAAGCTCTGCCACCTCACCAGCACCCTGGCAGCTACAGGGACAGAGGGGCCCAGCAGAGACGGACAGAGGGCCCAGCAGAGACGAACAGAGGGGCCCAGCAGAGACGGACAGAGGGCCCAGCAGAGACGGACAGAGGGCCCAGCAGAGACGGACAGAGGGCCCAGCAGAGACGAACAGAGGGCCCAGCAGAGACGGACAGAGGGGCCCAGCAGAGACGGACAGAGGGCCCAGCAGAGACGGACAGAGGGCCCAGCAGCACAGATGGACAGAGGGCCCAGCAGAGACGGACAGAGGGGCCCAGCAGAGACGGACAGAGGGGCCCAGCAGAGACGACAGAGGGGCCCAGCAGAGACGGACAGAGGGCCCAGCAGAGACGGACAGAGGGCCCAGCAGAGACGGACAGAGGGCCCAGCAGAGACGACAGAGGGCCCAGAGCAGAGACGGACAGAGGGCCCAGCAGAGACGGACAGAGGGCCCAGCAGAGACGGACAGAGGGCCCAGCAGAGACGGACAGAGGGCCCAGCAGAGACGGACAGAGGGGCCCAGCAGAGACGGACAGAGGGCCCAGCAGAGACGGACAGAGGGCCCAGCAGAGACGGACAGAGGGCCCAGCAGAGACGGACAGAGGGCCCAGCAGAGACGGACAGAGGGCCCAGCAGAGACGGACAGAGGGCCCAGCAGAGACGGACAGAGGGCCCAGCAGAGACGGACAGAGGGCCCAGCAGAGACGACAGAGGCCAGCAGAGACGGACAGAGGGCCCAGCAGAGACGGACAGAGGGCCCAGCAGAGACGGACAGAGGGCCCAGCAGAGACGGACAGAGGGCCCAGCAGCACAGATGGACAGAGGGCCCAGCAGAGACGGACAGAGGGCCCAGCAGAGACGGACAGAGGGCCCAGCAGAGACGGACAGAGGGCCCAGCAGAGACGGACAGAGGGCCCAGCAGAGACGGACAGAGGGCCCAGCAGACAGAGGGCAGCAGACGGACAGAGGGCCCAGCAGAGACGGACAGAGGGCCCAGCAGAGACGAACAGAGGGCCCAGCAGAGACGGACAGAGGGGCCCAGCAGAGACGGACAGAGGGCCCAGCAGAGACGAACAGAGGGCCCAGCAGAGACAGACAGAGGGCCCAGCAGAGACGGACAGAGGGCCCAGCAGAGACGGACAGAGGGCCCAGCGGACAGAGGGCCAGCAGAGACGACAGAGGGCCCAGCAGAGACGGA
Organism: Ochotona curzoniae; assembly: GCF_017591425.1. Classification (NCBI taxonomy): domain Eukaryota; kingdom Metazoa; phylum Chordata; class Mammalia; order Lagomorpha; family Ochotonidae; genus Ochotona; species Ochotona curzoniae. The sequence continues at coordinate 6,147,887 of NW_024465405.1, read as the reverse complement.
CAGAGGGCCCAGCAGAGACGGACAGAGGGCCAGCAGAGACGGACAGAGGGCCCAGCAGAGAGACAGAGGGCCAGCAGAGACGGACAGAGGGCCCAGCAGAGACGGACAGAGGGCCCAGCAGAGACGGACAGAGGGCCCAGCAGCACAGAGGACTGACGGCCAGCAGAGACGGACAGAGGGCCCAGCAGAGACGGACAGAGGGCCCAGCAGAGACGGACAGAGGGGCCCAGCAGAGATGGACAGAGGGGCCAGCAGAGATGGACAGAGGGGCCAGCAGAGACGGACAGAGGGCCCAGCAGAGACGGACAGAGGGCCCAGCAGAGACGGACAGAGGGCCCAGCAGAGACGAACAGAGGGCCCAGCAGAGACGGACAGAGGGGCCCAGCAGAGACGGACAGAGGGGCCAGCAGAGACGGACAGAGGGGCCCAGCAGAGACGGACAGAGGGCCCAGCAGAGACGGACAGAGGGCCCAGCAGAGACGGACAGAGGGCCAGCAGAGACGAACAGGGGCCCAGCAGAGACGGACAGAGGGCCCAGCAGAGACGGACAGAGGGGCCAGCAGAGACGGACAGAGGGGCCCAGCAGAGATGGACAGAGGGCCCAGCAGAGACGGACAGAGGGCCCAGCAGCACAGATGGACTGACGGCCCAGCAGAGACGGACAGAGGGCCCAGCAGCACAGATGGACTGACGGCCCAGTGCAGTGCCTCTCTACTCTTTTTCTCACCCACACCTTTTCCGGAACACGGACTCAAGCTCCCAAGTGACTCTGAGACTGTCATTCTGATCCCACCTTCCTTTTTAAAGGGAGTTTTCTAAGTTGCCATGGTTACCAGTCATCTTCGCCAAGTCAGAAAGCAGTGTTGCTTCAAAATCAGCTGTGTCTAGAGATACATTCTTCCAGAGGGGCTGTGCATGATCAGACTGAGCATGTGTGGGAGCGGCAGCCCGTAGTGCCCGCCCACAGGCGCCCCAGCATGCGCACACCTTCCCTTGCAGGGATGTGTCATCCTCATTTTCTATTCAACTAAAAATAAGATCTCAACGTGTGTGCTGCTTAGAAACTTGCTTATTTTATCCAGCCACCCGCTGTGAGCATCCTCTCGCATACACAAGGATTCTCCCATTCTTTGCAGTACGCACTGTCTAGGCACCGAGAAAAGCCGGGCCATTATACGGGCTGAAAGCTGACTGCTTGTTTGACTTGAGACTGCTGCTGTCCCTTGCAGGGCGCTGGGCCTGACACCTGGGGGTGGAGGAGTCAGGTGCGTGGGCCCTGAGGGCTTCTCCCCCTGCGGCCGAGCAGGCAGCCTGCTGACGTCACACCTGGCTTCGGGACATGCCTGGGCTCAGCGGTACCTTGTGGGTTCTCTTCACCCTGCTGCTCCCCGTCCTTCAGGCTCTGCTGGCTGAGGTCTGCCACAATGCCGCTGCTGTGTCTCTTTCCTTCATCGTCACCTGACTCCTCTGATTCCACTCTCCTGTCAACTGAATGCACACACCAGTGAGGACTCCTGGACGGGGCTGCCCCATGTAGCAGGGTTAGCCACGGCCCGTGACTCAGGCCGCCCCATGTAGCAGGGTTAGCCGCGGCCTGTGACACGGGCTGCCCAGGGAACACCAGCCTCATCCAGCCACTGCTCACCGAGGCAGTGAAACCCCCACAGGGAAGGCTCCCTGCTTCTGGCTCTAGCCTGGCCCAGCCCTGGCTGTGGCAGCCATGTGGGAGTGAACCAGCGGATACAAGAGTTGCTCCTTCTGTTCTGTGACTGTGTTTCAAAAAGCATGTTCATACTGTCTTGATATAGCTGCCCACGGCTATCTGCCTCCCATTGGTATGTCTAAAAGATCTCATTCCCACCACGTATTAGGGCAGGACCCACAGTGCAGGGCATTAGGCCTAGAAAGGGACTCACTAAAGGCCAAGTGGTGTCCACTGCTTGCGTGGAAGCAAGGGCAGGGAGGTGCCTCATGGTCCTCTGCCACACAGCCTCATCAGTGTCAGCCTGGCACACAGGACAGTATCCAGGAGGCCAAGATGGGCTCAGGTCAGACTGTGGGTGGCAAGGTCGGAGGAAGGCAGAGGACAAAGACAAGTGCCAAGCACGTTGAGGCCTCAGATACAGTGCTGGCCCTTTGCAACTTCCAAAGGCTGGCATCGAAAACACGTAGGCGGCCACAACAGCGTCTCTCGTGACCCCTTCTGAAGTGTATCTGCAACGCTGACATCCTAACCTGTGACAGGGACGCAGGCCAGGGAACGCCTGTGATAAAGAACTGCGCCCTCGGTGAGTGGGAGGTCATCTAGCTGGTCCTTGTATGTCATGGTGGGCTTGCCAAGTGATGCCCAGGCAAGGACTGCTGAACTACATGAACGCTAAGGGTCCATCTCTACAGTCACTTCCGGGAGGCCGGCGCCCCTGCCAGATTCTGATGCGATGTCACACTTTGACCCCAAGATGTTTCTGGAATGGCAGCCACTCGCCCCGTCACCAACAGGTGTGGGCACCTGGGAGGAGCGGGAAGCCACGTGAGGGCCGGGGGAGGGGGACAGTGGCATCAGACGGCAGATCAGGGTGTAAGCGGGGACACGGGAGGAAGAACCTGCCGGCCAGCCTCCTGTGTGACGCCTGGCTCCCCTTCACCGCCCTTTGCTCTCACCCCACCTGTCCCGCGCCCTGTTGACGCGTCCCCTCGGGTCCAGCCCGGCCACTTTGCTGGGAGGTCCGTGCCCATCGGATTGCACCTCAAACACAGGTGGGGTCTTCCAAATGGCCCCGGAAAATGCCCATCAGGAAAAGGTGTAAACATTGGCGAGCTTGCTCAAGTCCGGACACGGCACACACGTGTCCGCCCCGTGCGGGGCGGACAAGCAGCAATGGATGCATTTTCCTCCCGGCAAAGTAGAGGAGCCCTGGAGCCCTGGAGCCCTGAGCAGCGGGCGCCGGTTCGCGGGACCGCCGCCTGGCCCCGACCCCGCGCAGCCGGGCTCTCGGCGCTGCCCCGCCGCCCCCGCCCGCAGGGCCCCCGCCGCCGCCCGCGGGGGCCGCTCACCCTCCATCATCTCCTGCGACTGTTGCTGCCCAGCGCCGCGCTCCGCCGCCATATTGGCTGCTCGTCCTCTTCCCGGAACCCGTCGCCTCAGGCCCAACAGCCAATCAGAGCTCCCGGCCCGGGGCGGGTCCGGCCAATGCGACGCCGGCGCGCGGGTTGGGCCCCGGCGCGCCTGCGCGGCCGCCGCGCCTCATGGGAGCTGTAGTTCCGACGCGAGGCCGACTGCCGCGCCTCGCAGGGTGGGTGGTTGCAGGTGGCGGAGTCCGGCGGCCTGAGGCTCGGAGTGGGACTGGCGGGTTGCGGGGCAGCTGTGCCGCCGGGCCCGGGCGCGCCTCCCTGGCTTCAGACGGCAGGTGCAGGTTGCCTTGCACGTCCCCGCGCGGGCCTGACCTCCGCGGACGCCTTGGGCCGCAGAGCCTGTGCAGGAGGTCCTCGCCTCGGGACGGGTCGCCGGCAGATGGCTTCGTGCCGCCCTCCCTTCCCATCTCTTTTGGCTCCTTCGGAACTCCGTAGGTCGCGTCCAGTGCGTCCCTAGCAACCGTTAGCGCGGGCCTGTAAGCGCCGGATCGCCCCGAGTCCCGCCCACCGGCGCCAGCTATTGGCCTGCGCGGGCAGTCAATCGTCGGGTGCCGCTCTGCGATTGGCAAGTGGGCTGGGCGCGCGAATCGCTTTCCTCCCGCGGTCGTGAGGGGCGCCTGGCGGCGCGACCGTGGCCGACCTCAGGTGAGGGACTTGCGCTCGGGAAGGCGGCCGAGCCGCGGCGTTCCGCCGGCGGTGTTGGTCCCGTGGTCCTCCCGCCCGGGGCAGAGAGGCACCGGGAGCCTCCAGCCCCGACTCGGTGCGCGGACGGCGCTCGGCCCCCGCGGCCGGGCCCTGCTGGCGGGGTGCTGGCGGTTTGTCCGTCCGCGCGTCCACGCTCTGCAAGCCGGGGTGGCTCCCTTTTCGGACCGGCCCTGCGGGTGGCGGCGCCGCAGCCGCTGGGCATCTTTGGCTGTCTGCCCAGCAGCCCTCCCCGAGGTCAGCGCTGGGAGCAGACGGCCGGGGTTCATTTCCCTGCCCCGTAGCCTCAGCCAGCTTTGTGAGCGGTGTACCCGTGTGGGCTCCCTGCCTTTCCTCCTGCCCTTGCTGCCCACCCACCCGCGCTTTGTCCCCACGCGGCCCTGCGGTGGTCTGGGGAATGCTCACTAGTGGTGTCCCCTCCGCTGAGTGCATCCCCACGTGGCCCTGCCGTGTTCCTGTGGAACGTTCCCGGCCATGTCAGTCCCCAGCGTGAGGCCTCTGGGTCCTGCCCAGCCATCCCCAGGAGCTGTGGCATGCCCTCCATCCTGTGTCACGTGCCCTGACCCTGCGGATCTCTCCAGTGCCTTGAGGCTCAGGTCTCCTGGTCCTCCCCCAGGAGGCCCCTGCTAGTTCTCCTGTCTATTTGGAAGGACTTGGCCCCCTGGTCACCCTGAATGTCCCTTCAGATGCCCTGATACGGGGAACAGGCAGGAGGGGAGGCTGACTCCGACAGGGTAGGGGACTCGAGGAGGTGTGACTAGCGGGCTCCAGTTCCCGGGTGTGTCGTCCCAGCTGATTTCTGTTCCCATGTCCCCCATCCATGCCAATTCCTGCTGGGCCTGCCCACACGGGAGCCCGTGGCTCTGCTCCCATGTCCCCTACACTGGTACCCACCCCACTCCACCCCACCCCAGCTGGGTCTGCCCACGAGGGAGCCCATGGCTCTGCTCCCATGTCCCCTGTGCTGGTACCCACCCCACCCCGGCTGGGCTTGCCTCCCCACCTCCACAAACTCTCACTTTGCAGAAGCCCCTGCTCCTACTGGGTCACCATGGGATCACTTGTGCCTGGCAGGGCAGCTCTGCAGCACCATTGGGGCTTTGGGCGTAATGTCCCATGTCCGCCTAGGAAGGGAAGGGCAGAAAACCGTGCCCTGACCCCTGTCTAGTGAGCATTGGGTCCCGAACGCCTGTGAGAAGTCAGGTGCCCCAGTGCTGGGAAGCCAGCCCCAGCTCGCTCTCAGCGGCCCTCCTGGGGCTGGCGCACTGGGTACACTGCAGCAGAGCCGGAAGCAGTCAGCCCCTGGCCGCCCTGCCCACTTAGCCCCTGGCCCTGCCGAGCCTTGGGGCCCAAGCGCCCACATGCTTCTCTGTCAGGGTCTCCCCTCGTTCCTGTTTTGTCAGGAGGGTTCTAGTGTTTCTGCCTTCCCCTTTTCTTTTTGAAGATTTTATTTTCATTTGAAAGGCAGAGTTACACAGGAGAGAGAGCTTCCATCCACTGCTTCACTCCTCAGATGACCTCGCCCGCAGGAGCTGAGCCAGTCTGGGTCTCCGTAGGAGTGCAATGTAGACTCCGCATGCTTGGGCCCGGCACAGTAGCGCAGTGGTTAAAGTCCTCGCCTTGCATGCGCCGGGATCCCATATGGTTGCTGGTTCTAATCCTGGCGGCCCTGTTTTCCATCCAGCTCCCTGCTTGTGGCCTGGGAAAGCAGTTGAGGGACCCTTGGGACCCTGCACCCGTATGGGAGACCCGGAAGAGCTCCTGGCTTCGGATTGGCTCAGCTCCAGCCATTGCACTCACTTGGGGAGTGAACCATCGGATGGAAGATCTTCCTCTTTGTTTCTCCTTCTCTATGTATATCTGCCTTTCCAATAAAAATGAATAGATCTTAAAAAGACTGCGCATGCTCTTCTGGAGAAGGTGCAGTGTAGATTCCTCACGCTCTGCTGAAGAAGGGTGCAGCGTGGGTTCGGCACGCTCTTCCTGCCAGCCATGGACTTTTGTTCCTTGTGGATCTGACCTGAGACCAGTTTGGGACATGTGCCCTGTGTTCCCAGTGCAGCCTGTAAGGGGCGTGGCTGTCTACACACGCTGTGACACATAGCTTGCAGGCGTGTCTCCTGGGGTAGGACCACGTCGCTGTCCTGCGGTGCAGGCGTTTTCTGCATTGGTTTTAATTTCTGGTTTTAGGCTTGTCCGTCTCCTGGGCATGCACTCTCGGTGTGGCCTGCATGTCTTGGATGCCTCTGCAGGTGCTCAGGGCAGTGGCACCCACAAATACAGGGGAGTGGGTTCCCCTGGCACCGATGGACATGCAGGCCTGGGAGCCTTTGTGTGTGCCTCCCACTCTCCATCCCTGTCCTGGGGCCACTGCCGCCTCCTGCCCATCCTCCTGTCCTGGGTGAAGGTGGGGGCGGTTAGGGAGGGTGTGACAGCAGTGCTGCCCCAAGTGGGGATCTGACGGAGCTGTGCCACCTCAGGCAGGGGTCTGACGTTACTGTGCCACCTCGGGGAGGGGGTGGGGGCATCTGGTACTGCTGTGCCCACCTCAGGCAGGGGTGTGACACTGCTGTGCCATCTGGGGTGGGAGTCTGATGGATGTGTGCTGCTCCCGGCGGGGGTCCGGCACTGCCTGAGGCTCTGGCCCCTTGCCTTACAGACACCTATTGGACACTTCTGCTGTCCTTTCCCATGGAGGACAGAAGCTTGGTGGCCTTCCAAGAGGACCGGAGATGCCTGTCTGGAAGCCTCCCCATGCCAGTGCCAAGCGCCATGGAGTCCATCCGACCACCCTCCTGGGCCCACAGGCACCTGAGCAGAAAGAACGGGCTGTCTAAGCTGTGCCAGAGCAGGATGGCACTCTCGGGTATGACCCAAAGCTCCATGGGGTCTCTACTTGCCCTCACCTCCATGGGGTCTCATCTCCCCGAGGTCTCACCTCCACACGCCCTCACCTCCTCGAGCACTCACCTCCACAGGCTGGCTGTGCAGGCAGGGGGTCACTTGGTATCCCATGCCTACAGCCTGTGCCCAGCCATTGTACCGGGAACCTGTGGGCCACCCCCACCTTCCTGGTAGCTGTAGCAATTGCCTCCCCTCTGAGGTGTCCAGTGAGAGCAGAACTTCCTGTACTGTCCAACACTGGGCTGTGTCACAGGGGCCCTGGATGTGCCGAGACCCCACAGGTCCTGCACACAGATGGAGGGACCAGCCCCTTCCCCAGGGCAATGTCCACCGCCAGAGACCAGCTTGAGGGCCACCAGCCGCACAGGGGTGGGTGCTAGACGGGTAGGGCCGGGGCTACAGGCACCCATAAAGCTGTTGGGACCCATGGAGACGAAGCCAAAGGACAGTGTCTTGCTTCCTGAGGGAGGGTCAAGCCTTTGGGACCACAGAGGGACCCTGCAGCAGGACAGGCCGGGATGGGGGAAGAGGCCGGGATGAGGGAAGGGGTCGAGCAGAGCTGGTGCCCTGGGATGCAGAAAAATGAATCCCATGGAGGGGCGGAGGAACTGGGGGACCTGGGGAGGAGCCAGGGGCCTGGGGAGGAGCCAGGGGCCTGGGGAGGAGCCCGGAAGCCTGAAAGGGACTGAGGGACATGAGGAAGAGTTGGGGAACTTGGAGAGGAGTGGAGGGACCTGAAGAGGAGCCGGGGGCTGAGGAGGAGCCAGGGGGCTGAGGAGGAGCCAGGGGGCTGAGGAGGAGCCGGGGGCTGAGGAGGAGCCAGGGGGCTGAGGAGGAGCCAGGGGGCTGAGGAGGAGCCGGGGGCTGAGGAGGAGCCGGGGCTCTGGCTGTGATGGCTGTGCCTGGGTCTGGCCAAAGTCAGGCGCTTCGACTGGATCCTCCACATGAGTGATGGGCCCAAGCCCGTGGGCTGTCTTCCGCCGCTTCCCCAGGTGCATCAGCACAGGCCTGGGACCTGAGCCCCTTGCTCACATGGGCTACCGGCGTTGCAGGTGGCAGCTTTACCTGCTGCACCAAGCACTGGCCCCAGAGGGATGTTCCTAGCCACAGCTCCTGGTTGGGGAGCCTGGAGCAGATGCAGACACAACATGGGAGGAATGCTGCTCTGGGCTGTCGAGGCCCTGGAGGCTGTGACCGGTCCCTGGGTTCTGGGATGGGGCAGTGGCCCTGCAGGTGACCGAGCAATAAGTGCCTCTCCATCCCTGTAGAGGACAGGTGGAGCTCCTACTGCCTCTCGTCGCTGGCCGCTCAGAACATCTGCACCAGCAAACTACACTGCCCGCTGACGCCCGAGCATGCTGACCGGCCAGGCTCGTGCAGCAGTGCATCCTGCTGCTCCCTGCTGCGCGCTTTCTCGGCCGGCTGGCCCACAACCCTGCTACCTGCCCCCATGTGCAACCCCAACAAGGCGGTCTTCACCGTGGACGCCAAGACCACGGAGGTACTTGCATGCTTAAAGCGGAGCTGGAGTTCGTACTGGGACGCAGCCTGGAGTGGAAGGGCGGGTGTGCTTTTAGTACAGTTAGATGCTCCCGCGAATGAGTGGGTGCAGTGGCTTGAGGGACAGACTGCCAGGTGTGAGGAGCTCAGCCAGGGGAAGAAGCGTGGACAGCAGCCGTAGGACACACCTGTCGTGTACACTCCTAGGCTCAGGCCAGGCAGGAGCAGGGCGCAGTGTCTCAGCGGGCTACCTAATTCTGGGAGGGTTTGCGGTCAGCAGTGCCTGTGCGTGTGTGTGTGTGTGTGTGTGTGTGCGCGCGTGGGGTGGCAGGCGTGACGCCAGGTGTGGGCATGGTTGCAGGCTGGGCCAATGGCTGCCTCTACCCAGCTCTGGTCAGGAGTTTGTGGCTCCCGTGTCCCCTCTGCCACGCCTCTCCTCAGATCCTGGTTGCCAACGACAAAGCTTGCAGCCTCCTGGGGTACAGCAGCCATGACCTGATCGGTCAGAGGCTCACACAGTTCTTCCTCAAGTCGGATTCCCATGTGCTTGAAGCTCTCAGTGAGGAGCACGTGGAGGCCGATGGCCGTGTGGCTGTGGTGTCTGGCACCGTGGTGAGTCATGTTGTGGGCTGGGACTTTGGCCTGGTATTGGGGCGGAAACAGCATGGGGCCCGGCACTTTAGTGTCCCACCTTGGCATGGGTGAGGTAGGGAGGGACAGTGGCTTGATGGCCATGTGGCTGTTGTGCCTGGCACTGTGGTGAGTCGTGTTGCGGGCTGGGGCCCTGGGCCTGGCATCAGGGCGGGAATGGCATGGTGCCTGGAGCTTTGGCTTCCCACCTTGGCAGAGGTGAGGTGGGAAGGGACAGTGGCTGCTGGGTGCTCTCTTCTCTGCCGGGTCTGCAGGCTTGCCGTGACCATGAGGGGTGAGATGGTATTCCTGTCCTTACTGACGGTACATGGGCGGCTTCTCTGTGACCTACACTGGCCACTTTTTGCTGGGCACAGAATCCCCCGCACAGGGCTGGCCCGTGGCAGGAAGGACCGTGGGAGTAGGTGACTCCCAGAGCTCCTGGTTCAGACGGGCCTCTGGTGAGATGAGAGTCCACGTCGGCGTGCCTGGGTTGGCTCCCAGCCTCTCTCTGCTTCTTTTCTGCATCCTGCTCACGTCCTTGGCATCAGTGCTTGGCTGCCAGCCACTCACCCCGGGGGCAGTTCGGGGCGCCCAGCGGTAGCCTGGCCCTGTGCTAACTATGGCGGGTGACTGGGGAGTGAGGGAGCCAGTGATGAGCTGTCTGTGTCCCTCTGCCTTTCAAGTTAACACACTAATGTCAGAGAAAGGAAAGGAGTGGTAGAACCAGCTCTTTTCTCCGAGGACAGAAAGGCCTCGCTCTCTTAGAAAACATCTGCTCCAGGGTTAGGGTGTCAGAGCCCTTGACCACTTGGGTGGTCTCTGAAGTGGAAGGCAGTGAGCACAGCTGTGGAGCTGGCAGATGCGCCCTCCGCGGCCCTTCAGCAGCAGGCACCGCCTGGCTGGTGGGCTGGATGCACTGGTGCCAGGCTGCATGTGTCACAGGTGGACATTGTCAGCCACGGCGGAGAGAAGATAGCCGTATCTGTGTGGATGAAGAAGGTGCGACAGGAGCACAGGCTGTGCTGTGTGGTGGTCCTGGAGCCTGTGGAGAGGGTCTCAGCCTGGGTCTCCTTCCAGAATGATGTGAGTCTGCAGCATCCAGTCTGCCGGTACCGTCCTCTCTGAGCCTGAGGAGGAGCGAGGAGCGGGTGGGGGGTCTGCTGTGAGCACACCCTACCATCATGAGTGCTTGGATACAGGACCTGGTCTTCCCTGCCTCAGGTTCCCTGCCTGTGTCCATGTTGTCAGAAGGAAGTGTGCGTGGAGCCCTAGGGTGGAGGTGGGGCTGTGGAGGGATGCAGCTGTTGGATCCTGAGCCTCTAGGGAACTGGCAGAGGTGCAGCTGTCTGAGGAGGGCCCCATGTTTGGGGGAAGTTTGTGTGAGCACCTGTTGTGCCACTGCCCAGGACGTCTTGGCCAGGGCTTGCTTATGGTCGGAGAGGGCAGGCTGGGTGCCCAGGCCTCCACCCCACACCTACAGCCCTGACTTCTCCCTAGGGCACCGTCACGGCCTGCGACTGCCTCTTTGCCCATCTGCACGGCTTTGCGTGTGCAGAGGACGTGGTCGGGCAGCGCCTCACAGACTTGATTCCATCCGTGCAGCTCCCTCCTCCCGGCCAGCGTGTCCCCCAGGTAGGACCCCGACCACAGCTGAGCCCATGGTTAGTTCAGATGCAGATCCACCGTAGAGACAGATCCGGGGGCTTCAAGCCCAGTGGTGTCCTGAGAGCCCAGAGCCCACCTGGTTTCCCAGCTGACCATCCTGTGCTTTGGGCCTCTGCAGTGAAGAGCAGAGAGGGTAATGGATGGGGTGGGGGAGCAGCTGTGCATTCAGGGCCTCCAGGCTATGGGCTCAATCTCCCAGGGACCCCATCTCCTATCGTGTGTGGCCTTCACACAGAGTATGCTGTCCCATCCCACACCCATAGGAGGCCTTTAGAATGCCACTTTGGCCTCTGGCCCCATTGGAATTGGCTCCCCTGCACCCACTGTCGTCTGTCTGTGTCCTATGCCGTTCTGAAGCCACTGAGCCCACAACTGGCAGAAAATGTTGGGCACAGCTGCTGTGTATAAGTGCAAGCAGGTCTCTGGCATGTTCCCTTGCCAGGCATGTGTGTGCCACGAGCATGAGGGGGCATGTTCCCCCAGCCATATGTGTGCCATGAGCATGAGGGGGCATGTCCTCTGGCCAGGTGTGTGTCACCTGTGAGGGGCACGTCCCCCTCAGTGCTTGAGAGCTGGTCAGGCTTGCGCTGCCTGCCTACTTTGGAAGTAGATGGAGTCAGTATGCGCCAGCAGCAAGAGCCCAGGCCCCTCACTCCTCGCAGGGTCATGTGAGAGTCAGGGAGCTGGCTCATGGCTTGCACCCTTGCTCCAGGCAGCCTGGGGTCTCAAGTGCGCCTCCTGCTAGGGTGTGCGTGTTCCAGACTAGGCTGCTGAGTCACCAGCGGCCTGCGGGGGTCCCCTCCCTCGTCCTGCAGGCTTGGACCCGAGGCCTGGCTCTAGCTTGCCGTATGGGAAGCAGAAAGGCAAGGAGCCTCAGTTGGTGTTCAGGTTGTGGCTGGGGAGTGGGGTTCCTGCCATGCAGTTATCACAGGAGTGATGTGGGGGGCTGTGTGGGCAAGGGCAGAAGGCCACCCAAAGGTCATAGCCACTGCACCAAGGCTGCAGGGAGAGGAGTGGGTGAGGGGCTCTGGGGCAGAGCTGGGGTGTGGCCCATGGACAGCGGTAAGGTTACCCATTGAGTGAGCGGGCTGACACAAACCCTATGAGTGGGGTGGCACAAATACCCCATGACTGGGGTGGCGGTCACTCCTGCCCCATATGCAGCTGGCCCCTGGCTCCTCTGTGGCACCCTGTGTGTACTATGCTCAGGCAGCAGTGTGGGTGGAGGATGGCCTTGTGCATGCCCAGGGACTTGGCGCTGCCCGACCCTCAATACCATGCCCTCCTTGCAGAGTCTTAGGCTCCAGAGGTCTGTTGGCAGAGCCCTGGACGGCACCACCTTCCCGCTGAGTCTGAAGCTGCGATCGGAAGTCCCCGGCGAGGGCTTAGCGGCCCCTGAGGGGGGTTATTCAGCCTCCATCTGGGTCTTCTGCACCATTAGCGGCCTCATCACCCTGCAGCCTGATGGTACCATCTATGGCGTCAACCACAGCTTTGCTCTCATGCTGTTTGGTTACGGAAAGGCCGAGCTGCTAGGCAAGGTGGGTTCCCGGGAGTGGAAGGGGCCGCAGCAGGACAGCCGCCACAGCACTCGCCCCATGGCTCCAGTGGCTCCAACCCACGGCCTGGGGTGGAGGCGTGTTGGTAACTAGTGTGGTGGGTGCTGCCGCATTTGTTCACATGTGGTGGCCATCCTCAGGGCCCAGGACCAGGCTGCTGGCGCTCAGAATGCCCTGTGCTCGCTCATTGACACCACACGAGCCATCCCATCACTTGTCACTGCAGCAAATCCATGTGCAGTGCCTGGGACCACCCGAACGGCGTGTCTAGTCTCATCCTGATTCTCCGACCCTCTCTTCTCCTGGGTCTCGCTTACCGAGCTGGTGGCCAGGGCCCCACACGTGGCACAGGATGCTCAGACCCAGGAGGATTCCAGAGGCTTCTGTAGCTTGCCTGTTATGGTGTTCTGTAGATGGCCTCGGGGTCACCAGGAAGGGGTGGGAAGGCTGGTGTGCAGCCTCTAGGGCCTGGACTTGCTCAGTGCCTCAGCCTGTGCAGTCCTCCACCCAGCCCTTGCTGGGATCTGCAGGCTGGCTCTGCGCTGGGGACACCAGCCCTGACTTTTTTTTTTTTTTGTAAGATTTGTTTGTTTTATTTGAAAGGAAGAGTTAGAGAGAGGGAGAGACATATTGGAGAGACATATCTTCCATCCACTGGTTTCTTCCCAAATGGCCGCAACAGCCAGAGCTGAACTAGGCTGAAGCCAGGAGCTCTTCTGGGTCTTGCATGCAGGTGCAGGGGCCCAAGACCCTGGTCCATCATCTGCTACTTTTTCAGGCATGTTAGCGGGGAGTTGGGTGGAAAGAAGAGCCACTGGGACTTGAACCAGTTCTTGTGTAGGATGCCTGCTACTGCACTGTGCTGGCCCCGGGCAGAACTTCCGACCCTCCCCTGGGGCTCTGAAAAGAGCGCCCTGTCCCTGACGGAGATACTGAACGTCATTAAGTGACACTTATTTCAGAAGGCAGATCCAAGTCCTCGGCGTGGCTACTGGACAAGGTCTGCCCCGGAATGTGACGGGCACTGCGTCCTTTCACCCTACTCCCCGCTTCCCTGCCCGTCATACGCACACCAGAGGCCTGTCCCACACTGGCTCAGGACCCGATCTGTTGGGCAGTTCCTGGGCTGGGAGCACACTGCCACCAGCAGCTGTGGGGCATGGTGAGCTGGGTTAGGAGAGGCCAGTGGCCGGAGGGCCTCTGGAAAGGTGTGTCCATAGCAGCGTCTGTTTGTGGCAGCTGTCAAGCCTGGAGCAGCCATGGGGAAGTTGGCCAGAGTATGGGGCTGCTGCCCAGGAGGGCAAAGTGATGCCCAGTGCGGCGCTGAAACCCGGCTGCTTTGTGTTATAGAACATCACTTTCCTGATCCCTGGTTTCTACCAGTACATGGACCTAGCCTGTGACAGCTCTGTGCCGCTGCCAGACCTGGCCAAGTGCTTGGAGCTCAGCAGCGATGGCGGACCCAGGGAGACACACTCAGATCCTTGGCCAGACTGGGACCTGGCCAACAGAGCGCAGGGTAAGATGTGGCTTCTTTGTCCGCGCACACCAGGGAAGGAGCCAAACAAGCTACAGAGGCTCACGGCTGGACGGCTGATAGCTGGCAGCTATTTCTTGACCCCTTAGCCCTCCCTGCCTCCCTGGCCCACCTGCCTGTCCCCTGAGACAGAGCAGCAAGAGACCCTGAAGCCACGGCCAGGAGCATTTGGCAGCGACAGTCATGTGCTTTTACAGTAAGTATGTGTGGCTTCGCCCAGCTGCAGACACGTTCCTGCCATGAGCAATTGTGTGACAGCCCATACTATGGTGGCACTGTGGGCACGTTCCTGCCCTGAGCTGTAAGCTGTAAGCTGGCTGATGGGGTGGTGTCCACGGCTGTCGCTGTGGCCAGTGTATTGGCTGTGTTCTACACTCTCCCGTCGGACAGAACCAAGGCTGTCAGACACGCAGCTCTGCAGGATCCACGCCTTGAGGACGGGGCTGAACGTTGGGCGGATCCGTCCCAAACCCTGTGGGCCCAGGAAGCCTGAATGAAGTCATCTCCCAGGTCTCGGAGGCTCCAGTGTGTACAGCGAGCCTCACGGAACACTCTGTGATGTCGCTGTAGGCCCAAGGGTTGATGTGCCACCTGCTGACTATGTTGTGCCCCAAGATGAGCCTCTGAGGCTGCGGGACGGCCAGGCCAGCTCGCCTGAGGCCAAGGACCCTCTGGATTCCGGAGGCCAATGCCTGCCAGCCCTTCTCCCTCAGTCGCCTCCCGGGTAAGTTCAAGTGTATAGGGCTGCAGGGTTGTGATGTCACGGTGGGTGGACTGAGTGTGTGCTTGATGACACAGTGGCAGTGTTGGTGGCTGCACACCCACAGTGAGCTCAGTTCCTAGATTGCTGGTGTCTCACTCCAGCTGCTGAGTGGATGTTATTGTGTGCTATGGGGCTTTGCATGGCATTTATTTATTTATTTTTCATGATTTATGTTGGTGATGTTTATGTAGTTGAGAAGGATGCGTGCCCATATGGACCACTGATTAGGGTGGGAAGGGACAAGGAGGAAGAAGGAATGTGACAACTACTTCTGATTTTTCCTTCTTGTATTTGGGAGAGGGCCACATCAGTACCTGGGCTTGGGGCCAGGCACTGGATGTTCTAGGGTCATTGATTCTGAGGGTTCTGCTCAAGTGGTTTCAATAGTTTTGAGATGCTGGTGATGTCGTTACTCCCAGGTCCACTGGCTTCCACAGTCCACCTTAGAATCTCCATTTGCCCTGATGCTTGGCATCAAAGCTTGGCTGGGAGAGCTGTACAATTCTGTTCTCCTTCCTCTGCCACGATACTAGATGTCCTCTAGGCCACCGTGCCAGTCCCTGGGGAACACTTTTTTTTAAATTTATTTTTAATGTTGATTTGAAAGACAGTGTGTGTGCGAGAGAGAAATGGAGACGGGAAGCTGTCCTGTCCATGGTTCACCCCCATGGCTGCAGCATCCAGGCTGGGCCAGGGACAGGAGCTTTCCCAAGGCTCCCATGCAGGTGCAGGGGCCTAGCCCCCAGGGCTGTCACCACTGCCTTCAGGGTTACCATCCAGGGCTAGGAGCTGACCCGAGGGCCCTGTGGTGTGGGGTGCCGACATTGTCACCTAGGCTCCACAGATGGGCCAGACACCTGCTCCTGGCAGGCCCTGCTCAGGGTTGCTGTACCTGGGGAGTGTCCGAGAGCAGCCGTTTCACCTGCTGACCAGTTACAGAACTTGAGCTCTGTCCTGTCTTGAATTGGTTGTTTAGCACCGCCATGCGCTTCTTTGTGATAGTAGAATTCATACTGACGTGATCTTCCCCCTGCGGCCATGTTCTCAATGTTGCTGTCCTCAGAGTGGACGACACACCAGGAGACAGCCTTGTGGCCTCCACTGAACAGTCTGTGTCCACAGATGAGCATCCCTCAGGGAGAGGCCCAGCACCTTCTCGTGGTCAGTCATCACCCAAGGACCAGCAGAATCTCGAAGGAAGTCCACCGTCCTGTGGAGATGGGTCATTGCCCAAGGACATGCAGAGTGTCCCAGGGGGAAGCCCACCACCCCCCTGTGATGGGTCATCACCCAAGGACCTGCAGAGTGTCCCAGGGGGAAGCCCACCACCCCCCTGTGATGGGTCATCACCCAAGGACCTGCAGAGTGTCCCAGGGGGAAGCCCACCACCCCCCTGTGATGGGTCGTCACCCAAGGACCTGCAGAGTGTCCCAGGGGGAAGCCCACCACCCCCCTGTGATGGGTCGTCACCCAAGGACCAACAGAGTGTCCCAGGGGGAAGCCCACCACCCCTCTGTGATGGGTCGTCACCCAAGGACCAACAGAATCTCCAAGAAGGAAGCCCACTACGCCTGTGTGATGGGTCATCACCCAAGGACCTGCAAGGCATCCCAGGGGGAAGCCCCCCACCTCCCTGTGATGAGTCGTCACCCGAGGACCTGCAGACCCCAGCTATAGGGAGAGAAGCTGAGGCAGGAGTGGAGGGACCCAAGCAGACCCTTCTGGGAGAAAGTGGGCCTGATCCAGCAGATATAAACCCACTCACTTCCTGTGACAGTTCCGAAACCATGCTTGCAGCTGAGCAGTGGAGTGGTGATGTCCAGGCATGTGGCCCATCTCCAGAAGGCTCTCTGGTGGGTGTCACCAGGCCTGAGCACCATGCTGCAGGGCAACCAGCAAGGGGCGCTATCCCCATGCACCACTCTGGCTTCTTGAGTGAGTGGGCCCTACGGCAGCCCAGCCGCTCAGGGATGGCCAGTGTCTCTCTCGGGACTCCCACTCAGGATGAGCTGTGGCTGGGGTTGCAGAACGACCGGGAGGAGCTGCAGACCTGCTTGATCAAGGAGCGGCTCTCTCTAGCACCTTCGGAGCACCCCACCTTCCCCCTGCCCTTGCCACATTGCCGTCTGGGAGGCTGGGATACGCACAGCCGTGCAGACAGCTCCTCGGCCCGCTACGCCTTGGCTACGGACCTGCCAGGTGTCCTTGAGACCGGTGTGCACTCCTATTCCTGGGACCTTCGAGAGGGCTTTTTTGGTGGGCAGATGGACCGAATGTCCTCAGCTTGTTCCTGTGCAGCCTCTGAGCTTCTGGAGTCTCCCTGCCCCTCTGCAGTAGGCTCCGACCTGGATGTTGGGGGCCTCCCCAGGCGCAGGGCAGACGTTCTGGAAGACAGAGAGCTGCTGCTCCTCTCCGGCACCTGCTTCAGAGTTGGTGAGGGCCGGCAGCTCCGGGACAGGCGCCGGACAGAGCGCTTGGAGATGTCTGCAGTGTCCCCTCAGCCCTGCAAAGTGGATGAGAGTGAGAGCGCCAGCAGCCTCCTTCCTATGTCAGTCGCCAGACCTGAGGATGCACACCGGGCTGCAGAGACACTGAGCCGGAGCGCGCAGGTCACCTCCACGCCTGTGACGCCCGGGGCTGCCAGCCTGGGCCGGCAGATCCAGGAGGGCACCTACTCAGGAAGCTGCTACCACCGCGACGGCATGCAGCTTAGTACGTGCTGGCTGGGGTTGGGTTAGCTGCCTGGGGGGCACCTGCACAGCCAGGGCACAGGGCATGCTGCCAAGGCCTGTCACCTCTCCACACTTGGATGGATGCCGTGTGCTGTTGGATGGCCCCGGGTGAAAGGAGCAGTGACAGGTGCCGTTATCACCCCAGGTCCCCACACCTCCTTGGCACCTGAGAGCCACTGGGCTCAACAAGAGCACTGCAGCGGGCACAGCGTTAGGGGTCCCCCCAAGGGGCTGGCTTGGGCTGCCTTCCTGCATCCCCAACCAGGCTGCTGGATCTGCCTGACTTTTCTCCTTTACTGCCACATTATGTCACCAATTCATTCGTTTATCCTCCCTTTTTTCTTTAAGATTTATTTATTGAAAAGGCAAAGTAGTAGACACACAGAATCTTCACCCCCCAGGTGACCACAGCCAGAGCACTGTCTGCTGAGCTCCAGGAGCTCCTCTGGGTGCCCCGGGTGGGCGGCAGGGCCCAAACACTTGAAGCACCCTTTGCTGCTGCCAGGCAGTTAGCAGGATCAGACCTGAACTGCCTCTCTGCTCTGAGATGCTCTTGTCAGCACTGCTGGCTGAGTGATCTAACCCGGTCAGTTGTTTCTAGATTGCTGAGTTTGTAGTCTTATACTGAAAAATACGAACAAGAAGAAAATAAGTTGGCGGTGAACTCCCCCTCTTGCAGGTCAGGTATTTGGGTGCGTGGTCAGGAGGCTATGCAGCCATGCGCTCTCACCAGGGCTCGGAGCTGGTTCTGTGTAGGCCAAACCTCTACCTGTGGTACTGGCATCGCATATGGGCACACTTTCGATCCAGCTCCCTGCTTATGTGCCTGGGAGGGGGCAGAGGATAGCCCAAGTGCTTGGACCCCTGCACCCACATGGGAGACCTGGAAATAGCTCCTGGCTCCTGGCTTTGGACTGTCCCAATTCCAGATGTTGTGGCCAACTGGGGAGTGAATCAGTGGGCGGAAGACTTCTTTCTGTAAATCTGCCTTTAAATAAAAGTATATCTTGAAAAAGGAAATGAAAAGAAAGAACAGCCCCGCAGTGCTATGGCTACGTGTGACTGCAGCGCGCGACTGTGTCACTTCCCTGCTCATGGAGGGGTGGGGCGTGCAGGCTTGTGGGACCATGCTGGGAGCTGCCCCGCAGCTGTCTGGCCTTGCTGCCTCCCGCCTTGGCCCTCTAGGTGTCCAGTTCGAGGTGAAGCGGGTGGAGCTGCAGGGTTCGGCCACCCTGTTCTGCTGCTGGTTGGTGAAGGACCTCCTGCACAGCCGCCAGGACTCTGCCACCAGGACCCGCCTGCTCCTGGCCAGCTCGCCCAGCTCTACCCAGTCTGTGCCCGAGCTCCTGGGCTCAAGCCGTGGGGAGGTGAGTGCCTGGAGTCCAGCTGCTTTGTGGGCTGAGCCCTCCAACTGGTGTTCTCCATCTTGCTTCCTCTGGCTTCCGATGTCCCCACACAGGATCTCAGTTCTGCATATGGCCTGTGTGCACATGACCACGGGCCTATGCACGTGGGGCCGCCAGAGTGCCCAGGCAGGGTCCTTGCCTAGTCAGTGGGAGCTGCCTGGGACCCCCTCAGACGTCACTGTGCCCCACAGGTGCTCAGGGCCAAGCCGTGGTTTGAAGATTCGCCCAGGTCTGTGTCACTGGAGGGGTTGGCGGCCTGCGAGGGCGAGTATGCCCACAAGTATAGCACCCTGAGTCCCCTGGGCAGCGGCGCCTTTGGCTTCGTGTGGACGGCAATGAGCAGGGAGCACAACAAGGAGGTACTAACAAGAGTGGGGCTGCCCCCGCCCGTGGCCGCCTCTGTCCCCAACCCACGGCTCTGGGGCTGCCCCTGCGAGGGGGGCTGGCTCAGGGAGGCCACTGAGAACTCACCCAGCGCTCCAGCTCTTGAGAGCTGCAGTTGAGACCCACATCTGGTTTTCATTTGTTCCCACAAATTATGTGACTTCAGGGTCCCTTCCTCCCATGTCCTGTTGGTGTCTTGGGATGTGGGGACTTTTATGGTAATACCTTGGCATGTGCCCAGGTGTGCCTGGCCTCTGCAGTGTGGTTGGGACCCACCTGGGTCTGGGCACGTTTGCCTGTCCCCGTGTTGGCATCTTGGGATTCCGTTCTGCTTTTAGCCCATCCATCGTCCCTCCACAGTGAGACGTCCCTCTGGCCTGCTGTGACTGTCTCCTCCTGCTGGTGTCCTCTGTTGGCATATGGCTGGCAGGAGCCAGCTTTCACATGTGTGTATGGCATCCTCTGTAGACGGGTGGCTGACATGACCAGCTTTCACACGTGTGTGTGGTGTCCTCTGTTGGCATATGGCTGGCACGAACTAGCTTTCTCACACGTGTATATAGTGTCCTCTGTAGACGGGTGGCTGACATGAACCAGCTTTCTCATACATGTGTGTAGTGTTCTCTGTGGGTGTGTAGCTGGCATGAGCCAGCTTTCTCATACACGTGTGTAGTGTTCTCTGTGGGTGTGTAGCTGGCATGAGCTGGCTTTCTCACATGTGTGCTTGGTGTCCCTGTTAGGGTGTGTCAGACATGAACCGGCTTTCTCACACAATAAGCCCCTCTTTAGGTTACAACTTCCTTTTAAGGCTTTGCTCAATTTGATTTGCTAATGTTTCAAGTCATAATTATTTAATTTATTACTATTACTATTATATTATTTTTACCGTAAAGGTGGATCAGATTTATAGAGAGGACAGACAGAAAGATCTTCCATCTGCTGGTTCACTCCCTAAGTGGGTGCAATGGCTGAGCTGAGCTGATCCAAGGCCAGTAGCCACTTCAGGGTGTCCCACATGGGTGCAGGGTCCCAAGGCTTTGGACCAGCCTCTGCTCCTTTCCCAGGTGCATTAGCAGGGGGATGGATGGGAAGTGGGGCAGACAATTTAAACTGGTGCCCACGTGGCTGCTGGAATTGGAGGTGGTGCCACCACAACATTGCCTTCTGCCTTTTTAGAACTTTTTTTTTTTTTTTTTTTTTTTGCTGCTAGCAGCATGACATTTTATTTCTTGTTTCTGGATTGTTTTTTGTCTTGCCCTTAGAAGATTCTGTCAGGTGGGTAAGTGTATTGCTGAAGCACCTGAGTTCCTGCGGCCACCAGAGACCTGGATGGAGTTCCTGGCTCCTGGCATCACCGTGGACTCCGCTGTGGCTGTTGTGGCCTTGGAGGCATGGCTCTGTGGGCGGGGGCTTTCTTTGCCTGTCAGATTAGTGAAATGTAGAGGATATTTGCCAGGATCCGTGTGTCATCTTGTTGTGTCACTCACTGTTGTGGCGCTCTGGACTGACCTGTGTCTCGTCTTGCTGAGCTCTTCCCGCTGCTTCCAAGTCTGTCGGAGGTGCCTGTGGTGGACGTGACTTTGTGTTCCTGCGCAACTGCCGCTGTACTGTGCTTGGGCATGTCCGTGGGAGCGTACCTCTCAAGCCTGGGCCGGCTCCCTGCTCCTCCTGGTCCTCTTCACCCCACCCGTCTGCCTTCCGGCATGGACAGGTGCTTCCTGGCAGCTTCTGGCATCCTTGTTTTCTTGCGCTGCAGGCCTTTGGTGTTCTAAGTCCCCGGCTTTAGGGAGTGAGCACAGCCTTGGCCTGCACTGTACTCCCATAGGCCCAGTGAGGCCCTCCCTGTGCTCTACTCCCAGGTGGTGGTGAAGTTTATTAAGAAGGAGAAGGTGTTGGAGGATTGCTGGGTGGAGGACCCCAAACTCGGCAGAGTGACTCTGGAGATTGCCATCTTGTCACGTGTGGAACATGCCAACATCATCAAGGTGGGTGGCTCTGCCCACACCCGTCGGCTCGCCGTGGTGGTGGGCTCAGGGCACAGCTGACGGGGCTGTCCTCTCCAGGTGTTGGACGTGTTTGAAAACCAGGGGTTTTTCCAGCTCGTGATGGAGAAGCATGGCTCTGGCCTGGACCTCTTTGCCTTCATCGACCACCACCCCAGCCTGGATGAGCCCCTGGCCAGCTACATCTTCCGCCAAGTGAGTGTGGAGAAGGGGGCACTGCAAGTAGCTGGGGAGCAGGAAGGAGGCTCCTGGCTCTTGGCTCCAGCTGTTGTGTCCATTTGGGGAGTGAGCCAGTGGAAGGAAGATCTTTCTGTCTCCTCTGCATACATCAGCTTACTGGGTCAGCCTGTGGCCCTGAGGCCACTCCTCGCTCCCTGTGTGGTTTCCCTGTGTCTCTGGCCAGTCTGTTCTCCATGCTGATGTGTCTCCCGGGGTCCCTCGCAGCTGGTGTCGGCTGTGGGCTACCTGCGCTCCCAGAGCATCATTCACCGCGACATCAAGGACGAGAACATCGTGATAGCCGAGGACTTCACCATTAAGCTGATTGACTTTGGTTCGGCCGCCTACCTGGAGACGGGCAAGCTCTTCTACACGTTCTGCGGCACAATCGAGTACTGTGCGCCTGAGGTGCTCATGGGCAACCCGTACGTATGAGCCGCGGGCACAAGACCCAAGGCTGTTGGATATTGGTGGCCACATGGTGTCAGCCTGTGGTACTTTGTGTCTGGGGTGCTGAATGACAAAAGAGAATGTTCTGGAAAGTAAGTGTACACACGAACAGGCCAAGTACTATGGCCCAGGGAAGCTGAGCAGTGGGTACAGGTTCCCGTCTGTCATTTCCTTATTTTTGCTTATGTTCAGTGCTTGGGGACAATCTGATCCTGGGATATGATAGGCTGGGGTCACTGGTCCTGGGGGACAGGGTGTGGGGTTACTCACTGGGTCCTGAGGATGAGGGGCTGGGGTCACTCACTGGTTTCTGAGGTATGGGGGCTGTGGTCACTCAGTGTGATCCTGGGGGACAAGGAAACTGCAGTTAGTCACTACGGTGATGGGGGATGGGGTCGTTCACTGTAGTCCTAGGGATTGGGGGGCTGGGGTCACTCACTGGGTCCTTGGGGACGGGGGCTGGGGTCACTCACTGATCCTGGGAGATGAGGGACTGGGGTCACTCACTGTAGTCCCGGGGGGATGGGGGCTGCGATCATTCACTGTGGTCCTGGGGTATGGGGTGCTGGGGTCACTCACTGGGTCTTGAGGGATGAGGGGCTGGGGTCACTCACTGGGTCCTGAGGGATGAGGGGCTAGGGTCACTCACTGGGTCCTGGGGGCTGTGGGGCTGGGGTCACTCACACTAGTCTTAGGGGAAGGCCTGGGGTCACTCAGCCTTGCTTGGATCTGGGCTTGGCAGACTCAGCTGCTGGTGGGAGTATCTCTTTGGTCATTGCTTCTCCGTCTGCCCTTGGGCTCAAGTGAGAATCTTGGGTCAGGAGAAGTGTCCAGCACCCACCTCTGCATCAGCTCAGGCCAGGTTGTGGTTCAGTCAGAGGGAGAGACCACAGTAAGCCAAGTCCCCAACAGCCCAGCCACTCTAGTCCTTTTCACACCAGGCAGCATTTGTCCTTCCTGGATGGCCAGCCCCTTAGTATCCATGGCAGATGCAGTGGGAACACAGACCCTTCTAGAACCTGCCTGTGTGTTTGGAGCCAACAAACTGTGATGTGGTCTCCTCCCTCACAGCTACCGCGGGCCTGAGCTGGAGATGTGGTCTCTGGGGGTCACACTGTACACGCTGATCTTTGAGGAGAACCCCTTCTGTGAAGTGGAGGAGACCATGGAAGCAGCTATCAACCCCCCCTACCTGGTGTCCCAGGGTATGTTCTGCTCCTCAGGGCCTTGATTGGAACATTCAGATGAGTGGGTGTGGTTCTAAGAAACAATGATGGCCGATACTGGGATCAAGGACACCATGGTGACCAACATTCTGATAGACACATGATGATTGACGTGAGGACAGACACTGTGAGGACACACTGTGAGGACACACACTGAGGACACACTGAGGACACACTCTGAGGACACACTGTGAGGACACACTGAGGACACACTGAGGACACTCTGAGGACACACTGTGAGGACACACTGTGAGGACACACTGAGGACACACTGAGGACACACTCTGAGGACACACACTGAGGACACACTGTGAGGACACACTCTGAGGACACACTGAGGACACACACTCTGAGGGCACACACTGAGGACACACTGAGGACACACTGAGGACACACACTGAGGACACACTGAGGCCACACACTGAGGACACACTGAGGACACACACTGAGGACACACACTGAGGACACACTGAGGACACACACTGAGGACACACACTGAGGACACACACTGAGGACACACTCTGAGGACACACTCTGAGGACACACTGAGGACACACACTCTGAGGGCACACACTGAGGACACACTCTGAGGACACACTGAGGACACACACTGAGGACACACTGAGGCCACACACTGAGGACACACTGAGGCCACACACTGAGGACACACACTGAGGACACACTGAGGACACACACTGAGGACACACACTGAGGACACACACTGAGGACACACTCTGAGGACACACACTGAGGACACACTGAGGACACACTGAGGACACACACTGAGGACACACTGAGGACACACACTGAGGACACACACTGAGGACACACACTGAGGACACACACTGAGGACACACTCTGAGGACACACTGAGGACACACACTGAGGACACACACTCTGAGGGCACACTGAGGACACACTGTGAGGACACACTCTGAGGACACACTGAGGACACTGTGAGGACACTGAGGACACACACTGAGGACACACACTCTGAGGACACACTGTAAGGACACACTCTGAGGACTTGGTTTTTGTTAGCGTTGGGTGTTAGTGGCCTCTTGCCAATAACAGATGCTAGCATTAGGTGGCCTCAGCCGGAGCTCTACGTCATGCACATCACGGGGCCCACAGGTGGGAGTACCTGATCGCTGGAACTCCTGCAGTTGGCCAGGAGGGAGGCAATGTCAACCAGAGGCAGGGGCTCTGTGGACACAGCTCACAGGTGGGCCCAGTCACCAGCCGTTCTAAGCCTCGCCAGGTGGGCACCAGTGCCCACACATGCAGCTGTACCTTGGTCTTGACTGGTTAGAAGCCTCTGTGCTCTGTCATACCTACTGCAGACTGGGTGCCTGTAGCCAGAGCCATCGCCCAGCTTGTGGTCCTGCTGGCCTGTGGTCAAGGGCCTGTGGCAAGGAAGCCTTCGTCCCTGCCCTCAGATGGGCATTCCTCATTGGGCCCTCATGTGGTTGCCTCCTCTTGAGGACCCCCTCCGTGGCCTCGTCTGACCCTGGCTACTTCCAAGGGCCTGGCCCTGAACTCTAGGTCCCTGGGACCCTCGCTCTACAGCACCCACTGCACCTTCAAAGGCTGCCAGGACAGGCCACGGCACAGCTCAGCTCCCTCTTTTTTTTTTTTTTTAAGATTTATTTATTTTTATTGCAAAATCAGATATACAGAGAGAAAGCTCTTCCATCTGATGATTCTCTTCCCAAGCAGCTGCATTGGCTGGAACCTAGCCAATCTAAAGCCAGGAATTTGGAGCCTATTCTGGGTCTCCCATGCAGGTGCAGGGTCCCAAGGCTTTGGGCCATCCTTGACTGCTTTCTCGGGTCACAAATAGGGAGCTGGGTGGGAAGTAGGGCTGCCGGGATTAGAACCTGCACCCATAAGGGATCCCGGTGTGTTCAGGGTGAGGACTTTAGCCACTAGGCTACCACACCGGGCCCCTATTTTTAAGATTTAGTTATATAGGAAAGATAGATTTACAGAGAGGAGGAGAAACAGAGAAGGTCTTCCATCCACTGTTGACCCTCCAAATGGCTGCAATGGTCAGAGCTGATCCTGTCCAAAGCCAGGAGCCCGGAGCTTCTGGCTTCAGATGTTACAGACAAGACAGATCTTCCTTCTGCTTGTTTACTCCCAGATGATTGGGACAGCTGGAGCTGAGCCCTTCCAGGTCTCCCTCATGGGTGCCGAGGCATTGGGCCATCCTTCACTGCTTTCCCAGGTCACAGGCAGAGAGCTGGATGGGAAGTGGAGCAGCCGGGACTCAAACCTGCACCCACATGGCATTCTGGTGCTGTAGACAGAGGCTCAGCTCCTTACAGGAAAGGGCCTTGAGTGGAGGCTCATGGCCGGCAACCTTACTGGCTGTCCCCAGAGGCTGACCCAGAAACGTTCACCTTGCCTCCCTGTCACTCCAGGTTCCTGCAGTCCTCCCCCGCTGGGCCTAAAGGCGACCCTGCTGAGGAAGCTGCACACTGGCTGGGGCCACCTCTCCTCCCCCTCAGGGGAAGGGGTTCCAGCAGGAGGCTCGCCTTTCTATCCCCAGAGCTCATGAACCTTGTGTCGGGGCTGCTGCATCCTGTCCCCCAGCGGCGCACCACCTTGGAGAAGCTGGTGACAGACCCATGGGTGACACAGCCAGTGAACCTCACAGACTACACATGGGAAGAAGTATGTCACCTGAACAAGCCAGGTGAGCCCTCCCTGTGGTGCCACGCTGCCTTGCTGGCCCGGGCCTGTGTGGCTGGGCTGCCTTCAGCCATCCCTTCTGGCCACCGCTGGCGGGGAGCCCAGTGCCTGCAGTGCCCATGTGTAAGGTGGCTGCAGGCGCTGCTCTGAGCTGGCTCAGTCTTGGCTCTCCAGATCTGGATGATTGCTGGGTGCAATGTTGCGGGCCCTGGGTGTGGGGTCCCTTAGCACCCCAACAGGACCTGCGTCCCCACAGAGCTGCCTGGTGGGGGAGGGCCTTGTGCTGTGGCCACATGATGCCACTGCTTCTATCCTCAGGAGACGGAGTCCTGTCGCCTGGAAGCCCAGAGAGCAGGAGCCCGAGTGAGGTGGGGCCAGTGCCCACTGCCCCCGCTGCCCTGAGGGAGGCTCCCAGTGGCCAGCGCATGGCCACCACCCCACCTCGCTGAGCACCCCAAGAGTGGCATGCTGCTCCTCTCAGACAATCCTCTGGCTCCCGGACTCTTGCATCGGGAGCAAGTAATTTCTCCAGAGTTGGAGAGCTTTAAAATAACAACCTTCCACAGCCTGTGTGCCAGTGTGGTGGGTGCTGCAGTGTTGAAGGTGCATAAAACCCACTCGGATTGTTTCCCATAACCTGTAACAGGCGTGTGGTGTCTGATTCTTTTCTGCGATTGGAAAGGGCTTTGACCCTGTGATGGTTGTGAGGAGGGTTTACGACTTGCATGTCTGCCTGCGCATGTGCTCACACGGGCCGCATGCTCCCCTGAGCCTCTTCTGGATGACACTGGTGAGCCTGATGGCCTCTGTTTCTCCAGTGGTTTCCACAAGGTTGCGTCCATTCCCCTGGCTTGGGTTGTGACTCGCCATGCTGGGCTCCCGGTTTCCATGTTTTACGCTGGGCTGTCCCACTTACCCAGCACACAGCCTCCTGTTTGTACATAGCTTGCGGGGCCTGGGGCCACTTCTCAGGACTCTGCTGCTGGTCTCTGCACACTCCCACAGCCAGCGCCCTCTGCCTGTGTCTGCTCAGGTCCGCCTTAATGCTGCTGCTCCAGTCTGGCCGCTAGCTTCTGTTCAGCCTGTGTGTTCAAGGGCTGCAGTGGGCAAGCGTGGGACAATAGGGTGAATACAGAAACCAACACCCTGCCCTTCCTGGGAGCAGCCAGACTGTTTCTGCAGCTTCCTGAGCTCCTGCCCAGGCCCCTGGGAGCTGCCTGCACCTGTACCCGTCAGGGCTGGCAAGCTGTTGGCTTGTGTCATGTTGCCAGGAGTGACTGCCGTGTGTGTGAGGGTATATATTGGGTATGTTTATATATGTATGTTTGTCCATGTTTATGTGTGGGAGGTGTACATAAGGGTATATGGGTATGTATTTGGATATAAGGGTGTATATGTATTTGTGCTGAGGCTAGAGAAGGGTGTGTGGAGATAAAGAGAAAAGATGGATCCCCAGGATTTCAGGATCATAATGGACCATGCAAGAAAGCTGTCCCCTCGCACGGACTTTATGTCACGATCAAGTGGGTGTTTCCAAAGCTAATTCTGCCGTTTGTTTCACCTTAAGGCAGGACGTTATCCATTCTGACCATCAGTCGGGGAGTTCTCAATAGATAATAGACAATATCAGTCAGAAACCCAGGCCTGCTACCTTCCTCATCCTACGACTTTATCTTATCCGCTAGAGGAGAAGACGCATCACAGAAGGAAACCTAAAGATCATAGACAACCGTAAATACAGATTCCCACCACAACCACGGGCCTAACAACCCTACATTAGTCAAAGCACGTTGTACAAATGTTAGCGTAAACATTCTATGGTCAAAGGGGGCAGTAGGAGTTGTTAAAAGACTTTACCAAGCCCATATCAGCAACAACGCCCAGGCTCACATTGGTTGTGGAGACCAACTCGCAGGGGCAAACAGCAATGCCTAAATAGATTACAGAATTCTCAGTGGGCGGCCAGGTGTCCATGCAGAGTGTGAGTGGCTTGAGGTGGCTGGAGAGACCTCATGGCCTTGTCAGCAGGGGAGTGGTTCTCTTCATACCTTTGCGTCATCCACACCCACTGCACAGACCCCAGCGTATTTGTGTATGTGCATGTGTGTGCATCTGTGGTGTGTATATGTATTTATAAGGTTTATGTGTATTACATATCTACGTGTGGGGTGTATGTGTGTTTTGTACGTTGGATATGATTAATGTTTGCTGAGTGTATATGTGTGTGAAGGATGTGTGTTTGCATATCTGTATATCACTTAGGTGTATGTGGAGGGTGCATGTCACATTTTGTGTATTATATGTGTGTGTGCATGTGTATATGTTATGTGTATGTGTGAGTGCACGGACTGGGGAGGGGTGCTCTCCCACATCAGGTGCGCAGTGGGAATGCAGGGAGTGACGTAGTTCCCTCAGCTCCCAAAACGGCCTTCAGGGACACCCAGGGCAGAGGGCAGGGCGGTCAGCGGGCACCCAGCACGGCCGTCAGGGAAGCTCAGGGCAGAGGGCAGCGCGGTCAGCGGGCACCCAGGGCAGAGGGCAGCGCGGTTAGCGATCGGGGAGAGCGGACACCCAGCACGGCCATCAGGGACGCCCAGGCAGAGGGCAGGGTGATGAGTGGGCGGCTGGCCAAGCATGCCGAGGGCTGCGGGGAGGTACGCGGCCACGGTCGCTCCGAGGGGTGCCGAGGACCCGGGGAGCCGGCGATGACCCGTCCTGCCACAGGACAACGGCATCTAGAACGCAATCTCGCTGTCATGTGCCCGGCCGAGCGGGAGCCAACCGGAAGCCAGGCAGCGGAATGACCGGAAGGGGCGGGCCAGGAAGCCTCCGCTTCCGGCGTGTGGACGGGATGGCGGCGGCGCTGGGCAGGAAGGTTCGGCGCACGGGCCGCTGCGGGCGGGGCGGCGTGCGGGGCCGGCGGGCCGGGCTGACGTTGTGGTGCTTGGCTCCTGCAGGTCCTGGCCCTGGCCGCCGTGGCCGGGCGCCCGCCGGCTGCCCGGCTGCACAGCCCGCCCGCCGGCCCCGAGGACGTCCGCGGCTCGCTGCTGGCCATGGGCTTCCGCGAGGCCGGCGTGCGCCAGCTGCTCCGCCTGCAGCCGGACGCCGGCCCGCGGCTGCTGGATGTGCTGGCCGAGCTGCTGCTGCTGGGCCTGCGTCCCGAGCCCGTGTGCGCGGCCGTGCGGAGGAGGCCCTGCCTGCTGGAGCTGCCCGTGGCGCGCGTGCGGCAGCGCTGCGCCTACCTGCGCCGGCTCGGGCTGGGAGAAGGTAGCGGGCCGCGAGGGAGGGAGGAGGGCACCCCGGTGGACGTGGGCCGTCCTCGGTTGCTGCTTTCCCAGGCAGCCTGGCAGGGAGCTGGTGGGAAGAGGCGCCCGAATGGGATGCTGGCACTGCAGGTGGCACGGCCGGGTACTGCGACCACCAGCCTGGTTCTCTCAGCTCCCCACAGCAGGTCACACACCTCGGGGCTCGGCGGTGTCGGGGTAGGGAGCCAAGGCTGCCAGGTCCTCATGCATCGAGGAGGGGGAGGATTTCAGATTGTCTCTGGGCCTCCTGAGAGAGCCTTGAATGGGTGTCGTCTAACTACTGGACCCGTTAAAGTTTTCATTCATTCTAAAGTTTTCATTCTAGTTGAGGTAAGCGTGTTGCCATGTTGGTAGAAAGCCTCGCCCCAGAGGGCGGCAGCGTCGCAGCGCACAGGGTCTCGGAATGGGGCCTCTTTCCCTCAGAGTGCCCTAGTTTGGGTCAAATGCAGGCTTACCTGGCCACGAGACGGTGCACAGCGGCTTGGAGAGTGTTGTTGCTCTCGCCCCTGTGGCTCCCACGGGCTACTCTCCAGGCGGGGCAGGCCCCCGGGGCTCCGCGTGTTGGTTGTGGGTGTTCCCATGACTGCTGTCACAGTGGAGGCCTGGAGCAGGAAGGAAGGGAAGCCAGGGAAAGGCCAGGGTGTAGGGAGGGCTGGGTGGGGGGCCTGAGGCCAAGGGGAGATGGTTATTTCCTGCTTCTCAGAAGACACATCTGCGATTGGCACTTGTTCATTTTTGAAATGCTGACTTAAAATGGATATAGCCACCCCTTGGGGTGCTGGAATATTCTGAGATTTGTCCTTGCCTGCTTGCATCTCAGGGAAGCTGGAGAGGGTCCTTCGCTGCTGCCCAGAGGTCTTCACCATGCGCCAGCAGCACCTGGAGCGTCTTGTCGGCGTCCTTAGGGACAAGTGCCTTTTCACAGCCCAGCAGGTAGCTGAGATCCTGTACCGGTGTCCCCAGGTTCTTCAGGAGGGTCCTGATGAACTGGAATACAAGTTCCAGGTAAGGATGACTGAGGGGTGCTGAGGGCAGCTGTGCGTGGCCGGGTCGGGAGCTTGGGGCGTCTCCTGCTCCCGTGGATGGTCCAGGTCTCCGTGCTGTCTGCACATCCAGATGGAAGCATGACCTTTCCGTGGTCCAGATGCAGGTGGGGAATTACACGCGCAGTCGGCAGCTCTAAAGCCGCAGACGCCTTCCTGCCTTGACTGACAGCTGATCTGTTCAGCAGCAATCATGCTAACTTGTGTGTCAGATATTTTCTGAAATTTTTCCCCTGTTGTTTCCAAACTCAAAAATTTTCTTGCCCCATATGAAGAAAAACAGATCCCATCCCTGCTGTTCCTTCACACTTCCTGTGTTTTCCTAAGATGAGCAGAGATGCTCTGAGAGCTGCCAGTCCTCCTGTCGGGGCTGTGGCCACTGGCATGGTGCCCCACTGGGCTCTGAGGGGTTAGATGCCCTAGGAGCTGCCAGCCCTCCCGTCGGGGCTGCACTGGTATGGTGCCCTGAGGTGCTCTGTGAGTGGTTAGATGCCCTAGGAGCTGCCAGCCCTCCTGTTGGGGCTGCACTGGCACGGGTGCCCCGCGGTGCTGAGTCAGGCAGCACTCGTTTTAGGCTGTGGTGTGGTGGGTTTCGGGGTCTGCTGCTGGCTCCTGAGCATGCTTGTGTTTGCAGTATGGGTACTTCAGGATGGGAGTGAAGCATGTGGATGTGGTGAGGACTGAGTTCCTGCGACACCCCATCACCAGGATCCGACAGAGACACACGTTCCTTGAGCGCCTGGGACGCTACCAGACCCCTGATAAGAAGGGGCAGACGCAGATCCCCAACCCACTGCTCAGGAGCGTCCTCGGTGTACCAGAGGCCGAGTTCTTGTCCCGCATCGCCTGTTCTTCTCCTGAGGAGTTTGAGGTGTTCAAGAAACTCCTGGCTCGGGAGGAGGAGGAGAAACCTGTGTGCGGGCTGGTGGAGGAGCAGGAGGAAGAGGAGGAGCAGGAGCAGCAGTGATGGAAGAATGCATTCGTGTTTGGGCGCTCCACTTGGGTCCTGTCAGGTATTTTTAAGTCTGAAGCCAGCCCTTTGTTGAAAAGGTGGCAGATGACCTGAGGAGGTGTGTTAGTGTGAGCTGTGGGTAGGGTCGGCGGGGGGGTGGCGTGCTCACCCCCCATAATAAAAGACACTGCCTGGAGCGTCTGTGCTGGGCTTGGTTTCATTTTCCCTCTGTTGAATTACTTCTGTGAACTGGAGGGGATGGATTCTTCTAGCTCAAGACGGAGCCTGCCCTTGCTTCTCGTGATAAAGATGCCATGACGGGTTTCATACGTCACAGTCTTTACTTAACAGAAACAAGTAGCAGATTCTCTACAGAAATACTCAGAGGGCAGGCCCTTCCTGTTGGGGCACGTGATTTCTGTGGCACCTGCTGGACAGCCTGGGCTATCTAGCCCTGTCCAGCTAGATGCAGCTGACAGCTGTCCACTTTGTGCATTCCCTGAAGGCCAGAGAACACAGGCTCCTGGGCAGGCTGCGGGCTTGGCCCTCACCTAGGCACCCAGCAAGAGCGCAGAGCTGGAGGAAGTGCTAGGAGTGGGCAGAGAGGAAGGTGGTATGGGAGGCCTGACTACGACCCCAATGTTGTGAGCTCTCTGTGGGGTCTTGAACAGATATGTCCTAGAATGTTCTAGTCACCATGGACAGAGTTCCCCTCCCATCTGGTGAGCGGCGGTCAGGGATGCTGTCAGATCTACCACAATGCCAGTAAGAGAGGTGCAGCCGGTCATGACTGCATGTGACCCACGTCAGGTGACCGGGGGCTCTTCTGTCCTATGTGTTTAGGAGGTTCCTGCCTGGGCACCCCTCAGGAGGGCTGAGCAGGAGCTTGGGGCAGCTGTTGGGGGGCTCTCCCACTCGTGGTCAGTGACAGCAGCGGGAGGAGCTGGCGGTCAGAGAGGTACCCAGGTTGGTGGGCCCTGGGTGGGGCTGTGTGTCTTAGAGGAGGGGGCATCTTGGCCCTCTGCCCTGGCCGTGGGCCAGGCTGCAGTGACTAGGTTATTGCTATGTGCTGGTGTTGTTACACGTCACTGTGCCTGTGAGCCCCCTAGGCAGAGTTGGCGCCTGTGCCTGGTTCACCCCAGCTCCTTGGGCTTATGCTGGCTCTTCTGGGACAGGCAGGGAGCTAGCTGTGGTCCTGGCTGTATGCTGCTCTCTGGCCTTTCCCTGCACTGGTCTGGGTATCTGGAAAGCAGGCACCATCAGGCGTGGGTGGCACCTTTGGGTGGTGCCTTGGGATGTTGGACAGTGAGCTCAGCTTCCCTCCACATGGGAGACTCCTTTCTGATGTGTAGTTTACGAGACTCAAAGACAGGTGGTCACAGCACTATGAGGAGCTCAGCTATCCTCAGGGTGCCCTTGACCACTGGCCTGTGGAAGGAGGGGCGTCCGTGGGGGTGGCCGCGCCACGGCTCTCAGATACGCTGCATCAATGTACTTGTGGTGGCAGGCTCCCTGCATCCGTGTGTGAGACCCTCGGAGCTCTGTCCCCTGTTCTCGGGGTTCTCAGAGATGTTCTCTCTGAAGATGACAAACTGCATAATACACAGATGTATGCACACCGAACTTTAATCAAAATAGACTGACTCTCCAGGGAATGTCCACCTAGAGAGGATGCCCTCCACAATGCCAGGTGCAGCCACTCGGGGTTCCGCTCAGCCTGTGAGGCTGTGACAGGCTTCTTGTGACTTGCCTGGAGGGTGCACACTGAACTGTGCGCTCTGTCACAGAATCCCACCCCCATCTCTGCCGCAGTCAGACTTGTCAGGAGCCCTTGCCGCTTGCTGCAGGGGCCTCAGAGGCCTCAGTCCACTGGCGCTCGGTGGGCCTGTGTCCGCACACAGCTTCCTTCATGTGGAGAGCAGAGCCTCACCGGGCACAACCACACGCATCCACTCCTGGGACTTGGTAGTGGCCATGCTGTGGCCACGCTGCAAAAGCAGTCAGGCCATTTCACAGAGACTGGTCTGCAGGGTCCAGGGTGTTCACTGTCCAGCCCTCCACAGAAAAGCTGCCAAGCCCCGGGGTGTCAAAAAGGAGCTCAGCTTCTCCAAGTGGTCCCTGTGGGGGTGGCCAGCACATGTAGGCAAGGGGAATGGGGCCGGAAGGCTGCGCATGTTACCTCTCGGGGCCTCTGCCCGGCGGCCTACGGGCTTCCTGAGAGCTGTGGTGGCCTCCTGAGTGGCATCGGCCCCATGGGCCGTGGGACCTGCGGGAGATCCCAGGGTGGGCTGGCATGGCTGGCTGCAGCTGGACCCTCGCTGCCTGAGGTGTCCTCTCTGACCCAGTGTGTAGAGCCCGTCTTCCGGGGCTGCAGGCACCTGGAGGTTGGAGCGACGAGAGCATCCTGAGGCCTTGGAGGGAGACAGGGAAGCCTGGGACAGTGGCGACCATCACCACCAACTCCTGTCCTACCCTTGCTCGCCTCCTGGGGCATTTGTTGCTCTAAGCAGAGGGAGGAGTGCAGTGAGTTGTGCACGGGCCGCTGCCCGCACCTCCCAGCCCCGTGCTGAGAGCTCGGACCCTGCCCCCACTTCCCCTGAAAGCGCCTTTGCTTCTGGTGGTCTTTGAGTAACATAATGATATGTCTGCTTCCTTTTCTTGAAGTTCCTGTGTCCTGTGGGCGTGGGGTGAGGACTTGGGGTTCCGTGTGCTGTGGTGAGGACTTGGGGTTCCCGTGTCCTGTGGGTGTGTCCTGTGGTTAGGACTTGGGGTTCCTGTGTCCTGTGGGCGTGTGGTGAGGACTTGGGGTTCCCATGATCTGTGGGCGTGTGGTGAGGACTTGGGGTTCCCATGTCCGTGTGGATCTCCTACTGAGGGAGATACCTGTGTACCTGCCTGCCCCCCGAGCCTCGCCCCCCTGCGGCCATGCCTGTGTTTGCTGCTGATGGGACCAGGGCCTCTGCAGGTGGCTCTGGGACGTGTGGCCTGAAGTCTGACAAGCAGCACCCCTGGAGCCCGTGCAGTGGGCCCGGATGCAGCTGGCCCGGAGGCCTGGCAGGGACATACCTTAAGTGCCTTCAGTGTTTGTGCCTTTGTTTCCTGAAATGGAGATGGTAGGTTAATGAGACCTTGAACCCTACTGCCCCCTCTGCCCAGACTGCTGCCCTGCTGTCTGGGAGAGCTCACACACACACAGTGCAGGCCCCACTACCAGCCCCATGCCTCCCTACTGCTGTCTGGGTGAGCTCACACACACACATGCACACACATGGCCAGCGTGAGCACCAGTTCTGTGCTTCCTGACTGCGTGCACGCACACCACACGTGTACACACATGCACACAGTTGCTTAGCCAAGTAGGACCACCCTTGTGAGCAGACACCTCGCTCAGCCTGAAGGCCTGCAGCCCCCACAGCCCTCCCCAGGGTGACCTGGCCCATTACCCTGCAGCCTACATGCAGGAGGCAGCGGCCTCGTCGGGGCGGCACCGGGCTGAGGGCTGCGTGCGGCTTGGGCTCGCGCATCTCTCCTGGAAGCAGATGTCGGGGTGCACCTTGTAGACTCTCTTGTACCTGCAGGCACAGGAAGCACACAGAGCTGTCCCAGAGCTCAGGGAGGCGACAGTGCCGAGGACGAGGCCCTTCTCTTACTGAGGGTGCACACGGCCACCCAGCACAGTGTCCTGGGCAGGGACAACGTCCCTCCTGTGTGCTGTGAATGTAGAGGCCAGCAGGCAGGGCCCACCTCTGTACAGGCTGCTCGGACCCTCGGTGAGGGCTGCGGCAGGAGCTGGGTGAGCAGCAGGCAACAGGCCGTGACTGATTCAGATACTGGGAAGCAGCCGAGGGGAGCTGGAGGTCACCCCAGGGGCCAAGTGGAGGAGGCTCTTGCAGTAACTGGCTGTGTCACAGAGACCCCAAAAGGTTCATGCGTGGGAGTGATGGGATTAATTCCAAGGCTGGGCTGCCTGAAGACTGCCCTGAACATGCTGAGAAGGACTCACCTGCACGCGAGACTCTGCCTCACTGGGGAAAATGCTTGAGTACCTAAAAATCCATTGCTTCAGCACTGGAATCCTGTCCAGCATCCCACTAAACGTTGTAGGACATTTACAGAATCACCATGCAGAACAGAGTAACCTGGGCCCCATATCCTGGAGAACCAGCTGGGACATTGACGGCAGGCGTTTATCAGAGTTAAGATCACTGACCTAAGCAAAGAAGTGACTGTGACGTAGAGAGATGGCAGACCCGCGGGAGAAGTGTGGGGGTGCGCAGTGGGAGTGGGGCGCATGGCCAGGTTGTGCTGCTTTGCACAAGAAAGGTGAATGACCTGGAACACTTTGCCAGACAAGTTTCCAAAAACGAAAGCGTGAGTAGAGCGAGCAGCGGTGTCTTGTGGGGCTGGAGTGCCCGAAGGAGAAGATGCAGGGACGCACACCTGAGTGCGATGCAACGAGGCCCACATTCCCCAAGTGTGAACTAAGCCAGCGCCAAGAAGTGAGTGAGTGCCAGAGAATATAAAGAGCTGCAGGGATGCAGAGCATAGGAGGACAGTAAAGAGGAGGATGGATGGCCTGGGGTGGAGGCCTTGCCCAAGAGGAGACAGAAGCAGGAGGGACGTGGCCCACTGGCACGCAGACCAGGAAGCAGGAGGGCTCAAGGCAGAGGATGAAGGTGGTGACTGTCATCTGCTTTGAGCTAATGCAGTGGGTGAAGCTGCCACTCGGGAATGCTCCCTCAGTCCCAGCTGTTCTACTGAGCAGCTTCCTGCTCCTGCACTCTGGGCCACAGGGGAGGCGTGGGTGGAGCTCGGGGCTCAGCCCTGGCTGCAGACAGGGATGGAAGGCCAGTCGTGCTGACCTTTCACACCAGGCAGCCGGTCAAGCTATGGCTGCTGTGCTTCTGACCCACTTTACTGCTCATGCTCCTGAGCAGGCCATGGGAGGGGGTCTGGGTATGTCAGTGCAGCTGCCTGGGAGACCGGACGGGGTGCCTGGCCCAGGCCTGGCTCTGCAGGCCTACAGAGGGAGCCAGCAGCTGGAAGATGCTTCCTCTGTTACTCTGTCTCTTGAAGGAGTGAATGGATTTATAAAATTAAGTTTTATTTGCTTATTTTATTAAAAGATTTGTTTTTATTGGAAAGTCAGATATACAAGAGAGGAGGAGAGACAGAGAGGAAGATCTTCCATCTTGATTCACTCCCCAAGTGGCTGCAATGCCTGGAGTTGCACCAGTCTGAAGCCAGGAGCCCGGAGCCTCTTCTGGGTCTCCCATGTGGGTGCAGGGTCCCAAGGCTTTGGGCTGTCCTCGACTGCTTTCCCAGGCCACGAGTCAGGGAGCTGGATGGGAAGCGGGGCTCCCGGGACATGAACCGGTGTGCATATGGAATTCTGGCGCGTGCAAGGTAAGGACTTTAGCTACTAGGCTACTGTGCCAGGCCCAATAACAAGTCTTTAAAAACATTTTCAGTGTAAAAATTTTGAAATCTATGCTTTAAGATTTATTTTTATTTGAAAGGCAGATCCACTGGTTTACTTCCCAGATGGTTGGGACAGCTGGAGCTGAGCCCTTCCAGGTCTCCCTCATGGGTGCAGGCTCCCAAGTACTTGGGTCATCCTCTGCTGATTGCCCAGGACATGAGCAGGGAGCTGGATGGCAAGTGGAGCAGCTGGGACACAAACTGGCACCCATAGGAGATGGGAGCTCCTCAGGTACCAGCCCCCATACACAGGTTTTTTTTTTTTTTCATAATATGTTACTTCCTGTGAGTTTTAAAATAACCCCATATAGTTAGTCAATGAATTGTGGGGATAAAATGGAATCCTAAACTATAATTCAAAATTGGGAAAAGTGGAGAGGAGCAGATAGGACAGACTGAGCAGAGCTAGCAGTGTGGTGGCTGGAGCGCAGCCACATCGGGTGCTCAATGCTGTCCAGTAAGAAGGCTATTGGGCAAAGGGCTGCAGTGGGGAGGGCATTCCCTGTCGCGGACTTGGTGGGTGTCTGGCATCCATGCACCTGGCACTCAGCGCAGGTACCACCACAGGCCGCACTGTGGCAAGCCGTAATACATGCAGCTGCTGTGCAGGGCAGGAGCAAGCCTGGCTTCCCACCCCACAGCTCTGAGGGCGTCCAAGGTCTGGGCTTCAGACCCTCAGTAGCTCCCACTTGGAAGAGAGGAACACCCCCGTCCTGGTGTGCCCGGCCCTGTGGACGCCCCACACCACTTCCCCTGCTCACTCAGCTCCAGCCCTGCTGGCCCCAGGCTGACCCATGGGTGGCCGGCCTTCGTATTGGGTGCCAAGGTATGGAATGTTCTTCCCTCAGGCACCCTCCTTCACAATGTGCTGTGCCCCTCCCCATCCTCCAGTGCTGGCCTGCCTTCCCCGGTCTCCTTCTGGCACTGTCACGTGCTGTGCCACCAGGCAAAGCGCTGCCCACTGCAGGACTGACTGGAGTCAGCAAGAGCCCAAGGACAAACTGATTTCCTGCACATGGGGAAACTAAAGCATGAATGACTACAGTTAACCCAGAACTCATGGCAGAGCTGTTTGCCCGGGGCCCCAGAAGAGACAGGAAGGTAATGTCCTGGGGTCTGTCCACAAGCCCCAGACCTCAGAGTGGGCCAGGAGCGAGGAGGGCAGGCAGCAGGCCCAGGCTCCCGCATGGGTGGCTCCTGAGGCGGCACCCCTCCTCAGCTCCATGCCTAGGCTCCCCCGGGTGGGCGACTCCCCTCCCCAGCTCCAGAGAGGGACCACTTACACGTGATGGCAGACGCCTCCCTCCCAGACCGGAACTGACTTGGTCTCTGAGAAGAGCCGGGTGCAGGGCCGGGGCACCTTCCTGCAGGCTGTGCACGGAGAGAGCACTCGCGGCTGCTCCCAGCCAGGTCCTCAGGAGCAGGGG
Source organism: Ochotona curzoniae (assembly GCF_017591425.1). Taxonomy (NCBI): domain Eukaryota; kingdom Metazoa; phylum Chordata; class Mammalia; order Lagomorpha; family Ochotonidae; genus Ochotona; species Ochotona curzoniae. The sequence continues at coordinate 6,110,167 of NW_024465405.1, read as the reverse complement.
TTGGGGGAGCCTAGGGTCCCCAGGGCTGTCCTTCCTGTGTCCCACTCCTTCCTCCCCTCTCTCCTTCCCTCGTGCCATGTAGATGCCGCACTGCCCACTGCTACCTATAACAGGCTGAGACAGAGGCGAGGCTCCGAGCCGACGCTCTTGCAGCTCTGCCTGGTCCCACATCGCCCCATGGCCTGACTGCATTGGGACAGGGCCTAGGGCAAGCCTTGAATAGCAGCTGGTCCCAATGTACTGAGCTCACAGCACCTCTGACCCTGGTCCCTCTCACTCAGCTCACAACACTTCTGACCCTGGTCCCACTCACCTAGCTCGCAGTGTCTGCCCTTGAACCCTGGTGCACAGTCACAGCTGTAAGTTTCAGCACCTGGCACACAGGTCCCTCCGTTGTGACAAGGGTTTTCTGAGCAGTTCCTGGGGGTGTCTGGAAATGGAGGCCACAGGACATTAGTTGCTGGGCCTTGGGGAACCTGCTTCCTCTCCACAGCAGCACCTCACACACTGCCAGGGGGCAGGCTCTCCCCTTCCCCCCCACATCTGCAAGTTGTGGACCCTTATTGTTTCTTTCACTTAGTTTTTTTGTTAAGAGAACTGCAGTCATTTGGGACTTATGAACATTGAAGAGCCAGAAGGGAGCCTCACTCAGCAGACCTGTACTGAGAACTCCGCCCACGCCGGCCAAGGGCTTCCCCAAGGGCCAGGCCTCCTGTCCCTTCCCTGCGCTCTGCCCCTCTGGCTCCCCTCCCTCCTTCCCCCATGGGCCTCTTCTCTGTCCCTGCCCCCACTACCCCGGCTCCTTGGCTTCCTGTAGGCTTTACGAACTTCAGGGAGTTTTCAGTGTCAGTTGTGGAGACTCCAATTGTCTCTCTGTGTTGAATTCCCAGGCAGCTCACAGGTGCCACTCGCTGGTGTCTGGCACCCGGGGCAGTGTCCTATGCATCCATGTGCTGCGACAGAGACCGAAGTACACTGGGGGCAGTATGCCGTGTGTCCACATGTGTAACTAGAGACTGGAGTACACTGGTGGGCAGCGTCTCCCATGTCCACCTAAGCCCAGATGAGCAGTGGTGCTGGTGTCCTGTCCATGCATAACTGGGCTCCCACAGGCCTCAGCTCTGAGCTGTGGGCTGGTCTGACTCCGGCCCTGGCTCTGTCGGCCCCCCTAACTCCACACCCGCTCCCTAAGCTGCTTTTCCTTGTGAAGCACTCTGAGAAGCAGTCACTGTCGTCCTTACGGGGAGCCAGTGCAGTGACGCAGTGGGTGAAGCTGCCGTCTGCAATGCCAGTCTTTGTCTCCTAACGTGCAGGCTTTGTGTTTGGCTGGCTGGGAGGACCTGTTGTCTAGTGCCATGTGAGAGGAGCCAGTTCTGTCCTACTGTTGGGTCACGTGGTTCCTGGATGTTAGTCTGTGTTGGATGTCGTGGTCAGCGCTGTGTGGGAGGCTCTGGCATGCGCCTGTCTGCCCACACTGCCGGCCCTGTGATATGGAGTCAGTTCAGGCAACACGCAGGCAGCGTGGGTTTATTGGTGCCAGCAGGATTCTGAGCAGTCCTGTCTGTATTCCATGCCACACTGCTGGGGGAGCCTGGGTAAGTCCTGGCCCTGCCAAGCTGGATTCTGGCGCCCAAACTGTCGGACTCTGACCCGACCCTGATCCCTGTCCCTGGTAGCCGGCACTTCCACTCTGATGTGCTCCAGAAACCCCTCTCCTGGCAGCTGATGTGCTGGGAAGACAAGGCTTTACCCCGTGGACAGATCCCTCAAGGTGTGTGGGAACAGCTACTGCCGTGCCTGCACAGATCGCTGGCTGCTGGGGCACACGTGCATGTGTGACAGTTCACGCCTTCCAGCAGTGTGGGAGACACTGGCCACCTCACTTCCCGCTAGAGGGCAGTGCTGGGTTTGGTGGCCGAGCCTGGACTTACTCTCTGCGCCCTTGTTGCTGTTCTCTTGGAGCAGAAGGGCCAGGCGGGCCTGTTCGGGAGCAGCCTCTGCGTTCCTGGGTGGCACTGCAGTGGTGGGTTCTGCAAAAGCCAGACGGTGAGCGTGCCCAGGCTGTGTCATTGAGCTGTTTCTCTAGCTCAGGGTGCAGGGGCAAGGACCCCACTTGCCTCTGGGTGCCTATGGCCCAGCGCCACCCTCAGCCCAGGCTTGCGACTCTGTCCTTGGGGAGGCTCCGTCCTCGGCTCCCTCCGGGTCCTGCTTTCAGGAGGGGCAGTGACGCTCCCTCCTCCAGGCCGGTGTTTCTCGGCAATTATAGCTACAGTTGCCACTCCCTTCTCTTCCCCATGCCCTGCTGGCAGCCTTGACGCCCACCTCCCCACTCCCTACCTGGCTGTGCGGGATATGAGGTCAGTATTGCTAAACTGGAGGTTGGGCTTGCTGTGGGGGTCCCAGGGGAAGGGTGAGGACTGTGGCTGGGGCTCCAGGCTGCATCCCAGGAGAGGCTGCCCCTCCCTGGTAGGTCCCTTCCTGTGGCCTTGGTGCCACAGGACCAGTGACACTCTGCTGCCTAGGCCTGGCAGGACCAGAGCTGAGCCCCTGCTTCGGCCATGCCTGCCTGACTCCTGGTCCTCCTGCTCGCCTGGCAGCCTGGGCGGGGCTCTGTGCTGAACATAGGCTGAGTGGCAGGCCCAGCTGCAGCCTGCCTCACGCCTGTCACATTTCTGCCCTTCTCTTACGGACAAAGGGAAGGCTCCTTGAGCCCACTGCTCCCACTGTGGACCCGGGAGCCCAGGGGCTGGGCATGGGGGTGTGTACACTCCCATGTTGGGACCAGGGCCCGCGTGAGGGGCAGAGGCCATTGGGGGGCACCAGATAGGCGCAGCGCTCACCTGCCTTGCTGAGTGAGTTGTGGAACCTGGAGCTCACTCTTGCTCTGCCGTCCACCAGCTCTGAGAACCTGCAGAGGCTGGAGGTCATCACAGGCGGTGCCACCTGGGTGCCAGGGCCACAGCAGGGGTACGTACCTGGGGAGCTGTGTGGGCTCCTCAGGGGCGCCACCATCACTGAGCAGCCGCAGCTCCGGCAGGCGCAGGGGAGGCCTATGTCTGAGTCCCCGTGGGTGGTGGCCGCCCTGGTGCCAGCGGCGTTCGGGGCTGTCCCTGGGGGCTGCAGAACATGAGGGGGAAACGGAGGGGCTACGGCCACTGGCCTGGGGCTGCCCCTGGCTCCTGTCTTTGCAACATTGGGTGGTCCCACTCACTGCTGAGGCAGGGTGTGCATGTTTGTCCCAGGTCCCCACCCACCGTGTCTTTGACTGGGTGCTCAGAGCCATTGCAGCAGCTCCGTGTGAGGGGCAGCGAGCTCTGCTCACTGCTGGAGCCCTGGACACCCTTTTAGCCATCTAGGACCTTGCCCACCCACCTGCCCGCCCTCACCACGTTGCTCTGTTGCACTGAATGAGCAGGGCAATAGGGCCCTGCCACCAGCCCTGCCCTCTGGGCCCTGTCCTTCCCACACTTGCCTCCTCCTCGCATCCTCCTGACTCCCAGACAGACCCTGCTCCCTAGCACATCACATGCACTAGGAGCCCTGCTGGCTCGTCTGAGCCACCCGTTCAAACCACCTCCCACCCCCCATGTGGCCCATTTGAACCACCCCTGCCCTGGCCCTGTGCCTGGACTGTCTGAACTGGCCCCTTCCCCTCCGTGGCCCTGCACATGGCCCATCTGAGCCATCCCTGCACCTGGGCCATCTGAGCTGGCCCCCCCTACTGCCTTGTCACCCCAGGCCTTGTCCCTTCAAGCCACCCCCTTCCCCCACCACCCTGCGAGTGGACCATCCAAGCCACCCTTGGTCCTGTGCTTGGCCCGTCCAAGCTGTCCCCTCCCTGATCCTGGGGGTGGTCCATCCGAGCCTCTTCTGAGCCACAGGTGCACCAGTCATGCTGGTCCTTCCTGCTGTCCCAGGCCAGTCCTGCCTGAGGCCTCCTGGCCACTCTCTCCCATGCCTAGGCTTGACTGCATGGTGCTACCTGCCCCTGGCTGCCCAGTTGGGGTGACACCCACCCTGTGTGGGATGCACTAGAGGCACAGGCGGGTTCTGATCATTAGAGCACTTGGACCCAGGGCCCGTACCCAAGCTGTGTGAGTCTGCGGGTCCCAGCAGAGCCCTCCCTCAGGAAGCAGGTGTGGATGTACTCACAGGTGATGATGTAGAGGTGTGTGGGGTCGCTGTGCAGCTGGCCCTGCTCTGAGCCCTGCACAGCCGTCACTGAAAGCTGGTACCGCCGCCCAGGCAGCAGGTCCCGCACCGTGTAGGAGGTCAGCTTCCCGTTGGGGACATAGCGGCTCTTGGTGCTCTGGCTGGTGGTCACGTTGATGACATAGGCTTCCAGAGAGGCGCCTGCAGTGGGGGCGTCCCAGACCACATGGGCAGAGGTGGCTGTGACCCTGGAGGCTGTCAGATTTGCTGGAGGCAGGGGCCCTGGACAGGCACATGGCAGGGGTCCTGTAAAGAGCACGGCTCGGGACAGCTGGAGAGGCCCCGTTGGAAGTCATAACCAGCATTAGGGACAGCAGTGTGGGCCCAGCAGACAAGGAAGGCGCACACACGTCCCTGCCCTGCCCTGGGGCTGGCTCAGCTGGTGAAATCCACAATTCCCCACCCTGAGAACCCTCCAGCCAACCTCCAGTGCTCGGCCCTCAGCACGGCCACGCGGCCACGCAGGCCTGCCCTGGGCCCCTGAGCGCGGCCACGCAGTCCTGCCCCAGGCATCAGTGGGCCCCTAGCTGAGTTCAGTTATCGCCATGTAGTCAATGCTTCAACTACAGCCCACTGCTCCCCTGTGTGCCAACCTCCTGCTGTGGTGGGTGGCACATGGGCTGGGTGCACCAGAGGATAGCTGAAGTAGACTGACAGTGTCCTGGACAGCAGGGCACACTTGGCCCAGCGCACTCCTGGGCCTGGCACTTTTGGGCAGCAGACCCATGGAGGAGCTGTCCAGAGCCTTGGGTGTCCCTGCCCGGGGTTCGGTGTCCCTAGTAGACTCGGCCCAGCCCCACCCGCAGGCCCCTTGCAGGCAGGCTCAGTGGAGGGGACCTCAGTGGAGGGGACCTCAGTGGAGGGGCCAGGCTGGGATTCTGGCCTCGTGAATGCTGGAGGGTGGGGCAGGGATACAGGGGCAGCACCCCTGGAAGGCAGGGGGCAGGGTCAGTGTCTTGAAAGGCAGTGGGGGTTCCGCACCCCAAGAGGTCCTGCTGTCCTACTCACGTGTCCACACGTGCACAGGTGCCGAGGCCAGGCTCTCGGTGGGGGGCTCCTCTCCCCCGAACCCGCTGAGGGTGGTCGCCTGGACTGTGTACCTCCTCCCCGGCAGCAGGGACCTGCGACAGCACATCAGCAAAGTGGCTAGGGTGAAAACGCCACAAAGTCAGGGCCGTGTTAGGCAGGAGTGGAGGATCCTGGGAAGCAAGGGGGTGGTTGTTGTCATTACACCCCCAGTTGGCTAGACAGTTGCCCCGGTAACCGGAGGAAGGAATTCTGACTGAGGCAGTGAAATGAGCCCTCCACCGATGAAGGGCGGAAGCGCCTGCTTCGGCTTCCGTGACAGGGGGTTTAAAGCCCCTCGCGTCTCTCTCCTGGTTTATTCCACTGTAGCCTCTCCTTCACGTCCTTCTGCTACACAGGGAAGGGAAGCCTGTGACTGAGTTCCCTGGAATAAAGGCATCTAAATTCTTTTCATATATCCGGCTGAAGTATTCGTTCCTTGGTGGAGGGTGAATCTACAGGGCTGGCACCTGCAGGCAGCCAGGAGCTGAGCCCCCAGGGACTGTGTCAGTTCAGTATTTTTTTTTTTTTTTAAGATTTACTTATTTTTATTTGAAAGGCAGATTTACAGAGAGAAGAGGCAAAGAGATCTTCCATGCACTAGTTCACTTCCCAAATGGCTGCAACAGCCAGAGTTGGGCTGGTCCAAAGCCAGGAGCCAGGAGCTTCTTCTGGGTCTCCCCTGTGGGCACAGGGTCCCAAGGCTTTGGGCTATCCTCTGCTGCTCTCCCAGGCCACAGGCAGGGAGCTGGATGGGAAGTGGAGTGGCTGGGACTTTGAACTGAAGCCCACATTGGATGGTGGTGCTGCAGACAACGGCTTCACCCCACTGCACTTCAGCACTGGACCTGTCAGTTCGGTTCTCCGCCCTGGGCTCACAGGAGGCAGGCTGGGTATTACCCACAGGGCAGGCCCACTGCTGCCTTCCTCTTCAGGGAGTGCAAAGGGCCACACCTCTCCCTCCTTCACACTTTTCCCACTTGGGGAACCACATGTTGAAAACAGGAAAACCCTCAGATGGCCAGATGGCCACAGAAAGACACAGGCTTGGGAAGGCCCGCAAGGACAGACAAGGCGCTAGGCCAAGGCCCAGCTGTGACACCTGCAGACCCATGGAGCACCTGGCCCAACCCTGGCTCTTGTGGACTTTCAGGGAGCGAACCAACATGTGGAAACGCTCTGTCTTTAAAGTAAGTAAAATGTTTAAACAGACAGAAGACCTGGGAAGACCCTAAGCAGATGCAGAGCTCTCCTGTTGAGTTTAAACATCCGCCTTCCAGCGGGGCTCACGGAGCCCTCATGGAGCTGGCCTGGTCGAGCTGGGCTTGGAAGGCACTGGAGCAACCATGTGCAAAGCTGAAGGGAAATCACCAAGAGAAACCCGGGAGGCAGCCCAGGGACCTGTGCTCAAAGTGGGGAGTGGCCCCCAAGCCCATCCTGCAGTGCCCACTTTCTAATGCTCCAGGGCACTGTGCTGCTGAGAGCACTGGGCAGGCCCTGCCAAGTCCCTGTCTGGTTGGTGAGCCCGTCAGCAAAGCCCTGCGTGCTGCAGCCTCAGCATTGCACACACAAGAGGCTCAGCTCTCCCCCAGCACCTCCTCTCCCAGCCCCTCCCCTCCCGCTCTCCCCCTCCCCGCCCCTCCCCTCCCCCCCCCAGTGGGACTCAGAACTACCTCTGGGTGGGGACCATCCTGCGGGATCCCTGGAGGGCTGTCCCTGTCCCCATCCAGCTTCCCAGCTGGCCATGTTACTGTCCCCTTGGCTGTGTCTACCTGTGCTGAGGCAGGCCTGGGACCCCCACGGTCTCCAGCAATGCCCCACAAGGGAAGCCAGGTGAAGCCACGCCTTACCCAAACGTGAGCCTTTCCACACTTCTGTCTGCCTCCATGGTCTGGGCCTCAAGAGTCTCGAGGTGCCGGATGGACACGCGGACCCTGCTGACGGTGGCGTGGTGGATGCGATGGAGAGCCCACCGCACCGAGATCGCACTGGCTGTCACGTTGGTGACCTCAAGGCCCTCCACAGGGCGGGGTCCTGGGGACAGGTGCTGCTCAGCCCTTGCCCCCTCCCCTGGCTGGCTCCTCCCAGCTGCGATTCAGACAAGGGCGACCACACTCACGCGTGTGGGCGAGCAGCATGGCTGGCCGGCTGATGTCGTTCTTGTTGTTGGCATTTCGCTTCACGGAGAAGACGGAGATGTTATAGGTTCGGCCAGCAGCCAGTGCCCGGAGCTGGTGAGTGGAGCGGCTGCCGTGCACAAAGTCCGTGCGGCGATAGGAGCCGTCAGATGAGACGTAGGTGACTGCGTAGCCGTCCAGCACCTGCCTGGCCATGGGACCCTCAGGGGGCTTCCAGGAGATGGAGACCCCACTCTCCTCTACCCGCTCCACCTTGAGGGCCGTCGGCGGGAAGAGCTCTTCAAAAGAAGGGGCTCGGTCAGCTGGTGGCTGTGGGTGGAGCCCTGCCGCCTGTCCCTCGGCCCCAGACTCCTCCTCCCCACTTCTCAGGCAAGGGGCTGGGAGAGCAGCTGCCTCACCCGTGGCGCAGTCCTTGCCCGTGTGGCCCACTTTGCAGGTGCAGCTGTAGGACCTGTTGCTGGCCAGGCAGTAGCCGCGGCCCCCGCAGGGGCTGGAGAAACAGGGGTCGCTTGCTGAGGGAGGAGTGGCAGCAGTGAGCATGGGCATCACCAGGCTCAGCTTCAGCCAGGCCTCCCCCGAGCCCTTCGTACGGCAGGAGACACAGAGCTCCCACCACCCTGTAGTGGGCCTGAGCCCAGGAGCACTCAGCCCACCCCCATGGTCAGCTGGTGCCGGGAGGTGGAGGGTAACGGGCCAGTGGTTGGCAGGCCTCACCTCACCCAGGGGATGGTGTCCTGGGAGCAGGGAGAGCAGCGTGATCTTGGCATGTGGGCAGGCTGTGGGGCCGTGGGCTGTGCCCCTACCTGTCTCACAGTGGTAACCAAAGAAGCCCTCGGGGCAGACGCACAGGTAGGCTCCACCCCCGTTCTCACAGCGGCCTCCATGCTGGCAGGGGCTGCAGGCGCAGGCATCCAGCTCTGGAGAACAAGAGAGAGTGGGGAGTCAGTAGGAGGAGGGGAGCAAGGGGCAGGGACCAGGGTATGACTCCCCCTCTCTCTTCCTCCAGCCAGGGACACAGGCCCCTCTGGTGCCCTCTGATGTCTGAGTGGCCCGGGCTGGAGGAGCCTACCTGACTCACAGTAGACACCGGTGAAGCCCTTGGGGCACAGGCAGGCAAAGGCCCCAGGGAGGTCCCTGCAGGTGCCTCCGTTTGTGCAGGGTTGACCCCGACACTCATCAGTGTCTGCAGGAAGGGGGTCGCTGGCTCAGGGCTGGGGATAGCACAGCAGACACATGCCCCTTCAAGGCAGGCATGTGACTGCTGCCAGCAGAGCCCCTCAGCCACTCCCTAGCTCTTGTGCCTGCCGAAGGTTCCCCAGCACCTCTGGCCTGGGGTTCATTCAGAGCCCTACAAAGGGGGCACAGCACTGCCAGCTGCACAGCCCAGTGGGCAGAAGCTAGAACCACCTTTCTCCAACCCCGCCTTCTCCACCGAGGAGCCAGAATCTAAGGCCAGGCCTGTTTTTGTCTGCCGAGCTCTCGGTTCCGGATAAGATAACCCACAGGAAATTCCGGACAGATGCCCATCCTGCGAGGGGACCCCAGTGCCCCCCAGGCACATGTAGGCTGGGTCACCTTACCCAGTTCACAGTGGACGCCCTCATACCCTCTGTTGCAGAGGCACAGGTAGCCGGCACCATGGTTCTGGCAGGAGCCCCCATGCAGGCATGGCTGGGACTGGCACTCATCGATTTCTGCGAGGAGGTCAACAACAAGGCAAGCTCAGATGGACCTGTGAGCTGTGCCCAGCTGTGGCGTCCGCCAGAAACCAGCCGGGCTGTGGTCCTGCGGGCTCCCTGCCTGGCTGTGGCCACAGAATGACCATCGCCCACAGCAAGTGCTGTGGGCACTGCCGACACTGGCTCCCGGGGCCCCTGAAGTCTGGCAGAAGGGGCCCACCAGTCACACTAGCTGTTCCAGGGCCTGGCAGTCATATTGAAACTGGTCTACCTTGGGGTAAAACCTTTGCTTCAGAAGCGTCTGACGTTCGGACACTTAGCAACAAGAGTCAGTGGGCTGGGACCTGGGGAACTGACCGTGCCCTCGCCTGCCCACGGATGCCCACACCACACACGGCTGTTTCTGTTGTTTGTCAGACACTCTGTGAAGTGCCCACTGCCTCACTCCTTGGGAACAGAGGCCACACGGCCCTGCTGCTCCGGGGTGCTGGGGCCAGGCTGGGATTTACGCTATCCTAGGAAATGCTGCTCTGGGCACTTGTTCTCCCACCTTTCCTACTGTGTGCTTTCCTTAGATTTCTGCTAGAATTGTAATTGTGGGACATGGTTGCTATATAGTGGTCAGCTCAGTAGGAATTAAATGTAAGGGTGTGGTTATTACACGGTGGTCGGCTCAGCAGGAAGTGGATTTGTGGGACATGGGTTATTACATGGTGTTAGGCTCAGCAGGAAGTGGAATTGTGGCACACGGGTTATTACACGGTGGTCGGCTCAGCAGGAAGTGGAATTGTGGGACACAGTATCACACAGTGGTCGGCTCAGCAGGAAGTGGATCTGTGGGACATGGATTGTTATATGGGTGGCCGACTCATGGGTAGGGAAGCGGTGAGCAGTCCCACAGCAGAGGCCCTCAGTTCAGTAAGGACTGCCCAGGTCCGGCCAGCTGTGCCAATCCGAAACCAGGAGCCCGGAGCTTCTTCTGGGTCTCCCATGCGGGTGCAGGGTTCAAAGGCTTTGGGTCATCCTCAGCTGCTTTCCCAGGCCACAATCAAGGAGCTAGTTAGGAAGCTGGGCTGCCAGGGTTAGAACCGGTGTCCATATGGGATCCCAGCATGTGCAAGGTGGGAACTTTAGCTACTAGGCTACTGCGCCAAGCCCATTCTTCATTTTCCTTTTCAAGGTTTATGAGTTTTCAGTTCCTGATTTTCGCACAAACTTGACCATTTCTTTTTTCTGCAGTGCTTTTTGTGGCTTAAGGAATCTTTTCCCCCTCAAGGTCAGGCTGATATTCGCATGCCTTGAATTCACCTGTACTCACTGGTTCATGGTGAGATGCCAGGCACATTCTCCCACGTGCTTGCTTTTCATTTGCAGTCTGAGCTTTGATGTTTAATCTCTGTATGTAGTTACTCATACCCACTGAGACATCCACCCTACATGGCGCTGCTTCGTGTCATCTCATTCTGTGTCCGCTGCTAGAATCGAGACAGGGCAGCTTCTCAGTGTCTGGCCGGACATCCGGGGCCTGGCCTCCGGGAGGTCTCTGGTGTGCGTGCACAGGGATGCTCTGGCTTCTTGCTTCACGCAAAGCTGCTGCCATTCCCTGTCCAGGCCCTCAGGACAGGCTGCCCAGCGTGAGGAAGATGCATGCCCCAGCCTCGTCCTGACTGCACGGGAGGCACTGTCTGCTCTGGCCACAGTGGGCCTTCCTGGATGCCCCTTGCCAGGAGGAAACTGCCTCTCACTCATCATTTATGAAAAGTCTGAGAATCATGGGGCTATGGGCGGTTCCCGGGGCATCCAGACACCCTCACTAGTGCTGGCCTGGGTTGTCAGACCGACCTGTGTTCCTGAGATGTGCAGCAGGGCCCAAGTTCTTGCTGTCCTGTTGGGTTCCATGTCCGCGAGGACGCTGGTTTCCAGTTTTGCTTCCTGACACGCCATCCCTTCTCAGTCATTAAGACTGCCGTCATTCACCTGGGGGCGTTTTTTCCCCATGAAATTGGGCTGGTGCTTGTTTACAGAACCGTCCTAATTACTGCTCCGGCTTCCACAAATCCTTGTTCTTTATTTCTGTGAGCGCCTAGGAACAGCCCCTCCTCCTCACCCCAGGCCTCAGACCCCGCTGTGGGGGTGCTTGGCGGCACACCCTGGCCTGTGAGTTCGGCTACGCCCACCATGACACCCTTCACTTGTAAAGGTCCTCACTTGGGCTCGTGGGGGTCTCCATCAGTTTTTAGAACAAGCTAATTGCAAAGACTCTGGCTGCTTTTCTCCTGTGGTGTCTGACCTTCTCCCTCCTTCCGTCTTCAGAGTCACCCTTTCTTTCCCAGCACAGGCAATCAGGCCTGTGGACTCCCCAGGAAGCATGGCCACCGCTGACCGCTCAGACATCCCCAGTGTCTACAATGTCTCCCTGGGCCCACGAGTGAGGTCACAGATTACGAATCGGCAGGGGGTTCCACAGGCCCCCTCAGTGTGGGCTTCCCTGGCTGCCCCCGGGCTGACAGCTCCCTGGGGATCCCCTCAGCAGAGGGCTTGGAATCAAGGGGTGACAACCAAAGAACTTGGTGCCCCACACCCAGACTGAGTTTCTGCTCTGGGCTTTGGGGTAAGCTGCCCTTACTGTGAGTCAGTGCGTGGGAGTTCTCTCTCCCTCTGAAAGAAAAATCTAGGGGCTGGTGCCGTGGCATATAGGGCAAGCTGCTGTCCATGGCACCAGCAGCCCATATGGGTTCTGGTTTGAGTCCTGACTGCTCCACTTGTGAGCCAAGTCTGCTAATGTGCCTGAAAAAGCAGTGGAGGGTGACCCAAGAACTTGGGCCCGTGTACCCATGTGGGAGACCTGAATGAAACTAACTTTCTGGCTAGGGCCTGGCCCAGGCCCAGGCATGGTGACTAGCTGGAGAGTTAAACAACGGATAGAGGAGCTCTGTGAGTTTTACAGCATGTCCTCTTGGCGGGGATGGCTCGTTTTGTGTGCCTGGAGAAGGAGCTGACTCGTGGCATTAGCCATGTTGTTTGGGCTGTTTAATTGCTGTCAACTGAGAGCTGTTCCAATATGAGGCCACTGTGGCAGCCTCTTCCTTGCCTGTCCACATAGGTCTGTTCCAGAGAGCGAGGCTGGAGCCGACGTTTCCAGTTTGGCTGGCAGATGGAGACACCCTCTCCTGGGTGATCACGTCGCCCGTCTGCCAGACTGCCACTCTCGGTGACAACTGCTTGTTTTGATGTGGAGTTACCCGGTAATCCCAGGACATCTGTAGGCCTGTGTCCTTGTGTCTCAGCAGTGTCTCTCAGCGGGGCACAAACTGTGTTCCATGATGGGCTTGACAGTGTTTACCTGAGAAGTCAGGTCCGTGTGTGCTTGTATTCTATCATAATTCTATCTCTCTCTGAGGTGCTGTCCTCCTGTTCTCTCTCTGTCTCTCTCTGAGGTGCTGTCCTCCCGTTCTCTCTCTCTCTCTCTCTCTCTGAGGTGCTGTCCTCCTGTTCTCTCTCTCTCTCTCTCTGAGGTGCTGTCCTCCCGTTCTCTCTCTCTCTCTCTCTGAGGTGCTGTCCTCCCGTTCTCTCTCTCTCTCTCTCTGAGGTGCTGTCCTCCCGTTCTCTCTCTCTCTCTGAGGTGCTGTCCTCCCGTTCTCTCTCTCTCTCTGAGGCGCTGTCCTCCCGTTCTCTCTCTCTCTGAGGTGCTGTCCTCCCGTTCTCTCTCTCTCTCTCTGAGGTGCTGTCCTCCCGTTCTCTCTCTCTCTCTGAGGCGCTGTCCTCCCGTTCTCTCTCTCTCTCTCTCTGAGGTGCTGTCCTCCCGTTCTCTCTCTCTCTCTGAGGCGCTGTCCTCCCGTTCTCTCTCTCTCTGAGGTGCTGTCCTCCCGTTCTCTCTCTCTCTCTCTCTGAGGTGCTGTCCTCCCGTTCTCTCTCTCTCTCTGAGGTGCTGTCCTCCCGTTCTCTCTCTCTCTCTCTCTGAGGTGCTGTCCTCCCGTTCTCTCTCTCTCTCTGAGGCGCTATCCTCCCGTTCTCTCTCTCTCTCTCTCTCTGAGGTGCTGTCCTCCCGTTCTCTCTCTCTCTGAGGCGCTGTCCTCCCGTTCTCTCTCTCTCTGAGGCGCTGTCCTCCCGTTCTCTCTCTCTCTCTCTCTGAGGTGCTGTCCTCCCGTTCTCTCTCTCTCTGAGGCGCTGTCCTCCCATTCTCTCTCTCTCTCTCTCTGAGGTGCTGTCCTCCCGTTCTCTCTCTCTCTCTCTCTGAGGTGCTGTCCTCCCGTTCTCTCTCTCTCTCTGAGGTGCTGTCCTCCCGTTCTCTCTCTCTCTCTCTCTCTGAGGTGCTGTCCTCCCGTTCTCTCTCTCTCTCTGAGGCGCTATCCTCCCGTTCTCTTTCTCTCTCTCTCTCTCTCTCTCTCTCTCTCTGAGGTGCTGTCCTCCCGTTCTCTCTCTCTGAGGCGCTGTCCTCCCGTTCTCTCTCTCTCTGAGGCGCTGTCCTCCCGTTCTCTCTCTCTCTCTGAGGTGCTGTCCTTCCGTTCTCTCTCTCTCTGAGGCGCTGTCCTCCCATTCTCTCTCTCTCTCTCTGAGGTGCTGTGCTCCCGTTCTCTCTCTCTCTCTCTGAGGTGCTGTGCTCCCGTTCTCTCTCTCTCTCTGAGGTGCTGTCCTCCCGTTCTCTCTCTCTCTCTGAGGTGCTGTCCTCCCGTTCTCTCTCTCTCTCTCTCTCTCTCTGAGGTGCTGTCTTCCCATTCTCTCTCTCTCTCTCTGAGGTGCTGTCCTCCCATTCTCTCTCTCTCTCTCTCTCTGAGGTGCTGTCTTCCCATTCTCTCTCTCTCTCTCTGAGGTGCTGTCCTCCCGTTCTCTCTCTCTCTCTGAGGTGCTGTCTTCCCATTCTCTCTCTCTCTCTCTGAGGTGCTGTCCTCCCGTTCTCTCTCTCTCTCTCTGAGGTGCTGTCTTCCCATTCTCTCTCTCTCTGAGGTGCTGTCCTCCCGTTCTACCTCTCTCTGAGGTGCTGTCCTCCCGTTCTACCTCTCTCTGAGGTGCTGTCCTCCCGTTCTCTCTCTCTCTCCCCCTCCGACTCTGTCACTTGCTCCCCCTTGCTCACACCCCTGCGGCCCCTGTGTCTACGACAGCCTACCAGGGAAAGGAGCATTGAGGAGAGGCCAGCCCAGGCTGAGGACAGAAGTCGAGGACAGGCCATTCTCTATGGAATTTCAGCTAGGCTCCTTCCACTTCCCCGGCTGCACTGGGCTTGGCTGAGCCTGTGGGAGTTGCAGCCCTGTTCATTCCTGCTGCATTCATCTGCTGGCCCTTGTTTCACAACACCTCTGGCTCATGGCAGCTCCCCCTGGATCAGGTTCCAAGCTCTGGGTAGATGGGGTCAGGCCTTGCTACAGGGCACAGATGGGGGTGCTGAGCAAATCCTCTCGGGGCCACCACTTAGGGCCATGTTCTGAGTTGATTCTGCACGTCTGGGTAAGGCCAGCGTAAGAGGGGCCCTGAGCCTGGCTTGCCTGGCCGGGACCCTGCCTTTGGGCTCATTGTTGCCATGGCTGCCTCACCCACAGGGTGCACTGTGGGTCACTCTGAGGGTAGAGAAGTGCCCACAGCCCAGTCACTAAGGAACATCATCACTGCCACCCAGGAGACCAAAGGAGACCTGCTGTGACCCCGCCCCTTCCCAGGGGACCTGCTGAGGCCCCGCCCCTTCCCAGGGGACCTACTGAGGCCCCGCCCCTTCCCAGGGGACCTGCTGTGGCCCCGCCCCTTCCCAGGAGACCTGCTGAGGCCCCGCCCCTTCCCAGGGGCCCACAGAATCACCGTGACAGTGTGGAGGCTCACTCCAAATGCCTTGCGGCTGGCAGACACGAGCCAGGCTGGCGGAGCTCGGACTGTAGCCAAGGTTGCAGGTGTACAGGGCCACGGCGCCCAGCCGGGTGCTGTTGAGGTGCAGTGTGGCATGCTTCACCTCACCAGGGGGGCCGCAGTCCACTTCTGCAAGGGCACAGCCTGTCACTGTACCCTGTGCAGACAGCAGATGCCAGCCTCCCACCCCGGTGCTGTCTGGGGTACATACCTGCCTGGCAGCGGCGTCCTGTGTAACCCTCCCGGCAGTGGCAGGAGAAGTCTGTGCCCAGGTCCTCACAGGTGCCTCCATTCACACACGGGCTCCGGAAACAAGGGGAAGGGGCTGCAGACACAAGTCGCTGCAGTTGCTGAATCTCTTCCAGGCCCCACCTCCTACCCCTTCAGGCCTGCCAGCCACCTGCAGAGGGAAGTCCGTACCCAACTCCCCTGGGCTGACCCTGGCCTGCCTCTGGCCTACTCTACCTATCTCACAGTGCCGCCCGGAGAAGCCTGGGGGACAGTCACACTTGTATTTGCCGATGTAGTGGAAGCAGGTGCCACCATTGTGGCAAGGGCCAGAGGCACAGGAGTCCGGTTTTCCTGGAAGCACAAAGCACTCAGCGAGGTCAGGGGTCATGGCCCACAGCCCACCCTGATGCCCCAGAGCTCGGGTCATGGCCAGGACCTGCCCCACCCTGCTTGGGCCAGGCTGGCTGGTCCTCCCTGGGGTGCTGGGGGCCCACCGATCTCACAGTGCCTCCCGGTGAAACGGTAGGGGCAGCTGCACTGGTACTGGCCGCCTGCCTCCTTACATGTGCCCCCGTTCCGGCAGGGCCCCGAGCTGCACAGGTGTGGCCGGGCTGCGTGGGAGGACAGAGGGGCCTGAGCAGGGGTGTCTTCCTGCCCCGCACAGCCCATGCCTTCTTGGGGCCCGGCCTGGCATCGCACATGGCAGGCTGGGGTGCGGCTTCAGCCTGCACAGGGGGACAGTGCTGGTGGGCATCGAGAGGACCCCAGGCCTGCATGCACTCCAGGGAGAAGGCTCAGGGGTCTCCAGGGCCGCGGGGTTCTGGCCTAACAGGCCCGATGGCAGCAGAGGGAATGCATATTAACAGTTCAATGCGGGAGAGATGCTGAGAGGGAAGGAGGCCTGCTCACAGGCAAGAAGTGAACATGGGAGGGGCCAAGCGAGGTGCCAGAAGGGGGCAAGAGGAAGTAGGGGCCTGCGGCCTGCCTGCCTGCCTGCCCCCGGTCCAGGCCTCCCCAGCAGGTGCCTGCCTGCCTTTCTCGCAATGCCGGCCATGGAACCCTCGTGGGCATTCGCACGTGTAGGAGTCTTCGTGGGCGTCACAGGAACCTCCATTGAAGCAGGGATCTGAGTCGCAGGGAGATGGCGGAGCTGTGGGCAGAGGGTGGGCCTGGAGCCAGTACTGCATGCCAACACAAACCGCCAAGGCAGCTGAGAGAAACGGAGACCTGAGTGCCTCACTGGGGCAAAGGATGCCTCTGCCTCTGGAGGCTCCACAGTCACTCCCAAGGGCTGCTCCGGTGGTTTGTGCCCCCAAGCTGCAGCACCGCAGGACCGAGACATCCCACTGAGTGGAGACCGCCCCTACATCCTGGGTTAGTGTGTGCAGGGAGGGCCTCACCCTGGGTTAGTGTGTGCAGGGAGGGCCTCACCCTGGGTTAGTGTGTGTTGGTAGCATGTGGGGGCCTCACCCTGGGTTAGTAGTGTGGGGGGTTTTGGATGGCACCATGTGGTGTGTGTCACAGTCCTTTCCACACTCCTGCAGGTAAGGCATGGGGAACTGCAGGGATACTGGCTGAGTGCTCACTCCCTGACAGCTGGGCTGTGGGCCAGCCTGTTACTCACAGTGGCTGACATTGTGGTCCGTGTGGCAGACACAGAGGTAGGTCCCGCCGTACTCCATGCAGTAGCCCCCATCCGGGCACTGTGTGTTCATGTTGCAGGGTGTGGCCGTGACTTCTAGAGAGAGAGGAGGGGCCTTCCTGAGTCCATATTCCTGCTACCTTCAGCCTAGGCAGTGGAGGAGCTCTGGAGCCCAGAGCCCCAGTCAGGGACTCCTGGGTCACTCAGCAGGCTGGCCCTCCTGAGGTGGGTGCAAGGACACAGTAGCTGCTGTGTGTGCACTGTGCATCTGGAACCCACAGGCCATGGGGGAAGGTGTGTGTGTGTGTGTGTGTGTCTGTGTGAGTCACAGGCCCTGGGAAGGTGTGTAGGTGTGTGTGTCTGTGAGACAGAGAGACCCGCATGCCCTGGGGAAGGTATGTGTGTGTGTGTGTGTGACCTGCAGGCCCTGGGGAGGTGTGTGTGTGTGTGTGACCCGCAGGCCCTGGGGAGGGTGTGTGTGTGTGTGTGTGTGTGTGTGTGTGTGTGTGTGTGACACCCACAGGGCCTGGGGAGGTGTGTGTGTGTGTGTGTGACCCACAGGCCCTGGGGAGGTGTGTATGTGTCTGTGTGTGTGTGTGTGACACCCACAGGGCCTGGGGAGGTGTGTGTGTGTGTGACCCGCAGGCCCTGGGGAGGGGTGTGTGTGTGTGTGTGTGAGACCTGCAGGCCCTGGGGAGGGGTGTGTGTGTGTGTGTGTGAGACCTGCAGGCCCTGGGGAGGGGTGTGTGTGTGTGTGACACCCGCAGGCCCTGGGGAGGGGTGTGTGTGTGTGTGTGACCCGCAGGCCCTGGGGAGGTGTGTGTGTGTGTGTGTGTGTGTGTGTGTGACCCGCAGGCCCTGGGGAAATGTGTGTGAGAAACAGCAGTGACTACATTGGTCATCCCAGCTTAGTGCCCCTCCCACATGTGCCCATTCCCACCCTGGCTATGAGGGTGCTCTCACAGCACCTACCAAACTCACAGAGGAGCCCAAAGAAGCCCGGGGGGCACTGGCAGAGAGTGGCATTGGCACCCAGGCACCTTCCTCCGTTGCGGCACTCACACTCGTCAGGGGTTCCTGCCAGAGAGAGGTTGGTGGAGCCCTGTGCGGTGCTGCCCACGTGCGCGGCCAGCTGCCCACGCACACACCTTCCCTGCAGTGCAGGCCCAGGAAGCCTTCAGGGCACTCGCACATGTAGCCTTGCTCCACATCCACACAGGTGCCCCCGTTCTGGCACGGGGTGGACAGGCAGGCATCCGGCACTGGGTGGCTTCCTGTATAAAGGGGCCCAGAGTGTGGGTAGGGATTCCACAGGGCACACAGCGTGTTGGGGCTCGCATGGCAGGGCCCCCGGAGCATAGGGAACGGGGATGGAGGTCAGGGCTCCCATGGCGGGCAGGCGAGCTGTCACCCATGTTTTCTGCTACAGGACGTGTGTCCCACACTGTGCGTCCAGAAGCTGATCTGCAGCTTCTACAGCCCGGAGCCTCGGGGTGCCACCGTGTGTCTTGATGCAGCATCACCACTGGCGAGATGTCTAGAAGGCTCCAGGTGTTTGCTCTTGGGGTGTGGCAGTCAGAAAACACAACCTTTCACTGGGCGCAAGCACAGCCTAGCACGCTCCAGGGCAAGGAGGCTGCAGAGCAGCAGAGGCCTGGCTCAGGTCCCCGCAGCCTCAGGAGGGCGGGGGAGTCCCCACCTGTGACCACCAGGCGGTCACCCCTTCCAGGTGCGCAGGTGCACTGGTGGGGGCCAGCGGGCTGATGGCTATCCCACAGGCTCTCCAGCCTTGTCCTGACTGTGGCCTGACAACCTGTTACTTTTTAACACATTCTTAAACAAGTTGTTTATATGAAAGGGAGAGTTACCTAAAGAGATGGAGAGACAAGAGAGATCTTCCATCTGCTGGTTCCCAGTTGGCACAACGGCCAGGGCTGGGCCAGACTGAAGCCAGGAATCTGGAACTCCACTCAAGTCTCCCACGTGGGCAGGGGCCCCAGCACGTGGCCTTCTGCTGCTGCTCTCACAGGCCACGAGCAGGAGCTGGATGGGAAGCAGAGCAGCCGGAAACTGGCTCTTGTATGAGATGTGGCCTTGAGAACAGCGGGTGCCTTAACCCTGCATCCCCACACCTGCTGCCCACAGACTTTTCCAGGACACAGCCACAGCTGTGGCCGTTCCTGCCTGTGGTGTCTGCTGGAGGCCGTCTCCATGGCGCAGTGTCAAGCTGCGTGGGGGTCCTGTGGCTGACAGCGCATCTTACTTCTGTGTGCTCTCCGTGCGATGACACACTGCTGCTTTCTCCGGACTGCACGGATGGAGACGGAAAGGGACACGAGCCTCCTCCCCTTGTCAGGGCTGGCCTGTGGCCAGGGATGACCTCCCCTGAGTGGTGCTGTTGGCATTTTCTCTCCCTCACACAGACCAGCAAGGACCCGCTGCTCCAGCAGGGCTTGCTACAACAGGGCCTCCTAGAGGCTGGGGGGTCACCCCAGCTGGTGGCCCCCTTGCCTCTGGTGTCTGTTGGTGTCCTACCCTGTCATTCGTGGCTCTTGATGCGCTTACAGCAGCCTGGCCAGGCTGTGGTCCTGCAGCTTTCCCCAGCTTGCGCTTGGACATGAAAGTGTGGCTGTCGGCTCTCCCACCTTCCTCCACAGGCTAGTGCCTGTCACCCCAAACCCTGCATGCTGGGCACATGCTTCCTTCTTAGACATCAGGCCCTGGCCTGGGCGCTTGCCCCGACTGCAGGCCCTCGGTGATGCTGCCCCTCATCTAGCTGGCATGGACTTGCAGCAGGAGGTTGAGGCTCCTCTCCCCGACGCCGTCGCCCCTGACGCTGCTGCCACTTCTCTCCTCTGTTCTAGCTCACGTCTGGCCTTCCTGACAGCCATGTCTGTGTGTTCTTGGGCGTGATTAAAGACCTGGGACCCACACGTGCTGCACACCAGCATCCAGCTGAGCATGGACCGGGCTCGCCCAGCTCTGGCTGAGCATGCAGTCCCAGCACTCTTCCCCCAGAGCCTCTCTGTGCTGACATGTGCTCCCTGCCAGGAGTGCCCCGCTCCGCTGTGCTGCCCAGGGAACCTGAAATGGGGCCAGCACTGTAGCACCGACATTCCATGGGGCGCGGCCGGAGTCCCAGCAACTCCACATTAGCTCTCTTCTGTGGCCTGAGAAAGCAGCTGACGATGGGCCTTGCGCTGTGGCCAGCAGCTCCTGGCCAGCTTCAGGGCTGCTCCTTGCGGAGCATCTTATGGCTCACGCCCTGTAAGTAGCCTCCTTGCACATGTCCTCTGTGTGGCTCCCGTCTCAGGTGAGTGACCAACAGTGTGGACAACCGCCTGTGAGGCATGCCTGGCCTTGTTCGACACAGGCTGCTGCAAGGCAGTGGCCAACTGCTTTATTAGGGACAACGTGTAATTTCCTTTCTGGTATCTTAACTGCAGCAAGGATCTGCACAGGGAGCAACGTGCTGGCACTTGCTCTAGCAGGCTGCACTGTGGGAGGCGGGCTCCGGCTGACACGTGTGACACTGCACTGCCCGTCACATGTATGCAGGAGCTGGAGGACACCAGTCATGGCACCATGGAGCCTGGCTCCTCTGCACTCGGCGCTCGGCCCACGGGCTCCCTGCACTCGGCGCTCGGCCCACGGGCTCCCTGCTATGCTTGGTGGGTGACCCATGGGCTCCCCACTGTGCTTGATGCATGGCCCATGGGCTCCCCGCTCGGCCTAGAGGCTCCCTGCTGCACTCGGTGTGTACCCACAAGCTCGCCGTGGCCAGCGGGAGGTCAGGGAGGCCTTTGGGGCATGGTAGTACCTGTCTCGCAGCGCGGTCCCTCGAAGGGCTCAGCACACACACAGCTGTAGTTGCCCACCAGGTCCACACAGGAGCCTCCATTCAGGCAGGGGGCAGAGCTGCACTCATCCATGTCTTGGGGTGGCAGAGGCAGGGGCTTGCACCCAGCTGGCCTGTGGAGTCCCTCCCCACCCGCCAAGCAGGGTAGCTCACCTGTCTCGCAGACAGCCCCTGTGTACCCAGCCTGGCACACACAAACTGCAGAACCTCCTTCCTCTTGGCACCGGCCTCCGTGTTGGCACTCGGTCTCTTCACAGGGTGACCAAGCTGTAGGTAGAAGGCAACAACCTGACTCTCGGGACCCTGAGCTCCCCCTGCAGCCACCCAGAGCAGCACCTGCACTGGGGAGGAGGCCAGCCTCGGGGTGGAGCTGTGATGCTGGGGTAAGGAGCAGGGCTGCGGCTCCAGGACTGGCCCCGACCTCTACCTTAGACAGGAGGGTCTGCAGCAGGGAGGGCCTGGACACAGGGACCCAACCCAGCCAGAATGAGTGGGCAAGGACTCTCCTGGCCCTGGGATACGGTAGAGGGGATGGCCCACTTCCTGGCAGCCACATCATTGGTTGGCTGGCAGCTCCTCCCCAACCCACTCACTTCAGGACACCCGTGGCCCTGGGGACACAGGAAGGAGAAGACAGGGTCCTGAGACCCCTCTTTCCCCTCTGAGGACGAGGTGGGCTAAGCTGCTGGTGGGGCTCAGGCAGCCCTTGAGGGGTTCCAGGTTGGGGTTCCAGGTTGAGGCCACACATGAGACCAGCATACCACAGACGTGGCTGTGTTAGCCTGTTGGTTCCTGGCCCCAAGTCTTCCAGGGCAGCAGAGGGGCTCAACCCCACACTGGGCCCCTCTGGGCATGGCCAAGGGGCAGTGGGCTCTCCGGACTCTGCCCAGTCCAGGTGGTGGCCTCAGGCCATCCTCAGGATCATTCCACAGGCCATGCTGCATGGAGGCAGCATGCTGGCCCAGACAGGAGACCTGGGCTTTTAGACAAGTGGAGACTGGAGGCCTGGAGGCCTGGGGGTTGGCTCTGTGCTCTGAGACCCTGTCCCTCCCGTCACATGGAGAACCCTGGGACAGATCCCTTTGTGCGGCTGCAGCAGGAGCCTGTACCGGGCAGCTGGCAGTTGCTTCCACTCAAAGCTTCCAGACGCACAGACAGGCTGATCCTGCCAGCCACGACTCGTTCGGCCCTCACTGCATTTCTCCCAGGATTGTACCCTGACATATGTGCAGACATCAGGGGTCCTTCTGCCAATGCATGCTGGACACGTCTGCAGTCGCTGGCTCCCTCCCACTACTACTTTCCTCCACTAAGCCACCGCTGCCTGTGACACACTGGCCACCATCTGCTCTGTTCCCCTGTCGGGCTGTTAGCTCTGGGTGGGGGGCTTGGGAGGGGTTGGAGCAACCAGACACGCGTGCCTAAGCCCACCCTTCCTGTCCAGGTGCGGAAGGGCAGGTCATGGACTCCTGGTGTGATACAATGGCTTCACAGAGCTGGGTTCGGGTGAATAAGCATGACACAGACATGGTTCCTGGCACCTTGACTGGCCAGCATGGGGACAACAGGCCTGGAACGCCCAAGCCTACAATGAGCCCTGGGGCCTGGAGCCGAGGGCGGGCAGGGCCCCTGGCCACTGCTCAGGTGTCTGGAGACTGCACAGGGTCCTGGCCACACCACACGGATCCTGCATCTGACCAACTACGCTCTGACCAGGCATGCACACGACCCCTCTAACATTCACTGTTCTAGGTCCCAGCTCTGGCTGCTCTGCAGCCTCTGATTCCAAAATGTATCAACATGTGCCTACAGCTGGGACAGGAGAGTACACAAGTGTGGCTCTCAGGGGGGCATGGCCTACAGCTGGGATGCGCCTACAAGCACACAGGTGGAGCGGGGGAGGGTGTGGGTTGGGAGGCTCAGCGCAGGTCGGAGCAAAGGGATGTGGCACCTGACACCCGCCAGCCCTGCAGGCCCCTACCTGGGTGCCAGCCTGTTCCCTGGTCCAGGTGCCTGGTTTCTTCTTCCCACCCACATGAATGGGTCCTGTGCGGCACAGGCAAACAGCAATTCCCTTGCTCTCACCCTCACCAGCTATGCCATGGGGGCCCAATGTGGGCCTCTTACCTGTTTCACAGGTGAGCCCCCTGAAGCCAGCTGGGCACTCACAGCTGAAGCTATTAACGCCGTGGGTACAGGTCCCGCCGTTCTGACATGGGTGGGAAGCACACTCGTCCACATCTGAAATAGGCGGTCTGCCATGGGCTCCGGAGGAGGTGGGGAACAGCTGAGCCCCTGGGCCCTGGACACAGGCCCCAGCCCTGCCCGCTCTGCCCCCCAGCCCTGCCCGCTCTGCCCCTCAGCACCCCGGTCCTGGATGTAGGCCCCCAGCCCTGCCCACCAAGCACCAGCTGCTTCCGCAGTCCTCACGGCCCTGTCTCAGCACCCCGGCCGGCCACTCACCCAGATGGCACCTCCTGCCCGTGAAGCCTGCCAGGCAGGAGCAAGTGTAGGAGGGATTGCCTGTGACACAGTCATCAATGCACTTGCCGCCATTGAGGCAGGGGCGCAGGGCCAGGCACACGGAGGCTGCAGACAGGAAGGAACCCAGAGACGCACACTTTCCCCAGGCTCCGCAGAAGAGCCTGCAGGGATGCTCCCTGCCCCGGCCCTCCAGGGAGGAGTCCCCAGTCACAGGCACCCACAGCACTACCCTGTTCCTTTAACTGGTGGCGGGGAATCCTGGTTTGGCCAAGCGCCCTGGGTTAACATCCTTCATGGACCTTACAGAGCTATCAATTTAGCTGCTTGAAATAGCAGATGGAAACTCTTTCTATCTCTCCCTCAAATATGTAAAACAAATCTCACAAGCAAAGCAGCCTGCTCCAGACTTAATGGACCTTGGTAAGGCCAGATGAAATGACTGCATGGACTTCAAGAGAGGCGCCCGGACGGTCTCCGCCACAAGCAGCTCTAGAAATGCATTCTCCTGTCCGTCGTGTATAAAATGAAAGGCTGTCCACCAGCCAGCTGTCAGTGCCTGCGCGGAGTACCTGCCCCTCCACTTCCTGAGGCTTTGCACTCCTGTACCCTGACTTCCTGGGGGCTGGCCCTCCCCTTCCTGTGGAAACCCGGAAGGGACTCCGGGCTGGGTCTCCACCCCAGCAACACCTGCTTTAGAGCCTCCGCAAGCCCATGTGGGGGTCAGGGCCAACTACATGAAGTGACCACCCCCAGGACCTGGGATGGGGGTCATGGCTGGCTACACATGGTGCCCCCCAGGACTTGGGATGGGGGTCAGGGCCGGCTATACACGGTGCCCCCGCTCCTCCTCTCAGGATTTGGGATGGAGCCAGGGCCCGCTGAGCCCTTCCCTAAGGGCTCTAGGCTCCCAGCTGCAGCCCCTGATGGGGCGAGGGCTGCCCTCCCTGCCTGCACCTCACTCCTCAACCACAGAGTGAGCCAGGGCCACTGGCAGGTGGGGAGGCCGGGTGGCCCTGCAGACCTGGAGCGGTGGTTTAGGTGTGAGGGATGGGCTGGTGGCTTCAGGTCCCCGTACCCCTCTGCCCTAGCCCACCACCACAGGGAGCTCACGTGCAGTGGGGCGTGGGCGGCTGCCCAGCAGGTGTCTCTGGTCCCTGACCCCGGTGGGCTCCCATCTACAGCCCCTTCTCCCCACTTCACTCCTCAGGGCCTTGGGGTTGAAGAGAAGCAGCCTGTGGCAGGAAGGAGACCACGTGCTGGTCTCCCCAGGGCCCCAGGCTGGTCTGATTGGAGTGAGAAAGCTCCTGCCTGCATCCCTGCCCCACCCACGCCCCCTTCCCCAACAGGTGCACAGCAGCTGTGGGCACCCCAGCCAGATGCCCCACACCTGCTCATAAGCACTGGGCCAGAAGGACCCCCTGAGTTTGTCAAAGGTCACCCCTTCCCCAGGGGCCAACCCTGGCAGTGGCGGGGAACAGGTCCAGGCTCTCCGGGTCCTGGGGTCACAGGAGGCCGTAGGGCATCGCTGCCCCAGTCAGGGGCAGAGGCGGTGGAAGGGGTTGCGACCCCCACCCAAGACGAGGTTTGAGGGTCCCACGCCTCGAAGAGAGGTGGTCCCGGTCAGCCCTGGGCTACACAGGCGTGGCGAGTCCCCGCCCCCAGTTCCGCAGCCCCATGCTCACCCCCTGTGCCCTGCGTGCCCCTCTGGCATCTTACTTGTATGGCCGCAGCCCCCCACGCGCACCTGGGCCCCATCGATTCGGAACGCCCAGCGCCCGGGCACGCCCACGTTGGTGGTGGTCTCCACCTCCGCCATGTCCGCTGTGCGGGAGCCGGGGATGTTGAAGTAACGCTGGCCGTCACCCGCGTTGAAGCCGGCCTGGGGAGGGGAGAGAGCGGAGGGGCTGCGGGTGTCCTTCCACAGCCCTTGGCAGGGAGCGAGCCTGGAAGCGCAGGGTGGGGAGGGGAGGGACTCCCTCCATGCCCAGGGCAGGGTGTGGGGCCTGGGGCAGAGCCGCGGTATCCTGCAGGGAGCTCCCCCGGGGCGGGGCGCAGCCAGGAGGGACCCCACTGAACCACCTGGTTGGGACAGCCAGTGACCTGCGCACGCCCTGCCTCTGCATGGCACTGGGCGTCTCCTGCGGGAACTCCTGCCTGCCACAGGGGCCTGCTCAGTGGCAGCTCCGCCTCTGCCTACCTGGGCCGCGATGCCCCCCAGGCCGTTGGCGTCCCCCCCGCTGCTGGCGTGCGTCCCAGTGGTCCAGGTGACGGACTCGTAGTTGAAGATGGTGAAGGACAACTTGCTGTCCGTAATAAGCACGGTCTGGAAGGTGTTCACCTGCGGGGGAGGGCCAGGAGGAGTGTGTCCGCCTCTGGGGGAGGGGTGGGTGTGGCTGGCCCTGCCTCCAGCCCCAAGGCCCTGCCACTCCCCAGGGCCCTGCACTTGCTCAGGATGTCGCCTAGTCTTCTGTCCCTGGGTGTGGGGGAGTGACCCCATCCCAGCAAGCAGACCTTGTTCCCTGCTGGGAAAGGGGGCTTCTCTGGGTGACATTACAGCAGCTGTGAGAAGTGACCAGACAGCAGTGGCAGGGGCATCAGGAGAGGGGCCGGGGGAGGCGGGGCTGGGGTCTCCTGGTCTCCCTGGGTGTGTGACTGGGCATGCCAGGGGCCACGGGAAGGATGCAGAGCCCCTCGGGTGATCCCAGGACACACAGAAGGCTGAGACAGGCCAGTCGGAGGCTGTGCTGTCGTCTCTTGCAGAGAAGCCTGCCCAGCCCCAGCCCCCAAGGAGGAGTGGCCCCTTCAGCAGCAAGGGGCAGCTCCGCGGGCTAGGTGGCCAGCCAGGGACTTCCCTGCAAGGGCAGGGTCTTGGGGAGGTGCTCTACAGGCCTCTGCAGGGTCCAGTCAGCCCCCCAGACCCTGGGCAGCTTCCGGGAGCCATGTGTCTCACTCACAGGACAGCTGGGCGTGCTGTGCCACACGCCTGAGGCAGACAGGGCTGCCAGGGCAGTCAGCAGGGCCAGGCAGGACGTGAGGGGCTGGGATCTCAGCTGCCCACCTGCCCTCTGCAGGTGTATCTGCCTGGGAAATGCCAGACACCTGCCCAGGGCCCTGACCCCAGTCCAAGACATAGCCTGCCACCCAGAAGGTGCCTGAAACAATTTTCATGTTATGATTCTGAAATTTTGTTCCTTTTTCATCTAAAAGGGAGAGAGATTCAGCTTCCACCTGCTGCTCCATTCCCCAGATGTTTGTGGTAGTGAATGCTGGGCTGGGCTGGAGCTAGGGGCCTACAGCTCCTTCTGGGTCTCCTCTGCGCCTGGCACGCAGGACCCTAAGTCCCTGAGTGCCCCCTGCTGCCTCCCAGGGCGCCAGTGCAGGGAGCTGACCGGGTGAAGCCAGGCTGGCCAGGGGCTCAACCACCCACCATCTGGGAGGAATTCCCAGGCAAGCCCTCTGAGTGTAGAGCCATTCCCCAAGGAACCGTGCCATCTGTCACATGTGGACCCCGACTCCCATCACATGGAGACCCCACCATTTGTCACACAGGGACCCTGCCATCTGTCACGTGGACCCCAACTCCCATCACATGGGGACCCCACCATTTGTCACGTGGGGACCTTGCCATCTGTCACATGTGGACCCCAACTCCCATCACCTGGGGACCCCACCATTTGTCACTTGGGGACCTTGCCATCTGTCACATGTGGACCCCACCATTTGTCACTTGGGGACCCCACCATTTGTCACTTGGGGACCTTGCCATCTGTCACATGTGGACCCCACCATTTGTCACTTGGGGACCCCGACTCCCATCACATGGGGACCCCGCTTGGCCTGGCAGTTGCTCTCTCAGGGGCCCGTCACCCCAGCCGTGCTCCTGGCTGAGGCACGTCTGTGCCTGAGTCCAGCCTCCCTCTGGCAGCAGGTGAAGCCCTGGCCCCGTCACTCACCGGGGAAGAAGAGCCCCCACCGAAGAAGGTCACTCGGTACCAGGTGGCCACGAAGACCCAGGTGGCCGTGAAGTCGTGGAGTTCAGGGAAGTAGCGTCTGACAGCCTCAGTGGCCCTGCGCAGTGTGGCCGCGTCTGTGGCCTCCCGGTAGTACACGTCGCCTGCACGCCGGTTGTCCACGTCAGCCCAGAAGGCCGCCACCACGCAGCGGTCCTTGGCGATGGGGAAGGCCACAGGGGTGAACTGTGAGACCTCCTTCAGGAAGGAGATGATCCCATTATTGTTTACCTGTGGGCAGATGTGTGAGTGATGGGCAGGGCAGCACCCAGAGAGCCCCCACCCCTGAGAGGGGACCCCAGCCCTGCCCCACCCTAGGTAGGCTGACTCAGGGTGAAGGGAAGCCAGGCCTGGGTTCTGGCCTCAGGCTGGGGGCATTGCACCTGTCCAGCAGCCTCTGATCTCGGGCCCAGTGTGGTCAAGGGGCTCAGGAGGCCAGGCAGAACCCAACACCCAACTGGCCCGAGGGGTAAGCGGGGACTCATATGAAGGGCCACCTGAGCAGACGAGGGCGTGCGCAGGCCTGGCCGGGCACAGCAGGCTAAACTAGGGACTTGTGCGCCGGGCAGGTGGAGGTGGGAGGCCGGGACGCCTCTGGGAGGAGGCTGACAGCACAAGCAGCCAAGCACAAGCAGCACAGCCCAGCCTGCCGACCGGGCACTGCCAGCACAGCCCAGCCTGCCGACCGGGCACTGTCAGCACAGCGCAGCCTGCCCACTGGGCACTGTCAGCACAGCGCAGCCTGCCTGCCCATTGGCACAGCTGCCTGCTGCTGTTGGAGCCAGTACTGGGGGCTGGGTGCACGTTGGTGCCTCCCCACTTCTGCACTGGTCTTTAAGGTGGGCTGCGGAGCAGACACATCACAGAGGAATAAGCATGACAGAGAGGACCAGCACCCAGAGGGACCCAGGGGACAGAGTAACCATCGCCAGTGAGCCATGCCTGAGCGTTCACAGAGGTCTCAGCCGATGGATCCCACGTGTGTGAGCTCATAGGAACCACGGCCAACGAGTCCACACAGAGGACTCGGGGACCTCGGCCAACACTGTCCACACAGAGGACTCGGGGACCTCGGCCAGCACTGCCACACAGAGGACTCGGGGACCTTGGCCAGCACTGTCCACACCTGAGGACATGGTGACCACAGCCAGCACTGTCACACAGAGGACTCGGGGACCTCGGCCAACACTGTCCACACAGAGGACTCGGGGACCACGGCCAGTACTGCCCCATTAGCCCAATGCCCCCTGAGTAGTAATGGAACTTGAGCAAGCCCTGGGTCTAGTCCTGGCTCCCACTGCACGGCCTGCCAGCACAGCTGTGGCCGACAGTGGCGCCTCACCCACGCTCACCTGCCGCTACGTGGAGGAGCTGAGCTGAGGGCCTGGTGCCGCTTGGGGCACTGGGGCGCTAACCTGAGGTGGGAATTCTGCCTGCCCCTTGTCTGGTGGGGCGAGAGTGAGCGAGGATCTGTGCCTGACCAGCACCCTCCCCGGCCACGCCCTCTGACGCTCCTGTGCTGCCCAGCTCTGTGAGTTGGGCCTCAGTGTGTGGTGAGTTGGGGTCAGGGGACGTGTGGGGCCGCCACATGCAGAGAAGTGGAGGGACCCACAGATGCCCCCTCTTCACATGTAAGGACGTCCTTCCCCAGCCTGTGGCAGGGCTCAGCTACATTAACAAAGGGGACCGCTCCCACAGCCTGAGCTCACGCCAGGGGCCTGCTGTCCCTCAGGGATTCTTGTCTTTGTTTTTTTAAAGATTATTTTGCTTATATTACAAAGTCAGATATACAGAGAGGAGGAGAGACAGAGAGCAAGATCTTCCGCCTGTTGATTACCACAAGTGGCCGCAATGGCCAGAGCTGTGCGGATCTGAAGCCAGGAGCATCTTCCAGCGCCCCTATGAGATCCTGGTGCATGCGAGGCAAGGTTTAGCTGCTAGGCTACCACGCCGGGCCCCATTCTCATATTTTAAAAAAGTATATATGGGCCTGGTGCAGTAGCCTAGTGGCTAAAGTCCTCACCTTGGATGTGCTAAGATCCCATATCGGTGTCAGTTTGTGTCCCAGCTGCTCCACTTCTCATCCAGCTCCCTACCAATGCACCTGAGAAAGCAGTAGAGAATGGCTCAAAGCCTTGGGACTCTGCACCCTCATGGGAGACCCAGAAGAAGCTCCTGGCCACTTGAGGAGTAAATCAGTGGACAGAAGAGCCCTCTCGGTTTTTCTTCCTCTCTGTGTATCTGGCTTTCCAATAAAATAAACAAACCATACACACACACACACACACACACTTGCTGGCTGGCACTGTGGTGTAGTAGCTAAAGCCACTGCTTGTGACACTGGCATTCCACGTGTGCGTTGGTCCAAGTCCGGCTGCTCCACTTTCCGTCCAGCTCCCTGCGTATGGCGTGGGAAAGCAGTGAAGGCTGGCCCATGTGCTGTGACCCCAGCACCCATATGGGGAATGGCAGAGCTGGTGAGACCGGGGAGCGTCCTGGGCTGTGTAACTGAGCAGGAGGAAGCTGTGGTAAGCTCAGAGCGGGTGCCTATGGAGGGAGGTGGGGGGCAGGCTCCAGCCTGGCTTCCTGCCCTGGCCAGGGCTCTGCACCCCTTCCCCCCTTCCCCTAGGCGGCGCCACCTAGAACAGGCCAGCTCAGCTCCAGCATCTCCCCCACCTCCTCTGTGTTGGGGGCAGAGGGGGACAAG
This sequence comes from Ochotona curzoniae, assembly GCF_017591425.1. Taxonomy (NCBI): domain Eukaryota; kingdom Metazoa; phylum Chordata; class Mammalia; order Lagomorpha; family Ochotonidae; genus Ochotona; species Ochotona curzoniae. The sequence goes on along the minus strand of NW_024465405.1, from coordinate 6,080,308 downwards.
CCCTGGGAAATGCTGTTGTCACAGACTTCTTCCTGCTCCCCTCCCAGCTGCAGGGGCACCAGACACCACCCACAGGAGGGACAGCAGAGCCATGGGGCAGTCCCGGGAATGTCCTGGATGGCTGGGTACCGAGCCATGCCACATGACACAGCCATCACATGTGGCTTTGTGTCCCCAGTGCTAGCAAGCTACCACAACACATGGCCTCGTGTCCACCACCACAGCACAGCCGCCACATGTGGCCTCGTGTCCACCAATACAGCCATCACACAGTCTCATGTGCACAACAGAGCTACCATACATGGCCGCAGTGCACACCCCAAGAAGCAATCTGAAGGCAAGTGTCATAAATGAGACAAATCCGCTTCTCACACACAAGAATGTCTGCAGAAAGCAGATGTGAGCAAGAGTCGAGAGAACTTCAACACAGAACCGAGACTAGGGCAGACTGGGAAGAGCACTGGAGAGCCGCCAGAGGAGAGCCAGCAGAGAAGGGGTTACCGACAGGGAGAGAGCAGGAGGGGGTCCCCAGAGACAGAGAACACAGGAGGGGGTCCTCACAGGAGCAGCGAGGAGACCCCCATGAAGACTGCCCAGGACCGCACAGCCTTGACTCAGCTGCCCGGCGTGCGGTCAGTGCCAGGCACACCCCAGCAGGCGTCAGCTTGTCACAGGCAGAATAAATATGAGAGACACGCAGGGCCGCACAGCTTGTGCAGGACCAAGTCAGGCTGGCAGTGGGACTGCAGGCCACAGGGCAGCCCTCTTGCCAATGCCTGGGTCATTACGGCAGAAGCCCGGGCACTGCACCTTGGCCAGAGACCACGAGGAACTGAGGATGGAGCAGGAGGCAGCCATGAGCTGGGAGAACAGCAGGACCCTGAGGTGGGGTCCCCTGGAGCAACGGGGTGGGCCAGCAGGTGGGGGACGTGCAGGTGCAGCAGAATGTCTGCAGCCTAGTCCCTGTGGCTGGTGACCGATGACTCAAGGGCAAATACAGCAACACGTGCAGGCCCAGCAGGACAGACCAGAGCAAACACAGCAGCATGCGTGTGGCACACGCATGACACGAGCTGACGGCTCACAGCGACACGCCAACACGTGCAGGCCCACGTTTGGTCCAAGTACCATGACATTGCACTTGTTAATTGAGGATCACATGTGGATCAATACCGAATAATGAATAATTTTTTTAAAAAGATTTTATTTTTATTGGAGAGTCAGATATAGAGAGGAGGGAAGACAGACAGAAAGATCTTCCATGTGCTGGTTCACGCCCCAAGCGGCCGCAACAGCCAGAGCTGAGCCGATTCCAGGTCTCCCACTGGGGTGCAGGATCCCAAGGCTTTGGGCCGTCCTTGATTGCTTTCCCAGGCCACAAGCAGGGAGCTGGATGGGAAGTGGAGCAGCCGGGACATGAACCGGCACCCCTATGGGATCCTGGTGCATGCAAGGCAAGGATTTAGCTACTAGGCTACCACGTCAGGCCCAAAATCTTAAAGCATAATTTGAACCTTGTGTAGTCAATGACCAGGACATGAACACAGGTGCTAAGCCACGAGATTGCGTGAGATCAGCAAACCCGGAGGGTCCAGCACCATGGTCAGCAGGTCAAGCCACCATTTGTGATGCCGGCATCCCCCACTGGGGACCTGGCTGCTTCACTGCTGGCCCAGCTCCTGCTCACACACTGGGAAAGCAGCAGAGGACAGCCCAACACCTCACACCCATGCTGGGGACCAGACTGATCCCCAGGCTCCTGGCTTCAACCTGGCCGGACGTCAGCCGTCGTGACCAGCTGGGGAATGAACCAGTAGATGGAAGATCTGTCTCTCTCACCCTGCTTTCAAATAAATAAATAAATAAGTCTTTTTTCCAAAGCTGAAGTAAGAAAACATGGTGAAGAAATGCAATGGCTACACGTGTGCCAGGGTACAGTCCAAGCTTGATGATGCATGCCAGATGGAAGCGGCCGGAACACCGCGTAGAAAGGAACTGGCAGACAGAAGGGGCTCAGGGGCCAGAGATAAAGCCCACCCTGCCAGGGCAGATGACGCTGGACAAGGGGGCTGCAGCTCACACCTCAGCCCTCCTTTCCCAGCACAGCCTGGTCCTGTCTGCCCAGACAGGCTGTGGAGAGCAAGGCAACGGGCCCATCCCTGCACATCCCTGCCAAGGGCAGCCGTGCGGGCCTCCCTGTTCACCCTCAGAGGAAGGGCCGAATGTTGACCGCGTACCCTAAGCCAGGAGCTTCCTGCATTGGGGGGACCAGGACCCTGGTTGCACACCCTGGGCTGGAAGCCTCCTGTGGCTGGGGGACAGGACCCCAGCTCTGGCTGTGGCGCCTGCACACTGGCAGGGGTCCGCCCTGGGAGGGAGCTGGGGGGAGGCCCAGCACCCTGGAGTGCCCAGTGCCCTGCACATGGGGTGTGAGGTAGGGAGGAAACCGGGGGTGGCAGCCACACACATGCTCATGCGACCATGTGTACACCCCTATGACTCACACACATTCCCATGTCAGGGGCTGCCGGGAAGGCCCTGGGCACGGGGAGAAGGTGACACCCACTGCCCTGTGCTCAGAGTGGGTACAGAGGCCACTGGGCAGACCCAGGGGGTATCTAGGAGGGGGAGATACCAGCCCCAACGGATGAGACCGGCAGCTGTAAGGAGTGGGCCAGGGAGAGCAGACAGGAAGCAGAAGGACATGGGGTCCAAGGAGTCCAGAACTCAGTGTCCCCTCACGGGCCTGCTCACCTGCCCTGCCCTCTCGGTCATGACCACCCAGGCCTGCACCTGCAGGGAGGGGGTACCGGGGGGCCCCGCCTGGCCAAGGCCACAGCAGGACAGGCAGCAAGCTGCACCTGCTCAAGTGTGAGAAGGCAGGGCAGGGGGACCCCCATGGGTGTTTCTGGCCTCAGCAGACATCCTTCAGAGCTGACCAGCTGGGGGACAAGCTCTGGCTCTGAGCAGACCACGCAGTCTGCCAGCCAGCAGGAAGCCGGGGCTGTGGTCGCCCCTGCCTGTGGGAACCCCATGCCTTCCCACCACCTGCTCAGATCCAGCAAGAACCTCAAGGAGGGCCTGACGCCGTGGCCTAACAGCTAAAGTCCTCGCCTTGAACACGCCAGATTTCCATATGGGCATCAGTTCATGTCCGGGCAGCTCCACTTCCCATCCAGCTCCCTGCTCGTGGCCTGGGAAAGCAGTCGAGGACGGCCCAAAGCCTTGGGACCCTGCACCCACATGGGAGACCTGGAGGAAGTTTCTGGCTCCTGGCTCCTGGCTTTGGATCGGTGCAGCACCAGCCTTGTGGTCACTTGAGAAATGAATCATCGGACGTAAGATCTTCCTCTCTGTCTCTCCTCCTCTCTGTGTATCTGACTTTGTAATGAAAATAGAATAAATCTTTAAAAAAAAAAAAAAGCACTACAAGAAGCCACTGAGGGCAGTACCTTCCAGGGGCTCCGCCCTGCCCAGCACTCCTGCTGCCCAGGCCTGGGACATGGCAGAATCCTAACCCTCAGGGATGCCACGCACCTGTCACCCCTACTCAACCACAGCATGGGGACAAGACAGGGAGTCCATAGCCCCCAGGGCCACAGCAGGGCTCCTGGGCTAGCACAGTCACCCTTCTTGAAGGGACAAAAGGCCACATCCATGGAGGGGCCCTGGCCGAGATCTCAGCCAGTCACCTTGTGGTGACAGCCAGGCCATTAGGGCGTACTAGCCTCTAGCGGGTCCAGCTAGCAACCGTGCGCTCGCTCCGGTCAGCTCAGCCCAACTCTGGGCCCGAGGTGGGGGGCCATGCAGAGGGCTAGGTCCTCAGGCAGAGCTTGATGCAGGCATCTGCTGGCTGCATCCCTGGCAGGTGTAAGATGCAAAGGTACAGCCTGCTCACCTGGCCATGGCTTGGCTCCCTCCATGCCCCCCCATCATGTGGCCCTAGTGACTGCCCACTCACCCAGGGACAAAGCAGGACGCAGGAATGCAAGGGGGCATGCACCTACAGCACAATGATACAACTGGACACCGCTCCTGGTGACCTCTGTCCAGAGCTGTCCCTGGGTCCTCACCAGGGCAGCATCTGTCATCCTCTGCCGGGCACAGCCTGATAGTTCACTAGAAGTTGCCCCTGAGGCGGGCCCGACCCCAGAGCCTCACGGGGACCGAGGGGCAGGGTGATAGGTCTGATGGCAGAGCAGACCTGGGGTATGCAATGCAGAACTGAAGGTGAGAGGCTGTGGAGGCTGGAGGAGTCCTGGCGGCTGCACCTGCCACTGCTAGCTGAGACCACCGGCCAGCACCACCCTCAAGTGTCTGGCCTGGGAGCCACCTTGGGGGCCTGGAGCTCTAAGCCCTGCCTGTAGGGTCCAGTGCAGCCTCCAGACTCAGGCGTGGGAGCGCAAAGCTGGGGTGCGGAGTCCGCCCCGCGCAGCGAGGGTCTGCGCCGCCCGCCCCGCCCGTCCGCCCGCCCGCCTGCCCGGACGCTGTCCGGCCTTGGCCGCGGCGGGAGGAAGCGCTGTCCTCAGTCCACCCCTGGCCGCCGCGGTGCCAAGTGGCTGGCGGCCGCGGCCGGAGCCGGGACGGCGGGCAGTGCCGGGCGCAGCGCCCTCCGTGCACCCCCGCGCGCCCGCGCCCCCCACTCACGTAGAGCCCCGAGTGCTGGGCGCCGAAGAACGGGAAGGGCGCGGAGAGCGGCCGCAGCCCGGAGCCGCCGTCGTCCTGCTTGGGGGTGAGGGCGTCGCCGCGCTCCGCGCCGAACGGGAAGAAGTCGGCCAACGGCACCGCGCCCCGCGCCCCGCGCGCCCCGAGCCCCAGGGCCGCGGCCACCAGCAGCGCCCAGGCGGCAGCGCCCCGCATCGCCGGGCTCTGCGGCGGGGCGAGGCCGGCGGAGCGGGCGTCGCGGGCCCTGGCCGCGCCGTCCGTGGGGCTTCGCGGAGCCGCTCCACCGAGGAGGAAGCGCCGGCTGCGAGCGCTGCGGGGACCGGCCCGCCCCCGGCCCGGCCGCGTCTTAAATACCCAGGCCGGCGGTCACTCGGCCGGCCGGGGCGGGCCGGGGCGGTGCCATGCAAATCAGCGACTCTTAAAGCGCCCGCCCGTGGGGACCCCCGCTCCCGGTGCTTCCCACCGGGGCCCCTGAGTTGAGGGGCGCAGGGAGGCCCTGGGCTTCTGACCCCAAGTTCGGCCAGGCGAGGCTCCCCTCCCCGGAGCACATGCTGGGGCGGGGGTGGCTCTGCTCCCTGCCTGAGGCCAGCCCCCAGGACGACCCCACCTGGCCCTGGAGTCCACTGTGTCCACTATGGCTGTCCGTGGTCAGGGCTGAGACTGGCCGGAGCTGTGCGGGCTCAGCAGGCGGTGGGGCAGGAAGCAGACCCTGGGGTGATGGACAGTTTGGGGCCAGTGTCCCTAGGTGGGGGCCATCGCAGCTCTTAGGCCCACCTTTCCCATCCCTGACCCTGGCAGTGCCCTGTGCATCTACCAAAGACACCTCTGGCTCCCCGTGGCATGTCCTGGACTCCAGGGACCTCAGCCCTCCTCCTCTCCCGGCGGGAACCCTGAGGGGGTGCTGGAGAGCGTCTGCCCTTCTAGGCTCTGGCCCTGGACTGTTGGGCACACCTGCACACCCTATGCCCACCAGCACGGGACGCCAGGAGCCACCACTTCGGGGGTCCAGCCCCACACAGGCACTGCTGCCCTGAGGCAGGGCTCGGGGAGACTGAGACGAGGCAGCAGCTCCTGGACGAAGCACGTGCTGCCTCACTGGCCTTGCCGAGTGCCCTGAAGCTGAGTGGGAGTCAGGCTCCTGCTAGACCCCCAGGTGTGAGGGGCTGCAGAGGGAAGAAGTCACAGGCGACCTGGGGGACCCCTGGCTGCCTTGGCTCACACATGTACAGGTACACTCACACACACACACACACACATACACACACACACTCACACACACAGCCAGATGACTCCACATGCACACACGTGGTACCCACACACACCCACATGCACAGCACATACACGCACAGTTGGCACCCACACACAGCCATCATGCACGCACTTACACAGTTCATACAATGAATGCACACACATATGTATTCATGTATGCTCACACGTGCATGTATGTGCACACACATCCTGGCAGTCGGCTGCCAGCAGGAGGTGTGGGGGGTCCACATGGCCTGAGACAGGGGTGGGTGCAGAAGCCCTGAGTTTGCCTTGGGGTCCCTCACAGTCTCCTCAACACAGCCAGCACAAGGTCCCGAGGACAGGTTCTGCATCCTGGGTCAGTTGTTACGGGGAAGGGGACAGGCGGCAGCCCCACTGCTGCCCTGCCATCCACTTGGCAACCCTGTCCTCCCCGGGGCAGGCTCCCACCGGGACTGTGAACCAGGGGGTCTGGCTGAGGTTGCTCCAAACTGCGCATGGGGCAGGGCTGCCTAGGCAGGAACTGCAGGGGGCTGGGTCCACCCCTGAGGGGCACAGCAGGGCCTGTGCCACACCAGAGCCCCAACCTGGTCCCCAGAACCACCGTAGTGAGCCGGGGCTTTCACAGACCTGCTGTGCCAGAGAGCACAGGGTTAACACGGGTGCGTACATGTTACATGAATGCACAATACACCGTGCACACACAGGCACACACAGGTACACACTGCACACACAAGTACACACACTCACACTTCCCCAGGCAAAAGAGAAACTTGGTCTCTCGGCACTAAAAAACGCCAGGAAGTGCTGCTGGGCCAGCAGCTCGGCTCTGGCCCTGGCTCTCAAGGCGTCTTTGTTTCGGCGCCGACCCTAATTTATCAAAACCAGACTCTCTCATGTGCAGGGTCTGGTTCCTGGCTCAGGCAGGGAGCCCTTCACCCCACACCTGCCCACTGAGGTCCCCAAGCCAATGTTCCCTTCTTGTGGTTCAGCCTCCTGGAGGGCCACGGGGCCGAGGGGCAGACATGTGCACAAGGCAGAGAAGCCGGCCTGCCTGGTTCTCCCAGGGAGCACAGAGCCCAGTCTGTGCCCTGAGGACACATGGAGCCCAGTGCATGCTTTGCAGGGCCCCTGCCTGAGTCCTCTGCTCAGACCTGATTCCTGGGGACCTTGAGGGTCCCCTGAGATTCACTCTCCTTGGAGGCACCTCTGGTTGGTGCTGCCTGCTCTGTGCCGGCCTCAGGCCTGCTGGACAGTGGCCAGGGCTGCTGGGTGGACCAGGATGCCCACAGGGCCAGGTAGCTGTAGTGGGAGGCAGTGTCAGACACCTTGTTTGGAACCCTGTAGGGGTGCCTGACTGATGAGGGGCAGAGCAAAGGCTGCAGCTCCCAAGCTCTCACCTGGACCCACAGGGCTTCCTTGCAGCCTGAAATGGGCAGGTGCTGGATGCTACCTCATGGCGTGTGGGGCGGGCAAGGGGACACCTGTGTCAGCCTCACCTCCTTATGGCCACGCCTACCACTACGGGGCAGGACAGGAAGGAGCTGAGGGCGAAACCTTGGGGGCCACACAGGATTCCGCTTCTGCATAACGGTTGCTTGGCTCCTCTTGTCCCTGTGGACACAAGGTACAGGCAAGTCCAGCCCCAGCAACCCTGAAAGTGTCCTGGCCAGAGAACTTACAGAGCTGCCCCAAGGCCCCTGACACACAGGCTGGGGGAGTGGGGGAGAAGGCAGATGGGCTGGGGTCGGGCCCCACCCTGTGGCCTTCTCCCCAACCCGGTTGTCAGCCTCACCCACCCTGCTGGGCTCAGGGACGGAGTGGGCAGGAGAGGAGTGATGAGGCCACAACAGGGGTCTGTCCTGTGGGTTTCAGAGAAAAGCAGGATCCAAAATAAACACACAGCCACAGCAGTTCCCCCTGAGATGGTGACAAAAGGCTGTGGCTGTGGGGCTCCCCGCTGCTCCCTGGGGCTTGTGAAAAGTTGCTCTCCCTTCCTACTGGCTGGTGTTTGCCTGCCATGCACCCCTCCCCCAGGCAAGCTGCAGGGTGGGCACCCACCCCCAGGTGTGGGACAGCACACAAGGGGGCTGCTCTGCAGGCTTCATGGGGGCCTTTGGCCTCACCAGGGGAGCAGGGTGCATGGCAGACCAGGGACCCCCAGATCCTTAGAACTCAGAGGGCACCACTAGCCAGAGGACCTCCAGCTGAGCCCCTTGGCAGATGTGTGTCAGGTGACGTGGCAGGCGTCCTTGTTAGAGCCCCAGTGTGTGTATGTGTGACACAAGGAGGTGTGTGTATGTGTGTGTGACACAGAGACGTGAGTGTGTGTGACAAGGGAAGTGAGTGTGTGTGACACAGGTGTGTGACCAGGGAGGTGTGTGTGTGACAGGGAGGTGAGTGTGTGTAACACGGCAGGTGTGTGACACAGGGAGGTGAGTGACACAGGGAGGTGAGCGTGACACAGGGAGGTGAGTGTGTGACACAGGGAGGTGAGTGTGTGTGACACAGGGAGGTGAGTGTGACATAGGGAGGTGAGTGACACAGGGAGGTGAGCGTGACACAGGGAGGTGAGTGTGTGACAGGGAGGTGAGTGTGTGACACAGGGAGGTGAGTGTGTGACACAGGGAGGTGAGTGTGTGTGACACAGGGAGGTGAGCGTGACACAGGGAGGTGAGTGACACAGGGAGGTGAGTGTGTGACACAGGGAGGTGTGTGTGTGTGACCAGGAGGTGTGTGTGTGACAGGGAGGTGAGTGTGTGTGACACAGGCAGGTGTGTGACACAGGGAGGTGAGTGACACAGGGAGGTGAGCGTGACACAGGGAGGTGAGAGTGTGTGACACAGGGAGGTGAGTGTGACACAGGGAGGTGAGTGACACAGGGAGGTGAGCGTGACACAGGGAGGTGAGTGTGTGACACAGGGAGGTGAGTGTGTGTGACACAGGGAGGTGTGTGTGTGACACAGGGAGGTGTGTGTGACACAGGGAGGTGAGTGTGTGACACAGGGAGGTGTGTATGTGACACAGGGAGGTGAGTGTGTGTGACACAAGGAGGTGAGTGTGTGACACAGGGAGGTGTGTATGTGACACAGGGAGGTGAGTGTGTGTGACAAGGGAAGTGAGTGTGTGACACAGGGAGGTGAGTGTGTGACACAGGGAGGTGAGTGTGTGACACAGGGACGTGAGTGTGTGTGACAAGGGACGTGAGTGTGTGTGACAGGGAGGTGAGTGTGTGACACAGGGAGGTGTGTGTGTGTGACAAGGGAAGTGAGTGTGTGACACAGGGAGGTGAGTGTCATATGAAGGTTAGTGTGTGTGACACAGGGAGGTGTGTGTGACACAGGGAGGTGAGTGTGTGTGACACAGGGACGTGAGTGTGTGTGACAAGGGACGTGAGTGTGTGTGACAGGGAGGTGAGTGTGTGTGACAGGGAGGTGAGTGTGTGACACAGGGAGGTGTGTGTGTGTGACAAGGGAAGTGAGTGTGTGACACAGGGAGGTGAGTGTCATATGAAGGTTAGTGTGTGTGACACAGGGAGGTGTGTGTGTGACACAGGGAGGTGAGTGCGTGACACAGGGAGGTGAGTGTGTGTGACACAGGGAGGTGAGTGTGTGACACAGGGAGGTGAGTGTGTGTGACACAGGGAGGTGTGTGTGTGACACAGGGAGGTGAGTGTGACACAGGGAGGTGAGTGACACAGGGAGGTGAGAGTGTGTGACACAGGGAGGTGAGTGACACAGGGAGGTGAGTGTGTGACACAGGGACGTGAGTGTGTGTGACACAGGGAGGTGAGTGACACAGGGAGGTGAGTGTCATATGAAGGTTAGTGTGTGGCACAGGGAGGTGAGTGTGTGTGACACAAGGAGGTGAGTGTGTGACACAGGGAGGTGAGTGTGTGTGACACAGGGAGGTGAGTGTGTGACACAGGGAGGTGAGTGTGTGTGACACAGGGAGGTGAGTGACACAGGGAGGTGTGTGTGTGTGACACAGGGAGGTGAGTGTGACACAGGGAGGTGAGTGACACAGGGAGGTGAGAGTGTGTGACACAGGGAGGTGTGTGTGTGACACAGGGAGGTGAGTGACACAGGGAGGTGAGTGTGTGACACAGGGACGTGAGTGTGTGTGACACAGGGAGGTGAGTGACACAGGGAGGTGAATGTCATATGAAGGTTAGTGTGTGACACAGGGAGGTGAGTGACACAGGGAGGTGTGTGTGTGTGACACAGGGAGGTGAGTGTGACACAGGGAGGTGAGTGACACAGGGAGGTGAGTGACACAGGGAGGTGAGTGTGTGACACAGGGACGTGAGTGTGACACAGGGAGGTGAGTGTGTGACACAGGGAGGTGAGTGTGTGACACAGGGAGGTGAGTGTGTGTGACACAGGGAGGTGAGTGTGTGACACAGGGAGGTGAGTGACACAGGGAGGTGAGTGTCATATGAAGGTTAGTGTGTGACACAGGGAGGTGAGTGTCATGGAAGTGAGTGTGTCAGGGAGGTGAGTGTCATGGAGATGAGTGTGTTGCTCAGGTTGTCAGAGCTGCCTTAGATCCTTCCGGAAGGTTTCCTGCTGTAACAGCCACTTCATGGGTCCAGTGTCTGCTCCCTCCTGTGGCCTGAACTGTACATGAGCAGTCAGAGCTATGTGGTCATCGGAGGGCTGGCGGCTGGACTCCTGACCCCACGTGTTGACCGCCTGGACCCCTGACCCCATGTGCTGACCGCCTGGACCTTGGTGACCCTACCTGCTGACTGCCTGGACTCCTGACCCCATGTGCTGACCGCCTGTACCCTTGACCCTACGTGCTGGCCACCTGGACTCCTGACCCCATGTGCTGACTGCCTGGACCTTGGTGACCCTACCTGCTGACTGCCTGGACTCCTGACCCCACATATTGACTGGCTGGGACCCTGGTGTCCATATGTGCTGACCACTGCCCCATGGCCATGCCCACCTTGGCCCAGCAAGCTACTGGGCTCTGTGGGACCAGGTGAAGCCATTCCTACAGGGCGGTTGGTGTTTGGGGCCAGGGCGAAGGCAGGGAGCAGCCTGGCAGGAAGCCAAGGACGCAGGCCCTCCCCTGGCCCTGGGCAGCCTCTAGTGTGGGGGCATTGAGGGTGCCCTGGTTGGGCTGGTGCTGGGCTGTTTCCTGGCTCAGGGCTGGCCTAGTGTTGTCCCCTCCAGGTCTGTGGGTCGCCCTGGCAACAGAGGGCCCGGCTCTCAAACAGGCCTCTGTGTGTTTGCACAGCTCTGCCGCCGTTTAATTAGAGGAATCTGTTCTTAATTAACTTTCTCTCAGCAAACACTCAGGCCCGTGGGAGGGAGAGGAACGCAACGTGAAAGGGGCTTGTGTCACAGCAGCGCTTGCTCTGGGACCCGCGGTCGGTGTGGCTGAGCCGGCTCGGCGCCAGCCCGGCCCAGGGGGGCCCTGCAAGTGACCCGGCCACAGCCAGCCGCTCCAGGTGGCCCGGGGCCAGGCTGGTCCCACCCCCAGCAGCCTGGAGCCCCTGGGCCAATGGCCCCTCCCTGCCCAGCCTGTGTGTGTCCCAGCGTGGGGTCTCAGGGCTGGGGGCTGGGCTTCTGGAGAATCCCTCAGGCACTGAGCAAATCCCAAGTCAGGCAGGGGAGGCACAGAGATGGGGAGCAAAAGAATCTGGTGTGGCAGCCCCTGAGGCTGGGGAGGCTGGGGAGGCTGGGGAGGCTGGGGAGGCTGGGGAGGCTGGGAGGGGCTGGGAGGGGCTGGGAGGGGCTGCGAGGGGCTGCGAGGGGCTGGGAGGGCTCAGGCTGAGATGGAGTGAGGGTCCTGGGAGCAGTTCGCCAACCATCTGAGGTTGGGGTCTGAGATGATGGAGGCAAGAAGTTTCTGGCAACCTGAGCACCCTTCTGGGGGCCACGAGAGGGCAGTCCACGTGGCCATGAAGGGGGCGGAGTCAGAGCTGGGGTTGCAAGCCCAGCAGACTAGGCAGGACACAGGCATGAAGCGAGGAACACAGCCCTGGAGGAAGAGGGCCATGGCCACGCAGGAGGAGAGGCACGGTCACACAGGAGGGACATAGTCACAGAGCAGGGAGGAGGGGCATGGCCACACAGGAGGGGCACAGCCACGGGAGAAGAGGGACACGGCCACACAGGAGGAGGGACACGGCCACGCAGGAGAGAGGGCCATGGCCACGGAGGAGGGAGGGGCACAGCCACACAGGAGGGGCATGGCCACACAGGAGGATGGGCATGGCCACGGGAGAAGAGGGACACGGCCACACAGGAGGAGGGACATGACTGCAAAGGAGGAGGGACACAGCTGTGGAGGAAGGGGGGCACAGCTGCACAGGAGGAGGGGCACGGCCACGCAGGAGGAGGGCTTAGTCACAGAGGAGAAAGGAGGGTCATGGCCACGGAGGAGGAGCCAAGGGTAGGGCTGGGGCTGTGGGACACAGGGCCAGGAGTGAGCCAGAACCACCTTATTCCGCTTGTTTATTGAAGCGAGTGCCTGTCCTGAGGTCTGTGGAGGCCAGGGCAGAGCAGCAGGCTCCCTCCAGGGACCCTGCCTCGTGGGACACTGGATGCTCCTTGGGTCATTGCAGGCCTCTGGCACAGCCCAGGATGGTCATGGCTCACACTGGAAATTGGAACAAGACACAGAAGACCATGTCACCACCCAGAAGGGAACAAACAGGAGGTGGAGGGGACCCTGAACTAGGCCAGTGTGGCCAGAAAGTGCAGGAGGGAAGGCAGTGTTGGTCAAGCTTAGGAAGGAGCCAGAGACACGCAGGTGGGTGAGATGCAAGCTGGAGCCGCAGGGCCTGGGCGGGCTCATCCCATGCTGGATATAGGTGAAGAGCAGGCTCTGGGAGCCAGCAGGCACAGGAGCCATGGGCCTCCCATGTGGAAGTGCCAGGGCCAGCCCCAGCTCTCCCTGCTGGTGGCCTGGGAGGCAGTAGTGACAGCCCAGGTGCCTGGCCCTCTGCCTCTTCATAGGAGACCGGATGCCCCATGTGGGAGGTGGGGCTCAGCATGTCTTCCCAAGCGGGAGGTGGGAGCACTCTGCTCTCCAGCCGGGGGAGGTAGACATGCTGTGCCCTCCAGGTGGGGGAGCGTTGTGCCCACCAAGTGTGGGAGGTGGGTGCTCTGTGCCCCCCAGGTGTGGGAGGCAGGAGCTCTGTGCCCCCCAGGTGTGGGAGGTGGATGCTCTGTGCCCTCCAGGTGTGGGGCACTTGTGCCTATGCAATCCACCTGCTAGCAGAAGCCCCCACCCTGTCTCACCCTGGCCTCCCCGAGCTCGCTTTCTGCCATGCCGCTGATGTCGTGCCCAGACCATCTGGGGGCTGGCTTGTGGGCCTGCGTGGGGTCTCTCGCTCACAGGAGATCCTCCCGGCAGCACAGGCTGTCCTCCGGATTCTGAGAGGCTGCGGGCGCTCCTTGGAGGTGACCGGATCCTCACCGACCCCTTCTACCTCATGTGGGTTCCACGAGGGTAGCTGAGAGCCAATGTCAGTTTATTCATCTGTGCGATGGGGGCTTGGGCCCCTCAAGGTCTGAGGACCTCAGACTGGGTCTTTTGTCCCCTGGCCGATCCCTTGTCACTCCTGCCTGCTGCCTTCTTTCTGACACTGGGCTGTGGGCACATGCAGCTGGGGACTCCCCCCATGCCCTTGCCCTGTGAAGCCCCAGTGACTTCACTTGATGGTGGTAGTGGGGTGGGGAGAGGCTCCTGCGTCCCCAGCTCAAAGGCCATGGGGTGGGGCCCCACGGGTGCTGGTACAAGGGCAGGGCTCACCCTCCTGGACCGCAGACAGTTCCCCCTGAAGCTGACCCAGGAGGTTTTGGGCTCGGATGCAGTCGCTCTGCACCTGCCTGAGCGGGCCAGCCAGGCTAGTCAGCTGGCCAGGAGTGTCAGCCTGGGCAGAAGGACTGAAGTCATCAGGGCAGTGTAGGCCGAGTCTCAGGGTCTCTGGTGGCCACAGGGTGACTCCAGGCCGAGCAGGTGGGCTCTGGGCTGGCCAAGGGATCCAGTGTGCAGGCCAGGCATGGAGGGAGGTGCTGGCAGGTGGGTTGTATACCAGGGCTCTGAAGGGTCGCTGGCATTGACCCTGGCCCGGGGTGGATGGGGGAGGGACAGCAGTGTGCCCTCCCAGGCCCTGCTCACCTGCTCCTGCTGGGCTTCCTGGAGCTCCTTCATCGCGTCCCCCAGGGTGTCCTGCCCGAAGGTTGCAACCTCAGGGCCGGGCGTGGCCAAGTGGGAGCTGCCAGCCTGAGACCATGTTCGAGCCTGGGAGCTGTCAGCATCTGTAGGAGGCGGCCAGCACCTGGATGGGGCCTCTCCGCTCCCTGTGCCACCTCTGCCTGCAGGGCCCCCATGCATAGGGCACTGACCTCTTGTGGGCTCGGCTGAATGGTTGCCGCATCGTGTGGAGCACTGCCAGGTTTTCTGGGTCTCCAAGGCCTGGGCCAATGCCTTTTCCACACTGTGGACCCTGTGGCCAGCCTGGAGGCCTTTGGCCACACTGCCACCTGGCTGCAGCTGCCACGTGGCACTGGGCGGCTCTGTCCCCAGGCTGCGGTGCAGTTGCTGCTCCAGTTGCCGCACCCGGGCCTGCCCTGTGGCCTCCACCTCTGCCAGCCTGTGCTGCAGCCCCAGGACCTGCACAGGGGTGAGGTGGTGGCTCCCAGGAGACTGCAGCCTGGCCAGGTCCCCACAGTCCCAAGCCCATCCTCTGGGCCTCCCCTGGGCTCTGCCTCCTGCCTGTGTTTGACTAAAGAGGGGACCTTGAGCTGCATGAGGGTGGGCGGGGGGGGGTACACGTCCCATGGCAGACCTGAGAAGGCTGGCCTGCTGGGGAGCCACCTCAGGCCAGCTCCATCCTGTCAGCTGCTGTAGCCTTGCCCAGCTCCAGGACTCAGGAGTGAGGGGCTGCATGCTCAGGGTTGGGCCTTACCTCTCCTGCCTGGGGTAAGAGTGCCAGGACCCCACGGAGGCCCCAGAGATGGTGGGCGATGAGGTCTGGGGCCTCTGGACATAGTGGTGGTGGTGGGACTGAACTGGGGACCCTAGAGGTGATCATGGCCAGGCCTGGAGGACTGTCACTTGTGCAGGGTCCAAGGCACCCCCAGCTGCACCCAGCTGTGAGCAAAGGGTATGGGGACACACATGCAGTCATGGCAGGAGCCCCCTCCTGAACTTTGAACCCTGGGACTCCAGGCCTAGTTAGGGCCTGCCTCTTGAGGTCACTGTGGCCCTCAGCCCAACACCCCTCCCCCAACCCCAGGTACCCTGGCAGTGGCCTGGGGCACAGCCACCCACCCCCACAGCTCCAGCACCTGCGTGCCTCCTGTATGCCTTGGACCCACAGCCGCCTCACCTGCCAGCTCTTCCTCTGGCTCTCGGCCTCCAACGTCCTCACCTGGGGGTGTTGGGAGTGCTGTGGTGACACGGCACCCTGGCAGCCTCCTCAGCTCCAGCCTGGTCGCCCCCGGGGTTGCTAAGGGTGTGCCTGGCTCCTGGATGCCCCTGGGACACCCACCCACATGATCCTGCCCGGGGAGGGGATCCACTGGCTGCCCTATGGACACACAAGCTTGGCATGGAGGTAGGATGAGGGCAGGAGGGGACTGGGCATCGCCACCTGCCCCAGAAAACTACGAGGTGTGTGGGAAGCCCTGGGAGACAGGTGTGCAGAGGCCTGGACTGCAGCTGCCAGACACGCCTGCCCGGGCAAGGGCCCCACACCTCCCTGGCAGCCTTGCTTGCAGTGGCCTCCTGACCATGGGTGCTGAGCACAGCCCAAGTGCTGGGGGCAGCATCAGTCTCATTCTCAGGGCCCTGGGTGGCCCCTGGAGGTCAGGGTGGGTGCTCCCCTCACCTGTCTGTGTAGTTCCTTGAGCCCCCGCCTGAGGGTAGTGTCCGCCTGGGCCCTGTCTGGCCCACGCAGCCGTGCCCGCAGCCACTCTGCCTCTCTCTGTGCTGCTGCCCGAGCCTCCTTCAGAATCAGCAGCCTCAGCTCCTTCTCCTCTTCGGAGCGCTTAAAGCTGAGGGTACCCGGGCTATGACCGGATAGTCCAGGGCCAGCACCGCCCAGGGAGATCACACAGCTGTGGGCTGCCCCCACCTCCCCCTGCCTGGTCCTCCCTCCGTTCAAATCCAGCCCCTGCGCTGTGCTGTTTGCAGTGGCCACCGCTGGCCTCGGCCTCCCTCTGTCCCCACACTCCCTGCCCTCTTGAGGGACCTGTGAGGCCCGTCTCCCAGCTGCCTGGTGCGTTTTCCTGGCCTTCTCCAGGGGCTCCCACATGGCCTTGATGCTGGTACCTGGCCCGCTCGCGCGTGAGCCGGCGCAGGGCGGCCCTCAGCTCAGTGTTGGAACGCTGCAGCACGTCCCTCTCGCAGGCCCCGGCGTCGAGCGCCCTGCGGAGTTCCTCCCGGCTCTCCTCCCGGCTCCGCAGGAGCCCTTCCTGGGCTGCACGCAGCTGTGCCCTCAGTGCCTCGGCCTGCAGGATGGCGTGGTGTAGGGGGAAGAGGCCCAGGGTGGTCCACAGGCCTCCAGGGACAGAGGGCCAGGCTCAGGTCCCAGCCAGTCTCCACCCTGACCACCACAGGACACGGCCTGGTCTGTCCCCACCCCCAGCCAGCAGCCACTGCCTACTGCTCTTCCAGCTGTCCCTGCACCGGACCCCTGGGCAGTGCGTGGCTCCCCAGTCACTGCATTTGGCTGGGGAACAGCTGTGGGCATCCCAGGAGCTCAGTCACCTTTACCTGCAGGGAAGCAATTGGCCTGTCACAAGAGGCCCTGTGAGTCCCAGGTAGGGCTCCTGGATGCCATCAGCAGTTCCTGCCCTGGGTCACAGGCACTTCCCAGCACTTGGGCTCCTGAAACCCACAGTGGGGCTGATGGCGATTTCCAGCCTGGCCGGCTGTAAGCCAGGCCCTGGGGGGCTTGCGGGATGGGCCCTGGCCTCTGTTGCTTCCCTAGCCTGTGCTGGCCCTGCTGGGTCCCTGGGGGTGAGGCGAGGCAGCCGGAGGGGTGTGCTGGGGGACACTGGGAGAGGAGGCATGGTGGGGGAGGGGGTACGAGGCATGCTGAGATGGAGGGGGAGTGGGAGGGAGTGCAGGGGTGAAGAGGGTGGAGAGGGTGGAGGTATGCTGGGGGATGCAGGAGTGTGCTGAGATGGAGGGGGTGGGAGGGCATGCGGGGGATTAGAGGAAGGGCAGAAGCATGCTGAGATGAGGGCAGGGAAGGGGGCATGTGGTGTGCCGAGGTGGGGCATGGGGGTGCAGCAGTGTCAGGCCACGGGCTGGCCAAAGAAAACCCCTTGGGGCTGGCTATGTGCCCGGGTTGCTGTCCAGGCCCCAGGCCGGCCTGGTTCCAGGGTCCACCCGCTGTTACTGTTGCTCTGTTTTTGGGAAGGGCTCCCCCACCCCCAACATATGGGAGTGTTTTCCGCTGAGCTCAGCAGAAATCCTGCCGGAAGGTCAAGGCCAGGGGAAGGCCCGTCTGTCAACAGGATGGTGGGGGTGAGAAGGGGGGCTCCCTACGGGCATGGGTAGCTCCGCCTGCTCCAGGAATCTCACAGCCAAGTCACCGGACGCCACTGTGAGAATCATTTCTTCACCAACTGTTGTGTAACAGCCTGGGAGGGAGCCCCAGGACTCTGTGTGGCAGCAGGCTGAGGACAAGGGGAGATTGCTGCAGGGCTGACCTGTGTGTGTATGTGATGTGCATGTGTGTCGGGACAATGTGTGTGCACGTGTGTGTCAGCGATGTGTGAGCATACTGTGTGTTTGTGTGTCACATGTAAGAGACCCGTGTGTACACATGTATAAGGTGTATGTGAAATGAGTGAAGGCATGATATACATTAGTGTGCATGTGAGTGTGTGCACACTGAGTGCATGTGAGTGTGTGTGTGCACACTGAGTGCATGCGAGTGAGTGTGTGGAGTGCACACTGAGTGCATGTGTGTGTGCACACTGAGTGCATGTGAGTGTGTGTGCACAATGAGTGCATGTGAGTGTGTGGAGTGCACACTGAGTGCATGTGAGTGTGTGTGCACAGTGAGTGCATGTGTGTGCACACTGAGTGCATGTGAGTGTGTGGAGTGCACACTGAGTGCATGTGAGTGTGTGTGCACAGTGAGTGCATGTGAGTGTGTGGAGTGCACAGTGAGTGCATGTGAGTGTGTGTGTGCACACTGAGTGCATGTGAGTGTGTGGAGTGCACACTGAGTGCATGTGAGTGTGTGCACACTGAGTGCATGCGAGTGAGTGTGTGGAGTGCACACTGAGTGCATGTGAGTGTGGAGTGCACACTGAGTGCATGTGTGTGTCCACACTGAGTGCATGTGAGTGTGTGGAGTGCACAGTGAGTGCATGTGAGTGTGTGTGCACAGTGAGTGCATGTGAGTGTGTGTGCACACTGAGTGCATGTGAGTGTGTGTGCACACTGAGTGCATGTGAGTGTGTGGAGTGCACACTGAGTGCATGTGAGTGTGTGTGCACAGTGAGTGCATGTGAGTGTGTGGAGTGCACACTGAGTGCATGTGAGTGTGTGTGCACAGTGAGTGCATGTGAGTGTGTGGAGTGCACACTGAGTGCATGTGAGTGTGTGTGCACACTGAGTGCATGTGAGTGTGTGTGTGCACACTGAGTGCATGTGAGTGTGTGTGCACACTGAGTGCATGTGAGTGTGTGTGTGCACACTGAGTGCATGTGAGTGTGTGTGCACAGTGAGTGCATGTGAGTGTGTGGAGTGCACACTGAGTGCATGTGAGTGTGTGGAGTGCACACTGAGTGCATGTGAGTGTGTGTGCACAGTGAGTGCATGTGAGTGTGTGTGCAGAGTGCATGTGAATGTGTGTGTGCACACTGAGTGCATGTGAGTGTGTGGAGTGCACACTGAGTGCATGTGAGTGTGTGGAGTGCACACTGAGTGCATGTGAGTGTGTGTCCACACTGAGTGCATGTGAGTGTGTGTGCACAGTGAGTGCATGTGTATGCACAGTGAGTGCATGTGAGTGTGTGGAGTGCACACTGAGTGCATGTGAGTGTGTGTGCACAGTGAGTGCATGTGAGTGTGTGGAGTGCACACTGAGTGCATGTGTGTGTCCACACTGAGTGCATGTGAGTGTGTGGAGTGCACAGTGAGTGCATGTGAGTGTGTGTGCACAGTGAGTGCATGTGTGTGTGTGGAGTGCACAGTGAGTGCATGTGAGTGTGTGTGCACAGTGAGTGCATGTGAGTGTGTGTACAGTGAGTGCATGTCAGTGTGTGTGTGTGCACACTGAGTGCATGTGAGTGTGTGGAGTGCACACTGAGTGCATGTGAATGTGTGTTCACACTGAGTGCATGTGAGTGTGTGTTCACACTGAGTGCATGTGAGTGCATGTCCACACTGAGTGCATGTGAGTGTGTGTGTGCACACTGAGTGCATGTGAGTGTGTGTGCACAGTGAGTGCATGTGAGTGTGTGTGCACAGTGAGTGCATGTGAGTGTGTGGAGTGCACAGTGAGTGCATGTGAGTGTGTGTGCACAGTGAGTGCATGTGAGTGTGTGTACAGTGAGTGCATGTGAGTGTGTGTGTGTGCACACTGAGTGCATGTGTGTGCACACTGAGTGCATGTGAGTGTGTGGAGTGCACACTGAGTGCATGTGAGTGTGTGTGCACACTGAGTGCATGTGAGTGTGTGGAGTGCACACTGAGTGCATGTGAGTGTGTGTGTGCCCAGTGAGTGCATGTGTGTGCACAGTGAGTGCATGTGAGTGTGTGGAGTGCACACTGAGTGCATGTGAGTGTGTGTGCACAGTGAGTGCATGTGAGTGTGTGGAGTGCACACTGAGTGCATGTGAGTGTGTGTGCACAGTGAGTGCATGTGAGTGTGTGTGCACAGTGAGTGCATGTGTATGCACAGTGAGTGCATGTGAGTGTGTGGAGTGCACACTGAGTGCATGTGAGTGTGTGGAGTGCACACTGAGTGCATGTGAGTGTGTGTGTGCACAGTGAGTGCATGTGAGTGTGTGGAGTGCACACTGAGTGCATGTGAGTGTGTGTGCACAGTGAGTGCATGTGAGTGTGTGGAGTGCACAGTGAGTGCATGTGAGTGTGTGTGCACAGTGAGTGCATGTGAGTGTGTGGAGTGCACACTGAGTGCATGTGAGTGTGTGTGCACACTGAGTGCATGTGAGTGTGTGTGCACAGTGAGTGCATGTGTGTGCACACTGAGTGCATGTGTATGCACAGTGAGTGCATGTGAGTGTGTGGAGTGCACAGTGAGTGCATGTGAGTGTGTGGAGTGCACACTGAGTGCATGTGAGTGTGTGTCCACACTGAGTGCATGTGAGTGTGTGTGCACAGTGAGTGCATGTGAGTGTGTGTGTGCACAGTGAGTGCACGTGTGTGCACAGTGAGTGCATGTGAGTGTGTGGAGTGCACACTGAGTGCATGTGAGTGTGTGCACAGTGAGTGCATGTGAATGTGTGTGTGCACACTGAGTGCATGTGAGTGTGTGTGCAGAGTGCATGTGAATGTGTGTGTGCACACTGAGTGCATGTGAGTGTGTGTGCAGAGTGCATGTGAATGTGTGTGTGCACACTGAGTGCATGTGAGTGTGTGGAGTGCACACTGAGTGCATGTGAGTGTGTGTGTGCACAGTGAGTGCATGTGTGTGCACACTGAGTGCATGTGAGTGTGTGGAGTGCACACTGAGTGCATGTGAGTGTGTGTGCACAGTGAGTGCATGTGAGTGTGTGGAGTGCACAGTGAGTGCATGTGAGTGTGTGTGTGCACACTGAGTGCATGTGAGTGTGTGTGCACAGTGAGTGCATGTGAGTGTGTGGAGTGCACAGTGAGTGCATGTGAGTGTGTGGAGTGCACACTGAGTGCATGTGAGTGTGTGCACACTGAGTGCATGCGAGTGAGTGTGTGGAGTGCACACTGAGTGCATGTGAGTGTGGAGTGCACACTGAGTGCATGTGTGTGTCCACACTGAGTGCATGTGAGTGTGTGGAGTGCACAGTGAGTGCATGTGAGTGTGTGTGCACAGTGAGTGCATGTGAGTGTGTGTGCACACTGAGTGCATGTGAGTGTGTGTGCACACTGAGTGCATGTGAGTGTGTGGAGTGCACACTGAGTGCATGTGAGTGTGTGTGCACAGTGAGTGCATGTGAGTGTGTGGAGTGCACACTGAGTGCATGTGAGTGTGTGTGCACAGTGAGTGCATGTGAGTGTGTGGAGTGCACAGTGAGTGCATGTGAGTGTGTGTGCACAGTGAGTGCATGTGAGTGTGTGTGTGCACACTGAGTGCATGTGAGTGTGTGTGCACACTGAGTGCATGTGAGTGTGTGTGTGCACACTGAGTGCATGTGAGTGTGTGTGCACAGTGAGTGCATGTGAGTGTGTGGAGTGCACACTGAGTGCATGTGAGTGTGTGTGTGCACAGTGAGTGCATGTGAGTGTGTGCACACTGAGTGCATGTGTGTGTGCACACTGAGTGCATGTGAGTGTGTGGAGTGCACACTGAGTGCATGTGAGTGTGTGTGCACAGTGAGTGCATGTGAGTGTGTGTGCAGAGTGCATGTGAATGTGTGTGTGCACACTGAGTGCATGTGAGTGTGTGGAGTGCACACTGAGTGCATGTGAGTGTGTGGAGTGCACACTGAGTGCATGTGAGTGTGTGTCCACACTGAGTGCATGTGAGTGTGTGTGCACAGTGAGTGCATGTGTATGCACAGTGAGTGCATGTGAGTGTGTGGAGTGCACACTGAGTGCATGTGAGTGTGTGTGCACAGTGAGTGCATGTGAGTGTGTGGAGTGCACACTGAGTGCATGTGTGTGTCCACACTGAGTGCATGTGAGTGTGTGGAGTGCACAGTGAGTGCATGTGAGTGTGTGTGCACAGTGAGTGCATGTGTGTGTGTGGAGTGCACAGTGAGTGCATGTGAGTGTGTGTGCACAGTGAGTGCATGTGAGTGTGTGTACAGTGAGTGCATGTGAGTGTGTGTGTGTGCACACTGAGTGCATGTGAGTGTGTGGAGTGCACACTGAGTGCATGTGAATGTGTGTTCACACTGAGTGCATGTGAGTGTGTGTTCACACTGAGTGCATGTGAGTGCATGTCCACACTGAGTGCATGTGAGTGTGTGTGTGCACACTGAGTGCATGTGAGTGTGTGTGCACAGTGAGTGCATGTGAGTGTGTGTGCACAGTGAGTGCATGTGAGTGTGTGGAGTGCACAGTGAGTGCATGTGAGTGTGTGTGCACAGTGAGTGCATGTGAGTGTGTGTACAGTGAGTGCATGTGAGTGTGTGTGTGTGCACACTGAGTGCATGTGTGTGCACACTGAGTGCATGTGAGTGTGTGGAGTGCACACTGAGTGCATGTGAGTGTGTGTGCACAATGAGTGCATGTGAGTGTGTGGAGTGCACACTGAGTGCATGTGAGTGTGTGTGTGCACAGTGAGTGCATGTGAGTGTGTGGAGTGCACACTGAGTGCATGTGAGTGTGTGTGCACAGTGAGTGCATGTGAGTGTGTGTGCACAGTGAGTGCATGTGAGTGTGTGGAGTGCACACGTGAGTGCATGTGAGTGTGTGTGCACAGTGAGTGCATGTGAGTGTGTGGAGTGCACACTGAGTGCATGTGAGTGTGTGTGTGCACAGTGAGTGCATGTGAGTGTGTGGAGTGCACACTGAGTGCATGTGAGTGTGTGTGCACAGTGAGTGCATGTGAGTGTGTGGAGTGCACAGTGAGTGCATGTGAGTGTGTGTGCACAGTGAGTGTGTGGAGTGCACACTGAGTGCATGTGAGTGTGTGTGCACACTGAGTGCATGTGAGTGTGTGTGCACAGTGAGTGCATGTGTGTGCACACTGAGTGCATGTGTATGCACAGTGAGTGCATGTGAGTGTGTGGAGTGCACAGTGAGTGCATGTGAGTGTGTGGAGTGCACACTGAGTGCATGTGAGTGTGTGTGCACACTGAGTGCATGTGAGTGTGTGTGCACAGTGAGTGCATGTGAGTGTGTGTGCACAGTGAGTGCATGTGTGTGCACAGTGAGTGCATGTGAGTGTGTGGAGTGCACACTGAGTGCATGTGAGTGTGTGGAGTGCACACTGAGTGCATGTGAATGTGTGTGTGCACAGTGAGTGCATGTGAGTGTGTGGTGCACATGAGTGCATGTGAGTGTGTGTGCACAGTGAGTGCATGTGAGTGTGTGTGCACAGTGAGTGCATGTGAGTGTGTGTGCACAATGAGTGCATGTGAGTGTGTGGAGTGCACACTGAGTGCATGTGAGTGTGTGTGTGCACAGTGAGTGCATGTGAGTGTGTGTGCACAGTGAGTGCATGTGTGTGCACACTGAGTGCATGTGTATGCACAGTGAGTGCATGTGAGTGTGTGTGTGCACAGTGAGTGCATGTGATGTGTGGGTGCACACTGAGTGCATGTGAGTGTGTGTCCACACTGAGTGCATGTGAGTGTGTGTGCACAGTGAGTGCATGTGAGTGTGTGTGTGCACACTGAGTGCACGTGTGTGCACACTGAGTGCATGTGAGTGTGTGGAGTGCACAGAGTGCATGTGAGTGTGTGCACAGTGAGTGCATGTGAGTGTGTGTGCACACTGAGTGCATGTGAGTGTGTGTGCAGAGTGCATGTGAATGTGTGTGTGCACACTGAGTGCATGTGAGTGTGTGCACAGTGAGTGCATGTGAGTGTGTGTGCACACTGAGTGCATGTGAGTGTGTGTGCACACTGAGTGCATGTGAATGTGTGTGTGCACACTGAGTGCATGTGAGTGTGTGTGTGCACACTGAGTGCATGTGTGTTCACACTGAGTGCATGTGAGTGTGTGTGTGCACAGTGAGTGCATGTGAGTGTGTGCACAGTGAGTGCATGTGAGTGTGTGTGCACAGTGAGTGCATGTGTGTGCACACTGAGTGCATGTGAATGTGTGTTCACACTGAGTGCATGTGAGTGTGTGTTCACACTGAGTGCATGTGAGTGTGTGTTCACACTGAGTGCATGTGAGTGTGTGTGTCCACACTGAGTGCATGTGAGTGTGGAGTGCACACTGAGTGCATGTGAGCATGTGGCATGTGCATGTCATGTGTACACTGTAATGCATGTGTGGTATGCATTATAGTGTTGGCATGTGCACGTGTGTGCAGATGTGTGGATGTCACACTCTCAGGCTGGGAAATTCTTGCAGTTTAAAGGCTGAGAAGTGCCTGCAGTTTCCATGGCGACGCTGGCCGCCTGGCGCCAGGAGGGCTCTGCTGCCCCAGCCCTGCCCCCATCTCTGTGCCTCTAGTCCTTGCTGCTCTTTCCTGGCCTCTTTCTCCTCCTGGGGTGCCACTTCCAAGAACCCCAAATTCTCAGGAGATTGAGCTTGCTTTCTTGTGCCCAGCACAGCTGTATCCTCCGCCCCACGCCTGCCCGCTGCCCCACTGCCCTGTGTGGACTCTGGCATCTGGTAGAAAGCAGCCTTTCTCCTGGGGCCAATGTAAACAGCCGTCAGTTCAGTCACACACTTGGAGGCCCCCAGGGCGCTGGGGTGCAGCCCTTCTGCGCTACAGCCTGCTGTGCGCTAGCCAGCCCAGCTGCTGGCCTGCTAACCTTGGCACCAAGCCCGAGATGGCGAGGCCGCTGCATCCCCACAGCCCCACTGCTGTACCGCTTCCTGGAGACACCCAGGCTTGGGCCCTGCTCGGGGTGTCCCAGGCTTGGCCCACCACCCTGGAATCCCAGCCTGTGCAGTCTGCACCTCTCACATAGGCAGTTCCCACGTGGATGCACTTCCCAGCCCATCTTGGGGAGCCTCAGAGAGTGGCCCAGCTGATGCCCCAGAGGGCGCCTGTGATGGGCTGGAAAGGCCCTTCAAGACCCTGAGGAGCTTCTTTGGATGCACCCAGCTGGGCACTATCTCTGAGTGTTCCTTGGCAAGAGGCTGTGTTGGGATCCTGCCCAGCCCTGCCTAGCCCCCAGCAGGTCCCCTTCTGCATCACGCTGAGTCCCTCCCTGGCAGCGTGAACATGCCACAAGCAAAGCCCGGGTGTGGGCTCAGTGTCTCCTGGTCCCAGCCAGGGGCAGCGGGCCATGGTAAGGCCCCCCTCTGGCCCTCACCTCTCTGCCCAGGCGACCTCGCTCTTCAGCCAACTCCTGCAGGTGCTGGTTGGAGATGGTGTTGCTGAGCTGTGTCCGTAGGGCCCTCAGCTCCTCAGTGGTGCTTCTGGCAGCTGTCTGGGAGCAGCAAGCTGGTGTATGCGAGAGGCTAGGCCTTGGTCATTCCCACAATCACATCCTCCATGCCCGGGGACCCCCTCCCTGCTCTGCACCGACCCTTCAGAGACCCCCATGGACTCAAAGTGGATGAAGACAGCCCAGCCCAGCTGCGTGGCACCTGACCCTGGTCCTTGGGGCGCAGGGTCACTGTGGGGCACAGGAGGGGCTCCCAGTGGCCAAGGACTGTGTGGGGGGCACAGATGGGGCGCCATCAGAAACGGGTTTTGACTCTCCCGTCTGTACTGTGCCCTGGCTGCTCTTCCCGACACTGGGAGGGGGTAGGGCTCTCTGCCACCCGCCCACCAGGGTCTTGCTTTGGTGGTCACAGCCCCGTGCCTGTCCCTCATGGGTTTCAAGTCCACTTGTGAGTCCAGTAGCACCAAAGAGACAGCTGGCTGGCAGGTCCAGAAGCGTGGGGTTGAGAGTCCCCAAGGCCGAGGCAGCAGCTGGGTGGGCCACACCCCTACCCCTGGGTCCTGGCCCAGGGCAGGGTAGGGGTGAAGGGCCTCTAGGGAAGGCTCTGCGGGGGTGCCCCTAGCTAGGACCATAACCCTGATTGCAACATTAGGCCCTGGGGGTGGCCTGGCCTTCAGGCAAGTACGCGCCGGCCCCCCACGGCCCTGGCCCAGCCACAGCTGCGCCTGTTCCCGGACGCAGTCACTGGCCCAACCCTGTGGAGTGTTCCCAGCTGAGCAGGAGCCAGCGAGCAGCAGAGGGCCAGGCCGATGGGCTCAGGGTGGGCAATGAGGCCGGGGAAGGCCAGGCAGGAGTATGGTGCAGCCTCACCTGACCCTGCGGCCCACAGGCAGGGTTGAGGGGTTCTGACCCCCAGAGTCTGCAGGATGCCCACTCCCAGCCTTGTGCACCCCACCCTCTGTCTGCTCAGAGGGTTCCCAGCAACACCTCACCCAGCTGCCCCACACAGGCCCCCCACTGAGGGGTCCCCAGCGAGCTGGTGGAATGGGGCCCTCGGGGGGGGGGCGGCCTTTCCCTGCCTCTGCTCAGTCAACACAGCATCCCCAGGCGCCATCTCCCACTGTGGGTCCCAAGCAGGTAGGGCTCCTCTGCTCACAGCTGGCCTGTGTCCCCTGGAGACAGCGGGGGGTCCAAGGCCCGCGCAGGTGGGAACCATACAGGGAGGTAGCCCTCACCTGGGCCTCGTGCCGCGCCTGCTCCAGCTCCCAGGTGGCTCTGGACAGCTCGCTCAGCCGGCTCCTCTCGGCCTCCCTCAGGGATAGGGTCTGGATATCCTGGAGGGTGAGGGAACTTGTGAGAGAGCTGTGGGCTCAGGGACAGGGTCAGGCCTTCCCCCCAGGGCTGCCCTTCCATGTCTGCCCCATGTCTGTGCTGGACTGGCCCATCCCTGGGCTGCACTGGGCAGTCGAGGGCTCCCTGACCATGCGGGGTTAACAGGGTGGACGGTCAATCTCTTGGTGAAGTTGTGGGAAGGGAAGGAACCCAGACCGGATCCTGGTATTCTCTGTGCTGCCACCTGCTGGGCTGGAGTGGGTGGGGGAAGGGGACCGGTGGGTGCACTCTGTCCGCAGGCTACCCTGGCCAAGTAAGACCCCTTTACCACCCCAGCAAGACTCTGCCGACCTCCTTCCCTCCCCACCAGCACTGTCTGGAGTCAGGGTTGCTAGTAGGGTAGGTGGGGGCTGGGGCAAGTCCATGGTCACTCCTGCTCATGGCCCTTGTCCTTCCCACTCATGACACCTGCTTTGCCTTCCCTTGGGACCACTGACCATGGTGACACACAGCCCAGAGATGAGGGCTTCCAACCCAAGCATGTGGGCAGAGGCCGTGTGCTTGGGTGAATGGGTGGCATTAGTGTTAGTGATAGGGATGGACAGACAAGTGGTGAGTGGACCGGTGGTGGTGGGTGAGAACTGGATGGGTGCCTGTATAGAGTGGACGCTCCAGGGCCGCGGCTGCCTGGCGCAGCCATGGCAATGGCAGTGCAGCTGGGAGAGGTGGGATGAAGCTGGACAAGGTGGGGTGAGGCTAGGTAAGGTGGGGTGAGGTTGGGCAAGGCTGGTGAGGTGAGGCAAGGCTGGGTGAGATGGGGTGAGGCTGGGCGAGATGGGGCAAAGTGGGGTGACGCTGGGTGAGATGGGGTGAGGCTAGTGAAGCTGGGCAAGGATGGGTGAGGTATGGTGAGGCTGGGTGAAGTGGGATGAGGCTGGGCAAGTCTGGGTGAGGTGAGATGAAGTGGGGTGAGGCTCGGTAAGGTAGGGGGAAGTGGGGCAAGGCTGGACCATGTGGGGTGAAGCGGGGCACAGCTGTGTGAGGTAGTGTGAGGCTGGACAAGGTTAACTGGACAAGGTGAAGTGCAGCAGGGTGGGGTGATATGAGTTGGGGTGAATCTGGGTCAGTTGAGATCAGGCAGGGAGAGTTAGGGCAAGGCAGGCCAGGTCAGGACAACTTGGGCAAGGCTGGGTGAAGTAGGGTCTGGCGGGGTAAGCAGGGCAAGGTTGGTGAAACTGCCCCCGTGTCACCTCCTGCAGAGATGTCCTCTGAGCTGCCAGCTCCTCCTTGGCCACACACAGACTTGGAGCCTACTGGGCACAGCAGGGACAGGCCAGGATGTCACAGAGTGTAGTGCCCGAGAGTACCCTGTAATTCTGTAGTGCCGGGTCATCACTGGCCCTGAGTGTACAGTGACCTGCTGGCCCTTTCATTCCAGAGAGAGCAAGTGAGACTAGAGGGGATCCAGGGTCTCAGCTGTGTCACAGCGTGGCTGACCTGTCCAGGAGTGTCACAGCGTGGCTGACCTGTTCCCAGCTGTGTCACAGCGTGGCTGACCTGTCCAGCTGTGTCACAGCATGGCTGACCTGTCCAGGTGTGTCACAGCGTGGCTGACCTGTTCCCAGCTGTGTCACAGCGTGGCTGACCTGTTTCCAGCTGTGTCACAGCATGGCTGACCTGTCCAGGTGTGTCACAGCGTGGCTGACCTGTTCCCAGCTGTGTCACAGCATGGCTGACCTGTCCAGGTGTGTCACAGCGTGGCTGACCTGTTCCCAGCTGTGTCACAGCGTGGCTGACCTGTCCAGGTATGTCACAGCGTGGCTGACCTGTCCAGCTGTGTCACAGCGTGGCTGACCTGTTCCCAGCTGTGTCACAGCGTGGCTGACCTGTTTCCAGCTGTGTCACAGCGTGGCTGACCTGTCCAGCTGTGTCACAGCGTGGCTGACCTGTTCCCAGCTGTGTCACAGCATGGCTGACCTGTCAGTTGTCACAGCGTGGCTGACCTGTCCAGCTGTGTCACAGCATGGCTGACCTGTTCCAGCTGTGTCACAGCGTAGCTGACCTGTTTCAGCTGTCACAGCGTGGCTGACCTGTTCCAAGCGTGTCACAGCGTGCTGACCTGTCCAGCTGTGCACAGCGTGGCTGACCTGTCCAGCTGTGTCACAGCATGGCTGACCTGTTCCAGGTGTCACAGCGTGGCTGACCTGTTCAGGGTCCAGCATGGCTGACCTGTTTCCAGCTGTGTCACAGCGTGGCTGACCTGTTCCCAGCTGTGTCACAGCGTGGCTGACCTGCTGCCTCAGCTGTGTCACAGCGTGGCTGACCTGTTCCCAGCTGTGTCACAGCGTGGCTGACCTGTTCCCAGCTGTGTCACAGCGTGGCTGACCTGTCCAGGTGTGTCACAGTGTGGCTGACCTGTTCCCAGCTGTGTCACAGCGTGGCTGACCTGTTCCCAGCTGTGTCACAGCGTGGCTGACCTGTCCAGGTATGTCACAGCGTGGCTGACCTGTCCAGGTGTGTCACAGCGTGGCTGACCTGTTCCCAGCTGTGTCACAGCGTGGCTGACCTGTTCCCAGCTGTGTCACAGCGTGGCTGACCTGTCCAGGTGTGTCACAGCGTGGCTGACCTGTCCAGGTGTGTCACAGCGTGGCTGACCTGTTTCCAGCTGTGTCACAGCGTGGCTGACCTGTTCCCAGCTGTGTCACAGCGTGGCTGACCTGTTCCCAGCTGTGTCACAGCGTGGCTGACCTGTTTCCAGGTGTGTCACAGCGTGGCTGACCTGTTTCCAGCTGTGTCACAGCATGGCTGACCTGTTCCCAGCTGTGTCACAGCGTGGCTGACCTGTTTCCAGCTGTGTCACAGCGTGGCTGACCTGTTCCCAGCTGTGTCACAGCGTGGCTGACCTGTTTCCAGCTGTGTCACAGCGTGGCTGACCTGTTTCCAGGTGTGTCACAGCATGGCTGACCTGTTCCAAGCTGTGTCACAGCGTGGCTGACCTGTTCCCAGCTGTGTCACAGCGTGGCTGACCTGCTGCCTCAGCTGTGTCACAGCGTGGCTGACCTGTTCCCAGCTGTGTCACAGCGTGGCTGACCTGTTCCCAGCTGTGTCACAGCGTGGCTGACCTGTCCAGGTGTGTCACAGCGTGGCTGACCTGTTCCCAGCTGTGTCACAGCGTGGCTGACCTGTTCCCAGCTGTGTCACAGCGTGGCTGACCTGTCCAGGTGTGTCACAGCGTGGCTGACCTGTTCCCAGCTGTGTCACAGCGTGGCTGACCTGTTCCCAGCTGTGTCACAGCGTGGCTGACCTGTTTCCAGCTGTGTCACAGTGTGGCTGACCTGTTCCCAGCTGTGTCACAGCGTGGCTGACCTGTCCAGGTATGTCACAGCGTGGCTGACCTGTTTCCAGGTGTGTCACAGCGTGGCTGACCTGTTCCCAGCTGTGTCACAGCGTGGCTGACCTGTTCCCAGCTGTGTCACAGCGTGGCTGACCTGTTTCCAGGTGTGTCACAGCGTGGCTGACCTGTTCCCAGCTGTGTCACAGCGTGGCTGACCTGTTCCCAGCTGTGTCACAGCATGGCTGACCTGTTTCCAGCTGTGTCACAGCGTGGCTGACCTGCTGCCTCAGCTGTGTCACAGCGTGGCTGACCTGTCCAGGTGTGTCACAGCGTGGCTGACCTGTTTCCAGCTGTGTCACAGCGTGGCTGACCTGTCCAGGTGTGTCACAGCGTGGCTGACCTGTTCCCAGCTGTGTCACAGCGTGGCTAACCTGTTCCCAGCTGTGTCACAGCGTGGCTGACCTGTTCCCAGCTGTGTCACAGCGTGGCTGACCTGTTCCCAGCTGTGTCACAGCGTGGCTGACATGTTCCCAGCTGTGTCACAGCGTGGCTGACCTGTCCAGGTGTGTCACAGCGTGGCTGACATGTTCCCAGCTGTGTCACAGCGTGGCTAACCTGTTCCCAGCTGTGTCACAGCGTGGCTGACCTGTTCCCAGCTGTGTCACAGCGTGGCTGACCTGTTCCCAGCTGTGTCACAGCGTGGCTGACCTGTCCAGGTGTGTCACAGCGTGGCTGACCTGCTGCTTCAGCTGTGTCACAGCGTGGCTGACCTGTTCCCAGCTGTGTCACAGCGTGGCTGACCTGTCCAGGTGTGTCACAGCGTGGCTGACCTGTCCAGCTGTGTCACAGCATGGCTGACCTGTTCCCAGCTGTGTCACAGCGTAGCTGACCTGTTTCCAGCTGTGTCACAGCGTGGCTGACCTGTTCCAAGCTGTGTCACAGTGTGGCTGACCTGTTTCCAGCTGTGTCACAGCGTGGCTGACCTGTTCTCAGCTGTGTCACAGCATGGCTGACCTGTTTCCAGGTGTGTCACAGCGTGGCTGACCTGTTCCCAGCTGTGTCACAGCGTGGCTGACCTGTTCCAAGCTGTGTCACAGCGTGGCTGACCTGTTCCCAGCTGTGTCACAGCGTGGCTGACCTGCTGCCTCAGCTGTGTCACAGCGTGGCTGACCTGTTCCCAGCTGTGTCACAGCGTGGCTGACCTGTCCAGGTGTGTCACAGCGTGGCTGACCTGTTCCCAGCTGTGTCACAGCGTGGCTGACCTGTTCCCAGCTGTGTCACAGCGTGGCTGACCTGTTTCCAGCTGTGTCACAGCGTGGCTGACCTGTTCCCAGCTGTGTCACAGCGTGGCTGACCTGTCCAGGTATGTCACAGCGTGGCTGACCTGTTTCCAGGTGTGTCACAGCGTGGCTGACCTGTTCCCAGCTGTGTCACAGCGTGGCTGACCTGTTCCCAGCTGTGTCACAGCGTGGCTGACCTGTTCCCAGCTGTGTCACAGCGTGGCTGACCTGTTCCCAGCTGTGTCACAGCATGGCTGACCTGTTCCAAGCTGTGTCACAGCGTGGCTGACCTGTTCCCAGCTGTGTCACAGCGTGGCTGACCTGCTGCCTCAGCTGTGTCACAGCGTGGCTGACCTGTTCCCAGCTGTGTCACAGCGTGGCTGACCTGCTGCCTCAGCTGTGTCACAGCGTGGCTGACCTGTTCCCAGCTGTGTCACAGCGTGGCTGACCTGTTCCCAGCTGTGTCACAGCGTGGCTGACCTGTTTCCAGCTGTGTCACAGCGTGGCTGACCTGTTCCCAGCTGTGTCACAGCGTGGCTGACCTGTCCAGGTGTGTCACAGCGTGGCTGACATGTTCCCAGCTGTGTCACAGCATGGCTAACCTGTTCCCAGCTGTGTCACAGCGTGGCTGACCTGTTCCCAGCTGTGTCACAGCGTGGCTGTCCTGTTCCCAGCTGTGTCACAGCGTGGCTGACCTGTCCAGGTGTGTCACAGCGTGGCTGACCTGCTGCTTCAGCTGTGTCACAGCGTGGCTGACCTGTTCCCAGCTGTGTCACAGTGTGGCTGACCTGTTTCCAGCTGTGTCACAGCGTGGCTGACCTGTCCAGGTGTGTCACAGCGTGGCTGACCTGCTGCCTCAACTGTGTCACAGCGTGGCTGACCTGTTTCCAGCTGTGTCACAGCGTGGCTGACCTGTCCAGGTGTGTCACAGCGTGGCTGACCTGTCCAGCTGTGTCACAGCGTGGCTGACCTGTTTCCAGCTGTGTCACAGCGTGGCTGACCTGTCCAGGTGTGTCACAGCGTGGCTGACCTGTCCAGGTGTGTCACAGCGTGGCTGACCTGTCCAGGTGTGTCACAGCGTGGCTGACCTGTTTCCAGGTGTGTCACAGCGTGGCTGACCTGTCCAGGTGTGTCACAGCGTGGCTGACCTGTCCAGGTGTGTCACAGCGTGGCTGACCTGTCCAGGTGTGTCGCAGCGTGGCTGACCTGTCCAGGTGTGTCGCAGCGTGGCTGACCTGTCCAGGTGTGTCACAGCGTGGCTGACCTGTCCAGGTGTGTCGCAGCATGGCTGACCTGTCCAGGTGTGTCACAGCGTGGCTGACCTGTCCAGGTGTGTCACAGCGTGGCTGACCTGTCCAGGTGTGTCGCAGCATGGCTGACCTGTCCAGGTGTGTCGCAGCATGGCTGACCTGCTGCCTCAGCTTTGCCAGCTCTTCGCTCTCGACCCAGGCTTGGCGCTGCATGTCCAGCTGTCTGTCACGCTCTCGCTGGTCAACCTGCTGCCTCATTCGCTCCAATTCCAACTTCAGTGCCGCCTCCTGGACTTCCCAGTCACTTCTCGACTGTTCCAACTCCACTAGGAAGAATGATGAGTCAGCACAAAGCACACAGTCAGTCAGCACACATAGTCAGTACACACACAGCATATTGTGAATCAACGCACACAGTGACTCACCACTCTGCTAGTCCTCCATCTCTACCTGCTAGCAGCACAGGCAGAAGAGCAAGGGGGCAAGGTCTCCCTCCACTTTGGGGCCACACAGGGTCTGCCCCTCTGTTTTCCCAGATCTCCAGCCCTTTAGGGTGTGGTGGTGCATCGAGTCTGCACAGAGCCCTGGGAGATGGGGCTAGGTGCCTGCGCACCCCGGAGACTAAGCTGCACCTTGGGCTGAGGGGCTGCCAAGGGTACCTTGCAGGCTCTGCCGGTCCTGCCGGGCACTCTGGGCCTCCCCTGCCAGCTGGGCCACCTGCTGTTCAGCCTCCAGGAGCTGGCTCTGCAGTGCTTCCCTCTGGTTCCTGTGAGAAACACAGATGAGGCCACTGTGGGCAGCCAGCCAGTGACAGCTCTCTCTAGTTCCGGTGAGTCCTCTCCTCCATGTTGGGACACGGGCACACCCAGGGTGCCCTGGCATGGTCTGTGTGGGACACATCTACACTGGTGGCCACTTGAGGCTGGGTGTTGTTGCTCCTGGGAGCATGTGGGCAGGAGCGGCGGCCAGCACGCCAGGCAGAGCTCCCAACAAGGCTAGGACCGGGGGTCTGCAGGACAGGCCACCCTTGTGCTGGGCAGCAGGTGTAGACAGGAGGGCCTCTGCCTGGTCCTCGGAGCCCCTGTGCCCCATGAGGGTTGGGGGAAGCCCCAGGAGGGAGGTTTCAGAGTCCCTGCTCCCCTGAGTCTGCAGTTCTGGGAGGACACCTCTACAAATACTTACAGCCTTGCTGGGTGCTTCCCTCCATCCTGGGCACGCCCCAGCCCCCAAAGCCCTGGGAACAACCACCCCTGCCCCCACCCCTGCTGAATGCCACACCTGAGATCTGCAGCCTCCACGGATGCCAGCTGCGCCAGCTGCGCCAGGGCTGCCTGCTCTTTGGCCAGGGTGGCCTTGTCCTGCACGGCCTTCCGCAGGGTGTCCAGCTGTGCCTCCTGGGCCTGTAGGCTTCGCCCCAGCTGCTGCTGCAGGACCTGCTCCCTGGTAGTGACCTGGGAGCAGGGAATGGCGGGCAGAGTGAGTGGAGCCCAGAGGCACACATGTGTGCCCCCATGAGAGGGCATGGTCAGAGGAACCCATACCTGGCCTGCAGATCCACCTCTGCTGGACTCCAGCGTCCAGGGGGAGGTGGATCCTGGAGTTATGGGGGCGGTGGGCATGGAGGGCTTGGGCTGAACAGGGACACGGGGCACAAAGCCACGACAGGGCATCCCCGCCCCTCAGTGCATCTGATCTTGCAGTCACTCTGAGGACCTGGGATGCCACCTGGGTCTCCGCAGTGCTGCCACCCTCGGCAAGGACCTCAGCCAACATAGGTGCCACAGGCAGAAGGAGCTCAGCGCCCCCCTTGGGCCACACAGAGGGGGGTCCCTGGGTCCCCGGCTGCATCATGTCGCCTACTGCTCCCCCAATCACTGCGGGCCTCTGAGGGGAGTGGAGCCCAGCAGGACCCCAATGCGGCTCCCACACCACAGCACGGGCGAGAGCAGGGACCCTGCCCCAGAATTTCAAACAGCTGACTGACAGCTTTGAGAAGGCAGAGCTAATACTATACGCACATGACATTATTTACATATCCTGTGACTGGCAAGAGTGAAGGAATGGGTGCGCTCCAGGGCAGCGGGGACACAGCTGACGGGGGCTGGGCTCTGTCACTAGAAGGAGGGATGCAACAGAAGGGGCTGCCACGTGTGTGACTGCCAGCGTTCCATGAGGAGGGAACAGAAATGCAAGGTAGACCTTGGCGTACAACCATGTGGATTGACATCAGATGATGCCCCCAAGTGGGCCAGCAGAGGCCACTGGAACAGTGCAGAGGGCACGTGGGGGGGAACCCAAGGATCCCAGTGCACACACTCAGGACTTGGGGTGTGGGCGGTGCTTGGAGAACTAAGAAAGGAGACTCCCTGATGCTGAGTCAGTGGAACAGACTTGGCCATCCCAGGGCGGGCCTGGGTCTCACGTCATCCCCAGCGGCAGCCACGCACATGGCTGGCCTGAGTCCCCGATGCTGGAGAGGGACCCGGCCATCCCAGAGCAGACCTGGGTCTCATGCAGTCTCAGTGGGTATTCCCATTTCAGCCCCAGCCAGAAACAACGCAGAGCTCAGTCTTGCCTGGGGAAGGAGGGCAGCTGGCCACTCCGGCATGAGGCTGGGAGCGGAGCCTGGGGAAGGAGGGCGGCTGGCCACTCCGGCATGAGGCTGGGAGCGGAGCCTGGGGAAGGAGGGCGGCTGGCCACTCCGGCATGAGGCTGGGAGCGGAGCCTGGGGAAGGAGGGCGGCTGGCCACTCCGGCATGAGGCTGGGAGCGGAGCCTGGGGAAGGAGGGCTGCTGGCCACTCCGGCATGAGGCTGGGAGCGGAGCCTGGGGAAGGAGGGCGGCTGGCCACTCCGGCATGAGGCTGGGAGCGGAGCCTGGGGAAGGAGGGCTGCTGGCCACTCCGGCATGAGGCTGGGAGCGGAGCCTGGAGCAGCGGGGCAGTGCCTCAGCAGTGGCCACTCCGGCACATGGCAGTCACCGCTCTCGGGACGGACACTAACTCATTGTCATTCACACTCCAAGAAGCAAAGCAAGCAGACCAAGCTAGCGGCTGGCGTCCCAACGCCTGTGATAGCAACATCCCACACAGGCGCTGGTTCGAATCTCAGCTCTTCTGTTTCCCATCCACCTTCCTTCTCACGGCCTGGGAAAGCAGGAGAAGTCCCGAGGACTCTGCTTTTCAAATAAACCAGCCTTAACAACAAAGACACAAAGCTCACACCATCCTGAGGGTGCCTGCTCGTGCGGCCGAGGCAGGCAGGGCCGGGCATCCCTGTGGATGCACGCCCAGTGTTGTAGGCCTAGGAGTTGATTAGGCGTCGTTGGGATGGGCAGGAACAGGAACTGGGCTTGTAGCTAAAAACACCTAGACCAATGGGACTCATCTGTATCCGATTTACTGGCTAAAATTAGGACTTGGGTGGAAGAGTATATAGGGAGAGGTGAAGGAGCAACAGAGACTTCCACCATCCCTGGTCTCCTGTCGGTGCTTCATCCCAGACCTCTCCCTGTCCGCGTTACTGGCTCTGCTGGCTGGAGCACCAGGTGTCTACACTTCCAGGGGAGGGGCTGTGGATGAGGGCAGGCTGGCCCAGGTGAGGGACCCAGCCCCATCGACCCTGCACCACCTGCCACCCCTAGCCTCACCTGGGCCACCTGCTCTTCCAGGTGTGTGCAGGTCTGCTGCAGTGCCTTCCGCTGCTGCT
Organism: Ochotona curzoniae; assembly: GCF_017591425.1. Classification (NCBI taxonomy): domain Eukaryota; kingdom Metazoa; phylum Chordata; class Mammalia; order Lagomorpha; family Ochotonidae; genus Ochotona; species Ochotona curzoniae. The sequence goes on along the minus strand of NW_024465405.1, from coordinate 6,044,321 downwards.
GTTCCCGCTGCAGCCGCTGCTCCACCTCTGCCAGCTGCTTCTGGGCCTCTGCCTGCTCTTGCTGCAGCTGCCGACAGGCGGGCAGGGGGTCGTCTCCAGGCTCTAGGTCACTGCCTTGCTGTCCTGACGCAGGCCGGGCTCCCCCACACAGCACGGGGGCTCAGACCCACAGCTCACCTGCAGGACCAGGTGGCTGAGGGCAGCTTTGTCGTGGGCCAGCCCATCCAGCAGGGCAGCCATCTGGGCCAGGACACCCCTTCGCTCCGCCCCCTCAGACCTCAGCCGCTGGACAAGCAGCTCCAGGTCCATGTTGTTGGCCTCTGCCTGGGGCGGAGAACAGGAAGCCCAGGCCAGGATGAGGGCTAGGGATTGGGTGGGAGGGTCCTAGGCCAGGGTGAGGGGTGTCCTGGGGTGGGGAGGTGGAGAGCCCACAGCCTCTGCTCCTGGCCTGGGTGGGGCACAGGGCGGGGTCACCATGGAGCTTCTGGGTAGAGCTGGAGAGAGAAGCAGGCGTGGCTTGGAGTGCCTCCAGCCTGGAGCTCTGGGCGTGGGGCTTTGTCTCTCCAGCCTAGGCCTTGGTTTGGGGGTCAGCACATACCCGGCCCAGCGCGTCCCGCACGCCGAGGTGCTCGTTCTCCAGGCTGTCTCTCTGCAGCTGGGCCGTGCGCAGTGCCTTCCTCAGCCCTGAGACCTCCACCTGCAGCTGCTCCAGGTGCCCCTGACTGAGCATAGGGGTGGGGGCAGTGGGCTCGGCTGGCCCCCTGGGCTCCGGGGACTCCTCACGGCACATAGGCCCTCCCCGTAGGCTGCAGAGGACTCGCCCGGGCGCATGCTTGTGGTGCACGTGTGTCCATGCTTGCATGTATGTGTGTGCAGTGTGGACATTCATGCAGTGCATGTATCTGTGTGTGTGTGCAAGGAGGCCTGCATGCACAGGGCTGTGGGCTGGAGGGGTGAGGGTATCTGGCTCTAAGGGTGACGCTGCCCCTCGCCCAGCTATTGGACCCCGTGACAAAGCTAGGGAGGCAGACGCCCATGCAATAGGCACTGAGGCCCAGGGAGGGGATGCCTCCTGCACTGCCCTCAATAGGGACCCCTGAAGCTTAGTCCCTCCCCATCCCAGCTCCCGCCTTCCAGCCCCTCCCCTGTCCACCGTCTCCCCAAGGGGGCAGGGCGAGGCTGGAAGGCAGGTGCAAACAGGGGCAGGCGGTGCCTTCAGTATAGGAGGGATGGCAGAAAGATATGCGGGTACTTTGCTTCCCACCCGGCTCTCAGCTCCTTCCTGGTGTTCAGCAGGGGGTGGGGTGAGGGGGAGACTCCTGGCCATGCCTTTGTGCTTGCTGCTGGTCTGGGGGCTCATCGCATGCCTGGCTGTGCTGGCCCAGGAGGTTCTGGCGCTCTCGCTGGTTCTCACAAAGCTGTCGCTGGGGCCTGGCCACCTCTGCCTGAGAGTCTTTCAGCTGCAGGCTCAGCTCCTGCTGGGGGTCAGGGTGTGGCGTGTTGGTGTGAGCCCAGAGAGGCTGCCAGACCCCAAACACCCTTAGCGGAAACTTGGGCTGGGCGCCTGGGGATGTTGTGCCCCGGGCCTGGGGGTCAGCCTCCACTCCCTCTGGCGTTCCCAGGAGCCTTGGTGACACACCTGCTCTCCCTCCACAGCCTGCAGTGTAGGGTCCTGGGCCTGTGTTGGGGACAGCCTCTGGTGGGGAGCAGTGGCCACTTGCTTCGTCAGCTTCTCCACCAGCACCATCTGCTCTGAGAGCCTGGGGGCCAGAGGGGGAGCTCCTACCATCTGGGGAGCAAACCCCTTCCAGCCCCGCTCTGGTCCCTGCTACCAGCACTGCCTGCCCTTGGGAGGGCTGAGGGGACGCAGCTGCCACCTGCAGGTGGGAGGGCGTTTGTAGCCCAGGGAGGAGCACCCCACCCCAGAGTCCTCTGAGTCCAGAACCTCCCACACTCACCAGAGGCCACACATCCCCAGGGGGCATGATGTCTGCATGCATGGACAGCGGCGTCTGACGGGGCAGTGGCCACATAGGCTGGGAGTAGCCCCTGCACCTTGCAGAGACAAGGCCCCTGGGCCCCTCCCCCACTCCTGGCGCCCACCTGGCCTGCAGCGCCACCTTCTCGGCATCCCACTGAGCTTGTAGCTGCAGTGCCTCGGCCACCTGGGCCCGCAGACGCTGCTCCAGGGCACCCGTCATGCTGCTGGCTGTCCGCCGCAGGTTGGAGTCCAGGTTCCTGCAGGCTCCGTGCAGACGCTGGGCTGTGCTGATCACCTCGGCCTGCAGCTCCGCCAGGCCCCTGGGAGACAAGGGTGGCACCGGGCGGTGCTGGCCACCTCGGCCTGAGGCTCTGGGAGATGACCCGAGCCTGGCACAGGAGACGTAGAGCCCCAGGGGAGGCTGGAGTTCCTGAACACAGGGTTCGACAGGTCCCTCTGGGGCCTCTATCATGGCATGCCAGGGAGGGGCCGAGGCCAGGGCCTGTCTGATCCCTCGAGGGCCTGGTGACGTGCCCAGAAGAGGCAGGACAAGGCGATCTCAGAGGCTCTGAGCAGGTGGGGTCCTGTCACGCCTGCCTGGTCCTCCTTGTTCCTCAGCCTTGTGGCCTGCTGCGCTCCTGCCCTCCGGGCCCCTGGGCGCTGGCACTGACCTTTCTGTGGCAGCTCGCAGCTCGCCCAGCTGTGCCCGGAGCGCTGAGGTCTGTCTCCACAGGAGGTGGATGTGCCGCGGGTGCTGAAAATAAGAGGCCTGTGTCCACCCCAGCCTCAGGCCCTGAGCCCACCGAGGACCACGGGCCCTGTATCTACTCCACACTACAGTTTCATGTCTATGCCACAACTCAGCCCCGTGTCCACCCCACTCCGTGGGCCCCATGTCCACTCCACTCTGTGGACCCTGTATAGACCCCACACTACAGGCCTTGCATCCACCCCGTTCCACGGGCCCCGTGTCCATCGCACACTGCAAGCCCTGTGTCCACCCTGCACTGCGGGCCCAAAGCCGGTTGCCTCCCACTTTCATGTCCTGCTGGGCTCAGATATTAGGGCTGCAACTGGGGTCCCTGGTTCAGCAGTTTGTACCAGAGGGGTGGTCTGAGGCACACCCTCTGCTGACCCTGCTTCCTGTGGACACGGGAGGGCAGCACCTGTGTCCAGGCCCCGGGCCTCTGCTGCCTCAGCTCCAGCTGGCCCTGCAGGCGGAGCGTGAGGCCCGTCATCCCGGCCAGCTCCCCGGCAAGCGCCTCGTTGGCCACCCTTAGTTGCTCCAGCTGTGCTCGGAGGAGGCTGTTGACCTGGGAGAGGCCGGTGCTCCTGGCAGGACAGGGGCCAGGCATGGAGAGCTCCTCAGAGCACTGTGGGGTGTCCTGGCTGGTGGAGGGGGGCTACCCCACCCCCTCGCCTCCCCACAACTACCCCAGACTCCCTTCCCCAGCACCTGGGGGAAAGCAGCCCCCAGCAACGACCCCAGCCAGGCAGCCCAGCTCAGCTCCTTTCCAGGCCCGGGTGCTGTAGCATTCAGCCCAAGAGAGTGGGCACTCCCCATGGGTAGGCACCTTTAGCCACCACCCAGGTAAGGGGCGGCCCTGAGGTGGGGATGCAGTCTTGTAGTGGAGCATGGAGGGAAAAGCTGAAGGCTACGGAGAGAGGGTCCCACCCCAACCCTCTTCTAGCTCCCAACAGGCTCTGGGAGGAGCACCAGTGGCTGGGCTAGCGGGAGCCACTGTTGGCAGGGTCACAGCCAAGCTCACCTCTGCTCTGCGGCCTCCAGGCGACCCAGGGCCTCCTCCAGGTCCAGGCTGTGCCCTAGTTCTGCCCTGCGCCGCTGTCCCTCAGTGGTCCCCAGCCGAGTCTGCAGCTGGGCAAGGGAGCCACCTGGTTCTGCCTGACCCCTCCTCACAGGGCAGGGGTGTCTGCAGCCTGAAGCCCTCCTGCACATGAGGCTCCTGGGCCTGGTAGGCAGCCCTGGGTCACAGTGTGGGTTGGGCTGGTCCCACAGGAGGCAGGACTTCCCCAGGTGGCTGCCCCAGGGCCCTCCCTGGTGAGGGCAGAGCAGGGCCCTCCATCTGGCTCTGGAAGCCAAGGTAGCCCTTCGCCTCTGCAGGGTGCGGACCACACCCGCCAATGGGGTGATGGGAGACAAGCTGAGCCATGCCCAGGGTTGGGGGTCAGGAAGGGCCCAGGGCAGTAGGCAGGCGGGCCTGGTAGGGTACTGGGACAATGAGTGGACACTTGAGGCAGGCAAGTGTCACATCGCCCCTGGGTGGGTGGAAAGGCACAGAGACTGGTGGTGCCCGCGGCATACACCCACCTGCTCACTGGTCACGCAGTGCCTGCTGGCCAGCTCTGCCTGCTTAACACCTGCCTGGGCCAGCAGCTCCTCTAGCCGTGCCAGCTGACCTGCAGGGGGAGCATGGGCCAGCTAGGGCACTGGGGGGTGTGAGCTGGGTCTAGGGTGCACTAGGGGTCAGCATGGGGCACTGGGGGCCTTTGGGTGTGCACTTGGGGTTAGGGTGGGTACCGAGAGTGAGCTGTTTCTGGGGGACGCAGAAGGTCAGATGTGCTCAAGCCCCGAGGCTGATAGTGGGCTGCGGCCTGAGTGGCTGGAAGGGGCTTCATGCACTGTTTGTGGCTCCCATGCTCCCTGCCTTCCCTTCACCCCAGTCACCTGCAGGAAGCTCTTGGCCCAGGCTGCCGGCCACAATCTGGCGGATGCGGGCAGGCAAGGGGATGGGCAATGCCTGCTGCCCGTCTCCACGTATGGTCAGCATACGGTCCCCTCTGCTGGCTGTGGGACTCAGGATGGTGTCCTGCAGCCTCTGAAATAGCCCAGACATGGCTGCCTCAGACACGGCTCCACACAGCTGCCTCAGACACGGCTGCCTCAGACACGGCTCCACACGGCTGCCTCAGACACGGCTCCACATGGCTCTACACGGCTGCCTCAGACACGGCTGCCTGACACGGCTCCACACGGCTCCACACGGCTGCCTCAGACACGCTGCCACAGCCCAGCAGCTCCCAGGTCTGTGGTGACCCCAAGACAGTCACCATGGGAGGGAGAGTGCAGCCGTGCCTCAGTTTCCCCACCTGTGCAATGATGGCCAGGGCTGAGATGACTTGTTGGTCCCCTCCTGCCAGGCCACCCCTCATCCTCCCGCTTCTCCCCCATCCCCATTGTCTGTTCCCCTGGGAATGCTGGGAGTCAGCTACCCCCTCAGGTGCCTGAGGAAGCCCTGCCCTCCAGCACCTGAGGGGGTTTGGGACAGGAGCTGGAGAACAGGATCTGTGTGGTCCATGGCTGCCCACCTGGCTGCATGGAAACCCAGGCACGGAAGCTGTGGCCCGGGGGTGGGGCAGGGCACCCAGGAGGGGTGGGCATTGCTTAGGGCTTTGCTTCTGAGGGGGCAGAGGCTGCAGGCTCAGAGGTGGGCAGGCAACCCCAAGGTCTCAGAGGAGAGGAGGGGCACAGCAGGGTGCAGGTCCAGGCCTGGGGGAGGGGCTTTTCTGCCAAGTGGGCAAAGAGGCAGAGGACTTCCAGGCCAGGCCACCCTCCCCTCACAGGGAGTGAGAATTCAAGGGGTGCCTGGTGCTGGAGCTCGGCAGCTGCGTCCGCCCACGGGTACTGCATCCCCAGACCCCTCTTAGCCCAAGGCTGTGACTACAGAACGTGTCCCCAGTTGTCCAGTGGCCACCTGCCTCCTCTCTGGGTCTGGATGCCCTGCCCGAACGCTCAGGGCTGGCCTGGTGGGTCATTGCCAGGGTCACCTCAAGACCCAGGCTCTGCCAGCCCCCACAGCAGCCCTGGTGGGGGCGGGGAACTTATCCTGGGGAAGAGTCCCCTTGCTCCTGGCTTCTTGGTTAGCACAGTACGTATGGGGGGTTGAGGACGGGTTGGGGTGATATGAGCGCCCCAGGTCCCTGGCTCGGTTCCAGTTGGGAAGGACTCCGGCCTGCCGCCAGCCCTTGCCTTGCTCCCCAGGGCATTGGCTAACGGGAAGGCAGTGGGAAGGCTGTGGCCAGCAGTGCAGGGGGTCACTCCTTAGCTGCCGTCCCCAAGGCGCTGGGCGTAATGGGCTCCAGCTGGGGCCGCCCACAGGGTTGGGGGGTTGGGCCGAGTTTGGCTGCAGCCAGTGGGGGAGGGAGAGGACTTCCTGGAGGGGGGACACCAGCCCCCCCACCCCCACGGTGGGGAGGGGGAGAGGGAGGAGGCAGTGCACGCCGGGTGGGGCGGGATGGGGAGGAGGGGCTCCACCAGGGCCCGAGTCCCACAGGCCACGCCCTCCTGGCTGAGCAGCCCCGGGCCGGGCCTCAGGGTTGTAGCCAGGCTGTCCATCCCTGCCTGTCCGCTGCCTAAGCACTCTCAGATTTCTGACCAAACCGCGACCCTTCTCAGTGCCCTGCCTCCTGTGCCCCAGCCTGGCCTTGGCACCTGGGACTGCAACAAGATGGCTGGAGGGCTCCCTGGAGCAGCAGCCAGCACAGGACACCACAGCCGGACGCCTCTCCGGAAGACCCCAGACCCACACAGCCCCTCCACGCCAATGTTGGCACTCCAACCACAGGGGACCCTGGGAACATCAGGTCCTGAGTGAGGCCACGGCTGATTGGGTAGGGGACAGTCCAACTTAGGTAACCATGCAGGGGACAGTCCCTGCCCAAACAACCATGACCCCACGTGAGGGTCAGCAGCCAGAGTCCTTGCAGCAGCTCTCTCTGTGTGAGGGGTATGGGCAACGCTCACCTTGCTGACCCCAACTCCAAGCTGAAGGGACAGAGGGACCCAGGCCTGGTTTTGGCCTCCCTGCAGGCCTCACTCTCTCCCCGACTTGAGGTGCCAGGGAATGACTCCACCCAGGGATCCCGCTGACCAGATGACCCAGCATCCTCACAAGGTCACCCCTGGACTGCTGGCCCCCCGTGGCACTGCCTCCCAGCCCTGGGGGCCTGGCCAGGGGCTCCCCTTGCTGGGTTGAGCAGGGCTCCTGCCTGCGTCTTCCTTCCAGTGAGAAGCACTCGGGGGATTCTGGGGCGGGATCTCTGAGACCTGCAGGAGAACGGAGCCCCCCTGGCTGCTTTGGGGCAGTTGAAGCCCCAAATGGGCTGCAGAGCAGGGGTCTGCACACAAAGTACAGCCGGGAGAGCAGCATCCATTGCACCGGGGGAGGCAGGGTGGAGGGAGGTGAGGATCTCAGCAGGGGACACTGGGATGCAGGCTGAGTCCAGTGGAGCCCAGCTGAGAGTGGGGCGAGGAGGCCAGGCACCGCCTGCAAACCAGGCAGGGGCAGCTGGGCCGGCGGACGAACCGACAGTGCCCCCGTGTGGCCATGCATGATGGTGGCCTCTGTGGCTCCTGCTCGGGGCTGTGCTGCCCTTCATGTCAGCTGGCAAGGCCTGTGCTGGGAGGTCCTCCTCAGCAGAGAGGGCGCCTGGGGGACCGGGGCTGGCCCAGCCTGGGCCCTTCCTGGCAAAATTCCCTCCCACCGCCCTCCCAGGGATGCAGGGGACCCAGAACAAGAAGGCTGGGTGGGGGTCCCCGCAAAGCCCCAGGACACTGACCCGGCAGCACACCAACAGCGTGAATTAACTCACGGCCAGGCGCACCGGGCGAGGCCCTGGCCCCACTCGTTTGTGCCTCATCCCTGTGCCTATTTGGGGCTTCCTGAGGAAGAGGGTGGCACAGGTAAGACAGCAGTAGCCAGAGCCTGCAGGTGCCTGGGGCCACGCGGATGACCCTGGCCAGGGAGGAGACCTGGGCCCAGAGGTCGTCATGGAGTCCAGCTCTGGCTTAGAAGCCAGCCAGGGCCCAGGGCCCAGGGGCTGAGGACAGAGGGGACAGGGGTGCAGATGGCTGCAGAGGGACATTGTTGGGGTGGGACTCAGAGGCCCCAGACATGGGCCTAGATCAGTCATCCATGGTCAGGGTCAGGGGACAACATCTGTGTGGACACGGGACAGAGAGGACCTGTGGACATGAGCAGGGCAGCTGTGAGAACAGGGCAACCATGAGGACACGGGACAGGGCAGACCTGAGGACACGGGACAGGGCAGACCTGAGGACACGGGACAGGGCCCAGCATTTAGCCACACAGCTACTTCCAACCTCTCTGACAATGAGCTGCAGTCAGTTGCTGAAGAGGGGACTTACGTGGGCTGAACCTGAGAAAAAGGACCCTACCCTGCACAGAAGTCACCCCATGGGAGACAGGCCCAAATCAATGCCCACTAGAAGAGGACCTCAGGGACCCTGCCAGCTTCAGGAGCCAGCAAACACTTGCAGGACAGACCCTGGAGGCCAGGCAGTGAAAGCGAGATGGACAGCCTCAAGCCGGGGACTGCCGGCAGCATCCGCAGGGGACGAGGCGGCCACACCGCGGGAGGAAGGCGGCCAGTCATGCAGCTGATGGAGGACTCGTCTCCAGAGACCAGCGAGGAAGCAACTGTCCAGTTCAGAAAGGGATGAGGCCGCAAACGGGTTTGTCAAAGGGTTCCGTGCAAATGGTCAGCAGACACAGGAGAGAATGCTCCAGATCTCGAACTTTGAGGGAAATGAGGGCACACCCCGTGAGAACGGCCTTCACGCCAGCCAAAGGCAGTGCTGGTGAGGAGGGTCGCACTCCGCAGGCACACAGGGGCGAGACCCTGGCCCCACTTGTCCGTGCCTCCTGCTGGGGCAGGATTCCAGGGCAGGCATGATAGGTGGTGTGACAAAGATCTGGTGCCTGGTCCAGCCATCCCGCTCCTGGGAACTGACCCTAAAGAGATGAAATCTGCAGGGCCAGGTGTGGTAGCCTAGTGGCTAAATCCTCGCTTTGCTTGTGCCAGGATCCCGGTTCATGTTCTGGCTGCTCCACTTCCCATCCAACTCCCAGGTCCTTGTGGCCTGAGAAAGCCGGAGAGGACGGCCCAAAGCCTTGGGACCCTGCACCTGTGCAGGAGACCCGGAAGAAGCTCCTGACCCCTGGCTTCATGTCTGCTTAGCCCCAGCCATTGTGGCCACTGGGGGAGTGAACCAGTGGATGAAAGAGCTTTCTCTCTGTTTCTCCTTCTCTCTGTATATCTGTCTTTCCAACAAAAACAGATTATAAAATAAATCTTTATAAAAGAAGGAAGGAAGGACATCTGCATAGACCGGTTGCCTGGAAGCCCGCGTCCTTGGCAGCACAGTGCACAGCGGCTGCGATCCAGGGCCGCCCCAGAGGCCTGTCACCGACTGGTTACACAGGGGTGCAGCCACACTCACAGAGCGAAATCCTGTCATGTGTAACAGTGCACACCTAGCTGGAAGCCACTGGACACTCCCTAAAGAGAAACAGACCCTGCGTCAGCTCAAATGCCTGCTTACCCGGCCCCGCCTTAAATCCCCCAGGTCTTGGTTCCCTTCAAAGGCCACTCTCCTGGGCTGTCCTTCCAATCCGCTGGACTGCCTGACGGCCCACTCAGGCTCTGTGGTGTGTCTGCTTGGATGTGTAGCAACTGGCACAAAACGCAGTGTGTCCCAGAGCGTGCAAAGCCACCCTTGGCCCTCTTCTGCTCCTCGGTAACTGTCATGGAGGGACATTAGGTGAGTGATCCTGGAGGGTTAGATGTGTGGCTTTGCAGAGAGTAACAGAGGCGCCAATGGGGCAGGCAGGACTTGCAGGAGGGAGGGAGATGGCTGTGCAGGCTTCGGGCGGCTCTGCAGGCCTGACTTGGGTGGGCAGTCAGGGGTGCAGTGTCTCAGGACCTGGGGGTCCTGCTGTGCTAAATGGAGCTGAAGGCAGAGGAGGGAAGGGGTCCAGCTCACCCACTCCCACTCCCCTCCTGCCTGCCATGGTGCGGTTGGGCCATGCTGAAGTGACCAGGGTCCTAGCAGTCCCCTCCTGCAGACCGGCCATCCTATGCGGAGCCAATAGGCGTGCCTGCTGTCCCCTGAGATGGGACAGCAAAACTGGTCGTGTGCCCGACCTCCGTGAGCCTCAGAGAGTGACCCCTGTGGACACGCCCTGTGTGGCTACCGCACGCAGGAGATGTGGGGAGCCTGTGTCTGAGGAACAGGGTAAGGTGTGCTAGAGCCATGTCCCCAGCACGAGAGGCCGCAGATGGCCACGAGCCACTGCAGGAAACGGAAGTCCGTGTGAAACTTGGAGAGGCAACAGAAGGCAGAGATTCCCCCGAGCTGAGTGCGCTAACCTCCCAGAGGGGGACCACACCACAGGATGCTGGCCCCGCTGGTGTGAACCGTCTGGCCCGGACCTGCTCCCCATTTCACATGCAGACCCTGTCTCAGCCCTCCTCTGACCTGGAAGCTGATTCCAAGCCTGCCGCCAGCTGCAACACTGTGTGGGGCTGAGGTGGCCAGGGGACCGAGCCCTGGCTGGAGTCGCACACACCACACCCTTGCCCTATGGTTCCCCCTGGGGTGCTCAGGGCCCTGATCTGTCACCCATGGGTGGCACTGTGAGATGTTAATCAGCACCACTCAAATGACAGGTGTCAGGCAGATGGGCAGAGCTGCCCACCCAGACCGCCCATGGCACTGGGAGAGCTCTGGGCACCTTGCCGTCCAGCTCCAGGCTTCGGGGTTCCTGGCCTCCCAGACGGGTGCAGGGCAGAAGTGTGCCCACCTGGAGTTTCCTCTCTTCACCCCACTTCCTGGGAACTCAGAAGTAGCAGGGAGATCCCGGGCAGTGGGCTGAGGTGATGTCCCCCTAGGCACCGCTGGGCCCACCTTGGGTCACACCTGATGGCCGCATATTGCCCTCGCGTGGGCATTCATGGGCACACGTGGCCTGTTATTGAGATGGCCGGCACCAGCGTGGGCAGGTTGCTGGGGGCTATGTCCCCCGCCAGGGCGGGTTCCAGGCACCTGAGTCAGCACCCCAGTCCCGACAGCCCTGCGGGGTGGGGAGGGGGGGGTGACATCACCACCGGGCTGTGCTGGGGGAGCTGGGCCAGAATGTGCCAGGCTTGGAGTGGGAGCTGCCTGGGCACTGGCTGGGTGGGCTCTGGAGGAGGGGTCTCCAGGAGCAGGACAGACCCGCACGGCTAGCAAACAGAGCCTGGGCTCCCCAAGGTCATCCTTGCTCTGTGAGGCCTAGGACGTGGTTGTGCAGGGTCTGCCCTGTCCCCAGTGTCTGACAGCCAGGACTGGGGGTTGCAGATCAAGCCCCCCAGGGCCTCCCCTTGCACATGCATATGTGTGCATGCTCATGCCTGTGTTACGCTGAGCACCTGAGCCCTTCCCTGGGTACCCCGTGGGCCAAGGACAGGGAGGGCAGCCACCCTGCTGACCTGGATCACTGCGTCCAGCCCCAGCCGGGGTCGCCGGGTGGTGTCCCAGTTGCCAGGCTTGCTGGAGGTGGAACTCATGGTGGCCAGGGGCAGCTCAGGCCAGCTCTGCACCTACAGGATTCCTGGTCCTGCAGAGCTCAGACACTCGTCCCTTGGTCTGTCTGCCTGTCCGTGTGGTCACCTGAGCTGTGGGCGTTGCTCGGCAGCCAAGACGCTCAGGCTGGTTTCCCTGGAAACAGGCGTGCAGGACTGTTGCTATAGCAACCATGGACGCTGTGTCTCCGGAGAGCCAAGCGAAGACCTGGGTGAGGAGCCATGCCAGGCAGAGCCACAGGACTGTGGCTGCTCCTCTGAGCACTGGCCGGGGCATGGACCTGGACACCAAGAGGACGGGGTGGGGGACAGTGTGGCTAGGAGGGAGGGGCCTTCCAGGAGCAGCCAGCCCTGCACCTGCTGTCCCCCTAGTATCCCTGAGGGAGGGGAGGGTCCCTGCTCTGGGCCCTGACCCTCAGAGATGCCACAGGTGAGGGTGACTGCTGGGCCGGTCAGCACGGCCCACTCCGGAAGGCTGAAGGATCACCTCTTCAGACCTGATTCCGGGGGAGGGCCACAATCAGGGGACCCTGTCCCTCAACACTGTGTACTGTGGCCTGCTGAGCCCACCTGCTCCTATGTCTGGGCAGGGTGACAGGGGCTCCCTACACAGGCCCTCTGACGCTGCCTCTGGGTCAGGCTCTCCCCTCATTGAGGCCCTGTGGATCCTGTGAATGTGGGGTCTGGCCTCACAGAACTGCAGGTAGCTGTGGGTGGGGTCTCATGGGCTGCTCCTGGCAGGGTAGAGTTCCTGTGACCTAGGGCTGCCAGCCAGGTCCGGGTGCCCACGAGGGAGGGGGCTGTTAGCTAGGGAAGGCTCACATGAAATAGATGTCCCCATAGGGGCAGGGAGGGACACCCTGGGAGGTCATCTGAGTCCTGACCCACTCGGCCTAGGCCAGGGTGAAGTCCAACCCCCTCTGATCTGGCTAACTGAGACACCCCCACCCACCCATCGGAGGCAGCTTCAGGCTGGCTGACCCCTGGTGACTCTGCAGGTCTTGGCAGTGCCTGAGCTGGAGCTGAGCTGAGTCCAGGTCATGCATAGTGAGCCCCAGCCACTTCCTGTCCAGCCCCAGAGGGTCTGGCCAGTGGCTGGGCCAGCTGCTGGCCCCTGGGGGCACAGAGTCACCCAGACAGACAGGACACAGATGCAGTGAGATGGCAGGCGACTGGCAACCCCGAGGCTGCGGGCTGTGAGGGAGGCTCTGCATTCCCGCGGGTCCCCGCCCTGCCCGAGCGCGGGCACAGAAGGGCGGCCAGAAGCACTGCCCTGCAAAGGCGGCCAGGCGAGGCAGGCAAGGGCGCCGAGGGCAGCGAGAGGCCAGCAAGCAGGAAACATGCTCATCGTGCAAGTGACTGTCCCACATGGCCGTCACGCAGGGCGCACACGACTGTCATGCAGCTCTCCTGCCCCTCTTCCTGCTGGCAGAGGATGGTGGAGGAAGCAGAGGCCAGTCGGTGCCTGTGCCTGGCTAGATCCTGCCAGGTTCATGGGGCACCGGCCAGGCATACCCGCCACCATCCTCACTGTACCCAGAGGGTATTGGGGAATGCAGCCATGGGCTCCTGAGGGGACAGCCAGGGAAGCACTTCAGGGAGACGGGCTTCCAGCCTGCAGTGCCCTCATGCAGAGGCTGGCTGACCACCAGGCCCCAGTGAGGACGGCCTGGGGGGGGGGGCTTCTGTCACTCCTCACGTGCTACACCCCAGAAGCACCACACACAGACCCACTGAACCTCACTACTGCACCTCACACATTACACATCGCATGTGACACCCCAGGTGCAGACTTGAGAGTGTGTGTCCACTCGCTCACTGCCTAGGACCAGAAGTGGCGCCCAGGTTTGCCCTGGGTGGCTGTGGTTCGTCACAATAGCCCCAGAGAGTTGAGGCAACTCTGAGCAGCAAGCACACACTTAGCCAGTGCTGGGCAACACATTATCACAGAGCTGCACCAGGTGCTTCTCCAGGGAGCAAGGACTCTGCTCAGTGGGAGGTCCCCACCTTCACCAGCCTTGCCTGGCACACCTGGGAATTCCTGAAATACAGGATCTGGTGCTGGTCCCAGGAGGGCTGACCATGGTGGGCACAGGTCCAGTGTCCTAGGAGGCCTTTGCGCTCCACTTGGTGCCTGCCTCCAGGCCACACCAATGAGGCCTCTGGGGACTCCACTGTTCATGTGGCCCAGGGAAGGCAGATCCTGTCTCCCCAGGGGCTGTGTGTGAGCCTGGAATCTGCTGGGCACTGCTTCCAGGGACGGTGGGAGCAGGGTGGGCTGAGAAATAGAGCTGGAGGCTGTGTTTGTGGCAGGCAGGGGTGGGCCACGCTGGGCTGCACTGCAGGGCCCCCTGGGGTGGGGGAATGGAGAGGCCTGCTGGGGGAGGCGTCTTGCCCACATCCCAGGATCAAAGCCGGGAGAGCCTGGACTCCCAGGGCCCTGTGCTGTGCCACCAGCTGGGGGGGCCAAGGGTCGGGGGGCGGGTCCTGCCTGCCCGCCAGGACCTGCTCGACTTGTAGGGAGCCGGTGCCAGAGGCAGGCAGAGCGCCTACAGGTGTGTATGGGGCGGGGCTCGGCGGCCCAGCCCAGGGGGGTGGAGTCACAGGGGCTCCAGGCCTACCGTCCGGCAGAGGCTGGGGGCCTGCGGGTCCCGGGCTGGGTGAGCAGACGGAGACCAAGCAGGAGGGCAGCAGGTGGCGGTGACAAGCAGGCCCTGCCTCCGCCTCGGCCTCTCGGGGCGGTGCTGATGGCTGTGAGTGAGTGAGTGACTCACCCCTCCTCGAAGGCCTGGGCTATTTAACCTCCACTGCCTGGCTGTCACAAAGGAATTTGGCTGCGCGGGGAGCAGGGGCCTCACCTGTTAGCCGTCCTCACTGGGCAGACGTGGGCACAGCCATGGCGGTGCCCACCTCACCGTGGCACCACTACCTGCGGGCTCTGCGGTCGCGGCAGGCGCCCCGCGTGCAGGACTTCCAGCGGGCAGAAGACGTGCTGCTGGCCGTGTTGGAGCGCGTGCACGCCCTGGACGCCCGTTTCGTGGTGGACTACTCCCGCGATGCTGAGGCCTTCCAGTTCGCCCTGCGCTCTTCAGACGACCCACAGGACATGCAGGTGCCCCTGAGGGTGGACGCTGAAGCCCTGCTCACCGAGGAGCCCGATGCCCCGGAGCTGGGAGATGGCCCCGCTCGCTGCCGCCTGGGCATCCCCAGGGAAGCGGCTGGCCTGGAGCGCTGGACGGCAGATGATGTCTTCAGTGCAGCGCCCTCGGAGGACGGTGCTGAGGGCCGCGGCTACCTGGTGCCCGGCAAGGTCCTGAGTGTGCTCAAGGAGCTGCTGGTGGCTGCCATTGTACACTGCCGGCACCACAGTCTCATCCCGCCAGGTAGCAGCCAGGGCCACTGGGCCAGCGTGTGTGTGTGAGTGAGTGTGTGCACCTGTCGGCATGTGGCGTTTGTGACACCAGTTACTTTCAAGCACACAGGTGCTGGCTTCATCCCTGCCTGATAGCATGGGTCAGACACAGTGGGCTGCTGGCAGCAGGGCTGGGCAGAAGGTGGGACATGGCCTGGACCCGGTCCTGGGCCAGGAGCCCTGAGTGGTGGGGTCCGTTCTCTGGTGCCCTGGGAAGGGGAAGGCCTGGCTGCCTCCCTGGTGTCATATGCCCTCCTTACTTCGCGGGCAGGGAGTGCCCACAGGGACTCTTGAGCTGAGGTCTTCGCTCCTACTGGAGAGGCCCCTTGCTTGTGCTATAGTTCAGGGTGTGTGTGGGAACATTAGCATTCGTGCATGAGGGATGGGGCCCAGGAGGGACTATGGTTTCCAGCTGGCTCTGGCCTGACCTGGTGCCCAAGCCTGTCATTAAGTGCCAGCGCTCGGGACATCTGGTCACCTCTCCATCCTTGTGGCTACTGCAGGTGGCTTGGCCAGAGCACTCCTGTGCCCCTGCCTGACCCTGCAGGTCTGTGCTGGGAGGCACACCCAGAGGCTGGGGTGAGCGGGAGGCCCTGTCAGGCCCCAGTGCCCAGGTGCAGTCTTGCCGACATGGACTCAGCCCTAGGCAGGCGCAGCCCCACCTACAGCCCGCAGCCCCGGAGCCTGCTCTGGGTGTTGCTCCTGACTGGAGTTAGCGGAGAGCTAGGTGACATCTGGGGAGGCCGGGAACCGGAGAGACCAGCTTTGGGCTGCCCAGGGGTGGCAGGGCCAGGTGTGGCTGGCTGCAGAACAGGTAACCAGCATGGGGCAGAGGCTGACGGCTCCCAAAGCTGATGGTTGCCGCAACTGACAGCAGTCATGACTGACAGCTCAAGGGCGATCTGGAAACAGGGCCCGAGGCCCAAGGACTCTGTACAGCATGAGAGCTCCCCCACACTGAGGCACGCAGTCCTGGGCCCTGGCTGCCAGCAGCTCCTGGGGCCACTCCTGCTACTCTGCAGAGGGCGCCCGGGGAGATGTAGACTGCAGCAGGGGAACAAGTGGGTAGGGGCAGACTGGCAGATGCAGGGACCTCATGCTGCAGTCACCACTGTGGCTACAGAGGCTCTGAGCTGACAACTGCATCCTCAGTGGTGCCATTGCCTGGGCAGTGCCAGCAACCAGCTCAGCTCAGCTGAGATACCAGGGTGAGGGCAGGGGCTGCAGATGGCATGGGGCTGTGAGTGGCAGCTGGCAGTGGGGTGGGGCTGTGAGTGGCAGTTGGCAGTGGGGCAGGCTGTGAGTGGCAGCTGGCGGTGGGGTGGGGCTGTGTGTGGCAGCTGGCAGTGGGGCAGGCTGTGAGTGGCAGAGGTGGGGCGGGTTGTGAGTGGCAGCTGGCAGTGAGGTGGGGCTGTGTATGGCAGCTGGCAGTGGGGTGGGGCTGTGAGTGGCAGAGGTGGGGCGGGCTGTGAGTGGCAGCTGGCAGTGGGGTGGGGCTGTGAGTGGCAGCTGGCAGTGGGTGGACTGTTGCAGGTTCCCTGAGTGCGGCCAGCCTGAGGGAGGAGCAGCTGCACCTGTCCCTGGTGGTGTCTGGTGGCTGGAGGAAGATCCGCTTCAATGTGGTGCCTGTGGTGAGGAAGGGGCACTGGGAGCCTGCCCTGGAGGGTGCCCATCTGTCGCCTGGATTCCCTGAGGGCATGCTGGACCGCATCCTGGGCCAAGGGGTGGACCTGGTGCCGGCCAGTGTCCAGGACTGGAGGTAAGTTCCCGCCCTCTGTGCAAGCCTGTGGACAGGGGTGGGGAGTGGATTGGACTGGATAGGACTGAGCCAAGCTGGGCTGGGATTGCCTGGGATGGGCTGGACGGGGGCAGGCTGGGCTGGGTCAGGCTGGGCTGGATGGGGCAGGCTGGGCTGGACAGGGCTGGGCTGGACAGGACCAGGCTGGACTAGGCTGGACTAGGCACTGTGTCTTGCTAGCAAAGGGCTGCCCTCTCCCATGGCTCAACGTGCAGATGGAACTCCAGCTCTCGGGGCTTTGGTGAGCGTCCGGGGAACACCTTGGGCAGAGATCACCATGCCCCCCGGCACAGGGCTGGGACAGAGGCCCGGAGTCTGCCTGGCCCTGCTGTCCTTCCTAGGCGACCTGAGGGACAGCATGCTGTCCTCGTGATGTCCCTCCCCGTTGGAGCCTAAAGAAAGAGAGGCACCGTGTCCCTCGACAGTGCAGGCCGTGGCTCTGCAGGGGCGCTGTGGACCTTGGGAGCTCTTGGGGTGCCTGGCATGAGTGGACCCGTGCTGACTAGGCGTGTCTGGCCCCCAGCACCTCCACGGACTACCTGCTCACCAGGCTGCTCCAGGCTCTGGGCTCCCTCCCTGGCCACCGGCTGGACGGGCTCTGCATCTTGGACCGGGTGAGCCATGAGAGCTGGCGGGATGGCGGCCAGAGCCCGGGCTTGACCTTCAGCCACCTCAAGGTATGTAGGGCCTGGCTGTTGGTCCGTCTCCCCACTGTGCCCCGGGCCTGGCTGTTGGTCTGTCCCCCCATCGTGCCCCGGGGCTGTGAACGGGCCTGGCAGGCAGCCTGGGTCCAGCTCTGTGCTGGTGATACTGAGGTCCCAGGACTCTGAACACAGAGGCCCGGCCCACTGTCCTGGGTTTTGGCTGTCATTAAGCTGGGAGTTTCACCTGTGTGCACCCTGTGGACCCAGCCAGAGGTGGACCGCTGGGACAGTTAGGCTGTGTTGTGGCCACCTCCAGTCTCAGCAGATGGTGGAGAGCAGGTGCTGGTCGTGGAGAAGGAGAGCAGGTGCTGGTGGTGGGGAGGCCAGTCCCTACCAGTGCTGTGCTCTGGGGAGGGGGCCCTGGGGTACTGGGACAGGGCCCGGGGATACTGGGGCAGGGCCCGGGGGTACTGGGGCAGGGCCCGGGGGTACTGGGGCAGGGCCCTGGGGTACTGGGACAGGGCCCAGGGATACTGGGGCAGGGCCCTGAGGTACTGGGACAGGGCCCGGGGATACTGGGGCAGGGACTGGGGTTACTGGGGCAGGGCCCTGGGGTACTGGGGCAGGGCCCGGGGATACTGGGGCAGGGCCAAGGGGTACTGGGGCAGGGCCCTGGGGTACTGGAACAGGGCCCGGGGATACTGGGACAGGGCCCTGGGGTACTGGGGCAGGGCCCAGGGATACTGGGGCAGGGCCAAGGGGTACTGGGGCAGGGCCCTGGGGTACTGGGACAGGACCCGGGGATACTGGGGAAGGGCCCTGAGGTACTGGGACAGGGCCCGGGGATACTGGGGCAGGGACTGGGGTTACTGGGGCAGGGCCCGGGGGTACTGGGGCAGGGCCCGGGGATACTGGGGCAGGGCCCGGGGGTACTGGGGCAGGGCCCTGGGGTACTGGGACAGGGCCCGGGGATACTGGGGCAGGGCCCTGAGGTACTGGGACAGGGCCCGGGGATACTGGGGCAGGGACTGGGGTTACTGGGGCAGGGCCCTGGGGTACTGGGGCAGGGCCCGGGGATACTGGGGCAGGGCCAAGGGGTACTGGGGCAGGGCCCAGGGATACTGGGGCAGGGCCCGGGGGTACTGGGGCAGGGCCCTGGGGTACTGGGACAGGACCCGGGGATACTGGGGAAGGGCCCTGGGGTACTGGGGCAGGGCCCAGGGATACTGGGGCAGGGCCCTGGGGTACTGGGACAGGGTGCGGGGTGGATCAGAACCCAGGTGCCCTGTGTCCCGCAGGCCGTACTGCTGTGGGCCTCGGCACTGTTCCCCTCCCCTGAGGACTGGGCGGACCTGCAGGGTGCTGTGTACCGCCTGCTGGTGGTGCTGCTGTGCTGCCTGGCCACCCAGCATCTACCCCACCCACTGTGGCCCCGGCTCAATCTGCTGCCCACCAGCGGCCTGGACCTGCATGCCCTGTACCAGCGTGTGGAACGCTTTGCCAGCCAGCCGGAGGCCTCACTGCGCCTCCACGCTACCCACCTGGGCCGTTGCCCACCACCGCGCCTCGATCACGGCATTAAGGCACTGCTGCAGCTGCCTGCCAGTGACCCTGCCTACTGGGCCACTGCCTACTTTGACGTCCTGTTGGACAAGGTGGGGGCAGGCCTGGGGTGGCCATGTACTTGAGGCCTGGTGTCCTCAGGGCATCGGGGGAGGGGGAGGCTGGCTGCCCCTGTGTGGGCAGGGGAGGGGGCACTCTTGGTCAGCCTTCAGTTGACTTGAGGGGCACCTGCAGTGCAACTAGAAGAGCTTAGGGCCGCAAGACCAGGGACAGCAGGGCCGGGGGACAGCAGGGTTGGGGTACAGCAGGGTCAGGGGGCAGCAGGGCCAGGGGGCAGCAGGGTTAAGGGACGGCAGGACCAGGGGATAGCTGGGTTAGGTGACAGCAGGGCCAGGGGACAGCTGGGTTAAGGGACGGCAGGACCAGGGACAGAAGGGCCAGGTGCTGATGCTGAGTTGTGGGCATTGTCGTCCTTCAGTGTCCCCAGATGGCCCC
Organism: Ochotona curzoniae; assembly: GCF_017591425.1. Lineage (NCBI taxonomy): Eukaryota > Metazoa > Chordata > Mammalia > Lagomorpha > Ochotonidae > Ochotona > Ochotona curzoniae. Next base: position 6,025,044 of record NW_024465405.1, on the reverse strand, counting down.
TGACCATTTCTCCCTACTCGGCCTCAGTTCCAGGTTTTCAACATTCAAGACCAGGAGCGGGTGTCAGCCATGCACAGCATTTTCCGCAAGACCAGGGCGCTGGGCGGCGGGGAGAGCTGAGGACCGGTCCTGGCTGGGACACAGGGTCTCAGGCCTTGGGGACCACTGGTTCGGTCCTGAGTAAAGAACAGATGCCCCACCCCGTCTCTGTGTGGACGCTGTTCCCCTCTTGGGCAGACCATCAACTCCAGCCACGTACCCGGGAAATACCGCAGCCTCCTCATGGGCACCCCAAGGACCCTTCTGGTTCTCAGAGTTGCATCTCTTCCTGGGCACCCTGGAAGGTCTGGTGGCCTTGGGCAGGGCAGTTCCACACTGTGCTGGGGACTGCCCTGTGCCTGGCCCTCATTGGTGAGAGGGCCTCTCATTCCTGACTCGCTTGTGACTCCTGAGCCACATCCAGGTTGAGCCTGGTCAGCAGTGGGTGCCGGGGAGGAGGGTCAGCAGAGGGAAGCGGCTATGGACCCAAGGTCCACCTGTGCCCAGGACGCGCCCTGTGGGCACATGGCTCTACCTGGGAGTCCACAGATCAGTGTGCTTGGCCCTCCTGCTCAGGTCTCAGGGCCGGGGACCTCACAGGGCTGGCTCATTGTGGAGGACCGCTGGGACTTGCTGGAAGCAAGGCCCTTCTCAACCCCATGACCCTGGAAGGACAGGCAAAAATTGCCATCACAGGGAGAGTGTGAGCCTGGCCCTGCTCCAGGGCCCTCATCTTCCTCTAGGCAAAGGCAGGCGCCATCCCAGCATGCCAGCTGGGCCTGGTGGGTTACCAGCGTCCTGTCCTGGGCAAAGGCAGGCGCCGTCCCAGCACGTTAGCTGGGCCTGGTTGGTGACCAGTGTCCTGCCCTGGTCCCCTCAGCCTTCCTCCAGGCAAAGGCAGGTGCCATCCCAGCATGCTAGCTGGGCCTGGTAGGTGATGGGTGTGTGTCAGCAGAAGGGGCACCGACAACCCTCAATACAGACCCCCGGTCTCCATCACAGCATTCAGCATGTGAAGAGGTAGACCCAGGTGCAGTGTGCAGATGCCTCACCCAGTGCATGGATGGGCTTGGAGCCCTGGCCTTGCTCCATGAGCTCCCCTCACCCCTGCCTGGCTGTATGGGCCCCCTACCCTGTGTCAGCCTAGTTCCAATGTCTGTGTGGCCCTTTCTTCTGGTTACCATGAGTGGCCGGGGCCCTCTGTTGGCACAGTTATGTCCAGTGGCTGGCACAATGGGGCAGTTACATGTGGGCTTGTCCTTCCTTGGCAAGAGGCAGGCACTGCCCAGACATCCCCTGGAGCTCTGGGGACCAGCGAGTTCCCGGGCTGCTGGCCCACTCCTTGACCTGAGTGGGTCAATTGGCCAGTTTGTCAGAAGCTTCTAGAAGTGAAGAGTGGATGTCATAAGCCAGAGGGAGCCAGGCAGAGAAGAGGACAAAGGGCGTGGGCCTTGAGGACAACTGACTCTGGTCCTGGCCGTGGCTGTGGCTATGGATGGGGTGTGGCCCTTGAGCATAGCTGTCCCTGGTCCTGGCTGTGGCCATGGCTGTGGCTGGGGCATGAGCCCTGAACACAGCTGTCCCTGGACCTGGCTATGACTGTGGTTGAGGCATGAGCCTTGAGCAAGCTGATCCTGGTCCTGGCCGTGACCGTGGTTGGGGCATTGGCCTTGAGCAAGCTGACCCTGGTCCTGGCTGTGGCTGTGCCCAGGGCATGGGCCTTGAGCATCACTGTTTCTTTCTGGCTTTGGCTGGGACCAGGGCATGTTTTGAGCACAGCTGTCCCTCGTCCTGGCCAGGGCATGGGTCTTGACTACCACGCCCGGAGCATGGGCCCTGGACCTGGTCCTGGCCATGCAGTCTTGGGCATGCTCTGGGTGAGAGTTTTTGGGCAACTCTGGGCTGCATATGCACCTGGAGGCAGCTCAGAGGATACACTCTGTTGGGGAGGTGAGTGGGAGATCAGGGGTCCTCCCCTGTGGCCTGGGGCTAGGGTGTCCCCCAAAGCCCACACTGGGGTACAATATAGGAGCCACCAGCCCACCTTTCTCCTCAGTGGGAAAGGCCCAGGCTCTTGTGATTTTAAACATTTTTCCTTTATTTGAAAGGCAGAAGGGCAGAGGTTGTTCAACGGTTCACTCCCCAGAAGCCTGTGACCGCCGGGGCTGGGATCCAGGCGCTCCTGCTGCACAACCCACCTTCTGTGGGCTCCAAGCACACGGGCATCATCTGCTGCCCTCTGGGTGTGAGTCAGCAGGAAGCCAGGCTGGATGGTGGAGGCGCGACCTGAGCCCTGGTGCCTTCCTTGGGCAGTGACCTTGCAGGGCAGGGAGGACAGGAGCTCACAGCTGGTGCTGTGGGCAGTGCTGCAGGGCCTCCCCCAGGGCATCCGCCAGGCGGTCCACGTTCTCCCGCGTTGCATTGTAGCCCAGCAAGCCGATCCGCAGCACCTGAGAAGGGGTGGGTGGCAGAGACCCCCAGCACACACGAGAGAGCCGGCAGCCCATCCAGGCCCTGGGCAGCCCCTGTTTTCCACACTCCCTTCCCTGCCCTCTGCAAGTTCCAGGGGCGTGCATTCAGCTCTGCCCTCTGGTGGACATAGTTGGGTCCAGGAGCCCCTCACCTTCCCCACTGTGGGACCCAGGCCACCGGTGATTTCAATGCTGAAGTGATCCATGACATAGCTGACGATGTCCCTCCAGCGGTATCCAGCAGGCACGACCACCGTCGTGACTGTGGGCAGCCGGAACGCCTGCAGAAGACCTGGGTCAGCCTAGAGAGCTGGAGACCTGCTCCCAGGGCCACCGTCTACCTGGCCTGCCCTGGCCATGGACTCAGAGCAACTGGGGTAGGTGAGAGAGGGTTACCCAGATGGTGACCACCACAGGGGTCCTGAGCTGGGCATCACGACCAATTCAGGGCGCCCATCCAGCTCCTTTGCCTGGGCAGTCACACCTCAGTAAGCTGACCCCACCCCGACCTGGACCAGCCTAGCAGGGCCCCGGCAGCCTCTACTGGCTGGGACAGTAGGGGCGTCAGAGCTGAGGGATATGGCCTTTGCTGTTGGGGAGTGCTGAGGCCCTGCTCACCCACCGGGTCCTTCACAAAGAGCTGTAAGCCCAGCTCCTGCAGGCGGCAATGCAGGTACTGGGTGACCTCATGGTGTCGCTGCCAGCTCCTCTCCAGGCCCTGTGGGGAGAAGGTCCCAGGCCACTGACTGGAAGAGGGGCCAACTGGGAGTGCTCCCTGGGAGGGCCCGATGGTGGGGGCCACAACAGTGCAGAGTGGGGCGCTGGGCCCATCCCAGTTGTCGGAGGCTGCTCCGATCACTGTGCCCTACCGCCTCAAGCCTGCCTCCTACTCAGCCCCCAGCCCATCTTTTCCTTAGCAGCTTCCTGTGGGGACACTTGGGCCCTGGGCCTCTTGGCATCATGGTCCACCCAACCCCAGCCAGGGTAGTGGCCAGCTCACAGGATGCCTGGGCTCCAACCCAGCCCTGTGCACTGACCAGCGGCTGCAATGCTGGCCTTGGCCAAGATCCTGCTGGCCAGCTGTGGCCAGAATGCTGTGGGCAGGGCTGTGGTCACCTTTACTGTCCCGTGTCCTGCGGTCACCTTGATGCCACACATCCTGAGGTTGTGGACACAGTGCTAAGCCTGGCCATCATCCTGATGACACCTGCCATCATCCCCTGTTCCTCCTGGCCGTAGGCAACCAGTTGACCCGACAGCATGGGGTCCCTGCTCACCTGCTCCGCCAGGAGGGCCAGGCTCTCTCTGAGAGCTAACAAGCCAATGACAGGAACCGTGTGATGGTACCTGGGGGGGGCAGCAGGGGGCCCACGTCACCACAAGGGACAGCGAGTGGGATCCAGTGTTAGGGTTAAGGCCTTGGGAGAGTGAACAGTGTGGGTTCAGGCCACCCTGCTGGGGAGGCAGACACTTAGAGCTGGCTGCCTCCTCCCCCAGATCCCGATCTTAGGGTTCCAAGGTGCCCAGGAAGCTGGCACTGGACACTTGGCACCCGCTGAGTGCCCACAGCAAAGGCCAGCCACAGCACTACCCCTCCCTTCGGGGCTAGGTCCACTTCGACTGCAAGGTGAGTTCAGGAGAGCTCAAGGTGCAAGCTGGGGGTTCAGGGGCCCAGCGTCTGAGCAGCAGGAGGTGACCCATGCCCTGGCCCACACCCGCCCTGCAGCCTCACATCCTGGGCTGGCCGTCACAGCCCCAACTGTTGGCCAGCAGCTTGACATCCATGAAGAAAGAGAAGGGCCTCGTCTTGCGGTTGTACACCTTGCTCCTGGGGGAGGTGTGAGTGTCAGGTCCTACCCCTCCGCCCAGCGCCTCGTCCCACCTCTGCCGCCCTGTCCTCTCTCGCTGAGGCCAGTCTGCCTCAGGCGAGGCTTGGGGTCACTCACTTGGCTCTGTCGCTGAAGGAGATGAGGGACATCCCAGGAGGGGCGTTCAGGACCTTCTGGGAGCCCGCATACAGGACATCAATACCTGGGGCGGGGGTAGCAGCCATTATCATCTCAGGGGCTTCCAGGAAGGAGAGGTGGGGGATCCTGGGCTCTTGCCTCAAGTCTAGACCTCTTTGCATCCTAGGGAGAAGTTCTGGCAAAAGATGCACTCTGGGGCCTCATCATCCTAGCTGTACAGGGCAGGGCTTCAGCTCTTCAGGGCGGGGCCTCAGGTGTGCAGGGCGGGGCCTCAGGTGTACAGGGCAGGGTCTGCCCTGTGCAGGGCCGGGCCTCAGCTCTGCAGGGCAGGGTCTCCCCTGTGCAGGGCAGGGTCTTAGCTCTGTAGGGCGAGGCCTCAAGGGCACAGGGTGGGGCCTCAGCTCTACAGGGCAGGTTCTCAGCTCTGCCCACTCTGCACCTGAGTGCTGGATGCAGCTCCAGGCCCTCCCAACACTACCTCCCAAGTCCCTCCCTGCCACCTGGCTCAACAGCACAGCATTATACATGACCACTTCCTTGAGGAGCCTGTCCTTTCCTCGCAGCAGGAGACCAGGTCCCAGTGTGGGCTGAGCCAGAGTCCTCCACTGCCTGCCAACTCTCCAAACTGGGGAGGGCAGCCCTTACCTTGCTGGTCCATGTAGAGGGGAGCGCCTGCCAGGGAGGCCACGCAGTCCACCAGGAGCAGGCACTTGTACCTGGAGGAGGGGCAGAGGCAGTTGTGTGAAGAGGAGGGGCCTAGGGGACCAACCTTAGCGTGGGCCAGTGCCTGAGGTGACGCCTCGAGGCAGGTACAGGAGCCCTCAGCCTGCCACAGGGTCCAGTCCAATGGCCTCTCCCCAGCCCTGAGCTAGAAGCTGAGGCAGCTCAGGCCCTCGGAGATGTCCAGGCCGTGATGGCCCTATTGGTGCGTGAATATACCTCTGAGGACAGGCTCACCTGAGGAGATGGGCTCACCTGAGGAGATGGGCTCACCTGAGGGGACGGGCTCACCTGAGGGGACGGGCTCACCTGAGGAGATGGGCTCACCTGAGGGGACGGGCTCACCTGAGGAGATGGGCTCACCTGTGGCAGAGCTCCCCGAAGCTGTCGAGGGGCTGTATGACCCCAGTGGACGATTCCCCGTGAGTCAGGAACAGTAGCACTGGCTTATGCTGGGCCAGGCCCTGAGGGCAAAGGTGACAGTTGTGGGCAAAGCTGAGGGGGATCCCTCTGAAGCATTCCTAGGGGCAATAGGGAGACTCTTCCTGGTGGGGATGGGTGGGACCTCTCCAAACTGGGCAGGAGCCCGGTAATGTCAGCTGCTCTGGTCATCTGGAGGCATCTGGGAGAAAAGGGAGTGGAGGGTTTTCTAGAAAAGGACTTCTACAGGAAGTGAGGCTCACACAGCCCCCAGCCCTGGCCACCCTGCTGGACTGACCCCTCCAGCCTTCCCTACCTCTTCCACCTCCTGCAGGGTGTAGTAGCTGCCAGGGTCCTTGATCATGGGATGCACTCTGGCCCCTGGGCACAGATGCAGAGAGGATCAGTGCTGGGCATGCTGGGCAGTGGCCCCTGTACAGGCAGGACCCCACCCTCCCTGGTAGCTCAGCTACTGGGCAGGAGATGGGTGTGCAGCTCAGCTGTTGGGACTAATGCCCCGAGGTGGCCGTGCCTCAGGCCAGGGTGTCCCATGGCCTTGCAGCCTTGGAATGAGACCACACTGACCCTTGACCAGGACCCCAGGGTCTGAGGAAGGAATGAGAGAGGGGTCAGTGAAGGGCTCTGCTGGAGGGGCAGGAAGTAGACGCCCCACCTGACCCCCTGCCCAGCCTGGCCCCTGTGGGAACTGAAGGGATCACCAGGGCCCTGGGGGTTGTCCATGAACCCATCCAGCACCACACCCCCAACTGTGCTTCACACCAGACTCCTAGAGAAATGGCTGAGTCAGAGGGGGCATCGGGGTCCAGGGTCAAAGTGGGGGGCTCCCCACAGAGCTGCTGCCCGGGGAGGCTGGGAGAGGTCAGGTGGGGCCCCTGCACCCTGATACCCAGGGTGGGCGGAGCATTGCTTACCCAGTCGTTCTCCAATCTCAGCTGCCCGCTGCCCCCAGATGCCATTGGCCCCAACCAGGAAGGCGTCGCCAGGCTCCAGGAGGTTACACAGGGCCGTCTCCAGGGCGCAGTGCCCCGGGCCGCTGACCACCAGCGTGAGAGTGTTCTGGGTCTGGAAGGCGTACTGGATGCCCTGCTTAATCTCATCCATGACCTGGGGGGCAGGAGGCACAGCTCAGGGGGGCCCTGACCCTCCGGGGCCCAGGAGCAGCCCACCTGGCAGCCGCCGGCCACCCCACTCACCTGGAACATGCTGGTGTGCATGTGCCCGATCATTTGCTGCCCGCCGGCCACCAGCATGGGGGGTGCCAGGTTCGAGGGTCCAGGCCCCAGCAGGAGCTGGTGGGGGAGAACAAGGGGCCGGCGCAGGGCCTCTGGGGGGGCCACCAGCAGCCGCTGGGAGGCCATGGTCTGCACCAAACTGCTGCTTGGGGACCCAGGGCCACGCTGGCCTTGGCCGCTGACCGGGGCGTTCCCAGTCGACCTGGTCAGCGGGCTCCTAGCCACCTGTGCCTTTTGTCCCTTCCTGCCCGTCAGCAGGAAACATTAGCAGGCCTGAGTGTGTGTGTGTACACAACATTGTTGTATCTGTTAGGTCAGGCCTTGCCATCAGCAAACCCGGCCAGCAGGGGTGATGAACCCCGGGCCGTTCCCCGCCCCTGCCTGTGTCACCCCAAGAGGCTCTGCTTGGAATCAGCTTGGCAGCTTGGCTTGGCTTAGGCATCTGAGTTTTCCTTCAAGGGTCAGAGAGAGGGTGTTTCAAGTGGCAGGAGAGCAGCTACAAGAGGCTGGTTGTGTTCCAATAAACTTTCTTTACAAAAAACCCCTAGGAGCCGGGTTTGCTGATGGCAAGGCCTGACCTAATAGATACAACAATGTTGTGTACACACACAGACACACACACACTACCTCTCACACATGCACACTCACACCGTGCCTGCCAACCCTCCAATATCCCCCCAGGCACCGAGCAAGGTCCCCCAAACTCTTGGAAATGGGGCTCTCTGTGTGCTCCTGGCTTGGGAGGGCACGGGCTAAGCCAGTCTCACCCAACAACTTTGCCCTGAGGCACCCCCTGCAGGCTTGGTGATGGGGTATGGTAAGTACACCCCAAGACTTCCTGAGCCAAGCCCTGCCAGCCCTGCCCTGCGGGGCTGGCACCACAGCACCTAGCACAGGTGGGAAGCAGAGCTCTCTACTGAAATGCAGAGTTAGATCTTCAAGCAGAGAGAAGCCAGGAGCCTGGGTGACCCTCAGGCCTGGGGCTTTGCTCATACCTCTCCGGGCACTTCCTTCAGGCCACACACACAGTGCCAGGCTGTGGACTGCCTTCCCCTCCCTGGGCACCCCACACTCATGGTCACGTGGGAGGCACAGTGTGTGGGCTTCTGGTGAGGGGGGACCTGAGCAGCCTGGAAGGGCAGGCCGAGGGAGAGGTGCTGGCTGCTGTGTTAGCATAGCCAGGGCAGCTATTGCAACCTGTGGGGCGGTGCTGCAGATCAGAAGCTGATTGGAGCAAACAGCAGGGCAGACAACCACCTGGTGCTCCAGACAGGCCACCTGGCAAAGCCGGCTGTGCCGCCCAGCTGCCAAGGCCAGAGGCAGCTCCCTGGGACCTAAGCCAGTCGCTGTGGGGGTCTGCGACCCAGTTCCTCCCCATTCCAGCCTCCGCCGATGTCCCGCGTCTCCCTTCTCAGTGAGGGTCACTCAACACGGGACCACCGGATGGCCTGTGGGTCGGGTGTGTGTGTTCCCAGGTTGGGGGAGCAAGGTGCACCTAGAGGGGGATGATGTCACCCCAAGAGGCTCTGCTTGGAATCAGCTGCACACGGAGCGCGTCCTCCCTCAGGGGCTCAGGCAGGGGCAAGAGTGGGTCTCGCCAGGAATCCCACGGGACAGTCTCGGGTGGACAGCGAGTCCAAGCACACACCGACCCCGCCCACAAGCAGCCGCTCCTGCCCCTGCTGAGCTGCCCACGTCGGCACGCCTGCGCACTGGGGCGGGGCCGCCGCCTGCGCCTGCGCCTGCGCGGTGGCGTCGGCGGGGTCTTTGGGGCAGCGTGGCGCCCGGTCGCACGAGACCCGGGAAGCCGTCCTCCTGCGCCCGGGAGCCCGCGCTGACCCCGATGAAGGTCCCCGAGGTCGGACGCGGCCACTCATGGCGCCCTTCTTCCTCCACCAGGCGACGGGCAGGTGCGTCCGTGCGCGGATGGAGGTCAGGTCGCCCTCGGCCACCGGGCTTGGTCTCCGGATGTGCGGAAGCTGACCACCGCGGCCCAGCCCTCGGCGGCCCTGGGCAGGGCAGCGCGGCGTGACCCCCGCCCGGCCATGTGTGCAGAGCGGGCGCGCAGCCCTGGACACCCTGGGGATGTCCAGAGGGGTCTGGCTCCTGTGTGAGGTGGAGGCTACGGGAGACGCAGCAGGTGGAGTGTCCGAACACACATGAACTGCCGTCAGATGCTCTGCTCTGGCTTTACCTGCAGTCCTGGCCCATCCCTGCTTTGTACAGCGGTCACTTCTGGCCACAGGCTGCTCGCCCAGCCCCCATCCTTGAAGACCCTAGTCCGTGTACCCCAGGACAGCCTCTTTGGCCCTCCCAGGAGACCTACCATGCTCTGCCTAGGGGCTCATAATTGACCAGCCTTTTAGCAGCCCTGCCCTGCCCTGTTCGGCCCTGCGAGCCGGAGCTGGACACACAAGGTCCCTGGGAGAACTCCACACCCAGTGGTCAGCCTGTGTGCTGCCTGCATACCCCAGGGGTGGGAGGAGACGCCTGCCTGCGAGGGGTGGGGCCAGTGACCTGCTGCGCCCCTAGGCCCTGCTCTGCCCAGGGCTGAGTGTGGGCACAGCTGCAGGGCATTGGAGCACGGCCCTGCTGGGCCTGAGCAAGCTGGAGCACCCTGCCCAGACGTGGGCACTGGAGGGGTTGCTGGAACCCTGGTTTCCATGAGTACTTGCAGCAGAACGGGCAGTGAGCCAGGGTGCCAGGCCCAGTAGGGTCCTGGTGGGAGGATGGAGCCTTTCCAGGCCAGAGTCACCTGTCCCTGCCCGCCAATGGCCACTCTGTTCCCTTCCCTGCCTTGTGGACGTTCACTCTGCTCCTGCCTCACCGTGGACGTCCACTTTGCCTCCGGATGTGCGGAAGCTGACCACCGCGGTTCCCTTCCCTGTTCCCAGCCCCCACACGCCCCCACAGTGGTGCTGTGCCTGCTGCCCCATGGATGCTCAGAGGATCAGAGCCCTGCCCACCTTGTCTGGACCAGCCGATTCTCCTGGGCTCTCCACTGCCACAGCCAGGGCCACCCTCTGCTCATCCCCAGGCCCGGCTCCCTTAGCTCTGCAGGTCCTGTGGCCTTGGCAAGTAGGTGTCCTCACTTAGCCCTGGCTCAAAAAAACCAGCAGCAGAGCTGGCTGGGGTGTTGCCCCAGGTGGGCATGGGTTCAAGTCCCGGCTGCTCCGGCTGGTGTGCCAAGGGCTGTGGGAGACCTGGTTGCAGCCCTTGCAGCTGTCTGGGGAGTGAGCAGTGGACGGAAGCTCTTTCTGCCTTCCTCCCTTGCTCAGGCTCGCCATTAAGTGACTCTCCAACACTGTCCATCGGAGAGGCTGTGGGCACCTGCTCCCACCTCCAGACCTGGGCTCCCCACATTCCCAAGCTTTCACTGAGAGCTGGAGAACCCAATGGGTGGGACCCAGGAATCTGCATTCTGAAGACCCGTCTGGAGTGCAGGCCACGTGGAAGGGGCTAGGCATGTCCCGGCATTGGGAAACAGCTCTCCCAGCCTGTCCACGGACCCAGCCTGGAACCAGGCTCCTTGTAGCTTTGCCTACAGACTCCCCTCTCCCTGTTCTCCCTTCACGTTTTCCCATGCCCTCACCCCTGCATGGCCTTGTGAGAGAGGTACAGGACCTGTGTGGTCCAGAGCAGACTGCCCACCTCCCGGGGCCCTGGCCAAGCCTTCCAGCCCATCCTGACTTCCAGCACCGCCTTCTGAGTCAGGGTCGGCTGGGTACAAGCTAAGGATACCTCCCCTGCAGGCTTGTGTGCCCCTGAATGCCACCACCTTGCCCCTTCATGGCCAGACTCTACCTGGGGCTGGGGAGGAGGAAGCCAGGCTCACGCGGTTGCTTGGGAGCCTCTGGGATCACAGCGGGTCGATCTCACACGCCTTCCTCCAGGGTTGGCTGTGAGCCTCCAGGGTCTAGGTGGAGATGTAATTTCCACAGCCTCTGCTGTCTGCGTGTCACCTGCCGACCTTGGATCTGGCAGCTCTGATCTCGGGCAGAGCTGTGGCTCCTGAAAGGCTCCCCAGGTTATGGGCCCAGAGCTCAGGGCAGGCACCCAGGTCTTCCCCGCTCATCCAGGACAGCTGGGGACAGCTTGTGGGGGGTACACAGGGAGCCCAGGGCAGCTCAGTACAGGTGACCCTGTGGGTCTCCCTGCAGCCATGCAGTCATGCAGCCACCGGTCGGCAGCACACTGGGGGCACCCAGCCTTCCTTGTGTCCAGGTGTCCCTCAGCCCACTAACACGTGATGGTGCTTGAACCCCAGAGCAGGAGAGGAAGCAGGAGGCCTAGCACAGTGCCCACTCCAGCTGGCTCTCAGATGCAGGCTTAGGGTGTGGGGGTGGGGCCTGGGAGAAGCCCACTCTGGGCCGTGGGAGGGGTCACTCATTCTGCCCCAGACGCAGGAAGCTGGAAGTTTGAGGATGTGTAGATGGAGGGGTTGGGAAGCACAGAGTGGGAGCACAGGTACCCAGTAGGGCCCTGACCCGGCCCCAGTGCTAGGTGCTGCCGGCCCCGGTGCTAGGTGCTGCTGGACCTGGGAGAGACCCGGGCCAGCAGCCACCCAAAACCTGACTGGTGCCCAGGGCCCTCTGGCCTCCTGAGTCTCAGCCAGCCATGCCCGAGGGTCCCGCACACCTGCTGCCAGCTGCCCCGGCTTCACTGGGGAACCCTGCCGGGCTGGCTGCTGTCGTCTGAGGCTGGGCTGGGGGAGGGAGCCCCTCTGACACACTGCAGGACTGGCCTGCAGGCACAGCCCCTGCCCTCACAGACCGTTGGTAGTCTGGTGGGTGCTGAGAAACTAGCTGGGGCCTGAGTCCCTGTCTTTCGGACCACTCTGGCCGCTCCCACCCTTGCCACCCCCAGGGTCCTCAGGCGACACCCTGGGCAGCCTGGTATAGGGGGACAGTGTGTATCATATTTCCTTTTGGACTCTGCTTCCGTATTACTGGGATGTTCAGAACTGGGATCGCCATTGTCCCTCAGCATAGAAACAGGCAGGGGCATCTTGGGGGCACCCAGCCGACTGCAGGCATGCCAGTCCCTGCTGAGAGCCAGGCAGAAGCTGTGTGAGGTGCACTGGAGGGCACACAGGATCACCTCCTTATCTCTCACAGAGGCTGGGGAGGCTGACTAGAGCCGCGGAGCCCAGGCTGGGGCTTGCCCCCTACGTCGCAAGGCCCGGCTCCATGACCCTCTGACCTTAGAGTTCTGTGTACAACTTGGGGGGAGTGGCTGTGCAGCCTGTGCCAGGGAACTCCATGCCACCTTCAGTGTCCCCAGGGGGTCTACCTGCTCCTCACCCATGTCCCATCAGCACCCAACTGAGCCTTGGGCAGCTTGGTCCCCACCAGGCCAGCCTGGGGAGAAGCCCAGCTCCAAGACTTGGGTTCTGCCAGCTCCTGGGCCCAGCAGCCTCCTTGCCCCAGCCCAGGGCCCCCTGCCAGAGCCTCCACCCACGACCGTGGCCCCAGGGCATACAGGGAACCCGCTGCTGCCAATAAGCTGTGTACACAGCTGCTGACCAGTGTGCTGGCTGGGGCCTTTGCCTGTTGCTGCCCAGGCCAGGACCAGGCTGGTGAAGCACCCATTGTTAGCTGGACATGTCACATGTCACGTGACTGCAGGGGTGGCTGGGCTCACAAACAGAAAAGCTGAAGTTTGGAGAGACCAGTGACCTCCCACGCTGCCCCGTGAGCAAGCAGGGTGCAGAACAGGCTCCTGGAGGCATCAGAGGGGAGCAGATGGGCTGGTGGGTCTTGCCAGAGGCCATCTCTGGGCACACAGGTGTCCTGGTCTAGCAGGTAGCCCCCAGGGGTCAGCTCAGGTCATGGCAGGATGCTGCCCGTGGTCACCCTGGGAGCCACTTGAGGAGGTTGGCTGAAGCAGGCTGTGGGGTTCATGTCCTGCCTCACCAATGTCACCTTGGGGACCACAGCTTTGGGGCTTCCAGGTTAGGTCTCTGGCTGAATCCTGGCAGTGCTGGAGGCCACACCAGGCCACAGGGTCCTCATGCTCCTGCACATTCCGGATCGCACCCAGAAGATCTCCGCCCCAACCCCCACATCTGCCAAGATCATGTTCCGCTGGAGGGAGACCCAGGGCCAGCAGGGCTGGACCAGCCTGGCTGTTGTCTTGGCAACAGCGTTACCAGTGCGCACACCTGCTGGGGCGGGGAGGAGTCACCATGGCAACCAGGGCAGCCTCAGGGTAGTGTCTGAGGGTCGGACCTGGCCAGTTCCTCTGGGCTGTGACAACTGCTGTCACAGTTCCAGCGCATGCTAGGCTGAGTCTGGAGAGGCTTCGCTAGGCACTTCCCCTGGCTCCCATTCCTCCTGGCCAAGTGTTGCCTGGGGAGACCTGGCCATAGTCTGCAGTGCCTCCCGAAGCTAGCATGTTCCTTCAGGTGTGTGGGCTGGAGCTGGTTTTACCTTTGTGAAGCTTTTGTCTGTGAGGCCTGGCATGATAGCCTAGTGGCTAAATCCTTACCTTGCATCCTCTGGGATCCCATATGGGCACCGGTTCATATACCGGCTGCTCTACTTCCCACCCAACTCCCTGCTTGAGAGCAGTAGAGGACGGCCCTGCACCTGTGTAGGCCTGGAAGAAGCTCCTGGCTCTTGGCTTCAGATCACTTCAGCCACATGGGGAGTAAGCCAGCAGATGGAAGATTTTTCTCTTTTTCACTTTGTGAATCTGCCTTTCCAATAAAAATAAAGTAAATCTTTTTTTAAAAAGCCTTTGTAGCTCTGTTACCCACCCCTACAGTTCATTTTCCTGGGGTCGACTCCGCAGGTCAGGAAGAGTCTGGCACCCGTACCTTCCTGTGGTCCAGCCTGAGTCTCTCCGCGTTGCTTAGCGTGGTCTGGCCATTCACAAGCATCAGGAACCCAAGGCCTCTGTGGGCTGTACTGTGATGCTCAGACAGTGGGCATGGCACTTAAGAGGCGGGCTGGGACTGCACACCTCACACCTTTGTGCCTGCTGCTGCGTACCTGGCAAGTGAGGGTAAGGGAGCTGGGTCTCTGCCTTCCTCATGGTAGACCCCAATGGAGCTCCAAGTTGCTGGCTTTGGCTTAGTCCAGCTGTGCACCCAGGCCTGCCGCAGCTTCCCCAGGTCCTTCCAGTGGACCGACTGCACCCGGGCCTGCCGCAGCTTCCCCAGGTCCTTCCAGTGGACCGACTGCACCCGGGCCTGCCGCAGCTTCCCCAGGTCCTTCCAGTGGACCGACTGCACCCGGGCCTGCCGCAGCTTCCCCAGGTCCTTCCAGTGGACCGACTGCACCTGGACCTGCCGCAGCTTCCCCAGGTGCTCCCAGTGGACCGACTCTGCACCCGGGCCTGCCGCAGCTTCCCCAGGTGCTCCCAGTGGACCGACTCTGCACCCGGGCCTGCCGCAGCTTCCCCAGGTCCTTCCAGTGGACCGACTGCACCCGGACCTGCCGCAGCTTCCCCAGGTCCTTCCAGTGGACCGACTCTGCACCCGGGCCTGCCGCAGCTTCCCCAGGTGCTCCCAGTGGACCGACTCTGCACCCGGGCCTGCCGCAGCTTCCCCAGGTGCTCCCAGTGGACCGACTCTGCACCCGGGCCTGCCGCAGCTTCCCCAGGTGCTCCCAGTGGACCGACTCTGCACCCGGGCCTGCCGCAGCTTCCCCAGGTGCTCCCAGTGGACCGACTGCACCCGGGCCTGCCGCAGCTTCCCCAGGTCCTTCCAGTGGACCGACTCTGCACCCGGGCCTGCCGCAGCTTCCCCAGGTCCTTCCAGTGGACCAACTCTGCACCCGGGCCTGCCGCAGCTTCCCCAGGTCCTTCCAGTGGACCAACTCTGCACCCGGGCCTGCCGCAGCTTCCCCAGGTGCTCCCAGTGGACCGACTCTGCACCCGGGCCTGCCGCAGCTTCCCCAGGTCCTTCCAGTGGACCAACTCTGCACCCGGGCCTGCCGCAGCTTCCCCAGGTCCTTCCAGTGGACCGACTGCACCTGGACCTGCCGCAGCTTCCCCAGGTGCTCCCAGTGGACCGACTGCACCCGGGCCTGCCGCAGCTTCCCCAGGTCCTTCCAGTGGACCGACTCTGCACCCGGGCCTGCCGCAGCTTCCCCAGGTCCTTCCAGTGGACCGACTGCACCTGGACCTGCCGCAGCTTCCCCAGGTGCTCCCAGTGGACCGACTCTGCACCCGGGCCTGCTGCAGCTTCCCCAGGTCCTTCCAGTGGACCAACTCTGCACCTGGGCCTGCCGCAGCTTCCCCAGGTCCTTCCAGTGGACCAACTCTGCACCCGGACCTGCCGCAGCTTCCCCAGCTCCTTCCAGTGGTGCGACTGTGCGCCCAGGTTGGCCACAGCTTTCCCAGAAGGAACTGAGGGAGGAAGAAGGGAGGAGGAAGCAGGAAGGAGACAGCAAGAAGGGTGTGAAGCCACAAGCCAGTGGGATTGTGGGGATTACAGGCCTGTCAGCCTCCACCCACACTGACCCCGCCCTCACCTGTCAGCCTCCATCCACACTGACCCCGCCCTCACCTGTCAGCCTCCATCCACACTGACCCCGCCCTCACCTGTCAGCCTCCATCCACACTGACCCCGCCCTCACCTGTCAGCCCTCCACCCACACTGACCCCGCCCTCACCTGTCAGCCTCCATCCACACTGACCCCGCCCTCCCCTGTCAGCCTCCACCCACACTGACCCCGCCCTCCCCTGTCAGCCTCCACCCACACTGACCCCGCCCTCCCCTGTCAGCCTCCACCCACACTGACCCCGCCCTCCCCTGTCAGCCTCCATCCACACTGACCCCGCCCTCCCCTGTCAGCCTCCATCCACACTGACCCCGCCCTCCCCTGTCAGCCTCCATCCACACTGGTCCAGGTCCAGGGGGCTCTGCTGCCTGGCTCTGGTGAGGCTGGCCTGAGAACGAGCTATGCTGGAGACGCGGATGGTAGAGAGGCGCAGATAGGCAGTTCTGAGCGTCCAAGCACACACCAGGCTACAAAGAAGCCCTGGACGCAAGTGATCAGTTGAGGCCCACCTGGGGACCCTGTGGGCAGCTGAAGGGAGGGTGGCCCAGCTTGGGGGTAGGCTCAGAAGAATCGAGAGCCCTGGAAGCAAGGGCCGCGACAACAGGATGGGAGCTGCGTATTTAAGGGTGTTTAGGAAAAGAAACGCCAGGCGGAAGCAGGTTGGCTCAGCACCCTCGGGGCAAGGGTAGACACGAGCAACTTTCACACTTAAGTGATTATTCCTGACAACGTCAGCACCGGGTAAGGAGGATGAGAGAGGAAGTGGCCCGGTTCTTGTGGCACAGGCATGCCTGGGCAAAAGGAGGGGGGTCGTGCACGGTCTGTGGGTGTGGGGAAAGGGACCGCGGTCTGGCTGGGCCTGAGAACGGGGTCCGTCCTGAGGTGGGGGTCCGCACCTTCCCCAGCCGAGCCCGCTCCGCGGTGCGTGACATCACCACACCCCACGCCGCAGTGCGAGGACCACCGGCACTCAGCAGGGGGACCACCGGCACTCAGCAGGGGTGCCCAGCGCCGGGCGGGCTGGGCTGCGGAGGCTCCGAGGGCTACAGATAGGGCGCGGGACCCGGGAGGTGGGCAGGGGATGCGGGCGCCACCTCCAACCGCACCTGTTCCAGACAGGGTCGGCGACAGCCACCCATCTCCACTCTTCCCAGGCATGTCCCCCCTGACCTTCGCGGGCATCTGGTGGCTGCGCCGCGTAGCAGGTGCATTTTACAATTTCACTGAAAAGGGGTCCGGGGCGGGACTGGAGCCCCCGGGAGCGATGCGGCCTTAGGTCCCTGCCCGTCCCTGCCTCTGCGCCGAGCCCGAGTCGCGCTGATGTCACAGCCCTGCCCCAGCCCCCTCGGGCCCCGGCCCCGCGGCGAACCAGCTGGCGGATGCGGCTCGGCCACCGCGCGCAGCCAACCAGCGCGCCGGGAGGGGCGCGGGGCGGGCCGGGCCGGGGGCGCGCAGACCGTCACGCGGCGCCGCCGTCAGAGGCTGAGCGCAGCCGGCAGCGGCGCAGCTCCAGATTGGGGACCCGCGTCCTCGCCGCTGCTCATGCGGGGCCGCAGCCAGTGACGCCGAAGAGGTAAGGCCACCGCGCCTGGGCCCTGGCCTGGTGCCCTCACGCCCTCGCTGCACCTGCAGCCCGCATCCCTCATCCCGCACCTGTTCCCGCGTCAGCGTCTTTGTGGCGGCCCCTTCCCTTCCTTCGTCCTCTCCGTCCTCACGGAGAACAATGGGGCCCTTTCAGCGGCGCCCGCCCTCCTGAGCTGCGCGGCTGTGCCGTGGGAGACGTTCCCTCCACTGCGGAGGGACCCCGGGGCCGGGTGGGGACAGCAGGGCGGGCGAGGGCGCGCACCGCGGGTGGGACCTGGGCGCATCTTCCTCGGAGCGGAGCCACCCACCAGGATGCAGGCAGGGAGGGGTTTGGAGAAGAGGCGAGGACCGCTTCTCGGTCCTCAGGAGGGGCACGGCTGCTGGACCCTGGTTGGCGAGGCGGCTGCTTGGCCTGAGGTGGGGGAGGGTGGGTGCTGGAGCCGCGAGCAAAACAGGCGGGGCTGCGGCGCGAGGCCGGGTACCACTCGGTGCGCTCCGGTCCCCAGCCCCATACAGTGCCCCTTCCCCCACGAGACCCCTGCTCCCTTCCAGAAGAGCCCATCCCATGAGGTCCCCGAGCGTAGACTCGGCTAGCGGCACCCCAGTAACAGGTGTGACCCGTGGAGGCAGTGGCCAGGAGCTGTAGGGTGGCGGCATCCAAGCAGCACGGGTGGCCGTCGGCGCAGACCCCGGCCCTGCCCGTGACAGCCGCCTGTTACCCCGCCTCCAGGCAGGGTTGACGGCTCCGCTCTCTGTGGGAGGGGAGGGCACCTCTCCTGCCGGGGAGGGAGGGTCGCGGGGCGCGGGTGGGCGGGGCCCGCCGGCCGCAGAGCCGAGGGGGGAGGGGACGCGGGAATGCCAAGTCATGGGGCCTGCTGGGCGCGGGCGCGGCGACGTCTCGAGCGCGGACCCGAGGCGCGCCCACGGCCCTCTGAATAGGGGCTCATCCCGGAGCTCAGGGCCGTCTCCGAGTGGCAGCCTCTGCAGCGGTTGCCGGCATCAGTAGGATTGACAGCCTGCGGGGGCCGGGGGGCTTTGTGGCCCTGTAGTGGCCCGGCTGCACCCCAGGGGCTCACAGGAGGCGGGCGCAGGCCTGGCTGAATCAGTGGCGGTGGGGGCTGCACCTGCGGCGGCCATTTTGCAGGTGTGGTTGGCCATGGGCAGTGCTGGGGCTGTGTGTGTGGGCAGGTGCAGGGCCCGCAGGATGCTTGGACCAGGCCAGCCTGGAGTTTGTCCTTGTATCATCCAGACATCTTCATTGGTGGGCTCCCTGCTCTGGGTAGAGGTGGCTGGGAGAGGCCACTGGTTGTGGGGCCTTTGGATGCTGTGTCTGGGAGGGCCTGGGCTCAAGGGAGAGGGGGAGCAGATGGACAGTGAGGGGGGCTCTGTGGCAGGTGAGAAGGAGGGCAAGTGGCCACAGGGTGGGAAGAGCCAGGGTCATTGCGGCTCAGTTTCCCTGGGGAAGGGTCTACAGACCTGCAAGTTGCCCACTGCTCCCCTCCTGCTGGGCCAGACAGCAAAAGCCCAACTCTCCTGAGGGCTCCAGCTGCAGAGTGACCTGTGTCCCCAGTGCCCACCCCAGTGGTGCTCATCGTCCCAGTCTGAGGACCTGGTCATCTGGCTGGCCTGGGTGTGGCTCTCTAGGCCCCCAGCTGGAGCGCCTGCATGGCTGAGCTGTGTCCCTCCTGCCTTCCCTGCTGTGCCCTCTGCTCCTGCATGGCTGAGCTGTGTCCCTCCTGCCTTCCCTGCTGTGCCCTCTGCTCCTGGGCGTAGAGAAGGCAGAGGGAGCAGGTGACAAGTGAGGGTAGGGGGAGACTGAAGCCAGGCCAGAAGAGACAGGACAGGTGAGCTGGGTGTGGTGGTGGCCTGGGTGGGCTGTGCCCTGGAGCCCTGGCACAACCAGAGCCACACCCAGGCCAGCGAGGCTGGCCAGATCTTTAGACGTGGCTGGGAGCTGGGGTGGGGTGACAGATACCACCAGGCAGGCATTGGGGGCCAGGTCACTCTGCAGCTGGAGCCCTGAGGAGACATGAGGCTGTTCTGCATGGGGTCCTGCCTGGCCTCATCCCATCCAGTGTTCTGTGGGCCCGGAGGACAGGGCTGGGCATTCCACACTGGTGCTCAGTGAGAACTGCAGAGGTCAGCTGCTGCCCCCCATGCCCACGCCTTGCAGAGCACAGCCTGCGCCAGCCTCTCCCTGCAGGCTGGATGCCCAGGACTCGCCCCATTCTGCCCTGGCACTGGATGGCCTTTGCCTTCCAGGCCTGCTCAGGAGAGGACTTGGTTCTTGGGCCTTTCGTGTAGTCCCTGAGCCCTGGGCAGGGAGGGGCTGGGGCTGGTGCCGGAGCCCTACAGGGCAGAGTGGCTGCTCTATAACTGCTGAGCCCAGTCAGCCTCCTGGCTTGATCCGGGGAAGGTCCCCTGAGCTGCAGACCTGGAGGGTGTGGGTGGGCTCAGGGGCCCTCCAGCCGGCCCCAGCCCCAGCCCCAGGCCTGGCTGGCTGTGTGGGGATGGAGCTAAAGTGTGGTTGTGAGGCAGCACTGTGGGCTCCTGGTGGAGAAGCTGCCCTCATGCTGGCCTTAGCTGCTCATGCCAGGCTCCTGCCGGTCCAGGGATTCACTGTCCCTCATGGCTGTCCCTGTGTGTCAGCCCCTACCCTGGCCTCTGGACTCCTCTAGCTGGGGAGATAGGCCAGGTCCTGCCTGTGCACTTCTAAGCCATGCTGCTTGGGGACCCCAGCCACTCATGCACACTCATAAACACACAGGTACACACAGTCACACACATGAATGCACACATGTAATCACACAAGCTCATGAACACACACACTCCTGTGATCACACGAGCACACACTCATGTGAAAAAACACACACTCCTGTGATGACACACACTCCTGAACACACACTCCTGTGGTCGCACACACTCCTGTGGTCACACACTCCTGTGATCACACACACTCCTGTGATCACACACACTCCTGTGATCACACACACTCCTGTGGTCACACACACTCCTGTGATCACACACACTCCTGGTCACACACTCCTGTGGTCACACACACTCCTGTGATCACACACACTCCTGTGGTCACACACACTCCTGTGATCACACACACTCCTGAACACACACACTCCTGTGATCACACACTCCTGTGGTCACACACTCCTGTGATCACACACACTCCTGTGATCACACACACTCCTGTGATCACACACACTCCTGTGGTCACACACACTCCTGTGATCACACACACTCCTGAACACACACACTCCTGTGATCACACACTCCTGTGGTCACACACTCCTGTGATCACACACACTCCTGTGGTCACACACACTCCTGTGATCACACACACTCCTGTGATCACACACTCCTGTGATCACACACACTCCTGTGATCACACACACTCCTGTGATCACACACACTCCTGGTCACACACACTCCTGTGATCACACACACTCCTGTGGTCACACACACTCCTGTGATCACACACACTCCTGTGATCACACACTCCTGTGATCACACACACTCCTGTGATCACACACACTCCTGTGGTCACACACACTCCTGGTCACACACACTCCTGTGGTCACACACACTCCTGTGATCACACACTCCTGTGATCACACACACTCCTGTGATCACACACTCCTGGTCACACACACTCCTGTGGTCACACACACTCCTGTGATCACACACACTCCTGTGGTCACACACACTCCTGTGGTCACACACTCCTGTGGTCACACACACTCCTGTGGTCACACACTCCTGTGGTCACACACACTCCTGAACACACACTCCTGTGATCACACACTCCTGAACACACACTCCTGTGGTCACACACACTCCTGTGATCACACACTCCTGTGATCACACACACTCCTGTGATCACACACTCCTGGTCACACACTCCTGTGATCACACACACTCCTGAACACACACTCCTGTGATCACACACACTCCTGTGATCACACACACTCCTGTGATCACACACACTCCTGAACACACACTCCTGTGGTCACACACACTCCTGTGATCACACACTCCTGTGATCACACACTCCTGTGGTCACACACACTCCTGTGATCACACACACTCCTGTGATCACACACTCCTGGTCACACACACTCCTGTGATCACACACACTCCTGTGATCACACACACTCCTGGTCACACACACTCCTGTGGTCACACACACTCCTGTGATCACACACACTCCTGAACACACACTCCTGTGATCACACACTCATGTGATCACACACACTCCTGGTCACACACACTCCTGTGATCACACACTCCTGTGATCACACACACTCCTGTGGTCACACACACTCCTGTGATCACACACACTCCTGGTCACACACACTCCTGTGGTCACACACACTCCTGTGATCACACACACTCCTGAACACACACTCCTGTGATCACACACACTCCTGTGATCACACACACTCCTGAACACACACTCCTGTGGTCACACACACTCCTGTGATCACACACTCCTGTGATCACACACACTCCTGTGATCACACACTCCTGGTCACACACACTCCTG
Organism: Ochotona curzoniae; assembly: GCF_017591425.1. Taxonomy (NCBI): domain Eukaryota; kingdom Metazoa; phylum Chordata; class Mammalia; order Lagomorpha; family Ochotonidae; genus Ochotona; species Ochotona curzoniae. The sequence goes on along the minus strand of NW_024465405.1, from coordinate 6,003,522 downwards.
TGGTCACACACACTCCTGTGATCACACACACTCCTGGTCACACACACTCCTGTGGTCACACACACTCCTGTGATCACACACACTCCTGAACACACACTCCTGTGATCACACACACTCCTGTGGTCACACACACTCCTGTGGTCACACACACTCCTGTGATCACACACACTCCTGAACACACACTCCTGTGATCACACACTCCTGTGGTCACACACACTCCTGTGATCACACACTCCTGTGATCACACACACTCCTGAACACACACTCCTGTGATCACACACACTCCTGGTCACACACACTCCTGTGGTCACACACACTCCTGTGATCACACACACTCCTGTGATCACACACTCCTGTGATCACACACACTCCTGTGATCACACACTCCTGTGATCACACACACTCCTGTGATCACACACACTCCTGTGATCACACACACTCCTGTGATCACACACTCCTGTGATCACACACACTCCTGTGATCACACACACTCCTGTGATCACACACTCCTGTGATCACACACACTCCTGTGATCACACACACTCCTGTGATCACACACTCCTGTGGTCACACACACTCCTGTGATCACACACACTCCTGTGATCACACACTCCTGTGATCACACACACTCCTGTGATCACACACTCCTGAACACACACTCCTGTGATCACACACACTCCTGTGATCACACACACTCCTGTGATCACACACTCCTGTGGTCACACACACTCCTGTGATCACACACACTCCTGTGATCACACACTCCTGTGATCACACACACTCCTGTGATCACACACTCCTGTGATCACACACACTCCTGTGATCACACACACTCCTGTGATCACACACACTCCTGTGGTCACACACACTCCTGTGATCACACACACTCCTGTGGTCACACACTCCTGTGGTCACACACACTCCTGTGGTCACACACACTCCTGTGATCACACACACTCCTGAACACACACTCCTGTGATCACACACTCCTGGTCACACACACTCCTGTGGTCACACACACTCCTGTGATCACACACACTCCTGTGATCACACACACTCCTGTGATCACACACTCCTGAACACACACTCCTGTGATCACACACACTCCTGTGATCACACACTCCTGTGATCACACACACTCCTGAACACACACTCCTGTGATCACACACTCCTGGTCACACACACTCCTGTGGTCACACACACTCCTGTGATCACACACACTCCTGTGATCACACACTCCTGTGATCACACACTCCTGTGATCACACACACTCCTGTGGTCACACACACTCCTGTGATCACACACACTCCTGTGATCACACACACTCCTGTGATCACACACTCCTGTGATCACACACACTCCTGAACACACACTCCTGTGATCACACACTCCTGGTCACACATACTCCTGTGGTCACACACACTCCTGTGATCACACACACTCCTGTGATCACACACTCCTGTGATCACACACACTCCTGTGATCACACACACTCCTGTGATCACACACACTCCTGTGATCACACACTCCTGTGGTCACACACACTCCTGTGATCACACACACTCCTGTGATCACACACTCCTGTGATCACACACACTCCTGTGATCACACACTCCTGTGATCACACACACTCCTGTGATCACACACACTCCTGTGATCACACACACTCCTGTGGTCACACACACTCCTGTGATCACACACACTCCTGTGGTCACACACTCCTGTGGTCACACACACTCCTGTGATCACACACACTCCTGTGGTCACACACACTCCTGTGGTCACACACACTCCTGTGATCACACACTCCTGGTCACACACACTCCTGTGGTCACACACACTCCTGTGATCACACACACTCCTGTGATCACACACACTCCTGTGATCACACACACTCCTGTGGTCACACACACTCCTGTGATCACACACACTCCTGTGGTCACACACTCCTGTGGTCACACACACTCCTGTGATCACACACACTCCTGTGATCACACACACTCCTGAACACACACTCCTGTGATCACACACACTCCTGTGGTCACACACACTCCTGTGATCACACACTCCTGTGATCACACACACTCCTGTGATCACACACACTCCTGGTCACACACACTCCTGTGATCACACACACTCCTGGTCACACACACTCCTGTGGTCACACACACTCCTGGTCACACACACTCCTGTGATCACACACTCCTGGTCACACACTCCTGTGATCACACACACTCCTGTGATCACACACACTCCTGTGATCACACACACTCCTGTGGTCACACACTCCTGTGGTCACACACACTCCTGTGATCACACACACTCCTGTGGTCACACACACTCCTGTGGTCACACACACTCCTGTGATCACACACTCCTGGTCACACACACTCCTGTGATCACACACTCCTGGTCACACACTCCTGTGATCACACACACTCCTGTGGTCACACACACTCCTGTGATCACACACACTCCTGTGGTCACACACTCCTGTGGTCACACACACTCCTGTGATCACACACACTCCTGTGGTCACACACACTCCTGTGGTCACACACACTCCTGTGATCACACACTCCTGGTCACACACACTCCTGTGGTCACACACACTCCTGTGATCACACACACTCCTGTGATCACACACACTCCTGTGATCACACACACTCCTGTGGTCACACACACTCCTGTGATCACACACACTCCTGTGATCACACACACTCCTGTGATCACACACTCCTGTGGTCACACACACTCCTGTGATCACACACACTCCTGTGATCACACACTCCTGTGATCACACACACTCCTGTGATCACACACTCCTGTGATCACACACACTCCTGTGATCACACACACTCCTGTGATCACACACACTCCTGTGGTCACACACACTCCTGTGATCACACACACTCCTGTGGTCACACACTCCTGTGGTCACACACACTCCTGTGGTCACACACACTCCTGTGATCACACACACTCCTGAACACACACTCCTGTGATCACACACTCCTGGTCACACACACTCCTGTGGTCACACACACTCCTGTGATCACACACACTCCTGTGATCACACACACTCCTGTGATCACACACTCCTGAACACACACTCCTGTGATCACACACACTCCTGTGATCACACACTCCTGTGATCACACACACTCCTGAACACACACTCCTGTGATCACACACTCCTGGTCACACACACTCCTGTGGTCACACACACTCCTGTGATCACACACACTCCTGTGATCACACACTCCTGTGATCACACACTCCTGTGATCACACACACTCCTGTGGTCACACACACTCCTGTGATCACACACACTCCTGTGATCACACACACTCCTGTGATCACACACTCCTGTGATCACACACACTCCTGAACACACACTCCTGTGATCACACACTCCTGGTCACACATACTCCTGTGGTCACACACACTCCTGTGATCACACACACTCCTGTGATCACACACTCCTGTGATCACACACACTCCTGTGATCACACACACTCCTGTGATCACACACACTCCTGTGATCACACACTCCTGTGGTCACACACACTCCTGTGATCACACACACTCCTGTGATCACACACTCCTGTGATCACACACACTCCTGTGATCACACACTCCTGTGATCACACACACTCCTGTGATCACACACACTCCTGTGATCACACACACTCCTGTGGTCACACACACTCCTGTGATCACACACACTCCTGTGGTCACACACTCCTGTGGTCACACACACTCCTGTGATCACACACACTCCTGTGGTCACACACACTCCTGTGGTCACACACACTCCTGTGATCACACACTCCTGGTCACACACACTCCTGTGGTCACACACACTCCTGTGATCACACACACTCCTGTGATCACACACACTCCTGTGATCACACACACTCCTGTGGTCACACACACTCCTGTGATCACACACACTCCTGTGGTCACACACTCCTGTGGTCACACACACTCCTGTGATCACACACACTCCTGTGATCACACACACTCCTGAACACACACTCCTGTGATCACACACACTCCTGTGGTCACACACACTCCTGTGATCACACACTCCTGTGATCACACACACTCCTGTGATCACACACACTCCTGGTCACACACACTCCTGTGATCACACACACTCCTGGTCACACACACTCCTGTGGTCACACACACTCCTGGTCACACACACTCCTGTGATCACACACTCCTGGTCACACACTCCTGTGATCACACACACTCCTGTGATCACACACACTCCTGTGATCACACACACTCCTGTGGTCACACACTCCTGTGGTCACACACACTCCTGTGATCACACACACTCCTGTGGTCACACACACTCCTGTGGTCACACACACTCCTGTGATCACACACTCCTGGTCACACACACTCCTGTGATCACACACTCCTGGTCACACACTCCTGTGATCACACACACTCCTGTGGTCACACACACTCCTGTGATCACACACACTCCTGTGGTCACACACTCCTGTGGTCACACACACTCCTGTGATCACACACACTCCTGTGGTCACACACACTCCTGTGGTCACACACACTCCTGTGATCACACACTCCTGGTCACACACACTCCTGTGGTCACACACACTCCTGTGATCACACACACTCCTGTGATCACACACACTCCTGTGATCACACACACTCCTGTGGTCACACACACTCCTGTGATCACACACACTCCTGTGGTCACACACTCCTGTGGTCACACACACTCCTGTGATCACACACACTCCTGTGATCACACACACTCCTGAACACACACTCCTGTGATCACACACACTCCTGTGGTCACACACACTCCTGTGATCACACACTCCTGTGATCACACACACTCCTGTGATCACACACACTCCTGGTCACACACACTCCTGTGATCACACACACTCCTGGTCACACACACTCCTGTGGTCACACACACTCCTGGTCACACACACTCCTGTGATCACACACTCCTGTGATCACACACACTCCTGTGATCACGCACACTCCTGTGGTCACACACACTCCTGTGGTCACACACTCCTGTGATCACACACTCCTGTGATCACACACACTCCTGTGATCACACACACTCCTGTGATCACACACACTCCTGTGGTCACACACACTCCTGTGGTCACACACTCCTGTGGTCACACACACTCCTGTGATCACACACACTCCTGTGATCACACACACTCCTGTGATCACACACACTCCTGTGATCACACACACTCCTGGTCACACACACTCCTGTGATCACACACACTCCTGGTCACACACACTCCTGTGGTCACACACACTCCTGGTCACACACACTCCTGTGATCACACACTCCTGGTCACACACTCCTGTGATCACGCACACTCCTGTGGTCACACACACTCCTGTGGTCACACACTCCTGTGATCACACACTCCTGTGATCACACACACTCCTGTGATCACACACACTCCTGTGATCACACACACTCCTGTGGTCACACACACTCCTGTGATCACACACACTCCTGTGGTCACACACTCCTGTGGTCACACACACTCCTGTGATCACACACACTCCTGTGATCACACACACTCCTGAACACACACTCCTGTGATCACACACTCCTGGTCACACACACTCCTGTGGTCACACACACTCCTGTGATCACACACACTCCTGTGATCACACACACTCCTGTGATCACACACTCCTGTGATCACACACACTCCTGTGATCACACACACTCCTGTGATCACACACACTCCTGGTCACACACACTCCTGTGATCACACACACTCCTGGTCACACACACTCCTGTGATCACACACACTGCTGTGATCACACACACTCCTGTGATCACACACACTCCTGTGGTCACACACACTCCTGGTCACACACACTCCTGAACACACACACTCCTGTGATCACACACACTCCTGTGATCACACACTCCTGTGGTCACACACACTCCTGAACACACACTCCTGTGATCACACACTCCTGTGATCACACACACTCCTGTGATCACACACTCCTGTGATCACACACTCCTGTGATCACACACACTCCTGTGATCACACACACTCCTGTGATCACACACACTCCTGTGATCACACACTCCTGGTCACACACACTCCTGTGATCACACACACTCCTGTGGTCACACACACTCCTGTGATCACACACACTCCTGTGATCACACACACTCCTGTGATCACACACACTCCTGTGGTCACACACACTCCTGAACACACACACTCCTGTGATCACACACACTCCTGGTCACACACACTCCTGTGATCACACACTCCTGTGATCACACACACTCCTGTGATCACACACTCCTGTGATCACACACTCCTGTGATCACACACACTCCTGTGGTCACACACACTCCTGTGATCACACACACTCCTGTGGTCACACACACTCCTGTGATCACACACACTCCTGTGGTCACACACACTCCTGTGGTCACACACTCCTGTGGTCACACACACTCCTGTGATCACACACACTCCTGTGATCACACACTCCTGTGGTCACACACACTCCTGTGATCACACACTCCTGGTCACACACACTCCTGTGATCACACACTCCTGTGATCACACACTCCTGTGATCACACACACTCCTGTGTTCACACACACTCCTGTGATCACACACTCCTGTGATCACACACTCCTGTGATCACACACACTCCTGTGGTCACACACACTCCTGGTCACACACACTCCTGTGATCACACACTCCTGTGATCACACACTCCTGTGATCACACACACTCCTGTGTTCACACACACTCCTGTGATCACACACTCCTGGTCACACACACTCCTGTGATCACACACACTCCTGTGATCACACACACTCCTGTGATCACACACACTCCTGTGATCACACACTCCTGTGGTCACACACACTCCTGTGATCACACACTCCTGTGATCACACACTCCTGTGATCACACACTCCTGGTCACACACACTCCTGTGGTCACACACTCCTGTGGTCACACACTCCTGTGATCACACACACTCCTGTGGTCACACACTCCTGTGATCACACACACTCCTGTGATCACACACACTCCTGAACACACACTCCTGTGGTCACACTCGTGAATGCTGACCCATACTCAGGTATATGTGCTCTTGCCTGCACGTACTTGTGTACTGACATATGCACACTTACACTGGCAGTGTTTGAGTTGCACACCTACATTCACATACACTAATACATGCTCACTCGTGTTCTCACAAACACATGACCACTTGTACATGTGCAAGGGGAGCACACACTCACTCCCCAGGGCAGGATGCTCCTGTGACAGGTGCACATATACATCCATGTGCAGGAGCTCGCACCCCATGCCCACTCTCATTACGTGCTCTCCTGCGCACATGGACGCACTGGGTCTGACTTCCTGCCTCTCCTCCTGCCCCCACCATGGGTGTCCTGGCCTCGGTAAACACCTCCTCCATGAGGTCCACCCCTCAGGTGCTGACGGGTCACTCCCTAGGTGAACAGTCCTGGGTGCCTCCTTGGGTGCCCAGGGAGGTAGTTGAAGCTGAGGCTCCTCTGTGGTTTTCTCAGACTCTGCCCATCCTCCCTCCCTGCCCTGTGCTCTCCTGTTCTCATCCTGGGTGGTCTCAGGGGTCCCAGGGCAAACACTGCCGCTTGGGGCCTCCCAGTCTCCCACTCAGGGCAGTGGGATTCTGAGCCTGGGCCGATGGCATCACTAATGTAGACCTTGCCCTCCCCTGCCCAGGTCCCAGCTGGGGTCCCTGTGTTTCCACAGCTGAGGCAGCCCTGCTCCCAAGGGCCCTGCTGCCCCGGCCTGTGGGTGAGTGGAGCTCCTCCCCATTCTCCAGGAGCTCTGCTGCACCCCAGCTATCCCATGGACCTCTCATGTGCATCTGGGTGCTGCTGGGGTCACTCACTGGCCTGGGCAGCTGGCGTGGAGCTGCCTGGGCGCTGCTGCGTCGCTGACCGGCCTTGTCCTTGGGTCTGTTCCTGGGTTTTCTGGCTCCCGTTTTGGGCTTTGCTGTGTTCATCTGTGATCTTTGTCGTGTTTTCCCTCTTTAACTTGATGCAGGTTTATCATCGCTGCAGTGAGTCAGGACAGTGCTTCTCCCTCTCTCTTCCCCTCCCCTCTCCTTCTCTCTCCCTCACTCTCTCTCCCTCACTCTCTCTCTCTCCTTCCCTCTCTCTCTGCCCACTTTCTCTGTCCCTCACTCTCTCTCTCCTTTCTCCCTCCTCCTTTACTTCCCTCTCTTTCCCTTCCGCTCTCTCCCTCTCCCTCTCCCTCCCTCCTTCTCTCTTTCTCTCTCTCCCTTCCCTCTCTCTCTCCCTCCCTCTTTCTCTCTTTCTCTCTCTCTCTCTCTCCCTGTCCCCTCTCTCTCTCCCTCCCTCCCTTCCTCTCTAAGTGTGTGATGGAACTCACTGGCATGAATGTCGAATGTCTGAGTCCCCTGCCCTTTCCTGCAGCAGGAATAGGTTTATAAATGGTTGGATCCGTTTCTGCAGTGGGTTCTGGGTTCCACATTGCCGTTGCTCTCCTCCCACCCCTGCTGTGGGTCCCCTTTTTCTGCTCATTGGTGGCCGCACGCCTTGTAGCCTGTGGCTGTGCACTAGCCATGGCTTCCGTGGTGCACCAGCGCTGTTGCTCTTGGAGCACAATGGCTTTGTGGGCCACTAGGTCTCCCCTTCCCCGCCCACAGGACAGGTGGCCTCCAACAGATGAGGCCCCTTTGTCGCCTTGGCCCTCCGGGTAGAGGAGCCCAGAGAGCTCAGCTGTGGTCATCAGGGTCCCAGTGTCCCTCGTTGTGCGGGCTGGGCAATGCCTGGCCTCTAGTGGGCCTGGCTCACACAACCTGGACCGGCTCTGCAGGGCCACAGTGCACCCTGTGTGGATTCCGCCAGTCCTGCTCTGGACCCCCTCTACACTGCCGATTGGGGCCGTCCAGGTGCCCAGTGGTGGGTCCTGGGTCCCAGTTCTGTTGATTCTGAGTGCGACTCCACTCAGTGCCCTGCAGATCCATCTGCCCCACCCCAAGACCCAGACGGCCAGTGCTTTGCCTCTGTGCCGTGAGGTCCTCCTTGGGGCCCCACTGCTGCCTGCCTCTGCCCACATGCACATCTGCTCCCAACGGTTCTGGACCTGGTATCCCTGGGGACCGGGTGCTGCCTAGTCTCGGTTTGGTTCCTGCTCCCAGGGGCCGCCACTCATCCCTGCCCTGGTGACATTTCCCTGGGTCTTGCATTGGCGGACTTGTTGGGCGGGGTTGCGGGAGGCCTGGCGAGGGGAGGCGTTCCCGGCCAGGGGCTGTGCTTGTCTTTGCTAGGTGCTTGGGTGCTACCCCTGGAGCAGCGTTCTGGCTGGTTTCTCAAACGTGGGTGGTGCGTGTGAAACCGTCCTGTGAGGTTTGGCCTCAGATTCTCGGAGACACTCGCCGTTCACCTGGAGCCTCGTGCCGTGCTGCCCTGGGCCTCCCGACCTCCGTTCTGCAGCTTCCCCAGCCTCCTGTCCCTTCCAGCCTCCTGTCCCTTCCAGCCTCCTGTCCCTCCCTGCCTCCTGTCCCTCCCAGCCTGCAGCTCCGACAGGGAGCCCTGCCCGACCTGCGTGTGTGCTGTTCTGTATGCCTGACTGCCGTGGCGGGCCGGGCGAGTCGCAGCTGAGTGGATGCCCCTGCCCACCCTTCGCTCTCAGCTGAGGGGTGGCACGCTCCCGCTGTTCCTTGTCTTGGAGCAAGGTCAGAAAGGACAGCTTCAGGCCGCGTGTGAGCACGCTGGGCAGCGGAAGGCGCACCAGGCCCTGCAGCAGCTCGGGGCCGCCGGAGGCGCAGTGGCTGGGAGAGGCCGTCTCCCGCTCCTTGCATGGGGAGTGCTGGCAGTTCTTGGGGTCCTGTGCTCCCCCTCTTACAGACCCTGCCTGCAGACGCCGTCCCCACACTGACTCCCACCAGTTCCTGGTTCTGGCCGTTTCGTTCTTTCTGTCTGCCCCATGTTTCCCATCCCGGATTCCTCTGCTGCTCAGTGTCTTACCACCTTGGATGACCTAACCCTGGCTTGCTGACAGCGGTGGCTCGTCCATTCCTTTCTTCAGTTGCTGTGTTTTCGAGTCAGAGAAAATTTTTTTTTTTAAATAAGATTTATCTTTATTGGAAAGTCACATATGCAGAGAGGAGGAGAGACAGAGAAGAAGATCTTCCATCCGCTGATTCACTCCCCAAGTTGCCACAACAGCCAGAGCTGTGCTGATCTGAAGCCAGGAGCCAGGAGCTTCTGGGTCTCCCACACGGGTACAGGGTCCCAAGGCTTTGGATCATCCTTGACTGCTTTCCCAGGCCACAGGCAGGGAGCTGGATGGGAAGCAGGGCTGCTGAGATTAGAACTGGTGCATGCAAGACGAGGACTTTAGCTGCTAGGCTACCGCGCTGGGCCCTGGAAAGGCACAATTTTACAGAGAAAAGGAGAAACAAGCTTCTTCCGGGTCTCCCCTGTGGGTGCAGGGTCCCACGGCTTTGGGCCGTTCTCTGCTGTTTTCTCAGACCATTAGTGGAGAGCTGGGTGGGAAGTAGAACAGCTGGGACATGAACCAGTGCCTATATGGGATTCTGGCACTTGCAGGTTGAAGGCCAGCCTGTTGAGCCACTGCGCCAGCCTCCCGGTGTTGGTCACGTCACGTGAGCCTTGCAGCCTGGGTCCTGCGCGGCCCTGTGCCCATGCCCTCATTCCTGTGACTTTGGACTCGGCAGCAGACACGCCTGAGGAACCTGAGGCTGGAGCTGGCCTGGGTTTAGAAGCCTCTATCCTTGGGCCATGGGAGGTTGGAGCAAGCACTGGGCCTCAGCTCTGCTTGGCGTCACAGCGACTTCTCCCGGGTCTCGGCCTCCCCAGGGGCTTGCCCGTCCCTCGGCAACGGCTCCCGCGTGGGAAGATTCCAGACTCCCAGCCCCGTGCCGTGCCTGGAATGTCAATCGCCCAGGGAGGAAGGGCTGCCGAGCGTTCTGGCAGCCCCGTCTCCGGATCTGGCCTTCAGTAGCTCCGGCCTTCAGGCTCAGTGAATGCTTTGTCCTGGTCTGGCGGGGGCTGGCTGGCCCTCCCGCCCCTGCTGCCGGGACATACTGAGTCCCAGCTCTAAATCCTCCTGGTGGATAGAAGTCATCCAGCCCGTGCCTTTCCCAGCACATGCTCTCTGTCAGCCCCCACCGGCCCCTTACTCTGTGCTGGCCCCACTGGTCCCCTTGCCCGCATGCTATCTCCACCAGCCCCTTGCCCTGTGTTGGCCCCACTGGCCCCTTGCCCTGTGCTGGCCCCACTGGTCCCTTGCCCTGTGCTGGCCCCACTGGCCCTTTGCCCTGTGCTATCCCCACAGGTCCCCTCACCCATGTACTGGCCCACTGGCCCCCTTGCCTGCATGCTATCCCCACCAGCCCCTTGCCCTGTGTTGGCCCCACCGGCCCTTTGCCCTGTGCTATCCCCACAGGTCCCCTCGCCCACGTACTGGCCCATTGGTCCCCTTGCCCTGTGCTGGCCCCCACCAGCCCCTTGCCCTGTGTTGGCCCCACTGGCCCTTTGCCTGTGCTATCCCCACAGGTCCCCTCGCCCACGTACTGGCCCACTGGTCCCCTTGCCTGTGCTGGTCCCACTGGCCCCCTTGCCTGCTGGTTCCAGGCTTTGTGTCATGTGTGGGGGCTGCTGGGTTACTGTCGTCTTTGTTCCCACCAGATGCCGTTGAGAATCAGTCGGGCCTGGCAGCCGCAGGGCTATGCTGAGGTTGCACAGCTGGCCCTGGGGAGGTCATGGCATCGGGCAGTGCTGAGCCAGTCACTTCTTTCATCAGTACCTCCTTTCCCCTCTGACCCCTCCTGTGTTGGTACCTGGCTTTTCTTGGTCTGAGCCTGCAGGCTTTTTCGTAGGGGTGCTATGCCGGCAGCCCTAACTGGGTCCAGCCCCTTTGTGGGGTTTGGGACTTGGTTGTTCCCTTCTCCATCTGCACGTGGAGGCTGCTCCTGCACACTGGGCCCATCACTGCGTGGTGGGGCTCCTCCTTGGGGCTGGCAGGAGTCCTAGTACAGTGCTAGTGGATTTCGGAGACGTGTCTAATCTCTGCTCCCTTGGATGCCTCTAGTGATGGAGGGCTGACCACCTAACAGGCACTGAGTCTGCTCAGAGAGCAGTAGGTGAGGGTCTCGAGTGGGCTTCCACTCTGTGCCCATGGGCATGTGCCCATCTGCCACAGAGACCTGGCCATGCCACAGCTACTCTGTGCTCGATGGGGGGGTGTTTTGCAGCTTTCCCCCAAACCTCAGGTCCTGAAAGCAAAACGCTCTCAGGGTATCGACCCTGACCCTGCCACTTGGCTGATCTGTTACTGAGGGGCCTGGTCAGCCAGCTGGCATAATGGCCGGCTGGGGTCAGGCCCTGACTGCAGCACATGTGGATTCATCGTGATGCACGGGCTGCCTGTCCTGCAGCTGCGCGGGCTCTCTGCAGCCAGACACTGCTGGAGATGTCACCTTCTGTCCGTGCTGACGCGGAGGCTGCACCACCGCCGCGCTCCCAGGGAGCAACCCGAGAGGAGGGGTCAGGACATTTCCGGAACATGTTTCACCTTGGATGGTCCAGATGCTTTGGCGTGGCTCAGTGCTTGCTGCTGAGGCCTGACACAGCCCTGGCGTGGGTCTACCTGCTCTGCCTCTGGGGTCCTTGCCGTGAGGGATGGCCCCTTTCCCCCAGGTTGTCTAACAGGGAGCGAAGGGGTGGTTTCAGCTGTATCCAAGTCTGCCCTTACTTCCTCTTTCCTTCTCTGGCAGGTGTGCCCGCTGCTTCTGGGAGTGACCGACCAGGGCCGCAGGGATGGCTGGGGCCTCGGTGAAGGTGGCGGTGCGTGTCCGCCCCTTCAACTCCCGGGAAATGAGCCGCGACTCCAAGTGCATCATTCAGATGACTGGGAGCACCACCAGTGAGTACCTGCGGCACAGGGCCCTGGCAGCCTTTGGGGACACCAGGTGGCCTGTGGGGTCACTGGGTGACCTGTAGGGACACTGGGCAGGCTGAGGGGACACTGGGCAACCTGCAGGATCATTGGGTGGCCTGTGGGGTCACTTGGCGGCCTGAGGGGACACTGGGTGGCCTGTGGGGTCACTGGGTGGCCTGCAGGGTCATTGGGTGGCCTGCGGGGATGCTGGGCAGCCTGAGAGGACACCAAGCAACCTACAGGGCCATCGGGCAGCCTGCTGGTTCTCACTGGCCAGCCTGGCCCGGCCCTGTGAGCCTAGATTCCCAGGAGCCCTGTCCAAGTGGGGCGCGAGCGACCCACAGCTACCATAGCAGAACCTCCTTAAGTGCAAATTCCCTCATGTGGGAGGGCTCTGCAGGGCTGGGCCCCACAGTGCTAGGAGGGGCCTCCACTCTCCACCAAGCCAGCCTGGCCACCTCACATGGGGCCTCTTCTCACATGTGTCCCGATGCTGTCATGGCTGTCGGACAGGGACACTGGTCCAGCCTCTCCTGTGGGATACCCCCCAGGACCCTTGGTCTGTAGCTTTGTCCTATTTTGGCTTCCTGGAGGGGTTGGCTCCCCTGACTGCTGTCTCAGGTAGGGGGCCCGGAGTGACAGCAGTGGGAGAATCAGGGGGAACTGGAGGGAAACTCCTGGTGGAGGAAAGCAGAGGGGGGAGGCTGGCGGGTCCCAGATATCAGAGAGCCTGCACCTTGAGGGCAGGTGTGGGCAGAATCCCGCAAATGGGAGGTGGGGTGGCCTCCACCTGACCTGTGCTCACGCTCTCTCAGGGCCAGTCTCTATTTCTCTCTCTCTGTTGGACTTTGGCCCAATCGGGGCAGGCCCTGGAGTGGAGAGCCAGCCTGGATGTCTAGCTCCTGGCTGCCCTGTCCATCTCCGACCTCCCTCTGGCCAGCCTGCCCCTCAGTAGGTCCTGGGAATGGGAGGGGGCGTGGGGGTGTGGGGCATGGCAGTGTGGGGGTGTAGGGGTCCTGGTGGCGTGGGGGTGTGGGGGCATTGGGGCAGCTGCCTGTCTGTCCCTTTCCCAACTGTGGAGCTGTTGGCAGGCAGTCAGGTCAGGGGCGGGGCCTGGCTCTGGTGACCTGGGGACAGGCGGTCCCTTCTGGAGCTCAGGGCCCCGTCTGAAATGACAGGTGGAGATGGGGCAGTGTCCCAGTGGGTTCTGGCCTTTGGGTCTCTTCTGGGGGTCCCCATGGCCCACAGTGTGAGTAGAGTCGTGGCCCATCCTTGAACACCACCTGTCCCTGGGAGACTGTTACACACTGGGGAGCCTGGGGACCTTTGGGGATCAGCAGATACCCAGTGCCAGGATTCCATGGAGCAGGGCCAGAGCCTCCAATGGGACCACAGCTGAAGGTGGGAATTTGGCTGGTCAGGGGCTGTGGTTATGGTGCAGGGAGACGAGGAGTTGAGGTTGCCAGACACAGGCGTTGGCACTGTGATCTCGTTTCCAGGGCACTGACCCATCCGTGCTTGGGCTCTGTGGCTGCTGCCACTGGGTCCAGTGGGGCTGAGGACGCCCCTCCCAGGTGGCCAGCAGACAGGGCTGTGCTGGTGGTCAGCCATCTACCCCCCCCCCCCCGCTGGGCAGCGGGGATGGTCTGTCAGCTGTCCCTTCCTGCTGGCTGCCTGTGGGAGGTGGACTTCCAAAGCCAGGTTGGGAATGGGAAGGATCTGCAGCTAACCCTGATCCTAACTTGGCCATCACAGGGGTCCAGGGATGTGCCTGGAGTGGACTAGACTGGCAAGGGCAGGCGTGTCACCCAGGACATTGGTGAACTGCCTGGAAGGTGTGGCTCATACCACGCGAAGTGACGAGTGTGGGTCCTGGGATCTAGGGTCTGGGAACTGGCTCTGTCTCAGGCTGCAGGGATGGGAGTAGCCCCGGCCCCCTCCATTGGCTGTTGGGTCAGGGGTCCTTTGCTCCTCAGTTTGTAGTCCCCCCACCCAGTTCTCATGGCCCTCTCTGGGTGTGTGTCTGCACATGCCCTTTTGAAAAGTCCCTGGACACACCTGCAATGACCCCACCTCCACGCAGGCCCCACGTGGACGTGCAGGGGTTGGGACTTCAGTGTGTGGGTTTTGGGGACACTACTCAGGCCACAACTGGGGAGGGGTCTTATTTCCCTGGTGTGGTGGCAGACACAGCCCACCTCCTCAGCTGGTGTGCGGGGAGCCTCCTGCAGGCTGCCCAGCTCACATTGGCTGGGTAAGTTGTCCAGGGCCAGGCAGACCCCGCCTTTATGTGGGGCAGACATGGGACCTCACCCTCCAGATTTGGTGCTGTGATGGGGGCTCCTCGGGGCCACGGCTCTCCCAGACCAGGATGGCCCAGTTTGCTCTTAGGAGTGAGGGCCAGGATGGGGGTGACCTGGCCCGGGGAGCCTTGGGGTTTCCACCCACCTGGGCCACTGGGATGGGCAGGCAGCCCGCTGGGCAAGGTGCCCGTGTCCCCTGCACATGGTCCTTGAAGGTCTGCTGTCTGCTGTGTCTGGGCTTGTATGGGGCGTGGCAGTGCTGGGCAGGGACGGAAGCTGGTGGCAGGGCTGGCTCTGGGGCTAGTTGAGCCCCGTAGGAGAGCTCCTGGGTCCCCTGGGAGGCACCTGTTTCTGGACTTGGAGCTAGGTAGTGGAGAAGGAGAAAGGTGGGGGGGAGGAAGACAGTTCCATAGAGCTAGGCCATAGAGAACAAGGGGCACCTAGTGGGGGGGGGTTGCTGTGGTCCCTAGTGGGGGGGGATGCTGTGGTCCCTGGTGTGTGGGGGTTCTGTGGTCTCTGGTGGGGGGGTACTGTAGTCCCCGATGGGTGGGGATGCTGTGGTCTCTGGTGGGGGGGGGTGCTGTGGTCCCTGGTGTGTGGGGGTGCTGTGGTCCCTGGTGTGGGGGTGCTGTAGTCCCTGATGGGTGGGGATGCTGTGGTCTCTGGTGGGGGGGGTGCTGTGGTCTCTGGTGTGTGGGGGTTCTGTGGTCCCTGGTGGGTGGTGGGTGCTGTGGTCTCTGGTGTGGGGGTGTTGTGGTCCCTGGTGGGTGGGGATTCTGTGGTCCCTGGTGGTGGGATGCTGTGGTTCCGGGGGGTGGGGTCTGTGGGCCCTGGTGGTGGGTGCTATGGTCCCTGCTGTGTGTCACTGGGGCTGATACAATGGCCAATGCAGCATGGCTAAGTCCAGGTGGCCAAGCTCAGGGCTCAGACATGCAACGCAGGAGCATTAGCAGCAGGGCTGGGAGGGGAGTAGGAGACAGGGTGGACACCCCAGACCAAGTGTCTGCAGCAGGACCCTTTCTGGTGTTCTCCACAGCCCCAGGGGACTCAGCCAGGGGACCCTGGGCACTCCAGGCCTGCATGGTGTCGCAGCATGTGTGGCCGTGGGTCCACTATGGGCTCAGAGCTGGGTCTCCTCCAGCTGGGCTAGAAACCAAGGCCCCCCCTGCCCCCGGGGTGTGGACTTGGTGTTAATCACCTGCTGTGTGTCTCCTGCAGCCATCATTAACCCCAAACAGCCCAAGGAGACACCCAAGAGCTTCAGCTTCGACTACTCCTACTGGTCACACACGTCGGTGAGCTGCTCCCTCTCCTTGTCCCCTGGTCCCTGGAATAGGGCTGGGAATCCTCCCTTCTGCTGGCCCTGACCCCATGGTTCCTGTAATAGGGCCAGGGACCTCTCTTCTGCCAGCCCTGACCCCATGGTCCCTGTAATAGGGCCAGGGACCTCTCTTCTGCCGGCCCTGATCCCACGACCCCCGTAACAGGGCAGGCATCTCCCTTCTGCCGGCCCTGACCCCGTGGTCCCTGGAACAGGGATGCCGAGGTCTACTGGAGTATTGATCATTTTGTTTGGCACCCCATCCAACATTACCAGCTCAAAAACAGCCCACTGGAGCGTAACTGAATTTAGGAGTCTACTGCAGCTGTCTTAGCAGGGCCAGGCCTGGTGATCTGGGGGCTTTCTGTTACCTGTGGCTAAACCCCTCCATGTCTGTTTGGGAGAGAAGCAGTCCCCACCAAGTTCCCTCTGGCCCCCAGAGCAGCCCCCAGGGCACCCTACTTTGATCCACCCTGTCCAACATGTCCTGTTGCCAGGGAGACTCCTGCCCTTACCATGCTGTCCTCGCTGCCCTCGTGTCCAGATGCCCACTGGGTCCATGGGTCCTGACTCCTACTGCCCTGTCCTCACTGTCAGCCTGAACAGACTTTGGCTTTGAGCTCTTGTCTCTGGGCCTTTGTACACGTGTTCCCTCTGCTGGAACCCCCTTCCTCCCTGCCCTACCTGGTCCAGCCAGCTGCTCCTCAGCCCTCACCTGTGACCCATGTGGCCACTGTGAGCTGAGCTGCGTCCCCTCTGTCCCCCAGCCAGAGGACATCAACTACGCCTCGCAGAAGCAGGTGTACCGGGACATCGGCGAGGAGATGCTGCAGCACGCCTTCGAGGGCTACAACGTGTGCATATTCGCCTACGGGCAGACGGGGGCCGGCAAATCCTACACCATGATGGGCAAACAGGAGAAAGACCAGCAGGGCATCATCCCACAGGCATGGCGCTGGGCTGGGGACTGAGGGATAGCAGATGGGTAGCAGGGAGGTGCTCGTGTGCAAACGGGTCCTCACAGGAGCCTGGCCTGGGTCGCAAGACGGAGCTGCTGGCTGGGCAGCTCTTCTCGGGGGAACTGGGAGGGACAGGAGCCCAGGACCAGGAGGGAGCAGGCATCTCAGGTTCCGTCCTCCCCAGCCCGGTCCCTGGCTGTCTTTGGTTCTGAGCTGGCCAAGACTCAGCCTGGTTGGGGAAGGGAGACCACACCCCAGCTCTGTAGGGTGAGGGACAGGTTCAAGTCAACAGACACGGGCTCCTTGCCCACAGGCCTAGGTGCCTCTGGGCTGGGTGAATGTGGGTGCTGGAATTGGAGGGGCTAGTGAGTGGTAGCCCCCGGTCTGGGCTTCCAGACTGCTCATCTCTGCTAACCGAATCTCCTCCTCAGCTCTGCGAGGACCTGTTCTCCCGAATCAATGACACGACCAACGACAACATGTCCTACTCCGTGGAGGTAGGGCTCTGCCTGCCTCACCTGCTCAGCCCCCGGGCCCTGGCCATGCCAGCACAGGAGCCGAGGGCCATCCCATGTTCACGGGCCAGTGTTGAGCAGCCTGGCCCGACTGTGCGGTGGCTGAGGTGGCCCTGGGGTGACCATGTGGGGCATGAGCAAGTCCTAGGACAGCATGGGTAGGAGGGGCTGGCACCCATGCTGCTCACACTCAGGCAGCTTCTGTGGCCCCACCTGCACTGGGGACCCTCTGCTGGGCTCCGCCATCCAGCAGGAGGCCAAGTACCCCTACCAGGGATCCCTGCTGGCTTAACCCCTACATCCTCCACCCTGGGGGTCCCTGCTGGCCTAGCCTCTCTATCTCCTACCCTGAGGGTCCCAGCTGGCCTAGCCTCCTACACTCTCCACTCTTGGGGGTCCCTGCTGGCCTGGCCTCTTATACCCTCCACTCTGGGGGTCCCTGCTGGCCTAGTCTCTAAATCTCCTACCCTGGGGGTCCCTGCTGGCCTAGCCCCCCACATCCTCCACCCTGGGGGTCCCTGCTGGCCTAGCCTCTATATCTCCTACCCTGGGGGTCCCAGCTGGCCTAGCCTCCTACACTCTCCACTCTTGGGGGTTCCTGCTGGCCTAGCTCCCACTCTCTCCCACCCTAGGGTCCCAGCTGGCCTAGTCCACATTCCTCCCCTGCCCAGGGTCTCTGATGGCAGGCTCTTGCCCTTCAGGTCAGTTACATGGAGATCTACTGTGAGCGAGTCCGCGACCTTCTGAACCCCAAGAACAAGGGCAACCTTCGTGTGAGGGAGCACCCTCTCCTGGGGCCCTACGTGGAGGACCTGTCCAAGTTGGCTGTGACCTCCTACAATGACATCCAGGACCTCATGGACTCTGGGAACAAGGCCAGGTGTGTGGGGGAAGGAGGCCCACCCCCCCCCCGCCCCAAGCCTCTTTAGGGAAACCTGCTTGTCCTGACCTGGCCTTAGGGATCGGTCAGTGTCCTTCTGGTATCCCCCCAAGGTCTCTTGTGTCTGAGGCTGACCCAGAGAGGTCTTTGGGGGCCTCTGCCTTCCTTTAGGGCCTGCAGCTCTGTGACCACTGACCCTGGCTGGTACAAGAGCGTCTGTTTACTGCCTTGATTAGGTTATCTATCCTGAGGGGTGGCTACCCTGCCCGGCCTGGGCACCAGGAGACTGTGTGGCTGCTTGGCTGGACCTCCGGGGGTGTTGGGGCAGCACTGGCTGTCAGCAGCCACCATCCCCTCTCTGCCACCTAAAGCCTTCCTGTTCCCAGGGTGGAGGAGGGCGCCCTTCCTGTCCGGGCTCAGCATAACCTTGCCATGGCCTCCTGGGGCAGGCGGGGCAGGGTCCCTCAGAGACTCCTGGGGCCTGGCAGGTCAGGCAGCACACGCTGCTGACCCCTGTCTCCTGGGCTGGGCTCCTGGTTACCACAGTGAAGGCAGAGGAGTCGCTTGTCTGCTAGGGGTGTGCTCCAGCTCTCCTGCCAGCACCACCTGGGGGCCTCAGCAGCATCAGCGCCCCCCAGTGAGCCAGGCAGGGCTGGGGGCTGGGACATCACAGTAGGAGGGCGGTGCAGTCTTGGCTGATCTCTGGGGGCACCGTCACTGCCAGCTGGCCAGGGAGCCTGCGAGTTGGCGACGCCAAGGCCCAGTGACTTGTGCCTGTGGGCTGGACGAGGGGCAGCCACGTGGGGCTTATGTTCCCAGGACGGTGGCGGCAACGAACATGAATGAGACGAGCAGCCGCTCCCACGCTGTATTCAACATCATCTTCACGCAGAAGCGCCATGATGCTGAAACCAACATCACTACAGAGAAAGTGAGTGCCCCGGAGGTGTGGGTCAGGGGCAGGGTGTGGGCGCGTGAAAGGACTGGCCAGTCAGGGCAGGGCCAGATGAGAATGCCAGACCACGTGCTAACCCTGAGGTGCAGCTGGGTCCTGGCAGGATCTGCATCTCAGAATGGGAGGTGCCACTTGAAGGGGCTGCGGAGCTGACACCGGCTTTCCACCCTGTGTGGAGGCTGTGGGGTCACTGCCGAGGTGTCCCAGGGGCCGTGCCCCAGCACAGCCCTGCAGGCCAAGGATGGCCTGGGGAGCCCTTGGAGCATGCCAGCTCTAGGGGTGAGCTGGGGTCTCCAGAGAGCAGCAGCTGTGCAGGCCTGCCTGCCCCCAGAGCCCTTCCCTCTGCCTCGGCATCCTCTGGCCCTGGGCACTGGGTGGGACCTTGTCTCCTGGCCCTTCTTCTGGATGTCCAGGCTGTGGCTTCTGGAAGAGGTGCCGGGCTTCTTGCTGCCTGTGTCGGATGTTGCCTACTGCTCCTGCTTCCCGGGCCTTTTTCCTGGGGTTCTCAAACCCCCCCCTCCCTGAGGCTGGGCTCCTTTTGGTACCACCCTGGGCTCCGCAGAGTTGGGAAGCTCTTGTGGTCCTTTCCAGCTCTGAGTCACCCCCGCCTGGTGCTACCCCCTTACCTTTGAGGCAGGGAGGGTAAGCTGGTGCAGGCTGTGGGCCCTGAGGCCAGTGGCTGGGCAAAGCTGGATCCCAGGCCAGCCAGGCTGCGCTGCTTGCCCTGTCTCCCTCGGTGGCCTCAGTGGCTGGGGCTGAAGTCACACTGGACCCTCCTGGGATGCGTGTGTCCCTCAGCCCAAGCTGAGGGAGCTATTGCAGGGAGCCTGGCCAGAGCTCAGCTGGCACTAGGTGAGCCATGCCCATAAGGCAGTGGGCAGTGGAGCTGTGTTTCAGTCCCAGTGGTCATAAGTGTTTCACTCATGGGCAGCAGGGGGTGGTGCCTGACGGCTGGAAGCAAGGCCACCTGGGCAAGAGTCTGTAGCTGGTGGGGAGGTGCTTGGCACCGCTCAGCCCTGCAGCTCAGCAGGGTGCCAGGGTGCTCCCAGAGGTCTGTGGGGCCAGAAGCCCCTGACCCCAGGGAGACCATGACCTGTGAGGCCAGGCATCCTGTAAAACGTGGTGACAACCCCAGCACTTGATGCATTTGCCATTTCAGGTCAGCAAAATCAGCCTGGTGGACCTGGCCGGGAGTGAGCGGGCTGACTCCACGGGAGCCAAGGGCACACGCCTTAAGGTAGGGCTGTTCCCGGGCCCCGCCCTGCTCCTGCCCTCTGCCTGAGCCGGGCCTGCTTCGGTGGGGCAGAGTGAGCAGAGGGCCAAGCCGGATCTGCTGATGTCCCGGCCGTCTCTTGCACAGGAGGGGGCCAACATCAACAAGTCGCTGACCACCCTGGGGAAGGTCATCTCGGCCCTGGCTGAAATGGTGAGCTGGAGGAGGGGACGACCTGGCTACCTCCCTGTCCTGCTCTTGTAAGACTCTGAGACCCTGCCACCCCATTCCTAGGCCCTCATGCTGGCAAGGCAGCTGGGCTTCAAGAGAAAGCCCAGCAGTTGGGGTGGGAGTGTCACAGGTTGCATGGAAGGTTAGGTCCTTACCACTGCCCACCTGTCTCTTCCTGTGGTCCTCACACTGCCTGTGTCTTCTCTTCCAGGACTCCGGGCCCAACAAGGTGAGCTGCCTGTGAGGGCTGAGCCCTGGGCCAGGGTGGCCTCAGCCCAGCTGTTCCTCTGGGAGCACTCGTTTGTTCAGTTGGCCAGGACGGGAGCCTGGCTGGAGCTGGGCCCTGTGTGAATGGCGGGGGCCCTGGAGGCTGGCAGGTCAGGGTCAGTGATTCCCTGCGCTGTGGGGGAGGCAGACAGCAACACAGACTGATAAAGACAGGATCGCACAGTGGGGTGCCTCCCCTGAAGACAGCGAGCTGTGAGGACACCGCTTCCGGTTGAGCGGAGGGTACAGTGGGGAACGTGCAGCAGCTGAAGAAGAGAGGGTGGGCAAGCCCCGAGACCAGACTGCAAGGAGTGAGCGTGAGCAGAGGGCAGCAAGTGAGAAGTGTCATGCACGTGTGGGAGCTGTGTGGGGAAGCATGAAGGTGAGTGAACCGTGGATGGTGTGACGCTGTGTGGGGCTTGGGGGCCGACGCACTGGGAGGTGATGGCACTGTGGCAGCCGTGTAGGGCTGTGAAATGCTGTGTGAGGAAGTGTAACGGACAGGGTGGGAATTCTGACGGACCGTGAAATGTGTGGTGAAGTGTGACAGGACAGCATGGGTAGGTGTGAAACCAGCTTGGGAACTGAGTCAGGAGCTGTGTGTGGAAGGGAAAAAATTGTGAGGGGATGTGTGAGAAACTGTGCCAGGTGGTACGGCCTGTGAGGATGTGTGGGGAGCAGGGAAGAAGGTGAGCTGTGAGAGGACCCAGTGGGGTCTCTGAGGGCATGAGATCCTCTGAGGAGTGGGGGGGGGAAGCAGCAGCAATGCGACTAGTGTAAGCAGTGGTATGAGGATCCCTACGGAGTGTGAGGATTCCTGACGGAGTGTGAGGATCCCTGATGGAGTGTGAGGATTCCTGATGGAGTGTGAGGATTCCTGACGGAGTGTGAGGATTCCTGATGGAGTGTGAGGATTCCTGATGGAGTGTGAGGATTCCTGATGGAGTGTGAGGATTCCTGATGGAGTGTGAGGATTCCTGATGGAGTGTGAGGATCCCTGACGGAGTGTGAGGATTCCCGATGGAGTGTGAGGATCCCTGATGGAGTGTGAGGATTCCTGATGGAGTGTGAGGATTCCTGATGGAGTGTGAGGATTCCTGATGGAGTGTGAGGATTCCTGGTAGAGTGTGAGGATCCCTGATGGAGTGTGAGGATTCCTGATGGAGTGTGAGGATTCCTGGTAGAGTGTGAGGATCCCTGATGGAGTGTGAGTATTCCCGATGGTGTGAGGATTTCCGATGGAGTGTGAGGATTCCCGATGGAGTGTGAGGATTCCTGATGGAGTGTGAGGATCCCTGATGGAGTGTGAGGATTCCTGATGGAGTGTGAGGATCCCTGATGGAGTGTGAGGATTCCCGATGGTGTGAGGATTTCCGATGGAGTGTGAGGATTCCCGATGGAGTGTGAGGATTCCTGATGGAGTGTGAGGATCCCTGATGGAGTGTGAGGATCCCTGACGGAGTGTGAGGATCCCTGATGGAGTGTGAGGATTCCCGATGGTGTGAGGATTCCTGATGGAGTGTGAGGATTCCCGATGGAGTGTGAGGATTCCTGATGGAGTGTGAGGATTCCTGATGGAGTGTGAGGATTCCTGATGGTGTGAGGATTTCCGATGGAGTGTGAGGATTCCCGATGGAGTGTGAGGATTCCCGATGGAGTGTGAGGATTCCTGATGGAGTGTGAGGATTCCTGATGGAGTGTGAGGATTCCTGATGGAGTGTGAGGATCCCTGACGGAGTGTGAGGATCCCTGATGGAGTGTGAGGATTCCCGATGGTGTGAGGATTCCTGACGGAGTGTGAGGATTCCCGATGGAGTGTGAGGATTCCTGGTAGAGTGTGAGGATCCCTGCTGGAGTGTGAGGATTCCTGACGGAGTGTGAGGATTCCTGACGGAGTGTGAGGATCCCTACGGAGTGTGAGGATTCCTGACGGAGTGTGAGGATTCCTGACGGAGTGTGAGGATTCCTGACGGAGTGTGAGGATTCCTGATGGAGTGTGAGGATTCCCGATGGAGTGTGAGGATTCCTGGTAGAGTGTGAGGATTCCTGACGGAGTGTGAGGATCCCTGATGGAGTGTGAGGATTCCTGATGGAGTGTGAGGATTCCCGATGGTGTGAGGATTCCTGACGGAGTGTGAGGATTCCCGATGGAGTGTGAGGATTCCTGACGGAGTGTGAGGATTCCTGGTAGAGTGTGAGGATTCCTGGTAGAGTGTGAGGATCCCTGGTGGAGTGTGAGGATTCCTGACGGAGTGTGAGGATTCCTGACGGAGTGTGAGGATTCCTGACGGAGTGTGAGGATTCCTGACGGAGTGTGAGGATTCCTGGTAGAGTGTGAGGATCCCTGGTGGAGTGTGAGGATTCCTGATGGAGTGTGAGGATTCCTGACGGAGTGTGAGGATTCCTGATGGAGTGTGAGGATTCCTGATGGAGTGTGAGGATTCCTGATGGAGTGTGAGGATTCCTGGTGGAGTGTGAGGATTCCTGATGGAGTGTGAGGATCCCTGATGGAGTGTGAGGATTCCTGGTGGAGTGTGAGGATTCCTGATGGAGTGTGAGGATTCCTGGTGGAGTGTGAGGATTCCTGGTGGAGTGTGAGGATCCCTGATGGAGTGTGAGTGTTCCCGATGGTGTGAGGATTCCCGATGGTGTGAGGATTCCCGATGGAGTGTGAGGATTCCTGATGGAGTGTGAGGATTCCTGGTGGAGTGTGAGAATCCCTGATGGAGTGTGAGGATTCCCGATGGAGTGTGAGGATCCCTGACGGAGTGTGAGTGTTCCCGATGGTGTGAGGATTCCTGATGGAGTGTGAGGATTCCCGATGGAGTGTGAGGATCCCTGATGGTGTGAGGATTCCTGATGGAGTCTGAGGATTCCTGACGGAGTGTGAGGATTCCTGATGGAGTGTGAGGATTCCCGATGGAGTGTGAGGATTCCTGATGGTGTGAGGATTCCTGATGGAGTCTGAGGATTCCTGACGGAGTGTGAGGATTCCTGACGGAATGTGAGGATTCCTGATGGAGTGTGAGGATCCCTGATGGAGTGTGAGGATCCCTGATGGAGTGTGAGGATCCCTGATGGAGTGTGAGGATTCCTGATGGAGTGTGAGGATCCCTGATGGAGTGTGAGGATCCCTGATGGAGTGTGAGGATCCCTGATGGAGTGTGAGGATTCCTGATGGAGTGTGAGGATTCCTGGTGGAGTGTGAGGATTCCTGACGGAGTGTGAGGATTCCTGACGGAGTGTGAGGATTCCTGATGGAGTGTGAGGATTCCTGATGGAGTGTGAGGATTTCCGATGGAGTGTGAGGATTCCTGATGGAGTGTGAGGATTCCTGACGGAGTGTGAGGATTCCTGATGGAGTGTGAGGATCCCTGATGGAGTGTGAGGATCCCTGACGGAGTGTGAGGATTCCTGATGGTGTGAGGATTCCTGGTGGAGTGTGAGAATCCCTGATGGAGTGTGAGGAGCCGTGTGGTTTGTGAAATTCCAAGTGATGTTGGGAGTTTTGTAGCAAGCATGGGATTGTGGAAGAACTTGAGGGGTTGTGGTAATGGTGTGTTGGAGGTGGTAATCGTGGAGGGATTTGTGCCTCCATGGTTCAGTTCAAAAGGCTTGTAAGAGGCATGTGAAAGGATTAGTGAAAACTCGGTGTGAAGGTGCTGTCTGGGTCTGCTGTGAAGGACATTTAAGAAATGCCGGTGGGGTGGTCATAGTCCCTGGAACAAAAGGGGGCTATGAGTGAGGAGCAGAGCCTGGATCCAGGGGTGATGGTCTGTGGACGATGGCTGAGGCCCGTTCTGAGGGAGGCAGAGCGGGACAGTGTCTGGGAGGTGGTAGGTCTGACCAATGATGGCTGCAGGGTGACAGAGGCTGATATGGACCGTGTAGGAGGCAGCCTATGCAGAGAGGTGGCCTTTGGGAATCTAGCAGTCCAAAGAGAGACTCTAGGTAAGCGTTTCCGTTGGCACTTTCCAAAGGAGAGACAGACAGCGGTTGCTGTGGATGAGTTCTCTGGGCTGGGCCCCCTTAGTTCATGGTTCATGAAATTCTAACAGTGTCCCAGACCCTCCTCACAGCATCTCCCAGCCCATGGTCCCTAGAAGTCAGTGGCTGTGCTGCTGGGAGACCTACTGAGTATGACATGGCAGTGGGCATGTGCACACAGTAGGAGGCGACACAGCCCTTGACATCTGCGTGCCCCTCATGGGTGAGGGTTCTGGGGTGGCAGCCATACCTACTGGCCACAATAGGAATAGAGCAGATGCTTAAGCCAGTGATGCACAGGCAGGTGGACGGCTGAGCAGTGCCTGGGTACCAGCTGTGAGGGAGTCACGTGCTCAGCCACAGAGCATCCCTAATGGGCATTCCCAGCAGCCGTGTCACGGCTGGGACTACATCTGGGGTGACCGTGGGCAGCTTCCTTGGACACTGTTGCATCCCTCTGACAGGAGAGGGAGGACACGGTGGCAGGAGATAGCAGCTGGCCTGGGTCCAGTTGCAGGTCCAGATCCTGCGGATGGGTCGGGGAGGCACCGAGGAACGCACTATGTGTCCCTGACTCTGGCCTGCAGAGCTGCCCCACTGGGCCGTGTCCCTGCCTCAGGCGTCGGGCAGCCACGTGCAGACCCCACAAGGCCCCCTTCCAGAAGCCACAGGGTTGAGCCTGGAGTTTCCTCCTCCACAGAACAAGAAGAAAAAGAAGACCGACTTCATCCCATACCGGGACTCCGTGTTGACCTGGCTGCTCCGGGAGAACCTGGGTGAGGCCCTCAGGCTCACGGCCCCCCAACCCCCCCAGTGCCGTAGGAAGGGGACCGGGGCGTCTCCTGCCCTTTCTGGACTTGGGCGGAGGTGAACCCAGAGATTCCGGGCAGTTAGGCATGCAGTCCTCTGAGGGCCTGGGCCTTTGTCTGACAAGAGGCGAGCTAGTCCGGAGAACCAGTACTCAGGGCCATGGGCACGCCTGCTGTGCCTGAGTTCTGGGGCGGGCAGCGGAGCTCCCAGGACTAGGGCCACCCCTCCTGGACCTAGTTTTTCAGCGTGGACGAGTCCCCCTGCCCCTTCACAGGGCTGTGGGCCAAACTGAGACCCTGCACCTCCCTGGCTGCACGGCTGGCCAGAGAGCCAATGCTCAGGGAGGTGGCTGTCCTGGCAATGGGGGTCTCGGGCCTCCCATCTCCGTGGCTATGGTACATAGCCACCTGGTCACCCGAACTGCAGTGCTGGGCCAGCAGGAGCCAGTGGCTCCTCTGAGAGGACAGGGTGTCCTGGGAAGGTGAGTCAAGAGTGACATGGGCACCAGGTCCCTTTGCCTCGGGGATATGTGTCTCTTGGCCCAGATGTGGCTGTGAGGCAAGCCTCGCCCAGGCTCAGTCCCAGGGTGGTCAGGGGCGACCTGATGTGGTCGTCCCACTGCCACCTGTCAGCTCCTTGGCCTCGTGGGGATGGCTGGAGCCATGCCCCAGGGACGTGGGCCTGAGGTCATATCCTTAAGGCAGCAGGTAGGATTGCTGTCTGGACCTGGAGCTTGGTCCGAGGGCTGGGCTGGGGCCAACACGGGGCCAGATTTGTCACTGCTGGCCCTGCAGGACTGCCCCCCAGCCCTCACTCAGCTGAGAAGGCTGCCTGGGCCCAGGTGGTCCAGGGCTGAGCCTGGGAGGCTCTGGTGTGCCCACAGGTGCCTGAGCACACAATAGCCTTGGAGTAAATGCGTCACAGCCCCAGCCCCACAGGAAGGGAGAGCAGGGGTGCATACAGAAAGGAGGGCCAAGCAGGGCTGGGTTGGGATGCGTGGGTATGTGTCATGACTCAGCCTACCTTTCTGCATCTCCCACTGGGATGACAACCCCACATGCACCGTCAGTGCTCCTGGCTTAGCCTGCTGTCCTCCTGCAGGTGGGAACTCGAGGACAGCCATGGTGGCCGCCCTGAGCCCAGCTGACATCAACTATGACGAGACCCTCAGCACCCTGAGGTGGGTGCTGGGGGTGGTGTGAGGGGCCGCCTCTGGGGGCACTCACTGGGTGGCCAGGCCCGGGCAGGGCTGTGAGAGCTCAGGTGTGGCCCACACCCTCGGCCTGGGCACCCAGGTATGCCGACCGGGCCAAGCAGATCCGCTGTAATGCTGTCATCAACGAGGACCCCAACAACAAGCTGATCCGTGAGCTGAAGGACGAGGTGACACGGCTGCGCGACTTGCTGTATGCCCAGGGGCTCGGCGACATCACCGACGGTGAGCGTCTGTGCTGCCCAGGTTGGGGGCCGCTCTCCTGGGACCCCACAGTACTGGCTGGACCGTGGATGCTGCTCTCCCAGTCCCTGTCCTGCTCCATGCCATGGGACCCAGCTGCCTCTGGAAGGAGCTCCCGGCAGGAGCCCTGGACCAGGCTGTATTTGCTGGCCTTGGCCAGCCGGAGCTATGTACTCTCGGTTTGGCACTGGCCTGAGTGGGCTAAAGACATAATCCCTGGAGGCCCCCATGGGGCTGCACGGCCGGCCCCCAAGCTGCCGGGCGTCCGAGCTCTGGGCTCCCAGCCTGCACTGGGTGCTGGCTGTGCGGGACAAACCTTTCTGTTTCTATCTCTCCTCGCTCCTCACGCCTGTCCCGCCCCGTAGCCAACACTGTGCCTGGAGGACCTAAATGTGTGTATTCCCCTTTGCCGCTCTGCATACCTGCTTCTGGCCCCACGTGGGCCCAGGACAGCACGGGGAGGGGAGGCAGCAGCCCCAGGCAGGCGGTCCTGCCACGGCCACTTTCGCCCATCCCAATGCCCTCCGGGTGGGCATATGATGGTGTCCGCCTCTGTAAGCTTGGGCCACCTGTCTGGACAGTGACTGAGAAACTGAGACACAAGGGAAGGGAGGATGTAACCAAGGCCTTCTAGGGTGACAGTGGCCGGTGCAAGGCCCTCTGACCCCTGTGCCCCCATGGCCTGACAGTCAGTGCCACAAGGCTGAAAGGGCAGAGGTTCTGACCTGCCCCAGGCCAAGGGCCTGCGTTCCTGAGCCCAAGGCCCCATCCCTTGATGGGCCATGAGCCGGTCTTGGCCCCACAGCCCAGCTGGTAGGTGTGTTGTGGCACTGTGGGGCGCTCCCGGGTCCTGCGTCTCAGGCCCTGCTTGGAAGGGCTCCCTCCCCAGCCCCGTGCTGCCCTGGGCTTGCTGCTGCTCTGTGTGCCTGCTTCTGTTGCTCTACTGTGTGCCTGCCTTCCACTCCAGGGGCGGCACAGCCCCCCTCCTGTGCCCTAGTGGGACTGTCAAGGCCTAGGGTGGTGGGGGTAGGGTCTGCCCTGGGGAACTGGCCCCTCTTTCAGACAGTGCCTGGGTGGCTTCCTTGCTCAGTAGGGCCATGTGCACTGCAGCCTGGCCCACTCCCCGGAGCACTGAGGGTGTGTATGAGCAGTGGACGCCACTCACAGAGGATGAGACTGAGCCTTGGGACTGCAAGGTGCAGGTGGCCTGGGGTGGCCGTGGCCAGGCAGTGGACGGGTGGGGCAATGGCCGGAGCCAGGTGTAGGGAGAGCAGATGTGGCTCGCGGCCTGCGGTGCAGAGGCAGCGTGTGCGCTGTGGGCCAGGCTGGGCGAGGGCAGCGGGCAGCTCTGCATGTGCTTGTCCCCGCCCGGGCAGGCCGTGGCCCTTGCTGTGCTGTGCTCTTGCCAACACCCCCCGGCCCTACCTGCCGCTGTTTCCCAACTTGGTCTCTCTTCTTTCTCCTCCCGTCGGTTCGGCCACCCGGCCTTCCCTTCCCCTCGCAGACATGTCCGACCTTGAGAACAATAACCACAGCCGTGGCGGGGCGCCGCTGAGTCCAGCCCCTGACACTCTCTCCACAGTGACCGAAGCCCTGGCCGGCATGAGCCCCTCGTGCTCGCTCTCGGCCCTGTCCAGCCGTGCAGCCTCCGTGTCCAGCCTGCACGAGCGCATCTTGTTTGCCCCGGGCAGCGAAGAGGCCATCGAGAGGCTGAAGGTGAGCCCCTGGCCGTGGGGCAGCTTGGCACAGGGTGCAGGGACAGCCACAGGGGCCTCAGGCACTCGGCCCGGTCCCCCGTCCACAGTGGCCTGGGAAGCCCCATGCCCTGAGGGTCCCCGGGCCTCACTTTGCTCCACGTGGCTCTGCAGGAAACAGAGAAGATCATTGCTGAGCTCAATGAGACCTGGGAGGAGAAGCTGCGGCGGACGGAAGCCATCCGCATGGAAAGGTGAGTGGGCAGGACCATCTCCCGGCTGGCTCCGGGCCACAGGCCCCTGCAGCAATAGGCCTGAGGCTGGGGCACTCAGAGCAGCACAGCCAGTCTGCCAGGGGACGCTGGAACGCATTGACCACATGGGACGCCGCATGGCCCAGGTCCTGCTGGTGCTCAGTGGCCTCATCTTGGTGAGGCCAGTCCTGGAAGCATCTGCTGACCCCGCCTTTCCCCCCAGGGAAGCCCTGCTGGCCGAGATGGGCGTGGCCATGAGAGAGGACGGCGGCACCCTGGGTGTGTTCTCTCCCAAAAAGGTAGGAACGGGGTGGGCGCAGAGCCATGGCGCTGCCCTGACTTAGAGCTGGAGCTGGTGGGCAGGGGTGTTTCTGGGCACACTTGGGGGAGGGCTGTGGTAGGTGTGGCCTGCTCTGAGGGGCCCACTGGGAGGCCGTGGCATGGGCATGGCTCCTCAACCACAGGCAGGCCTTCCTCTGGGTAGAAGAGTTGGCCTCAACTTTCTCACAGTGGGATGTCCTTGTAGCTTTGGAACGCTGGGGGTCTCTGATCTGTCTGAGGTGTGGAGTGAGCCTCCCCGTGGGCAGAGAGCCACTCATAGGATGGAGACTTGAGGTTTGGATACCTCCTAGGGGCTGTGCCATGCGTGGGTAGAGCCTGGGGGACACAGCTGGGAGATCCCCACTAACTCTTCGCACTGGTTCACAGGCCCAACCCCTGGGCTGGGCCTTGGGGGTCTTTCAGCTAGGGATCCCCACCTAGAGCAGAGCCCTACAATATGCATGTGGATCCTTTGCACACGTGGGAGGAAGTGACCATGTGCCCAAGCCCACTATGCCCCCAGGAAGTGGCCCTGCACCCAAATCTACTCCCCCTGCTCCCCAGGGAGTCCACCTCAGCCCAGCAACCCCCTGGCATGTGAAGTCCATTGTGTCAGAGTGTTTGGAGCCACCCAAGTACCTGGCTGCCCAAGTTGGGCCTGGCCTCTGGCGGGAGAGGAGCAGCCTCTGGGAGCACTCTGCTCCCAGAACACGTTTGAGTATGGACCACGCGCTGGTGGAGGCCTGTCTGCTGGGTGTAGACTTGTGAACAGTGGACTGCTGGTTGTGCACAAACGTGTGGGTCATGCTGTATTTGACCAAGGCTGGGGAACTGGGCAGGGCTGTGATCCATCCCAGGAGAACAGCAAGTGCCAAAGCCCAGAGCCGGGGGGTGCCTCCAGGAGGCCTGTGGTTCCAGGGCTCCCTCAGGCCCACCCTTTTCTGGAAGGGTGGGATGGACAGGCTGCCCCCAGGACACCTCTCCACACCCAAATCCTTTGGTCTGGGTGGGACTTGGGGGGCGTGCTCGAGTCAGCTGGGCCCCCTAGCCCTGCCACTGGGAAGGGGAGTTATGGCTGCCTCCTGGGTCCCCACGACCATGTGGAGTGCAGTAGCTGGTGGGGACATGGGACACTCACACCTGCAGGTGGAGGTAGTTTGCTTCAGGGAGCTAGTGGGAAACAAGCCCGCTGGCAGCTCCACCAGGGCCTGTGGTGGCTGACTTTGGGACTGGGCCGGGGGAAGGGCAGAGCACAGTGCGCAGGAGGCTCAGCAGGGGCCTCCGTCAGCCTCAGGGAGATGCCCCCCTTGGTCAAGGTCCAGAGTCCTGGTCCTCTTGGAAGAGGCCAGGGCTGGCGGCTCAGAACCCCACAGGTCAAGGGTTCCAGCCAATCTGCCCACCTGGGCACTCTGCAGTCCTGGGCACCTCCCCTTCCCTCTGCCAGGTAAGGGGACTTGTGTCTGGTGCCCAAGGAGAGGCGGGTGCAGGGGCCAGTACTGGGCTCCACACCCCACCATAGGAGGTAACCTTCCTGCCTCCCACAGACACCACATCTGGTCAACCTGAACGAGGACCCTCTGATGTCCGAGTGCCTCCTCTATTACATCAAAGACGGGATCACCAGGTGAGGCCTGTGCTGCCGTGGGCACTGGGGGATCCCAGGGAGGCCTGTGCCCGTCCGGGGGCACCGGGGGATCCCAGGGAGGCCTGTGCTGCCGTGGGCACTGGGGATCCCAGGGAGGCCTGTGCCCGTCCGGGGGCACCGGGGGATCCCAGGGAGGCCTTTGCCCATCCTGGGGCACCAGGGATCCCAGGGAGGCCTGCACCCATCCTGGGGCACCGGGGGATCGCAGGGAGGCCTGTGCCCGTCCTGGGGCACTGGAGGGGATGGGCTCTTGTTCCCCTTGGTTCTTGGGCCCCCAGTCATGACCCCTGCACCCCCAGTTGTGGGGGCTGGGCGTGCTGGGTGGGGCTGCATGCTGACGTGTTTCCTCCCTCAGGGTGGGCCGGGAGGATGGCGAGCGGCGGCAGGACATCGTCCTGAGTGGGCACTTTATCAAGGAGGAGCACTGTGTGTTCCGGAGCGACTCCCGGGGTGGCAGTGAAGGTAGCTCCTCCCCGTCCCATCCCTGGTCCCGCCTTTGCAGGGGAGGCTGCCTGGGGGCTCCCCTGGCCGGAGCTGTGGGGTTCCTCCGCTTCCCGCGGGCGGGGTCAGGCACGGTGGTGGGTGGTCCCTCTGAAGGCCGGCGTGTGCGTGCTTGCTGCTCGCTTGAGGCTGGGCCTTCTCCTTGTCCTGCAGCCATAGTTACCCTGGAGCCCTGTGAGGGGGCGGACACCTATGTCAACGGCAAGAAAGTCACGGAGCCCAGCATCCTGCGGTCAGGTAGGATGGGGTCAAGGCCAGCCTTGCAGTGGTAGGGCCGGGACACGGCGGCTAGGGTGGCTGTGCTGTGACTCTCACCCCCTCCCTCAGGGTGTGCACCTGTGGCACCAGGACCCCCTAGGCCTGTGCAGGACACTGTCCAGCATGGAGGGCCCTGGGACAGATGTAGGGCGAGTCAGATGGGCAGCACCAGGGCTGCATTCCCAGGCCAGGCTCACGAAACTCTGCTGTCCACTCCTGGGAATGCTCACCCTAACTCGGGTTGGGTACTCATAGTCCACTGGGGTCTCTGGCACTCAGAGCCGGCACCTGATAAGATGAGGCCCGCACTAGGGATTCCCTTTTTATTCTCCGGCCGCTGGCAGGCCATCTCCCAACACCCACACTGAAGCCCTCCAGCTGTACCATGGCCTGGCCAGGCAGATGCCTAAACCTGCCATCCCACCAGCTCGGCTGCAGGAAGATCAGAGAAGACCCGTGCCCCGTCCCTGAAGGGCTGAGGCTTCCAGTAGAGCTTTCCAGAAACTGGGGGAGTGGCAGTGGCAGGGATCAGGTCAGGGAAGCCATCGAGAGGGTTCTGGAGGCGGGGGTGGGCAGGGGCTGACCTGCTGCCAGTGAGGCTCCAGGCCCAGGTCCGGCTCCTGTCTGTGCTGCATTCCCAATCCCATCCTTCTCCCTGCTCGAGGCCACTGAGACCCACAGGTCCTTAAGGCCGGCCTCACCTCTGCCCGCAGGCAACCGCATCATCATGGGCAAGAGCCACGTGTTCCGCTTCAACCACCCCGAGCAGGCGCGCCAGGAGCGCGAGCGCACACCCTGCGCCGAGACGCCCGCTGAGCCCGTGGACTGGGCCTTCGCGCAGCGCGAGCTGCTGGAGAAGCAGGGCATCGACATGAAGCAGGAAATGGAGCAGAGGTGAGGCCGGCTGTGGTGGCCTGTGCTGCCTCAGCTGTGCTCACCTGCGCTCACCTGCGCTCACCTGAGCTCACCTCACCTGTGCTCACCTCACCTGTGTTCACCTCAACTCACCTGAGCTCACCTCCCCTGTGTTCACCTCACCTCAGCTCTGCTCACGTCGTCTGTGCTCACCTCACCTGTACTCACCTCACCTCAGCTGTGCTCACCTCAGCTGTGCTCACCTCAGCTGTGCTCACCTCACCTCAGCTGTGCTCACCTGAGCTCAGCTGTGCTCACCTCACCTGTGCTCACCTGAGCTCACCTCACCTGAGCTCACCTCACCTGTGCTCACCTCACCTGTGTTCACCTCACCTCACCTGAGCTCACCTCACCTCAGCTGTGCTCATCTCACCTCAGCTCTGCTCACGTCGTCTGTGCTCACCTCAGCTGTGCTCACCTCACCTGTGCTCACCTGCGCTGACCTGAGCTCACCTCACCTGTGCTCACCTCACCTGAGCTCACCTCAGCTGTGCTCACCTCACCTCACCCGAGCTCACCTCCCCTGTGTTCACCTCACCTGCGCTCACCTGTGCTCACCTCAGCTCTGCTCACGTCGTCTGTGCTCACCTCAGCTCTGCTCACGTCGTCTGTGCTCACCTCACCTGAGCTCACCTCACCTGTGCTCACCTCAGCTGTGCTCACCTGCGCTCACCTCACCTGTGCTCACCTCAGCTGTGCTCACCTCGTCTGCTCACCTCATCTGTGCTCACCTGTGCTCACCTGTGCTCACCTCACTTCACCTGTGCTCACCTCCCCTGTGCTCACCTCACCTGAGCTCACCTCACCTGTACTCACCTCACCTCAGCTGTGCTCACCTGAGCTCACCTCAGCTGTGCTCACCTCACCTGCGCTCACCTGTGCTCACCTCCCCTGTGTTCACCTCTCCTGCGCTCATCTCACCTCAGCTTTGCCCACCTCGTCTGTGCTCACTTCATCTGAGCTCACCTCATCTGGGCTCACCTGTGCTCACCTCACCTGCGCTCACCTGTGCTCACCTCACCTGCGCTCACCTTTCCTCAGCTCTGCTCACCTCGTCTGTGCTCACTTCACCTGAGCTCACTTCACCTGTGCTCACCTCACCTCAGCTCTGCTCACCTCATCTGTGTTCACCTCCCCTGTGCTCACCTCACCTGTGCTCACCTGTGCTCACCTCAGCTGTTCTCACCTCATCTGTGCTCATCTGTGCTCACCTCACCTCATCTGTGCTCACCTCACCTATGCTCACCTGTACTCACCTCAGCTGTTCTCACCTCACCTGCGCTCACGTGTGCTCACCTCATCTGTGCTCACTTCACCTGAGCTCAGCTATGCTTGCCTCGTCTGTGCTCACCTCCCCTGTGCTCACCTCACCTGCGCTCACCTCATCTCTGCTCACCTGAGCTGTGCTTGCTTCACCTATGCTCACCTCACCTCATCTGTGCTCACCTCGTCTGTGCTCACCTCACCTGCGCTCACCTGTGCTCACCTCATCTGTGCTCACCTCACCTCAGCTGTGCTCACCTCATCTGGGCTCACCTGTGCTCACCTCCCCTGTGCTCACTCACCTTGCAGGCTGCAGGAGCTGGAGGACCAGTACCGCCGAGAGCGGGAGGAGGCCACCTACCTGCTGGAGCAGCAGCGCCTGGTGAGGATCCGGCCCTCAGAGCTGGCACCCCTTCCTGCCACAGGATGGGGCGTGGGGCTGGCGCACGCTGGGGCGCGGCGTGGCCTTACGGGGCCCATGGCCTTGCTGCCTTGCAGGACTACGAGAGCAAGCTGGAGGCCCTGCAGAAGCAGATGGACTCCCGGTACTGCCCCGAGGTGAACGAGGAGGAGGAGGAACCGGAGGATGAAGGTGAGGGCTTTGGCACCCAGGAGGGCTGGGCCTCGGGCTCGGAGGACCTCTTCCCGGCCACTCCCCTAGGGTGCCTGGGGACCCATCTCTTTGTCTATGGGAAGGGCCACGGGGGCTCTGCCAAGGTAGGTGCCTGTGTGTGTGCGTATGTGTGTGTGTGTGTGCACTCGCACACCAGGGCTGCCTCACAGGGCAGGGCTTGTGGCAAGTGCTGCGGCCTTCCCCCACAGTGCAGTGGACGGAGCGGGAGTGCGAGCTGGCGCTGTGGGCCTTCCGGAAGTGGAAGTGGTACCAGTTCACGTCCCTGCGGGACTTGCTGTGGGGCAATGCCATCTTCCTCAAGGAGGCCAATGCCATCAGCGTGGAGCTCAAGAAGAAGGTGTGTGAGGACAGCCCCGGCCCCCTGAGGCTCTGCTTGCCCCGCCTGTGCCCTGGGGTGGGCGGCTGAGGGCAGCCCTGCCCTGGCCAGCTGCGGCTATGGGAGCAGGTGGCCCTGGCAGCCCCTGCTTGGCTCCTGTGGCCCAACTCTGCTGAGGCTGTGAAGGAAGGCCTGGCCCCGCCCCTCAGGGCTGACCGGGGTCCTGCCTGAACCCTGGCAGGTCCAGTTCCAGTTTGTCCTCCTCACGGACACGCTCTACTCCCCGCTACCACCTGACCTGCTGCCCCCAGAGGCTGCCAAGGAGCGGGAGACGCGCCCCTTCCCCCGCACCATCGTGGCCGTGGAGGTCCAGGATCAGAAGAACGGGGCCACCCACTATTGGACGCTGGAGAAGCTCAGGTGTGGCTGGCGGGTGGCTGGGGTAGGCCAGGGCCTCCTCCCTGGGGACTAGGGTGGTGCAGCTTCCCGGGGGGCGGGGGTGCACTGTTCCTTCTGCTTCCCTGGGTTTAGAAGCTTCTTGCATCTCACTCCAGCGGACACTCCTGGTGTGTATGCCGGGAGCTGGGGCCGATGCAGATGTGCTCAGGGCCCCGGGCAGCACTCCGGGGGACGCAGGGTGCAGGCATGCACAGGGCCATGGCGTGCCTAGACAGGTCCAGAGGGCTGGGGTCACTTCCTCAAACCAGCAGGAGCTCAAAGAGACAGGGTGGAGGGGCGTGTGGCTCTTGCACCTGTGGGTGGGTACAGGGGAGCAGGGAGGGGGGCGGATGCTGCACCCCAGCACCTGTGGGAAGTGAGGAGCCGGGTGCAAGGAGGAGTGAGGGGGTGGCTCCTGCATCTTGATACCTGTGGAGGTGAAGGAGCTGGGGCTGGCACAGAGGAGCAGGGAGGGAAGGGGAAGAGGTGAGCCTCTCTTTGCCCCAGGACAAGAGGGCGCCTCTCTGAGCCCCCCACACTGACTGCAGGTCTCAGGCAGGAAGGTAGGGATGCCGGGGGCATGTCACTGTGCCCTGGAAGCAGGGGTCAGTTGGTCCCATGGCCGTGTGGCCAGGCAGGGGTCAGCGGTTTGACAAGGTCTGGCCCTGGCTGCTGCAGGACAGGGCTGCTGGCTTGGCAGGAGGGAGGAGGTGCTTGGGGCTGACTGACAGGGGGCTGTCCTGCGAGGGGCTAGGTCCCCACCAGGCAGAGGTACCCGACCCTGGGGTCTCGGGTGTCACATACATGAGTAATGGACACTCTGACACACATGCACACACACTGACCTCGGGGGTCACGCACGTTCAACTCGGACTTCTGTCTCGGCACATGGACACTGACGTACACGCTGGCATGTACTAACATATGCAGACGCTGACGGGCACCACCACAGCCTGCGTGCACATAGGCTCATGCCCACTCCGCATCCCTTGCCCTGCCCGTCCTCTGGCTGGCTCGGTAGACCCGCATCTTCAGAGCCTGTGTGGCCCACAGGGGCTTCTCGCGTCTGGCTTGGCAGTCCCTGCTGCCCCGGCCCTCAACTGCTCCTCCCTCCGCAGACAGCGCCTGGACCTGATGCGGGAGATGTATGACCGGGCGGCCGAGGTGCCGTCCAGCGTGGTGGAGGACTGTGACAACGTGGTGACCGGCGGCGACCCCTTCTACGATCGCTTCCCCTGGTTCCGGCTGGTGGGCAGGTGGGTGCCTCCCCTCTCCCTGCTGAGAGAGAGAGAGAGAGAGGAGAGAGGAGAAATGGGCCTGTTTCCAAGCCCAGAGCCCCTACAGAACTGCCGTGAACGGCGATGCTGCCAGACGCTTTCCAGTCCCCCGCCCCCCAGCCTGCCCCTGGCTCGCCAGCAGCCACGGATGGGGCCGTGACCCTGCCCGCCCACACCTGCCATCCACGTGTGTGATCAGGGGAGTTCCCAGCCCAGGTCTCGGGTGGGAGCGTGAGGCACAGCCCCGGGACTGCCTCTGGAGCTTTCGCTGGGCTCTGTGTCCAGCCCCGATTCTCACTCGCCCCTCCTGATGCCTTCCAGAACCTCCCGCGCCGTCCAGCCGGCCACCCGCATGCCCGTGTGGTGTCTCCCGGGCCGGGGCCGGTGCGGTCCTGACCCGTCTCAGCCGCGTTCTGGGGGGCTGTGCTCGGTGTGGTGGGCTGGCCAGGAGCGGCCCCGGCCCGTGAGCGGCTGGTGTTAACTTCTCTCTGTCTTGTCGTACTAACCTCAGTTCAGTCATCTCTGGCTGCGACAGCTACCCTCTTCTGAGCACATGCATGAGCGAGCGCATGGCTGCTCTCACCCCCTCCCCCACCTTCTCGAGCCCCGACTCCGACACCACCGAGCTTGCCGAGGAGCAGAGCGTGGGGGAGGAGGAGGAGGAGGAGGAGGAGGAGCACCTGGAGGACGACGTCTTTCCGGAGCACACGCTGTGCGACGGCCGGGACCCGTTTTACGACCGGCCCCCCCTGTTCAGTTTAGTAGGAAGGTTGGTGAGGCCGAGCACAGCATGCTGGGAAGGACCCAGCTCTTCGGCCCAGGAGCACTGCTAAGGGCCCCACGCCACGTCAGGGCAGAGCCCCGAGGGAGCCTGGGCTCCCCGCATGTGCCTAGGGTGGGACAGTCGGGTCCAGCTCCGGAAGTGACAGGCCCACTGCCTGGCCTGGGAGGCGCTGCCCTCTGCGCAGGCAGTGTGAGGTGGCCCCGATGCCTTCGTCCTTGCGGAGGGCCTGTGGTGGCCTTCGATGGAGAGGGCCAGCTGCCCACATGTCATTCAGGGCCTAGTAGGTCTTGGTGGGAGTGGCCCAGGGCTCAGAGAGGGGTCCTCAGGGTGACCTGAGGGGCTTGGGGGGTGTCCTGAAGGCAGGAGCTGCAGTCACTCCCCTGTGCCCTGCAGGGCCTGGGCTCACGCTGCCCACCAAGGAGGATGTTGCCACTGTTCTAGCCCTCCTCTGGTGCAGGGGTGTGCGTGGCAGGTGCCTCGCGCAGATGTCCTCCACTGACCTCTGCTGAACCATGAGAGGGGCCGAGGTCAGGCGTGGACGGAGGCCACAGCAGGGGCCCTAGACCCCGGCACAGACACGGCCACCCCCGCCAGAGGCCCTGCAGCTGCCTGTCTGGCCCAAGGTGCGGCTGCTGTCCCAATCTCATACTCACTGAGAGGTGTACACTAATTTTAAAGAAAGAAAGAGAGACCTTCTGTCTGTTGATTCATTCCCCAAAGACCTGCAGAAGCCACGTATGGGCCAGGCCAGTGCCAGGCCGGTGCCAGGGGTGAGAGCCCAAGCCCAGCTGTGGGTGGGGCAGCAGGAAGCTGGTGCCACGACTCGAGCCGGGCACTCAGTGGGGGAGCAGGAGCCGAACTGCTGTGCCAATGCCCGCCCCCCCCATTGCTAAAGGCAGCCCCTGGGGTCCTGGCCACCTACAAGCCCGTGGCCCCGCGGCCGGCTGGGCGAGGCGAAGGGTGCCCGGGGAGTCAGCAGGCACCTGATTTTCTGCAAGTCTCGTGAGGTATGCTGGCTGGTCTGCAGGGGTAGGGGTCACAGCTGTCGTCCCCCAAGATGCCGAACTGAGTGAGGAAGCGGACTGCAGGCCTCTCATGGGCGTGGGGGCCCTGGGAACCTGCAGGGGTGAGCACCAGGACCCACAGGGGGACAAGGGCGTGGGCTCTTGCAGTGTCGGCCGCGAAGAGCTGGGTCCTTCCAACATTTCTCTCCCCTCGTGGACCTGAGACTCAACAAAACCACCAAACTGAACCAAAGTCCTTGCCGAGAGGCCGGCCCCGTACGGCAGGGCGGCCTGGGGCGGCTTGTTGGCGGCCGAGCCGGTCCTTTTGGTTTGGCAAGAATTGGCTTGTTCCGCGCAGCAGCTGTGCAGCCCCAGCCCCGGGCAGGGCCCGCCAGGACGGCCTTCTGGTAGCTGCTGGCTCTCTCTCCAAAGCTTTAGCCAAACTGGGCGCCCACTTGTGTCCCCTCTGGAGAGGCTCCCTGGTCCCAGCATGCCCCTTGCACCTCACCAGTCTGTGGTTAGCACCACCTCCTCCTTCCCGCCACGCTGTGCCTGCGCGCTGTCTGCCTCTGCTCCTGCTCGGGTGGGTTTCAGTCTGCTTCAAGGTACACTGGCCGCTTGGCACGGCCCTCGAGCAGCAGTCCCCCGAGTCACCCAGGCGGAGAAAGTGGGCCTGAGGGCATGGCTGGCAGAGGACAAGGCCCTCGTCTCCTGGAGGGCGGGTGTGGGCAGCAGGGCCCGCCTCGGCCATGCAGTGTGTGTCCAGGTGGGCGTTGCCAGGCCTATGAGCCCCCCAAGGCGGGCATTTCCCCGGGGGCAGAGGTGTGTCCAGGGTCCTGCCAGCTGTGCGAGAGGCCTGGGGTCCTCAGGGGCAGCTGCCAGGACACCTGGCCCTAGAGCTTGCCCCAGAGCCGTGACCCCAGCTGGGTGCCCAGCACAAAGGGAGTGCACAGCTGTCCTCAGTGGGGCAGCGGGCCAGCTCCCAGGAAGCTTTCTCACCAGCCTTCGCTGAGGAGGTGCCCTCCCTGAGGGCCCTACCTCTGGGTGGTTGGAGCCAGGGCTGCAGCAGGCCTGGGCAGTGGCCTGCAGCTCCCCTGATGCCCCCTACTGGCGAGTGCAGGTTGAGAGTAAGGAGTGGCAGGCAGCTCAGGGCCAGCAGCGATCTCGCTGTGGGGAGCCGGCAGCTCCGCCACCTCCTGTCCTGCTTCTCTGGGTCTCCATGCGCCTTCGAGGGTGCACTCCGTCCCCGCTGGGCGCCAGCCGCTGTGGTCACCACAGGGGGTCTCCCCTCTCGGGCAGCCATGCTGCCTTGATGCATCTGAAGCCCAGGGACCCTAGACCTCGTGCATTAGCCCGTTGGGTTCGTGGGAAGCTTCATTTGGGCCGTGCCCTGGCTCCTGTGCCTGTGGGGAGGCCACGCTGTCAGCAAAGAGGCCTGCTCCTGCCTCCAAAAGCTGAGGTGGGAGCCCTAGACCTGGCCGTGAGCAAGTGGGTGCTATGGAGGCTGTGAGGTTCCCGGGCAGGGAACCTTCTGCCTGCTGACATGGTCTGCATCCACCCCACTGTGCCACAGCGGCGTCTCGGGACCACCGGAGCCAGCCTGAGCCTGGCACGGATGCTGGGAGCATCTGGTCAGGAAGGGGACAGGAGGACCCTCAGCTGCTCAGAGCCAGTGACAATGCCCTGGGCAGATTGCCCGTGGCATCCAGGGACTCCTTGGCCCCTGTGGCCTGTGGCCTGTGGAGTAGGGACTGGTGGGGCAGGGGGTGAGGCCTGCCACGAGCCTCTGCTTGGCCAG
This sequence comes from Ochotona curzoniae, assembly GCF_017591425.1. NCBI lineage: Eukaryota > Metazoa > Chordata > Mammalia > Lagomorpha > Ochotonidae > Ochotona > Ochotona curzoniae. The sequence goes on along the minus strand of NW_024465405.1, from coordinate 5,962,523 downwards.
GGCATGAGGTGGGCCCATCTGCTCGGTGCCCCAGGCCTCTGGCTGCAGTGGACACAGGGGCAAGTGTGGTGTGAGCTGGTGAGGGGCTCCTGGGAGACCCTGAAGCAGGAGGTTTGGGGGAGGAAGAGCCACACTGGTGCCCAGGTTCAGAGTCCTGCTATGAGTCTGCCCTACCGTCTGCCCCGTCCCTACCACCTGTACCCTCATCCTTACTCTGCCCCTCACCTTCTGTCGTCTGCACTCCCCACCCCCTGTGGCCAGACCCATCTTCTGGGAGCTGCACCCCTGCTGTGAGGTCTCGGCTCACCTGACCAGCCCTTCTCTTGCCAGGAGTGGGCACAAGTCTTGGGGTTCAGGGCCCTCATCCTCCTGGCTTGGCGGCCGTCGTCTGGGCCTGGGGTGACCAGGACTCTGTGCCAGCCTCCTTGGGGTGCTGTGCAGGGTGGGGTGTTTCCCATCTCCCTGACCCGCCGTAGGGGCTGGGGGGCCATGCCCATCTGTGGAGTGGCCAGCAGGCAGGGCCCTGGGATGTGGAGGCAGCATCCTTCATGCAGTGTCCTTGAAGCAGGCTGGAGCCCCCCGCTGCTGTCATGTCAGAGGGCCTGTGCTCGGCCTCCGCCGTCCTCTGCTCAGCACCACTCACGCCCTCCTCCTCCACCTCTTGCCATCCCCCGAGTGCCTCCCACCCCAGGGACCCCTGCCCTGCCTGCCCCCTCCTGCCCTGGCTGTCCTGCTTGGCTCTGCTTTGCAGCCCTGTTGTGAGCTGGCTATACCACCGCCGCCACTGCCAACCACAGCGGGCGCTGAAGGTGGCCCTGACCTTAACCTCTGCCTCCCAGGGCCTTCGTGTACCTGAGCAACCTGCTGTACCCCGTGCCGCTGGTGCACCGTGTGGCCATTGTCAGCGAGAAGGGCGAGGTCAAGGGCTTTCTCCGCGTGGCGGTGCAGGCCATCTCAGGTGCACGGGCCGGGCCTGGGGGCAAGCCCAGGACGGGAGGGTGAGGCCCATGGCGGACCCAGGACATGAGGGTGGGGCCTGGGGGCAAGCCCAGGACCAGAGGGTGGGGCCCAGGACATGAGGGTGGGGCCTAGGGCGGACCCAGGACATGAGGGTGGGGCCTGGGGTCTGGCCCAGGACTGGAGGGTGAGGCCCAGGATGTGAGGATGAGGCCTAGGGTGGGCCCAGGACAGGGAAGGTGGGGCCTAGGACAGGAGGGTGGGGCCAAGGAGAGGCCCAGGCCCTGAGGATAGCACAGGTGTGCCAGCCTCCACTCTGAGGGGCCTGGTTCCCATTGGGCCTGCTGCCCTGGCCACTCACTGGAGGCGATTCCAGTTCCACTGATTAACTGACCTGATGACTTGGCCCGATTGTCAGCTTCTTGCCCGCCCCACTCTCAGGGCTCCTGCGGCTCCACCCGCCAGCCAGGTGCTGTGAGAGCCGTGTCTCTCACTGGGACTACAGGGTGTTGGGCATTGGGGTGCACCTCTTCCTACTGGACTTGCACCTGCCCGGTAGGATCCCCAGGCTCCAGCTTCCCTGGGCCCCACAGACCAATCCACTCCCTCCATCTGGCCCCCACCCCCACACTGCCCACAGCTATCGGGGCCTACCTTGAGGAGGGCACAACAGGGCTCCCCCCAGCTGGGGAAGGGGAATCAGGCCCTGGGTCTGAGCTCTGTGGGTTTGATGCCCTGGAAGGCACTCAGGTGTGAGAGCACATGTCCCTGTCCCCTGACCTGTGAGGCAACGCCGACACCAGGCCTGGGAGGGGTCGCTGTGGTCACGGCTATCACCCCGGCTGTCCTCTTACTGTGGCTGCTGCCTGGCCGGGCCATGGCAGAGCAGCTGCGGGGAGAGGCCTGTGTGGGGCTGAGGGGGCTGTGGAGGCTGCAGCAGAGGGTCAGGTGCCTGGGTGGAGGAGGGCTGGCAGAGCTGTGTCGGGGCCTCCTTTGGCTCCAGGAGTTTGGGTTTGTCCCCAGCACAGGGATATCACTGGGAGCTTTGGGGGCTGGGAGGATGGGGTGAGTGAGCCAGGGGCACTGAGTGGAGGGGTGCCAGGGCCGAGGAGGGACTGGGCGGGGGTCTCTGTGAGGTTCATGAGGCCTCAGGAGGGGTGGGCTCTGCCTGGGCATCCAATGGGGCTCAGGTTTGAAGTCGAGCCCTGCTCCCTTCTGAGAACATGGCCTCTGGGATGAGGCAAGCTGGAAGACAGGGTGCTGGGCACCCCTGGTGTGGATCAGAGCCTGACTACTCACACCTGCTTTGGGGCGGGCAGGGAGCCCTGACCGTCTGCGTGGTTCCACTTACAGCCGACGAGGAAGCCCCTGACTACGGCTCTGGCGTCCGCCAGTCGGGGACCGCCAAGATCTCCTTTGATGATCAGCACTTTGAGAAGGTATGGGCAGTGAGAGCCAGGCTGCCTAGGCTTGGCCCTCCCTGGGTGCCCCTGCCCCTCTCCCTCAGAGCAGCTGGTACCCAGGGCCACGAGGGAGCGTGTCCCATGCTGAAGGCAGGATCAGCCTCTACCAACCCTGTTTGGGGTTACACGGAGCTGAGGCAGGGGCTGTGACCCCAACACTGCGGGAGGCCCCAGGAGGGGCGGGTCCGGAGGGCAAGGCTGGGCCGCAGGTGCACTGTGGTCCCTGCCTGCAGTTTCAGTCCGAGTCGTGCCCTGTGGGAGGGATGTCGCGTTCGGGCACCTCCCAGGAGGAGCTCCGCATCGTGGAGGGCCAGGGCCAGGGTGCAGACGTGGGGCCCTCGGCCGACGAGGTCAACAACAACACCTGCTCAGGTAGGTGGTCTGTGTGCTGCCCGCTGTGCGGCCGCTGCTCCAGAGCAAAGCCTGGAGGTGCCCACGCTCTCCCCTTGGCCCACAGCGGTGCCCCCGGAAGGCCTCCTGCCAGACAGCCCTGAGAAAGCCGCCCTGGACGGGCCCCTGGACGCGGCCGGGCAGCACCTGAGGCTCAGCAGCACCTTCACGTTCCGCGTCACAGTGCTGCAGGCCTCCAGCATCTCGGCCGAGTACGCCGACATCTTCTGCCAGTTCAAGTGAGCTCTGCCTGCTGCTCGGGCCGTGGGCGGGGAGGCCAGACCCTGCAGAGCTCCTGCCCGGGGCCCAGCTGAGTCCTTGCCAGCTGGCACTGTTTGCCTTGTAGCTTCATCCATCGCCACGACGAAGCCTTCTCCACAGAGCCCCTGAAGAACACGGGCAGGGGCCCCCCGCTCGGCTTCTACCACGTCCAGAACGTACGTCCTGAGCCCTGTTGCCCCTCTCTGCCCCCGAGTGGCACAGCCCAGCAGGACTGGGACTGCTGTGCCACCTGCTATGGGTTTGAAGCTGGGTTTGGGGACACACAGGATGGTGTCTGGCATTGTAGGCTGGGGTGTGCTGAGCACTGGGCCCTGCCCCGAGCAGGGGTAGGAGGAGAAAGGGCCTCCCAGGCTGCAGGGCACCTGGTGCCACCACAAGAGGGTAGAGCGACTCAGGCTAGGCTCCAGAACCAGGGACCCTAGAGGCTCCAGAAGGGAGCTCGGCCGGCCAGCTGGACGGGGTGTCCTTGGGGGAGGTGGGGCTGGGCTGGCCTGGGTGTGGCCACGGCAGAGGCCTCTGGGGTCTGGTCTGTCTGGGAAGCTGGTGCCCCACTCTGTGTCATGACTGGTGCGCCCTTCCCACAGATCGCTGTGGAGGTGACCAAGTCCTTCATTGAGTACATCAAGAGCCAGCCCATCGTGTTTGAGGTCTTTGGCCACTACCAGCAACACCCGTTCCCACCGCTGTGCAAAGATGTGCTCAGGTCAGCTCCAAGCCACAGTCACTGCCCAGCTGCCCTCCCGACGGACTGGGGGCTCCTGACGGGCCTCGGCGGGTTGGGGTAGGGTCCAGGGGTCACTGCCCAGCTGTCCACTCCTGACGGGCCTCGGCGGGTTGGGGTAGGGTCCAGGTGAGAGGGACCAGCAGAATCTCTTGAGGTCACCTGTGTGGTTCCCTCATTCTGTACGGAAGGGATGGGGCCTGGGCAGGTCTCAGGGCCTGTGGGGTAAAGTTTCCAACCCAGGCCCCCAAGGATGGAGGGTGGGGATGCCCTCCCAGGGCCCCGAGCTGAGGGCACCCTCAGAGCAGCAATGGCCCCGTTCTCTGTGCACATACCCTAGACTGGAGGCTGGAGACTGGACACTGTCTTGGCAGGCCCTGGGGTCCTGTCAGTCCCTCCTGTCCAAGCCAAGCTGGAGGAGGCCTGAGCCCATGGCCTTGCCTGGCTGGCCGTGGTGGAGGGAGGCAGGGATGGGCTGGGGTCAGTAGCTCCAGGGCTCTGGTCCTGCCCTGCCCTGCCCTGAAGATGGCCTCTTGCTGACCGTGTCCACAGCCCCCTGAGGCCCTCACGCCGCCATTTCCCTCGTGTGATGCCGCTGTCCAAACCAGGTAAGGCAGATGCCTTGGGTCTCCCGGGCAGCAGTGCTGGGAAGGTAGACCCTTCCGCTGTGATGGGGGTGCCCTACTGGCCTGGTGCCTTGTGTCTGGGGGTCAGCTGCTCTGTGGCCCATAGGGAGACACTAGCCCCACGGTGACCACTGCAGCTGGGGACCTGGTGGAAGAGGGGCCTTTGTGGAGGAGATGGTGAGGGGTGCATAGCCAGGGGAATGCGGGCTGAGGATGCAGCCTCTGGGTAGGTGCTGGGCTACCCTGAGCAGCAATTTTGCCCCCTGCTGGTTCTCAGGGCGTGCAGGTTCCACCCTGTCTGTGGTCCTGTGCCCAGGAGTGTGTGGACATGGGTTCCTTCCATTGGGGTGAGGAGGAAGAAAGAGCCCCAGTGGGATATTTGTCCTGGGGAGCTTCCCCAGCTGCCTTTGAAGCTCCTCACCCCTCCACATGCCCTGGACACCTGCCGAGCCTCCCTGTGTCCCCCCAGTGCCTGCCACCAAGCTCAGCACATTGACAAGACCAAGCCCTGGGCCCTGCCACTGCAAATACGACCTCCTGGTCTACTTCGAGATCTGTGAGCTGGAGGCCAATGGCGAGTGAGTGTGGGACTGCGCGGGCCTGAAGTCCTCAGGGACTGGGCTGGGCTGGGCTAGAGCAAGGGCTGCTTCGACTCTCAGCAGGTGTGGCCCGGGACTGGGAGGGCTTCCCTGCCTCAAGCGTGTGTCTGGCTCCATGCCCAGGCTCCAGTGGCCTCAGGGAAGGCTGAAGGAGGTGGCAGGAGCCCTCAGTGAAGGGTGTGGTCTTGGGACAGCCGGGCAGAATCCTGCAGGGGTCCGCCTGGGTTCCTGCCTCTGGAGGTGGCAGGAGGAGCTGTGTCCGGAATGGAGCCGAGGCACCTGAGGGCTGCCAGGCTTGCTCCTGGAGGGTGAGCATCTGTGTTCTCCCATCCACCCTGGGCCCAGGCCTGACGTGCGTCTCTTGCAGCTATATCCCAGCCGTGGTGGACCACCGTGGGGGCATGCCATGCATGGGCACCTTCCTGCTCCACCAGGTACAACCCCCCGCCTGGACCACCCGGCCACTCCTCTGTCCCAGCCCAGCCTCACCCCTGCCTCACCCCACCTAGCCCACTGACCTGTCCTTTCCTGGCCTCTTAGGGTATCCAGAGACGGATAACTGTGACACTCCTGCATGAGACAGGCAGCCACATCCGCTGGAAGGAAGTGCGGGAGCTGGTCGTGGGTGAGCTGTGGACCGTGGGATGGGGTCCTGAGCCAGCCTGCAGGCAGCTCTGTGGGCCACGGGATGGGGGTCCTGAGTCTGGTCGTGGGTGAGCTGTGGACCGTGGGATGGGGTCTTGAGCCAGCCTGCAGGCAGCGCTGTCCCACTGCGGGGGCCATGGCTCAGCCACATCAGCACAACCCACACTGACTTGGTCCCCACATCAGGATTTGGGGTCAGTGGGGACCCAGGCATGGGTGGCAAGGACTGCAAACACATCCTCTTGTGGTCTTGGCCAGACACCTGAGCCCTAAAACCTGTGGCCGAGAAGCTGCGACATCTCCCGGGAGGTCACCAAGGTATTAGGCGGGGGCCACTTCCTGCATGTGGCCTGCCCTCACACGCTGCCCAGTGGGGCCAGGATCCAGGTGGCCTGGGGCAGGAGCCTGCCTTTGGGGCCACAGTGTATTTCATAACCAACACGAAGGGTTCTGTGCTATTAGCTCTGGCCTACCAGATGGGTCCATGTCAGCTGTGAGAACACGTGGGGCTCAGGTGGCAGAGTCCACCTAGGAAAGATTGGAACTGTGCAGAAGCATGGCTGAAACCCAGGGGTTTTGGTAGCTAGATGCTAGGGACAGTGGTGAGGGCCTGAGCACAGTGTCCTGGGGGCCCCTGGGCCCATTGCCCTGGGTGCAGTGTGTGGCACTAAGTATGAGAAGGGCACTAGGAAACAAACTTTTGTGCCCAGGTCACTCAGGTCAGAACCAACAGGGGCGGGCCCCCTCAGCAGCTGGGGTCCAGGACCAGCTTGGAAGGCCTGGCTGGCCCTCACCTACTCAGTGGTTGTGCAGACTCGGATGCAGCCAGTACAGTGGCGGTCACTCTGCAGGAACAGCAAGGCCCACCAGCCACCAGCCAGGTCTTGTTGCCTCTGCAGAGGAGGGGAGGTCCCTGGGTGTCTCCCCCACCCAGTGACCCTGCCATAGTGTCCCTCATGGTTGTGTAGGCCCAGGTTACGGGACCCCTGAGCTTGTGACCCTGGGCAGTGGCGCTGGTGCTGAGGCCTGCTTCCCTTTCCCTCAGTCCCAAGCCCCCAGGACTGTGGGATGCCACTGTTGGAGGCTGGGGTCTAGGGGCACTCTGGGTGGCTGTGGATCTGGATCTGCTGAGGGCCCCTTCCAGGGCTAGCAGAAGCTTAGCGGGTACCAAGAACGCTTGCCGGTCGGGATTCTGATACCTTCCAGACCGAAGGATGGACGGATGTGGGGAGGGGCTGGGGCAAGTGTCACTGCAGGTGACCTCGGCCTGTAGCCTCAAGGAGGCCTGCTTGGGGCAGGAATGTCCACTGTGGCCCAGCACTAGCTTCCATCTGCAGAGACACAGGCAGGAAAGGTGACTGCCAGCTGAGGGGCTTGCTGCCTGGCGCGGCCTGGCGCTGGCCCCTGGGGCAGTGACCGGCTTCCATCATCTTTCCTGCAGGTCGTATCCGGAACTCTCCAGAAACTGACGAGTCTCTTGTTGACCCCAACATCTTGTCTCTCAACATCCTGTCGTCAGGGTACGTCCACCCGGCTCAGGATGACCGGTGAGTCCTCAAGCCCCTCGGCTCACATCTGCTCAGTGCAGAGGGCTAGCACCTGTGAGGGGATGAGCTGGAGGCCCTGTGCTGGGGTCTCCTGGAGCCACGGCAGCGGCAGCTGAGGCTCAGCCTCTGGAACATTCTTGGGTCCAGGTTGGGGTGACCAGTGGCATATTGCTGGTACTCAGCCTAGAGTGGAGGTGCCCAAGCCACTGCTTGGCATAAGCTACCATCACACGCATCTGGCCGGTTGAGGAGGCGGTAAGAGGCTGCACTGGAGTGGGGAGAGGTGCAGAACCGGCCAGAGGCAGAGGGACAGGTAGGGTGGAACAGGCCTCAAGTCGCCTGTGATCCTGTTGGCAACACTCATTTCCCAGGGCTGGGGGATCCTGTGGGCCTTGCCTGGCTCAGCACGCAGGAGCCTGAGGTGGAGCCTGCTGTGTCCACAGCTTCTGGGGGCTTACCCCAGGAAGAGGCACCTGGGGGTGAGCCTGCTGCTTACAGAGGGGGGCCCGGGCATGGGGCACCTCTGTCCTTCTGGCTTCTTGATCTCCACACAAGGGCCCTGACTCCGCATCGGGGCCTGAGGGCAAGCGCCGGGTGGGTCTCAGCTCTGCCCTGTTCTGGTCCCTGCAAGCAACACCAGTCACTTGGAGGTGGCACCATGGCGTGCAAGCAGAGGGCTCTGGGGGCCTGAGGCAGGTGTGCAGTTAGGGAGCTGGGGTGGCCCTGGCAGAGGGAGTGCCATGCTGTGATGCTGTGGGGCTGGGTTGTGACCTCTAACCCGTCCTGGGAGCAGTATGCAGCAGTATGCGGTGAGGACCTTAGGTGTCTCCCAGTCTCCCTCCCCTGCACTCTGCTGCGATGAGGGCTCTGCTTCCGGAGTCTCCACGGCACACTTGCTGGGGCCACCACCCTGGCCAAGCAGGAGATGATGGCTCATGGCATGCAGCCAGTGGGCTCCCCAGGACTGTCCAGTTATGGAGACTCCCTGGGCAGTGGAAGGCAGGTGGGGTGGGATGCAGGTCTGGCTTGGCTGCTGGGCCCTTGCTTCTCCCTGCTGGCGCAGATCCCACCCCCGAGTCGCAGGAACTCTTGTCTGCCCGTGGTGCCCTGGCTTGGCTGCTGGGCTGCTTCCCCGAGGCCTTCCTGGTGCACACAGGTGCCGCTGTGTCGTGATCAGGCCCCTGCCCCGCTCAAGGCCCCGCCGTGCTGGCCGAGGGGCCGCGGCCTCACTAACGTGTGCTTGTTTGTGTCTTGCAGGCAGTTTCTTGATTCGGACCTGCCTAGGTATCATTGTGCCCTCAGCTCCCCTTGCCCCGCCCCCTCTGCCTTCCCTGACCTGAAAAGTCCAGCAGTGGCTTTTTGGGGTCCCCCGGGAAGCGGCCCCCCATCCCGGTCCCTCCCATCCCTCCTGCCTCCCCACTTAGGCTGCTGGACCTTCCATTCCCCCCCTGCTTCCCTCATCCCATCCATTTGGCTGAGTCTTCCCACCCCTACTTCTAGTCCTGGCTGCTTGCGTGGCTCCCTGCCCTCCCATAGCCGCTGGTTGGCCTCCTGCTTCTGCTGCCCCTGCAGCCCCCGCAGCTCCCACCTCTGCCAGGCAGCCGCAAACATCTGCATGCAGACCGCTAGCTCACCAGGCTGCCTTGGGCTGCACCAGCTCGCGTGGACCAGCCCCATCCCTGCAGGGCCAGTGGCGGGCAGAGCCTGGGGCACGGGGATGGGGAGAGGAGGAGCAGGCGGAACCCGGCACCAGCCACGCCTGGCCATGGCCTTCCCGTTGGAAGCAGCCCAGCTGGTCTCTGGACTTGAGCACCCCTGGTGTAGACCGCAGGGGCACTGGTCCCAGGTGGGGAGCATGGTGAGTGGACTTGGTCCACTGAGAGCTCAGTCTGCTCTGAAGGAGGCCACAGTGTGGCCTTTTGGGCCCAGTATGATGGCGGCTAGCATTTCATCTCAGTCCTCTTGCGCCAGCTGCTGAGAGGTTTCTGGTATAAGCATCTGCCCGAGCGACTGCTTCCCCTCGATAGAGCTGGGCTAGGTGGCCACTACAGACCTCCTGGCCATGCCTTGTCAGGTGTGTGTTGTGACTGTGCCTCTGCGGCTATAGCTAAGACACCCTGTGACCAGGAGACCCCAAAGGCAGTGGGGCCATGTTCCCCTGGCCGGCAGCAGCCACAGTGTGTCACCACCAACAGGTGTTTTCCTGTGGCTGCTGCTGCTGCCCTCCCTGTGGCTGGGTGCCCGGTGAGGACAGCCATGCTGGGGGCCGTCCCCTCTGTGGTCAGCCAGGCAGGGCCCCTGGAGGAGGCTTCCAGCAGGCCCAGGGCTTCTGTGGGGCTCAAGCAGACGTGGGGAGGGCGTGCTGGGATAAGGGAATTGGTTTAGGGGCTGTTGTCTGGGTGTGGAGGAGCTTCCAGGTTTGTTTTTGTTCAAGACCAAGTTTGTCCAGTGTTCAAGTTTGTGCAGTCGGAAAGCCTTTGGTGCAGGGCCCGGCCCCTGAGCCTACGGACGCTGTCTGTGCTGGCTGCTTGGTGCCATTCTGCAGCTCTGAGCATTCTCTGTGGCCTCGGCCAGCGCCAAATGCTAGGGGACCTGTGCCTCTGCCTGGGGCAGGAGCTGTGGCCCAGCAGTCTGAAGTGCTTTTGCCTCAGCAAAAGCACCTGAAGTGCTTTGGCCCCAGGCCAGGGGCACCTGCCCAGAGGGTCGGAAGTCCAGGGTTTGTTCCTGAGATGTTGACAGGGAAGCTGAGGCCGCTTGCCCATTCTGTCGGGCTGCAGCCTCGCCGGCGTCCTCAGGCAGGCCTGGGACACAGGAGCTCGGCAAGACCCTGTACCTCAGTTCCCCTCATCACCTGGCCTTGGGGCCTAGGGTCCAGGTGCAGTGGTGACCCCTCAGGGCAGGCAGCATGGGGGAAGGTCATTGTCAGGGAAGAGCTGGGTGTGTGGAAGGAGAGAAGCCCCTTCCAGGTGAGGATTCCCTTCTCTGAAGAGTGACGGCTAAGGCTAGGGTGGCGGCCGGACCACCACGGGCCACGGTGTGGCTTCGGTCTGGGAAGTGGTCAGCTGTAGGCCCCACACTAGCCTGAGGTACAGTTTAGCAGGCCCTTCAGCTCCTGTGCCCAGAGCCGTGGCCTGCAGGCCCTGTGCGACCTTTCTAAGCCCACTGTGGTGCCCGGGTCTGCCTCAACTGCCTTGATCTATAGGCGTGTGTCCCCAGACCATACTGCCTGTTCCTGGGGACAGGGGCTAGGCGCCAGCATCACCTTTCCCCATGGGCCAGGTGGCCAGGCAGCAGGAGCTGTGCTCAGGTGGGAGGTGGGTGTGTGCATGCTTGCGTGGCTGGGCCTGCGCCCACTGGCCTCCATCCCGAGACATGGCCAGGCTGCTGTGTTCAAGGGCTTCATGCTGGACAGCTGTGCCTCTTGTCGTGCCAGGCCCCGTGCTTGGAGCCGTGTCACAGCGTTGGCCCTGGGAGAGCCCCTTCCCACCTGCTTGTGCCCAGGCCACCCCTACTGTGTGCTGGGTCTGGCTACAGCCTGCAGCGCAGCTCGAGGCTTGCAGTCCCTCTGGCAGGCCTGTGCTTGGGATGCTGTCCTTGCCCTGCTTGTCCAGAGTGGCCAGGACCCTTGTGAGGGCCACAGTGGAGCTACAGACACTGCTCCATCCATCTGCAGGGTGACCCTGTGCCCCCCACTTCCCAGTCACCTGCCTGTGTGGCATCAGGTGGGGGAGGAGAGACAGAGGAGCCCTTGTCTGCCACACAATGTGTTAGCGGGGCTGTGGCTCCCCGTGTGGATTGTCCCACAGCCCGCATCCCCAGGACTGGCCGCCTTGGTCCTCCCTGGCTGGAACCGACTGGTTGGGGCCCTGGACACGGTGTGGTGGCGAGTCCCCGCTCTCCCCTGCAGCTCGGAGTGTTCTTGGGGCCAGGGCTTGTTCGTGGCGTGCAGCTGGGGGGCTGAGGCGCTGGGAGCCGCAGGCAGGGCCAGGCAGGACCGGCTGCCCTGGGAGGCACAGGGCTCAGCCGTTGGGAAGGTCCCATGGCTGCTGGGCCCACTCCAGTTAAGCAGAGTCCAGCTCCGCTGAGCGCTGGAGTCACACTGGTCTGGCACACCTGGCCGGTCCGGGTGTCCGTGTGGGGAGAAGCCAGGATGCTTCTGGATCCTCCATGAAGGCAGACAGTGGGGGCCAAGCAGAGAGCACAGGGCGGGGTGCCTGGGCTGGGCCACCCCGGGTGGCGCCAGACGGTTGCTGTCCCTCGTTTACCATGCATGAATCTGCGGGACACGCGTGTGAGCACTGGCGGCGTCCGTCCGTGCCGGGCCAACCTGCCGCTGCTGCTGGCTCTGCTGCGAGCCTGGGGGGTCTCAGGAGAGGGAGGGTCCCCTGCTGGTGGCCGCGGTCTGTGGCGCGTGCGGAGCCGGCTCGTACTCCACAGCCACGCTGCGTGTTCTGACGTCTCCATTTCTTCTGTGTGCGTGTGTCTTGCCCACCTCGCCCCTAGCATGTCGTTTGGAAGGGACACTAGGTACAGCCACGCCTCGGCCCCCACTGGTCTGTCTGCCCCGTGTCTGCCTGCTCTGCCCTCCCTCGCCACCCTTGTCCCGTCTCTCAGTGCCCTGGGGCCGGTGCTGGACCCGTCCCCGCTCTCTCCGCTTTGTTACCGGCCCGGGACTGTGCCACGCAGGAGAGGGAACCCTGTGGCACCGTCTGAGCCCCAACAAGGTGCCACAGGAGCTGTCCTCCTGTGGCCCCACCTCCCCCCTTCCTCCCTGCCCTGTGTCCTCCTGTGGCCCCTGACCCTCGGGGACACACCTGTGTTGGGCTCAGCTGTTCCTGAGGATGCTTGGGTGGAAATGAGCCAGGGGTTGGGAGGTGAAACCACCACCAACAGAGACCTTGACCGTGAGCGAGGCTGGCAGGCCGACCCTGTGGTTCCTGACAGGCGCTGGCCTCCTGGGAGGTCACGGCCACACACAGCAGGCAAGGCAAGGAGGCCAGGTTTCCCAAGCATCCTCCCGAGTATGCCCTTCAGGGGAGCCAACGGCTGACGCAGGAGAGGACAGTGTGGGGCTCCTCATGCAAGCTGTGACCACAGCCCCTCCCGTGTCCTCCTGTGTCCCACCTCCCCTTCCCCCTGTGCTGTGTCCTCCTGTGTCCCACCTCCCCCTTCCTTCCCCACCCTGTGTCCCACCTCCCCCTCCCCCTGTCCTGTGTTCTGTGCCCCACCTGTCCCTGCCCCACCCATGTCCTCGTGTCCCCCTCCCCCCCCTGTCGTGTCCTCCTGGTCCACCTCCCCCTCCCCCTGTCCTGTGTTCTGTGCCCCACCTGTCCCCTTCCCCCCACCCCATGTCCTCCTGTGCCCCCCTCCCCCCTTCCTCCCAATCCGTGTCCTGTGACTCCCGCCTCCCCCCTTCCTCCCCACCTTGTGTATTCTGCTCCCCCTGGATAAGGAGGGGTCGGTCCGCCTGGCGCCGCCACTCAGGCCTCCTGACCTGACTCCAGCAGCTCTCTGGCAGTAGCCCAGTCCGTCCGACCACCTTCCCATCTGCATGTGCCCATCCCAACGGAGGGCAGCACACACCACCATCTTCTCCTTCTCTCTGCTTCCTTCCAGAACATTCTACCAGTTCGAGGCCGCATGGGACAGCTCCATGCACAACTCCCTCCTGCTCAACCGAGTCACCCCATACCGGGAGAAAATCTACATGACCCTATCTGCGTACATTGAGGCAAGAAACCTATGTGCAGAACCCACTACACACCTGTCTGTGCAGAACCCACTACACCTCTGTCTGTGCAGAACCCACTACACCCCTGTCTGTGCAGAACCCACTACAACCTGTCTGTGCAGAACCCACTACACCCCTGTCTGTGCAGAACCCACTACACACCTGTCTGTGCAGAACCCACTACACCCCTGTCTGTGCAGAACCACTACACACCTGTCTGTGCAGAACCCAGTACACACCTGTCTGTGCAGAACCCATTACAACCTGTCTGTGCAGAACCCACTACACACCTGTCTGTGCAGAACCACTACACACCTGTCTGTGCAGAACCCATTACAACCTGTCTGTGCAGAACCCACTACACCCCTGTCTGTGCAGAACCACTACACCCCTGTCTGTGCAGAACCCACTACACACCTGTCTGTGCAGAACCCATTACACACCTGTCTGTGCAGAACCCACTACACACCTGTCTGTGCAGAACCCATTACAACCTGTCTGTGCAGAACCCACTACACACATGTCTGTGCAGAACCACTACACCCCTGTCTGTGCAGAACCCACTACACCCCTGTCTGTGCAGAACCCACTACACCCCTGTCTGTGCAGAACCCACTACACACCTGTCTGTCCAGAACCCACTACACACCTGTCTGTGCAGAACCCACTACACCCCTGTCTGTGCAGAACCCATTACAACCTGTCTGTGCAGAACCCACTACACACATGTCTGTGCAGAACCACTACACCCCTGTCTGTGCAGAACCCACTACACACCTGTCTGTGCAGAACCACTACACCCCTGTCTGTGCAGAACCCACTACACCCCTGTCTGTGCAGAACCCACTACACACCTGTCTGTGCAGAACCCACTACACACCTGTCTGTGCAGAACCCATTACAACCTGTCTGTGCAGAACCCACTACACACATGTCTGTGCAGAACCACTACACCCCTGTCTGTGCAGAACCCACTACACACCTGTCTGTGCAGAACCCACTACACACCTGTCTGTACAGAACCCACTACACACCTGTCTGTGCAGAACCCATTACAACCTGTCTGTGCAGAACCCACTACACACATGTCTGTGCAGAACCACTACACACCTGTCTGTGCAGAACCACTACACCCCTGTCTGTGCAGAACCCACTACACCCCTGTCTGTGCAGAACCCACTACAACCTGTCTGTGCAGAACCCACTACACACCTGTCTGTGCAGAACCACTACACCCCTGTCTGTGCAGAACCCACTACACACCTGTCTGTGCAGAACCACTACACACCTGTCTGTGACCAGTGTACTCCTGACACACCTGATTGTGACCAGTGTACCCCTGACACACCTGTCTGTGCCCAGCGCACCCCTGACACACCTGTTTGTGCCAGCACACCCCTGACACACCTGTCTGTGCCAGCACACCCCTGACACACCTGTCTGTGCCCAGCACACCCCTGACACACCTGTCTGTGCCAGCGCACTCCTGACACACATCTGTGCCCAGTGCACCCCTGACACACCTGTCTGTGCCCAGCGCACCCCTGACACACGTCTGTGCCCAGCGCACCCCTGACACACGTCTGTGCCCAGTGCACCCCTGACACACCTGTCTGTGCCCAGCGCACCCCTGACACACATCTGTGCCCAGTGCACCCCTGACACACCTGTGTGTGACCAGTGTACCCCTGACACACCTGTGCCCTGTGCCATTTTGTGCAATATTCAGTTTGCTTCATTATCCTCCAAGAGTGGGGCTCTGCAGGGCCAGGGCAGGCGCCCTGGCTGAGCCCCTCCTCTGCCACGCTCACAGATGGAGAACTGCACGCAGCCGGCCGTGGTCACCAAGGACTTTTGTATGGTCTTCTATTCTCGCGATGCCAAGCTGCCTGCCTCACGCTCCATCCGCAACCTGTTTGGTAGTGGGAACCTGCGGGCGTCCGAGAGGTGAGCCCCAGACCACGGTTGCCTGCTGTGCATCCTGATTGGTGCTGCTTTCTGGGGGTGTGGCCCAGGTTTCCCATGGCCTCAGGGACCCTGCCTCCTCTTTCCCTCCTAGGGCTAGACGTGGTGGTGCCAGGGCCCACCAGGAAGCCCGGCCCAGCCTGCAGTGGAGGCAGGGAACCTGTGACCGCCTAGGGTTGTCCAGGACACACATAGCAGGACTCCCTGAGGAGGGTCCCTCAGCAGCCTGAGGAGTCAGACGCCACAGCCAGCATCCTGGCCTTTGCCCCTCCGGGCATCACTGGGTGGGAGGGGAAAGAGTTCCGTGGCCAGGGCAGGGAGGGAGTATGCCCAGGCTGCTGGCCTGTGGTCGCTGTCAGTGAGGACCCCTGGGGTCCATTGTGGGGCACAGCAGCCAGCCACTGGGAGCTGCTAGGAGAAAGGAGTTGGGGCTGGGACTGCATGCCCTTAGGGTGGTCGTGGCCATGCAGGGGGCTGCCCCGATTAGGGATTCTTGAGGGGTGCAGGCCTGGGGTTGTGGGGGCTTGGGGACAGCTGTGCTTTCATCTCCACCCAGGCTGGGCCCCTGTCCAGGCTGCAGCAGGTGGAGGCTGGGGTCTGCCACAGCCGCCCTGTGCCAGGCAGCAGCCTAGGCGTGTGGTAGGACCCAAGCCCTGTGCACCTGCATGTCCCTCCCTCTACCCTATAGCAACCGTGTGACCGGCGTGTATGAACTCAGCCTGTGCCATGTGGCGGATGCGGGTAGCCCAGGTAGGACCCGTCCTGTGCTCTCTGGCTGCACCCTCACGCTCTCTCCCAAGGGTGCCTGGGGAGGGCTGCAGTGCGTGGAGGAGGCTGAGCTGAGCACCTGACCAGCCATACCACTTTATGTGGATGTGGGCCCTGGGGTTACAGGGCAGGGGTCCCTGTGGCTGCAGGCGGGGACGAAGCCTCCTTCCCCCACTCAGGGATGCAGCGTCGGCGCAGGCGTGTGCTGGACACATCCGTGGCCTACGTCCGCGGGGAAGAGAACCTGGCGGGCTGGAGGCCCCGCAGTGACAGTCTCATCTTGGACCACCAGTGGGAGCTGGAGAAGCTGAGCCTTCTACAGGAGGTGAGCCAGCAGGGTCAGGGCTCAGGAGGGGAGCCATGGGCTCAGGGCCCGGAGCTGTGGGCTCAGGGCTCAGGAGGGGAGCCATGGGCTCAGGGCTCAAGCTGTGGGCTCAGGGCTCAGGAGGGGAGCCGTGAGCTCAGGGCTCAGGGCTCAGGCGTGGCCTGTGTTCTCTGCAGGTGGAGAAGACCAGGCACTACCTGTTGCTGCGGGAGAAGCTGGAGACGCAGCGCCCGGCCCCCGAGGTGCTGTCCCCGAGCTCCAGCGAGGACTCCGAATCCCGCAGCTCCTCGGGCGCCTCCTCCCCGCTCTCGGCCGAGGGTCGCCCGGCGCCCCTGGAGGTCCCCAGCGAGAGGCAGCGGGAGCTGGCCGTCAAGGCAGGTTCAAGGCCCGGCCTGCCACAGTCCTGCCTTCCGGGTACTCGGCCAAGCCCGGCTGACTCCAGTCAGAGCTTCTGGGAGCTGGGGTCCATGCGTCTCCCCTAGCTGGTACCTGTTCACGTCCTGCTCTCCACGGCCTCCCCATGGGCAGGGGCCTCATTGCCTTGAACCCCTTGAGGCCAGGCCCTCATCACCTCCATCTGGAGCCAGCACCCGGGCCTGTGGGCAGTGAGGGTTGTGCAGGCAAGCTCTGACCACTGTCCATCTGTCTGTCTGTAGTGTCTGCGCCTCCTCACGCACACCTTCAACAGGGAGTACACCCACAGCCATGTCTGCGTCAGCGCCAGTGAGAGCAAGGTGGGTGCCACTGCCACCAGGCCGAGGGCATCAGGGCAGTGGGAGGGGTGCGGCCAGCCCAGGCTGAGGGCATCAGGGCAATGGGAGGGGTGCAGCTGCCACCAGGCCGAGGGCATGAGGGGGATGGGAGTGGGTGCAGCTGCCCCCAGGCCGAGGGCATCAGGGCAATGGGAGGGGTGCGGCTGCCCCCAGGCTGAGGGCATGAGGGGAATGGGAGTGGGTGCAGCTGCCCCCAGGCTGAGGGCAGCAGGGCAATGGGAGGGGTGCGGCCAGCCCAGGCTAGGGGCACAGTGGTGGGGTGATACAATTGCTTCTGGACTGGAGGAACGGGATTGAGAGGGCCCAGGCCCTCCCCATCTGACCCCATCCTGTGGCTTAGCCACCTCCTCCAGGTCCTATATCTTTAATCTTGCTCCAAACCTAGGGGCTCCTGGCCATCCCTGGGGCTGCCCCTGTGCCATGTCGGGCCTGGGCACCCCCCTCTGCCCGTGGCCCCCCATGCAGGATGTCCTATTTCCACAGCTCTCTGAGATGTCTGTCACCCTGCTGCGGGACCCGTCCATGTCCCCTCTGGGGGCAGCCACACTCACCCCCTCCTCCACCTGCCCCTCTCTGGTTGAAGGGCGGTACGGTGCTGCTGACCTGAGGTGAGTGAGCACTCGGCTTCGGGAGAAGCTTCCAGAAGCTGGAGTCCAGCAGGGATAGTGCTGGCTGTGACGGGCAGGAGTGTTGCTGGCTGCAGGGCCTAGGGGTACAGCCTATGCATTGGGCCCTGGCCAGGCCCCGTCACTGCCTGCCCCTCCCCAGCCACCGTGTTCAACATGGCCTGGGGTCAAGACATCCACACTGCTGGCTCCGCTGGGCAGATCACGAGGGCCCTGAGGAGTAAAGCCAATGGCCAGGAGCCTGACAGGAAGCAGCGCCCCCTCCTCCATTCCCCAGGACCCCCCAACCTTGCTCCCGGCCATCCAGCCCCGAGCCTGAGCCCACCCTGGAGGCTGAGACCAAGAAGTTCCCATCCCCCGCCCGGGCCCCTGAAGCTGACAAAGAGCCTCAGCGCCTGCTGGTACCTGATATCCAGGAGATCCGAGTCAGGTGTGTGGGGCCCAGTGCAGGACCAGGGCGTGCGGGGGCCCAGTGCAGGACCAGGGCGTGCGGGGGCCCAGTGCAGGACCAGGGCGTGCGGGGGCCCAGTGCAGGACCAGAGCGAGCAGGGGCTGTGTGGGGGCCCAGTGCAGGACCAGAGCGAGCAGGGGCTGTGTGGGGGCCCAGTGCAGGACCAGGGCATGCGGGGGCCCAGTGCAGGACCAGGGCGTGCGGGGGCCCAGTGCAGGACCAGAGCGAGCAGGGGCTGTGTGGGGGCCCAGTGCAGGACCAGAGCGAGCAGGGGCTGTGTGGGGGCCCAGTGCAGGACCAGAGCGTGCGGGGGCCGTGCGGGGGTCCAGTGCAGGACCAGGGCGTGCGGGGGCCCAGTGCAGGACCAGAGCGAGCAGGGGTCCAGTGCAGGACCAGAGCGAGCAGGGGCTGTGTGGGGGTCCAGTGCAGGACCAGGGCGTGCGGGGGCCGTGCGGGGGCCCAGTGCAGGACCAGAGCGAGCAGGGGCTGTGTGGGGGTCCAGTGCAGGACCAGGGCATGCGGGGGCCGTGCAGGGGTCATGCAGAGGCCATGCAGGGACCCAGTGCAAAACCAGGGCATGCGGGGGCCCAGTGCAGGACCAGGGCGTGCGGGGGCCGTGCGGGGGCCCAGTGCAGGACCAGGGCGTGCGGGGGCCCAGTGCAGGACCAGGGCGTGCGGGGGCCGTGCGGGGGCCCAGTGCAGGACCAGGGCGTGCGGGGGCCCAGTGCAGGACCAGAGCATGCGGGAGCCGTGTGGGGGTCATGTGGGGATTGGCTCTGAGCAGGAACTGGGGCATGGCAGGTGGGGACACAGCACCTGTGCTGGGGATGAGGTCAGCTAGGGCAGGCTGGGCTGGACACTGGTCACAGTCCTGCCTCCCCAGAGGCCCTGGAAGTGAAGTTGCCTCATGGTACAGCTTAGGGTGTAGAGGCCCAGGTCGGAGGGTAGGGGGCCTGGTTTCTCAGGTGTGTGTCCCCACTCGGGCCATGCTCTGTGATGGGGCAGCCCAAGACAGCAGTGTCGTCCCCCCAACCCAGCCCGATCGTCTCCAAGAAGGGTTACCTGCACTTCCTGGAGCCGCACACGGCTGGCTGGGCCCGGCGCTTTGTGGTGGTACGGCGCCCCTATGCCTACATGTACAACAGCGACAAGGACGCCGTGGAGCGGTTCGTACTCAACCTGTCCACCGCCCAGGTGGAGTACAGCGAGGACCAGCAGGCCATGCTCAAGGTGTGCCCACCCTCATGCCATCCCAGGAGGGGGAAGGGTGTTGTGTCCCACCCCACAGCCCAGGGCCTCGTCCACTCATCCTGGGGACACTGCGGTGGGTCTGTGAGCACTCGGACCCTGAGTCCCTCAGGCTAGCTGGGAGTGGTCGCCAGGGGCTCGGATGGTCATGTCGGGCTGGAGGGGGTGCAGAGCAACGGCCAGGACAGTCCTGGGTAGGGTGCTGGTCGCAAAGGCTTCTGGAAGGTAGAAGGTGCCGGGGCCACTCTGCTGGCTCCTGCCTGAGGCCCCCACCTCCCGGCCTGGCCCCTCCTCACCATGCCGCTCCCCGTAGACGCCCAACACATTCGCCGTGTGCACCGAGCACCGGGGCATTCTGCTGCAGGCTAACAGCGACAAGGACATGCATGACTGGCTATATGCCTTCAACCCCCTTCTGGCTGGAACGATCCGGTACGCTGGCGTCCACCCAAGGACGAGGGGCATGGGGAGGGCCGGGGGCATGGAGAGGGCCGGGGGCATGGGGAGGGCCGGGGGCACGGGGAGGGCCGGGGGCACGGGGAGGGCCAGGGGCACGGGGAGGGCCGGGGGCACGGGGAGGGCCGGGGGCACGGGGAGGGCCCGGGGCATGGGGACCTGTGACTTTCTGTCTAAGCCTTTTTGGGGATGGAGGAAGGTGGCAGGGCACTGGCCTGTGCCGGGTGGGATGGATATGGCCGAGAGCTGTGCCTGGCCCTGATGCCTGTCCCTCCTGACCCACAGGTCCAAGCTGTCTCGAAGGAGGTCTGCCCAGATGAGGGTCTGAGCCTCGACCCCCACCCCTGCCCACCCCCTTCTTTCCTGCCCTTACCTGCCCTCCCCACCAGCCACGCTGAGCCGTGTGAGCCCCTCCTGGGGCCCACGCTGGCCAGCTGGACACAGGATCGGCTCTGCCTCCAGCTGGTGCCCATGCTGTGGTTTCTTTCAGCTCGGGGGGAGGGGTGGGGGGGCCAGGCACCACCCTGCTGGTGTTTTTTACGTGTAGACAGACTCATGATCTGCGTCCCTAGCTAGTGTCCCAAGCCAGCTGGCCAGGTGCCCAGCTCTATTTATAGTATTTATTTCTCAGTTTCCACACAAGCCCTGCACCTCGCACCCCATACCTGTTGGCCAGGCACAGTGGACAGTAAGGCCTTCCCGGGCCTGAGCTGAGCAGCATGGAAGAGGCACGCGTTATTGGAGGGGAAGGAGGCAGGTCCACCTGCTGTTTGGGCAGCCTCTTGTGCTGTCACTCTGGGAGCAGCAGGTGGCCCAGAGCCTCGGAACCTTCCTGGGCAGGGGCCAGGCCGGACAAAGGTGTGAGCCTACAGACGCAGGTTGCCCTCCCGGGGTGGCCGTGTGTCTGGGGCTTGAGCTGGAGCGTGTGGGGGTAGGCAGGGTAACCAGGGCCTTGAGCCGGAGCGTGTGGGGGTAGGCAGGGTAACCAGGGCCTTGGGAGACACGAGAAGAGCTGCTGCAAGCGCCGTCAAAGAGATCCAGGGCTGTTATGTCCCAGGCAGGCAGCTGGCAAGGGTCCTCACCCCCAGGGAGCTCCGATTCCACTCTGGAGCCACGTGGCCCACCATGGCTGCCCGGAGCCGGCACATTCAGCGTCCACAGGTCCACACCAGGGCCACATGCTGTTCGGGCATTGCCACCATTTTTGCCAGCTCCTGCTGCTCAAGTGGATAAAATGTCCCTGCGTGGGGCCACTAGAGCTGAGGCATCTGGGACCCTGAGCCCATGCAGGTACGCCCACTTGCACCAGGGGGCGCCTGTCAGTCAACGTTGGATGAGTGGAGCTGGGAGGGCAGAAGAGGAGTCTCCAGGTTGGGGTTCATCAAGTTTGGGGGTAGGGTATCCACTTTGGGGAGGCGGGATGTGGTCAGGTGCTCCAGGGGAAGTCCAGCTCCCCAGGGAGGGAGTGACCCCAGCACTGGGTTTGCCTTAGTGGCTGCTGGAGGGCTGGGCGGGCGCCACCGTGGCCCACTCAGGTCTGCCAGCCTGAGTTGGGCCTGGGGCCTGCAGGGTGGGTGTCTGCGGCCGGCCAGCCTGCAGAACACCTGCTGGGGCCCAGGAGTCACCCGAGTCGGCTGAAGCCTGGAGCTGAGTGGGAGGGAAGTTGTCCATGGTCAGGAAACGTGGCCTCCCCACTGCCACTTGGTCCCAACCCACGTGCCATGCAACTGTGGGGCAGCCATCCCCAGAGGGCAGTGAGGGGCTCCTGCAGACCTAGACTCGGACTCCATGTGGGCCCCAGCATGGGAAGCGCCAGCCTTTTCCCGAGAGACCACAGACAAGATAGCAACCACACGTCACACCCCAACCCCCTAGAAACCCCGGTGTGGCCGGTGTCCTGGCTCAGTTGCCAGGGTTGCCGTGGCTGGCCCTTCCTCCCCTGTCCCCGCTCCCCTCCAGCTTGTACATTATGTGGCTGCGGTGTGCACCCCACCCTTACCCCACGCGTGTTAGCTTAGCCCCGTCCTGGGTGTGCGCCCCTGTCCAGTTGCAGAATAAACGTGGCTCGTGCAGCTCATGTGTGGCTCTGTGTGGGTTCTTGCGGACCGGGCCTGCTGGGTAGTGCTGTGACTGGGCCCACTGCCCGGGGCCGCCCTCCCCTCTCATCAGGTGCCCCCATCTGAACCAGCCCCTATGCCCCAGGACAAGAAGAGGCAGCTGGGGGTGGGGTCCATCTACCGTGGACAGGCCTAACTGCCATGGATGGGGATGCCTGGTGTGGACAGTCTTGCCTGCTCTGGTCAGGGCTGCCTAACGTGGACAGTCCCACCCATGGGCCTTGAGCCGCGTTCTCGGAGTCCTGCCTGCCTGCAAAGTCTCTTCAGGGCAATGCCCGCCCACAGGGACACTGCCCCGTGTGGACGCCTGCCCATGGGATGAGGCTGGTTGTGGGTCTGCCAGGTTCTAGGCTAGCTTCAAAAAAACACGTTAGGGACCACAAGAGACAGGAGCACCAGGGGCCTCTCCATGGGCGAGCTGAGATACTCGGAGTCGGGGAGGCAGCCCGGCTGGAGGGGACACTCACCAGAAGGGCCACTCTCCGGAGGTGGACAAGGCCCAGCTTAGCTCAGCTGGTGCAGCCCTGACCTTCTGGAACCTTCTGCTGGTGGCTTCCCTGGTCACTGCTCTGAGTGCCCAGCATGTGTTTCTGCGTTCGAGAGTCTGCTCTGGCTGCCCTGGTCCTCCCGTCTGTGGATACGTCAGCATCGGATCGCCCAGCCTCTGCGCCTTCGGCCTGGCCCAGCCTGCCCGGGGTGGGCATTTGGGAATGACCCAGAATGTGGAAGCTCTGTGTCTTTCCATCTCCCTCAGTCACTCTGGCACTTGGCCTTTCAGAATAATCCATCTGATTGATCAACTGAGCGACCTGTTGATTGGTTGGTCAGTCTTGTGAGAAGTCCTCACCGCAGGCATTGTCAGGAGCTGGGTCAGAGGAACCCCTCACAAGGGTGCTGTGACCACCACCCTTGGGTGGCCCCGATGTCCTGCCTGCTCAGGGATGGGCACTGAGGCACAGGCAGCCCAGGTCCAGCCTCCACCAGCATCCCCAAGGAACAGAGCAGTGGACGGGCTAGAGCCTGCAGTACCCGGCACAGGCACCAGAGGCTATAAGAGCTCGGGGACCCGGGAGAAGGGGTGATTCAATCAGGCCCCAACAGGGGCCAGCTGCCACCCAGTGACCAGCACAGGCCACTCAGGGATCAGCCAGGCCACCCGGGACCAGTCCAAGCCTGGTCACTACATGGACCATCCCAGCTTGGTCACCACAGAGGCCAGCCCGGCCTGGTGCTCAGAGGAGCCCCAGGGTCCTGGGCCCTCCAGCAAGGCTGGTTGTGGTTGCTGCCTCATGTGCAGAAAACTCAGCAAAGAAAGGGAATTTAAGATGGACTGCGAGGGTTGTGGCCAGGAAGCAGTGCGTTGCCCCACAGGGACACTGGCCAGCCCTGTCCTCAGCACCGCCTCTGCCCATGCCAGGCTCCCCTGAAAATTTTCAGCCTGGGCCCACGTCTGCATCCAGGTACGCTGGGCCTCTGGGGCGACCTGAGGATGACTGGACCTTTGGAACTTTTCAGAAGTCAGACATCCTGTCGCAGATTTCCAAGCAGCTTTGCCCACGCCCGCCGGCGCAGGGCCACGCTGCTTCGTGCCCACTCTGGGGTGATTCTGACCCCGTGTTTCCTGTGTGGTACGCCTTGTGCCATCACTGCCTGCCATACTGCAGTCAGCAAGCTCGTGCTGTCCACTGCCCCCGGGACAGAGGCCGGCACTCTGGGAGCGATCCGTTGACCACGGGTCCTTCAGCCTCCTTGGCACACAGGGCACCCCGAGGTCAGCATTTAAAGCCCAGCAGCCCCCACGCTCCCAGCCTGGTGCTGAGAGCCTCTGCCACGGCCCGCATGTGGGACGGGGCTCTCCACCTGGCACATCCCCTATGATCTTCTTGTGGTGCGTGGGCTGCAGGGTGAGCTGGCGCAGGGGCGAGGGGGTCATACCTCACCTCTTGGGCCCTCCTGGGCCTCCTGCAGCCCCCAACTAGCACAGAACCTGACTACCCCCCAACTCTGGAGCAAGCCCAGGTGGGGGGAAGCTTGCTTCCTAACCCCTCTGCCAGCGGCCACACTGGGCCTGGCAGGAGGGGATGAGGGGGAGCTGTGGCAGGACAGAGTCTCAGCCAGGAGTCCTCCTGTCCTCATCCCCACAGGGCCAGGGAGACACCGCCTTCCCTGGATGGGGACACGGCCCTGCCTGGATGGGGACACCGCCCTCTCTGGATGGGGACATAGCTGTAGCAGGAGCTTCCAGACCAGTTTTGATGTTGGGGTGGAAGCTGCTGGCGCCCCTGGCCTAGCCCCAAGCCCTAGGTCAGATGTCCAGGCCCCAAGGCGAGGGCTCACCTGGCTGCCCAGGACCTGCAGGCCACAGGCCCCACACTCAGTTGCCCTGGGCAATGGGGATATGCCTGCTGCTGGCCCATGCTGGGTGGCCCAGGCCCACCTTTCTGCTTCCACACTCAGTATTTTGACTGGGGCTGCCCCTCATGACCAACAGGGCGAGAGCCTCAGGCCCAGGCTAGCCCTTGGTCTCATTCTAGAAGGAAACTGCAGGAGACAGGGTGGGTACTAGTTCAAATTTACTAACAGGAGGGGGTGTTGCCTCCCCCTCCCCTTCAGCCCTCAGCTGGGGCGGAACCAAGCTCCACCTGCCCTGCCCAGCCCAGAGTCTGGAAGTGCTTGGGTCTCCCTGTCCCAGGTCCTGGAGCTTGGGAGGACCAGCCTCCCCCGGGGGCCTCGGTACTTGCTCTTCCGCCTGTAGAGCAGGTTGGTTTGGAAGAGGCCGGGGAGGTGGCCCTGGTGCAGCAGGACAGCCAGGATCATGCCTACGAGGCAGCAGGTCAGAGTTAGAGTGGGGTTGGGAGCCAAACGGGTGGCTCGGGGCAGACCCTGAGGGGACCTGGAGACCCCTGCTGCCCAGTGCTGGGAGATGGACTGCCCGGGCCCTGGAAGGTGGAGTCCTTGTCTCCACACCCAGTCTGCCCACACCCCAGGGCCCTCAGGAAGGACCCTGGCTCTGGCGGGCACAGATCCTCTCTGAGTTGTGCCAGTCCTCAGTGGGTTGGGTTCTGCACGGGGCCTGCATAGTGGCAAAGTAAACAAAACTGATGTCTGTGTGCTGGCATCCCGTACTGGCGCTGGTTCTAGTCCCGGCTGCTTCAGTTCCCACACAGCTCCCTGCTTGTGGCCTGGGAAAGCAGCGGAGGGCGGCCCAATTCCTACGATCCTGCGCCCGTTGGGAGACCCCGAGGAGGCTCCTGGCTTCAGCCTGGCCCAGTCTGGCCATTGTGGACTGCTGGAGAGTGAGCCAGCAGATGGAAAGAATGCATTGCTAGAAGCTCTGCCAGTTCCCACAGGTGCCTTGGTCCTCGGCAGTAGCCATGTGGCTCTCAAGCAAGGCTCTGTCCCCATGGTCTGTTCTCAGGCCTACATGGTCCACTGTGGTCCCCAGTCCAGTTCCTATGGAAGCAGCTCCCTATCAACCCTAGTAGGAGGCCTGGCCACTCTCTAGGAAGATGACCTGAGAAGGGAGGGACCCCTGGGACCCAGCTCTGCCCATGAGGGACCGAGAGCAGCAGAGTGGGTGCCCGGGACTGGGGGGGCCGAGAGCAGCCCCAAGGGCAGAGGGAGAACAGGCTCCCTGGGGACCCCGGGCAGAGTGGGTTGGCTTGTCAGACGCCAGGTGCCTGGGTTTGACAAGAGCTGGGAATTGGGGCCCCAGCAAGGGTGGCTGAGGGGTTCCTCAGGGTCAACCCACTGGGACAGCTGGCACCCAGCCCCCTGAGGCTCTGCCATCACCCTGGCCAGCCGGCCTGTGTGAGGCCTTGGAGTGGGCATCCCGCAGGGATCCCCCAGCGGGCACCATCCTTCTGCCCTAGCGCCCGTTGGAGGGGCTGTTCTCTCTAGTCGGCCCCTCCCTTCAGACAGAGCCCACCCACGACTGGTCAGTCCCAGAGCCCCGTCCAGGCTCGGAATGGCCCAGGGGATGGCATACGACTGTCCCCTTCCTTACCTGCAAGGGGTCCCAGCCAGTACACCTGGGCGTATTCCAGCAAGGTATGCCCTTCGCAGTGGAAGGTGGCGGAGGTGGCCAGCACAGGGTTGAAGAAAGCAGAGGTGTAGGGCCCAGCTGCGGACAGAGCAGAGCAGCCAGCCTGAGGCCTGTGCCCTTCCAGCCCACTGCGCATAGCAGGGAGCAGGGGTGGGTCTCACCCAGACCAGAAGGGACCCTCTGCCCTGGCCCCCAGCTTTCTGCTCCCAGCACCCGCCTTGTCTGGGGCGGGAGCCAAGCAGCCTGGCCCTGTGGCTCCCTGGCTGCCGAGCCCCACCCCCACCAAGTTCCTACCTCCACTTGGGCCTCTGTGGCCTTGGTACTCAGTGTGCAGCTGATTCTGCATCCCAGCTGCGGCTATCCCGAGCCTCCGCTCAGGGAGCAGCTGAGGACCGCAGGGTCCTGAAGCAGGTGGGGCCTGGGAGTTTGGTCCAGGGTCAGCCCGGCTGGGAGCTTGGGACTGTGTCCTCTGGAGAGGACTGAGAGAAGACCAGGACCCCCAGCTTGCAGCCCACCAGGCCAGGGAGAACAGGACACACCCAGGGGTTGACCCTCTGTGTGGAACATCAGGCTCACCTGTGTGGGTGGTGAAGGTGGCCAGCAGGGCCAAGGCGGGAACCCTCCGGGCAGGAAGGCTGCAGCGCAGGTACAGGAGGCCCAGGTGGAAGATGAAGGCTCCAGCAGCTTCCAGCAGCGCCCCATGTGGCACGGAGGTGCGCAGGCTGGAGCTGCAGTGCGCGGCCATGAGGCTCTGCAGCAGATGCAGCTGGCTGAGCTCCCAGGCCCAGCAGCGCAGGGTCAGCGCACGGGCGGCCATCATGCCCAGCCCTTGGGCCACCAGCTTCAGCAGCGTGCTGGGCAGGGATGCCTCGGCCAAGAGCAGCTCCTGTAGGGCCACTGCCGGGTTGCCCAAGGCCCCGTCCAGGGTGGCCCCGTGTAGCAGGAAGAACAGGAAGAGCAGAGTCAGCAGCAGGTCGGGTCCGACACCCGCGGCCCAGGGGCCCACGTCCGCCAGTGCCCGCATCTCCAGGCCGCAGGCTACCAGCTGGAACGCACTCGCTGCCTCCTGCGCGAAGCTGATGTAGGTGCCCGCAGGGAGCAGAGCCCTGGCTGCCCTCCTGGCTGCCTCACAGAGTCCACAGGTGACGAGCAAGAACGACAGGGAGACATTTAGCCCCGTCATTGTACTGGCACCATGGGGCAGCCTCACCACGCGGGCCCGGGATGCGTGGCAGCCCCAAGGGCGGAGCAGCTGTGGGAACGCTGCACCTGCACCCACTCGCGCCCCGCCCCTGGCGTCCTCCCTCCCGGGCCTCTGGCTAGCTGGGCCTCTGGCTAGCTGGGCTCCTATCCCCGCACTAGCTGTGGCTTAAGGGCCCCTAGTCCTGCTGCCCCTGCAGGGTTCGGAGGGCTGCTAGGAGCCAACATGCCCATGGCCAAGGCCCTGAGTGAGTGGTAGGAGACCTGGGTGCCCCTTGGGAAGCTGCTCCTGAGGCTCCATAGGGTGGAGCAGGGCTGCCAGGCACCACTGGGGCCACACTCTGCAGCCAGGAAGAGGCCTCCTCAGGCAGGGCCACCCAGGAAGTGGGCAGAGGGGCAGCTTTCAGAAGGGGCCACTGGGAGGACACGGGCACACCCTGAGCGCTGGTCCCTTCAACAATGCCCAGGGCCTGGCCACCTGCCGCTCTCCAGCATGCCCTTCCTACATCTGCCTCCCACACTACACTGCTGATGGTAAGAGGGGGACCCCTCGCTGTGACCCCCTGGCCAGGAGCCACACATGAGGCCAGGAACCCAGTTGGTTGCTGTTCTCTCTCCTGAGTGCCTTCAATTTCCTTCTAGCTTTATGGCAGTGAAGAGGTCACTCTGCGGTCACTCAGCGATGCCTTCAGTGTGCCCAAAGCTCCCCACTTCCTCCTGCTGGTATGGCCTACCCACGCCGCACCTCTGCCTTCTGTGTCTGCTTACTGCTGATACAGTGTAACAGATCAGCAGGAGAGTCAAGTTCGCTTCTCAGACAACCTCGTGTTTCCTGTTTGGGTTTTATTGTTGCCACCTGAGTCATGACAGAGGTTGGAGGCCGACCACACCCACAATACACCCTGGTCTACACGCACTGGATGCAAGGCGCTCTGTCTCGGGATCCCCGCCTGGGCAGGCAGAGCCTCTGCTGCTGTGATTGGAGGAGCAAACGTCCCGGCTGACCCGGAGCCCACTGTCTTGGCACTGATGTTCGCTCCCTCGGCCAGAGTTGGCGAGGCTGACTCAGGCCAGCCAGGTTTCCAGTCCCCACATGGATGGCTGGCGAGGGCTCCAGGGTGCACCTGGAAGGGCGTGTCCCCAGTGTGAGTGTCCTCGGCTGGATGTGGGGAACTAGCCATGCTGCTCAGCAGCGCCTGCTTTTCTTCTGTGTTCCTTGCATGTGCATGTCAAGTGGCTTGGAGGTCTGCAGACCCTGCCTCCCACTGCCCGTTGGTCGGACTGGCTCAGGGTGAGAAAGCATCTGTGGAAGCCACCTCGAGGGCCAGCCCAGCACCCCTGGGGCTCCTGCTCAGGTGGCCTGCCCCCATGTCAAACCTCACTCACCCGGGGTACCCCACCCAGCTATGGGCCAGCCCGGGTTTCCTGGGCCCTCCTTGACCTCTGCCTTTCTCTGGCCCCTGGCCCCCAGCCCTTCCCATGTGGTCTTACATTCAGAATGGGCCTCAGAGCATCACACTGCCCTGAGTCTCTGCCTGTGACATCTGAAATTGACCATCTCCGACATCCTAGCATCTGGCCTCCCCTAGGCTGGGCTGGTCTAGCTGAGAACCCTGACCCTTCTAAGAAGTTCCTGGAGGGCTGGTGTGGTAACCTAGTGGCTAAAGTTCTCACCTTTCATCTGCTGGGATCCCATATGGGCAAGGGTTCTAATCTCAGCTGTTCCATTTCCTATCCAGCTTCCTGCTTGTGGCCTGGGAAAGAATAAGGTCCAAAGCTTTGGGACCCTGCACCCACGTGAGGGACTTGGCAAAAGCTCCCTGCTCCTGGCTTTAGATTGGCTCAGTTCCAGCCATTGCGGCCACTTGAGGAGTGAACCAGCAGACGGGAGATCTTCCTCTCTGTCTCTCCTCTCTATAAATCTGACTTCCTAATAAAAATAAATAAATCTTCAAAAAAAAAAAATTCCTGGAGACCCCTCCCTTGGGCTCCCACCTGCCCTTTAAGGCGAGTGACCCGGACAGAGCCCTGAGCCCCTCTCTCTGCCCAATAGGTGCCACCTGCCAGGCTATCAGGGATCAATGGGCATTTGAGCCACTGCAGCTCAAAAGTCATGCAGCAGGCCAGGGAACCGTCCAGGAAAGGCCAGGAAACACCAGGTTTGGCTCACAGGTGGGGCCCAGCAGGTCGTAGCCACCATTGTGACCCAGGGGGACCTGGCCCTGGGCTCTGCCAACACCCTCGGCCAGCAGCAGTGGATACGAGTGACATCCATTAGCTGCCTTTCCAGAAGGGGCAGCCACCTTCTGACCCAGTGCCATCTACCTGGGTGGCCTGCCTGTGGCTATCCACACTGGCATCCTGGCACTTGTGGGGAGGGGTTCTGACACTGAGGCGGGGGCATCCTGGCACCTGAGGGGTTTCTGACACTGGGGGTGGTATCCTGGCACAAGGGGTGTCCTGGCACTTGGGGAGCACTGATACTGGGGGGCAGTGTTCTGGCACATGGGGTGTCCTGACACTGAGGGGCAGCATCCTGGCACTCGAGCTGTCCTGGCACTCGGGCGTCCTGACACTGGGGATCAGGTGCCCTACCCTCCGTACGTGTGCTGAGCCTAAGTAGACCCGGCCGAGCCCCGGGAAGGCTCCTGCTTACAGGTGGCAGCAGATCTGATGTTTCTGGTTGAGCTTCCTTGCTGCACATGGTGCCCCCCACCACTCAGAGCAGGGCCCCAACAATGTCTGGCCCCCTCCCTGTGCCTTTCCAGGCATCGAGACCCCACCCGCTGCCAGCCAGTGTTGGGGCTGGCAGGCCTCGCCATGGCAGGGGCTGGGAGCCTGGGGCCCTGAGGAGGGAGGGTGGGTGCGGGTGAGCCCCTGGGCTGGGAGGCCATGCAGTGATACTGCTGGAGCAGGAGGGGAGCAAGGCGGGTGTCACAGTGAAGGGGCTCCCAAGGCCGTAGCGTAGGACTGTACCTGGGTGTCAGCTGCGCAGCTTCCAGACCTCTAGCTGCTGTGGGTGGCCCCGCAGCAGAGGGAGCAGGAGGGGCTCCAGGAGGCAGGACAGCCTGCCAGCCCTGAACACCAGCTCAGTGAACAGCCAGAGGAAGGGCGAGCCGGACCCTCCTTGGCTGCACCTCAGCCGCCTCCCCACAGCAGCCCCCTCCCCCCGCCCCGTGAGGGCTGGACCAGCCCCGCCCTGCTTAAGCCAGAGAAAGAGAGAAGGAAGGTGAGGGAGAAGAGACAGAGGCAGAGAGGGAAATGGAGGGGAGGGGAGACAGAGCGAGCCGGGCAAGGGGGCCCCCCACATTCTGCCTCTTTCTGGGCCTGTTCAGGCATGGATGACACGGAGGGCTCTGTCGTGTGACAGTGCTACCATCCCCTTGGCCCCAGGCCGCCTGGTGACCCCTCTCCTGGGAGTGGGTGCTACCCCACTCCAGGGGAGCAACACCCCTTCCCCCATCTGCCCCAGAGTTCAGACCCCATCTTGGTTCGTCCCGCAGGAGCCCTGGGTGCTAGGTGAGGGTCACACACAGGGAGTCCTGGCTCTTGTGGGCCCTGGCGCTGAGTGGCTTGCCCAGTGTGGACGCCTCCTGGAACTCCTTGGCCATGTAGTAGTAGCAGATGGCATCCAAGCAGCAGTTGGCATCCGAGAGCTTGCTGGTAATAAAGAGGGCCCGGCTGAAGGCCAGGCGGGTGGCGCAGGACTGCAGGCCCGTGGCCAGCTGGGCCGTCAGCACGGCGTGCAGCGGCAAGAAACAGACCACAAACACGGCCAGGTTGGCCCAGACCATGTGGGCGGCCCTGCGGGTGGCCTCTGCCTGCACCGGCCCCGTGGCCGGCCTCTGGGCCAGGGCGGCCGTCACCTGCAGGGAGCAGAAGACCAGCACAGCCAGCGGCGGGTAGAAACCCAGGAGCGAGAAGAGGGTTGAGGTGCGCAGGCTGTGTCCCGAGTGGCTCCGGAAGCAGAAGCCGCCCTCCTGCACCCCCAGGAGCCAGCGCAGCCCCAGGGAACTGGCCACCAGCACCCACAGTGCCGCGCACACAGCAGCAGCCTGTCGTGGGGAGCGGAGCCCGCGGGCGCGCAGTGGGTGCCGCACGGCCACGTAGCGGTCCAGGGCGATGGCCGTGACCAGGCTGATGCTCATGTACCTGTTCAGCAGGTAGAAGCCCTGGGAGAGCTGGCACAGTGGTGTGTCAGAAGTGTCGCTCAGGGAGTGCAGTATGAAGGGCAGCGTGCACAGCAGGCACAGGTCGGCCACCGCCAGGTTGCTCATGTAGATGCGCGTCTCCGTCCAGCCCTGCATGCGGCGGCAGAACACCCACAGTGCCAGCCCGTTGAGCAGCACGCCCATCACCAGCAGTGTGCCCAGGTAGCTGGGGAAGACCACGTGCTTCAGCCAGTCTGGCCAGGTCACATTCTCGGAGCTACAGGTGTCATTCATGGTCCCGGGGCTGTGGGGTGGGAGGCAGAGGTCACCCCGGGGCAGGCCCCACCTGCTGACCCCTCCCTTGGGCACGAGGGAGGCCAGGCCTTTAGACAGGCCCTCTGTCCTGCCCCTCCTGTTCCCACTACTGGGCAGCAGGCAGGAGGAGCTGAGTTCACCTGGCTCTCCCTGGTGGGTGGGCTCAACTTAGAGGGACCCCACTCTAGCCTGTGCACCCTGCACTGTCAGGCAAGCCGAGGACAGACAACCCCTCCTGCCGTCCTCCACTCCCCAGAGGACCCTAGATCTCCCCACCCCCACCGTGAGTGCCTAGCCATGTCACAGCCCGGGGCTCCTGGCAGGTGTCCAGGAGTTACCCTGCCCTTGTGGGTCTGGATCCACTGGGGTGTCCTGCAGGAGGGTGGCTCAGTACCCCAGGGCAGCCGATCTGTACCCTGCCTTAGTGTGGGTCCCATCCCCAGCTGCTCAGTGAAATTGTGGCAGGGAGCGGGGAGCCACGTGGCATTCAGGCCTCTCAGAGACGCTGAGGCAAGCCAACCCAAGGACACCCCTGGAGCCCCGACAATGTTCTGTGACCCCCACTGGCCGAGGTTGGGGTACCTGCTGGAACCCTGTGGGCCTGCAGGGAGCTGGCACTGCCAGCGCCTTCAGGCCTGGGCAAGCAGGGGCTGCCTTGGGGAAAGGGGTGGGTACCCCCACTACTCCCCCTCAGGGGCTGGGGGAGGCTGGGGGAGGTGTGGTCAGCAGGTCCCTGGGCCCCCGCATTGTCCACCACCTCCAATAGCTGCTGGGGACTTTGGGATCACCTTCAGGACAGCCTAGGATTTTGTGGGAAAAGCTAAGTGATTTACCAGCACTGGGGCAGTTGGGGACCACCGAGACTGGAGGTAACGTCTGTCCAGGGCCCCCACAACACTCAGGCAGCAGGGCAGAGCAGGGGCCGTGACCGGTGGGCTCCGCCTCCCTGCCGTACTGTCTGCTCTGGGTGCAGGGACCTCAGGCTTGTGGGGTCAGGCTGCAGAGGGGAGGGCCCCTCTGTGAGCTAGCTCCTCACCTCCCCCGACAGCAGCCTCCATCAGGGCTGCGCAGGAAGTGGCTGCCCAAGCAGCATGTGTGGGAGACACAGTGGGGGCAGCCGCCACTCTCATCCCTGCCTGCACGCCCCTCCTCCCCCCACCTCTCCAGTCACTTCCCGCAGACGGCGGAAGAAGGCAGCTGACAGGGCTGGGGACCCACAGGCCACACCAGAGGAGACAGGGCTGGGTGTGGCTCCAGGGGAGAGTCCTTCCCCTGGGTCCAAGCTCCCTGCTGGTTCCCGAGGGAGCAGCTGATTCCTGGCCCAGCTCCGCCTCTTGAAAGGATTTTGAGGGGTGAACCAGTGGGCAGACCACCCTGTCTCCGAAATAAGAAACAAAACTTTTTTTTTTTTTTTACAGAGGGAAATAATGTCCTAGAGTCCAGTGCCCAGGCATGGGGGCGTGGGGGGCCAGGCAGCCGCCCTCCCCACCGCCTGCTGCTGGCCTAGCGATGCCCCTGGCGGTGCCAGGAGGGGCAGAAAGGGGTACAGAATCCAGCTGGGCCTGCAAAGGTCAGCCCAGCTCCAAGGGACAGTGGGCGTGCCAGCTCACAGACACTCCACAAGCTACCAGCCAGCACGAGTGGCAGGGGCACCACACAGGATTACAGGCTGCCCAGCCAACGCCATTCAGAGCCGCCCCTACCACCCAACCGGGACACGCCTCTCCTGGAGAGCCCAGCAGAACCCCGATCAAGTCCAGCATTGCAAGTTCACCATGACACCCTCACAGCCTCACCCTCCTCACACCCGCACAGCCTCACCCACCCCCGTCACCCTGTCACCCTCACAGCCTCACCCACCCCCATCACCCTGTCACCCTCACAGCCTCACCCACCCCCATCACCCTGTCACCCTCACAGCCTCACCCACCCCCATCACCCTGTCACCCTCTAAGCCTCACCCACCCTCCCTGACACACCCACAGTAATACCCTCCCTGACACCCTCACAGCCTCACCCACCCTCCCTGACACACCCACAGCCTCACCCACCCCCGTCACCCTCGCAGCCTCACCCTCCCTGACACCCTCACAGCCTCACCCACCCCATCACTCTGTCACCCTCACAGCCTCACCCACCCTCCCTGACACACCCACAGTAACACCCTCCTCACACCTGCACAGCCTCACTCTCCTCACACCTGCACAGCCTCACCCTCCTCACACCCTCACAGCCTCACCCACCCTCCCTGACACACCCACAGTAACACTCTCCCTCTTGACACCCTCACAGCTTCACCCTCCTCACAGCTTCACCCTCCTCACACCCTCACAGCCTCACCCACCCTCCCTGTCACCCTCACAGCCTCACCCACCCTCCCTGACACCCCCACAGCCTCACCCACCCCGTCACCCTCACAGCTTCACCCACTCTCTCTCG
This sequence comes from Ochotona curzoniae, assembly GCF_017591425.1. Classification (NCBI taxonomy): domain Eukaryota; kingdom Metazoa; phylum Chordata; class Mammalia; order Lagomorpha; family Ochotonidae; genus Ochotona; species Ochotona curzoniae. The sequence goes on along the minus strand of NW_024465405.1, from coordinate 5,928,683 downwards.
TCACCCTCACAGCCTCACCCACTCTGTCACCCTCACAGCCTCACCCACCCTCCCTGACACCCTCCCAGCCACCCCGAGAGCCTCTCTGCCCTCCGAGCTCAATCCCAGCATGTGGCTTCGAGTCTGGCACTGACCTGCAACAGCTGTGTGTTCCAGGCTTAGCTCCTTGGCGTCTGTGCGGATTAGGGCAGGGGCTGCCCTAGGTGGGCGGGGTCTCGGCTGAGTGGTCCCGCCCCTCAGGTCAGCTCCACTCTGCCTTCCGAGGCTAGATATGAAGGTCGGCAAGGAGGCCAGCCTGGACCTGGGACTTTCTGGTGGGGAAGTGGGGTGCCTATCCTGTGTTACACCCCGGAACCAGCATCCTGTGAGGTAGAGCCCTTGCTCTGGGCGCAGCTGGAGAGAAAGCAAAACCCAACCCGGCTCAGCCCTGCCTGCCAGCTTCCTCCTTCCAGCCCACCGCATGCCTCCCCGGGGGCTCTGGCAGGCACAGCACCCACACTCAGGCCAAGGGTTCCATGGCACCCTGCATACTTGCATGCCGGCTGGCCCACCCCTCCAGCAGATCCCGCCCCTTCTGCTCAGTTCTAACCTGAGACCTGAAGGGGCTTTGGAGAGTGTGGGACCCTGTCTGCTCCACATTCCAGACCCTTCTCCACTGCCCCACCCAGTCCCACCTGCTAGCTGCTCCCGCAGTCGCAGGTCCACAGCAGGCACACGGGTCCCCTTCCCTGCCCCGGAGCTTGGCATGGGGAGCCCCTGGTCTGGGTGTCTGGGGGGAGTGGTTCCTCTTTCCTGCCCGGGGCTGAGGGCTTAGGCTTTATAACCCCTGGCCCCCCTTGGGATGCTGCCCAGTGGTAGCTTGACCCCCTTGCAGTGTCAGGGACTTGCAGAGCGACCCTCAGGGTGCAGCACCACACAGTGCCACCTGCAGAAGCCCACCCAGCCTGCCTCGTGCACAGTCCTCCCCCCTCCCTGTACCCGTCACCTTCTTCCTGCCAGCGGCAACTGCCTCGCTCCTGCTCGGTTGGCTCTGCAGACCATGACAGCTGCCCAGCCCAGTCGTCTCTTGGGCAAAGGCTTGGCCTCTTGGGCTTGCTGCCCACTCTGCCCAGCCTCCTGCTGGCGCCCTCCCCAGCCCCATCCCTGTCTCTAGCCATCTCCTGCCTCCCACCCAGGTCTCCGCGCCTCCCTCTATAGTGCCTGCACCCTTCTGGGCATCGGGTTCCTTTGTGGAGAATTGGCCATGCCTGTACCCTCTCGGGATCAGGGGTTCTTACCAAGGAGGCGGCTTCCTGGCACATGCCAGGGCTCAGGAAGCCTCAGTGGGCCCTTGCCGTCTCACTCTGCTCCCAGCCATGCTGAGCGCGGAATGGCAACCGTGGCCACCGTGCTGGGGTGTGTTCATGTGAAAAGGAGACAAAATGAAACGGAAGGGAGAGCGGCTTATCCATTCGCTAGTTCACAGTCAGAGCTGGGCCAGTTGTAGTCGGCGGCCAGAGGCTGCGGCCGGGTCTCCCACACGAGTGGCCGGGGCACACGTGCCTGGGTCTTCACTGCCTCCCCAGGCATGTTAGCAGGGAGCTGGTTGGAGGGGAGCGGCCAGTGCTCTGACAGGGGCTGCTGGTCTTGGGAGTGATGGCTTCCCCCATGGCACTGCCAGCCTGGCCCTGTGCTAACACTCCGGCCAGTGGCGGTGCCATGTCCACAGTGCCCACGCTAGGACCGGCCTGGTGGTCCAGCTGTCCTGACGACTGTTTTGGTGCCTGCGCCTTGCTGACCTGACTTGGGGCTGCTCAGGGTGGGGTGCCCTGCTTGCAGGCCCAGCTCTGGACAGCAGGAGGAACAGAGAGGCTGGGACCTTTGGGTTCTCCATGTGCCCTGCCCCATCAGCGCCCTCGGCGCCTGCACTTTCTGTTCCTCTCCCCACACAGCCGGGACAGCTGCGTGCAAGCCGCGGGGAGGCAGCCCTGCCTGGCCTGCCCAGCCTGCACTGTCAGGAAGGAGGCTGTGGTGTGGCCCCTGGGAGCTGTGCCCGCAGCCTCCTTCTCCTGCCCTGTCCCTCCTGGGGGCCATGTCCTTCCTGATGCCAGCTGACTGCACCTGTGGTGCTGCCCAGCAGCCAGAGCCGGCGAGGCCAGGCTCTAGACCTGGGGCGAGAGGCGGTGCCCCACTGGGAGGACAATGGTGCCCGGTCCCCAGGGAGCTCTTTGCCACTCTGGTGATGACTCTACAGAGTGCATGGTGGGAGGTGGTCTTGTGGGGCTGGGAGAGTGCGACACCAGGGTCTCTATCCAGGACACCCCGCTTCGGCAGGCATTTGAGATTTCCAAAGTTCATAGAAACAGAGAAATGCATGTGGCTGTTGAGGACAAGTCTGAAGGCAGACTAGGTAGCCTGGATGGGGGACAGAAGGGGTGATGAGGTAGTGGGCACAGAGGAAGAACAGCTGGCAGGGGACATGGGGGTGGAGGTGCTTCTGGCAGTCAGCCTGCCCTGCCGGCATCTAGCCACTGGCTTGTGATCTGGGGAGTGGGCAGCTGTGCATGATGCCAGAGGCCCCCACAGATGCTCCCCCTGTCCATGACAGGCAGCACACTAGGCAGGGCCATAGGCTGCCCCTCTGCCCTAACTCCCAAAGCTCATTGGTACCTGCCCACAGCAAGCAACCCGGCTCTGGAAACCCCTAGGGCAGGCCTAGCCTGAGCCCAGAGCCCCTCTTGAGTCCCTGGCCCTGGCCTAGGAGTCTGCACACCAGGGGACTTACAGAGGGTCTCCCTGGCTGCTCGCCAGGAGAGGCAGGTGGGAGAGGCTGACCCCTAAATTTCTGGTCAGCAATGGCCCTCTCCTGTCCAGGGTACCCACCAGCTCAGGCACCTGGGGCATCTCACACCTGCTCCAGGGCTGAGGGACTCTGGGCGGCCGGGCTCTGATGGGAAAGAGGCAGGGCTCCGTTGCCCAAGGGACAGTCCTCCCATGGGGCACATCCCTGCCTCTTCCCCAGCCTGACTGACTTGAGGCAGCCTGCTGGGGTAGACCCAGGAAGTGGCTGCCTAGCTAGGGTCCACCCGGGGAACCCATGGAGCAGGTGCCCTGGGTCTTGGGAACATGACACTTGGCAGTTCCCCTGCCCCATTCCGTGTCCCTGGCCCCATGCCCACCCACTGCCTCTCCAATCACTTCTTCCTGAGGCTGGAAGTGGCAGCTGATATGGCCGGCGGTTCACAATAGACACACACGGCCCCTGCGAGACCAGGTCACCTGTGTGGCATGGCGGTTGGGTTCCCTCTTGAGCTCAAGTCCTGGCCCCACTCCCTGCTTCCTGCTGAGGAGCACTCCGGAGTGGCAGGTGAATGGCTCAAGTGCTTGGGCCCTGCTGCCCCAGGAGAGGCCTGGCCGAGCTCCAGCCAGCCCCAGCTGCTGAGCGCGTCTGTGAGTCAGCCAGCAGGCAGAGGCTCGCTCTTTCACTCTCTCTCTTTCGGCCTTTCAAATACTGTGGAAGAGCTACACGAGCAGAAGGGATCTTGGAAAGAGAAATGAGGACTTAAAGCGCACAGCAGTCCTCCTCGTGAGACAGGCAGTGGTGTTGGCCACCCGGGGGACGCCCCTAGGTGCCACCTGCTGAAACTGCACCAACCCTGTGGGCTTGGGACCTGGCAGCATCTAGCGGGGTCACTGACGTGCCCAGGATGCCCCTGCTCGGATCGCTGCATGAAGGGGGTAGAACCGGTGCGGCTCTGGGCAGGGCTGCTCCTGCGTGCCAGGGCGCAGACACGGAGAGTCCCGGCTGAGGACCCGGTCTGCCTCGGGGAGGTGGGATCCCTGGACACTGCTGCTCGCCAGCTTGCCGGTAAGAGAGCCATGCGTGTCGGACACAATCTGTGCTTCCCGCAGTAGCCAGCAGCCTGCTGACAGGCGGCCGTGAGCAGGTGGGGAGGGCAGACCGCTGGGCGAATGCTGGCTTTGCAAGTTTGGTCTTGAATCGTGTAGGTATCTGTGTGGTTATCACAACTTTATTTAGAGGAAGCCTTACAAAGAGGGTAAAATCCCCTCCCAGACTCCAAACACTGCTTTGTTTACACACGTGTGGAAGCCAGAATGCACGATTCTAGTCCCTGCAGCCCCGCTTCTGATCCAGCTCCCAGCTCAGGCACCTGGGGGGCAGACGAGGCTGGAGACCTGGGTCTCCTAGCATCACGCTGGCCTGATCTGCTGACCACTGTCTGTTACTCCTTACTTCTCTGTCACTCTGTTAAATAACTAAATAAATGGATAAATAAAAAAAACAACAAATCTTTAAAAGGTATGGTTAAAAATCTTAAGCTGCTTCCTGTAATCACACAGTTGTTACTGTTATTTTGGGAGAGTGAACAAGGTGAGTGAGTGTGCCCGTGCTGCTGGGCGCCGTGGTATTGCACACAGGACCAAGGTCAGACTGTCCTCAAGTTCAAGGGAAAGGGGCTGTACCCACAGTGCGTCTTTATACTTACAAAGCGGAGCCCTCTGAATTCTGCTCACAGACATGAACTGGAACCCCTAGCAGCCTGCACCCAGCGGGGACAGGGCGAGTCAGGAGCCCAGCCCTAAGGGATGCGAACCCCAAACCTTGTAATGCAGTCTCAAAATCCCACAGTCGCCCAGGAAAGAGGTGACTATTCTGAACGCTAATCAGTAAAGAGAATGACTGCAACATGGATGCCCTGACCGGGCTGAGCGGATGCTTCCTTTGCCCTCTCCTCAGGATACCCCAGCCAGCCCCCTCAGCCCCTCTCCTCAGGATACCCCAGCCAGCCCCCTCAGCCCCTCTCCTCAGGATACCCCAGCCAGCCCCCTCAGCCCCTCTCCTCAGGATACCCCAGCCAGCCCCCTCAGCCCCTCTCCTCAGGATACCCCAGCCAGCCCCCTCAGCCCCTTTCCTCAGGATACCCCAGCCAGCCCCCTCAGCCCCTCTCCTCAGGATACCCCAGCCAGCCCCCTCAGCCCCTCTCCTCAGGATACCCCAGCCAGCCCCCTCAGCCCCTCTCCTCAGGATACCCCAGCCAGCCCCCTCAGCCCCTCTCCTCAGGATACCCCAGCCAGCCCCCCTCAGCCCCTCTCCCTGGCACCCCCTCCCCAGCCCCACTCTCCTCAGGCTCCTCTCCTCAGCCTTGCCCTTGCCTCAGCCCCTCTCCTTGGTGCCCCCACTCCTCAGCTCCTCTCCCCAGGGTACCGTGCCGCATTGCACCTGTTACCAGAGACCCTACTCAGCCCCCTGCAGCTCGCTGGGTTCTCCAGGTCCACACCATGGGTCACCAGGCTGTGACTTCACCTCCGCAGGGTCGGGGCTGGTGTGGAGCTCCAGCGAGCAGCTGCAGGCAGGTTCACTTCCTAACAGTTGCTGCACGGATGGCCTCCGGGCCGCCTGCTGCGCCTGCTGCTTTGTCCCAGCTGCCCGCAGTGTGGCCACCAGTTCCCTTGGGACTCCTGCTGCAGGGAGGGTGGCAATGAAAGCCGGCGGTAGACCCCTGGGGGCAGCCAGGCACCCTTCACCCTTGGGAAGGATTCTGCCAAAGCACAAGGGCCATGGAGTCGGCTCCACGCACAGGACGGCAGCAAGCCTGCCCAGGCAAGAGACAGCCCCGCTATCAGCACCACAAGGCCTGGGCTTCCGAACCACAAGGCCTGGGCTTGCAGGGCAAGCTGCATCCCGTAGGCCTCAGAGGGCTCGAGAGCAAACAGCAGATACAGCTTTGTGCAAACCTGGGTCACTGCTTGGATGGGGCTGAGAAATTTTCTTGACAGGCACAGCTTGCCAAAGCTGATATGAGAAATAAACATTGTGAATACTCTATGTCAAAGTGGTTGGATCCACAATTAAAATCTTTCTACATGGGGCCAGAGTTGTGGTGTAGCAGCTTACGCTGCCGCTTCCCATGCTAACCTCCCATGTGGGCACAGGTTCAAGTCCCGGCTGGTCTACTTTCAGCCAGGAAGGCAGTGCAACAGCCAAGTGCTTGGACCCCCAGCCCCTGTGTGGGAGACCCAGACGCAGCTCCTGGCTTCCTTCTGGCCCATACAGGAAGTAAGTAAGTGGATAAACCCCTCTCTCTCCGCCTCTCAAATAGCTAAATCTTACCAACAAACTTTCTTATGAAAGAAGGGAGTCAGGTGGGAGGGGGTGCCCCGTGCCAGGGCTCTCACCCCTGCTTGCTTTCAGAAAGAGTGGGGTGGCGCCAGTGGGAACAAGACTGGGGAAAACACAGGGATGGTGGAAGCGACCTCATTGTCGCACGACCCTACTGAGCCTGGAGAAGACACCCTAAGGAACCTAGCAAAACCAACGAGAACCAGAAACCCATCGGCTGGTGAGGGAGTTAGCAACGTCGATGCATCTTAGTCATGCATTTCTGAACGGGACCCACCGACAGCTTGGAAATAAGTGTTACATGTTCAAAGCCCCAAGGCTTTGCTGGAACTGGAGAAGGGCCATACTCCTGGAGGAGGGGTGTCTCCAGGTTACCTCCTGAACTTGTCTGAGTCATCTCCTCCCGCCGGGCCTCCCTGCTGGGTGTATCCCAGCCTGGCCCCAGCCCTCAACGCTCACACCTGGCCAGCTTCCCACCTGGAGGGCTGTGTTCAGTCCTCCACCTCCACGAGTTTTCAAACACACTGGTCAGTTTTGTCTTATACCATGCAACAATTTCCTCTCGTCCAGCACAAAAGATCCACATTCCAACAGGGCAATGGCTTGTATTGCCCTCCACACTGGCACAGAGGCCTCTGGCCACTCCCTGAGGTGCCCAGCCCCTGCCCTGGCCTGCCTACCCCTGGCCAGGACACCCTCAACTGCGCAATGTGCCCACTGTGACCTCATTGGCAGACAGTTACCTGTGGACAGGTGGGCCTCATGGCTGGGGGACAGGGTGGCCGGGAGAACTCGGCTGCATACTCAGCCCTCTTGGCTTGCCAGCTCCTGCTCAGAAACTCTGTGGTCTTCCTGGAGGACGTGCTGTTCCCCAGCAGGTCCGTGGCCTCATGGATCTCATAGGACGGGGATGAGCTGGGACACAGGGTGAGGGCCCGGTGTCACAGTGGCCCAGCATGATGCCTGAGCAGTCCCAGGACCTGGAGCACAGCACAGCCTTTCCCTGGCTGTAGAGGACAGGCCTGGTCTGCATGCTGGCCAGGACCTGGGTGTCCCCAAAGGAGCCTCGGGCTCAGCTCCCCAGGAGCCACCTCCAGCCAGTCTGGCAGGCCCAGCTGGCTCAAGGAGGACACTGCTGCGATGCAGCAGGTGTGGCTGGGGCGGGTGGGAACCCCAGTGCCGGCTGGCTGGGTGGGCCGCCAGCCTAGATCCAAGCTCCCTGGAGGCTGTGGGCTCCCTGGCTGGCTGCTCAGGGGCTTCTCAGGCCCGCTCTGGAGACCCCCATGTGTACTCACCGGGAAGCTCTGCCGGCCTCAGGAAGGGAGGGCCTGGAGAGGACCCTGAGGGGAAGCCACTGGGGGCTGGGCTGGGGAGGGCACCATCCCACCAGGGAAGAGCAGCCCACACCCACAGCAGGAAGTGCCCTGGGATTGATGTGGTGCAGGGCAAAGTCTGCTAAGAGGTAGGGCAGGAGCGGCCCCGCCTTCTTGTCCAGGGGTTCTAGGCCATGCACGCCTCTTCCCGCCAAGTACCAGGCAGGGCAGTGGCCCCACCCCATGGGGACACGGGCAGGGACCCCACCCTGACACCACGGGCCAGCCAGGCCCTGCCTATTGGTGCTCTAGAGACTTGTGGGTGCTCTGCCCAAGGATGGGGTTGGAGTGAGCCAGGTGCAGTAGCTTTTCTCTTTCAGGGCAGTCCTAGTCTGAAAGTGTGGACACAGGCTGCAGGGGCCACTCTGAGGGAGCAGGGGGCTGCACCCCTGCAAAACAGCAGTGTTGGGAGGTGGGGTGTGTCCATCTAAAGGGACCCAGGGATGCCTCATGCCTGCCACAGAGCACACAGAGAGGACAGCTGGCAGCTAGGAGGGGGGGGAACTGGGAACTGGCGGCCCTTTGGTCCTCGACTCCCAGCACCAGACAGAGCAATCCCTGGAGGCCGGCCGGCGCCCAGCTGGGGGAGGGCTCCGGATCCTGAGGGGGGAAAGACACGCTGGGTTTCTCTGTTTTCATGTAAACCATCCATCTCGCCGCAAACAAGCGGAAAGTGGGAGAGTGATGGACTGAATGGCTGCAAGCCAGAGAGGCTGCAGGGTGGCGGCGGTCACCCCTCGGCACGGGAGGGAGGCTCGGGCCCCCAGGGCCAGCAGGCACTTGCGGGCACCAGGGCAGGTGCAGGCTGTCTCGATGCTGAGGTGTCAAGCTCCGGGGGGTGGGGGCGGTGCGTGCTGAGTAGCCACTGCCAGAGCCCAGCGGGGGCCCAGGCAGCACTGGCTTCTGTCCTCCTTCACGAGGCCCAAGGGTGAGAGCATCTCCTGGTGGACGCTGTGCGGGGCCACGTGAGAAGTGGTGCCAGCTGGCCCACTGTACCCCTCGGGCAGCCCTGCCCGGTCCGCAGGAGTGTGGAGGTCTCCTCTCAGCCCAGGCCAGTAGCTGCTTCCACTGGTCTCAGCCTCGCCTTTGCTATTGAAACTGCCCCAGGGCCAGAGGAGAGTGGACAGCTTGGCTGGACTGGGTCACTCATCGGGGCCAGTGACGGCCCCTTGGTTGCTGAATTCACTCGGGTGCTGAGTCACGAGGTGCCCAGAGGGCCTAGTGAAGTGGGCAGTGAGACACACATATGGGAGAGAGCCCAGATATGCCCACGTGGCAGCTGGAGGAGTGCCTGGTCACACACAGACAGGATATGCTGGGGGCAGAGGCAGACAGGCCACCCCCATGGGCCCAGGCACACATTGTGCCCAGCAGGTTGCCGTGCCAAGGGTCTCTGCTGGGACCCTGGGAGGAGCCGCCTGGCCTCCTCCTGAGTTCCCTGGGAGCTCCTCCTGCACAGAGGCAGCTCAGCCTCACCCTCTGCCCAGGGAGCAGTGCACTGGGGCACATGCACAAGTTGGAACAAGCATGCCTGGGCTCCAAGGACCTCGGCTGAGGGGCAGAAACTGAAGGAAGCAAAGTCAACAGGAGGCCCCCCGATGCAGGAAAAGCCCCTAGCCTGTGCTGAATGGGGGAGAGGGGTAGCACCTGGTGGGAGCTATCAATGGATGTTTCCACGAGGCCAAGGTCACATAACTCTAAGCCACGGGCCACATCATAGGGTGAGGGTCACCTCAGGCCACGGGGTCACACCACAGGGTGAGGGTCACCTCAGGCCACGGGGCCACATCACAGGGTGAGGGTCACCTCAGGCCACGGGGTCACACCACAGGGTGAGGGTCACCTCAGGCCACCGGGACACAACACAGGGTGAGGGTCACCTCAGGCCACGGGGTCACACCACAGGGTGAGGGTCCCCTCAGGCCACCGGGCCACATCACAGGGTGAGGGTCACCTCAGGCCACAGGACATCACAGGGTGAGGGTCACCTCAGGCCACGGGGCCACACCACAGGGTGAGGGTCACCTCAGGCCACGGGGCCACATCACAGGGTGGGGGTCACCTCAGGCCACGGGGCCACATCACAGGGTGAGGGTCACCTCAGGCCACGGGGTCACACCACAGGGTGAGGGTCACCTCAGGCCACGGGGCTGAGGGTTAAGGACCAATGGGGCTGTCCTTCTGGTAGCTGGCTATGAGGCCTGCCCAGGGAGGACCCAGCTGGCTGAGGCCCATGGAGTTAGAACCCTGAAGCGCCTTGGCCAGGAGGTGATGGTGGAAACAGCAGCGAGGCTGAGGGCCTGCGATGGGTGATGGGAGCTGTACCAAGGTCAGCCAGCTGGGTCCCCTCGGCACTCAGTCTCGGCCTCATCGTGCCTGAGTCAGTTTTCAGATCTGGACCCCAGACACTGAAAGGTGACCGGCTGCCAAAGGATGGGCCCTGCAGCAGAGCAGGACTAATTCCCCAAGGACAGCAATACGCCCTCAGTGGCCACACAGGGACAGGGAGGGGTGCTTCTGTGCCTCCCACGGTGACCACACATGGGCGGTGGGTGTCCTGTGCCCCCCACGGTGACCACATGCAGGGTCTAGACAGCTCATATGCCGGCAGCTCTGATCCTCAACCCCAGGCGTGTTGCCTATTACAGTATGACCTGTCTCCTCCATGAGCCCCATGTCCAGTGTGGGGTGGAGAGATCTGTAGGGACGTTCCCTGGGGCTCATGGCTGTGTGGGCTCCCACAGGTGGCTGTGTACCCCCGGGCACATGGGGTGCCCCAGTCTCCACTCATTTGGTGGGGGTTCCGGGTCTGCAGGCAGGGCTGTGTCCCCACTGGCTTGCCTCTCATGCGTCCCTCCGATAGGGTCCTCAGACCTCCTTCTCGGCAGGCCAGCCTGCGGCTTCTGCCATCAGCTCCTCCCGGGTGTGCTGGCTCCTGGCATCCGCACGTGCAGGACCCTGCTGCTCGAGTGCCATGCTCTCCGGCCAGGGTCAGCTTCCTCTGTCCTTCCTTCACAGTGCCGACCCTGGCAAGCCCCGTGCCCCGGGCGTCTTAGAGCCTGTGCAGGGACCCCCACAGGCAGCGGGAAGTGCAGTGTGGGGAGCCTGCCCACGGGGCTTGCTGTCACAGCTGTTCTTGCAGGCCTAGGGGCCGCCCTGTGGGGCCAGCTGCTTGCTGCAGGCGCCATGGTCTGCACCCTAGGTATGGCACATGGCAGCACCGCACGTGGCACACAGCAGGGTTTCCCAAGTGAGGAAGCCTCTGTCAGTGCATGTGGATCACAGTGGGCAGAGCTGCCGGTGGAACTGGGGTGGCTGCCCCCCAAGCCGAGGCCAGGACCACAGGGAGGGGTGGAGCCTGGGGCAAGGGGCTGAAGGAGCAGCACAGGGGGAGGGGCTGGTTGCCACCAACAGACGCCTGGAGTGGACGGGCATTGCTGGCAGGACCACAGCGTCTCATGCAGGTTCCTAGGGTGCCAGCCACCAAGGAACACGGCAGGCCAGACACACCACCAAGGGGCCCTGTGAGGCCGCCCCACCGGGTACCAGCCACAGCCTCGGGCCCCACGGCTACATCCGGTGTTCTGTGGGGCTCAGCCCACAAAGCTAGGGAGTGGCATTCTCTGGGTCCTTCTGTCTCCCAAGCCGCCCCTTCCCTCCCCACTGCCCACTTGCCGGGTGTGCCCAGGCTCAGGGTCAGCTGTGCCCCACAGCAGCTGGCGGGAGGCAATGTGACCCTGGGCATCGTGCAGCATGGCTGACCACAGACCGCTCCGTGTCAGCGTTCGTTTATAAACATTCACCCTGACAACGTCCCCACCAAGAAGCAGCACTAAACGACTCCTGGCCAGGTCCCCGCTTCCCCACGGGAGGCATCTGTGTAGCCAGAGGACTGGGGATGCTCCAGCGGTCTGGGTCCTGTCCTTGCTGCGACCAGGGCTGCCCATGTCCAGGCCAGGCGCTTCACTTGGTCTGCATGGGCCATGGGTGATGAGGCTGGCAACGCGGATCCTTGACTCCTGGGCTGGCACCAGTCAGGTCTTCATCACACCCACAAAGGAGACCTGTGAGAGCAGACCCCGAGCCCTGGCCTTGTCTGCTCGCAGCCTCTCAGACCCCAGAAGCGCTGCCCGTGGGGTCATAGCCCAGACACTGGGCTCAGGGGGAGCCATGTGTGAGGCTGGGGCCTACACGCACCTCCTGGAGGACCTTCTCCAGCGTCTCCTTACTGTGAATGGGCCGCCTGTGGAGATAGCACTCCGGTCATCCCTGCCCACTCCCACCAGGCTCACATGCAGGGAGGCGGCAGGTGTGCATGGATGCTGGGCCCCCACCTGTCTATCCTAGTTGCTATGGTCACCGTGAAGGCCCCCTCTGTGTCTGGCAGGTAGGTGGATGGGACCACCCAGTAGGTCCCAGCAGACAGCAGGCAGAGCCGGCTCACGTCCTGGGCGCAGCGGTGTGGCACGCAGCTCAGCAGTGGCTCCTGAAGCAGCAGCAGTGGGGGCGTGGCCGTGGGCAGGGCCTCACTGTCGCCGTTGCTATTACTGTCAGCTGGAACCTGGACGAAGAGGGGCCAGAGCTGAGTGGCAGCCACACCCTCCCTCACCACCCCAGGGCTCCTCCCGGCTTGGAGCCCCAGCCACCACCCAGGTCCTGGGGTCCCCTGTGAACAGATGGGCCACTGGTGCATCATAGCCAGCCAGCCACCTGACAGGCACATTAAGGGTCTCCACGCCCTAACCCCGCCCAGCTCCCTCATCCCGGCCCCGCCTGCCTGAAAGACGTGGAAGCCGATGGGATGCAGGTCGCTGGTGCTGAGCCGGCACTGCTGAAGTGTGATGCGCACGCAGCGGGGGCCAGCTCCCGCGGGCACAGAGAAAGGCAGGCGGGGGTTGGTGGGATAGGAGGCGAAGTTCCTGCTGCCCCCTGCTGTCTGGCCAATTCGCCAGGAACCCTGAAGCCGCACAGTCTCCCACTCGGTGGCCACTGCTGCCCCGGGGCTGGCACTCTTGGCCACAAGCCTGACAGCACTGCCAGAAACATACCACAGGAGGGCGCTGCAGTCACGGCCACCACCACCCTGGGACCACGGGAGCCGCCCCACGCTCACCTGAGGGAGACTCTGCCGGTGGAGAAGACACGCAGCAGGAACTGCCCCGCGACGCCCTTCAGGAAGGTGCTGGGCACCACCAGGTAGTAGCCGGGCGAGAGCTCACAGTGCACGTGGACCTCCCGGTCATATGCGTGGCACGCGGTACCAGCCACAGGGGGCACAGACAGCACCCTGGGCAGGCTCACTCGCTGCTTTTCCACCTGCCAAGGGCAGGCCAGCACTCAGCAGAGGCTGTGACCAGTCCTTGACCTCTGACCTCTTACCCTGCCTAAGGACACGGCCTCTCATGGTCCCAGCTGGAGCACCCTGGCCTGCTGGTCACCGCTTCCATTCACGGGCTGGCTGGAAATGGCCACAAGCCCAGCTTGTCAGTCCCAGATCCAACCAGACAGGGCTGTGTCCCCTCAATACGGCTGCACACAGAGCTTTCCAGCGCCCACGGGGTGGGCCCACCACACTCCAGTGGGGCACACAAACTAACGAATACGCCCGTGAGCAAGCAAACAGCACCGCCGCCCTGACCACGGCCACCAGCCCCATGGCCCTGCTCTGTCTCTCTTTGTCTCTCTTAGGCCTTCCAGGAAACCATTTCAGGAACCAGTCCTGAATGTGTGGCCAGCTGGGGCAACAGCCTGCGGAGTGAGCAGCAGAGCAGACTGGGAGCCCACAGCCACCTGTGTCCCAGCATGGCTGCCCCTGAGACCTGCTAGGCCTCCTTGGGCTGTGAGGGGCCAGGCTGGGGTGCAATTACCTTCCAGATGTGCAGGCCCACAGCTGGGTAGTCCTTGCCAGGAAGGCTGGTGGAACTCTGTGAGGTGAGGCCACTGGCCGCAGGTGCCCGGTGCCGGCCCGCCCAGTCCGCCGGTCGCCTGTCGCGCTTCTGCAGCAGGGCCACATACACCTCACTGGGCTCCAGGACCCGCAGCCAGAACTTGGGGTTGCTGGGGAAGCTGCTGTTGTTCCGGCAACCTCCAGCAGACTGGCCCTTGACCCAGGCCCCGGGCAGCGCCTGCGTGTGGCACAGCACCTTTTCTGGCACAAGAACATGGCAGTGTCACCATTGGCCTGGCCTCAGCACTGCCAGACTGTGCCAGGGTCACCCAGGGGCCCCACCAGCACCAGGCAGCTGTGCTGAACCCACCCGCTACCTGTGTGAAGGCTCTGCAGGTGGCCAGCGGCGGTGACTGGGTAGCCCACGGTGAGCTCATCAAACTCGCTAAGGAACTCATCCTCTTCCATCCAGAACTCTCCTTCTTGGAGCTGGGACAGCAGCTCGGCTTCTTGTGCGGACTCCACCTGGCGCCACCCCTCACCCCTGCAACGAGGCCATCTCAGCGGGGTGGGGTTGGAGGGCCCCCTCCGGGGCTCAGGACCTCGTGTGCCCATCAGCCCCATGATGCTTAGCTACAGGGGGTGCCTGGGGCAGCTGGGGTCTGGGGTCTACACCCGCCAAGAGTTTCCAGGCTCCAGATCACTTCAGAGCCCATGAAAAGGTGCTGCATGGCCTGGCTAGGCACAGCCACGCTGGCTGACAGGTAGCCTGGGCCAGGGCACTCTGGGTGGGTGGCACTCACCCCTCTCTCCAGCGCCCCTGCCAGCAGTGTCGGCCCCAGGTGTTGTACACACGCAGCAGCAGCACCCGAATGCTCTGGCCCCAGAGCTCCTGCACGTCCGAGATGACCAGGCTGTGGAACTCGCCCAGCTCGCCGGCATCTGTGTGAGGAGACGCTCAGATACAGCACCCTGGAGCCCACGCAGAGCACACATACGGGGCCGTATCTTCCCGGCTAAGAGCTCCCACCCAGAGCATGCACACACGGGGCCGTGCCTTCCCGGCTGATAAGAGCTCCCACGCAGAGCACATATGCTGGGACGCTGCCCTACAGCTGCCACTCTGGGGTCCAGTCACATCCCTGTCCTGCCATGGGCACCAGTGACCAGCTGCCAGCAGCAGCATCTCCAAAGCCCGAGGAGCCAAGTAAAGTACCACTCCCCCAGGGCAACAGTGGCAGGATGCAGGAGCATGCCTTGCAATGTCACGAGGGACACTGCACACCCGGGGCCCACTGGAGTGTCTGCCTGCAGCGAACCAGGCCTTTACTGAGCCCTGATCAGGTGTGGGGCAGCATGAAGGTTAGCATGTTCCAGTCAGCTTTGGTGGTCATAACCTTGACCGACTTTCATTTGCAAAGCAACTCTAAATAAGAAACTACAATCAGGGGTACTCACAGCCATGATGCTTCTAACCAGCCAGCATTAGGTGCCGGAGCAGGACAACCATGGCAGGTTTGGGGGTTGGTGCCCCAGGTAAGACACTGGGGCACAGCTTGTAAAGCTGCCATCTGCAGCGTTAGCATCCCATGTGGGCCCTGGTTCATGTCCCAGCCGCTCCATTTCCCATCCAGCTCCCTGCTGAGGCACTGGAAAAGCAGTGGAGGATGGCCCAAGTGTTTGAGTCCCTGCACCCATGTGGGAGACCCGGATGGAGCTCCTGACTGATGCAGCTATCCAGGAAACTGACTTTCAATAAACCAATCTTCAAAAACAACTGAGTTGCCGACCGGCCTCCAGCACCCTCCGGTGGCTTTAGGTTCCAGTCAGCTCTGCCTGCCTCCACCTTCCAGTGTGAACCTGGGACATGTCCAGTGGGAGACCAGGATGGAGCTCGTGGCTTTAGTCTGGTGCAGTTCTGGATGCTGCAGGCACTTGCAGAGTAAACCAGAGGGTGTAAGACCTGTCTGAGTCTTTCAAATAAGTAAATAAAAAATTTAAAACAAACCAAAAACACAAAGAGGATGTGGCTCCGTGAGTCGAGCTGCTGGCTGAGTGGCAGGCACCCACGTGAGTGCCAGCTCAGGCCCAGGCTTGCCCTCCCTTACCAGGGCGACTGGGAAAGCAGCAGAAAACGGCCCAGGTAGCAGGGAGCCTGCCACCCACATGGGAGACATGGATGCAAGGCCTGGCACTGGCCTGGCCCAACCTCCACTGTCTGGGGAACAGGCTAGGGAAAGGAAGTCCCTCCAGTATTTACTTCAAACAAAGAAATAAACGTCTTTAAAAAGGAAGAAAACCACAGTACGTGCATTCACCAATTAAGATGTTGATAAGTTCCATGAGTACAAAAAAACAGTATAAACAATATAAAGAAATATTCCAGATATTTACAGGAAAAAAACGGAAAACTGTGCTAAGAAGCTTGCAGTGGTCTCTCCTTTCATGAAAATCTTTCTTTAACAAACTTTAATGAGGTTACGAAAGTGAACAATGGGGTGGCCCTTGTGTGGTCACCAGCTGATAACACACAGGCCAGGCTGTGCAACCACTGCTTCCTGGGCAGAGAGCCCAGCAGCGGGGCCACAACACAGGCTTTCCTCCAGGCAAGAGGCCACGAAAGAAAGGACCACCTCCACCAGAGAAGATGGACACGGGGGACATTGCACACCCAGGGCCCCGAGGACAGGGTCCACCCCATCACAGGGACACGAGGAACATCGCACACCCAGGGCCCCGAGGACAGGGTCCACTCCATCACAGGGACACGAGGGACATCACACACCCAGGGCCCCGAGGACAGGGTCCACCCCATCACAGGGACACGAGGGACATCGCACACCCAGGGCCCCGAGGACAGGGTCCACCCCATCACAGGGACACAAGGGACACTGCACACCCAGGGCCCCGAGGACAGGGCTCCCTTGAAGTGTGCAGCAGGCACAGGCCCTGTGTCCTTCCAGCTTACCTGGCCTGGGTCTCAGTACCAAGCAGCTGAGCAGGCACCTGTCTTTGAGGTCGAGCAGCCGCCCACAACTCCGCAGCTCTGGGCCACCGGGCCTGTCCTTCTGGTCACCAGCTCTTGCCAAGGCCTTCAGGTCCCACCTTTCTGCCAGGCCACCAGTGAGGTCCACCAGTGCGTCGGCCACCTGCCCTGCCCATAGTTGTTCATAGGACCCATGGACCCTAGGGTTTGGGACAAGCAGCACAGAGTGAGGTGCCATGTGGCGAGGTGCCCTCTTCCCAGGGCCTGTGGCCTCCGCAGTGCCCTCAGCAGCCCACCTGAGCCCAGTGCAAGGCAGAGCTGGAGTGTGCACACCTGCCCCTGCTCACACCCACACTGGCACCCACACCACCAGCCGGCCTCACTGCGCGCCTCGGCCCATGGCCGTCCACAGGCACAGCCTACGAGCGAGACGCCTGTGCCTTCCGACTCATGAGCTGACCACTCAGGGCTGGAGCCACAGCCTGGCCTGAGGGGACAGAGTTAAAGGTGAGTTTGTGCTGCTGCCCGTGAGACCACAATGGTGTTTCTGTCAGAAAACCCTTGTGAGGTGTCTGAACTCACACACGGCTCAGCATCCCCCATGCTGCCAGCAAGCTTCCCTTCCTCACGCTTCTCCCCACGGAAGCCCGCGGTGCCCTGGGCGTGGCCCTCACCGCAGCCTCGCTCAGCAGGCACAAGCAGAGGCTGCCTGTCCCGGTGGCCACAAGATACAGGGTGAGTGTGGTGTGCCTGGGGCAGACATGGAGGATGGGGAGGCAGTGCTTCCAGGCTGACTTGATGAGAGGGTGGAAGGTGGCAGGCGGGGTCCTAGGCCCGTCCATGTGGTCACCCAGTCCCAGCCTGAGGCCGACCCCTGTGCCACAGGGCCTCTAAAGCCCAGGGCCGGCCAGGCGCTTGGCACACGTACTTGGCGTAGACCTTTTCCAGCAAGGGAAGCCAGAACACATCTTCCCTCCGGCAGCGGGAGAAGCAGAGTCTCCCTGCAAGACAAGGCAGACGGTCATCGACGGTCACCTCCGCCCAGCGTCCACACTGCCAGATGCGACAGGTGAAGGCACCCCGGTAGGTCTCGTCGGCCCAGCTCGGCTGTCCTGGAGGGACGACCTACCATGCATGGGAGAGGGAAGAAAGCATGAGACAGGCGCCTCCTGGCGCTGGCGGGGGGCCCTCAGCACCTGCTGCCCACGTGGGCTCCACCAGGCCTGGCAGCCAGAAGCCGGGCTCACAGCATGCTCACCCACAGCAGGCAAAGTTTCCTGACGTGTCGTGCAAGGACTGCGGGGCCACACAACTCCCAGAGTTGCTACCCACCATGTCCTAATGTCCCAAATAAGCATGAACCTGAATCCATAACACATGGGATGCTGCAGGGCCAGCGAGCAGGCCAGTAGAGCTGGTTGCCCCTGCCAATGGCAGGTCCAGGGTGCCCCAGGACCACGCAGGCCCTGGTCCCAGTGGCCCTGTTGCTTCCCTGTCGCATTCTTGTTTATAAAAAGGCCAAAGCTACCAGGGACAGCACCAGGAGCTGGGACCTGCTGCCTGAGTGGCCACCGCCTCGTGGAGGTGCCCCAGCTGCCCACACCAACGCCTGCTGCTGGGGAAGGATGAGCCCAGGGCCTGTGGCTGGGAGGCTGCCAGCAGCACACTGCCAGCAGACAGGTCAGCTCTGTCAGGTGCCCTCTGGCCTGTCCTGTTCCAAGCACGGGGCTCTGCCCACACCACTCGAGCTCAGAAGACAGCAGAGCAGTGGGATGTCCCCTGAGGATGGTGACAGTCTGGGCTTCGTGCCCTCATACTTCCCACTAAGCATCACAGGCCGCGTGGGGCCCAGGGGCCTGGACACTGCTCGCAGGGGAACCTGCTGTAGATAGCAACAGGCAGGGAGCAGAGAGCGGCTGCACCCTGGTCCTGCCTTTGGCAGGGGCACCGTACCCGCTCCAAGCCTGCACCCCGGTGAGCTCAGGCCACACCTGCTCCAAGCCTGCACCCCGGTGAGCTCAGGCCACACCTGCTCCAAGCCTGCATCCTGGTGAGGTCACGCTACCAGCCAGGGCACTGTACCTGCTCCAAGCCTGCACGCCGGTGAGCTCAGGCCACACCTGCTCCAAGCCTGCACCCCAGTGAGCTCACATCACCAGCCAGGTACCATACCCACTCCAAGCCCACACCCTGGTCATGCCATTGGCCGGGGTGCCATACCTGCTCCAAGAGGTGCCGATGCTGCTGCAGGGCGGCGCAGGCACACAGGAACCAACAATCCCCCAGAAGTCCCTGCTTCACCTGCCCATCCTGGGGGTTTTCTGGGAACAGCCGGGGTGAGTCACAGATTTCCTGAAACAAAGGTAGCTGTTCAGGGTCTGTGGGAAGGACTGGCTGCCAGGAGACAGGTGCCAGCTTCCCGAGGATGCCTGCTGGGCCAGGGCATCCACCTCTGTCCACCTTGCGGGCTGGCCATGCTCCTAGCTCAGGATAAGGCTCAATGGTCAGAACTTGCCCCAGACTTGGAGGGGTCGCTCTGGCTCTCTGCAAGGATCCATGCCCGTGTTCCCACGCTGTTCTTCCTTCCTCTCTCGCTCCGCTCAGAACGCCAAGTTCCCCCTTTCGATGCCATTGTGATCTCCCTCCTACGTCACCAGAAACCACTGGAATTCCTGCCCTCCTGCTGACCCCACCAGAGTTCCCTCACAGACAACCTCTTCCGAGGGCTGCCTCAGAGCCAGCTTCCTGCCTCCGCACCCGCCGAGGCCCCTCCCAGCACCCCCAGTCCTCTCCCTTCCAGCCCCAGACCACGCCAGCTCAGGGCCAAGGCTGCAGGTCATGAGGTCCCCTCCATCCTTCCTCTGCCCCTGCCTCATCTTCCACTCGAGCAGCCAGAGGTTAAGCTTCTCTGTGGGGCACACTCGTGTGCTTTGCCCCATTCCAGCAACTGTCATGACGGCCCAAGGCCCTCACTCTCAGGTCCACTGCAGTGGCGTGCACACCTGCCTCGCCAGCCACTTCCCATCCAGGAAACAGGAGCAGGTGGGTCACAGACTCAAACATCTGCTGCCCTACCACCCTCGCTGGCCTCCCGCAGCCCTACAACCCACTGTCTAATGCAGCACCCCTCACCTCCATCGGCCTGGCCTATAAGCCCTTCCTGCCCTGGCCTCTGCCCATCCCGCCTCCCAGCCACCTCAGACGGTGCCTCTGGGTGTCCCCCTGGGGCCAGAGCCAGCGGCTGGGCTGGGGCAGGTGAGCCATACCACTTGCAGAGCCGGGCATCCCTCTGAGCTCCTGGTCAGCCGCCTCCAGCTGGAAGTGCAGGTGGCACTGCCACAGAGCTGTGCTTTGTGTCTTCAAGAACACATTGCCAACAGGACCCGCGCCTGGCCTGGGGGCTGGGATCGTAGCCCCGGAAAACTGTTCCTTGTGCTGGTCTCAGCCGCCACAGAGACCCACCCACCGCTTTTCTTGCCAGTCAACCTTCAACTGACAACACCAGAGAGGCAGGCGGCGTGTCCACGGACCGGAACTCAGGCGGACAGAGTTCTACCATCCGCGCTAGCTCTCGGGTCTCCCACACACCCGGACTGCACAGAAGGACCCCAACTTGCACTCTGCATGCATGCATGGTGGGGTGCGCACCCCAGCTGGGGACCCCCAGCAGCGAATTCGCCAGTATCCTTCCTGGGCACCTAACACTCCCCTGCTGGCGACTGGAGCCAGCTTCTGTGCAGAGCGCGCCCTGGCCGAGCCTCCGGAGCCCCCCGCTGCGGACAGGAGCTAGATAGCTGCCCCCTTCCCGGGGATACCCGACCGGGAGCGGTCAACAGGCACACCCCTCGCAGCCTGCTAGCAGGCAGCCCCGCTCTTCTCTCTCTCAGGGAAGTTATCAGACCCCAACCCAGACCCCAATAAAGGCACCCGAGCGACGAGGGACGGGCCGGGGTGCGCACGGGGCCCCCAGCCGCACCTGCGGCCGCCTCCACGTGATGTCCTCCCGGAACTGGGCCAGCGGGGTGGACAGGTTGAAGAAAAGCGAGGCGTCGGAGGCGGGGAAGTCGGCGTCCCGGAAGAGCTCCTCGGCCCGGCCCGCCCGCATCGCCGGCGCCCGGACTCCCACCTGCAGCCGGCGAACGCAGGGCGGACGCTGCCCGACCGGGGTCTTCCGGGGCAGTGGGCCGCAGGTGCCCACCGGCTGCTGGGGGCTCCGTCGCCCACCGGGCAGCAACCAACCGGGCGCGTCGCTCGGGGGCACGTGACCAGGCGGCCGGAGCTGCGCCGCCGCCCGGCCGGCTCTCCGGGGCAGCGGGCACAGGGCGGGGTCGAGGCTCGTGCCCGTCCGGGCTGTGCAGCGCGGCCGGGGCCGTCTGGGGGGCTCCGGGGGCCGCCACCGGGCGCCGGACTACAGATCCCGCCGTGCAGCGCCGCTCGCGCAGGGCGCCTCTCCTTCCCAGGATGCACCCCTGTTCCGGCCCTTGAAGGAGCCGCGGGATGGCGGTTCCGGGCGCGGCTTCCCCGGGACGGGCTTGGAGGAGTCGGGGGCTGGCGGGGCTGCTTGCTGGACCGGGCACTAGCGGGGGGCTAGGTCCGGGACCCCCAGGTTGGGCCTGCTGGCGCGGTAGCCAGACCGAACCCGTGCGTTCTGGGGAGGGCAGGCGCCGCTCGGCTATTCCGAGCCGCTCTCTGCCCAAGCCTGCCCACTGCGGTCCTGGCGGGCAGTGGAGGGCCACGCGTCTGAGAGCCGGGCTTGTCCCCGTGTGCGTCCCCATCGCGACTGAACCTGGGCGAGGGCGCTGCCCTGACATCGGTCACTCCCCGGTAAAAGCCCGTGCGCCAAGGGGTCCGGCCCTTTGATCTGTTAGGGTTTTCAGCAGCAGCCTGGATGGCTGGGCCAGACCAAATCCAGACCACTACATCTGGACCTGCCCTGCCGTCCCACCCGGGCCGGGATGAGTGTCCAGGCCTTTGTAAAGGGTGTTTTGGCTTCCCCCGCCGTGGGGAGGGCTGCCCTGCCCAGCGCTGGACCCTACCAGCACCCTGGGTCGGAGGACCAGCCGTCCTGCGCTGTCCTCCCTAGGCGGGAGCTGGGTGAGGAATGGAGCAGCTGGAACTTGTGGTTAAAAAGTGTCTTAAGCACCGGCAGCAACACGGCAGGTGGTGAAGTTTACTCAGATGGTGACAAACAAACTGTAAGAAAGTGAAAATGGGTGAGGGAGGTTGATACATTGAGTCCTAAGAGAAAAATAAATTGTTGCTTTTTTCTGAGTCTGCCCACAGAATAGAGGGGGGATTGAGGAAGCCCCACCTCCCTAGCTGTGCTCTGAAAGGCGGTACCCCTCCTTGCCCGGCCGTTTATAGGTAGGTCTTGGCAAGGGAGAGAGCCATCGCAGGGCAGTCCACCCCTTGCTCCAGCCCCAGGTAATGATGGCTAGGCACTAGTGGGGCAAGTCAGACATGGTGACCCTAAACTGCCTAGACCACATCAGGACCTGCACCCCACACGGGGTGCTGGCGTTGCAGGTGAAGGCAAGGCTCTGCCCGATGTGCCCCAGCACTGGGGGCACGGGGACACTCTGGACTCCACAGCCAAGCTGTTTCTGGATCATGCTGGTGAGGGCAGGGGATGCAGGAGGCACCAGCCATGCCTGGAGCTTGAGCTCATTCCAGGCTTCTGGGACCTCCCTAAAGACCAGCCTTTCCCACAAGGGTCTAGGGGGAGGGGAGTTGCCACACCAGTAAGAACCTAGCTCTGGTCATGCCCCGCCATGGAAGGCCTGCCCTCCGCTGCAGAGTTAGAGTTCCTAGAAAGGCCTGGGAGGCCCTGGGGAAGCTTCAGTCCACAGACAAGAGGTTTGAGGGCCAGTGTGGGACGGAAAGGGCAGTCCAGGTGCACAGGGGTGGGCTGGGGGCAAGGACCAGTGGGCTCCACTGCTAGAATGCCCTGGGGTCTGCACTATGTACGGCCGGGTCAGGCACTTACACACCGTGGGGATAGCCAACCCCACGGTGTCCGAGGACCAGGCCGGGTCCTCAGCCATGCACCTCGGGTGGCTTCTGCAGTGTCCATAGCCTGGAGGTCAGCTTCTCCCACAGCAATGACCCTGTCATTCTGGCTGGCACACTTGCCCCCCTGTGCCCACTGCAGTTCAGTCATGAGAACCACATCGCCAAGCTGATGCTCAGCCTGTTGAAGTGGAACAGCAGGGAACATGTGGCCTGGGTCTGGGGTGCGGGGAGGGGGCTGTGCGCAGCCTGGGGGCTGTGGAGTTAGGGCAGCCAAGGCCATGGGAGGCCCTGGTCAGTGTCCATCTCTCTGTAGCTTTGCCTTATCCCATGCAGACCTATGGCTACCCAAGTCCTCCACACACAGCGGTGTGCCTGCCCAGAGCAGCATGGCGGCCAGGTACGTGTTGTCAGGGAAGGAGAGCATGCTGTGGGCAGGTCCTGGCCAAGCTCATGGGTGCAGGCGAGCAGGGCTCGGTTGCCCCTCCTGTGTGGGAGTCACTGTGGTCACAGGGGGCAGTGTGCTGGGTCATGTCTTCACTGTGACAACTCTGTTTCCAGTTTTTTATTAAACATTTCTAAAGAGCTGGTGCCCTGCTATGGCACATTAAGCCACCACCCACAATGCTGGTACCCTTATGGGCACCGGTTCACACCCCGGCTACTCCACTGTATTCTGCCTATTAATGTGCCCAGGAAAGCACCCGAGGATGGTGCAAGTGCCTGGGCACTTCGCCCACATGGCAGATGAAGTCTTGGCTTCAGCCATCTAGGGAATGAAGCAGAGATGAAGCATCTCTGTCCCTCCTATAACTTTATGACTACAGTTTAAATGGCGTGGGCTCTGGCTGTTCCTGCTCTTGTTTCACACACATCTCCCACTTGGTTGTGGTTACATTCAACCTCCTGTGTCTGAGACAGTGGCCGCTATTCTGTCCCTCCTGGTGGCTCTGCTGGCCCATGCCTGCTCAGTGCACCCTGGGCAGACATGCCACACATGTGCTCTGAGCCTGGGGTTCCCTGAGAAGTCCCCTCACGCACTAACCATGGCATCCAGGAGCCCCACCACTGAGATGGGGCCAAAGTGCTAGGGGACAGTGTGGTGGCACAGCACGCAGCCTGTACGGGCCCAAAGGTCTGGGAGACTCTCCATGCACACCCTGTGGGCTGCCTGTCCTGAGGCCCTGCCCCTCTGTGATGGTCAATCCTAGACCCCAGGGATAACTCATTTCTATCCCAGCCTATTCCTGCCTAGGCTCATAGTGACCACCCCCCCACCCCCCCCCACCCCCCCCGTGCCGTGCACAGTTCCTGGGGCTCCAGGGCCAGCCCTTGTGAGGCTTTGTGCCCAGCAACGCACTGGCCATGGTGCATGCCTGTCCATCAGAACAAGTCCCTGGACAGCCCTGGGATGAAGTGGCCTTGCAGGAACGATGTTGGCCTCAGAGTTCTTGCTTAGATGCCAGCAAATCCCAGTCCAGTGTGCGCAGCATGTCCTGGCAGAACAATCTAGGGCCCCGCGTGTAATGCTGCAGGTTTGGGGGACCAGGCTGGGACACACAAAGATGTGGCCGCAGGACACTCCAGTTCGCAAGTGATTGCTTCTCACTGCCTGCCCCCGTGGGGGAGGATGTGGAGTCAGGGCAGATGGATGGACAGCGTCCTGGTCACAGCCATCATGGTTCTCTATGCTGCATAGCTGCCCCTGTGTGTTCTGGGGGAGACCTGCAGCTGTGGCTGCCCACGTGGATCCCAGGTCACCAGGGTGCCTCCTGGAGGGTCATGGGAAAGGAGGACAGGAGACAGAGCCTGGGACACAAGGTACTTGTGCCACTGTGAAGGTTGCCCTTGGTGGAGTGGGGGGAAGGGGAGGCCAGTGCTAGAGCCAGCTGTGGAGTAGACCAGGGGAATTTGTCCCCTTTCTGCCTTGTAAAGGCATGTGAAGGCCTACACTAGCCCACTGTGCAGGCCACACATACGTCCTTGTCCCTGGGGTCAGGGGCTGTAGCCCTGAACCAGAAGTCTGAGTGGCAGCAGTTCCAGGACTGGTGGCTCACTTCAGTGGATGTCACTCCCAGGCCCCAGCAGTATGCTCTGGTGGAAGGCTGAGGACCTAGCTCAGGCCCGTCCACCCCACAGCTCGTGCTCACTGGCCGGCCTGACCCAGGACCTAGCTCTCATCCACCCCACAGCCCATCATGGCAGCAAGTTTCCCGGGCTCCAGCCTCCCTGCCTGCCACCCGAAGCTTTCTTGTCCTTCTGTCCAGGCTGGGCTGGGCTTGTGCCAGTCACAGCTTGGAGGCCCCCAGCCCAGGGTGACCCATGGCCTCCTCAGGGGTCTAGGGGGTCTGTCTCGGGAAGGGGCCAACACCAGCTTCCTCCAGCTCACACCTCCTATAGCTGGGGGTGCCTGGGACAGTGTGGGACAAGCAGGATGGGTGGGCAGGTCTGCAGAGTGGAAGTTTAATGGGATGTCCACCGAGACTCCCCATACAGCAGTCCTAGGCCAGGGCCCCCTGCCCACTGCTTCCCGAAGAGCAGCGGTATCCCTCCCCAGTCCCCAGGGAACAGCAGTGCCCTGCACCTCCCAGGCAGCGAGGTGGACAGTGTCCAGTGCCCACCTCCCTGGGGGCCAGACCCTGTATCCCCACAGAGCTAAGGCTTCCCCTGGGTCGGGCAGGGGAGGGCACCTGCTCCCAGCAGCCCTCACCCCCACACATGGGGGATACACACGCCGTGGTCCCTGTGCCAGGGGCCCTGGAAGCTGCCACACCCAGGCTAGGGGTAAGGGGGAGGGCTCTGTAGGACAGCGGGGGCCAGACCTCCTCGCAGACATAAGGCACAATGTGGTGGTGGCCGTGGGCCTGGGGGCAGCGCCCAGCAAGTGCTGGTGTCCGGGTCTGGCACGGCTGTCAGTGTTGAGACGGAGGTGTGGCGTGTGCTGGCCAGCCAGGGGCCTGCAGTGCAAGAGGGTGGGCAGGGGATTGGGTGGTTCCGCAGGCCCCTGCCAGACACGAGGGGGCTGGGGCTGGGGGAGCCCGGGCGGCGCTCATGGCCGGAGCCAAGGCACAGTCACGGCAACCCGGGCACAGAAGGCACAATCATGGTGTCGGGGGTGGGGTGCGGAGGGCTAGGCGGACACGTTGACGTCCCTGAGAGAGATGGCACTGCCAGGGGCCTCGTCCCCAAGCAGCAGGGCCTGTGAGTCCGAGTCGACGTCCACGGCTGCACCGCCTGGCTCCCCGCTGAGCTCGGTGCCAGGGCCCAGGCCCTGGGACAGGATCTGCTGGATGGTGCGGCGCAGGTTGGGGTGTAGCCGGCCCTGCGTCTGGTAGAAGACCTCCAGGGCGAAGGACTTGAGGGCGCCTGTGCACAGGTCCTCGTACAGCGGGATGGTGTACATGCGTGACATCTGTGGGCACAGCTGGTAAGGCACGGGCACGCACAGCAACCGCGGCCACCCCGCGGCCCGGACCAGGAGTTCGCACAGCCCGTGGGAGTCCACCCCGTGGCCCGGGCCAGGAGCCCACACAGCCCGCGGCCCGGACCAGGAGCCCGCACAGCCCGTGGGAGTGCACCCCACGGCCCGGACCAGGAGCCCGCACAGCCCGTGGCCCGGACCAGGAGCCCGCACAGCCCATGGGAGTGCACCCCGCGGCCCGGACCAGGAGCCCGCACAGCCCGTGGCCCAGACCAGGAGCCCGCACAGCCCGTGGCCCGGACCAGGAGCCCGCACAGCCCGTGGCCAGGGCCAGGAGCCCGCACAGCCCGCGGCCCGGACCAGGAGCCTGCACAGCCCGTGGGAGTGCATCCCATGGCCCGGACCAGGAGCCCGCACAGCCCGTGGGAGTGCACCCCACGGCCTGGACCAGGAGCCCGCACAGCCCGTGGGAGTGCACCCCACGGCCCGGACCAGGAGCCCGCACAGCCCGTGGCCCAGTCCAGGAGCCTGCACAGCCTGTGGGAGTGCACCCCACGGCCCGGACCAGGAGCCCGCACAGCCCGTGGCCCGGACCAGGAGCCCGCACAGCCCGTGGGAGTGGATGCAGAAGACGAACACCCACAGGTCAGGACCCAGCAACGCCCAGGGCAGCCAGGAATTTGCTTCTGGCATGGTGTCCTCTTCCCTCCCCCTCTCAAGGGCCGGGTGGTGTCCTGGCTGCCCTCTGCCCCAGCCCAGGCGGTCAGAGGGTTGGGGCTGCACCTGGTTCTCCAGGAAGCGGCGCACCCTGTACAGGTCCGGGTAGTAGTCGTTGCGCACCACAATCTGTAGCCAGCGGATGCGGATCTCGGCGTTCATCGAGTCCAGCAGTGAGGAGTAGCACTGGGCCAGGCTGGTCACCACCTCTGCTGGGGCGGGCAGGTGGTCAGGGCCAGCGGTGCCTCGCCCCCTGCCCAGTGCTGGGCTCCCCCCACACTCCCCGAGACCCACCCTGGGGCAGTGGGGACCCATCCAGGAGCCGGTCCAGGAACAGTGCCGTCTGGAAGGTCCTCCACTTGGAGATGTCAATGGCGCTGGCGGAGGCAGCTGCCTGGTCCAGGGGCTCCGCGGTCCAGAGCTGGAACAGGGCCTCTACGGGCCGGGTCAGGCTCGATCCCTGAGACAGGTCCGGCTCAGCCAGAGGCGGGCCCGTGGCATTGAGCCAGCGCTCGAACTCCAGCCCTGTTGGCGGGGGAGGGGGCAGTGACACCATCCTGTTGTCCCCAGCTGAAGGTCGCCCTGGGTGGGTGGCCTGGGCCTGGGTCTTGGAGTCCCTGGGGTGTGGGCAGTTCAGGGAGGTCTGTACCCAGCACTTGTATCCCCTTCAGGGGCTTCTGGGAGGCCAGAATGGCTGAAGGAGTGACTGAGGAACACCTGTCCCCTCCCGGGGTAAGAAGCAAGGATCTCCACAGGTGGGCTGGGCTCTGGGTAGAACCCTCCTACCAGCCCCTCGGGCCCCGACTGCATCTTCCCAGGTGGGGGTCCCAGGTGTCCCCATGGTTGGTCTCCCTCAGTCCCGGAGACCATTAGCACGCTCTCGGGGGCTTGCACACAGAGGAGCAGTCCGCTCCGGGACGAACTCCCTCTCCCCTGCCAGACTCGCCATGTCTGGGCATGTCCTGGTGCTCTTGTGAGGAGGCCTGACCTAGCCGCCACCCCTGGGAGCACCCCCGCCAGCTCACCTGCCCGGCAGTCCACACTCTGCTCCTTTAGCTCTGGGAAGAAGCTCAGGAAGGAGTCCAGCAGGTCCTGGGCCACGACACTGGTGAACTTGTATTTGTCCACGTAGGCCTGTGTGCAGGTTGGGGCTCAGTGGGCCTGGGGCCAGGGACAAAGAGGCAGGGAGACGACCGGCGGGGCACGGGGTGCTCACCCGGAGGAAGCTGTCGAAGCGCTGGGGGTCTCCGCAGAGCTGGGACAAGTAGTACACGAAGCAGTAGCCCTTCTCATAGGTGAACAGGTTCATCAGGTGGCTGGGGTTCACGCCTACAAGGGACAGCTTGTCCAGGTTATGGCTGAGGGAGACTGGGGGATGGGACAGCCCTGGCCCGAGCAGGCAGAGGGCAGGTAAGGAGGCCCAGGAGGCTGAGGGTCCGGGTACCTGGCTCCAGCTTGACCTGCAGCTTGCTGACCGGGCTGTCCTCTCCCAGCAGCTTCATCTGCCTGTGCAGGGCATCCAGGCGGAAGGCGGTCTCCAGGCAGGTGAAGGCGGCACCTGGATAGGGGCAGGGCAGAGCCGGGGTGAGGCCTGAGCAGCTGCCATAGGCTTGCCCGCCCGCCCGCAGGCCCGCCCACGCTACCGTAGGTCTCCGTGGTGATCCGGCGCTGTGCGTAGGTGGCCAGGCCCTCGCTCAGCCACATCTCCTCCCACGTGGCGTTGGTGACTGCATTGCCAAACCAGCTGTGGGCCACCTCGTGGATGACGTCAATGACCAGGAACTCGTCACTCTCCAGGATGGAGGAGATGATGAAGGTGAGGCAAGGATTCTCCATGGCCACGATGGGGAAGGACGGGGGCAGGAAGACGATGTCGTACCTGCGCCGTGACAGGCAGGGGACGCCCAGGGTCAGGCACCTGCCCTGGGAGGAGCCTAAAGCTCCACCCCTGCCTAGGGACCACGGAGCCCACACCTCCACCTGCTGCCCAGTGTCCACGGAGCCCACACCTCCACCTGCTGCCCTGTGTCCATGGAGCCCAGCCCACACCTCCACCTGCTGCCCAGTGTCCATGGAGCCCACACCTCCACCTGCTGCCCAGTGTCCACGGAGCCCACACCTCCACCTGCTGCCCAGTGTCCATGGAGCCCAGCCCACACCTCCACCTGCTGCCCAGTGTCCATGGAGCCCACACCTCCACCTGCTGCCCAGTGTCCACAGAGCCCACACCTCCACCTGCTGCCCAGTGTCCACGGAGCCCACACCTCCACCTGCTGCCCAGTGTCCATGGAGCCCACACCTCCACCTGCTGCCCAGTGTCCATGGAGCCCACACCTCCACCTGCTGCCCAGTGTCCATGGAGCCCAGCCCACACCTCCACCTGCTGCCCTGTGTCCATGGAGCCCAGCCCACACCTCCACCTGCTGCCCAGTGTCCATGGAGCCCACACCTCCACCTGCTGCCCAGTGTCCATGGAGCCCACACCTCCACCTGCTGCCCAGTGTCCATGGAGCCCACACCTCCACCTGCTGCCCTGTGTCCATGGAGCCCACACCTCCACCTGCTGCCCAGTGTCCACAGAGCCCACACCTCCACCTGCTGCCCTGTGTCCACGGAGCCCACACCTCCACCCCTGCTTAGGGATCACGGAGCCCACACCATCACCTGCTGCCCAGTGTCCATGGAGCCCACACTTCCACTTGCTATCCAAGCTTCCTCCTCAGAAGATGGGCACTTGTCTCAGCTCCCTGGTCCAGCCAGCCAGGCCCCCAGGGACATATCAGCTGCCTGGACGTACCTGCCCCACATGTAGGGCCCGTAGAGCCGCTCGGCCGCACTCAGCCACTGCTCCACGGCGCCGGACAGCTTGCTGGTGGCTGTGGGCAGGAGGCACGGCTCGGCCCACACTCGGCTCCTGTGGCAGTGCAGGGAGGACAGACTGAAGCCAGCCTACCAGGTCCTCTGTGCCCACCTGGCCCCCAGGCGGGCAGCCATGCAGATTCTGCCCAGGAAAGATGCAGAGCTGGGCTTGGTGGGGCTACTTGGTCTGTGACATATCGGGGCTGAAGGGTGCACGAGTGAACAAGGACATGTGGGACAGGTCAGGGGGCATAAGAGTAGGGCAGGAGATGGCCGACTGGTGAGGGTGGGTGGGTACCAGGCCAGGGCAGGGGATAACCGACTGGTGAGGGTGGGTGGGTACCAGGCCAGGGCAGGGGATAACCGACTGGTGAGGGTGGGTGGGTACCAGGCCAGGGCAGGGGATGACCGACTGGTGAGGGTGGGTGGGTACCAGACCAGGGCAGGGGATGACCAACTGGTGAGGGTGGGTGGGTACCAGACCAGGGCAGGGGATGACCGACTGGTGAGGGTGGGTGGGTACCAGGCCAGGGCAGGGGATGGCTGAGGCTGAGGGAGGCTGGGCACTGGGCCAGGGCAGGACAGGGAAGGACGACCTGGGGATGGCCAGTTGTACCAATACATAGTGCTTGCCCACAAGCACCCACACCCAATGTGAGGGGCCCCACCTAGGCCCGATGTCCGCTGGCTTGAGGTCTCCAGCCACAAGGGCCACGAGGTAGGCGGGCACTGGGTGTTCCATGTGGAAGTGGTAGACTCCTTCCTCCTGCACGTATGTGCTCTGGGTGGCACTCATCAGCACCTGCACGCCCACGGGGGCCTGCAAAGAGGCCAGATTGGGGATCTGGGGCCCTCCCCGACCAGGTACTCCCGGCACTTGCACACCCGTGGGGGCGTGCCAGGAGGCTGGACTGAGGTCTGGGGCCCTCCTGGACCAGGTACTCCTGGCACCTGCACACCCCCATGCACCCTCTCATAACCTCTCAAATAGCCGCACACATGCTGGGGACCCAAGTCCCATCACGAGCCAGGCAGCTCTGCTTGCAGCCCCTTGCCAAGACCCCTGGAGTCTGGCACAGTGGAAGATGACCTGGCGGTAGCTGGGACTACAACCCGGGTGGGCGGGAGGTGGTGTGGGGGACAGGTAGAGCCTGACCTTGACGACCGCTGAGTAGGTACACTTCACGGCAGGCGTGTCAAAACAAGGGAAGAAGGAACGGTTGCACACGGAGTGGCCCTGCGTGAAGACGAAGGGCTTGGCATTGCCATAAGTCAGCTCCGGGTCCAGCCACCAGATCTGTGGGAGGGGTGGACGGTGAGCAGACGGCCGCCTGGCTGGCTCCACGCCGCGGGCCCAGGTAGCAGCTGCAGGGGACAACAGGGGACGGCGGCCCCGCTGGGCTCATCTAGAGCCACTACACCTGGGATGCCTTCACTGCTCCCCAGGGCAGGAGGGGCAGCGAAGGCTGTGCCCTTGACCTGCTCTGCTCCCCGGGGCAGGAGGGGCAGTGAAGGCTGTGCCCTTGACCTGCTCTGCTCCCCAGGGCAGGGGCTGCACACTGGGGTTGGAGTGAGGGTCAGTGGGAATCTCTGGACCCACGCCAGGGTGTCCAAAGGGAAAGGCCATGGGGGCATAGTGAGCTCCTGGAGGGAGGGAGGGAGAATGGGGCAGGTTGGCACACCTGGGGGCTCCCATATGGGCCTGGCCAGGAAAGGGAGACAGGCTGCAGCCCGGAGGACAGGCAGGAGGTACCCAGGACGGCAGTGGCCAGGGAGAGTTCTGGCCCCAGGCCTCCAGAGGCAGGGACAATGGTGATGCCTTGGGTGTGCCCTGGTCACCAGTGCTATCCTCAGGCCAGGTTGCCTGCTGTGCCCCCTTCCCTCTTACCCAGACCCTCAGCCCCCTTCCCTGCTTTTCCTTTCCAGGTGCTCAGGTGTCTGTAGTGGGAGCCCCATGGGGGTCGGGCAAGCTGGAGGCCCCACTGGTACTGCTCCTACCCCACCTCCAAGCCCCGGGGGCTCCCCATCCCCTGTGGCCAGGCACACAGGCCCTGCCACTCTCCTGGGTGCATGTGGAATCTGCAGTCCATAGCTATCTGGGTAGGGGACAGCAGACCTCAGCCCAGTAGGGCAGACACCCTCCCAGCCTCACCTCCTTCCCCACCCCCTCAGCTCACACTAAGGGGTGAGTCCCTGTTCCTTCTCCCTCCCCTCCTCCTGGGCTCACACCAGGGGGTGGGCCCCTGTCCCCACCCCGCCTCCCGTCCAGGGAAGCACGGCTCCCTCCCTCACTGCTGA
Organism: Ochotona curzoniae; assembly: GCF_017591425.1. NCBI lineage: Eukaryota > Metazoa > Chordata > Mammalia > Lagomorpha > Ochotonidae > Ochotona > Ochotona curzoniae. The sequence continues at coordinate 5,897,012 of NW_024465405.1, read as the reverse complement.
GCTGTGAGGGTACCTGCACCTGACAGAGTCCCAGGACACTGCAAGCAGGCCACTGGTCGTCCCGCCAACAAGGGACTGGAGAAAGTGTGGCAGGCCCACCCAGGGCTCATCCACTGGTGGCACCCAGGCTGAGGCCGTTATACCACCCGTCCACTTGTGTGTGGGACAGGGAGCCAGGGCTCGGTGCACACGCTTCCTATCAGCTGTTTGCTCTCCTAGCCACCTGGGCTCCTGGCACAGCCCCTGGGTTGCGGTGACAAAGGTCCGGGCTGCTCCATCCTGCAAGTTCCACTCTTGGCCCAGGCGGCTGAGGAGTGCTACAACCACAGGCCCTGACCCAGAGATCCCAGACCTGGCAGAGCCCAGCATGTCTGTGTGGGCAGCCTGGGGCCCACCCACCTGCCTCAGTACCTGCTGGCTGGGGTCGGGGGGCCGTCTGCACCAAGCACTGGGCCTGTCCTTGGCTCCCACAGGGACAGCTGTCACTCGGTGCAGAGGGCGGCCCTGCGTGCTCAACTGTCTGGGCCCTTCTACACCTGACACTCCGAGCCCACCCTGGGCCAGGCTGCAGGGGTGGCAGCTGAGCAGGTGCCCGGCAGAAGCAGCTCTCTTCTGGGCAGCAACAGAACGTGGGCTGGGGGCCTTTCTTTGTGAGGCTTGTCCTGTCTCCGCCGCCTACTAGGCCTGGCCCTCGGACCGGCTCTACCCTGGGCTCCTAAGGTCAACAGCTGGGACTCCCTTCCGGGCAGGCTACCCCTCCTCGCCCAGGCGCAGGTGCCGCGGCCCCCACCCAGCCGGACTCACAGCGGGAGCGTCGGTCGAGGTGTAACGCAGGATGACCTGGAAGGGCTGGTGCGCCTGCAGCTCGGGGGGCAGCGTGACGGTGAGCGAGGAGCCGTAGTCGGTGAACGGGTCCACTCTGAAGGCCAGCGGGCAGCAGGCAGGCTCGGCGCCGGGGCACTCGGGGAAGGTCGGCCGTGGGGGCTCCGGCCCGGGGGCGGGGAAGGCGAAGGCGCAGGGCGTCTCGGAGGCGGCGGCGGGGGCGCGGCGGAACGCGGCCGAGTGCAGGCGCAGGGCCGGGTGCGTGTCGAGCACGAGCGCGGGGGGCGCCGGCTGCAGCGCGCACAGCTCCAGCACCAGGCACCCGGCCAGCTCGCGCGCCTCGGGCCGCAGCTCCAGGCCCAGCTGCAGGTGGCGGAGGCGGAAGAGCTGCGCGCTGGAGGCCGAGGCCACGTCCAGGGCGGGCGGCGGCTCGGGCGGCGGGCGGGCGGGCGCGGCCTCGGCGCCGGGCGCCTTGCGGCAGCAGCACTGCGCCGCCATGGCCCCGGCACTAGGTGAAATCCATGGGCGGCGGCCGCTCCGGGCCGCGGGGACGGGCGAGGGGCGCCGGGCGGCGGCGGCGGGGCGCGGACACAACAGGAAGTCGCGCCGGGAGCCGCCCCGCTCGGCGCGGTCACCGCCGGGGGCGCTGTGCGCGGGGCCTGGCCACCGTGCGCCCGGGCGCGCAGGGCCGCGGCGGTCCCGGGGCGCGCAGAGCCGGGCGGAGCGGCGAGCGGGGCGCAGGGGGCGGCGGTGGCCGAGCGTCTCCGCGGCCCCGCGCGCCGCGCTCCCTACCCGGCCGGCGGCGCCAGGGAGGATCCGGGAGGCTGGGCCGCGGCTGCCCGCGCCACGTTGCGGGTCAGGCTCCGGGCAGCAGCCGCCGGGTCCTGGCACCACTTGGGGCACCCGGGTGCGGCCTGTGTGTCCGGCTCGGGAACTCACCGGCTTCCGTCCTCCGTGGGCCGCGGGCCTGGCCAGCTGGCCCAGGCTCCTCGCGGCTGCGCCGTGAAACACGGAAGGCACTTCCACGTGTGGCCGTTTAAATCCGCATTGCGTGCAGTGGGAAGTGTAGCTCGCAGCTGCGCTGGCTGTGTTGGAAGCCCCCACCCCAACGCCTCCGGTGCACGCGAGGGCCGTAGCTGCTTTCATTGACCGGGGAGCTGCCCCTCAGTCAGCCCAGTCAGACACAGCTGGGCGCCTTGGAAGCTGAATCCTGCTATTCGGGAGTGGGCAGAGGACTGTGGGCGGTGGGTGCAGCCACATCCCCTGGACTGTTGCCCCATCTGTCACCGCCTCGGCCCCTGTGCCCTCACCGCCTCGGCCCCTGTGCCCTCCGCAGCTCGGTTCCATGTGCCCTCACCGACTTGACCCCCTGTGCCCTCAACACCTCGGCCCCCTCTGCCCTCTTCTGAGGAACTCATGTTCCCTTTGCCCCTCCCCCAATCTCTGAGAACCCTGGGTCACCCGAGGTGGGATTCAGTCCTGTATGCTAGGCGTAAGAGGGGCAAGTACAAGCGCGCGGCTGTGTGTCCTGCTCGGGGCTGCCTGTAGAGCTGGACGACTCTACAGCAGGGGCCTCAAGGGTGGGTCCTGCCTGCTGCCGACCCACAGCCTCTGTAGTCCCGGGAGGAGCAGGGTTGGGGTCCTTCCCCTCCCCAGGATGGGCAGGGATGGGGCTGTGCCCGTGTCGGGGCCTTCACTCCAGGAGCCGGCCTCAAGTCAGCACACAGGCCGGGAAGCCCCGTGCACACTGTGAGCTGGGTTAGGGTGCAGTGTGGTCCTTGCCTGGCCGCCGGCCTGGGTACCCCTGGCAGTAGGAAGCACAGTCACACCCCAGACCCTCACCCCCGCAGCTGAAGCCCACCGCAACTCGGTGCTTGGGCCTCTGGCCATCAGAGGCGGCGGAGCGGTGTGGGCACCCTGCCTTCCAACCACATGGACCGAGCAGCCCTTGCCGTGGGCCTTGGTCCCACCCAGGAAGAAAGGCACTGGTGTGGGAGGCAAGAGGTCCAAGGCACCGGAGTCGCAGCTGGTGTGCGGCCCTATCTATCTGCTGGGACCTGCAGGGGTCCTGCCGCTGGCCAGGCCCAGCAGGAATGGGCCTCGGTGTGTGGCCCCACCCCTTGCTCTGGGCAGACTGCTAAGCCCACCTCTCCAAGCCATGCAAGCTCCCCTGGGGGTCAGGGGCTGCAAGGAGCCCCTCAGTAGGGGAGGCCAGAGGCAGGCAGGCCTTCGCAAAGCTGAAGTGGAACTGTCCTGCTGTGCCAGGACTGGGCCATGGTGTCACCCCTGGTGCAGGCACTGGGGCTGTGGTGTCACCCAACGTGGTACAGGATTGGGGCTGTGCTCTGCCCCATGCAGCGCGGGGGCTGTGGTGTCACTCATGCCAAGTGGTGTGTGTTCTGGCCCAAGGACCTGGGTCCAGTGCGAGGAGTTGGAGAGGGGCAGACCCTGTTTCTTGCAAACAGCTTCTCATGCCTGCCCCTTGGGCCCTGCTGGATCAAGGTCTCCAGACTCTGGGGAGGCTATGCGTTCCACCCAACAACCCGGGCTGTTCCGCTGGGTGGACCCAGCCCGACCCTCAGGGTCAGTGGGTCTGCGCTGCAGCCCCTCAAGGCCGAGCAGTGCATGTAAGCCAATACCACCCGGGTGCTCCACTCATTGTGCCACACGCCTGTATTAACCACGGGCTCTGCGGCTCCGATTCACAATTACCCACGTCCCTCCCCTCTTCCCGGCGCTCTGATCTGGTGCTCCTGTGGAGGCTCTTCCCGGAGGCTCTGGGTCACAGGATGTCCAGGCAGGACGACTGCCAGGTGGGACACCCACCCAGGCTTGGCAGTAGCTGTGCAGGGGTGGCCATATAAGGGCCGCAGCACAATGTAAGGTGGGAGGGAGTGGGGGGCCTAGGGCACAGCCTCCCGGGGGGGGCCTGGCCCGGTGGGACACCCCATGCAGGCAGTGGCACCCGGGGTGTCCAGGATCCGGAGTGAGGGGTGTCCTGTGACTTCCCAGGCCCTCAACTTCAGCTTCCGACTCCCCGTCCTTTCTCCTGGCCTCGACTTCTTCCAGTGGCTCAGATTTTCTTGCCCAAAGTCCGTCCCAGACGGGCGGTGGCGGCCTCGAGCGGGCAGAGGGCGATGGGGCTAACGGCATTGACGGTTCATGGGGCCGGTGGGGTGACGGCTGCGGTGGGCCCCCCGCCGTCCGGGGGCCGGGCCTGGAGCAGCTGCTCGTACTGCTGGAGCTGAGACCAGAAGCCCGGGTTGGGCTCGGCCACCGGGCGGGCGCTCTTGACCATCTGCACGGACGTGAGAGCACAAATGAGGAGGCCATGGCGCTGGAGCAGTGTCCGCCGCTCCCGGGAAGCCCCGCCCACAGCGCGGCCTGGACACGCCCCGATCTGGCCGGCCCCGCCCACAGCGCGGCCTGGACACGCCCCGATCTGGCCGGCTCCGCCCACAGCGCGGCCCGGACACGCCCCGATCTGGCCGGCCCCGCCCCGCAGGCCCCGCCCGAGCCCCGCCCACCCGGAAGGCCTCCTCCAGGCTGAGGCCGCGGTGCCGCATGAGGTAGGCCGTGCAGACGGCGGCCGAGCGGCTGCGGCCGTTCTTGCAGTAGACCAGGCAGGCTCCGCCGGCGCGCACCGCGGCCTCCATGGCGGCGCAGGTGGGCTCCAGGTGCGCCAGCAGGTCCTCGGCGGGGTCGTCCAGCACGGGCACGCGCAGCTCGGCCACCCCGGGCGCGCGCGGCCCGGGCTGCTGGCGGGAGACGTTGACGCAGAGCCGGACGCCCAGGTCCCGCAGCAGCTCCGAGGCGCCCGCCGCGCGCGCGCTGCCCAGGAACAGCGCGGGGGCCACGCGCACGAGCGGCGGCGCGGGCCGGGCGGCGTCTGCGGGGCGCATGGCCGGCTTGGCCGCGGTCGTGGTCTCGGTGCACGGGCGGGGACCTAGGGGACCGGGGCTGTGCGCCCTGATGGACAGCGGCACCTGCCCCGAGAGGCTCTGCTGGGCCACAGCCCCGTGCCTGGCCTCTGTGCACGGGCGGGGACCTAGGGGACCGGGACTGCGCGCCCTGCTGGCCCCGAGGTCACCGTCCTGATGGACAGCGGCACCTGCCCCGAGAGGCTCTGCTGGGCCACAGCCCCGTGCCTGGCCTCTGTGTGTACGGGCGGGGACCTAGGAGACCGGGGCTGTGCGCCCTGCTGGCCCCGAGGTCACCGTCCTGATGGACAGCGGCACCTGCCCCGAGAGGCTCTGCTGGGCCACAGCCCCGTGCCTGGCCTCTGTGCACGGGCGGGGACCTAGGGGACCGGGGCTGCGAGCCCTGCTGGCCCCGAGGTCACCTGCCCCGAGAGGCTCTGCTGCGCCGCGGCCTCGGGCCTTCTGCGTGTGCTTTCCTGCTCTTGGTACACACCATTCCATTCACATCAAGCCGCTCCTCTCAGCCTTGGCTGTCACATGCCAGGATTTCGTGGGATTTTTTCCTAGTTTCCACGGACTCGGGGGGGACCTACGGAGCTGTCCCTGCAAGTCTCCCACCCACCCTGGAGATGGACTCCGGCGTCCCCTGGTCCCCTACGCGATGGGCTGTGGCTGAGGGCAGCTGGAGGCTGCCCGCGTCCATCCTGCAGCAGATTTCGGCGCTGAGAAGGACTGGGGCAGCTGCTTCAGGCCTTGCGAGCCCACTGCCCACCTGCTGCTCATGTGGTTGTGGTCTGGCCTATAACTTAAAAAGCATTTTAAGCACAGGCGTAAACAAATGGTAAAGTTCATTCAGAAGGGGAGGAGCAGAAGCTAGCCATGAGACACCAAGTAAAAGGGAGAGAGACTGACTCCTGAGTCCAAACGGAGAAATCGGTACCTTGACAGCGTCTGCCCCAGGAGACAAGCAGGGCCTCTTGGCACAGGCTCCTATAGGGGAGTGACAAGCGCAGGGCAGCCCCCCGGCCCTTCACTTCCCAGCCAAGGATGGGCACATACGGGTGGGTGAAATACGTTACACAGGCGGGCACGGCCGGCCTCGGGCCGCCACTAACTGCCTAGAGCATCCAGGTGCTCCTCCCAGGGGACACCTCCACTCCGGGCCCCCTAGAGCCCACGCTGAGGGGCTCCTCCTGCCTTCTGCCCCTAGGAGAGCAGGCCCTCACCCTCCCTCACCCGCCCACCCGTGTGTATTTCTCATGCTCCAGTAAACCTCATCAGCTTGGGGAGGCCAGAGGATGAGCAGATGTAGCAGTCTTCAGGGGTGCTGGCGGATCTGCAGGGCTGCAGCTGAGTCCCGGCCGTGGAATGCAGGGCTCATCTTTAGTTCCCACTCTGGGTCACCCGTCTTCACCCTGAGACCTCTCCCTGTCCTCTCCGGTGCTGGGGTGCTTCAGCCCTGGGGCTCCGTCTCCTACAAGGACACCGTCCCTGGGTTCAGGGGGCTCCGGGCTGCCTGTTCCAGGCCCCGTGCATTCTAACTCGGTCAGGGAAAGCCACGGCACTGGCTGGGTCTCTGCCTGCCGACTGCAGATGGGTCACGGGATGCGCGCGGGTTCCCCGGGCCCCCGCTGGCCAGGCCGCCGTGGTCACCGCCCCGTGAGGTCATAAAGGGGGTGGGGCCTGCCCGAGAGCGCAGCGTCCTGTGGGCGGAGCCTGTTTCCAGGGCAACCCCGAGCCCTGGTGGACTCGGAGGTGTCCAGTGTGCTCAGGCCTAGGTGCGGTCCGCTGGCTGCCAGCACTCCTCGCCTTCCTCGAGCAGAGGGGCTGGGAGTGCCGGCGGTTGGGGTGGCCACCTCCATGTGGACGCGCCTTTGGGGCTGTCAACGAGCGCAGGCCTGACCCCGCCACGTGGCCCCAACGACGCTGCTGGGCCGAGGCCGGATGGGTGGGCAGTCGGGGTCCCCAGGAGTTGAGCCGGCAGGGGTCCTGAGCGGCACATGTGTTGCTTCCAGGTTCGAAGGCGCGGGACATGGAAGGGGGTCGTTTCTCCTATACTTTAGACTGTGAAGCCTCGGAGGCCAGTGGCCCCCAGCCCTTGCTGCAGGCGAGAGCCAGTGTGGCCGGTGCTGCCCGGAACCCGCAGTCTCCGGAAAACTCAGCCTCCCTCATCAAAAGGTGCGAGGCGCTCGGCCGCTGAGGGTGCAGCGCCGGGTGGAGCACTCTGGGTGGCTGGGAGTGCAGGGCCGGGCCAGGTCACTCTGGGCAGCTGGGGGTGCAGGGCCAGGTCACTCTGGGCAGCTGGGGGTGCAGGGCCAGGTCACTCTGGGCAGCCGGGGGTGCAGCGCTAGGGCAGGCACTAAGCATCCCCGAGGGCGTGTGTAGCTTGTGGAGAGGCAAGCAGGCCTGGCAGTTGAGTCGGCAGCTGGAGGGAATGACAAGAAGGGGGCAGTCCCTGCCCTGCCGCATGGCTAGGAGATGTAGGGAGTGTCCCACGTGGGCATACTGGCCAGTGGTAGAGACTTGGCTAAGGCCAGATGGAGTCAAGGCAGGGGGGCCTTGTACCAGAGGGGACCCTCACCCCATCGTCTTTGAGGGCTAGCCAGGGCTGGCCGGGCTGAGCTGCCCTGTCTCTGGTGCCTGATTTGCAGCCAAAGAAGACCAGTCCTGCTGGGTTCAGGGCCATGTGGCAGCCAGCCCTCTCCCAGAGGCACTACCTACTGCACAGCTGACTGGATGGTGAGCAGGCCTCCAAGTCACTTCCTTTTATGTCTCAGGACATTTAAAAACATCCCACGACTTCCTCAGCGGCCGGCCGGCTTCCACCTTTGTACATCTTTGTTGAGCAAGACATAGTTGCCTTGTGTCACATTCCAGGTCCGTGGGCCAGAGTCCCTGGCTCGGGAGACCAGGGTATGACCAAGGCTGAGAGGGGGTCCTGGGCCAGCCCCCTCCCCGGCCTGTGGGTGCCGTCTCTTCTCCCATGCTGCCTAGCCTTGAGGACACGCACTTGTTTGGCCTCTGTGGCCTGCAGTTGTTGGCGGGACACAGGGTCAGCTGTCCAGTCTAGGGATACTGGATGCAGAGCCCTTGGGAGTGGGCGATCGTGTGTCTGTGTGCGAGCAGGAGAGATTGGGCCGGGGTGGGATTTGCTCTTAAGTCACAGCTTAGCAAGAATGGGGGGAGGGGACCTGGAGCCTCCCCGTGGCTGTGCCCCATCAGTGCTGCCTGCACCCACGCATCTGTTTGCAGCCTGCAGTGGACGCGGCCTTTCCTGGAACTGTGTGTGTGTGAACTGTGTTGAATTCAGCTCCCTGCCTGGCTTGCGGTTGGTGCCATTGGCTAAGGGGACACGCTGGCCCGGCCAGTTGCTGCAGGAGGCTCCAGCAGCCCCAGGCCAGCCTGGTCCCTGTCTCAGGCTCTCAGCCATTCGCTCCCTCTGACTGGTTGGCACCTTTCCTTGGCTGTCCTCACTCCTGGCCCTCTCTGTTCTTGTCTCCCCAGGGAAGCTCCTATGGACCCCGAAGAGGAGGCAGAGGACAGCTTGGAGCAGCAGCAGCTGGAAGAGGTGTCTGTCCAGCTGGTCCAGGGCGAGCAACAGTGGCCGGATGGCTGTTTCTACCGGGGACAGTTTGGACTGAACATGAAGCTGGGATATGGCGAGTTCTCCTGGCCCACAGGGGAGGTAACAGCCCTACCGCTTCCCTGGGAAGAACAGTCCCAGGCCTGTCTCCTCCCGGGAGGTCAGAGCACTGGGTCCACTGAGCAGGAGGAGTGATGCTGGGTGGATGGCCCCATGGCTTAGACAGGGAGCCCAGTCCCAGGCCTGTTCCCTCCTGGGGAGGATTGCTGGGCCCACTGAGCAGGAGGGGGGATGCCAGGTGGACTGTGTCTTTGCAGACAGCCACCAGGGCTGCCCCAGGTCCACAGCCCCGGGGAGGTGTGGGAGCTGGGCCTGCCTGGGGTCCACAGCCCCGGGGAGGTGTGGGAGCTGGGCCTGCCTGGGGTCCACAGCCCCGGGGAGGTGTGGGAGCTGGGCCTGCCTGGGGTCCACAGCCCCAGGGGAGGTGTGGGAGCTGGGCCTTGGCTCTTGCACTGAGTGGTCACTGTGACATGTGCATTTATGCGGCTGGAGCTGCTCTGAGTTGAAGCTGAAATAGGGGGCAAAGAATGTGTTACAGCATCCTTGCACCTGCTGGTGGGCTGTGCCCAGAACCTGGTCTCTGATTCTCTCCCCGGCGGCGGGTGTCAGAGAGAGGCTGTGTGTGGCATCTCCCCTTTGGGATACTGAGCTTAGAAGAGGTCCCGTGAACTGTCCCTCACCTCATTGTGTTCTGGTGTGACCCTCAGTGCTTCCTGGTGTACCTGAGCAGGTGCACGCGTGTGCAGGAGGTGTATATGTGCACGAATGCTCATACATGTGTGTGCAGTTATGTTTGCCTATGTGCACATGCATGCGTGCACAAAATCAAGCTGTGTGCATATGTGTGCACGTGCGTATGTGCACATGTGTGGTTGTGTGTGTGTGCTTGCTTGGAGGTGGTGAGCACAGGGGCTGCTGGAGTTGCCTGGTTCCAAGACCTGCCCACCCTCGTCCTGGTGCTCCAGACTGGTATACCTGGCTCAGTCCCTGCTCCCTGCCTCCATTTCTCCAGAGGAAGGGGCTGGAGTGGACCCTTCTAGTCCTGCATGTCGGCTGGCCAGCTTTGGGCGGCTGTGGCCAGCCACGTCCTTGTAGGGTGCTGTGCTCAGTGGGTCAGCAGGCGCCCTGTAAGTGCATTAACACTGAGTAGAGGCGAGACTGGGCTCAGAGGAGTGGGGAAGTGGGAATGAGGGGTGGGGGTCCTCAGAGGCCACGAGGAGCAGCTTTGGGCATGGCACCCTGTCCTTGTCCCTGAGCCCTGTGGTGGGCCTGGAATGTGCCAGAGCTCAGAGGTGCACCCAGGTCGAGTGTGAGCCCAGAGCGTCCCTACAGCAAAGCTGTGCTATCTGGTCTATTTCCTGTGACCAGAGACCCTGGCAGGCTGGGCTCAGCTGAGCTGCTGTGGGGGTCTGCATGGTGGGGTGCCCCGAGCAGACACTCAGCCATGAGCATGGGATGGCTACAGCACAAGAGAGGGCCTCCCTCAGGAGCCAGGGCCTGTGCACGGAGTGCAGCACCGCCAGTCCTGCCTGGCCTCACGGCCTTACACCCACACTGAGGGACCCACCAGGCCTGTCTGGCATGGAGGGAGTGTGTGGAGGGAGGCCCGATGATGTCCAGGGCAGAAGCCCTGTCCAAGCTTCAGCGCCATGTGCTTCATGACTCACAGCCGGATCCAGTGCTGGCCTCCCTGCCGGACCCCTCTCTCGGAGCACAGATGGTGCCCAGGGGGTCTTCCGAGGAAGTGAGCCATGTGCCATGGCTTGAGTCTCCTGGGGTGACCGACTCTGGCTTTGGGGGCAGGGCAGGCTCTCACTCGCCACCTGCTGGGTCTGGGGGCCTCTCGGGGTGACCGACCGGCTTTGGGGGCAGGGCAGGCTCTGACCCCCCACCTGCTGGGTCTGGGGGCCTCTCGGGGTGACCAACCAGCTTTGGGGGCAGGGCAGGCTCTGACCCCCCACCTGCTGGGTCTAGGGTGGCTCAACAGTGGTTTCTCCAACATGCCCTACTGACAGTCCTACCGCGGGCAGTTTTACCGGGACCACTTCCATGGCTTGGGTACCTACGTATGGCCGGACGGCTCCAGTTTCACAGGCACTTTCTACCTCAGCTGCCGGGAAGGCTATGGCACCATGTGCATGAAGACAAAGACCTTCCAGGTGAGAGCCAGGGCCCTGACACCCGGGGAGGGTGGGCTTTTGGGTGTTCCAATGTGGGAGTGGGGTTCCGGACACCAGGGTGAGGGGTGGGCTCTCTGGGTGTTCCAGTGTGGTGAGATCTCTGGATACCCGGATGAGGGAGGGGGTCTCTGGGTGTTAAGGTGAGGGGTGATGCCCTGGTTGTTTGGGTGAGGGGTGGGGTCACTGTTCACTCAGGTGAGGGTGGGATGGGTGTGTGCTTAGGCCAAGACATGGTGGACTGTGGGTGAGTTTACTTCTTTAAGTGGAAGTAGCTTTGTTGTTTAGTGGTTGTAGTGGTTCCCCTAGCGTGCGTAGGGGAGCCGGGTCTGTTTATCCTTCCAGTCCTCAGAGCAGAGCTGAGCCCCGTGGGTGTGTCAGACTTTCCCTCCATGACCCGGGTCACTCCACACTCATGGCTTTGATCTTGCTTCCTCCTGAACACAAGTGGCCCTTCCAGCCCGGGCACGCGTCCCACGCCCCGTTCTCCCTCTTAGCCTGCTGGGTGAGGGGTTGTGCACCGGCTGCGATCCATCGAGCACCAGCAGGCCCCGCACCCCAGCTCTGAGCCCTGACTGTGTGGCCAGCCGTGCTTGGCGCGGGCCTGCGTGCCAGGACTTGCCTGCTCTCTCAGCCAGCAGGCACGGGTCACCTGAAGGACAGTCTGGAAGCTCTCTGTGGTTGCTGCCACGGTGCATACGTGTCCATGGCTGGCTTCACGTGGGCTTGCACAGGAGCGGCCCGGCTTCCCAGGCTGCAGAGGGGCCGGGGACGGTCCCCATGTCTTCCTCACCACCCGTCACTTGAAGCTGCGCTGGTGGTCAGGTATGGTGCGTCCCTCAGTGGCCGTGAAGCCGAGAGTTGATTGTTACCCACACCTCTCCTGGCTGGCAGGAGGTACCTGGCAGCGCCGACCCATGTGGAGGCTTGGGCCTGCGTGGGCCTGAGGCAGCCGGGGCCAGGCTGAGGGGCATGGGGGTGAGGCCCAAGGGTCCAGGCTGAGGGGGATGGGGGTGAGGCCCATGGGGTCCAAGCTGAGGTATGGGGGTGAGGCCCAAGGGTCCAGGCTGAGGGGGATATGGGGGTGTGGCCTGTGGGGTCCAGGCTGAGGGGATGGGGGTGTGGCCCATGGGGTCCAAGCTGAGGGGGATGGGGGTGAGGCCCGTGGGGTCCAGGCTGAGGGGGATGGGGGTGTGGCCCACGGGATCCAGGCTGAGGGGGAAGGGGGTATGTGGGGTCCAGGCTGAGGGGGTGGGGGTATGTGGGATCCAGGCTGAGGGGGAAGGGGGTATGTGGGGTCCAGGCTGAGGGGGATGGGGGATGGCCCACAGGGTCCAGGCTGAGGGGGTGGGGGTATGTGGGGTCCAGGCTGAGGGGGATGGGGTGTGGCCCACGTGGTCCAGGCTGAGGGGGATGGGAGTATGTGGGGTCCAGGCTGAGGGGATGGGGAGTGGCCCACAGGGTCCAGGCTGAGGGGGATGGGGATGTGGCCTGTGGGGTCCAGGCTGAGGGGGTGGGAGTATGTGGGGTCCAGGCTGAGGGGGATGGGAGTATGTGGGGTCCAGGCTGAGGGGATGGGAGTATGTGGGGTCCAGGCTAAGGGGATGGGAGTATGTGGGGTCCAGGCTGAGGGGGTGGGGGTATGTGGGGTCCAGGCTGAGGGGGATGGGGGTGTGGCCCACAGGGTCCAGGCTGAGGGGATGGGGTGTGGCCCGTGGGTTCCCGGCTGAGGGGGATAAGGGATGGCCCACAGGGTCCCGACTGAGGGGGTGGGGGCATGTGTGGTACAGGCTGAGGGGATGGGGTGTGGCCTGTGGTGTCCTGGCTGAGGGGGTGGGGGTATGTGGGGTCCAGGCTGAGGGGGATGGGGTGTGGCCCACAGGGTCCCGACTGAGGGGGTGGGGGCATGTGTGGTCCAGGCTGAGGGGGATGGGGTGTGGCCCACGGGGTCCAGGCTGAGGGAATGGGGTGTGGCCCGTGGGTTCCCGGCTGAGGGGGTGGGGGTATGTGGGGTCCAGGCTGAGGGGGATGGGGGTGTGGCCCACAGGGTCCAGGCTGAGGGGATGGGGTGTGGCCCGTGGGTTCCCGGCTGAGGGGGATAAGGGATGGCCCGTGGTGTCCCGGCTGAGGGTATGGGGGCATGTGTGGTCCAGGCTGAGGGGGTTGGGGTATGTGGGGTCCAGGCTGAGGGGGATGGGGTGTGGCCCATGGGGTCCAAGCTGAAGGGTATGGGGGTGAGGCCCAAGGGTCCAGGCTGAGGGGATGGGAGTATGTGTGGTCCAGGCTGAGGGGGTGTGGCCTGTGGGGTCCAGGCTGAGGGGATGGGGGTGTGGCCTGTGGTGTCCCGGCTGAGGGTATGGGGCCATGTGTGGTCCAGGCTGAGGGGATGGGGTGTGGCCTGTGTGGTCCAGGCTGAGGGGATGGGGTGTGGCCCACAGGGTCCAGGCTGAGTCCGGCGCTGATGACTCCCAGGAGGAAGCACCCTAAGGACAGTTGATGTTAGCATCTCCCACGTCCCTCCTTGCTGTCTGTGCACCTTCCGTGCTGAGTGTTTGCTCGTGTCTACTTCCTGTTTATGTTCTTGGCCATGGACACAGACACTGATCAGCTGGGTGATTTGTGGGTTCTCACAGTGGGCTTTCCGGTTTGCTTCTGAAGAGCGTCATTTGAAAAGCACGTTTTTGAAAAGATGTATTTATTTTTATTTGAAAGGCATGTATATATATATACATAAGAGAGAGAGAGTTCTTCCATCTGCTGCTTCCCTTCCCAGAGCTGAGCTGGTCTGAAGCCAGGAGCCAGGAGCTTTGTCCATGTCTCCTTTGTCCAGGTGTGGATGCAGGGTCCAGCACTTGAGCCATCCTCTGCTGCATCCCCAGGCCATTAGCAGGGAGTGACATTAAAAGTGGAACAGCCAGGACTTGAACCAGCATCCACATGGGATGCAGGCACCACATGCAGAGGCTTAGGCTCCTGAAAAAGCTCCTCACAATACTGAGGCTTCATTCGCCACCACTTGGTTCTAGCTCTTGGTATGTGTCTGTGTGAATGAAGCTGGTTGAACCACATCTTTTTTTTTTCTGTTGCAAACAGAAAAGTTTATTTGCGAAGGGACCAGGTGATAAACCGCATCTTCATCCACATTTTGCTCTATGTCAGTGTTCCACCGGCACTTGTGGGTCTGTGATCCATTTTGTATTAATTCTGCTTCACGTGCAGCAGGAGCCAGGCTTGCCCCTACTCTGCCACCCTGTCATGCTGCCTGTCACTTCTCACTGTCCAGAGTCACAGCTGGAGACAGCAGCCTGGTTGTCTTCCTGTGGCTTGGAGAGAGCTGACCGGGATCCTCAGCTCTGCTGCGACGACCCTCGGACCCATCGGTGAGCCTCGCTACAGCTCTTCACAAGTGGAGGGTGCCAAGCACTTTTATCATTTTATTATTTTTTATGATTCCTCCATTTATTAGCTATAAGTATTTTACTTGAAATAAATTCCTTCATCAAGAGTTTGGTTATAGGGCCCAGCATGGTAGCCTAATGGCTAACGTCCTCACCTTGCACACACTGGGATCCTATATCAGTACTGGTTCTAATCCCGGCAGCCCCGCTTCCCATCCAGCTCCCTGCCTGTGGCCTGGGAAAGCAGCAGAGGATGGCCCAGAGCCTTGGGACCCTGCACTCATGTGGGAGAGCCGGAAGAAGCTCCTGGCTCCTGGCTTCAGATCGGCTCAGCTCTGGATGTTTCAGTCACTTGGGGAGTGAATCAACAGATGGAAGATCTTTCTGTCTCTCCTCCTCTCTGTATATCTGACTTTCCAATAAAAATAAATCTAAAAAGAGTTTGGTTACCCTGAGGCACATTACAGTAACAGCAAGAGTAAAAGATGTGCTGGGCTGTCCCAGTCCTTGGTCGCTTCTTAAACAGCAGGGCTACTTCCTGCCATCATTCAGCGGCGACGAAGAAGGGTTGCATCTAATGTGTATGTATATGTGCGTAGTGTATGTGTATAGACTTATGTGAAAATCGGAGTTAGCGAGACGATGGATGTTCTTGCATCTGCAGCTCAGTGCCCAAAGTGGCTCTGACAAAGGTCTCCCATGTGGCTGCAGTGGCTCAGGCACCTGGGCCGTCTTACATGTTAGCAGAGGCTGGATCAGAAGTGGAGTAGCTGTACTTATATGGGATGCTGGCATCACGGGTGGGGGCTTAATGCACTACGCCAATGCCAACCCCATGTTTGTTTTATTTTTAAAATTTTAACTTCTTTTTAAGTTATTATCATCATTCTATGATGCAGTTCCATAGACCCTGGAATTTCCTCTGCTCTCTCCTCAAGTCCCCTCCCCCCACCGAATCCCCCTATATCATTACTATAGCTCTTTATAGACAGTCACATGTTCATCATCGTGGGCGTGGACAATGGCAGAATGCAGCATCCTATTGTCAAGATACAGCTAATAGTTTCAGTAGTCGTGCATCTTTGATCTGAAAGTAGAGATGCACACTGCACTGCATCCTCACATCAGGACCTGATAGTCTCCATTACACAGTCACCATGCATCCCTCTTAAATGAAAAGCCACAATACAAAATCAACAACAGGAAGAAAAACAGACACGTGCTCACCAGTGGGAGCTGTGGCCCAGTAGGGGTCTCCCAGGTTCCCCTCTCAGCCCACTCCCAGACCCAGATCTCACAGGCTCCAGCAGGTGTTAGGTCCTTGCCCAGCATAGCCTGCCCCTCCATCTTGGTCTTTGTTTGAGCTGGTGGATGTTGCGGGCCGGCCCGCCCTACACCCTGTTTTAGGATGCACATGCAAGTGCTGCAGCCTGGACCTGCCCAGCCTGTTTTCAGCCCCAGTCCACGCGAGTGTTGGCAGGTTCCACATTCACTCCTAGTTCAGCCAGTCACCACCCCAACTCGAGCTAACCAGTGGGACTTGTATTTCCATAGGGTGGGGCCACTTATCCCCCACAGAATCTACCCCCGGGCCTGGTTCTCTTGTGTGCTGGTTAGTGTCATGGCCCTGCCTGATGTGACCTGTCCCCTGTTCCAACACTCGGGTACTGGGATCTAGCTCTGCTTGACAGGCCCTCAGCCATAGCTTCCATGTGGCATGGCATGTGGTGGTCAGTGACGCTCCGCACTAACAAGCCCATCTCAGGACTCCCATGTGGGCTGATGAATCAGTCTGACCCGTACAGATCTTCCAGTCTCTCCCCTCTATACCACAGGTCTCAGTCCCCTCACTTAGAGCCCCCTCCCTCCTGCTCTGCTGCAGATGGATACAATGGAACAGCAGGAGGCCTGGCTCAGTTGTGTCCCACCGAGCCTGGTTCTGTGGTTTGCAGACCATGACATGGGCACTCCTCACTAAGGCGTTGGTGGGCTGTTACTCCTAGGCCTATTCAGCAGGAAGATTTAGACGATCCTTTTGTTTCTGAGAACAGGCATCTTGATGTCACCCTAGGTGTGCAGGGTTCCTGCTTGGCAGCTGTGAGATTGTGTGTCATCTCAGGCTTAAACACCCGGCGTCTAGCCGTTAGTCTTCTCTGCTGCTGCCAACTGCTGCCCCTGCTTATGGCCGTCACGGTTCTGGGAAGGTCCTGGGATGGTCCCTCAGGGAGCCCTGCACCCGGAGGACCCCTGGCCACTCTGGCTCATGTGTGCCAGCAGTAGCCCTCCTGGCTCTGCCCTTCTCAGTGCCTGCACCTGCCCCACTGAGCACCTGGCAGCTGCACGTGTGCCTTACTGCCCCACAAGGGCGAGCCAGGGCTTGGCGCACCCAGGGCCAATCAGTGCCTGTGGAGTGCCCGCTGCCTGGTCAGGTCCTCTCCCTCGGTCCCACTGAAGCTTCTCCTGCAGGGGCTGTACAAAGCTGACGAACGGTTCGGTCCGGGCGTGGAGACCTACCCCGATGGCAGCCAGGATGTCGGGCTGTGGTTCCGTGAGCACCTCATCAAGCTGTGCACCGAGATCCCCGGTGGCTTCTCCCTGCTCCAGCATCCTGAGCTCGCCAGCTTCTTGGTGCACTGTCCAGACAGACTCAGCCTCTCGGATGAGGGCAGGGAGGAGTGGGGCGTGCAGCAGGCACAGGACCCCTTTCTCTACGAGTACAAGCGATTCCTCCTGGATGACGAGCTGACGTTGCCACTGGAGATGTATATCTACTCAACTGACAACTGCCACCTGCCCATGACAAGCTCCTTCCGCAAGGAGCTGGACACACAGATCTTTCTCAGCGATATCCCTCCATTTGTGGAGGATGGAGAGCCCTGGTTCATAGCCAATGAGACACCTTTGTTGATCAAAATCCAGAAGCAAGCCTACAAGTTCAGGTGACATTCTGTTTTCTCTCCTTTATGCTGAAGCCCCTCTCACAGGACAGGCATCCCTTGGCTGCTGCTCAGACCCTCGACCTCTCCAGGGCTGCTGGTCTGCTTACGGGACTGCTGCAGCCCTGGGTCCAAGGCGGAAGGCGCCCCCTCTGTGCTCGTGAGCAGGGGTGGGGCTCCTGCGTGTAAGAGGGCTGTGGGTCCTGGGGCCACTCCATCTGGGCAGGGAAATGGGGAGGGAGAGGTGGATGGGTGCTTGGGGAGCATGAAATTGGGATTGGCGCCAATTTGGCATGGAGTACCACGGGATGTGGCTTGTGCTCCTGACCCAGTGGAGTTGAGGGTGGGTCTCTTGCTGCCCGTGGTCAGGTCTGTGGTCAGGCCCACACACAGGTGGTGGAGAGCGGGGTTGCTCTGTCAGTCGGGGCGCTGCTGCACTGGTGTGGGCTGGGAGCCTCTGGCTGCTCCCAGGACGCCATGGCAGCATGGATCTTTTGCTCCCCAGACTCCACCAACAATTGTGGAAAATCAGCAGACACCTTTGGAAAACTTAAATTTATGAGTTAAAGTACTCAGGAACTTTTAAGTTTCTTAAACTTTGTCTTCAGATACCACTGGATTGTTTTATTTTGTAAATACTTAAAAATTTGATTTGAAAGGCAAAGCTATAGAGAAAGAGGAACAAAGAGACATACCTTCCGTCCTCTGGCTCACTGCCCTTCTGACTACCACCACCACGTTAGGACCAGGCAAAAGCCAGGAACCAGGAACTCTGTCCTGGTTTCCCACCTGAGTGTCAGAGTTTTAAGCCTTGTGTGCACTAACTTCTGCTGGATTGGAAGCAGCTGGGCATTTCAGTTTACTGGGCGCTCTAAACTGTTTTGGAGTGGGTACCTTCTGAGTGCAAGAGAATGTATTTCCATCTGCATAACCAATCATATAACTACAGGTCTGTGGCTCCGCCCACCCATCCAGTGACGACTCCACTCATTGATCCATCGACTCCACCCACCCACGTATCCACCCTTCTGTGTATCCATCCAACCATCCGTCCATGCACCCGCACACTCACACATCCACCCACCTCTCCGTTTAACCATCATTCTATCCATTCATCTACCCGCAAAAACATCTGTCCATCCATTCATCAATCCACACATCGATCCATCCACATATCTGTCCAGCTAAGCACCTGTGTGCCCCTCCATTCATCCACTCACCCGTCCACTTGGCCAAACTAGACCCACACACCCACCCATCCACTGACACATCTATGCATCCATCCATCCACTGACCTGCCATGACGCATGTGCGCAGGATTGAAGGGGGAGTGGCAGGTTGAAAAAGGACAAGAGACTCAGAGGCAGACTGTATTTAAAGCGGGGAGCCATAAGGCACTGTCCCAGAAAGCTGAAGAAAAGGACGTTTCTCAAGGAGAGCATCGTCAGCGTTAATGATGACGTGAGTTCAGGGCCGCTGGGAGACTCGCAGAACAGAGAGAGGATGTGCCTCGGTGTGCAGACTCTGAGCTTGCTGGCTCGTGAATGTCCAGCACTTTGTCAAGGCCACGGGCGGGTGGACATCACACAGGATGGTCTTGTGGGCTTGGCTTTGCTAATCACAGACTTTATCATGTGTCATCACCCTGGGAAACTTTCATTCCAAGATTCCCAAGTCTCATCTTTCTCGTTCCATCTCAAGCTGCATAAATCCTCATCTGATGGCACAGAACCTTCCATCCACCTACCCACCTGTCCCCCCATCTGTACATCACCCACCTGTCTATTTATTCATCCTCCCATCCATCCAGCCATCTCTCCATCCATCCACCTATTCATCTATCTGCATGAACATTCATCTTGCAAACATCAGCTGAGCTTTTAATTGTTGATGACTGTTGGCTATAGAAATTGCTGTTAGTCCCCGAGTTCTTGGTTGGAAGTAGGCGTTCTATGCACAGTTACCTCAGTGATTTTTGATGAATGGGAGAGGGGACGTGTGGACCTGTATGCTGTGGGAGCTTGGTGTCGCATCGTGGGCCTAGGTAGGTGCTGGCTTCCCAAGCTGGGACTCTGCTTCCCAGGGCGCACAGGGTGACCAGCAGTGACCGGGGTGACTTGGGGAGATGGGGTGAGCTGACATTCAGCTCATTCCTGCTTTCCCTTCAGCCACTCATGCCCCTGGATTGCCACAGCAGCTGGGCACTGGGGCTTAGGGTGCCCCAGGAGTGGCTGGTGGGGGAAGCAAGTGGGGCCCTCGGGAGTAAGGGGCTGAAGCGATGAGGGCAGGAGGAGCCAAAGGAGGCCATTCCCTCACGAAGCCTGCTGTCACCAGGAACAAGAAGGCACATACCAGCTGGAACATGGGTGCCATCCTGCAGGGGAACCGCAGTGGCTTTGCGCAGTGTGGGCCCAAGGAGCGGCTCTCCAGGGAGATGGTGCTGAAGGCTGAGGAGGGGGACCGTGACTGGATTGCTGGGATACTGAAGGACAACCTTGCCAGTGCTGATGTGGCCGATGCCAAGGGCTACACCGTGCTAGCTGCAGCTGCTGTAAGCACCTCAGCCCCGCCGACTCCTGCCTGTGGCATGCTGCGGTCAGGGAGGGCCACGCCTGCTTCCCCCATACTTGGCCTTGGGCCTTCCCTGCAGATCCACTGTCATCTGGACGTTGTCAACCTCCTTCTGGACTTTGGGGCCGACGTGAACAAGTGCACAGATGAGGGCGTCACGCCGCTCACCATGTGCTTTCTGCTCTACTACCCGGCCAAGTCCTTCAAGCCCAACATAGCAGAGAGGACCCTGCCCGAGCCCCAGGTGAGTCCCCAGAGAGGACCCTGCCCGAGCCCCAGGTGAGTCCCCAGAGAGGACCCTGCCCGAGCCCCAGGTGAGTCCCCAGAGAGCATCCTGCCTGAGCCCCAGGTGAGTCCCCAGAGAGCATCCTGCCTGAGCCCCAGGTGAGTCCCCAGAGAGGACCCTGCCCGAGCCCCAGGTGAGTCCCCAGAGAGCATCCTGCCCGAGTCCCAGGTGAGTCCCCTTGACTGTGAGTCCGCAGGCACAGCCTTGTGGAATGTGCCGAACGCTGGAGCCTGGGTGCTCTGGGAGGTGTCTGAAGCTCATCGACGAGGAAGTTGTGGACTTTGCATTCCTCGCGAGCCGTGTGCACAGAAGTCAACACTGGAGAGCGGAAGTGGAAGGGGCTGTGGGGAGACAGGGACAAAGGCACCTGGAGTGGGGTCTGAGGATACACTCTTCCAGTGAATTCCTGGTGACAGTCATGCCCTTGACCTCGGGACTGCACTTTGAGAATTCTCTCTCTCTCAAAAAAAAAAAGAGTCAGTTAGCTGAAATGTCACCGACCTGCATGAGTCGCGAGACATTTTTAAGAGAAGCAGGTGAGCGGGCTCACAGTGACTCCTGTTGGCATACCTGCTCCCCCTGGACGTCCTGGGGTCACCTCCTGGCTGTGGCTCCTGACGGAAGCTCCCTGCTAGTATGCACTGAGAGCAGAGGTGTGGCTAAATCGTTGGCACCTTGCCACTGCCATGCCGGCTGGCCCCTGGCGCTGTGGGCATGAAGAGAGCAAGCACGTGCTGGTGATTCTCTGCGTCAGCCTGCCTCCTGGCTGCTGCTCTGTGTCGGGGAAGCAGGTTCCATCCTGGAGCTGACATACGCAGGGTATGTGATGCAGCCAGTTAGAGAGGTGGCAGAGCAGGGCGTGTGGGGAGGGGACGTGTGGACGTGTGGACGTGTGGACGTGTGGACGTGTGGACGTGTGGACGTGTGGACGTGTGGGGAGGGGACGTGTGGACGTGTGGACGTGTGGACGTGTGGACGTGTGGACGTGTGGACGTGTGGGCATGTGGCACGTGACTGTGCAGCTGTCTTGCAGCACCTCTCCTCCTGGGGAGCCTCTGGCAGCCTGGTGCTTCGGGGGCTTTAGCGGTGAGTGTGGGTCCTTGCAGAAGCGGATATGGACGGCATGTCCGTGTCCCTGCCTGATTCTCACGTCTTTCTCTGGTCTCTGGAGGAGCCTCCCAAGCCCCAGAGTGTTCCCAACTTCACGCTGTCTTTGGTTGACGTGGACGCGGAGCCCACGGAAGAGGTGCCGCTGGTGCTGGAGCCCGAGCAGCCTGAGGACTGCCCGGGTGCAGACTGCGGGCTGTCCCCGGAGGCCGCACTGGCGAGCGGCGAGCAGAGGCAGGACCCCTTGATGAGACACAGCGCCAGCGACACCGACCGAGGGCTGGAGACGTCGCCCAACCTGGACAAGTACACGCTCTACAGCGACGGGAGCGACTTTGAGTCTGACCTGAGTGTGTGCAATTTTTGCATCGAGATCTCACAGGACATCCTGGAGAAGGGGGCGCAGGCCCAAAGCCTGCTGCCTGCGGCTCCCACCCCCGACAAGGGGACCGTGAGGAAGATGGCGCTGTCCGTGGTCGAGTGAGTCTCGGGCGGGTCCCTCCTTGGGGGGCTCCCTGCGCCTCCTCCTCCTGGAGGCAGGTGTCAGGGTAAGGGCTGTGGCACCCGCATGCTGTGCCTTCTCCCCTCAGGCCTTGGCCTCCAGCTGTGTGCAGCCTTTGTGCATCCGGGTGTCTGATGCTGGGGTCCTGGCCAAGCCCTGGCTGAGTCTTTGGGGGGGGGTACCAACTCCACACACTATACCCCAAGGCCACTGGGGTCCCCATGGCACCTGGGCCTGAGAGGTGGTCAGCCTGAGCCTGGCTCGGCCCCCAACACCAGCAGGGGGCACCCACACAAGCAGAAGCTCCCGGAACCTTTGGAGAACCAGGGCTGCAGACTGGCCAGGCCCCTGCTGCCCTCCGGCCTGTGCCTCTCTCCCAGCCTTCCACCTCCTTCTCCTTTGCCCTCCACCTACCCATGGACACCCACTTCACTCCACCCGGGCCGCCAACCTGTGCTGTGTGTGTACGTAGTGTAATCCATGTTCTATGCTGACTGTGTAACGACGTGGGTGTCACGGTGTGGCGTGCAAGGCCTAACGCCTTGACAGGCTTGGGGCCAGGCACACCATTGTGTCAGTGCCATCCCTGAAAGGGGCGATCGCTGCCCATCCCTGGGCTGGCACCAGCAGGGCTGGCTGTGCTGCTGTGCCCCCTGGGCAGGGCCTGGGTCTCTGAGGCGCGGGTGTCCTGGCATCTGGCAAGGGCAGCTGTGCTCACTGTGACCGAGTGTTGCCTCCTCGCAGGCACAGGAACAGGTGGCTGACCATCAACCTGCTGCTGCACCGAGGCGCTGACCCCAACCTGTGCCACGTGCCTGTGCAGGTCCTGTTCCTGGCCGTGAAGGCCGCGGATGTGGACGCCGTGAAACTGCTGCTGGAGAGTGGGGCCAGGACCGACATCCGGCTCCCCAGGCAGGTAGGCGGCGGGCAGAGAGGCTGTGCCTTGGGGCTCTGCCCACAGTGTGGGGCCTGCCAGCCCCCGGGGTCTCGGCTGAGTGCCCGCTGCCCACTGCTGTGAGAGGCCATGTTGAAGCAACGTCATGGTGTCTGCCTGCAGGTGACCCCCTTAAGTGTCTCCTTGGGTCGAGGGGCGGGCCTGGCGTTGGGGTACCTACAGCCCAGAGTACCTAGCTTCCAGCGTAAAGGGAAACCGCCTGGTCTAAGGCCTCAGGTCTTCTCTGCCATGGTGGCGGCCTGGTCCAGACATTCCCGGTGCCAAAGCCTCACCTGCCTGGGAGCAAACAGCTTCTCATTGCCTCCAGCTCGTGAATGGAGTGACCCGAATCCAGCTTGCTTCTGTGGAGGGAGGAGAAGGCTTTGCGCTGGCCTCCCAGGCTGGGTGTGGCTACTGGGTGGCCATGGGACGCTGGACTGTCCCTGACTCTGCTGGGCTCCCTCCTCTCGGAGGAGGCTGAAGCAAGGTGCAGCTCCTGTGAGGCTGCCCAGGAACAGGGTGCGAGGACGTGTGGGCCTACAGCACATACCCACATTTTCTTTACTTGAGCACAGGCCGACTGTGGCTGTGGCACCATTGCCTGTTGAGGCGTCATGGCTGCTATGGTGCCTTCGGTCGCCATGGCGTCATTGGTTGCCACTGTGGCATCATTGCTTGCTGAAACATTATCTGTCGCCATGGCATCACTGGTTGCCGTGACCTCATCAGTTGCCTGGCTATTCGTTGTTGCTGTGGTGTTATCGTCTTGCCAGACTGTCCTTTTGTGACAGAAGATCCAGATCAGAACTGCCACAGCTGTAAGCTCAGAGGATCTGTCAGCCTGCTCGGGAGTAACCAGGGCTATGGGGTCGGGAGCAGCCACATGTGTCCAGCTGCAGGGTAGAATTCAATAGAATCACACTGGGTCCCCCAAAGCCTGATGGTGTGCTAAGATGGTGTGGGCATCTCATGTGGACACCGCCCGGTGGTTGGGTGGTCACCTCTTTCGCCCAGAGGGGCAGTGCCCTGAGACCTCTTGTCCTGCAGGTGACTTGTGCCCACGTCCGCTGGGCAGGGCAGCCCAATCCAGGCCCCCTTGTTCTGCTGTGTCTTCCTGCCCTCCATCTTCTCCATGGTGGAGCAGAATCTGACTGCTCGCCTGTGGAGCACTGCCTTTGACACGATGAGGTCACACCCTTTGAACTCATCTGAGCATCACCCTGCGTGGGCATGCCCTGGTTATGCACTTTCCTTTCAAGCTGCCCTTGTTGAAAGTGAGTGCCAAGCGTGAACCCTTGCTCCCCCACAGGCCTGGCCTCAGTCCAGCTACATCGCCAGCGTGTCCACATGCCCACGCCCCAGCTTTGGGGAGGGCAGGGTCCAGCTGGGGCAGAACCACCTTTTCCCTGGCATCTGGCTGTGAATTTGCACTGCATGGGATCACACTGGAATCAGGGCCACAGCAGGGGGAGGGGCAGAGCTAGCAGCCCCAGAGTCCATGCCTCTAGAATGTTCTACAGTCTTCTTGGAGTTTCATATTTGCTCCTCCTGGCCCCTCTGGGCTCCGTTTGTGCTCTGCACGGCGTGTCCCTCATCTTGCAGAGTGTGTCTGCAGCAGGGACTGCATCCTTCAGTGCACGAGTCTCTCTGGTGGACTGCAAGGGGCCAGCCAGTGTCCCGGGCTCTGAGAACCCAGGGGCTGCCTCACGATGTCGTGGGAGCTGACCGGCCCGGGGCCGTGGAATTCCTCCCCTCATTCTTATGCATGCCAGGTTGGAGCTTCGGGTCTGTTCTCTTGTATTTCCACTGTCCTTTCTGCTGCCCGTCTGGGGCTACTGCTTCGCACGTCCTGGAGTTCTGGGCCGTGGCTGGCTGCTCTGTGGGGACCCTGTCTTGGGAAATGCCCTCCACTTAATCCTCTGCCATTTCACTCTCCAGCTGAGTCTTGTTTTGTTTGTTTTTGTTTTTTAGAGATTTATTTTGTATCTATTTGAAAGGCAGATTTACAGAGTGGAGGAGAAACAGAAAGATCTTTCATCTGCTGGTTTACTCCCCAAATGGCTGTAATGGCTGTGGCTGAGCCATTCCAAAACCAGAAGCCAGGGGCTCCCTCTGGGTCCCCCATGCAGGTGCAGGGTCCCAGGGCTTTGGGTTGTCCTTGACTGCTTTCCCAGGCCACAAGCAGGGAGCTGGATGGAAAGTGGAGCCGCCGGGACAAGAACCGGCGCCCTTGTGGGATGCCGCATGTGTGGCTGTTTTCTTTAAGGATGTATTTTATTTATTTGAAAGGCAAAGCAGCAGATACAAGACTCAATACACACGCACCCTTCTATTCTATCTGACCCAGGCCGTCTGCTGTGGTCCTCAAAGCAGCACACACACCCCTACCTTACACACACACACACCCCTACCTTACACACACCCCTACCTTACACAAACCCCTACCTTACACACACCCCTACCGTACACACACCCCTACCTTATACACACACACCCCTACCTTACACACACCCCACCTCTTACACACATACCTACTTTACACACACACATACACCCCTACCTTACACACACCCCACCTCTTACACACATACCTACCTTACACACACACATACACCCCTGCCTTACACACACACACACCCTACCTTACACACACCCACCTCTTACACACATACCTACTTTACACACACACATACACCCCTACCTTACACACACCCCTACCTTACACACACACACCCCTACCTTTCACACACCCTACCTTACACACACACACCCTTACCTTACACACACCCTGTCCATACACACACGCCACGCCCACCTTACACACACACGCACACACCACCCCCACCTTCTCTCTGATCTAGGCTGTCTACTGCAGCCCTCAAAGCAACACACACACACACACACACACACACACACACACACACACACACACACTTTCTCTCTCCCTCCTACCTTCTATCTGACCCAGGCTGTCTGCTATGGCCCGCGGTCTGCTGTGGCCCATGGTCTGCTATGGCCCACGGTCTGCTGTGGCCCTCGGTCTGCTGTGGCCCTCCCAGGATCATGAGCAGGGAGCTGCACCAGTGTTCCCTGAGGGATGCTGCCATTACAGGTGCAGGTTTCACCTGTTGCCCACACGGCAAGCCCCTGGGCTTTAGGGAGCTCAGCTTCTGTTGCCATGGAAGTGGCTAAAGCCAGGCAACTGGAGACTTTGCCGGATCTTGTCCCGTTTGATGTTGTCTTGGCCTTGCTGGGCTATGGGCTGGCCCTGTGGAGCCATGGGCTGCTTGCTCTGCTGCACTCTAGGACTCCAGGCTCCTGTGTGCTGGCTGGTTGCCTCTCATGGTGCCAGCTCCTGCTTTATTGCTAAGCTGCCCCTGGCTGTACCCATGCATGTGGTGGGGAGCTGCTGGCCACGGCCTCCCTTGTGATGGGATATGGAGATCCCTGTGCCCCCAGAGGGCACGCCTCCTGTGTCTTGGCTCCCCAGTGGCTCTTGCCCATTCCTGGAGGGGGCATCCATGTTGAAGCGCTGGGCTGGCATCAGGCTGGGGACCCTTGCCCTGACCCTGACTCAGGTGCTCACTCCGTCCGCTCCCAACATCTCGGTGGCTGGGCTGCAGCTGTATGACTTGACTGTGGTGATGACAGAACCAGGGCCCAGCAGGGACAGGAAAGGGATGTGAGCAGGGGTTTGACCTGGACATATGTGCACCATGGAGCTTGGGGAGCGGCCGGGCACGGCCTGCCTTGGCCTCCTGGAAGTCTCACACAGGAGTGGGTGGGGGCACGTGTCCTCGTGGGCCAGGCTAGGGTGGGGTCTCAGCACAGCCGCATTTGCCTGCAGCTAGGGGCCCTGACCCCACTCCACATTGCCGCTGCCCTGCCTGGGGAGGAGGGCGTCAGGATCACCGAGCTGTTACTGCACTCCATCACCGACGTGGACGCTCAGGCGGCTGACCAGGACTACGTGTACAAGCCCAGCAAGGTATGCGGTCAGGGCATGGCCACGGGCTGGTGCGGGCAGCTCTCCCTCGAAGTGACGACAGCCGTGCAAGTGAGCTCGGGGTTGTTGCCCCGCCAGGAAGCACACACAGTAATGTGTGCTTGGAGGAGCAGGCAGCTCACCGGGTTGGGGGGGGGGGGACCTGAGCTCCCACACCCAGGAAGTCTATGGACAGGGAGCATTTCCCCAGTGTCCTGAGCTCACCAGGAGAAAGCCTGGTGGCCTTCCTGGGTCAGCCACCCTCCCTTGGGCCAGCTGCTGACCCCTTGCAGGCCAGGCTGGACCCTTGCCAGCCCCTCCTTGTCCCTGGGTCAGGAGCCTGGTGGGCTGTGGGCGTGAGGAGTGGGTGGGGTGTGAGGAGTGGGCGGGGCGTGTGAGGAGTGGGCGGAGTGTGAGGAGTGGGCGGGGTGTGCGAGGAGTGGGCCAGCGGGGTGTGCCACGCGTGTCCTGGTTCGCTCTGGGCTGCAGCCCTTGTTGTGGAGTGACCCCGGCCCTGCTGCGGGGTGCTGTCTTCCCACAGCCTCCACGCGGGAGGGACGTGCTCCTTGGGTCCTTGTGCCCACTGGGCAGCGCTGTGTGGGCATGGCCTGTCCGACCCGAGTGCCGGGACTGTCCTGCTGCCCACCTGTGTCTTGTCCGTCACCACCACCACCACCTCTGGCCTGGGCTCTCAGGGTGGCGTCTGCTCTGTCACCTGTCTGGGGCTGCCTGGTTCCCAGGATGTGGCCCCCTCTGGAGTCACTCTGTGGGGTGTCACTCCAGGGGCCTGGCCTGGGGAGGAAGCTTGCTCACCCTAGCTGCTGTGGGCAGGGCTGTAGCCTTGTGGCCAGGGTATGCCAGGTCTCTTGGCACCTGGGGAGCTGGTCCTGCAGCTTGACTCTGTTTACACACAGCTGGACCTGCTGTCCTCAAGCCTGAAACTCAACAATGAGCCTGGCCCACCCAGTGCCTACTACCTCCCTCCCTCCTCACTCCCAAAGGAGGGGGGCCGGACCGCACTGCACGTGGCCTGTGAGCGCGAGGACAATGACCAGGTCAGTGGGCTGCAGGGTCACCTTGCAGGGGGTGGCCAGTGCTGCACGTGGCCTGTGAGCGCGAGGACAATGACCAGGTCAGTGTGCTGCAGGGTCACCCTCCAGGGGGCGGCCAGCGCTGCACGAGGACAATGACCAGGTCAGTGGGCTGCAGGGTCACTTGCAGGGTCTTTCCTGTGCCAGGAGGAGCTGGGGGCGTGGTTGGCTTGTGTGAGTCCCTGTCTTGTTTGTATATGTGAAGTCAGCCTGTTTCTGTGTTGCCTGTGCATGGCGCACACACATGCACCCGTCTTGCTGTGTGCACACAGTTGGGGTGCACTGTGCTGACACATGTGCTGGGGGCCCAGCTGTTGGAAGCCCCTTGTCTGTTGGTCATCTCCCCATCCAGGATTTCCACAGCAGAGTAGAACAGGAAAGGCAGCAGCCCACATCTGCCTGTGTGTCCCTGAGCCACCAAGGGAGATATGTGCACGGTTGTGAATGGTTTGGACACACACCAGGCATCCCACATGTCCCAGGTCACCATGTAGATTGAGTTTCTTGGGACCCAAGCAGACATTTAGAAACCACTGGGCTGTGCAGGGCATGGGCTGTGTCTGACCTGGGCTGTGTCTGTCCTGGATTATGCATGGCCTGGGCTGTGCGTGGCCTGGACTATGCGTGGCCTGGGCTGTGCGTGGCCTGGGCTGTGACTGGCCTGGGCTGTGTGTGACCTGGACTGTGTGTGGCCTGGGCTGTGTCTGGCCTGGACTGTGCGTGGCCTGGACTGTGCGTGGCCTGGACTGTGTGTGGCCTGGACTGTGTCTGGCCTGGACTGTGTGTGACCTGGACTGTGTGTGGCCTGGACTATGCGTGGCCTGGGCTGTGCGTGGCCTGGACTGTGCGTGGCCTGGACTGTGCGTGGCCTGGACTGTGCATGGCCTGGACTGTGCGTGGCCTGGACTGTGTGAGTGGCCTGGACTGTGTTTGGCCTGGACTGTGTGTGGCCTGGACTGTGCGTGGCCTGGACTGTGTCTGGCCTGGACTGTGTGTGGCCTGAACTGTGTGTGGCCTGGACTGTGTGTGGCCTGGACTATGCGTGGCCTGGACTATGCGTGGCCTGGGCTGTGCGTGGCCTGGACTGTGCGTGGCCTGGACTGTGTCTGGCCTGGACTGTGTCTGGCCTGGACTGTGAGTGACCTGGACTGTGTCTGACCTGGGCTGTGTCTGTCCTGGACTGTATGTGGCCTGGACTATGCGTGGCCTGGACTATGCGTGGCCTGGGCTGTGCGTGGCCTGGACTGTGCGTGGCCTGGACTGTGTCTGGCCTGGACTGTGTCTGGCCTGGACTGTGAGTGACCTGGACTATGTCTGACCTGGGCTGTGTCTGTCCTGGACTGTATGTGGCCTGGACTATGCGTGGCCTGGACTTTGTGTGGCCTGGACTGTGTGTGGCCTGCTGCAGACCCTCTCCATCTCCCGTGCCCAGTCCCTGACTCAGGGACCCAGTAGGGGTCTTAGCCTCTGTGCCTAGGGTGGTGTCTGTCACTGTCACTTGTCTGTTGGTTGCTGAGCAGGAGTGAAAAGTACTCCGAGGAGGCTGACTGGCTGTCGGGGGGAGCTTGGAAAGCCAAGTGCCAGGGCACACAATACACTGACCTCAGTGTACCCTGCTGTGTAATGGAACTAGGGACTAACCTGTTCCTGAGGTGCACGAGCAGGTGGGAGTGATGTACAGCACTTCTGGCAGGGCAGGGACAGGCCAGTGCTGCTCTGGGAGCCTGGGGAGGTAGGCCCCTGAGGGCGGGCTGCTCGTGGCCCCTCCAGTGGCCTTCCCAGACCTGGGCTTCGAAGCCAGCTTCTCTCTCTTTTGTCCTCACTGACTGCTGACTTGGAGGTTGAGGGAACATGTGTAAGGGGCCTTAAACGTGATCCTGAGTCCAGCTGTCACATCCGTGTTCCAACAGGAAGAGGAAGGAGTGGTAGCTTCCCGCAGGCTCTCCTGGCAGCTCCCTGTAGGGAAGGGCGGTGGGCCTCAGGAGGCCTCAGGAGGCCCCAGGGTCAGGCCCAGCACAGCTGTCTGCTGAGCTTCTATTTGAGGAGGGTCCTTGCATGGTACGTCAGGGTTGCCCAGGGATCTCCCTGTGGACGTCAAACAGGAGGAGGAGGAGGAGGAGGAGGGAGGAGGAGCAGAATGCTGCGAACGGCACCTGCAAACAGTAAGGATGGAGAGAGGATCAGAGGGAAGGCAGGGGCCACAGACGGGCTCCCCCGTGCCTGGGCTGTCCTCTTGGGTCACGGGGCCTTCTGGGGTCCTGGCCAAGGAGTGCCCTTGCAGTTGCAGCTGCCGTGTGCTGGATGCACACTAACCTGTCTGTCCATCCATGTACCCTTCCAGTCACCCACCACACACACAGGCTCTCACACACACACACACAGGCTCTCACACACACACACACACACACACACACACACACACACACACAGGCTCTCACACACACACAGAGGCTCTCTCTCACACACACACACACACACAAGCTCTCTCACACACACAGGCTCTCACACACACACACACAGGCTCTCACACACACACACACAGGCTCACACACACACACAGGCTCACACACACAGGCTCTCTCACACACACACACACACACAGAGGCTCTCACACACACACACACACACAGGCTCTCACACACACACAGGCTCTCTCACACACACACACAGGCTCTCACACACACACAGGCTCTCACACACACAGGCTCTCACACACACACAGAGGCTCTCGCACACACACACAGAGGCTCTCACACACACACACACAGGCTCTCACACACACAGGCTCTCACACACACACAGGCTCTCACACACACAGGCTCTCACACACACACAGGCTCTCACACACACACACACAGGCTCTCACACACACACACACAGGCTCTCACACACACACACAGAGGCTCTCACACACACACAGGCTCTCACACACACACACACAGAGGCTCTCTCTCACACACACACAGAGGCTCTCACACACACACACAGGCTCTCACACACACACACAGGCTCTCACACACACACACAGGCTCACACACACACAGGCTCTCACACACACAGGCTCTCACACACACACACAGGCTCTCACACACACACAGGCTCTCACACACACAGGCTCTCACACACACACAGGCTCTCACACACACACAGGCTCTCACACACACAGGCTCTCTCACACACACACAGGCTCTCACACACACACACAGGCTCTCACACACACACACACAGCCTCTCACACACACACAGGCTCTCACACACACAGGCTCTCACACACACACAGGCTCTCACACACACACACAGGCTCTCACACACACAGAGGCTCTCGCACACACACACAGGCTCTCACACACACACAGGCTCTCACACACACACACAGGCTCTCACACACACACACAGGCTCACACACACACACACAGAGGCTCTCTCACACACGCACACAGGCTCTCTCACACACACACAGGCTCTCACACACACAGGCTCACACACACACAGGCTCTCACACACACACACAGGCTCACACACACACAGAGGCTCTCACACACACACAGGCTCTCTCACACACACACAGGCTCTCACACACACACAGGCTCTCACACACACACACAGGCTCTCACACACACACAGGCTCTCACACACACACAGACTCACACACACACAGACTCTCACACACACACAGAGGCTCTCACACACACAGAGGCTCTCGTACACACACACAGAGGCTCTCACACACACACAGAGGCTCTCACACACACACACAGGCTCTCACACACACACACACAGAGGCTCTCTCTCACACACACACAGGCTCTCACACACACACACACAGGCTCACACACACACACACACAGGCTCTCACACACACACACAGGCTCTCACACACACACACAGGCTCTCACACACACACAGGCTCTCACACACACACAGGCTCACACACACACAGCCTCTCACACACACACAGGCTCTCACACACACAGGCTCTCACACACACACAGGCTCTCACA
Source organism: Ochotona curzoniae (assembly GCF_017591425.1). Lineage (NCBI taxonomy): Eukaryota > Metazoa > Chordata > Mammalia > Lagomorpha > Ochotonidae > Ochotona > Ochotona curzoniae. Next base: position 5,865,639 of record NW_024465405.1, on the reverse strand, counting down.
CACACACACACACAGGCTCTCACACACACAGAGGCTCTCGCACACACACACAGGCTCTCACACACACACAGGCTCTCACACACACACACAGGCTCTCACACACACACACACAGGCTCACACACACACACACAGAGGCTCTCTCACACACGCACACAGGCTCTCTCACACACACACAGGCTCTCACACACACAGGCTCACACACACACAGAGGCTCTCACACACACACACAGGCTCACACACACACAGAGGCTCTCACACACACACACAGGCTCTCACACACACACAGGCTCTCACACACACACAGGCTCTCACACACACACACACAGGCTCTCACACACACACACAGGCTCTCACACACACACAGACTCACACACACACAGACTCTCACACACACACAGAGGCTCTCACACACACAGAGGCTCTCGTACACACACACAGAGGCTCTCACACACACACAGAGGCTCTCACACACACACACACAGGCTCTCACACACACACACACAGAGGCTCTCTCTCACACACACACAGGCTCTCACACACACACACAGGCTCACACACACACACACACACACAGGCTCTCACACACACACACAGGCTCTCACACACACACACACAGGCTCTCACACACACACAGGCTCTCACACACACACAGGCTCACACACACACAGGCTCTCACACACACACAGGCTCACACACGCACAGGCTCTCACACACACACAGGCTCTCTCACACACACACACACACAGGCTCTCACACACACACAGGCTCTCACACACACACAGGCTCTCACACACACAGAGGCTCTCACACACACACAGAGGCTCTCACACACACAGGCTCACACACACACAGGCTCTCTCACACACACACACTCACAGAGGCTCTCTCACACACACACACAGGCTCACACACACACACAGGCTTTCACACACACACAGAGGCTCTCTCTCACACACACACACAGGCTCTCTCACACACACACACAGGATCTCTCACACACACACACACAGGCTCTCACACACACACAGGCTCTCACACACACACACAGGCTCTCACACACACACAGGCTCTCACACACACACACAGGCTCTCACACACACACAGGCTCTCACACACACACACACACAGGCTCTCAAACACACACACACAGGCTCTCTCACACACGCACACAGGCTCTCACACACACAGGCTCACACACACACAGAGGCTCTCACACACACACACAGGCTCACACACACACAGAGGCTCTCACACACACACACAGGCTCTCACACACACACACACAGGCTCTCACACACACACAGGCTCTCACACACACACACACAGGCTCTCACACACACACACAGGCTCTCACACACACAGGCTCTCACACACACAGGCTCTCACACACACACAGAGGCTCTCGCACACACACACAGAGGCTCTCACACACACACACACAGGCTCTCACACACACAGGCTCTCACACACACAGAGGCTCTCACACACACACAGGCTCTCGCACACACACACACAGGCTCTCACACACACACAGGCTCTCACACACACACACAGGCTCTCACACACACACACAGGCTCTCACACACACAGGCTCTCTCTCACACACACACAGGCTCTCACACACACACACAGGCTCACACACACACACACAGGCTCTCACACACACACAGGCTCTCACACACACACAGAGGCTCTCACACACACAGGCTCACACACATACAGGCTCTCAACAACACACACAGGCTCTCACACACACACAGGCTCTCACACACACACAGGGGCTCTCACACACACAGGCTCTCACACACACACAGGCTCTCTCACACACACACACTCACAGAGGCTCTCTCACACACACACACAGGCTCACACACACACACAGGCTTTCACACACACACAGAGGCTCTCTCTCACACACACACACAGGCTCTCTCTCTCACACACACACACAGGCTCTCTCACACACACACACACAGGCTCTCACACACACACAGGCTCTCACACACACACAGGCTCTCACACACACACAGGCTCTCACACACACACACAGGCTCTCACACACACACAGGCTCTCACACACACACACACACAGGCTCTCACACACACACACACAGGCTCTCTCACACACGCACACAGGCTCTCACACACACAGGCTCACACACACACAGAGGCTCTCACACACACACACAGGCTCACACACACACACACAGGCTCTCACACACACACAGGCTCTCACACACACACAGGCTCTCACACACACACACAGGCTCTCACACACACACAGGCTCTCACACACACAGGCTCTCACACACACACAGAGGCTCTCGCACACACACACAGAGGCTCTCACACACACACACAGGCTCTCACACACACACAGGCTCTCACACACACACAGGCTCTCACACACACAGGCTCTCACACACACACAGGCTCTCACACACGCACACAGGCTCTCACACACACAGGCTCACACACACACAGAGGCTCTCACACACACACAGGCTCACACACACACAGGCTCACACACACACAGAGGCTCTCACACACACACAGGCTCTCACACACACACAGGCTCTCACACACACACACACAGGCTCTCACACACACACACAGGCTCTCACACACACAGGCTCTCACACACACAGAGGCTCTCACACACACACAGAGGCTCTCACACACACAGGCTCACACACATACAGGCTCTCACACACACACACAGGCTCTCTCACACACACAGGCTCTCACACACACACACAGGCTCTCACACACACAGGCTCTCACACACACACAGGCTCTCTCACACACGCACACAGGCTCTCACACACACACAGGCTCACACACACACAGGCTCTCTCACACACACACACTCACAGAGGCTCTCACACACACACACACAGGCTCACACACACACACAGGCTTTCACACACACACAGAGGCTCTCTCTCACACACACACACAGGCTCTCTCACACACACACACAGGATCTCTCACACACACACACACAGGCTCTCACACACACACAGGCTCTCACACACACACACAGGCTCTCACACACACACAGGCTCTCACACACACACACAGGCTCTCACACACACACAGGCTCTCACACACACACACACAGGCTCTCTCACACACGCACACAGGCTCTCACACACAGGCTCACACACACACAGGCTCTCACACACACACACACAGGCTCACACACACACAGAGGCTCTCACACACACACACAGGCTCTCACACACACACACAGGCTCTCACACACACACAGGCTCTCTCACACACACACACAGGCTCTCACACACACACACAGGCTCTCACACACACAGGCTCTCACACACACAGGCTCTCACACACACACAGAGGCTCTCGCACACACACACAGAGGCTCTCACACACACACACACACAGGCTCTCACACACACAGGCTCTCACACACACACAGAGGCTCTCACACACACACAGGCTCTCGCACACACACACACAGGCTCTCACACACACACAGGCTCTCACACACACACACAGGCTCTCACACACACAGGCTCTCTCTCACACACACACAGGCTCTCACACACACACACAGGCTCACACACAGGCTCTCTCACACACACACACAGACTCACACACACACAGACTCTCACACACACACAGAGGCTCTCTCACACACACACAGGCTCTCACACACACACACAGGCTCTCACACACACACACAGGCTCTCACACACACAGGCTCTCACACACACACAGGCTCTCACACACACACACACAGGCTCTCACACACACAGACTCACACACACACAGGCTCTCACACACACACAGAGGCTCTCTCTCACACAGAGGCTCTCGTACACACACACAGAGGCTCTCACACACACACAGAGGCTCTCACACACACACACAGGCTCTCACACACACACACACAGAGGCTCTCTCTCACACACACACAGGCTCTCTCACACACACACAGGCTCTCACACACACACACAGGCTCTCACACACACACACAGGCTCTCACACACACACACAGGCTCTCACACACACACACACAGGCTCTCACACACACACAGGCTCTCACACACACACAGGCTCTCACACACACAGGCTCTCACACACACACAGGCTCACACACACACAGGCTCTCACACACACACAGGCTCTCACACACACACACACAGGCTCTCACACACACACACAGGCTCTCACACACACACAGGCTCTCACACACACAGAGGCTCTCACACACACACAGAGGCTCTCACACACACAGAGGCTCTCACACACACACACAGAGGCTCTCACACACACACACAGGCTCTCACACACACACAGGCTCTCACACACACACACAGGCTCTCACACACACAGGCTCTCACACACACACAGGCTCTCTCACACACACACACTCACAGAGGCTCTCTCACACACACACACAGGCTCACACACACACAGGCTTTCACACACACACAGAGGCTCTCTCTCACACACACACACAGGCTCTCTCTCTCACACACACACACAGGCTCTCTCACACACACACACACAGGCTCTCACACACACACAGGCTCTCACACACACACAGGCTCTCACACACACACAGGCTCTCACACACACACACAGGCTCTCACACACACACAGGCTCTCACACACACACACACACAGGCTCTCACACACACACACACAGGCTCTCTCACACACGCACACAGGCTCTCACACACACAGGCTCACACACACACAGAGGCTCTCACACACACACACAGGCTCACACACACACAGAGGCTCTCACACACACACAGGCTCTCACACACACACACAGGCTCTCACACACACACAGGCTCTCACACACACAGGCTCTCACACACACAGGCTCTCACACACACACAGAGGCTCTCGCACACACACACAGAGGCTCTCACACAACACACAGGCTCTCACACACACACAGAGGCTCTCACACACACACAGGCTCTCACACACACAGGCTCTCACACACACACAGGCTCTCACACACGCACACAGGCTCTCACACACACAGGCTCACACACACAGAGGCTCTCACACACACACACAGGCTCACACACACACAGAGGCTCTCACACACACACAGGCTCTCACACACACACAGGCTCTCACACACACACACAGGCTCTCACACACACACAGGCTCTCACACACACAGGCTCTCACACACACAGGCTCTCACAGACACACAGAGGCTCTCGCACACACACACAGAGGCTCTCACACACACACACAGGCTCTCACACACACAGGCTCTCACACACACACAGGCTCTCACACACACAGGCTCTCACACACACACAGGCTCTCACACACACACACAGGCTCTCACACACACACACAGGCTCTCACACACACAGGCTCTCTCACACACACACACAGGCTCTCACACACACACAGGCTCACACACAGGCTCTCTCACACACACACAGACTCACACACACACAGACTCTCACACACAGAGGCTCTCTCACACACACACAGGCTCTCTCACACACACACAGGCTCTCACACACACACACAGGCTCTCACACACACACACAGGCTCTCTCACACACACAGGCTCTCTCACACACACACAGAGGCTCTCACACACACACAGAGGCTCTCGCACACACACACACAGGCTCTCACACACACACACAGGCTCTCACACACACAGGCTCTCACACACACAGGCTCTCACACACACACACAGGCTCTCACACACACACAGGCTCTCACACACACACACAGGCTCTCACACACACACACAGGCTCTCACACACACACACAGGCTCTCACACACACAGGCTCTCTCACACACACACACAGGCTCTCACACACACACACAGGCTCACACACAGGCTCTCTCACACACACACACAGACTCACACACACACAGACTCTCACACACACACAGAGGCTCTCTCACACACACACAGGCTCTCACACACACACACAGGCTCTCACACACACACACAGGCTCTCTCACACACACAGGCTCTCTCACACACACACAGAGGCTCTCACACACACACAGGCTCTCACACACACACACAGGCTCTCTCACACACACACAGGCTCTCACACACACACACTGGCTCTCACACACACACACAGGCTCACACACATACACACACTCACACAGTCACACATGCATGCTCACCCACATGCACATTCATGCTTACACTCATGCACACGAGCTCACACACCCATCCATTTAATACTGAGAACACTTCCTGTGCCCTGGGCATGGTGCTGGCAAGGAGGAAGGGACAGCTGAGTGGCCACATTGATGTGACGGCTGATAGCCTCCCACACCTCGGGGTGAGGGAACCCCCTTAACATGCTATGCCTTTGCCTTTCTCCCTCCCCCGCCCCCAGTGTGCCACAGAAATAGTCCGGCTCCTTCTCTCCCATAGAGCAAACCCCAACACGCTTTGGAGTGGTCACTCCCCATTGTCGCTGTCCATTGCCAGTGGAAATGACCTGGTGAGCACTCTGTGGGATGCGGAGGGGTCACTCCTGATGGGGGCAGGACATGCAGGAGGAGGGGTCCCTTCTGGGGAGTGACAGACACAGTGGGAGAAGGAGGGATCCCTTCTGGGGGTACAGACACAATGGGGTCCCTCCTGGGGGACAGGACATGGTAGAAGGAGGAGGGGTCCATTCTGGGACACAGCGGGGAGGAGTTGCTCCTGGGGAGAGAACACAGTGGAAGGAACAGCAGGTCTGGAGTCTAGTCCCATGTGTGTGCTGTGCAGGGGTCGTGTGGACATGGCGGGGAGCGGGCACAGGGTTACTTAGGAGCTCCAGGCTCTCTGGTACAAGGCAGATGTCCTGGGAGGAGTAGGGGAACGGCTCAGGCTATGCCCTGACCCTGTGCTGGGAACACTGGTAGGACACGTGAGAGCAGCCAGGAAGTGCCCGTGAGTGACGGTGCTAGAGGCAGACGCCTAGCAGCCCAGCAGCCCTGCCTGTGAGGGCCATGTGGAAAGGACAGTTGTGTGCAGCCTGGGAGGTGACTTGGGGTCACTGACCACTTGCCTGTGTCCAGATTGTGAAAGAGCTTCTGTCCCATGGCGTGGACCCCAACCTGCCCCTGACCAAAGGCCTGGGAAGTGCCCTGTGTGTGGTCTGTGACATTGCCTACGAACAGCTGAGGAGCACCAACAGCAGGCTGGCCCTGGTGAGGTCTGGTTGTGGGGAGGGGGTCCCGGGGGGCTGGCCCTGGTGAGGTCTGGTCCTGGGGAGGGGGCCTGGGGGATTGGCCCTGGTGAGGTCTGGTTGTGGGGAGGGGCCTGGGGGATTGGCCCTGGTGAGGTCTGGTCCTGGGGAGGGGCCTGGGGGATTGGCTCTGGTGAGGTCTGGTCCTGGGGAGGGGGCCTGGGGATTGGCCCTGGTGAGAGGTCTGGTCCTGGGGAGGGGCCTGGGGGATTGGCCCTGGTGAGGTCTGGTCCTGGGGAGGGGGCCTGGGGGATTGGCCCTGGTGAGGTCTGGTCCCGGGGAGGAGGGCTCTGGTGGTGTGTATGAATGGGCTGATCCTGGTTGGGGTGGGGGATGGCTGGGCAGATCTAAAGGAGACAAGGGTGTCTGTGTATGTATGGGGGTGCAGGTGGTCCTTGGACCCTGTTGTGGCTGTGGGGCTTGTGTGCAGTAGCTCTGGGGCCTGTAGACCATCGTATTTCATCGTGGGAATAGAGACAAGACTGCTCCTGACACACTGTGATGTGGCCGTGCCAACAGGAGCCTTCCTGCTGTCAGGGATGCGACACCTGTGCCATGTCCTGGCCCTGAGGGGAGAGCCATTGCCTGGGCACATGGCCTCCTGCGTCTCCTGACAGAGGTCTTCATGCATGCATGCCTTGTGCTCTGAGCTGCTCTGGGGCTGCTCCAGCCACCTCAGACCCCTCACACTCTTCCCTCCTGGACCCTCCCTGACCCTGGTGTGGCCAGCTCAGCTGAGACAGGATGCAGCCACAGTCCTCTCTGCACGCTGCCACTTCCCTGTCCCCACGGTGCAGCCACTGCTCACACCACCCAGACCTGGCTCCCCTGTCCATCTTGGGCCAGACCCAGTCCAGGCAGCTGTGGGCAGAAGAGGAAGAGGAGGGAGAGGGGAAGCGTCGAGTCCTCTGGTTCAAGTGTATTTTGCAGGAGCAGACCTTTAGCTGAGAACCGACATCCATTTGCAAATGGAAGGGGCATCCAGTGTCCCATCCGCTGTGTCCCCATCCCCCAGGTGTGCTGTTGAGGACATGCCCATAGGTGGTCCTGGCCTGCCCCTGTGAGTTCTCCATCAGGCTCCACTGCTTCCCGGCTTGTCTTCAGGCCTGGCCACATCGGGCAGCAACTGACGCAGTGTGCATGCTTTTCAGTTGTGCAGGCTACACTATGGATACTGTGTAATAGTTCTGTGTTGCCAGGGAGAGAGGACAGATATCAAATGTGTCCATGTGTCTGCAGACACACTTTCTCCCCTTGCCTTGCAGTTCATTGGTGCACAGAGGTGGTGCGCCTTCCAGGTCCTGTGGCATGGTGGTGGGGCAACAGAACAGCACTTGAGACTTCTGGCCCTGGGGACTGGCTGTGCCTGCTGGGGTTCTCTCTGGTCCTCCTGGGACCAGAATCTGTGAAGGGGCAGGAGAGGCGGCTCAGCAGCCCAGCTTCCTCCCCGAGTGCCTCGCCCAGGCAGCACTGCCCAAGCCTGGGAATGCATCCCGGGAGTGTTAGGGAAGTGGAGCGGGAGTCGTTGCTGTTGGCCAGTCGAGCCGCCCAGCTGACCTGGGCCAAGCAGCTGCCTTGCTGTTTGCCATGTGGTGGCCCCTGTACACTCCAGGCTTTCCTCCCAGGCCTAGACTCAGCAGAGTGTGGTTACTCCCTGCGAGTTAACATTTAAGACCCTCGTAGTATGGCGTGGGCCCTCAGTGCTCCACAGCCCGCGCCGCAGTGCCTGTAGTGGTGTCCTGGCTGGGCCTCCAGCTGACCCTGTGGTGGCAATCAGGGTGTGAGGGAGTGAGAAGTTGCAAAAGCACCACCGTGAGTAGTTCTGGTGGTCTGACCTTGCCACCTCCACCTTCCTCTCATTGCACCCTGTCTCTGTGCCTCTCTCAATGGGCCCTTGTCTTGCCCCCCTGCCTTGGCCACCTCACCCCTGGTGCCAGGCCACGTGCCCTAACACTGCCCTGCTTCCCACTGCAGAGAGCAGAAACATGGGAGTGGCCTGAGAAAGCCCCTAGGAATGTGGTTCATGATGGACGACCCCCATCAGCTTGAGCCAGCTTGTTTCCCATGGTCATTTTGTCTTTCCTACTTGGTGGGGGACAGCTCCTCACCATGTGCCCCACCCCACAATCTCACTGCCCAGGGGCTACTCTCCCTGCAGCTACCAATGCCCCAGTGGCTGCCATGCCCTTGGGGACCCACACATGGCATGAATCTGCCAGGCTTCCTCTGGACTGTCCACTGCAGGCCATCCCCCCAGGTCCAGTGTAACAGGCTCCCCCACCCCTGTACAGCCCTTGGTTGGTGCTACAGAGCTGGGCACCTTGGCAGTTCTTGCCCACATCCTAGAGGGCCTTGAAGACATCTGTCCTGGCCGTAAGCACAGCTGACAGACCGAGAGCTAGTGCCCGGTGCCTGGACCATTGCTGTCCTGCTGGCCGCTGGCCCACGGAAGGCTGAGAAGGGGACAGCACCCTATGCAGAGACCTCAGTGTGTGTCCGTGAATGTCGGGGTGAGCAGTTGTCATGGTGACCACATAGTTAGCTCCCAGTAGCCTCAGTCTCCCAGCTGACCCATTGGAATTTTCTAGATAAAGAAGGACAATGGCATTTGTCTCTTTTGCAATGCGTCTGATCTTCTCCTTCTAAGTTTATCTCAGAGGTAGAAGGGGCAGAGTCTACTTCCTAACCCCTGCCAGGGCTGGGCCCCTCGGCTGAGGCCAGAAACTCAGTCCAGGTTTGACCACACTGGGCAGGGGCGGAGCCTGGATCGCCATGACCGGGGCACGAGGCTCAGCAGAACTTCCTTGTCTGTGATGTAGGCCCTGGCTGCCCCGCACGTGTCTGGCTAGTGTCATGGGGAGTAAGTACAGGTGACACTGGTGTCTGGGACGTGCCTGCCAGGTGGGGTCCTCAGGCTGCTGTCCAACCGTTTGGCCAGTGTGTCCTCAAAGACTGGCAGCCACTGGCCTGTGACCAAGTTGCAGCAGCAGGTGGAGGATGGGTCCCAGGGAGGCTGCCACCTCCGGCTCTGGTGTTCATGTCTACCTGGTTCTGCTGTGTGCAGGTTGACCAGCTCATCCTCCACGGGGCCGACATCCTGAGGCCCGTGATGCTGACGCAGGGCGACAAGGTGGCTGTGGGCACGGCCGTGGACTATGGCTACTTCAAATTCTTCCAGGTATGGTCTTGAGTGTGTAGACAGGTGGGGTTCAGAAACCGCCAGCCCCAGAGTGAACTTGTCGCTGGCCTCAGGACCGGAAGATCGCACATTGCCCATACCACGCGCTGATGCCGGCGGAGCGGGAGACCCTGCTGGCCCGGAAGAAGCTGTTAGAGCACATGGGCACCCAGCTGCGCCTCGCAGTGCTTGCCAAGGAAAGCCAGTGGGACCCAAAGGCACTGTACCTGAGCAAGAGAGGTGGGCACAGCGGGTGCGTGGGCAGGGTGGGTGAGCAGAGCAAGAGAGGTGGGCACAGCAGGTGCGTGGGCAGGGTGGGTGAGCTGAGCAAGAGAGGTGGGCACAGCAGGTGCGTGGGCAGGGTGGGTGAGCTGAGCAAGAGAGGTGGGCACTGTGGGCAGATGGACAGCATGGGTGAGCTGAGCAAGAGAGGTGGGCACAGTGGGCAGGTGGGCAGGGTGGGTGAGCTGAGCAAGAGATGTTGGCACAGTGGGTGGGTGGGCAGGGTGGGTGAGCTGAGCAAGAGAAGTGGGCACAGTGGGCAGGTGAGCATTGGGCAAGGGCACACAGGCCATGAGGCTGGGGCACCAGGTCAGGGCAAGTGGCACAGAGCAGGGCAGCACAACAGTGCAGAGAGCCCTGGGGTGGCGATGAGGCAGAGGCTGCCTGCCCTGCTCTTTCCCTTTGGAGTCCTGACATAGTGGGACTGCTCTGTGGGGCTCTAGGTTCCCTGGGCAAAGGTCAGAAGTGACAAGCACTCAGCCATGTCAGTGGGCCTGCTAGGAGCCTGGCCTGGACACACCCATGGTGGCTGTGGACACTCATGGGTTATACCCCATGGCACCAACCCTGGGAGGTGGGCGGGTGTTCAGCTGTAGGAAGTGATGACGGGGCCCTGCAGGGGAACTGGGTGGATGGCCGAGCAGAACTCCCTGCAAAGTGAGAGGCTGTGGTGGAGGGGCCACCAGGCTGCCGGCTGGCCCGGCCATGGTGCCGTGAGCTAGAAGAGTCCTGCCTCCATGTGACAGCAACCTCCTTGCCAGCGTCACACACCTGTGACACTGGCTGTTATCACAGATCCTCTTTGGACCTCACTGGGGCCTGAAGCATTTCTCTGTCATGTGCCGTCACTGTCGCATGGTGGGCTCCTGGTCCCGTGTCGTGTTCCAAAATGGGGACAGTGGCTCTGGACACCAGCTTCCTCTTCTGGCTCCTGGCCAGCTGTTGGACTTCCATAGGGTTCCTGCATCACAAGGAGCAGCGGGGAAGTGGACATTAGCTGGCCTCTCTGGACAGGGAAGCAGAGGGACCAGATGGCCCTGGACTGTTCAAAGTGGAGGTTACTGCCCTGGGGTCCCTGGCCACCAGCTGCCTGAGAGCAGCTCTGCAGAGGGGCTGCGACAACCTGTGCTGCACTGTGGCTTTTAGATGCAGTTCCCCCAGGGCCACTGCTGGGAAGCAGTGTGGATGAGGTGGTGACCGGCAGGCCGTACCTGGTGGACATGGACGAGATGTGGAAGGAGATGGGGCTACATCCTCCCTGGGTGCTGGATACACCCAACTCCTGGCCCCTGCTGTGGTGTCTGCCTCCCCGACAGCACAGAGGCCTGACTGAAGCACCAAGGACGCAGCATCCAGTGCTGCCCTCTGCGCCCACTTGTCGCTAACATGGTCTCTATTGCAGCTGAGCTGGTCACAAGCCACAGGCTGAGGAAAAGGACCCCCAGTGTGCGCAAGACGTCAAGTGCGGAGGACCCTGGGAGGTGAGTGCTGGGGCTCAGACACCACATGGAGAGGTGGGTGCTGGGGCTCAGACACCACATGGAGAGGTGAGTGCTGGGGCTCAGACACCACATGGAGAGGTGGGTGCTGGGGCTCAGACACCACATGGAGAGGTGGGTGCTGGGGGTCCAGAGACCCACACAGGGTGAGCACTGGGGGCCTGGGACCATGGGGAGGTGAGTGCTGGGGCTCAGACACCACATGGTGAGGTGGGTGCTGGGGGTCCAGAGACCCACACAGGGTGAGCACTGGGGGCCTGGGACCCATGGGGAGGTGAGCACTGGGAGCCTGGGACCCATGAGGAGGTGAGTGCTGGGAGTCTGGGACCACACCATGGAGCAACAGCTGCCAGTCTGTGACCCTGGAGTTACCTCCTGGAGTTAGCCCTGCTCAGGCAGCAGGAATGTTACATTAACCCTGGGCATGGAGAGTATGAGGTCAGGAGTGTACTGCCTGGATAGACACTGATAGAACACTGTAGGTTGTGTCACAGTGTCCCTCAGGTGTGTGTGTGTCAGTGTCCCTCAGGGGTCTCTGTGTGTGTGTGTGTCAGTGTCCCTCAGGGGTCTGTGTGTGTGTGTGTGTGTGTGTGTGTGTCAGTGTCCCTCAGGGGTCTCTGTGTGTGTGTCACAGTGTCCCTCAGGTGTGTGTGTGTCAGTGTCCCTCAGGGGTCTCTGTGTGTGTGTGTGTGTGTGTCAGTGTCCCTCAGGGGTCTGTGTGTGTGTGTGTGTGTGTGTGTGTGTGTCAGTGTCCCTCAGGGGTCTCTGTGTGTGTGTCACAGTGTCCCTCAGGGGTGTGTGTGTCAGTGTCCCTCAGGGGTCTCTGTGTGTGTGTGTGTGTGTCAGTGTCCCTCAGGTGTGTGTGGGTCACAGTGTCCCTCAGGGGTGTGTGTGTCAGTGTCCCTCAGGTGTGTGTGTGTCAGTGTCCGTCAGGGGTCTCTGTGTGTGTGTGTCACAGTGTCCCTCAGGTGTATGTGTGTCAGTGTCCCTCAGGTGTGTGTGTGTCAGTGTCCCTCAGGGGTGTGTGTGTCAGTGTCCCTCAGGTGTGTGTGTCACATTGTCCCTCAGGTGTGTGTGTGTCACAGTGTCCCTCAGGGGTTGTGTGTGTCAGTGTCCCTCAGTGGTCTCTGTGTGTGTGTGTGTCACAGTGTCCCTCAGGTGTGTGTGTGTCAGTGTCCCTCAGGGGTCTGTGTGTGTGTGTGTGTCAGTGTCCCTCAGGTGTGTGTGGGTCACAGTGTCCCTCAGGGGTGTGTGTGTCAGTGTCCCTCAGGTGTGTGTGTGTGTCACAGTGTCCCTCAGGTGTGTGTGTCAGTGTCCGTCAGGGGTCTCTGTGTGTGTGTGTCACAGTGTCCCTCAGGTGTGTGTGTCAGTGTCCGTCAGGGGTCTGTGTGTGTGTGTGTCACAGTGTCCCTCAGGGGTGTGTGTCACAGTGTCCCTCAGGGATCTCTGTGTGTGTATGTGTCACAGTGTCCCTCGGGGGCTCTGTGTGTGTGTGTCAGCGTCCCTCAGGTGTGTGTGTGTGTCAGTGTCACTCAGGGGTCTCTGTGTGTGTCACAGTGTCCCTCAGGTGTGTGTGTCACAGTGTCCCTCAGGTGTGTGTGTGTCAGTGTCCCTCAGGGGTCTCTGTGTGTGTGTGTGTCACAGTGTCCCTCAGGTGTATGTGTGTCAGTGTCCCTCAGGTGTGTGTGTGTCAGTGTCCCTCAGGGGTGTGTGTGTCAGTGTCCCTCAGGTGTGTGTGTCACATTGTCCCTCAGGGGTGTGTGTGTCACAGTGTCCCTCAGGGGTTGCGTGTGTCAGTGTCCCTCAGTGGTCTCTGTGTGTGTGTGTGTCACAGTGTCCCTCAGGTGTGTGTGTGTCAGTGTCCCTCAGGGGTCTGTGTGTGTGTGTGTGTCAGTGTCCCTCAGGGGTGTGTGTGTCAGTGTCCCTCAGGGGTATGTGTGTCAGTGTCCCTCAGGTGTGTGTGTGTCACAGTGTCCCTCAGGGGTTGTGTGTGTCAGTGTCCCTCAGGGGTCTCTGTGTGTGTGTGTGTCAGTGTCCCTCAGGGGTCTCCGTGTGTGTCAGTGTCCCTCAGGGGTCTGTGTGTGTGTGTGTCACATTGTCCCTCAGGTGTGTGTGTGTCACAGTGTCCCTCAGGGGTCTCTGTATGTGTGTCACAGTGTCCCTCAGGTGTGTGTGTGTCAGTGTCCCTCAGGGGTCTCTGTGTGTGTGTGTGTCACAGTGTCCCTCAGGGGTATGTGTGTCACAGTGTCCCTCAGGTGTGTGTGTGTCAGTGTCCCTCAGGGGTGTGTGTGTCAGTGTCCCTCAGGTGTGTGTGTCACATTGTCCCTCAGGTGTGTGTGTGTCACAGTGTCCCTCAGGGGTTGTGTGTGTGTCAGTGTCCCTCAGGGGTCTCTGTGTGTGTGTGTGTCAGTGTCCCTCAGGGGTCTCCGTGTGTGTCAGTGTCCCTCAGGGGTCTGTGTGTGTGTGTGTGACATTGTCCCTCAGGTGTGTGTGTGTCACAGTGTCCCTCAGGGGTCTCTGTATGTGTGTTACAGTGTCCCTCAGGTGTGTGTGTGTGTCACAGTGTCCCTCAGGTGTGTGTGTCCTTGTCCCTCAGGGGTCTCTGTGTGTGTGTTACAGTGTCCCTCAGGTGTGTGTGTGTCACAGTGTCCCTCAGGTGTGTGTGTCAGTGTCCGTCAGGGGTCTCTGTGTGTGTGTATGTCAGTGTCCGTCAGGGGTCTCTGTGTGTGTGTGTCACAGTGTCCCTCAGGGGTGTGTGTCTTAGTGTCCCTCAGGGGTGTGTGTCCTTGTCCCTCAGTGGTCTCTGTGTGTGTGTGTGTCACAGTGGGCATTCCTGACGTCTGCTCTGCCCTCGCCCCACGTTGTTCCGTTCTGCATCACGTGCGCATGCTGGAAGTCAGCGGTGTTACTGGGCAGGACAAGGAGCTCTTCGTGGCGTCAATCCCTGACTTCCTCAATTCTGCACGATGACGTGGGGTACAGGGGTCTCCCCCATCTCTCTCCTGCTGTGCCTGGCCTTCCTGACCTGTGCAGCCATGTGGAATGGTGGTGCCCATCTGTCCATTCCTGGGCTGAAGTGGCCCGTGTCGATGCCCTCACCTCCTGTCCCCTTGGTGCTGTCCTGCCATGTTCCCCGAAAGAGGATGTAGTGTAGCGTTGGCCGCATGCACTGTACCCCGGCTGCTTCCATACTGTCATGGCCGCCATCTGCCACCTCGGGGTCCCCTGCCGTCCCCAGAGGGAGCCCCTCGGGACTGCAGCCCAGGCTGCTTCCAGGTTGCCCTTGAATTAAGTGCTCGGCTGCCCACAGTGTGCTGAGGCCCAGCCCTGCCCCCTGCTGGCCTCTCCTGAGAGCAGCAGCACACCCTTCTCACTGCACTGCTCCAGGGCTCAGGGCTAGAGGAGCCAGGCTTGATCCTGTAGTTGGCCCCTCCCATATAGCCTGGGTGGCTGGCTGGGACAGAGAGGGTCATGGTCCCCATCAAAAGTGCAGGAGGCACTGCGAGGCAGCCCCGCAGGCCCGCATGCGTGGGTTGGGCACCGTGCCTGTGGCCTTCCTCCCTGCTGGCCTGTGAGCAGCTTCCAGGGTGTGGCAGGCATTACCTGAGTTGAGTACCATTCTCCCTGTGTGTGTATGTATGGGGGTGCAGGCTGGGCCGGCCCTGCTGCTGATAGGGCTGGGCATGGAATGTCTGACAGCCCTACCCTTTCTTGCAGTGTCCCCTTCTTCAAGTTCTGCTATCACTGTGGCCGCTCCATCGGGGTCCGCCTGTCACCCTGCACACGCTGCTACGGGATCATGACCTGCAGCAAGCACTGCAAGACCAGAGCCTGGGCCGAGTTCCACAAGAAGGACTGTGGCGACATGCTGGCCATTGGTAGGTCAGGGCTGGCTGCGCTGCTTTGAGTCTCTAAAGGTCCAGGACCTGCTTCCAGGGTGTGCAGGGGAGCAGGGGGCCGTGGGGCCAGACTGACCTTTGACCTGGGGGTGTTCTTGTGTGACAGCTGTCTAGAAGGTGGCATTGCAGAGCCCAGAGAGTTTGGTCGTAGGTGCCTGAGGATCTTTCTTCTGGTTATCTGCTCACACCTGGGGTGTCTGCTCACACCTGGGGTGTCTGCTCACACCTGGGGCTGTGGTCACACCTGGGGCTGTGGTCACACCTGGGGCTGTGGTCACACCTTGGTGTCTGCTCACACCTGGGGCTGTGCTCACACCTGGGTGTCCGCTCACACCTGGGGCTGTGGTCACACCTGGGTGTCTGCTCACACCTGGGGCTGTGGTCACACCTGGGGCTGTGGTCACACCTGGGGCTGTGGTCACACCTTGGTGTCTGCTCACACCTGGGTGTCTGCTCACTCCAGGGGCTCTGCTCACACCTGGGGCTGTGGTCACACCTGGGTGTCTGCTCACACTTGGGGCTGTGGTCACACCTGGGTGTCTGCTCACACCTGGGGCTGTGGTCACACCTGGGTGTCTGCTCACTCCAGGGGCTCTGCTCACACCTGGGGCTGTGGTCACACCTGAGGCTCTTTGTTAGAGACCCCCGTCCCTTGACTTCTGGGCACTGGCCTTGGGGTTGCCTCTGGGAGTTTGCTCCCAGTCTGCTCATCTGGTCTTGTGTCATGGTGGACATCAGCAAGTGTCTTTGTAAATGTAGCGTTTTTCCTCCTGATGACCCAGGGAGAGGTGCCGCACCAGGTCTGGCTGACAGGAGGACGGAGCCTGTGTATGCAGAGGTGCCAGGTCCCTGTCTGGGAGTCTGCCCAGTGTGTCCATCCTGGGAGTCTCCAGTCATGCCCTCTGTCCTCTACAGAATGGGCTCCTAACAGGCCCCTGCTTGGGAGCCCCCTGAATCTGGTCATAGCCCTGCAGCCTGCAGGCCAGGACAACCCTGCTGTGAAGGGGCTGTCCCTGCCGACTCCTGGGCATTCCTGGGAGTGGGCTTCAGGATGGGCACTGGGGGCCTGAGGCTGCTTGCCTGGTAGGGGCTCCGGGTCTTACCCCTCTTCCCACACCCCTCCCTTCTTCCTCTTCCTCCCATACTCATCTCCGCCTCCTCCCCCACACCCGCCCCCTCCTGTGCCCCTCCTCCTCCAGAGCCCTGCCCTGAGGCTGACCAGTGGACAGGGGAAGGATCTCTGTGAAGTGGGAGGAGCAGCATTGAATGCCTGTGGCCTGGACTGGGTGAGGGCTGTGCCCATTGCCTTCTGCCTACAACAGGGGCCACCCAGGCTGCTGGCCTGTGGAATCCAAGCTCACAATAAAACAGCCCCCAGAGTGTGCATTCTGCTTTGCTCTGCTCCCACCCTGCCACCCCGCAGCCCCACCCTGCAGCCCTACTGAGCCCTGCTCTGCTCCCGCTCTGCCACCCCGCAGCCCCACCGCACCCTGCTCTGCTCCTGCCTCACCACCCTGCTGTGCTGGTGGAGTGTCAGAGCCTCTGCTGAGCAGCGGGCCCCAGAGTGCTGGGGTGGGTGCCCAGGGGAAGCAGCTGTTCTGTCCTGGGCTCAGTGCCATCATGCCTTCTCGTGGATCACAGCTCCCTGCTGCCGTCCACCTATGTTGGCTTTGTGCCTGCCTTGTGCTGGAGGTGACCTGGGTGACCTGGACACAGCAGTCACTGGCATTGGATCAGTGTTGGTGGGGCTTGTGGGTTGGTTGCCAGGAGGAATGAGGGACATGGGGCCAGGACCAGCCTTGTCCACAGACGGGAAGGTGGCTGCCAGGAGGGGGGTGGAGTGGGTGCTGGGGCAGATCTGGGTGTCAGGGCCGTTCCTTGCCCAAGCAGCCTGCAGTGAAGCTCTGCTCAAGGGTCCCCAGGTGGGAGGCTGGCTTGGGCCGCCTGAAGTGCTTGCTCAGGTGCTGGGTGTCGGGGTATCTTGTCTGTGGGGCTCTGTTTGTGGTGGAGGTGGGGCCGGGCCGTGACGCCCAGCGCAGGCCAGTCCCTGGTCTCCCGGTGAAGGGGCTCAGGACTGGGGGCAATGCCTGGGTGTGTGCTCCGCCATCCCACGTCTAGAAGACACAATACGGACCATGAAAATGACTGAATATTCACAAACAAGATGTCAGCTTGTGGGGAAGTACCTTCTCATGGAATTGCAATCAGTCCTGGAACACATGCTGAGGGCTCTGCAGACACTCGGACCTTTTTTTTTTTATTTAATATTTTTACTGGAAAGTTGGACATACAGAGAGGAGGAACCATCTGATGATTCACTCCCCAAGTGACTACAACGGCTGGAGCTGAGCCAATCCGAAGCCATGAGCCACAACCTCCTCCAGGTCTCCTATGCAGGTGCAGGGTCCCAAGGCTTTGGGCCGTCCTCGACTGCTCTCCCAGGCCACAAGCAGGGAGCTGGATGGGAAGCAGGGCCGTCGGGATTAGAGCCAGCGCCCATATGGGATGCCGGCGTGTGCAAAGCGAGGACTTTAAGCACTACGCTATCATGCTGGGCCCATGAAACTTATCATAACATACATCACAAGGAATCTGCACACACATGCACACTCACACCTCACACGCTCTCACACCTCACACACCTCACACATGCGCACTCACACCTCACCTCACACAGACCTCACATAGTGCACTCACACACACCTCATACACACACAGCTCACACATGCACACTTCACACACACCTCACACAATACACTCACACCTCACACACATACCTCACACCTCACACACACACAGCTCACACATGCACACCTCACACAGCTCACGCATGTACACTTCACACACACCTCACACAATACACTCACACCTCACACACACTCACACAAATACACTCACACCTCACATATGCACACTCACACACATGTACACTCACACCTCACACACATGCACTCACACACACATACTCACACCTCACACACATGCACTCACACACACATACTCACACCTCACACACACACACCTCACATAGTGCACTCACACACACCTCATACACACACACCTCATACACATCCCCCCACACATGCACTCACACACACATACTCACACCTCACACACACACTCACACACATGCACTCACACACACATACTCACACCTCACACACATGCACTCACACACACATACTCACACCTCACGCACATGCACTCACACACATGTACTCACACCTCACATAGTGCACTCACACAAATGTACTGGCACACACCTCACACCTCATACACATGCACTCACACACACACATGCACTCACACACACACCTCACATAGTGCACTCACACACATGCACTCACACACACATACTCACACCTCACACACACACTCACACACATGTACTCACACCTCACATAGTGCACTCACACAAATGTACTGGCACACACCTCACACCTCATACACATGCACTCACACACACACATGTACTCACACACACACCTCACATAGTGCACTCACACACACGGTCTCATGACCAGTGTCCCTCTGTTTTCAGCTGGTGACTTGGCTGTGACCCGACTTGCCTTCCAGCTCTGTTTCATTCAGGTTACTTCCTGCAGCTGACTCTGATACACAGCACGGTTGAGCAAAGTGCATCTGCCTGCTCTCTGGTGATGACCCCTACAGGATGCCCACATCCCGACATTGTCTTTTGTGGCTGAGCTCAGCCGATTGGCACAGGATGGTGGCCTCACACTGCTGTGTGTGGCCCCTGGGGTTGCCTGGCTCTTCTCAGCTTTTACGGGACTCCCATCCAGGTGGCATTGGGCCTCCCTGTCACTGTCCCCTTTTATGGCCCTTGATGTTGAGATGCCTCTCCAAAGTGGAGTAACCCCTTCCTGCCTCCTGTCAGGCGAGCCTGTGGGCAGCTGGGCCTCGCTGGGCCATGTTTCTGCTGTGGAGCTCGTGTGTTGTCCAGGGCCATCCTGAGGTGTGGCTGTGTGAGCAAGGGGCCTTGTCCAAGTCCTCATGAATGGTTCATTCGGGATTGTGCTGCTCTTGATTTCTGCATTGGGGCAGATGCAGGCTCCCCTACTCTCCACGGATGGTTGAGCGCCCAGGCTCATTTGGTTGTTGTGTGGCCTTGAACTCTTTCTCTCCCTTCCCTGGGCCCCGTGCGTGGCCTGTTGCCTGGCAGTCTGTCTTCCTGAGGTGAAGCCTGCCCCTCCCATGGCCTGCATGGCGTGTGACGGCTCAGCCACCAGTACCTCCCCCCGCCCCATGGCCTGCACGGCCTATGGCGGCTCCAGTCCCATACTGACCCGTAACCTCGCTCCTCCCTGTCACTGGGGAGATCCAGCTCACTGGGAATTCGTATCCTTGGTCTCCTAAATATTTCAGAGCTTGGCCAGCTCTCCTGGAGCCATCTGGGGAGGGGATATGGGGACCATATGGAGTCCCTTCTCTGTGCCAGCTCCCAGGTTGGCCTCGGATGTATGGTGAGCCACTCCAGTGAGGCCTGCAGGGCCCCGTGTGCAGCAAGCAGCAGCAGCACTGTCAGCACGTCCAGCCCTCTGCCCGCCCTGTGGTCACCTCTCCCTCTGCTGACCAGGCTGCTGGAGGCCAGCACCCACAGTGCAACTGGGGCAATGCCCCCAGGCTCCCACTGGAGGCCCTGCCTTTCTGGAAAGTTCTGAACTGGCTATGTCCTGCTACGCAGCTGTGCCAGGAGGGCACAGGTGACCTGAGAGGGCTGCAGTGTCACCACATGCAGGGCCCACACTGCCCCTCCAGCCCCCCTTGCCAGATTGCGTGCCCACTGTGGCTCTCACTGGCAGCCCAACCTCCCTGACATCCCCTGGCTCAGGAGGAGGAAGCAGGATTGCCAGAGCCTTGTGTTTCTGCGCCTGTGCTGTGGGCAGTGCAGCAGGTGCATCCGGGGTCCCCGTGGTGGCTCTTCCTGCTCAGGGAGGGTCTTCGGGCCAGGAAGGGCAGACAGGGCATGTATGCCTGCCTGGCTGCCCCATGATCTTGTGTCTGCCCGCTGGGCCTCTATAGCTTGACACTCCTCCTTTCTGGATCTAGGGCCAGCAGCACCCTGAGACGCCCACCAGTACCAGCCCTTGTGGACACCCACTGCCCTGGCCCTGCACTGCCTCGGTGGGGACACTCAGCCAGGAGGGGCTGGGTGGAGGTAGCTTGCTGTACTTCCTTGTGCCTGGAGGACATGCGTGTCCCTGGGTGGAGACCCAGGCTGGGGCCAGCAGATCAGTGCCCATGGCCCTCGCTGCTGTTCTGCCTGGATTCCTCATCTCCTGGGCTGTGGTTAGCTCAGCACCAGCTCATACCTCCCTGTCCCCTTAAGCTCCTGCCCAGCCCCTCCAGGTCTGTGGGAGGCAGGGAGCAGATGGCAGGATGACTGGGTGTGGTCAGCAGAGTGGCAGGGGGCGGGGACCCACAGGCTGCTGTGGTGGGGCCAGGGTGTCCGAGCTGGACCCGCCCCCTAGGACACAACATCCAGGCAGGCTGTGGTCGCTTGGGTGTGGAGAGAGGGGCCCGTGCCCCAGACCAGAGCAGGGTGTGCCACCCGCCCCAAACCAACTGTACCTGCCCCAAGGGGAGTGGCAGCTGCCCGGGGAGCCTGGGAAGGAGTCGAGGTGGCTGGCAGTGGACGTAGGTACCCAGCAGGGGTGGGGTGGGGGCGGGTGGATGGGGCTTGGGTCCCTGCTGGAAGGCTGTGACGAGACAAAGGGTCTGGAACCTTCAGGAGCCAGGGTTCTGCACACACAGGCCAAGGAGCCAGGGGAGAGTGGACACTGCGGACACAGCCTGCGCCCACGCAGCCTGGGGTCCACAGCCCCACCTGCCCGAGCCTGGCTGCCTTGGCAGGCCTTGCCTCATCCTCAGCCCACTCTGGCTGCTGCTTGAGCAATGGAGCCTGGGACTGCCGCTGTTGGGAGGGCAGCCGTTGCCTGGCCCTGCCCCAACATCTGCTTTTTGTGTGGCTTCCGCGTGTTGCGTGAGAGCTGCCCAGTCCTGGGGCTGTCACCTTCAGGCTGGTCAAGACAGATGAGGTTGGGCATCTTCCTGTTGCTGCTGTTCAGTCACTTGCACAGCCCCCCGCGCCCCATGCCTGTGTGTGCAGCGTGTCCTGCGTGCTGCTGGGACTCCGCGTTCCCCGGGGGAGCCGGCTGCCCTGTCTGCTTCAGGACTGAGGTGTTACCTTGTTCCATTCTCACCCCATTGCGTGTTCCTCACAGCAGTGATGTAGGAGGCCTGCAGGCACAGACCCCTTTGTCCGTGAGGTGTGAGGGTCCCGGCATGCGTCTTTGATCTCTCTCCGTGCAGGGGGCGCAGGCAGCGAACCTGTGTGTGCTGTGGAAGCTGGGTCAGGTGTGGGTTCCAGCCCACTGGGGCATCTCCCTGCCCCACTGCCCAGGACTCAGCCAGTGCCGTCTGCTGCCTCCTGGGAGAGGCTGTCCCCACCACCCGGCTTTGCTGAGACATCACTGGGGTGGGGGGGGGACAGTGCTGGCACGCCCAGGTGTGTGGTAAGGACGCAGGCTTGAATCCTGTATCACACTGTCACCCCCCGGGGATACAGTGGGGGAATTTTCAGGAAGGGCTGGCTGTTATTCCCCGGAACCTCTAACTGAATGGAGCCTGGGTCCCCTGGCCGGGGCTTCCCCAGCCCAGCATCGCAGCCATCTGCCTCCTAGGCACTGCTAGGAATGTGTGTGTGCGTGCATGTGTCTGTGTGTCCCCCAGGCCCATCTCTGGCTCTGAGGACACACGTGTGCTTCCGTGTGGCTGACTGAGCCCCACTCCTGTGGGCTGTCACCCCCAGTCACACATTGCCTCTGGGCTGGCCTGTGTGCAGCACACACCCCACCTGCACCGTTGCCACCTCTGGAAGCAGTCATGTTCACGCCTGGCACGTGACAGGCAAGCTCCCACAGCTGTGACGGGCGTCCACTCCCAGGATTCAGGGGCCAAGTGCTGCGATGGGGACCTCGAGGCATGTCCGTTCCCATACTTGTCTGTAGTTGAGTGAAACAGTTTACTGCTGAGTTCTGAGACACGTGGGACCCTCTGACCATCCGGGGTGCCTTTCTCAGTGTGGCGTCTCACCCGGCTGCTTCTGCTGTCGCCGAGCCCAGTGCCTCTCTCATGGCATTATGACGCTCTGGGAGACCCTTCTTGCCGCTATGTCGCTCCTCGGCCCCAGTCTGCACCCTCAGCACACCGCATCTCCCATCAGGTGCGGGTTAGAGGGCAGGGTGTCGGCACAGCATGGGGTCAGTCTGTCTGCATCGCCCACGTCACCGACTCTGGTCCCCCTGCAGTATGAGGGAGCTGCCATGGCTCACCCAGGCCCCTGCCCAGGTCTGCAAAGAGCCCCGGGGGAGGGTTCATTTGCATGTGACAGCCATCTCCCACAGCTGTCAAGATTGTAATAAAGGAAGTGGCCAGTCCATGGCTTACATGGAGGGCCCTGACTGGATGGTGGCCACTTCCCGGGAGGCAGGGTGTGTTTCTCTGCCACACAGGAGACCCATCTGGCTGGTCCTCTTCTAGGCCAGAGGCCTGTGTCCAGCAGGTGCTCCCATGAAGGTCCCCCGGGCCTCTGATCTCTGCAGAGGCTTGAAGCTGGGGAGAGCAGCCATGGGGAGGCTGGCCTTCCCTGCTGGAGCTCAGGGGTGCATGGGTTCCCAGCGCTGCTGCCAACAGGGGCCTTGACCTGAGTGTGGGGCGTGTTCCTGGCAGGGGAACCGTGTGTTTACAACGTGTGGGGTTGTGTGGATGCACATGCATGTGTACCAGTGTGTCTATGTGTGCTGACACCCACACTGGCAGGCCAGGGCTGGCCACGAGGTGTGGGGCCGCTGCCTCTGGCTCCCACATGTGGCTGTCAGGCATGTGTGGCCTCCTGGATTCCCACAGGGGAGGCCAGCCCTGGCCAGTGTGCAGGGAGTGTCTGCAGGGCAAAGCTGCTGACCAGCGTGCTGCTTCCCAACAGCCAAGATGAACAATTACACCTCCCCCTGGCTTCTGCGGCGCCCCCGGAAGTCCAGCAAGGCCGCCGTCCTGGACACTGAGAGGAAGTGGCTCCAAGGTCACCAGAAGCCCACACTGGCCACCTACAAGCTGCAGTGAGCGTCGGGCCCACCCAGGCAGGGGAAGGAGCATGGAGGATAGGTGGGTGTGCACACTGTAGCCTGGGCCTGGCTATTGCAGTGCCCAGGAGGGCTGCATCCAGCCCGTGGGGGATGCCCCTGAAGCCCCCATGCCAGGCTGCTGTACTCTGCTCCCCCACCCTCAAGGGCAGGGTTCATGATGGACCACAGCACTCCAGGGCCCCTGGGGAGGGTAAGCTGCTAAACGCTTGTCAGCCTGGATTGTGCAGGACCAAGGCACCCCAATAAACAGCCCTGGGGCTCACCCTGAGAGCAAGTGTCTTCTGTTCTGTGCTGCTTCCGGCCCTGCGGAACACGGACAGGGTCCCAGGCTTGGGGACTGACGGGAGCAGCCTGGTGTCACACCTGCCTGCAGCTGGAGTCCTGGCACCTGGGCTGTAGGGGCCCAGCGGGGCAGCAACAGCACCCAGACCCTGGATGTGGCTGGCTGGGGAACAGCACAGGGGCGGTCAGTGTTCAAGGCCCTCCCACCTCCTGGAGACAGAGGACACGCACACATGGCCTCTGCCAGGGCATGCAAGGCCAGCCGACAGACGTGAGGCCCTGTCCTGCTGTGGGTCTCCAGCCTTTTATTCACACAAGGACTCAAAGATCACACATCGCCCACCAATGTCAAGCCACGGGGGATCTGCCTGGGCTGCCCCTCCGGTGCCAGGCAGGCACCAGCAGCAGCCATGCAGGGCTCCACAGATGCTCCTGTCCCTGCACCCGGGGGGGCTGCTCGCCCAGGGCCCACCCCAGCTGCGGCCCCTGCATGGTGGGGATCAGAGACCTCAGCCCACGGGGCCCAGCAAGGAGAAGCAGAAGCGCTAAGCGGCCTTTGTGGGCCTGGGGCATTCAGGGCTCCTGACCACAGCAGCTCACTGTGCCCCAGTCCCTAGAGGGAGCTGGTGACACCAGTGTCTAGGCAGCACTAAGCCCCGAGAGGCCCCGGTGAGCCAGCTCATGACGAGCTCTCCACAGCTGCCTGGCTCGAGCAGCGCGTGGCCAAGCGGCTCCCCTCTGCCGCATGGCCGCCTGGGCTCAGGGAGGGGCTAGGGGGTCCTGTTCTGGGCTGCAGCATCTGTAGCTGTCCCACATCCCTGTGGCTGAAGTGGCCAGGCAACCCCACGCAGTGAGGGTCCAGCTGCTTGCTGGGGCTGTGGGCAGCACTGCACCTTTGGGGAGCAGGGCGGAGTGGAGGCCTGCAGGGCCCCGTCCATGCACGGGGGAGCCCTCTTAGTGGGTCTGGGCGCAAGAGGGAGGGTGTGGCTCAGCGCCCTGGCAAGCTGGAGGAGGGTCACCCAGGAGGACCCTCGACCACCCGCCTGATGGCTGGGGGCTGCGGCGAGGCCCCGGGGAGGTGGCAGGAGAGGAAGGCACAGGCCGCAGTCGCGGTCTCGGGGGAGGTGTGGCTCCCGGCCACTCCTTGCAGGCCTCCGGCGGGGAGCTACCCCAAGGTCCCTGAAATACATGGCTTTGGGGAGCACTGGCTCCAGCTGACCTGAGGGTGCAGGAAGAGGCTGGGTAGGATGCAGAGCCGGCCTCTCCTGGCCATGGGGAGGGTCACGTTGTCTGTCCTGTTTTGGCAAAGTTGTCCTGGGCCTCCGTCCTTGGGCTGTGGGTGGTTACCGCCACCAGGGCCCAGCTGCTGCAAGGACCAGGGGTAACAGCGGGAGCAGCGGGGACGCCTGGGGCCGGGGGCAGCTGGCGGCCGCTGTCTGCTGCCCCTCCCGCTCTGACAAGCCGGGCAGGGCGTGGGTCAAGGGCGTCCGTGAGCCCGAGCTCTTCCTGCCCACCCTGCGGCCACACACATCCTCGGGGCAGCCAGCTCCACTGCCCGAGCCGCTGCCATCGTCACCTGAGAGACAGGACAGGGGCTCAGCAGGCCCCAGGACAAGGCAGGGGGCGCAGGGGGCGTGGTCCCCCCGCCCCCACAGGGCTCCCTACCCCCTCCTGCGGCCCCCCAGCCTCACTGGCGTCCTGGAAGTCCACGTCATCGCCGCTGAAGGCGCCTCGCAGCCGGTTGGTCATGATCTTGAGCTGCATGATCTGCTGCCTGATGGTCATGTCCGGCTTGGTGATGTCCACCTCCACCTCGGGGTTGTTGATCTGGTTGGCCAGGCCGTCACCCATTACCTCGGGGAGGTACCTGAAACAGGGCGGGGGGCCCCCAGTCACTGCCCCAATGCCCCAGCCCCAGGGATTCCCAGAACAAGCTGGCTGCTGAGGGGGCCTCCTGCATCCACAATGTCACGGGAGGCGGGGCCACACGGGCACCTACCGGCCCTTGGCCATGCCGTTCCAGCAGCGGTCGTCGCTGCCAGCGCTCACGGCCATCCTCTCGCTGCACAGCGTCCCCGGCAGGCTGATCCAGAAGTCCTGGGCATCCCGGAGCCTGACCTTGGCATCAGAGACCTGCAGGACAGCAGGCAGGGCACTGGGCAGCTGGGGTGGCCTGGCCTGAGCCATGCATGGGGCAGGGACAGCTGGGCAGGCGCTTACCAGTCTGGTCAGTATGCCTGTGGGAGGTTTCTCCTGCAGCACCAGCTTGCCTCGACGCCGGCTCTCCTCTGGCCCTGGGCTCTGGGGGTTGACCCTGGGGTTCCCACAACCCTGGATGACCTGGAAGACACATAGGGGTGCTGGAGGGGCACGGTGGGGGCCACATCTGGGCCCGCCCGGCCCATGGTGGCCATGAGTGCCAACCTTGGCCGTGAGTGTGTCCTTGTTGTCCTGGAGGGTGTTGATGGCTTCTGCAAGCCACAGGTGCACGCTGCCGATGACCGTCTCTGCCCCCGAGGGGCCCCAGAACTTGTCCGTGATGAGCACCATGGAGTCTGCATGGGTGTTGACACGCACGCGTCAGTGCAGGACGTGTGAGCGGACAGTGCATGGGTGTTGACACGCACAGGCAGCCTCCCATCACCCCCTGTGCACACTGGCCTGGTGCACCCACAGCACCAATCGCCCCCCCGCTGCCCCAGCAGACAGGCCTGGCAGGGCCTCACCCAGGAGGTTCCTCCACTCAGCGTCCAGGTCGGCCTGGTTGGCCAAGCAGCCTTTGAGTACGTTCCGGCAGTAGTCAGGGCAGGGGCGGGCACCCGGGACCCCCAGACAGTGTGCGCAGTAGACGAGCTTCATGACGGCGCGGGTGCACTCGGGGCCCAGGGGCACCTGGGGGAGAGGCAGTGAGCCCACCTAGTGGCCGGCCACCAGGCCTCGAGGGGCATGGGGGCCCAGCATCCTGCCATCACTGACCACCCCCCCAGGGAAGCGTGGACACACCTCATCACCACTGCCAAGCAGATGAAGAAAGCCAGTGGGGGCAGAGCACCAGACTTCGTGAGGACCCTGGCTGAAGCCCTCCCCACCTGCCCTTCCCCCAGGGGCTTGGTGTGGGTGTGCAGCCCTGTGGGTGAGGCGCACGCTGGCCTTGCAGCCCCAGCTGAGCCCCAGCAGTCTGGCCAGTGTCCAGCTCTCCTCCGTCCTGCCCTGCACACCACGGGTGGGAGGCGGGACAGAGAGTGGGCCCCCTGAGAGTCCCGGCAGCCACATGCACGCACCTGTGCCACCCTGCGGACCACATCGCTGGCCACGCCCAGGCCCTGCACAAAGGCACGGGCGGCCACGAAGGCGCGGGTGGCACGCAGGCGCAGCTCCCGTGGGGCGTCCCCGAAGGGTCGCAGCGCCTCGGCCTGCTTGCCCAGGCAGTCCAGGTAGTCATCGGGCAGCAGCAGCTGGGGGTGCAGCTGCCGGAAGAGGCGCTCCAGTAGACGTGCCCAGAACTCAGCCAGTGTTTCCTCCAGGTGGAGGTTGGCACCGCGGTAGTAGAGGCGCAGTTCGGCGTAGAGGTCGCGGAAGGCTTGGGCATGCTGTGTGTACAGCTCCCCGAAGGCGCCAGGGAAGGCCTCCTGCAGGGCGCGCTCCGAGCCATTGAGCAGCTGCTGGAACTGGTCTGCAGAGGCCGAGGGTGAGGTCATGTGGCCGGTCCCTGCAGTTCCCTCCACTCCCACTGGCTGAACCCCTCAGCCTGAAGCTCATTTGGGGGAGAACTGGCAGGTCCCCTACAGGGTTCCCTGCTGATGCATCACTACCTCAGGCTACTGCAGCGCTCAACAAAGCCCTGTGTGGGCCCCACAGGGCAAAGGGACAGCTCACCACCATGCAGAGGTCTGTAGAGGACACCCAGGACCCCCCAACCACCACTGCAGACTGCGGACTCAGCTCCAGGGGGCTGGGATGCCCGACTCCTGAGGAGGCTAGCCCCCTGCAGTGCCCAGGACAGAGGGGTCCCTAAGAGGCCCAAGGACGTGCCTTCCCCATCTGAACACTGGGGCTGGCTTGAGCAGTGTACACCAGGGGGATGCCCAGGCTCCCTGAACCGCACCCTCTGTGAACCCACAGGAGAGTACGGGTGAGACCTGCACTCACCGTCGAAGTCGTGCAGCTGGGTGGCCAGCATGGCCTGCAGGGTGCGGCTGCTGTCCCGGAGTGCCGTCTCCAGCTCCCCGCGGCTGCGGTTGGCCAAGTTCTCTTCCATCTCACTGGTGCAGCAGGTGTAGCCCTGGGGGCAGATGCGCAGGTGCTCGCCTGTGGGGAGGGGCCAGCGTGAGGGGGACCAGGGCTTGGGAGCCAGGATGGGGTTCTCCTGGGCACAGCCTTGGCGGCTAGCACCCCCTGCCCGGACCCCGGAGCTGGGCAGTGGAGAGGGCGGTGGGTGTTTAAGCTAGCACCGGCTGTAGTGGGCACCCAGCCAGGAGCCAGGACACGCTCCTATGGGGGACAGGTGCTGCTACGGATGCCCCTTGCCCACAGACACTGGAGGGTGGTGCCGGCTGCATGGAACACATCTGCAAAGGTGCCAGATGCATTTGGACAAGGCTGCTGCATCCCACCTTGAGCTCCCCTCCCGTGGGAGGCGGGCCTTGGAGTGGTCCCTCCCACCGTGCGCAGGGACAGGGGATGGAGGAGCAGGGACAGGGGATGGGAGGGTGCAGCAGGGAGCTCAGCCTCCGTGGTTGACGCTAGCTCAGCTATGCTCTGTTCTGCAGTCACACAAGGGGGAGGCTCCTACAGACACCTGCCCCCAGCCTGGGGGCGGCCCACACCCCACAGATAGCCCCCAGAGGGGAGCAGCAGAGATGGGGCCTGGAAGGTTGGGATTTGGACCTAGCGGGAGGTTCCTCTTCCCCTGTTCCTGCATCTAATTCTGGAATGTTCTGAGGCCCCCAGCCATCTGTAAGCACTGCCTCAAGGATCCACTGCAGAACCCAGTGGGAGGATGTGGTGGGTGTGTCAGGGGAAGCTGGGGGTGGGACAGCCCCTTCCCAGACAGGGACCCTCAGTGAGAGGCATGGTGGAGCAGGGGACTCTGCTGGGCTGGGGGCTGAGGCAGGGGGCCTTCCCCCCTTAGGGAAGGGGCTGAATGCCCGTGCCCACCCCCAGCAGGATAGGAGCCGGCAGATTGTGTGCCAGGAGGGGGTGCCAAGTGCCGGCTCAGGTTCAGTGGTGACCACAGCCCTCAGCCCACCCCCCACGGCTGGCCCCTCGCCCAACGAGCCTCCCCAGCCCCCTTCCCCTCCCCCCACCAGCCCCTGGAGCCCCCAGGTCCGCCCGGCCACCTTGCCCAGCCGGCCCAGTGTCGCGTGCTATTCCAGCGGCCCCAGCACAGCCCCCGTCCCTCCCTCCCTCCTCGGACAGACACGGGAGTGAAGACACGGAGCCAGAGCCTGGGCACTGGCCTGAGGGTCCGGGCAGGCTGGGCCAGGCGGCCCCCAGAGGCCCGTGTGGGGCGCCCGGCTGCTGGCAGAGCCCTGACCCAGCTCAGGCCTGGCCACAGGGTGGAGGCACCCCCGCCCCCACTCTGGGTAAAAGGCCGGGAGCCTGTGTGGAGGTGGCCACAGATGTGTGCAGCCCTCTGTGCCCAACCAAAGAAGGGGTTATGGCCCCCTCCGCCCCAGATCGGAGCCCTTCTACCCCCAAAACCCCTGCCTCAGCGACTCAAACACCCCAGGTACCCTCCCTCATGCCACCTGCCACTGTGGCCTCCCTGAATCACCCCAAAGCCTCGCCAGGACCCCTGCCCACAGCAGCCCACCCACGGGTGCACCCAGCAGCCCTGACCCTCCAACGGGCTTGGCATTCCAGCTGTGCCAGTCCCTCCCCCTCCAGGAGGCTTTCTGGTTGATGGGCGAGTCCAGCCCCCAACCCAGCCATGTCCACCCGGCTCTGCCCCGCATACTCCCCACTGCCCAAGGCAGCTGCAACCCGGCTCCTGCCCGCCCCCAGCACTTCACCCGAGCAACCGGCAGCGCCTGGGAGCTCTCGGCCACGGCACTCCACCGCAGGGTCCCAGGGAGGGCGTCAGCCGCGGAACAAAGGCTCCGCGGGGCCTGGACACCCTGGCTGCCGTGGACCAGCAGCCGCGGGCAGCGCAGGGGTCTGCAGGCTGGCGGGCGGCGCAGAGGAGGGGGCGCTGGCGCAGTGGGCGGGCGGCGGAGCGTGGGGGCTGCGGCAGGCAGGCGCGGGGCGCGGCGATTGGCAGGGAAGGGGCTTGCCGCAGTGGGCGCGGCTGGCGGAGGAGGCAGGGAGGGGGCTGCCGCAGGAGGGATGCGGGAGAGCAAGCGCGGGAGGGGGTCCCGGGGGCGGGGCAGCGGAGGAGGAAGGGCTGCGAGGGAGGGGAAGGTGGTGCCATCCTGGCCAGCAACGGTTCCAGTGGCCGAGCAGCTAGGGGGACACGCGCGCCACCGAGGGCGGCTCCAGCAAGAGGCGGCATGCAGTGCCACCGCCCCCGCCTGTCACCCTCCCTGTCTCCCTGGGAACCACAGGTATCCCCAGTTCACACCCACCTGCCTTGCGGGGGCCGCGCCCATCTATGGTCCCACGGACCTAAGCTTTGCTCCCTGGGTCAGGGCGCATCCCCAGCGGGCGACAGGGTAGGAAGCAGCGGCTTGCACCCTGGGCAGCCCCTCTCACGGTGCACGCATCCGTGGCCGTCCACCACACCCTGCTACCACAGGCCCCCAGTACCTGCCTGGCAGCCCCTGGAAACACACAGCAGCTCCTGGCCCTCACCAGGTGCTGTGCCCTCTGGACAGGTCAGCAGGCCCAACCCGCAGAGCTATCCCCCAGTCCCAGGAGAGTTTGACCTGGCACCCGGCCCAGCAGAGGTCCGAGTGACCTGCTTTGCCAGGCCACTCTCCAGCCAATACCAGATGTGGGGCACCTTGGTCCACTGGATAGCCAGTGCCTCCTGTGCGTCGAGCCTCCAGAGGGGACCCTGGCTTAGGGGCTAGGGCAAAGAGGGCACCCAGAACCTCTGCCAGCCCACGTGCTAACAGGATGCAGGAGTGGTCTGTTGGGGTGATGGCCTACCCCCAATCAAGGAGGGGTACACGGGGACCCCCGCAACACTCAGCCATTTGAGGTTTTAGAATGGTTTCATCCTGGCCAAGCTTCACTCACTGATGCAGCCAACATGCGAGGGACATGCCTGTGGTCACTCAGTGGCTGGGACCTGCTGAGGCCAACCCCAGGTGGCCTTCCCAAACCAGGAGCCCAGTTTGGGCAAGCAGCCCCTATGTGCTGACCAGGACACTGTGTGGTTTCTGATCGGTGGCCTGGGCTGGCCCTGCACACGCTGGGGGAGGGAAGGGTCACAGCTGCAGGCCCTCCTGGGGGAAGCTGAGCAGAAGCCCAGACAGCCCGTGGGAGTCCCCCAAGCTCAGAAAGAAACCAGGCCAACAGAGGGCTACTCCGCCCTGTCACGGCTGCAGGAAGCAGGGTGAGGGTTGGGGAAGGCCTGGAGTGCTGAGGGGAGACGGAGATGGGGGCTGAATGGTGACGCCCCTGTGGCATGTCGCCATGGCAGCCCCCGGCGCACAGCTCAGGAGTGGGCAAGATGGACATGTGTGCTGTGTACATCTGACCACGAGACACAGGACCAGGGCCTGCGCTCCATGCTAGCTACGCAGGCATACCAGGGCTAGCCACTTGTTCATAATTGGGTCAGAGTATTAAAACACCTGAAAACATACAGGATAATTGTCCAGCTGCAATTCCCATTCAACCAGGTGTCAGACTGTCAAAGGAAAGCAGGGGTGGGCAGTGGAAGGAGTTCCCACCCACCAGTTTGTTTCCCACAGGGATGGACGAGAGTGGAGCTCAACACAGGACCCCCAGTTAGGCACAGGGACCCCACCTCTGAGCTAACCCCCATGCTGCACCTGAGCAAGCAGGCCAGCACACAACCTGGGCACTCCCCCATGGGGGGGGGGGGTCAGACTGCAGATGAGACTGGAGCCAGCGTCACGGTGGCATCTGTTGCCTGCCGGATGCCTGGTCAGTTTGTTGGCAAAATCTGGCAGCCCTTGAGGGGCTTATCTGCCGCTGTGCCTGCCTCTGGGAGGACAGGTCACCTACCCAGGCTGCAGGAGAAACCCCATCTTCCCCCAGCCCAGCATACTCCTGGGGCACAAGATAAGACCACCGAGATTCATGGGAATTAAGGGGCTCGCCCACTCCCAGACCTGGTGCCAGATGGCCAGCTGCTTCCCTGGCCCAGGCACCTCCTGGAGGGACGCATGTTTCCTCGTGGCTGGCCAGCACGGCGGTGCCTTGTGTGCAAACCCAGGCCTGGCTACCCCACTGGCCTACACCCTCCCCGCCCCCGATCAGGAGCTGCTGGGACCTGGACGGCCAGTACACCAGGAGTGGGGACAGATGACCCAGACCTGGTCCTGAGCACAAGGACAAGGGTCCAGGATGTCTGGGAAGGTGACCCTCCTTGGTCTGCTTGCCCTGCCCCTCCCTAGGGCCCAGCACACCCAATCACTCCCAGCTCAGGCCCAGCAGTGCCCACACCCATTTGGCAGGGGGTACCTGCCCCCGACAGCTCTCGGCATCATGGTGCTGCCTGCCTTCACCCAGACTTGGGCCTGGTCAGCTGACAGGACAGGGACCAGGCTCCAGGATGTGAGAGGAGAGACCTCAGCACAGCCCGTGTCCCACCAGCGGTCAGTGGGGTCCCTTCTGGACACTGGTAGCTTCCAAGGCCGACCCCCAGAGTACTTCCTACGTGGCCCTGCCCCAGCTTTGCAGATGCAGCTGTGGGTTCCATCTGGTAGGCCCCTCTCTGCCCATGGCCTCCCCTCAAAGCAGAAGGGGTCACTGCCGGCCCAGAGAGTCAGCACTGCCAAGGTCACAGGGCAGGGGCACTGGCTCCTGAGCCCCACCTCCTGCCACGGTGATGGCCATGGGAAGGACCATCAGCCTGCCCGGAAGTGGACTGTCCAGGCTGACGTGGCAGCACACTCAGGCACACGCACACCCTTCCCATCTCAGAGTGGCTGCCAAGCTCTTCTGACCAGTGACTGACCATCACCCCCGGGAGCTTGGCAGACAGGACAAGGGCTGCACACACAGAGGAACCCCAGGTGGGCAGCAAGAGCAGGGTCTCCTGGGCTGCACACCTACCTTGCAACCAGGCCCTGTCCCTGCCCCCTCTTCCCTGCTACTGTGAAACCCCATGCCCTCTGGGCCCAGACCCCATGCCAAGGGTGCCGGACACCTGGGGTGTCCTAGTACCAGGTGGGCAGGCACCCCTTACCCTGCCCTGCCAGGGGGACCAGTTCCTTCCCGCCCGTCCTCTTTCTAGTCCAGCACTTGGGGCTCCTGGTCTCCAGGTTCCTGGCATGAGGAAGTGGGGACTGGGCTCCCTGCAGTGGGACACTCGCAGAGGGCCTGGAGGGCAGCACAGGAGGGCACCTGGCACCCGGTTAGCGCATGGTGGGAGTGTCCCTCCAGCTGGTCGGCTTGGCTAAGAACGGTCACCTTGTGAGGGGGAGATGTGGCCCCTGAGCACAGGTAGGGGCCGAGGGGCTCCATGTGGAACTTGCGCAAGCAGCCCCCTCCCCCAGGGACCCCGCCCACCCCATCTTAGGACAGCACCCAGTCTCTCTGACATTGTTTGGCCATGGGTGGTCTGTCCTCTGTGTCACATCTCCAGTGGTCCCAGCGGTGACGCATTTGCCTCAACTCCCGCAGGAAGCAGACAGCCCTCGCCCCACGCCCACCATCGTGCTCATCCTGCAGGCGGCCCACCTCCCAGCCCTGCCCCCTCAACAATGCCCTCCCCAGGGCTGCTGCTTGCCTCATGTAGGATGCTCCCTACCGCGCAGGGTCCTCGCCCCCACCGGCGGACAAGCCCTGGACTGCTCCTGCTGGGAGCCAAACCTCAGCCCAGGGACTGACCTTGCAGGTGTGTGATCCGCACCCCATGTCCTGCCTTAGACAAGCTCTGCACGGGGTGCCGTCCGTGTGGGCTGCAAGACTTGTCCCTCTAAGGCGGCTCTGGTCAGGGTGTCCTGAGCACCATGGCAACCACAGGGCTGTGTGTGCTGAGCCAATCCTGCCGGTAGATGGCGTCAGCTTCCTCACTCCCCAGGGGCTGGCGAGTGGTCACAGCGGGCACTGCAGGACGCACCAGGTTATCATCGGACGGCAGGGCTGGCTCTGAACACCAGGCTGCTGAGGGGGGCCAGGCACTGCCCCCAGCAGGGAGCACTGCTCCCACTGTCCCCACCCCAGGGGGCCCCTGGTTGGGGTGCAGACGAGGCCTAGGGGCAGTTCTGGGAACCCAGCTGAGCTCCCTGGGTGCAGGGGCCGCAAGACAAAGGCCTTGACCAGGAAGGCGGGTAGCAGAGCTCAGGCCCTGCCCTGTGGAGACCCCTGGCTATGGTCAGTGAGCCTTGCTTCCGTCTTCCAGGTGCTGGCTGTTAGGGTGCCTGGACCCTTCCCCGGCCTCAGTTTCCCCTGTGCGGACTGCCATACCTAGACATGCTCCCCAGCTCTGGACACCCGGGGCTCCTCTCTCACTCCACCTGCCTCCTGAAGGTGCACCCCATCCCCAGGGACCAAGTTGCCCAAGGGCCACCCTGACCAGCCAGCTCTAGCCCGGGCCCTCAGAGGACCCCACACTGGGCAGAGCCTGGGCTGTGGCAAGACGTCTAAGAGCCAAGGGTGGTAGAGCAGGTGGCCAGAGTGCCCAGGAGCTGTCCTGTCACTCGGAGCCCACAAGGAGCCCACCTCCCGGCCCAGCCAGGGTCCTGGACCTATTCTACCTGGAGGCCTCCACTCCATGGGGCTGGGCCCGTGCATCACACACTGGCGCCAAGTCATGACTCTTCTGGCCATGGGCCACACTAGCCCTGCTCCAGACAAGATCTTAGGGTCCTCACTGTCCCCAGCATGTGACAGCCACAGGAGGATGCCCTCAGTGGGCACTGGGGTAAAGGGCAGGGCCAGGGCCGATGGGGAGCAGGTGTGCGCTGGGAAGGACCCCTAAAACCATGCTGAGTGGGGGGGCTTGGCTCCATAGGCCCCCAGCAATGCCCAGGGCAAGAGAAGGCAAGTTCCTGACCAGGGGTGCCAGGTCAGGAGGGGCTGGCAGGGCCTGTCCCATACTCTTGCAGGTGCTGGGCACCCTCACATAGCCCCAGGAAACACAGACCCTGGCCCTGCCACAGTGAGCGGAGCCAGGTCCTGCCCAGAGTCAGGAGCCCTGGGCGGGGCAGGGAGAACACTGGGCAGGGCCAGGAGTGGACACAGGGGCCTGGTCAGAAGGGGCACACAGGCCAGCAGGTGGGAACAACGGGGTGGGTGTGGGGCTGGGCCCCAGAGGCTCCTAAGCTTACCCAGAATTCCCCACTGTTACAGGAGCCATGCAACAGGCATGTGGAAGTCACAGGCTGACCAAGAACAGCTGGGACAGGGGCAGGCTGCCCTGGGCTCCCACCTGGGCCTGAGCCAAGCCTACAGCACCCGGTGGATGCGCTCCTGCCCCCTGGCCCAGTGGCCATGGCCTAGAGCCCCTCCCGACATGTGGGGCTCCCACCTGGGCAGCAGCAGCACTCTGCCTCTCCCGCCTCACTCCTGGCTGGCACCAGCCTTGCTGACACCTGTGCCCAGGCGTGTGTATAACTGACCATGCACTCCCTCCTTCCAGTCACGCTGAGCGTCCTGGGCCTGGCCATGTGAATGACTGACTGGCCAGGCAGTGGTCAGCCTAGACGGGGCAAGTCTGCAGGCCGGGGGACCAGAAGGCCGGGGCAGCCGTCCAGCATGGTCAGCAGACCCCAATGGACAGCATTTGCTCTCGGGGCGGCGTGGGGCAGGAGCATCTCTGCCAAGGGGCCCAGATCCCCAGGGACACACAGCTGCCCTCCCCACCTGTCGGAGGAGCAGGCCAGCTGTCCAGCACCGGCTGCACCAGGGACTGGCTATTGCGTCACACAGGTGGCCTGCCGGGTCCCGACTCCCTTGAGGGCTACTCAGAGCGCAGGCCTCAGGCTAGAGATGACGAAATACGGGTGGCTGGCATGATGGACGAGACCAGAGTGGGGCCCTGCATGCAGCCACGGGGGCGCGCAGGAGGGGACAGCGATCAGCCTAGGTTGTGCCAAGCTCATGGGATGGGGGGAGCCCCTAGAGCAAGGACGCGTCCCAGGTGTGCACCACAGCCGGCGGCAGGCCCTCCCTAGGCCACGTCCCAACCTCGGGGACCCGCATGTTCAGACCCAGGCCTGGGCACCCGAGAATGGCACTGTGACTATTCCCACCCCTGCACGGCAGGGCACGAGTGGGACAAACGTGGGCACCCTACAGCACCAGCCATAGGCTAGATAGGTACTCGGAGAACTCCCAAGGGTCAGAAATGGGGGCAGGGCCAGGAGGCAGGCCACGCTCCTGCCCAGCAGTGCAGAGGAGGCCAGCGCCCCAGCACAGGGAGGCCCTGCCGGCATTCCTCTCCTGCAAAATGGGACAGCAGCCGTGGTCAGAGCTGGCCAGGAACTCAGGCCTCGACCAGAGCTGGCAAGAGCTGGCAAGGCTCACAGCCTGAGCTCCAGGTGCCCCCACTCTGGCTCCCAAGGCTCAGAACACCAGTTCTTAGCCCAGCTCCCTCCAGGAGTGGAGTCCAGGGGTGCTCGGTGGGAAGGCTCCGGCCTGCAGGGAGAGCGTGTGGACAAGGGGCCAGCAGAGGGCGCCCGGCCCCCAAAGGCCCGGCCCGGTGGCAGCCAAAAGGAGGGGGCCTCGGGCAAGGCCACTAAGTACTGCGGAGACTTGTGGAGGTGTTCCAAGTGCCTGGGCCCTGTGGGGTCCCAGTGTCACCGGGCAAAGCAGAGGGGGCAGGGAGGGAGGAAGTGGCTCCTGGCCTCGCACAGCCGAGATGGGCACCGCTTAGACAACCAGCCCCTTGCACGCGGATGCTAGCACATCCCGCTGGCCCCGGGCCCCTGCCCAGGCCACCCAAGTCCAGCTCTGCCCGTCCCCAGGGACTGCCCAAACTCGGCCTCAAATCGACAGCAGTCGGTAGCCATGAGTGTACTTGGGGCCTTAAGAGGGTGCCAGAGCCCATGGGAGTGGCTGAGGGCAGGAGCTGACTGCTAAGGCCAGCCCTGGGGCGGGGGCAGCAGTCCGGCACCAAGTTCACACTTACAGCGAGTGAAAGGCAGAGCAGAGCACAAGGCAAACCGTGCCAGGTCCTGGGCTGCGGGCACCCAGGTGTGTGGCCTCAGATGCACGGTCCAGCGCTGACCACAGGGTTCTACATCTGCAGGGGAGCGCAGGGCGGGGGGGGGGGGGCTGTGCTGGGACAGTGCCCAGAGCCCACCCACTGCTCAGCAGGCCACAGAACGCTGCCTCCCCCTGCGGTGGGCGACTGTCTCCCCCAGCACCATCTGGGCGCCCCTCCCCCACACGCCCACTTGGCATGGGGTCGGCTCTGCTCGGCCCGGGGCCCAGGCCCCCGTGAAGGCACGGCTTTAACCCGCTTGCGGATCTGGGCGGCCTCGGCACCCTGCGCCCGCCGTCCGAGCTCACAGGCGCTTCTGTCCTCGGCGCTCAGGGCGCGGACCGCAGGCAGCTGCAGGGCCGGGGCCGCCCGGGCGCGGTTCTTACAAAGGCGCGGCAGGGCCCGAGCGGGCTCCCGGGCGCCGACCACCTGCAGCTGGCCTCGCGGCTCCCGGCGGCCCCGAGTGCCAGGCGGGGCCTTGGCGCGCGCTGGGCCGGGGCGCCGGCGGCACAAGTTCGCGAAGCGCCGCGCACAGCCCGCGGGTACGGGTCGCGCAGCCCGCACCGGGGCCCACTGGCGGTCGGGGGGCGGAGGGCGGGTCTGAGCGCGCAAAATCCACTCAGGCTACTGGGGCGCAGGACTGCGCGGGCAACCCCGAGCGGCTCCGGCTTGCTCTCGGAGTCCGCCCCGCAACCCAGACTGGCGCCCGCCGGGACTCGGGGGCCAGGGGCGCCCAGCCCGAGCCGCGGCGGAGCGCACCAAAGGCGGCCAGCGCCCGGCCCGGGGCCCGGCTGGAGCGGCTTCGCCGAAACGGGCCGCGGTGCGCTTTGGGAGTTGGGACCCAAAGAGGGCCGCGGGGGCGCCGGGGGCCGGCGAGATCCTGTGTTTCGGGCAGGCGGCCGCTCGGGGCCCAGCGCCAGGGAGCCCCGGAGCGCCGGGGTCCGGGCCCGCAGACACCCCCACTCACCCGAGATCTCCGCCTGGGGCACGTCGCTCAGGCGGAAGCCCTTGGCTCCGTAAATCTGCCGGACTTCGCTGCAGCTGCGGCTTTTGCCGGCGGGGTCTCCGCGGGCGCAGGCAAGCAGCGCGGCGGCCGCGCAGAGCAGCCACCAGCGCCGGGCCCGGGGCTCCATGGCGTGGCGGCCGCGCTGCCCCCCGCCGCCGGCCCGCGCCCTCCTCGGATCCCGGCCGGGCCCCGCGCAGCCCCGGCCCGCGAAGGGCAGAGCCAAGGTCCCGGCGCGCGCCTCGCGCTCCGGACGCGGCGACAACAAAGCCGGCGGCGGCGCGGGGCGCGCGGGGCGCGAGGTCCGGCCGCTCGCTCGGGCCGCCCAGCGCGCGGCGGACGAGGCGCGCAGCCCCGGCTCGGCGCCTCCCCCGCCGCCGGCCCGGCCCCTCGGCGGCCGCGGGCGAGAGCAGGGGCGGGGCGCGGGCGGGCCGGGGCGCACCGGGGCCGCGGGGCGCGCGGGGCCGCGGAGGGCCGCCCTTCCCGCGCCGGGCTGCGCGCTGCGGGGCGCGCCGGGGGCAGCCGGGAGAGCGCGGGCCGCGCCGCCGCCGCCGCCGCCGCCGCCGGGGTCCCCAGGGCCGCCCCTCGCCCGCGCCCAGGGCGGCGGCACCACCTGTGGGGGCGGGGCGGGGGCCGGGGAGGGGGCGCGAGGCAGGGCTTCCCCCGCCGGACGTGACATCACGCCCCCCGCGCTCCAATCAGGGGCCTGCCCGCCCTCCCCGCACCGCACGCACCCCGCACGCACCCCGCCACCCCTGGCGGCCCGTGGCGGCCGCGTCTCGGCTGCGCGCCCCGCGTGGCCTGCGCGCTCCGAGCGGGTCCGGTGGCCGGCGTGTGCGTGGAGCAGGGTCCCGGGGCCGGGAAGCTGGACGGCCGGCCGGGCGCGGAGGCCGCGCCTAGCCCAGTTGCCGGGGGCCTCCGGCAGGTTTTCGGGCTCGCTCCACGTGACTCCAAGCTTGGAGACAAAAGCGGCCGCTGCCCGGGCTGCAGGTGGTGGCCGGCGACCCGCGGAGTGGGCGCTGAGGAGTAGCGGGCTGCCGGGGCGCCGGCGGGGTGGGTGGACGGAGGCAGGAGCCCGGGCGCTGGTCGTGGGACAGCTTTTCGGTCCCTTCGCCGCCGCGCCCTGCGCACCCTCCCTCCGCGCCAGGCAGGGTGATGGTACCTAGGCGTGGTCGGCGGAAATAGGGGGCCCCGCAACTCCCGCGTGTGCCCCATGCTTGCTGCTGATTGGGACTGGGCATCCTTCAGGTGGGCCTGGGGTCCCCTTCACTCAGAGGGAGACCTCGGGGATGCCCCAGGAGACAGATGTGCGCTGCTTCACAGCGCTGTGCCGCTCCCGCTTGGGGCCTGCCCCTTCCTGCCTGGGCCTGCCGCCTGCGCCCCTGCCCTCTGCTTGCCTGGTTCGGCTCACTCAGCAGGGTCAGGAGCACCTGGCACCTGCCCCCGCATGCTGTGTGGTCCCCCGCGGCCACTTTGCACGGGCCAGGCAGAGCTGTGCAGCCTGGGAGCACAGCTGTGGCCACACCAGGTCCATTGGGCCCCTTTCCTGATCCAAGCACTGCCCCTTCCCCTTCTTATCCAGTCTGGGTGGGCTTCACATCCAGCCCAGGCCTGGTGGCTGTGAGTCCCTCAGGAAGTCCTGAGGAGGTGGCCAAGACTGCCACGGTAAGGGGAGGCTGCCTTAGCCAGCTCAGTGAGCCCCCCACCCAAGCCACCTGCAGCACTCACACAGCCAAGGGGCCGGGGTCACCCCACCCATGTCCTCATTCTGATCTTGGCCCCACGGGCATCCTGCATTTGTTTGTAAAGTTTGATTTATTCAGAAAGAGACATCTTCCACCTGCTGATTCACTCCCCAAATGCTGCAACAGCCAGAGTTGGGCTGGTCTGAAGCCAGGAGCCAGGTGCTTCTCCAGGGTCTGCTATGTGGGTGCAGGGTCCCAAGACTTTGAGCTCTTGGGGGCAGTGCCACGGAGTCAGGCCCTCTCTGGCTTCACAGATGCTATGTCCCCACCTGTGCTTGAGTGTTATGCAGGAAGGCCAGGGCTGCAGCAGAGTGGGGACTGGGAGGTGTCTCTGCCCTCCTCCTCCCCAGAGATGGGGTCTCTGTCTCAGCATCTCTGAGCCACCCTGTCCCCTAGAGGAGAAGCAGGTCTGGCTCCGGCTGACCTGGGGCCTGGTGCTGTGCGGGTGGGGAGGTGAGCAGTTGGCCTGCTGTCTGGACCCTGGATGCTGGTGAGGACCTGCCACAGACACATCAGCCACACAGAGCCAGTGAGGGGGGCCGGGCCATCCGCCAGTTCCCCCCAGAGTTGACGCCAGGGAAGGAACTCGCTGCCCTCTTGGCGGCTCACCCCGGGCACTCCTTTTGCTTCCTTCCATCCCAGGGTCCTGCTGGGAGGAGGTAGGTGCTGAGAGGCGGAGCAGAGGGTGGCTGCGGGGCAGGAGGCACTGGCCACTCCACAGAGACTGTCCCTACCCTAGACCTGGGCCCAGAAGCAGCTTTGGGGTTGTTTTTGTTAGTGGGGGGGATTTGGGGGTGTGTGAAGGAGCTGCTGGGGCCAGCTCGGCCAGCACACCCGACGGGACTCGCAGGTGCACATGGGCCCTGGCTAGGTCCCCCCATCCACCAGCACTCAGCGTTGAGTCTCCCCAAACTGGGGGTGGCATGAGTGAGTGGCTCATGGAGGTGGGGCCACCATTCTGGGTGGTCCTGTCCCTGGCAGCTGCCCTGTCCAGGTCAGCAGGGGGAAGTTCCTCCAGAGGTTTGCACTGGGGGCCCCAAGTCTGCTCTGAGCTTTGGCAGTGGAAGACGACCTCCAGACACTGACCCCAGGCCTGACAGGCAGGACGGTACCCCAGCCAAGCCCAGGGGTGCCCCCGGCCATTGCAAGTCGGAGTACGGTTTGCAGTGGTTTTCAACCACAGAGGATCACATGAAGGGCTTTGTGCATGGGGCCTCAGGGGTCCTCCTCTGCCTCCCGGTCCCCTCTGTGGGCAGGCACGGTCCAATGCCGGCTGACTCAGTGCATGCTGGGAGCTGCTCCCAGTGGTGGGGTTTGTCTTCTGGGGACCAGACAGGGCAGTTGCTCATGGTCCAGGGAGAGCCCAGCCAACATCTGAGCCTGTACCCCACTTCACATGGGCACTTCCCAGCAGTTACAGCCCTGCTCAGGGAACCCGTGACCCATGTTGAGTGATCCCCACTCCCTGGGACGAGCAGTGGGGGCTCAGGCACGAGGGATGGAGTTTCTGATTCCCTGCATCAGCCTGGCCAGACCTGGCCATGGTGGGCACTGGCTGTGGCTGGCCTGGCCATGGTGGGCACTGGCTGTGGCTGGCCTGGCCATGACGGGCACTGGCTGTGGCTGGCCTGGCCATGACGGGCACTGGGTGTGGCTGGCCTGGCCACACGGGCACTGGGCTGTGGCTGGCCTGGCCACACGGGCACTGGCTGTGGCTGGCCTGGTCACGATGGGCACTGGCTGTGGCTGGCCTGGCCATGGTGGGTACTGGCTGTGGCTGGCCTGGCCACAACGGGCACTGGGTGTGGCTGGCCTGGCCACAATGGGCACTGGGATGTGGCTGGCCTGGCCACGGCAGGCGCTGGGTGTGGCTGGCCTGGCCACGACGGGCACTAGCTGTGGCTGGCCTGGCCACACGGGCACTGGCTGTGGCTGGCCTGGCCATGGTGGGCACTGGGGTGTGGCTGGCCTGGCCATGGTGGGCCCTGGGGTGTGGCTGGCCTGGCCACACGGGCACTGGGTTGTGGCTGGCCTGGCCACGACGGGCACTGGGGTGTGGCTGGCCTGGCCATGGTGGGCACTGGGGTGTGGCTGGCCTGGCCATGGTGGGCCCTGGGGTGTGGCTGGCCTGGCCACACGGGCACTGGGTTGTGGCTGGCCTGGCCACGACGGGCACTGGGGTGTGGCTGGCCTGGCCACGCGGGCACTGGGGTGTGGCTGGCCTGGCCACGCGGGCACTGGGGTGTGGCTGGCCTGGCCACGGCGGGCACTGGGGTGTGGCTGGCCTGGCCACGATGGGCACTGGGGTGTGACTGGCCTGGCCACGACGGGCACTGGGGTGTGGCTGGCCTGGCCACACAGGCACTGGGTGTGGCTAGTCTGGCCACGGCGGGCACTGGGGTATGCATCCTGGCCATGGTGGGCACTGGGTGTGGCTGGCAGATGAGCAGTCTGCCCATTTGTTTCTCAGATTAAAAAAATAAAATAAAAAGGGAAATTGAGCTGGGTTATTCTGTGGCTGGAAGCTTGACCAGTGGAGTCCGACCGGGTCCCTGGGGTCAGGATGCTTGCTGTCCACCTTGCCGTGCTGGACAGCATCTCAGCTTCACAGGTGGTATCCACCGACAGTGCTCCTGAGCTGAAGGCCGCAAGCCCTGGCCCTGTCTTGGAGGCCAAAATGGTACAAGAGACGGGAGACCTGGTGGGGGGCACCTGCCCTGGGGGGAGTGTGTGTCAGAGAAGCCCTGACAGCTCGAGGCGGGAGGAGCGCAGAGGGCTGTGGTCTCAGCAGCGAGTGCAGGGCTGGTGTGGCCAGTGGCGAAGGTGGCTCGTGGGGTGCCTGTAGCCCAAGAGTCTGGGCCTGGTGTCCCTCTGGGGGAGCTGCTGGCTCCTGTCACGCAGATGGAAGATCTGTGCACCTTTCACATTGATTAGCATCTGACACTCAGAGTGGCCTGGAATAGACGGGGAGCTCCAGTGTGATCCGTGAGGCTGTCATTTGTTTGTTTTCATAAATTTACTTTCTTTTTGAGGATGTTTACATATTTGAAATGGGTGTGTTACAGGGTGCGAGCGAGATCACACCAGACATGTCTAAGGTTTATTAAGCACTCTTTATTAACCAAGCTTGGTGGTAACAGAGCACACTAGCAGATCACAAGTCCATATGGCAATCCACCCAGTCATAATCCAACCAAACATAACACAAAGGGGAACGAATGGTCATCACCTATGTCCCAGGTTCCCCAGCAATGCAAGTCACCCCAAGAGACATGCTACGGATAACCTGGACACACTTCCAAAGCCGCAGACATTCACCTTTCCCTGGCTTCTCTGCCCACATTCCGTCACCACTAGGCCGCACCCCTCCTGGAAATCCCGACAGCAC
This sequence comes from Ochotona curzoniae, assembly GCF_017591425.1. Taxonomy (NCBI): domain Eukaryota; kingdom Metazoa; phylum Chordata; class Mammalia; order Lagomorpha; family Ochotonidae; genus Ochotona; species Ochotona curzoniae. The sequence continues at coordinate 5,821,679 of NW_024465405.1, read as the reverse complement.
ACAAACCGGAAACAACTCTATCCATTGTCCCATCTAAGCAGTACACAGGGACTATGACTGCCCCGACCAGCAGAGCCAGTAACGTGGACAGGGAGAGGTCTGGGGATGAAGCACCGACAGGAGACCAGTGATGGTGGAAGCCTCTGCGAAGTCTCGCTTCATTGCTCCTTCACCTCTCCTTGTATATTCTTCCCCCACGTCCTAACTTAGCAGGATATTGGGTACAGATGAGTCCAATTAGGGTGTTTTTTTTTTAAGATTTATTTATTTTTATTGGAAAGGCGGATATACAGAGAGGAGAGACAGAGAGGAAGATCTTCCGTCCGATGATTCACTCCCCTAGTGAGCGCAACGGCCGATGCTATGCCGATCTGAAGCCAGGAGCCTCTTCTGGGTCTCCCACGCAGGTGCAGGGTCCCAAAGCTTTGGGCCGTCCTCGACTGCTTTCCCGGGCCACAGGCAGGGAGCTGGATGGGAAGCGGGGCCACCGGGATTAGAACCAGCACCCATATGGGATCCCAGGTGTGCAAGGCGAGGACCTTAACCACTGCACCACCGTGCCGGGCCCAGTCTGGGTGTTTTAGCCACAAGCCCAGTTCCTGTTCCTTGCCCATCCCAACGAGCACTAATCAACTCCTAGGCCCGCTGTCAATGGGTGCTGGCTACCACTGGCTGTACCCGTAACAGGTGCATGCCCGTGTGGGCCAATGATTAGGGTAGGGAGGGCCGGAGAACAGGAAAGTGGGTGAGACAGTTGCTTCCATTTCTTTTTCTTCCTGTGTTTGGACAGGGTGGAGAGGAGGGAGAAGGCCGCTCCACAGCATCCTAGCTGCATCCGTGCCTGGGGCTAGGGGACTCTGTCCTCCCACGGTCCCCAGTGGGGGGCATGTTCCTGCTTAAGTGGCTTCAGTAGTTCTGAGAGGTTGACTTTCCCACCCCAGGGGTGAGGAAACCCTTCCAGGATCTGTTTGCTGGCACAGTCAGTCCAGATGCTTGGCGTCAAAGCTTGACTGGGAGAGCTGTCCGATTCTGCCCTCCTTCCTCTGCCATGCTGCCAGATGTCCTCTAGGCCACCGTGCCGTGTCCCCCATGTGCATCTGGGCATCCCATCCAGCGCACAGGCTTCAGGAACAAGGAGGCCTGTTCTGACACATGCACTTCATAGTCAGACCACAGATCCTGTGATTTTTCCCGTGGTTGGAGTTTTGAGTTCAGTGGTTGGTCCAGTTTGGAGTCCCCAAACAAATCACCTGTGGTGACCCCAGACCTGATTCCTGTGTGCCAGCCAGTGGGCTCCGCTCAGTCTGTCACGCACATCATGACCACGACTTTGCCAAGGGGTGGGGACCACTCTGCGGGGGGGCAGGGTGTCTGCTGAAGTCAGAGACCTCCCCAGCTCACCTCAGGTATGGGCAGCAATGGGCAGCTGGGTGCTGCTTGGAGGTGGCCGGAGGACCTGGTAGACGAGCCCTGGGGCTCGGGATGGACTGCGTGGGGCTGCAGGCGGCTGTCTGTTGGGGGTGCATACCTCCATGACACCCACAGGGCTGCTGAGAGCGTGGCCCCAAAAGCGGGTTTGGGTGAGAGCCACCTGCAGCACTCACATGTCCATGTCGGGGCTGGCAGGGGGCTGGGGTCACCCCACCCGTGTCCTCATTCTGATCTTGGCCCTACGGGCATCCTGCGTTTGTTAATAAAGTTTGATTTATTCAGAAAGAGACATCTTCCACCTGCTGATTCACTCCCCAAATGCTGCAACAGCCAGAGTTGGGCTGGTCTGAAGCCAGGAGCCAGGTGCTTCTCCAGGGTCTGCTATGTGGGTGCAGGGTCCCAAGACTTTGGGCCATCCTCCTCTGCTTTCCTAGGCCACAGGCAGGGAGCTGAATGGGAAGTGGAGTAGCCGCGACTTGAACTGGCGTCTGTATGGGATGCTGACACTCACAGGTGGTGGCTTTACCCACCACAACACAGCGCTGGCCCAGGGACCTGCACTTGCCTGGAGCGGCCTGCACCTTGCTGACTTTGCAAAGGTGAGGGCAGCAGGGCTGAGCAGTTAGCCACATGCTTGGGAGACTGGGGAGAGAAAGAAGTGCAACGGGGTCCCCTTGCTGGGGGTTCTGAACCAGGAACCCCAGGGGGTTCCTGAAAAGGGGAGTCCCCAATGACTGCCCCTGGAAGAGCAAAGCAGCAACAGTTGGGCCCGTAACCCAGGCTGGGGTGAGGCTCCCGTGAACGCAGCCCCTCCTCTCCCTCAGCGCCAGCTCATGGGCGGCAGACACATTATGGACCCGTGGGGCTAAGGAACCGGCCACTTCCTGGGCCAGACGGAGCTGGGGGCTGGGGCTGCCTTATGCTGCGTGATTTGAAACCAGTTGAATCTTTCCTTCCTGGAATTTCCGTGGCATATTTTGGGACTGTGGTGAAGGGCAGATTCTGAAACCTCAGACAGCAAAGCCGTGCGTGGGGGCGGATTCTCTGTGGGGAGGGAGCTGGAGGTGGACGGGCCAGCCGAGAGCTGTCCGCCCATCCTGACCCGGAAGGGCTGTGTCCTGGGAGGGGGTCGTGGGACCAGCCCAGATCTGGGCCTGGGCCGCCCTCTGGGCTTGGAGGGAGCCTCAGCCATGACCTGGTTTCCTGCTTCGAGAGTTAAAATGTATGGATGTTTTGAGGGCTTCCCTCACACAGAATTCTGTCTCTGTGGCCTTGGAGCGGCTGAGTTCTCGGGGACCCTGGGGCGTCATGTTTGTCTTGGCTGGAGAGGAGGGGTCCTGCGGAGACCACAGGAGGGCTGTGTCTGGGGCACCTGGCCTTGTCACCCAGACCCTGGGCCTTCTGCGCTTGTACCTGGCAGCCTGACACGCCCTGGGGTGCTGCCATGGGTCTCGCACATGCATACACACGCAGCCCCCGTGCCCCCTGGCAGACAGCTGCCAGGACGCACGCTTGTGAGACTCAAACAACTTCTGGTCACTGTGAAACCACACCGTTGGGTTAAGAAATTCCAAAGCGAACGGCGAGCACACGGTCGTTAAAGTGCTGACCGACAGCACGCGAGGCGAGCTGGGATCTGTGGGAGTGAGCTAGCTGCGATCGTAGCTGCAGCCATTCGACTTCCTGTTTGAAATGTTGCTTTTTAAAATGATTTACTTGAAAAGCAGAGTTACAGAGAGGAGAGAGACCTTCTGTCCCCGGCTCACTCCCCAAATGGCTATAACAGCCCTGGGCGGTGGGGAGGGCTAGGCTGAAGCCAGGAGCTTCTTTGGGGTCCCCCACTTGGGCCCAACCTCACACCCGGGGTCCCCCTCGTCTTTTTCTTGCCTGCAGGGGACGCCAGCACGGTGTGTCCCCTGGCAGGGCCAGTCTGCCAGGAGGAGCTGTGCTGGGCAATGGCGGCTGCATCCCTGTGTCTCAGTCAGCTGGGGCAAGGTCAGCGTCCTGTGACAGAGTCCAAGAGGGCCTCCCTGCCAGCTGCTCACATCTCAGTACCCCGGGAGGAAAGCTCTGGAGTAGGGGCAAGCGTGTGGCACAGCCTGCGGTGCTGGCACCGCTCATGAGCCCCAGTTTGAGTCCTGGCTGCTCCACCCCTCTGATACACCCAGGGAAGCAGCAAAGGCCAGCCTCTGCACCCACGTGGGAGAGCCCCCTGGAACCTGGGCTCCTGGCCTTGGCGGCCCGGTCCCAGTCATCAGGAGAGGAGCCAGTGGATGGGAAATGTCCCCTCTGGCTCTCCCTGTCCTTGTGACTCAGTCTTTCAAACCAATAAAACAAAAGGCTGAGCGTACACTGCTCAGCCTTGCTCGGTGTGCACAGAACCACAAGATGGGCACTGCTGCCCACGAGCACCATGGCAAAGCAGAACAGAAGGCGAGGCCACGGAGCTCATGTGGCCAGCAAGCTTGTAATTTTGTGCTGAGGGACTTTCCACCAGGCCGACCAGAGGAAGCCACTGCTTGACTGTTAGCGTGTAATTAGCATGCAGTCAACATGTCACATGTGCACCTCCATGGGACGCAGCCCACACTGGTCAGGTTGGCGCCGCCTGCCAATGACATTGCCCGCCTGTGACTCATGCTGCCCTGTGCTGTGGGACACTTGGGGGAGCCGCCAGTCCCCTCTGACCTTGGCTCTGCCAATCCCGGAAAGCCCCCGCCTCCCTCCAGGGCCCCATGACTCACATAGGGTGCCGCCCAGCCACGGTGCCTCAACAGGGCTGGACCAGGTAGTCCCAGGATCAAGATGTGGCCAGTGCGGGCTGAACGGTGAGCAATGAGGGACACGCTCGCCCCGCTCCCTGCCCCGATCTCACAGGGTGCTTCAGCTGTGTCACGGTGGATGGAGGTGGGGGTGCAGGATTCTAGAAGTTTCCCTCGGCCAGTCTGGTGGGTGCCTGTCCTTCCCCAGCATGGGGTTGCCACTCCGGTTTCCCACCACCTGTCCTCCTGCTGGCCTCTTGAGGCCTTGCATCAGCACTACTGAGCTGCCCTGCACTCCTTCCAGGCGTGGCCTGCTAAGCCCCTCACCCTGCTGAACCTTGTGGTCCCCTTCCCGCTCTGGGCTGCCCTGGGGAGGTCCCTACATGCCTGTGGGGGTGTGGCTGGGCTTGGGACACAGCAGAGCTGTGGCCCGCACAGTTTTGAGCCCCTCCTGCTGGACCTGCCACCCAGCCGGCGTCCCCAGGCCTGCCACCTGTTCACCTGCTGCCCGCCGTCCGGCCTGGAGCCTCCTGGGAATGACAGGGGGCTGTGTCAACTGCCAGGACACCGTCCTCGTAGGCAGGGATGCCCCTTCTGTCCGGCTCCCAGGATGCCCTGCACAGGCTGCAGGGCTGTGCATCCTGAATATAAGTGGCTGCCCTGTGCTGGCCCTCACGCTGCCTGTCCCTGCAGGGCACCAGAGGAAGCTGAGCTTCAGGCACTCTTGGGCAGGCGCACACAGCTGAGCACAGGGAGCCAGATCCCCAGTCCTCTTGGGAATCGAGCTGACTCCTGGCCCAGCGCATAGGAGGTTGGCCTTGCTGTGAGCTGGGACCTGGCTGCTGTGATCATCTGCAGATGGGGGCCTTGCCAGCCTCCACTGCGACCACAGGAAACCCATCCAAGCCAGGCAGTCCCGGGACCATGTCACTCCTCCCAAGGGCCCCACCTGGAGGCCTCCACTGGGCTTGCCCACACTTGTGGTCCTGGGGTGCCCGCCTGGCTGCAAGGCTGTCCTGTTCCTTCCCCCAGCCCCTGCAGGACAGGCTGAGGCCCCAGCTTCCAGCCCCTGCTTTTCCCCTGTGGAGCTGTGGGTGGGCTCCACTTGTCCATTCCCACTGTGTCTGGTGGACAAGCAGGGTGGGGGCGCTGGGGGTTCACCACAAGGCCTTGCCCTGCCCTGTGAGCCCAGAGACCCTCTGCGGGCTGCCTGGCTCTGCCCACAGCCTGCTGCTCCCTGCTGCCGACCGGGGTTTCTGCAGGGCCCTCCTGGCCTGTGCCCAGCGGATGCTGCCTGGTCAGATGTGGAACAGCATCAAGGAACACTTGGCTGCCGGGGAGTGGACACGGTGCAGGCTGCAGGCCCCGGCCGTCCTGACCGCATCCCCCTAGGAATGCAGGCAGCTGTGGGTTCTCTGGCTTTTTCTTCTTCAAATTACAGGAGGGAGGAGCACTTGCCAGGCCCGAAGCTGAAAAAACCACAGGCACTTGCCCCAGCTCCACAGCTCTGGCTCTGCTTCTGCCAGGGCCTGGGGTCTGTGCACACAGCCGCGGGAATGAGACAGGCCGGCCTGGGCCTGTCCCTGAGGCCTCTCCACTGGCTGTTCTGGGTCCGTGGGGGTCACTTAGGAATCATCGCTGCCCCCATGTTCCCGACCACGGTGCATGGTGGGGTCTGGGCAGGCAGTGGCTGGTCCACGGCCAGGGCTGCTGGGCTGCTCACGGCTCCCGCGGGGTAGTCCCTCACCAGGACCCACGGGGACCATGGAAGTAAGACCCTGGGCACTGTCCCAGACGCATTGCTGTGTCAAGGCTCCTCCACATGGGGTGTGATGTGTGCATGCTGGGAAAGGCCACGACACCTGGCACCTGTGCTCACAGGGAGACCACTTCTGCATGGCGTGGTAAACATGTTCTGAATTTGGGTTATGTGACGTGGCTGAGACATGTGCATAGCACGTTAGAGAGAGAGAATGAGAGAGAGGGGGAGAGAGAGAGAGAGAAGGAGAGGGGGAGAGAGAGGCGAGAGAGAGGGAGGGAGAGTGAGAGAGAGACGCTTCCGGGCTCCTTCCTGAAGCACAGAGCCAGGCTGCTGTGGTCCTGGGGCGGGGCTACGTGGAATATTTAGAGGCACAGCGTTTGTGAGTCTTCCAGGGGTCCTGACAGCAGTGCATGATGGGAGTGGGGTGTCAGCCAGGTCCTGTGGGCAGTCACAGTCAGTTTGGGTGGGTGTTATTCTAGGCAGGGGTTTTGTGGACACTGCCCAGGGAGTGGTTGGGTCTGGGTTACTGCCCAGGTGGGGCTCCCTCTGACTGCCGCCTGTCTGCCCCCCTCACCTTGGCTGGCCTCCTGGACCTGGTAGGATGTGGAGCAGCCATGGTCCCCAGCACTGACAACCCTAAGGGCCTGGGCTGGGACGGGGCTGGGCCAGGCAGGAGGGTGCAGGGGGCAGCTGGGCCAGGCAGGAGGGTGCAGGGGGCAGCTGGGACGGGCAGGAGAGTGCAGGAGCAGGGCTGAGCCAAGCAAGGGGGTGCCAGAGTCAGGGCTGGGCTGGGCAGGAGAGTACTGTCTGCAGGGCTGGGCTAGGCATGTGGGTTCAGGGGACAGGGCAGGGCTGGGCAGGGCGCAGGGCTAGGCAGGGCTGGGCAGGGTAGGAGGGTGGGCTAGGCAGGGCTGGGCCAGGTAGGTGGGTGCAGGGGGCAGGGCTGGGCAGGGCTGGGTCGGGCAGGAGGGTGCACGGGGCAGGGGGCAGGGCTCCTTGGGGCCTGGAGTGGGCATGCTCCCTGTTGGCACCAGAGAGCAGCAGGCTGTGGGCAGAGCCAGGCAGCCCGCAGAGGGTCTCTGGGCTCACAGGGCAGGGCAAGGCCTTGTGGTGAACCCCCAGCGCCCCCACCCTGCTTGTCCACCAGACACAGTGGGAATGGACAAGTGGAGCCCACCCACAGCTCCACAGGGGAAAAGCAAGGGCTGGAAGCTGGGGCCTCAGCCTGTCCTGCAGGGGCTGGGGGAAGGAACAGGACAGCCTTGCAGCCAGGCGGGCACCCCAGGACCACAAGTGTGGGCAAGCCCAGTGGAGGCCTCCAGGTGGGGCCCTTGGGAGGAGTGACATGGTCCCGGGACTGCCTGGCTTGGATGGGTTTCCTGTGGTCGCAGTGGAGGCTGGCAAGGCCCCCATCTGCAGATGATCACAGCAGCCAGGTCCCAGCTCACGGGACCTGGAGTGGGCATGCTGCCAGATCTTCGCAAAGGTCTGGGATTTGCCCGAGGGAGTCTTCACCCCTCCCCAGGTCTAGACTCAGGGCATCCTGGCCATGTCTGGGCCTGAACCTTCACATCTCTGGGCGTGGCAGACACAGCAGCTGGCACTGTTCTCTAAGTGACCCTTTTGCGACTCTCCTTGAATATCCTCAGGGACACGCATGGCGTGATGCTGCTCTGAGTGCAGACGCCCCGGGCCTGTCCCACCTCCAGGGCCCCCCAGTCTCAGTGGACCTGGGCAGGGGAGCCGCCTGTTCTCCTTGGGGGCGGGTCCTCTACCTTCCTGCGGGCAGATGACTGGAGGAACAGGCGTGGCCCGGTATCGCAGCCACTGTCCTTTGATGCTCCAGCTGCCATTGTTGCCCTGACTGGCCTGGGCAGGCGCTGGGCAGGCGCTGGGCAGGCACCGGAGGCCCCACCTTCAGGGATGCCGTGGGCACAGCAGCCGCAGGCCAGGCAGGGTGCCCGCCCCCTGCCTGGTGCTCTCCGCTTGCTGGGTCTCTTGCTCTGATCTTGGGACTGTGGTGCCTCCTGCCCTTTCCCACTTGCCAGTGCCCTCCCCGCCATGGTGGCTGGTGGGCAGCGGCTGCAAGTGGGTGCAGTCTGGCTCACGGCTTGTGGGGACTCTGGAGTGGGCCCAGCCCAGGTTGCCCCCTGCAGAACTCGGTGGCAAGTGTGGCAGATGTGGCTGGGATGCAGTGGGGAGGCTCTGATGAGGTGAGCTGCTGGATGGCGGCTGCCTGGGTGAGGCCCTGGACACAGCTCCTGCCACCTACAGGCCAGCGAGAGCTGGGCACCCTGAAGCTGCTCCTCCAGGCCCTGGATGCCTTCTGGCTGGCCCCTTCACTTCCTACTCCCTGGCCCTCTCCAGGGCCTCACAGCCGTGCCCCAGGTCCTGGGGACAGAAGACCCCAGACAGCCAGCTTTCTGTGGGGAGGCCGCAGGCCCAGAGTTAGCAGCTGCCTGGGTAATTGCTCACAGCAGATTCCAGAATAAACCGGAAACTCTGCAAGTTTCTAGAGTAAACTGGAAGCTCTGGACTCGGTCACCCACTCATCCAGCAGGGACTGGGTGGGGCGAGGGTCTCTAAGGTTTCTCCCCTCCCAGGCCACATGGCTCTCTGTGTGACCTCGTGGCACGGGTCCAGCACTGGTGCTGGAGGCCCCAGTGTGTTCAGCCAGACATAGAATGATGGACGTGGCATCTGTGACAGCGGCTTCCTTGGGGGGAGGGGGCAGTTGGGCACCTGCTCACTGCCGTGGCCCTTTCCTGGGACACAGTGGCCTCCAGCTGTGGACACACATGTGGTGAGACGAACGTGAGCCAGGCCCTGGCCAGATCCAGGACAGCACTCGGGCCTGGCTCTGGGCAGTGCTCACCCGCCCACGCCAGGACCCGAGTGCCCGGGGCTCGGCTGAGCAGAGGTCAGGCTTCTGGCCGAGCTCCTGCACACTGCCCTCCCTTACAGTGGACACAGCTGGAGCGGGGTCTGATTAGCACCCCCGGGGCATGGCGGCTGCAGGCCCCTTGAGGGTGCGCCCTCCTGGGCGGTCTGCCCTCCTGTGGCCTCTCAGCTTCTCCCCTAGTCACGGTGTCTGTGCTGCCCACCCAGATCTGGCTGGGAGCAGAAGTGGCCTCTGGGACTCCTGCATGCCTGCCTGGAAAGGGGCCACCCTGTGTGTCCTCTGGTTTCATTGTGTGCCAGGTGGGGACACACATGTACCCCCAGTCTCACGTGAGCTGTGTGACTAGGCCTGCTCCCATCTCGCTGTGTGAACATCTCACGGTGTGACCACGTCTGCCCCCATCTCACGGTGTGACCACGTCTGCCCCCATCTCACGGTGTGACCATGTCTGTCCCCATCTCACGGTGTGACCACGTCTGCCCCCATCTCACGGTGTGACCACATCTGCCTCATCTCACGGTGTGACCACGTCTGCCCCCATCTCACGGTGTGACCACGTCTGCCCCCATCTCACGGTGTGACCACGTCTGTCCCCATCTCACGGTGTGACCACGTCTGCCCCCATCTCACGGTGTGACCACGTCTGTCCCCATCTCACAGTGTGACCACGTCTGCCCCCATCTCACGGTGTGACCACATCTGCCTCATCTCACGATGTGACCACGTCTGCCCCCATCTCACGGTGTGACCACGTCTGCCCCCATCTCACGGTGTGACCACGTCTATCCCCATCTCACGGTGTGACCACGTCTGCCCCCATCTCACGGTGTGACCACATCTGCCTCATCTCACAGTGTGACCGCGTGTGCCCCCATCTCACGGTGTGACCACGTCTGCCCCCATCTCATGGTGTGACCACGTCTGCCCCCATCTCACGGTGTGACCACGTCTGTCCCCATCTCACGGTGTGATCACGTGTGCCCCCAGTCTCTCCATCATGTTGTGCTCTGTGTGGGGACCATGTCTACCAGGCGTCTTCCTGCACCAGGCTGACTCCAGAGCTGTTTTAGTCGTGGGGCTCTGGCTGCCCTGGGACATGGTGGGAGGCTCAGGTAGTGCTCCCTGGGAGGGGTCCTGGTCACAGGGTCAGGGCACCTTCAAGCCTCAGCTTTGTCTCCACACGTGCCTGAAGGGTACAGTGCCTGGTGGCTGGCAGGGAGCTGGGGGCCCCTCTGTCCTGCCGCTGCTGCAGGGCCTAAGTCCCTGGCCCGGCTCCTCGGATGGATGAGGCACCTGTGGGTCCTGCCTAACCTGAGATTCCCAAGGATGGCATGACTCTACTGCTAGTACCACCCATGCTGAGTCCCGGGGATTGCAGGATTTGGCTTTCGGGGAGCTGGGGTCAGGGTCATTCGGACACTGTGATGCAGTCGCCCATGGCTTTGAGGGGTGGTGGTTCTGGTCACTCGTAGCATGGGCACCTCTGGGCCGGCTGTGGGTCACCTTGGGCTACTCTGCGTAGCTGGTACCTGACCCCAGGCTGAGGGGGCTTGGAAGCAGCTGGCACCAGAGAGAGCTGTGGGAAGCCTAGCTGGGCTCAACTAAGAGGTCACTGGCATCTCACTGCCAAGATTCATGTCCCCGCTCTGCCCCAACCCACTTCCCACTCACCCCACCACCTGCGGATAGACCCGGATGGAGCACTGGGTCCTGCTTCAGCCTGGCCCAGCTCCGGCTGTCATGTTCCTCGCAGGGTCAGTCTCGGGACTGAGTGCTGGAAGCACTGCTCCTTTCGTCGGGGGTCCGTGACAGGGAGGGATATGGGCAGGGGAGGCTTGCGTCTCCCAGCTAGGGGCTGCTCCGCACTGCCCCTCACCCCGCCCTGCCCCCTCACCCCGCCCTGCCAGCTCCTGCATGCCCTGCCAGCCAAGCATGCCGCACAGAGGTCCTCCTCGGCTGGGGAGGGATGAGGCACCCTTCTCGGCTGGGGGGGTGGGGGCTGGGAGCGGCTGAGGGCCCCTCCTCAGCTGCAGGGGGGTGGCTGAGGGACCCTCCTTGGCTAGGAGATCCTCCTTGGATGGGGGGTGGGGGCGACTGAGGGCCCCTCCTCAGCTGGGGGTGGACGGCTGAGGGACCCCCTTCAGCTGTGGGGTGGTGGCTGAGGGACCCTCCTCGGCTGGGGGGTGGGGGCGGCTGAGGGATCCCCTTCAGCTGGGGCAGGACGACTGAGGGCCCCTCCTCAGCTGGGGGTGGACAACTGAGGGACCTTCCTCAGCTGGGAAGCGGGGGGTGCTGAGGGACCCTGCTTGGCTTGCGGGGATGGCTGAGGGCCCCTCCTCAGCTGGGGGTGGACGGCTGAGGGACCCCCGTGGCCAGGGTCGGGGCGGTCTGCTCTGCTCTCTTCCTCCTAGAGGCCTTGCAGGGACTGTGGCTGACTTGAGCCCCTTCCCCAGCCATCCTTGGCCATGCCTGGGACAGGCTCACAGCCTCCAGGCTGCCGGGCCCGGCCACTGGGAGAAGCTCACCTCCGTGTGCCGACGTGCTGGGGCCAGCAGCTGGGGTCAGTGATCCTGCGGGTCCCAGGCAGCCCCCGCCACGTCCCAGCCCCTGCTGCTTTCCCAGCTCCCCAGGAGGCTTGGGGAAGCCTGAGCAGAGCCCCCTCCCCAGGACAGGCTCACCTCACTCCTCAGCCCCAGCACCCCTTGATGCCCAGGTCCCAGCATCCCCCAAACCACAAGCCAACCACGGGCATGGTGGGAGGGGTCTGGCTGTTTCCTGAACTTCCACAGCGTGAACTATCTCAGGACTTGTCTGGGGGTTCCTCCCCTCCTGAGCCCCCTTCCCATCCGACACACACACGCAGACGAGGACTCAGGCCACACCCTGAAGTTTGGGGTACCCAGCAGTCGCCATCGCTATTTCCGGCCTGCGGGTTGGGGCTGGCCTGTGCTTACAGACGGCTTCCCTGGCCGGCCCTGGCTCTGGCTGCCTTCCCTCCCTGCCCTGCGGCTTGGCTGCCTCCCTACTGCTGCGGCTTCAGGGCAGGCTGCGGGGCCTTCCCCTCCTCCCTGCTGAGCCTCGTGGGGCTGGGTGGCCTGCCCCCTATGCCCACACTGTCCTGAGAGCCAGCCTGGGCCCCTCCCACTGAGCTAGTCACCCGGGCACACCCTGCCACAGCCCTCAGAGACGTGCCGAGCAGAGCCCTGCGGCTGGCTCCAGGGCCAGTGTGTTGGGAGGAGCTCCAGTGAGGGTGCTGAGCCTCGTGGGCCTGCGGAGAGAGACCAAGGCCTCCCCATCCCCCGGCCTGGGCCGGGGAAAGTAGCTGGGTGCTCTATGGGCATCGGTCAGGGGTCCTGAGGGCCCTGAGGGTCCAGCCCCAGGCACAGACAGCCTAGCTTGCTTCCATTTGGATACAGGGCGAGCAGTGACGACCCCCAGAGCCCGGGGCCAGCAGAGCGGGCTCAGGGCACAGAGCAGCTGCGGGGTCTGGAAGGTAGAGCTCCAGCAGGTGCAGCCCCCACAGCAGCCCCTGGACCTGCTGGGATGGACACCCATAGGCTCTAGCCACAGCCTCCAGGGCCACAGCCCGGCTGGACCCAGGCCTGAACGCTGTGTGCTCAAGCAGCCCGGGGCCTTGTGGATCCACAGATGGAACAAGCCCCTCCCCAGGGAAACTCTGCCCCCTGCTGCCCAGGTGAGAGGCAGCGGGCAGGGGCTTTGCCACGTGCCCAATCTGCCAGCCCCCTAATGGGGACTCTGGGGGATGGATGGCTACTTTGTCACAGCACCAAGAGGGGGAGCAGGTGAATATACAGGTGTGCCCTAGAGGGTACATCAGGTGGGGACCCCAGACCCAGCTCCTCCCTGGCATAGGCCACGGGGTGGGCAGAGTCTGAGCATCCAGCATTGGGCTGGCTCCGGGAGCCAAGCAGGTGGCGCTGACAAGTGGGCTTGGGACACACAAGGACCCAGCTGGGCAATCCTGGGGGTGGCTAAGCTCCTTCCTGGGGCCCCACTTCCCCAGGCACTGTGCTTAAGACCTCCCTGGAGCCACAGTTCCTTGTTGGGGGGGCTTGGGGGTGGACTCAGGTCTTGGCTCAGGCACCGGCTCCCTGCAGGCTCTGCTCAGGAGCCCAGGGCCCCTGGTGCCCCTCCTGCTTCATTTCACCCCCCTTGCCCCCCGCCCACTCCCCTCCACATCCAGCTCAGCAGCAGGAGACAAGCTGAGGCCCCTCCTCCTCAGGGCTCCAGTGTCAGGGCCAGCCTGATCCATCCTGCCTGGACACAGCAGGGTCTGATGGGCGTCTTGGGGCGGGGAGAAGTGTCCTGTGTCACCAGGCAGGGGAGGGGCCCTACAGAAGGCCTTTTCCTGGAGGGACAACCCCTGGGCTCCAGACCCCGTCACGGCCTCCCTGCCGGCTGCACCCCTCCCCACGGTCTTGGGGGCCCTGGGTAAGGGACAGATGTGAGACAAGAGGGGCATTGTCCAGGCTCCTGACCAGGAGCTGGGGGTGGGGACAGCGGCAAGCAGAGCTCTGAGCCAGAGGCTCCCAAAATAGCCCAGGGCGAGGCCAGCGGCTAGGGCTGGGCGGCTGACCTCACGCCCCAGGCATCCTGGACAGCCCAGCTGTCTGGCTGCACCTGCTGGGTCAGAAAGCAGGAATGGAGCCCCGGGGTGGGGCCGAGGATGCAGCCCCCGGACCCTCAGGGATTGAGAGGCAACCATGCGCCCCACTCTGCTCTGTCCATCCTCGTCCAGGCTGGGGTAGGCAGGGGAGAGGCTGGCCCTGAGGAGAGCCATTCTGATTTGCTGAACGGCCAGGGCAGGGGGTCCGACTGCCTTGTTCCCCTGAAGCGTGGGTTTGAGGGCCCTGGTGCCAGGAGAGGCTCCAGACTACGATGGGGCGTGAATTGAGGGCCCATTCTCTATGGGGTTTCCTCTGCAGAAAGCTCGGGGGTCACTGGGGTTGCGCCCTGACAAGGGACATGGGGCAGCATCTGGGGCTGGTGGAGAGGGTAGGCCGGGCAGGGGGTTTGTGGTAGGCATCTGAGCTAGGATCCCAGCTCCCTGGCGTGCTGGGAATGTGCCCCGCTAGTTGGAAGCAGTGGGTGCAATGGGAGGCCAAGGGGATGTTGGGTGTGGTGTGCCCCTCCTCTGTGACCCTTGTGAGTTCAGGAAGGGGGGAGGGGCCCTGGGGGTAGACTGTGGGGACAGGACCACACCGCCTCCCAGGCACCTACCGTCTGCAGGTTGTGGCCATGGAGGTGGGTGCTGGCTGGGCCTCCTACCCCTCACTGCGAGGTATCCAGGAAAGATCTCACCTTCTCCCCGCACGACCCCGTGACTAAGGATCCCGGATCCCCACCCCATGGTCTCAGGGCCCACTGGAGAGTGGGGGTGAGAGGGTGGGGGCAGGGCCAAGCCTCGCTGTGGGAGAGCTGGGGGTCTTAGGAGGTAGACCATGACCTGCGTCTCTGAACCTTGGGCTCCTGGGCTGGCACTGACCCTGTCTAGGACAGAGGCAGGGTGCCGGGTTTCCTGTCCCTGCAGGAGCAAGGCCCTCCTGTGTGTGGACCTGGGGGGTCACAGGGCTGTGTCATGACCCTAGCAGCCCTACTGAGTTTCTGTGGATGACAGGGTCACTCAGCCGGCTCCTCCCTGGTCATGTTGGCCGCTGTCAATGTGGTAACAGAGTAGGCAGGCCCTCCCTGGGCCCAGAGCGAGGCTGGGCTGACCCCCGGCCCCCAGGCTCCGTGACTGCAGGGAGCCACAGGGACAGAGGGTCGCCTGGGGGCCAGGCAGGGTCCTGGGGGACAGGCATGAACCCATCCTTAGCTCGGCAGCTCTGTGTCTGGGTGGCCCCAGCCCAGGGCCAGGAGTGTGGACATGGCTCCTGTCCTTTCTAAGCCTGGTCAGGGCCAGGGACACCAGGGGACGGGGTCGAGCTGGGCCCTGGGAGGGCCCACAGTGACCATAAATCAGCAGCTGGGGGCGGGGACAGTGTCCTCACTGTCCTGCAGGGCTCCATGGGTGGCTGGGAGGGGACAGAGAGACTAGGTACCCGGACAGGGTGGCTTCTTCAGCTGGGCTGTGGCCTCTACCCCCAGGCCCTGGGCCTCTGCTGGCTTCCTCTCCGAGGAGGGCCGCAGCCCCTCAACTTGCTCCCCAGGAGTGCTGGAGGGCACAGCTGTGAACGGCCTGAGGGTGCCAACACCAGGCTCCTCTCTCCTGATGCTGCCAGGGCCGGGAGTGGTTGGGCATGGGGCCCCGTGTCCTGAGCCCCCGTGCCTCAGGAGGTCACATGTGCTCTGAGCAGAGAAAGCAGTCTGTCTGTGGGGACAGCGGCATCAGCGACATGGTTGAGGCCTGGTGCTCAGCCCTGTCGTGGCTTCGCCCTCTGGGGTCACAGCTGCCTGGCCCGGAGGGAAAGAACAAGGCGGGGGTGGGCTGGTGCCTGCCTGGTCACGCCAAGGGAGGGAGCCAGGGCTGAGCCGTGCATGTGTGGACTCCCTGCACCCGTGGGCCCCGCCCCTGCAGAGCCTGGCGCTGGAATCTTGCCTATGCTTGGGCGTGCTGGCGAGGAAGGCTGGGGTGCGAGTTCGAGGCTCACGCACATTTGCACCCTGGGCAGCAGGCTGGATGGGAGTTGTAGCTGGGGACTGCTGCCTGCCCTGGCCCCGAGCAGCCAGCAGGAGTGGACGTAACCCCTGCCGAGGCCTTGGCCTGGGTGCTGAGGCCTCACTCTGTCCTCTCCTGAGCTGAGGGCTCTTCCCCGGCAAGGGGCTCAGCTGAGGACCCTGCAGGGTTGAGTGCCAGGGCGGGCTGACCTCCAGGGTCTGTACTGTGCCCATGCTAGGGCCGGGTAACACTATGCCCTAGGAGGCCCAGGGCAGGAGAAAGACAAGCTGAGCTGGCCTGTCACGAGCAGGAAGTGAGGGGGACGGTGGAGCTGGCCACCAAGCCAGTCATGCACACATCTGTGGGAGTGAAGCTGAGACCCCTCACTCCTGAGAGACAGGGAAACCAAGGGATAGAGGGAAACCTGCGTGGTGTGGGTGCAGAGGGTGGGATGCAAGGGTGGTCCTGTGTGGTGTGGACAAGGAGGGTGTCCTGCGTGGTGTGGTTGCAGAGGGTGGGGCGCAAGGGTGGTCCTGTGTGGTGTGGGTACAGAGGGTGGGACGCAAGGGTGGTCCTGCGTCGAGCCAGGAGGCCAATGAGCCCACAGGGGCCTCATGGGACCGAGCCTGGCCTGACTCACCTTCCAGAGGCCCCGTCCCTCATGGCTGGAAGCCGCA
Organism: Ochotona curzoniae; assembly: GCF_017591425.1. Taxonomy (NCBI): domain Eukaryota; kingdom Metazoa; phylum Chordata; class Mammalia; order Lagomorpha; family Ochotonidae; genus Ochotona; species Ochotona curzoniae. The sequence goes on along the minus strand of NW_024465405.1, from coordinate 5,805,526 downwards.
GCAGGGAACCCTCGCCCGGCTGGGAGGCTGCTCCCTGGCTGTTGGCTGTGGCGGGTACTGACCAGGGAAGCCAGAGTCCCGCGTCCTGCACCTGGGCAGCTCCAGTGCTCTGAGTCTCTGGCCTTACTCTCTCACATGGACACTAACTGCTGGCCTGGGGCAGCATCACCTCCAGATCCGACCTTGACAGGGGTGGAAGGTGAGCACCTGTTTACCCCACAGTGGTGTGGACCCCTGCCTCAGCCACTCGGGCCCCCGGTACTTGCCCGGAGAGGTGGACCTGGGAGTGCTTCTCTTGAGCCTTGAAGTGGTTCTGCAGGCCCTGGGGCCCTGTGAGAGCACAGAGGGGACACCCAGCAAGCTGGACTGAGGGGGCCAGGCCCGCGTGTTTGTTTACTCTGTAGGTCGGCAGGGCTCGGGGTGGGTGCCACCTGGACAGGTTTGAGGGTTGCCCTGGCGCCTACTGGTCTCTGCCATGTCCTCTGGCAGGGGCCCAGGGCAGCGTGTACAGGGCAGGGCAGGGCAGGGGCCCAGGGCAGCGTGTACAGGGCAGGGCTGAGCAGGGCAGGGACCTAGGGCAGCGTGTGCAGGGCAGGGCTGAGCAGGGCAGGGGCCCAGGGCAGCGTGTACAGGGCAGGGCTGAGCAGTGCAGGGACCTAGGGCAGCGTGTGCAGGGCAGGGCAGAGCAGTGCAGGGACCTAGGGCAGCGTGTGCAGGGCAGGGCTGAGCAGGGCAGGGACCTAGGGCAGCGTGTACAGGGCAGGGCAGGGCAGTGCAGTGTAGGGACCTAGGGCAGCGTGTGCAGGGCAGGGCTGAGCAGGGCAGGGGCCCAGGGCAGCGTGTACAGGGCAGGACAGGGGCCCAGGGCAGCGTGTACAGGGCAGGACAGGGGCCCAGGGCAGCGTGTACAGGGCAGTGCAGTGCAGGGACCTAGGGCAGCGTGTGCAGGGCAGAGCTGAGCAGGGCAGGGGCCCAGGGCAGTACATGTGCAGGGCCATCAGGCAGACCCCGTCAGGGTGCCACGTGTGCCAGGGCATCAGTCCCGTCCTGTCCCCCCAGGGCAGCATGTGCAGGGCCGTCTGGCTGTCTCCCCAGGGCACCACGTGTGCAGAACCGCCAGCACATCCTGATGGCAGTGGCCTCACTGGCCAGGGGCGAGGGGAGCAGGGTAGTCCCTCGGTGGGCTCTCCTCAGCTGACACAGGAGGGGAAGAGGGAGTGTCCAGCTTCATCCACAGGGCAGGGACGAGTCCAGCTGAGGTCATCAGTCATCCTAGGGGCTGGAAGGTGGGCCAGGAGGGGGGCAGGACAGACAGCCCACTTTACAGGCCCCTGGGAAGGTTCTGGAAGGCAGGAGCTGGGCAGAAGGGGGTCCACAGTAACGGTGAGATCCTTGGGAGGCTATGTCCTCCCTGCACCTGTGGTCCTGCACCTGTCCTGCCCCACCACAGCCCTCCACCACATCCTCACCCCACACCCAGTGTGCACCCTCCTTGGCAGGAGCTGTCTCCAGGGGCTGCTGGCAGCCCGCAGCCCCTCCTCATGCATATGCATCAGATGGGTCCGGCTGCGCCCCGCCCCCTCCCCAGCACTTACCTCCAGTGAATAGGGTGCTATAGTGGGCAGGGCTGCAGAATTTTAATGACTTGCAAAACGTAGTTAATTATGGAGAAAAGACATCTTCTGCACTTTCTCATGGAAATGAGACGGATTAATTGGTGCTGAGTAGTTGTGTCCCAGGAGGGGGAAGGGCGTCCTGGAGGACCCTGAAGTGGGCGCTGGCCAGAAAGCAAGGTGAGGAGCAGGCAGAGGAAAATCATGCTGTGGCCCAGCTACTGGAGGCTTGCAACGGCCGGACACCGTGAGCAAGGCAGCCCTAGGGGCCAAGGACCCTCGGAGGACGGGGTACCCCACGCCACTGGCTCCCAGCCAAGTTCATGACAGCGGCCCAGGGTGCAAGGGACAGGGCTGACCCCTCGGTGCTGGGCTGGGCCGGGCCCGCCTCAGCTCTGGACGGCAGAACCTTGAGACCTGGAAGAGACGCTTCCCAAAAGGAACGTGAACTTGGCCCCTCGAGCTGGGCCGGGAGTTCAGACTTGGGCACTCTCACAGTGCAAGCGAACCTTTCTTTGCGCCCACCCTGCCGGCTGGAACCCAGAATATGGAAAAACCACTGAGCTGCAGGCGTGGGCATGGCTGCTGGGGTACGGTGGGGCCAGGGGATGGGAGGAAGGCAAGCAGGGGCCACGTTGGTGGCAGCACGGTGCCCGGGTCACACAGCATCACTCTCAAAAGTGGAGGCGGCCGAAGGCACAACATGGCACCCAGCCGGAGCAAGAAGTGACTGAATGAGGCTACAACACGGTTGGACCTTGGGCATGCTGGGGATACAGAGGAGGAAGGGGCTTGTGGAGAGAACGTGACCCTTAGGTCTGGTGGCGTGGTGGCCGTCCGGCTCCTGGTGTGGTCAGGCCCATGCCCGGCATGCTGCGAGAAGCAGAATGCCCAGGCCGCCCCAGCTGGCGTCTCTGTGGATGGTTGCATCCGGCCTCCCTCTGCAGACCCCATCCCCCCACGCCTGACTGTGCATCCGGAAGCCTTCTGGGGCCACGGCTCCCAGTCCTGACCCGGGTCAGATGTGCCCCACTCAGTTCAGTGTCCTCTGGCCCCTGCGCTGGCCCAGCCTGGAGGGGGTGGCAGCCACTTGGCGGGGGGAGGTCTTTGCTGTCCCTGGGAACCAGCAAGCGACAATGGACTCTTCTCTCCAGGGAGACACAGGAGCAGTAACCAGCAGCGAGGCCTTCTTATCTGCCCAGCCGCCCAGCTAGCTGCACTCGGCTGAAACCTGACCCACCCACGGCTGTCTGCTGGCTTTGAAGATGAGACCGGCAAGCGGCTCCATCCCCCTCAGTCAGGCAGCCCAGCTCCCAGGGTCTTTCCAGAAAGTTCCCCGCAGCCCTGGGGATGGGGCAGGCAGGGGGTAGGACCTGCTGGGCTGTCTGGAGGTGCCCCCGTCTCTTCCCCTTCACCCAGTACTTGCTGGCTACAGCCGTGGGTTCCCAGCACAGGCCTCCCACTGTGCCAGGGCCTGGGCTCCATGGCATGGCTCAGAGCCCCTGGGGACCCAGTGCAGGGCCTACACATGTGGCTCTTACTTCCTTCAGATCTGAGGTCTGGTCCTTCCCCTGGACATGGCAGGTGCAGTGGGGCGCAGCCGGCTTGAAGGACAAATGGCAGGGATGTGCTCAAATGTCCAGCTGGTGCCCTGCTGGCTGAGCCTCTGCCTGGACAGGTGCTATCCGCCCAGGGCCTGCCACCCTGTGTCCATGGAGGACGTATGAGCGTAGACAGTGTGTGTGTGGTGTATAGAGAGCATGTGTGAGCTGGCTGTGCTGGTGGGCCTTCGAGTGTAGTGGTATGTAGTGTGTTGTGTGTAAGGCCTGTGGGGAGTGTTGGGTCGTGTAACTGTATGTGTGGTGTGGTGTGTACACAGTGGTGTGTGTGAGGGCATATCTAATTGCATGTGTGTAGCATGTGTGTGGTCTGTAGGCTGTGTCTGTGCAGAGTGTATGTGTGGTGTGGTCTGTAGGCTGTGTCTAATCACTTGTATGTAGTGTACTGTGTGTGGTGTGTAGGTGTGTCTGTGTAGTGTACGTGTGTGCTGTAGGGTGTGTCTAATTGCATGTGTGTAGTGTATGTGTTTATGTATGTTGTGTAGGGTGTGTCTAATTTTTCTGTGGTGTATGTGTGATGTGTGTAGGGTGTGGGCCCTGCCCATGGCCCCCTGCAGGCTCAGCCTTCCCAGCTGCCCCATGAGTGGCTGCTTGGCCGTCTGCCCAGGCCTGGCCCTCCTCCTGTGACCGTGGCTGCAGCCCCTTGCGGTGGGCACCACGACCTGGACCGTGTCATGGGTGTGAATGGAGGCCTGACCTGCACTTCAGCAGTCCCCGGCCACACATGGGCAGTGCAGGAGGCCAGGCCCTCAGTCAAATTCCTGCGTGCAGTGGCCATGGAGGCGCCTGCCTTGTCCCTGCGGACACCCTTTGGCCTCACCTCAGTGGGCTCTGCCTGCTCAGTTTCAGCTCCCAGCAGGCCTCTGTGTGAGCCCAGCCCTCACACCTCACTGTGGTCCACAGCCCCTGGCACGAGTGGGAGCCACTTGGGGTCCCACTGCCTAGCTGCTGGGCTGTGTCTGTCCTGCTACGCAGCAGCGCCGTTCCAGGGGGCTCCACATGGAGCTGGTGTGGGTTGCCAATCCCGAGTGCCCCCACCTCGAACAACCGCAGCTGGGTCATCAGCATTGGAGGCTGCCTGCGACCCTGGAACCTCCTGGGAGGTGTTGGCTGCGGCCTGTGGGCCCACAGCCTGCCCTTTCCCTGTCTTGCTCTCGGGTTGGGAGTGGGGGACCCTAGCAGGGAACAGGGCACAAAGCCACCTCTATGTCAGATCCCTGCTTGGTGGCTGAGCTAAAGCCATAGGCACTGCCTCTGTCGTGGCATCCAACCGTGTCTCCTGCTCCACTGGACCGGGCATGGGTCTATGTGGGCTGGGCAGCTATGTGCCCCGCCCCTTGCCCTGGCCTTGAGAGGACACTGCCCAGCTTGTGGCCAGGAGCCTGAGTCAGCTCTCCACTCCCCTCCTTGTCACGGACAAGGAAGTGGGCTTGTAGGGAATGAGCTGAACGCATCCACCATCACCTCCATGACCCCAGGCGTGGTGGCTGAGCACATGGCCCATGACCTGCCTCCAGGCGGGGCCATGCCAGCGCGGGCTTCTCGGGCAGCAGGGACACGCTGGCCAATGTCCAAGAGGCTCGTCTCCCCCATGCCCCGCCAATCACTGAACCAGGAGGCTCGGGGATGCTGACGGGGTGGCAGCCCAGTCTGGGGGCTCGGGGAAGGTGGGAATCTGCTAGCGAGGGGCCTGGGGTCACCACAGCCTCTGTGAGGATCCGCAAAGTGTTCCAGGAAGGAAGGGCCCATCAGCACCAGCAGCAGCTGCAGCTTGCCAACCTGTCCGGGCTTCGGGGACTGCCTGGACGCGTGGTGTGAGAGGGCAACCCGAGACTCCACATCCGGCCTCCGGCACGAATGCACTGGGGGGTGGGGGTGGGGGAGCGGGGAGAGACTCAGGGCTTGGGCAGGGGACGAGGCAACCACAGCTGGGGGAGACTCAGGTGTTACCACACGGGGTGTGAGCACTGTGCACGGATCCTGTGTGAACAGTCAGCACCTGTGTGGGCCCTGTGGGCACACCTGAGCCTGTGAGCCCTGTGGGCACACCTGAGCCTGTGGGCCTTGTGAGCACACCTGAGCATGTGTGGGCCCTGTGGGCACACCTGAGCCTGTGAGCCCTGTGGGCACCTCTGAGCCTGTGGGCACACCTGAGCCTGTGAGCCCTGCGGGCACACCTGAGCCTGTGGGCCTTGTGAGCACACCTGAGCATGTGTGGGCCCTGTGGGCACACCTGAGCCTGTGGGAGCCCTGTGGGCACACCTGAGCCTGTGGGCCCTGTGGGCACACCTGAGCATGTGTGGGCCCTGTGGGCACACCTGAGCCTGTGGGCCCTGTGGGCACACCTGAGCATGTGGGAGCCCTGTGGGCACACCTGAGCCTGTGAGCCCTGTGGGCACACCTGTGTGAGGACACCTGAGCCCCATGTCCCTTAGAGTAGGGGCAGCTCGTGATTGAGGATGGGAGCTGTGGCTACCTGTGGTGGGGTCAGCCCCTCAGTGGGTTGGGGAGGTGACAGCACGGCCACAGCTGCCTCCTCTGGTTGAGGTGGGGTCCACCCTGATGGGTTGGGGGGTGACAGCATGGGCATAGCTGCTTCTTGCGATTGAGGGTGGGGGCAACCCCTTGGCGGGTTGGACTCCACTAGGCAGCGCCCACGCAGTACCCCCATGCCCTCAGGGGAAGACCTGTGCCGGGCGGGGCCTGTTACCCTGGGGCCTGTGCCTTTCCCTCCAGCTCCGGGGCAGGGCCAGGCGGGGTGGCTGTCAGACCCTGGACTTGCAGGCACTGGCAGCCTCTTTTAGAAGCCCCGCCCACGCGTGCTGCTGCCCTGGTTCCCTCCTGCCGGGCAACTCGGAGTGGATGTGAAGACAATCCTGGCCTAAAATAGATTTCCCAGGCAGGTGCTGGGGCCTGGCGCCAAAGCAGGCCAGCAGCATCAGTTGCGTGTGTGTGCGGGCTGCCCGTCACCCCACCTTCCCAGCCACGGCGAGGGCCCTGCGTGGGCTGCGGGACCTCCTTGGAGCGGCGTGGCTTCCCGCTGCCACAGTCACCGGAGCCCCAAGCTCAGCCGGGGCGCCCTGAGCTTGCACAATCAGCTTCTCCTTCCAGGAACGTCCCCACCTCCCATGGTGCCTGGGCCCTGAGCTGTCCATGCGGCCCCTGGGCCTCGGCTGTGGGCCCTGCGGGGCCTGGAAAGCCCCCACCCACCACGAGGGCACGGGTGCCATGGGGGCAGCCCCTCCCTGCATGGCTCAGCCAGCCAGCCCCACGCCTGCTCAGAAGCCCACACCTGTGTCCACTGGCACGATGAGGGTCCCCGGGCCGGCTGGATGGCACGGAGGGCTGTGCGGGAAAGACATAGAGGCGCTCGTGCCCATGAACGCCGGCCACAGTGGATGCCCCTTGGAGAAGCAGCTCCTGAGGAAGCACCCTGGGGCGGGGTGGGGGCGCTCCTCTTGCCAGCCTCTTTCTTCCTTTGGAACAAAACCGCTGTGGCTGCCGGGACCTGCCTCTCCAAAAGCCCCAGCTTCAAAGGAGTCGTGCCCAGCGCCAGCTTTGATCCCGGGAACTTGCTCAGACGGCGCTCCGGAGGGCTGTGCGCGAGCCCAGGTGTGCCGGGCACCGTCCAGGGTGGAGACGGGCTCCAGGTTGTGGTGGCGTTGCCTGGCCATCCCCCGGCTTGCCTTCCGTTCTGTTCCCGGCCTTGCTGGCCTGACGGCTGTGAGGCTGGGTGGGGTGCTGGTGGAGTCGCCGGGCCCACGGCTCAGGGCAGTGTGGGCAGGCTCCTCTCCTGGTGACAGCAGCCCCTCCACCCGTGTCTTGTGTGGCCCAGTGGGCACCGTGGGAGGGGACAAAGGCAGCACCAGAGAGGACTCTTTCCGGGGGTGTTGGCACGGGTTTGAGGCTTGGGGCAATGTGAGGATGCAGACTGAGGGGCCGGGGCAGCCACAATGCCTAGAGCAGGGCTGGGGCGCAGTGGGAGCGGGGTGTCCCTCAGTCTTGGGCCGTGAGATGGGGGTCAAGGTCATGGCAAGGAAGAAGGCAGGGAACCACCGAGAGGTCAGGCTGGGCAGCCAGAATGAGGGTTGGAGTCCAGGGGCAGCTGACTGGGCGATGCTGCCCCTGTGTGGGCGGGAGTCGGGGTAGCCTGGGGTGAGGGTAGGACCTTCCATGACAGCTTTCTCTGTGCCCAGCACCAAGAGGGCTGTAGAGGGCGAGGGGTCACTTCCAGGGCCCAGGTCTTGGTGGACATGTCCCTGAGCTCACCTGCCTGATAGGCGGACGGGGCTCGGGGTGGTGGGTCCTGAGGCAGGGACTCCGTCAGCCTACACTTTGTTTTTTGTTTTAACATTTATTTGGGTGATAGAGGGGGAGAAGGATAATCTTCCATTTGTTGATTTGCTCCCTAAGAAAGCCAGGCGCCAGAAGCTGCACCCAGGTCTCCCAAGAAGGCGCAGGTGCTCAACCACTTGGGCCATACTCTGCTGCCTTCCCAGGCCATCAGCAGGAGCTGGACGGGAAGTGGGGCAGCCGGGGCTCTGCTCATTTGCTTTGCAGGTTCCTCCCTTGGGCGCCTGGAGGGACCCTCGCGGGTGCCAGACTGTACCCCCAGGGGAGGGGGCTGTGCTCACGGCTTCCCAGGGCAACGTCACTGACAAGGGTCCAGCTTCCTTAGACATGGTCGAGTCCTACCCAGCCTGATGGAAGGGGTGACTCAGGTGGCCCTTCTGCACCCCTGGGAGGGAGGCCCAGGCAGAGTGCAGGGACAGAGGAGGCTCCAAGAACCACATGCCCACCTGTCCTCGTGGCCTGGACGAGGCGAGGCCCTCCAGTGGTGGGCCCTGGTCTCGAGGACCTGTGTCCTGGCCAAGCAACCCCAAGGGGCCAGGAAGCAGAGACAGGGGGATGGAGAAGCCATGTGGAGATGCAGGCTGAAACGAGGCTGAGGCCATCACCTACAAGGGATGTCAGAGAGGTCTCCCTGACCACCACGGCGGGGCGGATGCAGCCCCTTCTGCAGGTGATCGGGAGGAGGCCATGGTGATGTAGGACCCCGTCAGCCCCACACGCACCTGGTCATGCCGTGCGTGCTGTCCGTCAGCGCGCATTTGGGGTCGGGGGCACGGCTGCCCTCTTGGGCTCCAGCCCACCCACACCCCGGAACGCCGGTCTCTCCCCAGACGGCATGCTTGGCCAGTGACTCACCCAAGCGGTGTCAGCTGCTAATTGCAGGGAGCTCTTAGATGGCGTCTCTTATTAATTAAAGTTGCTACGACTAATGGAGTGAATGGCGCAGACCTCTGTGCCCGCACCCAGCTGCCCGTGGGCTGGGGCCAGCAGACGGCCAGTCCCCGGGCGCCCTTGGAGCCCGCAGCTGACCTGCCACCCTGAGGAGATGGTAGGGGCCGTGAGTCTGCGGCCCCTTGCCCACTGCAGTCCCGGCCCAGACAGGAAGTGGGACTGGGAGGAGGCTGGGGGAGATGCCTCTGGCCCTGCGGTCCCAGCCCTGGGGAACAGGGTCACTGAACAGCAGCACTCACCCCAGGGCGGGGTCGCTGAGGGCGACTGCTGGCCATCCCAGCAGGACACGCTCCGGATCCTGCCGCAGACTACAGCTAGCTCATTGCTCTTGTCCTCTCCTGTTTGATGGGCACTGGGCACAGTGGCCTCTTCTAGAGAACACAGGGCACACTGGAGCGTGGGCACAGCAGCCAGCAGGCCCCGCTGGTGACTCAGGGCCCCCTCTGACTCCAGGGACAGCTCAGCGTGAGTCATGGCCTCAGCTGGGCTGACCTCAGCTGTGGCCAAGGACCTGCTGGCCACTAGCCGGAGACCTGGCCTGGCTTGGGTGTGGGGTCCGCCTATGGTGGTCCTGCCTATTTCCTGGGCCCCACAGCAGTCTGCCTGTGGCCATGATCCACCCCCTGGACAACTGGGACCTGAGGGCTCAGGCTCCTTCCTTGGTGCTGGGGATGGGGTGCTCTGTGCATATCTGGGGCTGCAGGCAGGTTGAGGTGCTGGGAGCTGCGTGCCTGGCTGAGGACGCAGGCAGTGTGATGGCTCCAGGACCCAACCTCCTGGTGTCCACAGCGCTTACCTTGTGTGCAGGGCATGAGGGGCCTAGGGTGGCAGCTGGGAGACCTCAGGGGCCAGAGGTGGGCACGTTGGCATCCTCCACCTGCTGAAGATGGGCTCCTGTCTGCAGTTGAGTCCTGGGCAGTCCTCATGGAGTGGTCACACCAGGCTATGTGCTATCTGCTGCGGGTGAAGGTCATGGGCACTGCCGGGAGAGGACCCCGGTGGGCGGAGGGCAGGACCCCATGCGCTCTCATGGGGCTTCCTGCTGCAGCCAGGCCAGTCCCATGAGCACAGAGCCGACCCCTGGGGGTCCAGCAGCCTCAGCAAGGCCCAGGAAGGCAGCCCTGAAGGCAGCCGCAGCTCTCAGGATAAAGACTCTGAGGGGACCGTGGCTGGTGGCCAGCCCCCCGACACAGGATAGAACTGGGGTGCAGACGGACAGCTCTGAAAGTGGGGCAGTTCTAGGGACCCCCCACTGCCTGCTCGTGGCCACACCCTGCTGCCTCCCCAGGGGGCATCCTGAGGCCCAGCCCCACGGGAGCTGCTCTGATGAGTTTCACCAGGGGCTGTGTAGGCACCCCATAAGGGAACGCCCTGTGGGGACACTGGGTGCCGTGGGCAGGACACCACATGAGCGCCTGCGCCCAGCAGCGTCTAGGCCCCCGTTTCAGCTGTACCTCTGACCCCAGCTTCCTGCTAATGGACCCACCCCCTCTGGAGGACCAGGACAGAGTCCCCAGCTCTGGCCATTGCTGATAACTGGAGAACTAGCCGGCGGAAGGAGAAGCATCCTCCACCCTGGCTGCTGACCCACTCAGCCCCCTGTGCCCTGCACACCCAGCTCCCAGTGGACACACCGCTATCACCGAGTGGACACAGCAGTGGCTGGTTGGGTCCAGGGGAGGCAGGATGCCAAGCTGTTCCCTGGGATCCAAGCCACGACCACGCGTGCGAGGGATGAGGCAGCCACGACCAGGGTGCCACTGCCAGCGCCTCCGTGTCCCCACCCCCAGTGCTGCTGAGAGGAAGGGCTGCGGCAGTCCTGGGGAGAAGGGGTAGTGGGCTCTGGGCAGCAGCCAGGCTGTGGACCAGGCCTCTCAGGTCCCTGGAAGGCTCGAGTTTTGGTCCCGAGAGGGTTCAGGCAGGGCCCTCCTGCCACCCTATCCCCTTTCCACAGGATCTGGCTGTGTAGACAGAGGCTGGCACATCATGTGAGAAGCCGCTGTGAGACTGGGGCAGGCAGGCCATACAGCTGTGCCCTGCAGGTGGCTGGGCCAGGCGGGCACAGGATGAAGCCTTGGGCTCTACCGGCATGGACTGGGCCTGGGGAATCCTTGAAGGTTGATGCCCAGCAAGGGTGACCAGCCCAGTGTCACTGTGTGCGGGTGCCGTCGCTGGAGAGCTGCCAAGAGGACAGGCAGGCCTGCAGCCCAGGGGTGGGAAGAGGACAGACGTGTGGGTCATTCTCCATGCCATGTATGTACATGAGTGTGCGTGTACACGTGTGTGTGGGGGTACATGTGTCACACGTGCGGGATCCTCCCCAGCCTGGGGCCCCCCTCTCCCTGCCCTGCCATGGCCCCTGTGGCTCCCACCCCCTCCCCGTCTGCTCTGGATAGGCAGTGGGTGCAAGGGCGGCTCCTGAGGGTGCACACAGGCCCCGGATGCCCAGCAGTGGCTCCGCCCTGCACCCCTCTCCGCCATGAGCGGCCCAGGCCAGCTGCAGGCAGAAACCACCCCCTCAGCAGCTGCAGAGCCCTTGTGGGGGCCACTGGGGAGCTGGGCCCGGGGTGGCGGCAGGCGTGTTTGTGCAGTTTATTTTCCAGGAAAACAACTGTTTAAGGAGAGGTTTTCACGGAGGACTTGGGCACACACAGGGAGGGTTAGGGCTCAGTGCCTGCCCCTCTGAAGGGCCTCAGTGGCCACTCCCACAACTGTCTCAGCCCTCGGTGGGAGGCCGCGACAAGGTGGACAGAGGCTCACTCCCCAGATGGCTGTGACAGCTGGGGCTGGGCCAGGCCGAGGCCGGGAGCCCCACCGGGTCCCCTGTAGGGGTGCAGAGGCCAACACATGCCACTTCCCAGTGCACTCCCAGGGAGCTGGGTTGGAAGCAGAGTGGCCGGGACTGGTGCCCGCACGCCTGATGGGGTGCTGGCACTGAGAGCAGTGGTGCCACAAAGCCGGCACCTGGGAGTCCGTGAGCAGTGGGCAGGTGGATTTACCTGCTGTGAAACTGCAGCAAACGCAACTGCAGTCCACTTCTGAAAGTGCAGAGAAAAGCCCAAGAGCCTGCAGGCTGCCGGGCGAGGCATGCACAGTCCGGAAGAGGAAAACGCAGATGACTCATTTGCGTGAAAGCGATGTGAATTAGGCCGACACGCAGGGCCATTTCCCACCTGTCGCACTGGCAGGTGTCCGAGGGCCCCGGCTGGCGGGGGCGGGGCAGAACACTGCAGTTTCCGGGCCACACTGCATGCATGGCATTTTACATATGACCTCTGGCGCATTTGCGGGGTCCCTGGCTCCGGGGCCAGCTGCTGTGTGCTGAGGGCACTGCCGGGCCCTGGCGTGTGGCTTCCACCCAGCCCCCACATGTACACTTCAGCTCAGTGTCAAACGCAAGGCCGATGACAGGTGTCGCCGCCCCTGGCTGCCTCCCATCAGCAGCCCTGCACACAGGGACAGCAGGGCAGCTGGCCAGCTCCAGCCCAGCCCTGCAGCCTGGCCTTCCATGCCCAGTAGAAGGCATGAGATGGAGGGGGCCCCGTGAGAGGGCAGGAGTAACCCAGAGAGCGTGCCCTGTCCTGGGCAGACGGCAGGAGTGGAGAAGCCTCAGGGTCCACTGTGGGGGACCCCTGGAGTCCTCCCTGGGTGAAGGGGCTTGCACAGCTCCACCCCTGGGGCCCTGAGAGTCTGGGCCAGGAGCTGCGCCCCCTGGAGCTGGCTGTCACGTACCTATGAGAGTTGGGGAACGCCAGGAGGCAGGGGAGAGTATGAGTGCCGGGGGAGAACTCACGCTGCATGGTGACCCCATACGGCCTCCTGCCTCCCCCTGGGCAGAGTGAGGGTGGCGCGGGTGGACGCTCCTCCCCACAGGGTTAGTTCCCAGCGTGCTCAGGCTGGTGGCCGCGCAGAGCCCGGTGACACGTCCTGTGTCCCTGGTCCGGCTGTTTCGTTTTGTGCATGTTCCAGTGCTGCCTGGATACGGGCACAGATGGCCAGTGTTGACTGGCCTACGGACAGGGGGCAGGTCACGAGGAGGGGCGGCATGCACATGGGTGGCCTTGGCCGGGTCCAGGCTCAGGGCTGCCTGCCCGGCGGGTCAGCCACAGAGGCTGTTTTTATCCACGTCCACCGGGAGTCCAGCCACAGCAGGCCTGGACCTCGTCAGGGGTCATGCCACACTCACTGGGACCCACAGCAGAGGGCTGGGGGGAGGTGCAGGGGCCCCAGTCTAGGGTGCTGGTGGCCTGTTGCCCCAGGACCAACCCTGGGACGTGTGTATGGGGCCTGAGGGTGTTGGGAGCCAGCTGCAAGGCTTCCTGGGAAGACAAGCCCAGTGGTCAGCTCTTAGCCTTCCAGGCTTTGGGGATCCAAGGTTGACGCGTTCCGTGCTGGGACGCCCAGCACAGTGAGCAGTCCTGTGGTCAGAGGGCCTCGACGGTCCACTCGCAAAGCTTGCACTGCCGGGGGGTGAGGACTGCAGTGAGGGGTTGGAGAGTGGAGGGCTGGACCCTAGAAGGTCATGTGGTAACCCCTCCCAGCGTCCAGCAGCTCAGCTCTGCAGGGTGCTGGCCTGGGTCCTCTCTGAGCCAGGTAGAGGTCTGAGAGCTGCTATGACCTGGGGTTGTCCATGTAGCCAGGCACAGGACACGAGGGAGTCAGCAGCAGGGGCTGCTCCTGGACGCGTGGGCCGGATCAGCTCTGTCTGGGTGCGCTGACCTTGGCTGGGGTGGCATGCTGCTGTGGGCTTGGTTTCCTGTGTGCCTGGTGCCCCAGTGAGCTGCAGCATTCTCTGAGGGTGCCTGCTTGGCTGTGTCCGACCCGCTACGGAACGGGCTGGGTAGGCACTGCAGGGACCAGGGTGGGTGGGACAGCTTGGAGGAGCGCCCCCAGGCTGGGCCCTGAGCCTCAGGCGTGGCCTGTGGAGTGGACATGTGCTCACGCCTGCCACAGCTCCCATTTTCCATGGGGCTTTGCTCCTGGCCACGGAACCAGTGCCTGGCTGCCCTGGAGGCTTGGGCCGAGGCTCTCCACAGCCGCCAGGAGCCAGGATCCTTCAGGGATCCCCAAGCCTGAAGCACCAGCGCTGGAGATGGGCAGGCGCCACAGCCGACGGACAGTGGAGCCAGCGCCATGTCAGCCAAGGACCTCCTGCTGGCCTTAGCTTGAGCGTGAGCGCCCCCTGGTGCTGGAACAGCCACCTGCGGAGGGTCAGGCCGTCCCAGGTCCTAGGCTGCTCAGGATCAAGGCCATGGCCTGGCCAGGGCCCGCCTGTGTCCAGGGCCCCGCTGGCCTGCAAGCTGGGAGCGAGAGGGGCCTCTCCCTACAGCACGCCTGTTTCCTCAGCTGCTGGCCGCCTGGGGGCCCCTGCCTGGCCTCCCACCCTGGTCCTCCTGTGGATCTGCAGAAAGAGCCTTCCACTGCCCAACAAGCTGGGTGAGCCTCGTCCACCTGGAGGCACGGATGGCCCCGCATGAGGGCCACCTCCTGGTCACTCTGTTGTGACCACACGGTTGCCAGGATACGGGCAAGCCCTTCCAGCCAAGCCTCCCGTGTCATTTGGGGTTCTCCAACTTAACACATCACATAGGGGCACCTTGCCAGCCTTGACGGGCTGCGGTCTGGCTCGGTGCCAGCAGGCAACACAGGTGCCCACACGGTCTAAGGGAGGAGGCCAGGGGCTGCGGCTGGACAGAAGTGGGCAAGGCTTTGAGGTCCGGCCTCCTGCAGGATTAGCCCTGAGGGACCTGACGCAGGCTCGCAGACTCCATCCTGTGTGGGGCTCCCTACAGGGGGAGGGGGGACAAGGGACTGTCAGTGTGGTGAGTGCCCCCAGGACACTGGGGGTCAGGAGGCTCGGGGGTAGGAGGGGCACAAGCTGGGGCCCTGCAGTTGCTCTGGGGCTCATCTGAGACACAGCCGCTGGCAGCGAGGGCCTCGCATCTGGGAGACACAGGAACATGGACAGCGCTGCCCCAGGGGGTCCTGGCACTCAGCTGCGAAGTCACAGGGCTCCTGGGCCCCTCGGGGAGGGTGCGTGCAGCAGGCTCTTCCTGTCTTGGGTCCCTCCAGCCAGTGGGCGGACAGTCACCAGCAATGGCTGTCCGACCTGGTGGACACAGCAGCTGCACAAGGGGACACTTGATGCGATGACCAAGCGATGCCCGCTCTGGTCCAGCTCTCCTACGCCTAGGCCCGTCCCAGAACCATCGCATCATCCCTGGGAGCACCAGGGACCACTGTAAGGCCTGCCTTAGGGCCCCTGCATTACTGCAGGCTGGGTGCTCCTCTCCGGGGACAGGGCAGGCTGGGCGGCTTTCCCCTGCACTTTCAATTTCTTCACCTGGATTGTATGTTGATCTGTATTCAGTCATTTTACCCTCAGCGGCTGCACCCAGTGTCCTCTGTCCTGCCGGGTCTCCTGTCCATGGATCTGCTTGTCTCAGAAGCTCCGGACATACGCGCACCAGCCCTGACTCCTTCGTGAGCTCCGAGTGCCTGCCGCTCTCAAGGCAATGTTTATCCGCCTGAAGCTCTGTGCTGTGCTGACTGCTTTGGTTTTAAGGATTCACATATCTGAAAGGCAGAGTTACCAAGAGAAGGAGAGATACAAAGATCTCCCATCCATTGGTTCTCTCCCGAAATGGTCACAACCGCCAGAGCTGGGCCAGGCTGAAACCTCATCGGGGTCTCCCACGCGGGTGCAGGAGCCCATGGCTTCAGCCGCCCTCCACTGCTCTCCCGGTCACCCACGGGGAGCGGAGCAGCCAGGGCATGAATGGCGCCCGATTGGTATGCTGGTGCTGCAGCAGAAGCCCCATCTCATTCTGCGACGGACGGGCTCGGCCGGGAGCAATCAGTCCGACGGGAACAGGACCCCGGGAACGGTGGGCAAGGATTCGGCGAGTGACAAACAGACACGACAACTCAAGGAAGTTGTATCTGAGTGCCTTTTGCAAAAGCAAGGCATCAGCTTATATACAACAGATTATTGCAAAGGGACATTTTTCTTTGTTTATGCGTGTGGTTACATTTCTACAAGCAATTATTAAAACAGGTGTGTTGAGCAAAGATTGTTCTCTAACAGCCCGGTGACAGACTGCAGTTGCTATTTCTTGTGGACGCAGTTTGGCACCAGCTGCAGTTTTAATCATTAAGTAGTTAGCCCTCATTGTGTTTTGTGCCTTACACTGGTTTTAATATTAACTTGCCTATATTTCTTGTTTTTCTTCTTGTATGGCTTCTTAAGCTATAGTTTTCTACTATAATCTTCTTTCTAGAAATTCTCAAAATTAATCCTAAATAGATTCACTAAAACTAACAACTTAATAGTTTTTATCTCAGACTGTTTGCTATTCTTATCCAATCTCCTGTCAGAAGGCTTCATAGATTTATAAAGAAACATCAAGCCTTTGCCGCACATAAATAGTATTATTCCAGTCATAAAGATAAGAGCAAAGAGAGTTCAGCTAGGAACGCCAAGACCTCTAGAGATGCAGCCGATTCCGGGAGGCATCCTTCCTTGAAGCTTACGCCTCGGTCCGGCGATTTCTCAAACCGGCTTCTACCGGAGGTGGCGTGATATCATTCTCGGGGTTTTGTGTGTTAAAGCTTTGTGGTCTCAACCTGCAGGCTGGAATTTGGAGATGGCTGACCCCGGCGCGTTTCCCACCGATGTGTTTATGCCTGGTAGCCATGCGAGTTACCGGCATGCCAGCTGTGTGTGGTAATGTATAGTCCATATAAGTGAGTTTGCACAGGGAGAGCTCTGCCATCCGTGACGTGTCTCCCACACAGGAGCTCTCCAGGAGGGGCTCAGTGAACCCTGCCAGCTGGCCACCTGTGCCCTGCCCCCAGCTGTGTCAGCGTTGGCACAGGGCCCTGGTCCAGCAGCATGGGGAAGTCCCCATGGGGATGGGCCCAGTCCTGTGCTGCCTGCCGTGCCCCTCCACAGCCAGCACGGTCCGGGCTCTGGGCCAGGACACTGCTGGCTGGCTGTGGCACCAGAAGGGGCTGCTTCCCCATTTGGGGTTGGACGTCTCGATTGCAGGTGGACCCTGGGGCAGGCCTGGGCCCTGCACACAGTTGGGGTGTTGTTCCGGTCCTTGCCCGCCTGCTCCACACCCACTCCTGTTGTCTTCGTCCTGCCCTGGTCCTCTCCTGGGCCACCTTAGGCCATCTCAGAGGCACATGCAGGCTTCCAGGGACCTCCTGCCCTGTCTACTGAGGCCTGCTGGACCCCAGGAGACAGATGGAAGCTGGGAAGAAGCTGGGCGCCAGGACAGTGACAAGGCAGCTGCCTGTGGGACAGACAACACGGCACAGCCATCCTCTGACCCTTCCCCTCCTTTCTCTTCACTCACCGCCCCCCCCCCCACTGCCCCAGCCTGGGACCATGAGCCCCTATTCCAGGGGACTGGCACCCCCACAACCGTGACCCCACCCCAGGAACTCCAGCCCCCTATAACCATAATCCTGCACTCCAGTGAACGCAGCCCCCATAACCATGAGCCCCATTCCAAGGAACCCAGCCCCCCACAACTATGAAATCCATTCCAGGATACCCAGTCCCCCACCACTGTGACCCCATTCCAGGGGACTGGCACCCCCATACCTGTCACCTTCTATTCCAGGGTACCATAATCACCACAACTGTGACTCCATTCTACCCCTCCAGTCTCACCACTGTGACCCCCACTCCAGTGGCCCTAGCCTTCCCGATTGTTGCAACAGGGGCTTGTGGGGGAGACAGGCGGAACTGAGAGTCACGGAAGACTGGATTAGGGGGCCAGAGAGGGACCAGGAAGTGGAGTGGGGATGGAGAGCAGGTCTGGGGCCAGGGAGGGGCCGGGGGGCAGGGTGGGGTGCAGAAGCGCAGGTCTGAGGGGACCAGAGAGCAGGGTAGGGGTGGAGAGCAGACCCCAGGGGTGGGCAGACCCCAGAAGCCACTCGGAAGCTGCTCTCTCTGCGTCCTGGAGCTGTCCCAGCTGCCCACTGGTCACTTCTGGCTGGGGAGGCCGCCGGTCACAGCCTGCACAGCCACCTCCTGGGTTGCAGGAGACGCTGCAGGAAGCTGGCTGCTTGCCTGCCACACCCCTACCTGGGCAGTTCCCGTGCAGCTGTGCGGAGGCCTGGCCTCAAGCCGGCAGGACCTGGACTATCCTTTGATAAAAGCGCGCGGGAGGAGGTTAAGGAATTCCCCCCAATCCCAGCACCTGGCATGGCAGAGGGCAGCCTGTCCACCCGCTAGGATCACTGCCATCTGTGGGCCTGGTGCCTTATGGAACTTGGGGGATGGGGAGGAAATGAAGAAAGCAGAAGTCAGGACGGAGCCCCCGGTCCACAGAACAGTGGACCCGCGTGGCGGTGAGCAGTGCACCTCCCGCCCTCAACATTGTGTGAGAGCAGAGGACTGTGCAAGGCCCCTAAAAAGGGGAGCTGGAATAGGGTACTGTGACGGAAAGTTACCTGCAGATCCACGGACAGATGTTAGGGGCCCAGGAGGGCACGGAAGGACCCTTCTCCCTTCTACCCTAGTCAAAGCGAAACCGCAGCGCTGGGGGACCCGGTGTTTCCGGTAAGATCCACTCTCTCCCCTGCTGTTCAGAGCAGTCCTGGGTGTCCCGGCGAGAGCCACCAGGCAAGAAGGAGAGAACAAAGGGGTTAAAAACTGGAAAGAAGCTCCTCTATGTCAGGGAACCGAGCAACTCAACACAGAGACCACGGGAACTCCCACAACAGCTTGGCAAGGTAGTGGGGGTACACAACCAGGAGCTCAGGACACACAAGCACCCACACGCCTGAGAAAGACCTTGTAAGAACAAAGAAATGAAAACACCTCGGAATAAATGTAATCTCAACAAGGAAAATTACAGATGTTAAAGGAAGAAACAGAAGATTATCCATCACACAGACACTTGCCCACCACACAGACACCTGTCCATCACAGACACCTGTCCATCACACAGACACCTGTCCATCAAGACACCTGTCCATCACACAGACACCTGTCCATCAAGACACCTGTCCATCACAGACACCTGTCCATCAGAGACACCTGTCCATCACACAGACACCTGTACATCAAGACACCTGTCCATCAGAGACACCTGTCCATCACACAGACACCTGTACATCACACAGACACCTGTCCATCACAGACACCCGTCCATCACAGACACCTGTCCATCACACAGACACCTGTCCATCACAGACACCTGTCCACCAAGACATCTGTCCATCACAGTTTGACTCTGTAGTCTGGAGTCCCGCAGCCTCCTTCACAACAGTGATGGGTGGGAGACACACCCTGAAGGGCCAGTGTGACCTCCTGGGACAGAGTCCCTGGAGAGCCAGAGGCCTGTGTCTCTGTAGACTCCCTGTGCTGAGGCACCGTCTGCCGGCCCTTGATTCCTCAGGACCATGCAGGTGCTGGGCTTGCCCTGGAGAGGGGCCCTTGGGATGTGGGGGGCATAGGAAGGCACACCAGCTTTGTACTAGCTGCCGTGCATCTTGGGACCACACAGGGTCCATGCCCCATTCCTGGGCAGGGTCCTCCTGGGAAACCAGGCTTTCACAGCAACTCTTGGCCTCCAGCGACCCCCAGTGGCTGTGTCCCAGGGAGGCCAGGCCAGGACAGGTTGGACAGGCCTCCCTGCTGTGGCCTGCTGCCAGCCCTCAGCCCAACCCTTCCGGTGCTCCCAAGTTGCCACAGGAGAGGGGCCTGGGTGGGAGAAGGTGGGGACGGTCCAGCGAAGCCTGAAGGCCACAGGTGAAGGACAGGATTTGGAGATGCCAACTGCCCCTCCCTGGCGAGCTGGACGCTGCTGCCCCTCAGCCCTAGGCCATAACCTCCTCCTGGTGGACATGGTGACCCCCTGGGTGTGTGTGACAACGTCTGGGCGTGTGTGGGCAGGGATGTTGGTGGGCAGCTGAGCCTGCCTGGCACAGAAGGACACCCTCCGTCCTAGCAGGCCTGTGTCTCGGTGCTGGAAGGGTGAGGGGTGTGGGGGTGTGGGGTGCAAGGCACGGAAACAGCAGGAAGGGGAGCGCTCAGGGTGGGAGTGGCCGGTGCTCAGCCTGTCCACAGGCTCGTCCTGGGAATGGGTGCACACTCGGGACCGCCGTGGGCAGGCCCAGCCCTTGCGCTGGGAGCCACCGGTCCCCTCCCCTCCTCCCCGGGACCGGCGCCAGCCGACAGATCCCCCCTCCGCGGTACCTGCTCCCTGGGCGACTGTGCAAATCTGGAATCTGGGACAAGCATGCAGAGCGGCCGCCACCTGCGCTTTCATGTCTCTGTTCCCACCCACGCCAGGCAGAGGGCGGGGAGGGGGTGTCTGCAGGGTGGGGGAGGCCCCTGCGTGGGGGAAGGCCCCAGCGGGGCCCCTCAAAGGCGCAGGAGCCGCGGCCGCCCCAGGGCCCGGCCGGGGTGGGGGCGCGCTGCCGGGGCGCCCAGGCCGCGCTGAGAAACTCGCCCGGCGCCGGTTCCCATAAATCCAGCCTTTATGCGGCCCTGAATGGCTCAACAATGGGCCCGTTTCAGGCCGCAGGAACTGGCCCAGCCCGGCTCCCCGTGCAATTAGCAGCCCAGCGGGGCGGATTCTCGCTGCCCGGCGTCGGGCGGGGCGTTCCGTGCGCCCGGGGAGGCCGCGCTGGCACAACACGGGCCCTGGCAGTGCCCGCCGGACCGAGTCAGCTTCCCCCTGCGCACCGGCACGCGCCCCAGACCCCACACCGCGGTGACGGCCTCTAGGGTCAATCCCCAAGGACCCTCGCCAGGCTCTGGCCTGGCCCCTTCTCTCGGTGTCCCGTGGGCTGTTGGAAGGAGCAGCCCAGTCCAGGCAGCCCCAGAGCGCGGCCCCCAGGGCAGCTGCGCACAAGCACCGGCTGGAGGGCCGTCCAGCGGCAGGTGTGCGTCCAGAAGCAGGTTGCCCAGAACAAAGTGGAGGCGGGGGTAGGATCATGGCTTGGGGGGGGGGGGGCCGTCCTAGCACGACCTCCAGCCTGGAGAAGAAGACCACAGCCTCAACACCCCTTACCCCAACCAACACTGCTGGGAGGCCCAAGCAGTGAACAGAAAGCTGGACGGCCAGGGCTGGCCCTGCACCGCTCACTCTGGACCCTGGCCTGCTGGAAACTGGGGGCTCCTGGGAGCCTCTGCCTGGGCCAGGTCGGGACGGGAGGGCTGCGACCCCCTCTTCTCTGGAGACAAAGACATGGCCACTCTCTGGAAAGTTGCCCAGGGCGCCCTGGGGGACGTGGTGTGTGGGGGAACATGTGTAGGGGGCACACACACGTGTGTGGGGGGGCACAGGGTGTGTGTGGGCACAGGGTGTGTGTGGGGGCACAGGGTGTGTGTGTGCACAGGGTGTGCGTGGAGGCAAAGGGTGTGTGTGGGCACAGGGTGTGTGTGGACAGGGTGTGTGGGGGCACAGGGTGTGTGTGTGGACAGGGTGTGCGTGGGGGCACAGGGTGTGTGTGTGGACAGGGTGTGTGTGGACAGGGTGTGTGTGTGGACAGGGTGTGCGTGGGGGCACAGGGTGTGTGTGGGCACAGGGTGTGTGTGGGCACAGGGTGTGTGTGGACAGGGTGTGTGGGGGCACAGGGTGTGTGTGTGGACAGGGTGTGCGTGGGGGCACAGGGTGTGTGTGTGGACAGGGTGTGCGTGGGGGCACAGGGTGTGCATGGGGGCACAGGGTGTGTGTGTGGACAGGGTGTGTGTGTGGGCACAGGGTGTGTGTGTGGACAGGGTGTGCGTGGGGGCACAGGGTGTGTGGGCACAGGGTGTGTGTGGGCACAGGGTGTGTGTGTGGGGGCACAGGGTGTGTGTGGGCACAGGGTGTGTGTGTGGACAGGGTGTGTGTGTGGGCACAGGGTGTGTGTGTGGGCACAGGGTGTGCGTGGGGGCACAGGGTGTGTGTGTGGACACAGTGTGCGTGGGCAGAGGGTGTGTGTGGACAGGGTGTGTGGGTGGGCACAGGGTGTGTGTGGGGGCACTGGGTGTGTGTGAACAGGGTGTGTGTGTGGATAGGGTGTGTGGGGGCACAGGGTGTGTGTGGGCACAGGGTGTGCGTGGAGGCACAGGGTGTGTGTGGGCACAGGGTGTGTGTGGGGGCACAGGGTGTGTGTCGACAGGGTGTGTGTGGACAGGGTGTGTGTGGGGGCACAGGGTGCGTGGGGGCACAGGGTGTGTGGGGGCACAGGGTGTGTGTGGGCACAGGGTGTGTGTGGGGGCACAGGGTGTGTGTGGGCACAGGGTGTGTGGGGGGGCACAGGGTGTGTGTGGGCACTGGGTGTGTGTGGGGGCACAGGGTGTGTGTGGGGGCACAGGGTGTGTGTGGGGGCACAGGGTGTGTGTGGACATGGTGCGGGTGTAGGTCAGGGTGTGTGTGGGGACATGGTGCAGGTGGGCACATGTGTGTGTGTGTATGGGCACACGTGTGGGGCTGTGTATGCCTGTGTTTGGGAATCTTAGCTTGCAAGCGCCCACCCTGTCTTCAGAGTGCG
Source organism: Ochotona curzoniae (assembly GCF_017591425.1). NCBI lineage: Eukaryota > Metazoa > Chordata > Mammalia > Lagomorpha > Ochotonidae > Ochotona > Ochotona curzoniae. Next base: position 5,783,484 of record NW_024465405.1, on the reverse strand, counting down.
CTGAGCTCTCCCTGTCCCCGACACCGGGAGGAGCCCCCCTGGGATGGAATGGGGGTCTGGGTAGCGTCTTTAGGCAGCTCTGGCGAGGGGAGCCGCCATGGGCCTCAGCCTCCCAGTCCTTGGAGACCGAGTTGCGATGGGCACCCACAGTGCCCCGTGGAGCTTGCTCATGGCAGTTGGGGATCTACACAAAGCCCCGCCCCCAGGCCAAACCAGCTGGGCCCGTGGCCCCCACACCTGCAGCCACACAGGCCTCTCCCCTGCACAACACTGGCCCCCAGGCCTCCCGGCATGGGCCTGTGCATCCATGTTCATCAGTTTAATGGCATGTTCTTACATTGGAATAGCAAACGCTGGGGTCTAGGGGCAAATTTGGGTGACACCAGAAGAGGCTCCTCCCCCAAGGGGGCAGGTGGAAGAGAGAGAGAGTGGGGGACAGGGTTGCCAGAGCAAGAGGAACCTGGCATGCCTTGGGGCTCAGCCAGCACTGCAGGGAGCAGTGAAGGCTTCGGCAGTGCCTGCCCAACCCCTGCCCACTAATGGCTGGGCCGTCCAGGCCCCACGAGCTCTCTGAGAGCCAGGAGAGGGACAGAGCCCCAGGGCTTGGGGGAGGATGGGGTGTTCCCAGGCTGGGGACAGGCATGGGGCCCAATGACCCTGGGACCGCACTGAAGCAGTAGGGCCCACTCCATCTGCCTTGGGGGACCCTGGGGAGGAGTCGGCAGCCAGAGCATGTGGGCAGCGTGGACTTGTCCAGAGTCCACACCGTGGTGGGCAGCTGGGCTGCTGGGGGCTGATGGAAGGGTGGATGTGCAGCCTGTGGCCTGAGGCTCTCAGCTTTGGGGTGCTGAGTCAGGAACGGGATCCTGTGCTAGTTCCGGGACAGCGCTGAGAGCGGCGGCCAAGGGCTGGGGAGGCCTGGGTGATGTCCAGCAGGCCACAACTGCTGTTCCCATGGCGTCCACCAGGTAGTGCCAAACGGCCACCTGTTTGCAGGGCCAGCTAGAGGAGGGAGGTGGTCCTCCAGGCTGCCCGAGCGGGCCGGGCACGCCCAGGCTCACACTGGACTCCTGGCCTGCACGCCCTGCCCTGCCAGGCTGAGCGGCTGAAGACATGCTGGAAATGCCGGTTCCCAGGTGTAACGTTAGGTAAAGTGCCACCTATGGTGCCGGTTCAAGTCCCGGCTGCTCCACCTTTGAGCCAGGTCTCTGTTAATGCGCCTGGCAGCAGTGGAGTGCCTGGCCCCTGTGCCCATGTGGGGGACCCAGAAGAAGCTTCTGGCTCCCAGTTTTGGCCCTGCTCAGCACTGGCCATTGGGGCGTTTGGGGAGTGGGCCACTGGAAAGAAGGTTTGTCTGCCTCTGAAAAGAAAAAAAAAGAATGCAGATTTCTGGGCCAGTCCCTGAGCTCCTGAACAGGAACCCAGCAAGGGAGGGAGCTGTGTTGTCAGGGTCCCCCGGGTCAGGGAGCTGGCTGTGTGTTCAGCAACATGGCACCTTGTAAGGAATGCAGAGTCCCAGGCCCCAGTACCTGCATCTTAACTGCCCCCCGGGTGACTCCTGCTGTGGGGCCTCCCCTTCTGGCAACAGGACCCTGGGGGGCGCCTGGGAGCACAGCTGGGGCTGGTATGGGGGGGTGCCTGGGAGCACAGCTGGGGCTGGTATGGGGGGTGCCTGGGAGCACAGCTGGGGCTGGTATGGGTGGCCTGGTGGACCCACTGTGCCCCTACGGGCAGGTGCCTGGGGCCAGCAGGTGTCAGCGTGTCACTCTATCTCCCACCGCCCAGGACATGTCATCATGGACAGGGGGCAGGAAGCTGCTGCAGCGGGTCAGGTGCTGGAGGTGCTCTCCCTGCTCCGGCCCTCTGGGCTGTGAGTTCCTGTACCCGTCCCCTCCGTCTGCCGTCCCCGCTCTGAGCTGAGCCACCAGCCTCCCTCCACAGCCAGGGGTCCTGGTTCCTGACAGCGAGAGCCCAAGCCCCACTCCGTGGGTGGCCACGTGTCTGCCGTGATCATGCTTCTTGCATCACCGGGCAGCGCGTCTGGTCATGGTGGTGGGGACGCGTGGGGACAGGAGACGAGGCTCCCACATCCTCAAAGAGCCCGGGATGGGGGACAGAGTGACCACAGGGACGCCCCCCCTGTACACGGGGTCCCCTGGCTTCCACGGGACAGGAGCACAAGGCTGTCCTACAGAGAGACCGTGAGTCTGGGTGAGTCAGGGTGGGCTGCCAACCTGCTGCTGGCCACCGCTGTCCCCGAGGGCAGGGGACAGAGCCCAGAGTGGCCCTGATGGCTCAGCAGGCATCTGTGGGTAGGCTGCAGGTGTTTCCTGGGGTGGGGGAGAGAGAGAGGGCTCCTTCTGTTGAGCTTGGCCCAACAGGGGCAGCTCCGGGTAGGGCGGAGTGCCAGTCTGGCCCCCGACTCCACATGTGGCTGTACGGTGGATGCCGGCCGGGCTGCAAGTGCCAGCGCTGAGCCCTGTCCAGCAGGCGCGGGAGTGGCCGTGAGCAGTGTTTTTGTCTCACTGGGATGCTGGCTTGGATCCCTGAAGGGCACTGAGGCCCCTGCTTCTCCCATGGGCACGGAATGCGCAGGCGGACAGCAGTGCCGCTTCCTTCCTGTCCCAGCCCTGTATAAAAGAGCAGGCCTCGTGCTGGCCACCACCGGCCGGGCGGACGCCAGCGGGGACCCCAAGAGGTGAGGCTGCGCCTGGGCAGGGGTGAGGGGAGGACAGCCACACGCAGTCCCTTCTGCTGGCTCTGATCTGCCACCCCTGCTGCAGGAGCAGCTGAGCGTTGCTGGAGGGGCCGTGCTGGGGAAGATGCAGGCCTGCGTGCTGTGGGCACTGGCCTTCTGCCTCCTGCTGGGGCCTCCTGCAGGTGAGGGGCTGCCCAGGACGACCCCGGGGATGCCCGGCTGGGACAGGCAGCGGGCAGTCCCAGCTGATGGCCCCTCCCCCACAGGAGCCAAGCCGCTGCGGGAGCCAGAAGGTGGGTGTCTGGGAGTCCCTGCTCTGCCGGAACTGTGGGGAGGAGGAGGACGAGACCTCATGGCTTCCTCTGGAGCAAATACAGGAGCAGAGGGGGCCCTGGCTGGTCTCTGCCCACCCTACAGAGACCCCTGGGCGGCCTGGGGCGTGCTGGGCAGGAGGGGCCCTGGTGACCCCCGACGTCCCCTCTAGACCTGGAGTCCAATCCCATGAAATGGCCTTCCAGGCCAGCGGAGCCCCCACCTGTCCTACACAGGCACCCTATGCTCTCCTGTGTGCCTGGACCCCCTACTCAGCACTGACCCTCAGGGGCTGGGACCTGCCTGTCTTCCAGACCCCTACGCGGAGCCGCCGGCCCTGCCCTACTGGCCCTTTTCTACCTCCGACTTCTGGAACCACGTGCGGCACCTGCAGGAGCAGGGCGCCTACTCCCAGCTCGAGGACCTGGCCCGTACCTTCTTCGCCCACTTCCCGCTGGGCAGCACCCTGGGCTTCCACGTTCCCTACCAGGAGGACTGACTGGCCCCACCCTGGGTCCTGCTGCCCAGTCTGGGGCAAGTGGGGTCCAAGTGACTGGCCAGCCCTGACCTCACCCCCAATAAACTCCCCTGTGGACCAGCACAGTGCAGTGGACTTCCTTTCTGCCTGGGGGCCTGCTTTCACTCCCCGTCACTCCCCTGTCACTCCCACCCCATCACACCCCCTCACTCCTGGTCACTCCCACCCTGTCACTCCCGGTCCCCCGTCACTCCCACCTCCATGCAGGGGGAACCAATGGTTTATGGGGCGGCTTCTCTTGGCCACCAGCAAGTGTCACACTCACTGACGGCTCTGACTTGGTGTCTGCTGAGGAGCTGGATGACCGGCACCTCCAGTGGCACCCCCTCTCCCTGCACCTGGCTCTGTCCCCGGGGCCGCCCTCACCACCCCTGGCTCCCACGCCATCTGGCCCGCTCTGGCGGTCTCTGCACGGACCGCCCCACCTTGTCCAGGGTGGCCCCTGACCACCAAGGAGGCGCTGGCCCTCCTGGATAAGCTGCAGCGAGAAGCCGGGCGCCCCAGGCCCCGCCCAGCCCCGCTGATTGACAGGCGGGTGACTGGAGACCACAGAGTCGCGGTCCTCCGGCGGCTAGACCTGATGGGCAGGCACGGGCGGAAGTGACGCCCGGGCCGGATGTGGGCCTAGAGCTCCCCAGGTCCGAGATGAAGCCGGCGGTGGACGAGATGTTCCCTGAGGGCGCGGGGCCGTACGTGGACCTGGACGAGGTGGGCAGGGCTGTGGGTGGGCCTGGGCGACATGGGCAGGGGGCACGGGGTGTGGGTGTACCTGGACGAGGTGGGCAGGGGGCACGGCGTGTGCGTGAACCTGGATGAGGTGGGCAGGGGGCACGGCGTGTGCGTGGACCTGGACGAGGTGGGCAGGGCTGTGCGTGGACCTGGACGAGGAGGGGAAGGGGGCACGGGGTGTGAGTGGACCTGGACGAGGTGGGCAGGGGGTGTGGGGAATTGCAGGAAGTAAGTTTGTCACCTGCTCCCTGTACCTGTGGCGGGCCTGTCACCTGCTCCCTGCGGGGTCTGTTGCCATGGTGGGTCTTGTTGGCCGTGTCCTGGTGGCTGTGGGCACTGTGGCCGGTTTGCTGCCCACTCTGGCTCACACTGACTGAGCCCTCTTTCCCCGCAGGCAGGAGGCAGCACAGGGCTGCTGATGGACCTGGCGGCCAATGAGAAGGCGGTGCACGCGGACTTCTTCAATGGTGAGGGGCCGGCCTGGGGCTGTCCCAGCCGGCACTGTCCTCCTGCTCTGGCCACAGGGGCAGCTCTGTGGCGGAGTGAGCCTGCTCCAGTGCAGCAGCTGTGGTGGGACGCTCCTGGCTGTTGTCCCCAGCAGGCAGCCTTCGGCTCTGGCCCAGCTGGCAGTTGAGTTTGAGCAGGGCCTGTGTGGCTCTGGACCTCGGCTGGTCAGTGGAGTGAGGTGCCATGGCCCGGCTGTCTCCTGAAGGTCCGCCCTGGACCCTTCGCTGGCTGCACCTGGATTCGGGTGCCCTCGGCAGCTCATAGCCCTGCCCAGCTCCTTCCCGGAATGGAGTGGAGACGTGGGATGCAGCCCGCCCCATGACCTGGTTGCAGCGTGAGGCTTCACTAGCTAGGCAGGCTTGGGGTGCCAGTTCGGATGGTGGGTGCTGCACCTCGGGGCCCCCCAGGCTCCGTCAGCCGTGACGGTGTCCATGACTGCCAGCACAGGCCAGCTGCCATTCAGGATGCCCAGGCCTGTGTCTGTGCCCAGGGGGTGAGTCCTACTTGGCTTGAGTGGGCTTGTCTAGAACCATCTGGGCTGCCCTGGACCCACGGCGGGCGCTGTGGCTGCCTGTCCCCCAGCCATGGTCACCCGTGTATCTGTTCCTTTGCCAGATTTTGAAGATCTCTTTGATGATGATGACATCCAGTGAGCTGTCCAGCAGTCGTGTTCTCCTGCCCTGCTCAGGGCCTGGCTGACCAGGAGAGGGAGGCCTGGCCTAGCTGTCTGTCTGCAGCTTGTCCTGTCTCAATAAAACAACATTTGCATGCAGGGTGACTTGGCAGCTGGTTTCTTGCATTTTTGGGTGGAGAGTGTGGTCTTGGGGTGTTTGTGGGTGGCCCCTGCTGGGGGCCCTGGCTGGGTTGGCACAGCCTGTTGGAGGCAGGTGGTGGGCACCTGTGAGGTGGAGCAGCTGAGCTTGTCGTGCTGTGAAGCCCCATTGTGGGCACCCTATCCCATAGCAGGCCCTGCCCCAGGCCCTGTCTCAGCAGCTGCTGGGGCAGAGGTGGAGTTAAGGCAAGTGGCTGTGTGTGTGTGTGTGTGTGTGTGTCTGCGTCTGTCTTCCCGTATCCGCGGTCACAGAGTTCATGGGAAAGCCGTGCATGAATTTCAAAAGATTTTTCACTTCAAAGATAAGATTAACTTTGTTTTTCTTTTGGAGATTTGTTTATTTTTCTTTGAAATGCAGGTTTAGTGAGAAAGGCAGGAATCTTTCAACTGCTGTTTCACTCCCCAAATGTCTGCAACACCTGGAGCTGAGCCAGTCTGAAGCCAGGAGCCAGGAGCTTCTTTCTGGTCTCCCATGTGGGTGCAGGGTCCCAAGCCCTCCACTGCTTTCCCAGGCCACAAGCAGGGAGCTGGATCAGGACTGGAACAGCTGGGATACAAATCAGTGCCCATATGGGAAGCCAGTGCTGTAGGTGGAGGATTAGCCCACTATGCCAGCAGCCTCTGTGCTTGTTCTTGGTGCCTTGCAGGCTCTGCAGAGACCGCCTGCCCCGAGCTGGCCCTCTGCTGCCCTCCCGTCTCAGGCCATCGGGGACTTGCACCAGGGTGGTGACTGGAACTGCGGCCTTCATCGCCCTTACTCTTCCGCCATCACACTCCTGTGCACGCACCATTGCCCTGGGACGGAGGGTGAGGCTCTCCCGGGGTCTCCACGAGTCTCAAGGCGGAGGGAGCTTCTGGAAGGCTGGGTATGGGAGGGCGGCTGACTCCAGGGCTCAGGCCCCGATTGTCGCAGAGTGATCGCGCTGGACCCAGGGTAGGAAGTGAGGAGAAGTCTTCATTCCCCAAGCTTGGGGACAGCGGCTCTGCGACACGCCAGGAGCCACTGCGCCAGCCGCCAACGTCGGTGTTTAAGTGCTCACCTTCCAGTCACAGCCATGCAGGAGTTTCAGGCAGAAGGGAGTTGCCGGAGTCCCAAGTTTCCCTGTATTTAGCCTGATGGAGCAGCACAGGAGGCAGGAGGGCTGGGTCGCTTTTCGCACTTCAGTTAACGTGAGTGGTGCGAGAGGAGGTAGGAAGGACGGGGTTTCCGCGCCCTGTCTGCTGTCAACCTGACAAGCAGGTGCATGCCACCAGTGGTGGCACCCCATTACACCAATGCCCACCTCTGCCTCAACTTCTGCAGGCTGCACGGCACAGGGCTCGGATCTAGCAGCTCCGTATTTTATCTCTGGGGTCGCACCTTTGAGGGGGTGTGTGTCCGCTGGACCGTGGCCTGCAGCCCATCCCCTTGTCTGGCCTCAAGGAATGAGCATCAGAGTGGATGCACCTGGGTCTCCCCTGCCCCCTGTGGGGATGGGCAGGGGCTGGTGGGTACCGCCATGCAGTGGCAGTCATTTACATGGGGAATAGTTTCTGCTCCATGAAACTTGGCCGCTTACTGCTGGAACAGTGTCCTTAGTGAGGACACCCAGGAGGCAGGTCTTTGTACCCAGAAGTCGCCAGCTGAGGGGGCACTGGGTGTGGCCTATGTGGGAGGTGGCTGAAGAGGGGTGGCCGAGGGGTTGGTCCCGCTGCCCTGAGCTCAGCTCCTGGAGGAAGCATGGCTTACACTGCCCACGTTCATTGCCGGGCAGAGTGGAGATGCCTGTCACCCCCAGCATCTCATGCCCTTGATCGGGGCTCACGGAACTCTGGGAGATGACACTTGGAAAGCATGCCGCGCTGCTAAGAGGGTATCTGCTTGTAGAACCGAGAGCGTGCTGAGCAGAAGTGTGGCTGCTCCCCTGCCCCAGGCCAGCGTGGCCTTCAAGCAGGGCTGCCTGCCTGCCCCAGCGGAGGAGTGCAGGTGACCGGGCGCTTCCACCTGCTGTCCAGGCAGGTGCAGTGTCCACCTGCTTGGCAGTCTGGCCCCAGGGCAGCCTGCTGGGCTCCCCATACAGTGCTCAGGGTGACTGGGTGCTTCCACCTGCTGCCCAGGGAGGTGTTGTGTCCACTCTGGCAGTCCAGCTCCAGGGCTGCCTGTCGGGCCTCACCGCACTGTGCTGGCCAGTTGTCTGGGCAGGGTCTCGGTGATTCTGCCCTATGAGATGTCAGATGCCAATCCGATGTTGAATCACTGTTAAGGGGAATGGAAGTGTCTGGTCCGGTTCCGAGGGGCAGCCATGAGGCTGGGTCCAATGGGTGCTCAAGGGACCAGCTGGCCTCCAGGTAGAGCATTTGGTGAGGTCCATGGTACGTGTCAATGTCAGGTGTGAGTGATGGTGTGTCTGGCACCCCTGGGATATGCCCTGAGGTGCTGGGGGCTGCCCACCCAGTGACCGGGCTCCAGTGCCTGCTGGCCGTATGGTCCAGCCAGGCTGCCGAGGCAGGATGGGCGGCGGAATGGCGAGGGGTCAGATTACCAGCTGCTGTTGTGAGCTAGGCGTGGGAAAGCTGGAATTTCTCCTTGTTCTCAAGCTACAGCTGGCCAGAATTCTACCCTAAGAGACCCCTGACTCAGAGGCCCCACACGTGGGACAGGTCAGGCAAGCAGGCCCCCTGGAGATGGGACAGAGGCAGTGTGAGGTCCCAGGCTGCTCCTGACCTGGCTGCCCTGGATCCAGCACTCTCTGGAGGATTCCATGGTCTGTGCGGCCATGCAGGTCATCAGACCTATGGGTCCTGACCTGTAAATTGCTCTGGAGACAGACTTGGGGCAACGTAGAGCCCAGAAGTCAGTCAGGGTGACACGGGTAATGTGACAGGAGAATGGCAAGGGGGCCAGGCTGCGGCCAAGCACAGCAGCCATCTGATGGCAGCGGTGTCAAGGCCCGCACCCGGCCTGGGCTGTGGGCACGTTTGTAGGCACGCCCGACTCTTCATTCCTGAGTTCTTGTGCCTTGTGGGAACACCTGTGCCCCCTGCCCTCCCCACGTGTGGATGTGCTGACACCTTCCTGGGCCCAGAGCTGTGTAACAAAGGAAGTCCTTCCGGGGATGTGGTGTGCTCCATGAGAGGGAAGTCCTGCAGCCCAGGCCACGAGGGACTGAGTGGACACGGTCATGTACAGAGAATTCTGTTAACGGCACACCAGACTAACAGGTGCAGGACGGCATGCTGCCCGTGCTGGGAGGGGCAGGTGCTGCAAGTGCTGCAGGGATGGAGACCAGAGGTGCGGGAGCCGCTGGTCTGCTGCCACACACGGTGTTTGCTGAGAGTAGAAACAATCCTGCTGAGCAGAGAAATGACTGTGTCCACGCCCCCAGAGCCTGAGCCGGCCGCGAGCTGGACCACGTCCACACCCTCGGAGCCTGAGCTGGCCACGAGCTGGACCACGTCCACGCCCCCAGAGCCTGAGCCGGCCGCGAGCTGGACCACGTTCACGCCCTCAGAGCCTGAGCCGGCCACGAGCTGGACCACGTTCACGCCCTCAGAGCCTGAGCCGGCCGCGAGCTGGACCACGTCCACGCCCCCAGAGCCTGAGCCGGCCGCGAGCTGGACCACGTCCACGCCCCCAGAGCCTGAGCCGGCCGCGAGCTGGACCACGTCCACGCCCCCAGAGCCTGAGCCGGCCGTGAGCTGGACCACGTCCACGCCCCCAGAGCCTGAGCCGGCCGTGAGCTGGACCACGTCCACGCCCCCAGAGCCTGAGCCGGCCGCGAGCTGGACCACGTCCACGCCCCCAGAGCCTGAGCCGGCCGCGAGCTGGACCACGTCCACGCCCCCAGAGCCTGAGCCGGCCGCGAGCTGGACCACGTCCACACCCTCGGAGCCTGAGCTGGCCGTGAGTTGGACCACGTCCACGCCCCCAGAGCCTGAGCCGGCTGCGAGCTGGACCACGTTCACGCCCTCGGAGCCTGAGCTGGCCGCGAGCTGGACCACGTCCATGCCCCCAGAGCCTGAGCCGGCTGTGAGCTCAACCTTGGTATGGAAGGGCTTCTGCAGGGCCTGTGATGCAGAACGTGTTACTGCTGGCTAGTGCCTGTGCACACGTGTGGGGCATACGTTCTAGCTGAGTGGCAGACACACCTCCATAGTCCTGAGTCCATGGGCTCCGATCCCACACCTGTGGCTGGTGGATACCCGTCGTGACAGGTGTGAGGTCAGGCCTGAGCAGGTGGCAGGCCCCAGGCCCACCTGGAGGAGGCACATGTGGATGAGTCCCAGAGGGAGATTGGAGACGGGCCTCAGGAGCGTGATGCTGTCCGGGGGAGGTGGAGGGTGGGTGGCCAGCAGGTGGCCCTCCTGGGTGGGCTCAGGGGTGTCGAGCAGCAGAGGGGGCAGGGGTGACGCTGTGCCTGACCGCGTGGGGGTCTTTCCCTGTCGGTGGCTGGAGCAGAGAGGGCGGATCCAGCCTTTGTGGACAAGGACTTTTGGGGACAGGGTCAGGTTTCACATAGAGTACTCCTCTGCAGGTGGTGTCACCAGTGTCAGCCCTGCCGGGGTCCCATGGACGTGGCTGATGGCCAGTGTCGGCCGAGCCGGGGTCCCATGGACGTGGCTGATGGCCAGTGTCGGCCGAGCCGGGGTCCCATGGATGTGGCTGATGGCCAGTGTCGGCCGAGCCGGGGTCCCATGGATGTGGCTGATGGCCAGTGTCGGCTGAGCCGGGGTCCCATGGATGCGGCTGATGGCCAGCGTCAGCCGTGCCGGGGTCCCCTGGACGTGGCTGGTGGCCAGCGTTGGCCGTGCCAGGGACCCTGGAGGCGGCTGGTGGCCAGCGTCGGCTGGGCCGGGGACCCTGGAAGCGGCTGGTGGCCAGCGTCGGCCGAGCCGGGGTCCCATGGAGGTGGGTGGTGGCCAGCGTCGGCCGAGCCAGGGACCCTGGAGGCGGCTGGTGGCCAGCGTCGGCCGAGCCGGGGTCCCATGGAGGCGGCTGGTGGCCAGCGTCGGCCGAGCCGGGGTCCCATGGAGGTGGGTGGTGGCCAGCGTCGGCTGGGCCGGGGACCCTGGAGGCGGCTGGTGGCCAGCGTCGGCCGAGCCGGGGTCCCATGGAGGCGGCTGGTGGCCAGCTGGTTTCCACCATGCACATTCGTGTTTTCTCCTACATCCTGGCAAGGTGGAGGTGGATTTGTTGCAGGCTGGCGGTGGAGGCGCGCTGCGGGCGGAGATCCAGGCTCCTGCCAGCCAGCGGGCCCTGTGATGTTTTTGTTTTTTCTGTTTGGCTGTTCCATCTTTGACACTGGCTTTGCTGACGCTTGATTATTTCTGTCACTTGGAAATTCGCCTCCGTGTCCCCAGTTGCCCAGAGCAATTCAGTAAACACTGGAAATACTCCGTGCATACTTGCTGAGGCGGGAGAAGCACGGGCAGGCGCACGGAGCCCGTGGAGAGCACAGGCTGAGCTGTGTGTGCCCAGCGTGTTGCTGGCGATCTCAGAGGCCCCAGAGACGCTGCTCAGTGTCCACCCGGAGGTCTCGGGGAGGGGCCAGCTGACCAGAGCTCCCCTGCACAGGTGGACACGCAGGTTCAGATCCCAGCTGTGTCTCTGTGTCTGTGACATGGGGCTGTTAGCATGCAGCCTGTGTTGGCAGACAATACACAAGAAAGGACAACAGCAACACGTTATCTCGAGAAAAGTTTAAAATTTCCGCATAGCGAACGATACTGTTGATATAATCGGTATTTAAAGGAACGCTCAGCTGCATTTATCTGACAAAGGACTCATTCTGTCAGGAACAGTGTCCAGAACTCCATTAAACCAGTGACCAAAAGCGCAGCTGGAGAAAATGTGCAGTCATGCTCTGCTGGCTGGTGTGGCACAGCAGGCAAGACGCTGGTGGGATGTGGACTCCTCGGGCACGGGGCCCGCCGCCCACTCACGGCACGAGCTGTGATGCAGTAGTGAGATTTCTGTCAGTCACGTAGGAGACCTGTGTCCAGTTCCCAGGGTGAGGCTGTGGCACCCACAGCAGGGGCTGTACTGCCTACGACAGGGCTATGGAGCCCGTGGCAGGGGCTGTACTGCGCACGGCTGAGGTTGTGCCATGGCAGGGTCTGTGGTGCCCACAGTGGGGCTGTACTGCCCACGGCTGGGGCTGTGGTGCCATGGCAGAGGCTGTGGTGCCCACAGTGGGCTGTACTGCCCACGGCTGGGGCTGTGGTATCACAATGGGGCTGTACTGTCCACAGGGGGCTAAGGCACCCATGGCAGGGGATGTGGTGCCCATGACAAGGCTGTGCTTACTGCCCATGGCTGGGGCTGTGGTGCCCACGGTAAGACCTCTACTGCCCACAATGGGGTTGTGGTGCCCACGGTGGGGCTGTGACATCCACGCTAGGGGCCATGGTGCCCACAGGCCTCCCACAACCGCAGGGGTTGTGGTTGGATCTTCGTTGGGATCCGAAGCTGCATGAGCGTGCCCTGAGCTCTCTTGGTTTACTTGGAATTTTTTATCAGGCGGGTTGGAAGTCGTGATGGAAACATGCGGTGTCAGGTGGCTGAGTAGATCTGCCTCTCAAATAAAATAAATCTTTTAAAGAACCTGAACAGGGCCCGGCGGCATGGCCTGGAGGCTAAAGTCCTCTCCTTGAACACACCAGGATTCCATATGGGCGCCGGTTCTAATCCTGGCAGCTCCACTTCCCATCCAGCTCCCTGCTTGTGGCCTGGGAAAGCAGTCAAGGATGGTCCAATATTTTGGGACCTTGCACCCACATGGGAGACCCAGAAGACGTTCCTGGTTCCCAGCTTCGGATCAGCGCAGCTTCATTGTGGCTCCCTTGTGGAGTGAATCATCGGATGGAAGATCTTCCCCTCTGTCTCTCTCCTCTCTGTATATCCGACTTTGTAATAATAAAAAATAAATAAATCTTAAAAAAAAGGAACCTGAACAAATTAGATTTTGAAGTATGATGCTCAGTGTAATGAAGGCTGCGTCTGACAGACTTGGCGCTGACATACTGAATGGGGAAATGAGTGATCTACGGCCTGGAACAGAGCAGCTTTTCCGCACACCGTTCTTAACCAAGCGCAGGATTGTAGAAAAATCAGCAAGAGAGAGGAACGGAAGCAAGCCCGCAGGAGGAGAGCCCGCTGAGTTACTTCATAATGACTAGCTAAGCTCAGAGCCTGGACCAAGAGACTATTAAATCTGATAAGTGGGCCCGGCGCGGTGGTGCAAGTGGTTAAGGTCCTCACCTTGCACGCCCGGGATCCCATACGGGTACTGGTTCTAATCCCAGCAGCCCCGCTTCCCTTCCAGCTCCCTGCCTGTGGCCTGGGAAAGCAGTCGAGTACGGCCCAAGGCTTTGGGACCCTGCACCCGCGTGGGAGACCCAGAAGAGGCTCCTGGCTTCGGATCGGCATAGCATCGACCGTTGTGCTCACTTGGGGAGTGAATCATCGGACGGAAGATCTTCCTCTCTGTCTCTCCTCTCTGTATATCCGCCTTTCCAATATAAAAATAATAAAAATAAATCTTAAAAAAAAATCTGATAAGTGAGTTAGGAAAGATTCAGAACAAGACCTCAAAAATCAGTAGCATTTTTATAGATGGTTCATAAGCTTGCTGGGAAAGAAGCTGTGAAAACAATGCCCTCCACCGTGGCTGCCCACAGAGTGACGCCCAAGAGTAAACTGAGGCAGGAAGCAGTGCCCTCCACTGTGGCTGCCCACAGAGTGACGCCCAAGAGTAAACTGAGGCAGGAAGCAGTGCCCTCCACTGTGGCTGCCCACAGAGTGACGCCCACAGTAAGCTGAGGCAGGAAGCAGTGCCCTCCACCACGGCTGCCCACAGAGTGACGCCCACAGTAACCTGAGGCAGGAAGCAGCAAGGCAGCGAAGCGTCAGAGAAACCGAGTGAAGAGCTTCTGTGTCCTGGCTGGGCGGAATTTCTATTGCTAAAATGGCCGTATTACCCAAAAGTGATTTTCAGATTCAGTGCAAAATGGAAAAGGCAAGACATTCCAAACAGAACTAGGAAATAGCAATCAAAACATTGTGTGGAACGCAGAGGACCCCCCAGTAGCCAAAGCAGTATGGCATAAAAACAACAAACCTGGAGGCATCACAAACATTTTCCGGCCTCCTTCAGAGCTGCGGTAAACAGAAGGGCGTGGCAGGGAGGGGCGGAGCAAGCGAACGTGGAATCCACGACAAAATCACACATCTTCAGCTGGTTCTTGAAAAAGGCGCCACAAGTGTACAATGAGGAAAGCAGTGTTTGATCAGTGGTGCTGGGAAGTCGGGGTGTCCCTGCACCTCCGTTTTTTACTGTATGTGAGAAGCAACTCAGAATGGATCAAAGGCCTGAATATTAGAACTAAAATTGAGATGACTAGAAGCAAGGGAAAGCTTGCGATGTGTTGGTGAGACCAACTCGGGGACTGCTGGTATCACGTGACGCTCACCAGCAAATGCTCGCAAGGGAAACCCAACGGCGAAGAGGCCACTTGCAGCAGAAAACGCTGCCAAGCTGCGCGCCTGCCGGAAGACACTGGGAACAGAGAAGTTCAGTGAGTGACATCAAAGCCGACTGATAAGTGAAGAGATCTGATATGACATTTCTCAAAAGAGAAAGACCAACAGCTAACACAGGAACTGAAAAAAGGGAAAAAAATGTCCAGTGTCGCCAGCCCTCGGGAAATGAAATCCAAGCTCTTAGTCCAGTTGGCGTGACCCGAGTAAACATTCCATTCATAAGAAGCACAGGTGAGGGTGTGGAGAAAAGTCACTTGATCTGAGTTCACGTCGGCAGGAATGGCGCCTAGGGAAGCCACTGTGCGGGGAGGAGAAGGTTCCAGCCAACTCTCCCACTTGTGAGTACACACACAAGGAAGTGGAACCAGCCGGGCTAGGGGGTCAGCCCGGGTGCCTGTACAGATGCAGGGGTGAAAAGGTGGACACTCGCTCAGTGGGAGGTTAGCCAGTGCCACAGGATGACACCTGCAGTGCCGTGGATCCGACTGGACAGCCTGGAGTGCAAGAAAGGAAAGAAAAGCACAGGTTCTCCTGAGCAGGAGCCAGGGAGGCTGGGCTGGACACAGGGAGCAGCTGGGCAGGGGAGAGGCTGGTGAGGAAGCTGGGCTGGTCACAGGGAGCAGCTGGGCAGGGGAGAGGCTGGTGAGGAAGCTGGGCTGGTCACAGGGAGCAGCTGGGCAGGGGAGAGGCTGGTGAGGAAGCTGGGGTGGACGCAGGGAGCAGCTGGGCAGGGGAGAGGCTGGTGAGGAAGCTGGGCTGGTCACAGGGAGCAGCTGGGCAGGGGAGAGGCTGGTGAGGAAGCTGGGCTGGTCACAGGGAGCAGCTGGGCAGGGGAGAGGCTGGTGAGGAAGCTGGGGTGGACGCAGGGAGCAGCTGGGCAGGGGAGAGGCTGGTGAGGAAGCTGGGCTGGTCACAGGGAGCAGCTGGGCAGCGGGGAGAGGCTGGTGAGGAAGCTGGAGAACCAGGAGGAAACCTAACACTCCGAGACAGGAGGACTGAGTCCGGGCATTCCAAGCACCAAAATGGGCTGTAGTCACAGTGGCCTACTGTGCGCTCTCGGGGACACCAGGAGCCAGCAGGCTGCAGTCACAGTGGCCTACTGTGCGCTCTCGGGGACACCAGGAGCCAGCAGGCTGCAGTCACAGTGGCCTACTGTGTGCTCTCGGGGACACCAGGAGCCAGCAGGCTGCAGTCACAGTGGCCTACTGTGCGCTCTCGGGGACACCAGGAGCCAGCTGAGAGACTCCAGGCACAGGGAGTGAGGCGGCCATGCCGGGCACCTTGAAATGCCACCTTGTGCTTCACCAATGTGCATGACCGCCGCTGAGCAGCTTGTGCAATGTGAAAGGAATGCATACAGGAAGTCGTCAGGCACATCCAGGCCAGGAAACTCCCAATCTAGTGAGTTTGCAAAATATGCCTGTCTGGGAAAAGAATGTTTGTAGCTGGTTATTTTGAGAGAAAAAATTACATCTGTGAAAGACATTTCCATGACTTAGCGTATTGGGGTGTGCGCCTGGAGGGCGGAGAGGCGTCACGGCCGAGGCTGGCTCCTGGGGAACTGGCGACTTGCTGTGTGACAGCCGCTTCCCACAATTTCTCCTTAGTCTCGACATCTAAGTTGTACCCTTTGAGTTAAATAATTTTCATTGAATGAATTGAAAAGGAAATTAAGAAAAAACTTTCCTGAAGCAAATCGAAAGGAAAAACAGCTTCTCTGGGTCTGTGGACATGTGTGGCGTCCAGCACGGTGTTAGGATGGAAGTGTGTGGGGCCTGTGCAGTGGCTCAACCCCCGTCTGACAGCGCTGGCACCCCACAGCGGCACCGGCTTGTGTCCTGGCTACTCTGACTCCCGCCCAGATCCCTGCCAGTGGCCTAGGAGAGCAGCAGAGCACGGCCCAAAGCCTTGGGAGACCGGAGGAAGCTCCTGGCTCCTGGCTTCTGATCAACTCAGCTCTAGTCCTTACAGTCATTTAGCAAAGGAGCAGAGGATGAAAGACCGACTCTCTCCCCCTCTTGCCATATCTACGTGTTTATCTCCTCTCAGTATATCTGTCTTTCAAATAAAAATGAGTAAACCTTAGAAAAGCGTCAAACAATGGAATGAAGTACTTCAGGAACTTAGGAAAACAAGAACCAGCACCCAGATTAGCAGGAAAAAAGTTTAAACCGAAAGGAACAACCAAACAAAAGCTGTTTATTTGAGAAGACAGACAAAAAAGATAAACTTTCAGTCAGACTAAGGAAAAACAAAAAGTTATCGATAAAATTGAGGTGCAAAGGCAGATACTATCACAGACGCCCCAGAAATAGGCTGTTCTGAGCAGCCGTCTGCCGCAGCTTCAGACACTTCAAGGAGAGGGTAGGTTCCTGCACACACTGCCGGGGCTCAATCGAGAAGACGCAGGAAGTACAGCCTCCTGACACTCGACCGTACTGAAGCTGTGACCACAGCCAGCCATCACAGAAAGGTGCAGGACCCGACACCCGCACCGCCTTCAAGAGGAACCAACCTCAGGACTTCCGGCTCTTGCAAGATATCGAAAGGGCTGCACGCTGCCAAGCTCTACGAAGCCAGCAGCGCTCTGGTCAAAACCGAGCAGACACACAGCTCCAAAAGGGAACCACGGCAGCGTCTGCACTCAGATATGAAACAGTCAACAAACTGGAGCAAGTTGAGCACAGCTCTGCACCGAGCAGCTCAAAACCACTGTGAGTCACAGCTGAGTGTGGAAAAGGGAGCCCTGACTTACCATGCGGCTCCAGCGAGGAGCAGGAGGAACACAGCATCAGAGAGACCCCGTTCCTACATGTCCACTGTCGCCAAAATGAGGAATCAACCAAAGGGTCCACCGTGAGATGAAAGACCAGGAAGTCACGCACACTCACACACACACTGGGGTGTGTTCACCTGGTGAACGACCAAGAAGTGACACACTTACAGACATGTGCACACACAGGCACGCACACACACACACACACACACACTGGAGTGTGTTCATCAGGTGAACGACCAAGAAGTGACACACTTACAGACATGTGCACACACAGGCATACACACACACACACACTCACACACACACACTGGAGTGTGTTCATCAGGTGAACGACCTAGAAGTGACACACAGACATGTGCACACACAGGCACGCACACACACACACACACACACATACACACACTGGGGTGTGTTCACCTGGTGAACGACCAAGAAGTGACACACTTGCAGACATGTGCACACACAGGCATACACACACACTCACACACACACACTGGAGTGTGTTCATCAGGTGAACGACCTAGAAGTGACACACAGACATGTGCACACACAGGCACGCACACACACACACACACTGGAGTGTGTTCATCAGGTGAATGACCAAGAAGTGACACACTTGCAGACATGTGCACACACAGGCACGCACACACACACACACACACGCCACCAGGCACCCAACCCAGAGGTGCACTGGAAGTATCCATGTACATTTTGTTTCTGTAATTTATCACCTGTAATTTATTGCATGTATTCATAGACAATAAAGGGTTCCTGCTATTTTACTTCTAAAACTCCAGTGGTATGCAAAAAAGACAGACTCAAGAAAGGGAGTCACAAGGCGTTTGACAGCAGCCAGCCAGATGCGCGCCGGGAGACACAGCCACCTCAGAGAAGCACCGAGCCGAGCTCCATTTGCATAAGCCACAGATGGGAGGGGCTAAGCTTAACAAGGACCATGGACTAAAGGAAGACATGAAAACCTTGGGATTCTTGCGGTGTTATTCTCTGAACACGCCACGGGACAGAGTCCTCAGGAAGATGACCAACACACTTGCTCAGCGGAGATTTCTCGGGAATGATGGCCATGGAAGCCCTTGAGGGGGTTCATGTGCAAATCCTAAGTGAAATTTTCTGCAGTCAATATAAAAAAGAAAACAATACAGTAGAAATGGTGGGGGAAAGTCATGCTGTCTTCCCATAAGAGCATCCAGTGTCTGCAGATGGGGGAGACTGGACGGTGACGGTGGGCTGGGCTGAGCAGGTAGAACAGGCGGGCTGGGCTGAGCAGAGACTGCGGTTCTTACTGGACAGTGTGTGGGAAGAGATTCATTCTCCTGGGAATGCCGGCCACCTGGCTGATGTGTGGTGGCACGGAAGGAACCCCGGGACCGATGGTGTGCAGGAGCCTGGCTCTGTGCCGTGGCCGGTGCCCCTCATAGAAAGGCCAGTTCATGCGACCACCTGGAGCTCATGCTGAGGAAGACCCCGGCTGCGGCCAGCTGCTCCCGGGGCACGGAGGCCTGGCCTCTTCTGGTCTCTGCTTGATCCTGCCGTGCAGTGTCCGACCCTCTCGTGCTGGCTACATGGAGCAGTTCAGAGACGTGAGGACTGGCCCACACGGACCCTGGGGTTGTGGCGGGGCACAGAGAGGAGCGGGAGGGCACAGCAGCTTTGGAACAAGGTGGCTCCATTTGGAACAAGGAGAGGGGCAGGGGCCTCGCTCTAAGGCCCCCAGATGTGGCCTCTCCTGGCCCCCCCTCTGCCCGCAGCTGCGCACCTGTGCCCCAACCTCCCCAGCGCCTCCTTCACCTCCCGGTTCCGCAGGCTGTAGATGAGGGGGTTGAGCGTGGGGATGACAAGGGTGTAGAAGACGGAGACGGCCTCAGCCTGCTCCGCGGAGCCCACGCCCCCGGGCTGGCCATACACGACAAAGACAGTGCCATAGAACAGGGACACAGTCACCAGGTGCGAGCCGCAGGTGGACATGACCTTGTGCCGCCCTGACCCCGAGCGCATTCCCAGCACGGTCACCACGATGTAGCCGTACGAGACGAGGACGGCCAGCGCGGTGCCCACGATGACGAGGCCGCAGATGGCGAACATGACGCGCTGGTTGAGGGCTGTGTCAGCACAGGCCAGGCGCAGCAGCGGGGGCACATCGCAGAAGAAGTGGTCAATGAGGGTGGACCCGCAGAAGGGCAGCCGGAAGGTGAGGCTGGTCTCCACCAGGGCGTTGAGGCCGCCCCCACAGTAGGCGCCCAGCACCAGGCGGACCTGGGCCAAGCGGCTCATAGCTGCAGGGTAGTGCAGGGGGCTGCAGATGGCCAGGAAGCGGTCATAGGCCATCACGGCCAGGAGCAGAGCCTCCGTGGTGGCCAGCAGCGAGAAGAAGAAGAGCTGGGCGGCGCAGCCGGCAAAGCTGATGGCCTTGGGCGGGGAGAAGGCGCTGGCTAGGGCGCTGGGCGCGATGGCTGAGGAGTAGCACAGGTCCAGCAGGGACAGGTTCTTGAGGAAGAAGTACATGGGGGCGTGCAGGTGGGCGTCCAGGCTGGTGAGTGCCACCATGGTGAAGTTGCCCAGGATGCTCACCACGTACAGGCCCAGCAGCACAGCAAAGAGCAGGGCCTGGGGCTCCAGCCCGCCCCCAAACCCCTGCAGCATGAATGGCCCCCAGGATGCCGTGCTCCAGAGGCTGGCGTTGCTGTGAGGGGGCATGGCCCCGACTGGGCTGGGTGGAGGAGCAGGGCGGGGGCCCTGCCACCCACCAGCCCACAGGCTGCCGGCAGCCCTCTCCTCTTCACAGCTGGGCTCCTCTGGCCTGGAAGGAGAGAGTGAGCCTGGCTGCTTTGGTTCACGGATGTGGGTAGAGCCCTCCACAAGCACAGACTGTGCTGGGGTCTGGGGAGAGGTCCACATCTCCCCCACCCATTCTACTCCCAAGACACCTGCCATCCACCAGAGCTGCTGCTGGTCCTGTCCCTGCCACCCCTGCCGCCCCTCCTCCAGCCTCTCCACACACACACAGCAGGACAGCCCGCCAGGCAGGGGCTGCAGGACTCACTCCTCTGGCTTTGCTGATCCCGGCCTGACGCCGGCGGTGCCCATTGTCCCAACCCCATGTCTGTGGGTGTCTGGAAGGGCCCTCCACGTGTGGATGCAGGTGCAGAGGGACCAGCCCAGCCTCTGGGCTGAGAACAGACAGTGGCCGGGGACTTTCCGGCGCTGGCAGTGCCCTGTTTTTGTACCCTGCCCTGGGCTAGCCAGGCTGAAAGCGATCAGCGCTCTGCACGTCTGCCTTGGTCTGCCTCTCCCTAGATGGGCTCTAGGGACCAGAATGGGCTGCGGCGGTCAGAGACGTGGGGCAGGAGCAGGGCTGTGTGCTGCCCTCTCCTGGGGACACAGTGACCCCCACCCTGCAGGGCTCCTGGGGGTAGGGGGAGGTCATACTGTCCATGCCTGCTGGGCTGGGTCGCCCTCCTTGGCTCAGGCACATGTGAGGGGCCTCTGACCCCAGTGAGTGACGGCCCACGCACGCGTATGGGGTCACTGGTTCCACCCCCACCCCTGGGGTTCTTAGGTTCCCCTGGCAAGGGAGAAGCCTCCGGATGACCAGCAGGTCCGAGGAGCTGCCGGCACCTCTGCTGGCAGCCAAGCTCACTGTTTTGTGAGCTCTCTGCCTCCTGCAGAGACTCAGGGTGGGCCAGGTAGGGGTAGGTAGTGTTTATCTGGGGCCCAGGGGTCTCTCCCAGGGTGGCAAAGCAAGTGCTGACTCTGTTCCCGGGCATGACCTGGAGCTTGTTGGGCTGACCCCGTTAAGCCACCTCTGTATGGGGGCCCTGAGGTTCCAGCCCCGAGCCGTGAGCTGCTGGTGCCTAGCTCTAGCATCTTCCCTATCTCCTGGGCCCTGCCTTGGTCTATGCTGAGTGCCAGCTGTGCTGCAGGGAGCCCTGGGGTCTGTGTGGAGGGTGCGCGTGGGCTTGCTCACCGGTGCCTCCTGGCTGGGTCCTTCAGTTGCACAGGGAGTGAGGTACCTGCATTGTGTTCACTCTGCTGGCAGGTTTTGTGCACTTGGCAGGGCTGGGACCTGGGGCCTCCAATGGCCAATTAGGGGGACCCTAGGCCTGTGCTGCAGGGGGACTCTAGGTCCCTCTGGGTACCCTGCTCTACCCTTGTCCAACTCCACACCCACCAGAGGCTGGGACCGAGGCCAGAAGTCCCTTGGGCGCTGAGGGATGAGCAGGAGGAGGTGTGTGGAGACCTAAGGGTGGGCCTGGTGCCCTGGGAGCTGGCTGTGTGCAACTGCCAGTCTGGGGCACAGGATCTTCCCCTGGACCACCTGCTCCTGCCCTGCCCCCACCCTTGGGCAGAGGAAGCTCCAAGATGGGACAAGCTCCTGCTCGGGGGTCCTGGGTACTATCCCATTGCAGTCCTCCCTGGGAGAAGCCCTCGCCTCAGCTGAGGCATACTACGTTGTCACAGCAACGCAGCCCCATCCCATCCAGGCCTCTGCCTCATCCTTCCTGCAGGTGCTGATCAACTGTGACAGGCAGAGCCCTGTGCTCTTTGGGAAGGAGGGGGGCTGAGCCCTTGGGCCTGGAGCCCAGCCAGGTAGGTGGGAGGGGCATGCCTGCAGCTCTGTCATTTCTGGAAGCATATGCGAGTGTTTGTGGGGTCTGCACTGGGTCTCAGCCACTCAGCTGCTTGAACACACACCTGCCTCCAGTTTCTGTGCTTGGAGGGACTGCTTTGCTCATGCCATGTGAGTGCACATCACATGACATCACACCACATCAGTGCACACCACATGACATCACACCACATCAGTGCACACCACATGACATCACACTATGTGACATCACACCACATGACATCACACCACGTGAGATCATACCACATGACATCACACCATTGAACTCACACCACATGATATCACACCACATGAGTGTACACCATGTGAGATCACACCACGTGCCATCACACCACATTACATCACACCACGTGACATCACACCATGTGAGATCATACCACATGACATCACACCATGTGAACTCACACCACATGAGTGTACACCATGTGAGATCATATCACGTGACATCATACCACATGGCATCACACTATGTGACATCATACCACGTGAGATCACACCACATGACATCACACCACGTGAGATCACACCACATGACATCGCACCATGTGAGATCACACCACATGACATCACACCACGTGAGATCACACCACATGACATCATACCATGTTACATCACACCACATGACATCACACCACATGACATCACACCACGTGAAATCACACCATGTTAGCTCACACCACGTGAGATCACACCACATGAATATACTCCACGTGAGATCACACCACATGACATCACACCATGTGACATCATACCACATGACATTGCACCACGTGACATCACACCACGTGGCATCACACCACGTGAGATCACACCATGTTAGCTCACACCACATGAGATCACACCACATGAATATATTCCATGTGAGATACACCACATGACATCGCACCACGTGACATCACACCACGTGACATCACACCACATGACATCACACCACGTGAGATCACACCATGTTAGCTCACACCACGTGAGATCACACCACATGAATATATTCCACGTGAGATCACACCACATGAGTGCACACCACATGACATCACACCACGTGAGATCATGCCACATTAGCTCACTCTGCAATGCATTCCAGTTTCCTCAGTTTTATTGATATGGTTGGGTGATCCAGGGTGCTGTCTGCCCTGGTGGGTGGGAGGCCCATGAAGAGGGGTAGCCTGTGGCCTCATGTCCTTTGTGCTCTGTTCCCTCCTGTGAGCACCTCCAATGTAAGGGCAGACATGCCAGCGCTCCTGGAGCTCTTGGTATAGCACAGCAGGCCTCTGTGCTGTCAGATGCATGCACTCAGCTTTGTGATGTATTTTTGGGCAACTGGCCCATCACAAGGTATCCCTGTCCCCCTCTCTGAGATCCTGGCCCAACCAGAGGATCCTGTCCTCGTGCTGGGCTCCTGGACCATTAGCAGGCATCGCTGTCCCCCATCAACCTCGTGGCCCATTACCAGGTGACTCTGTCCCCCTGCTGGGCCCCATGGCTCAATAGGTGTCCCAGCCCCCCTGCTGGGCTCCTGGCCCATCACCAGGTGTCCCTGTCCCCTCTCAGGCACCTAGCCCATTACCAGGTGGCCCCTTACCCTCTGCCGGGCTCTTGGCCCATTACCAGGTGTCCCTGTCCCCCTGCTGGGCCCCATGACTCAATAGGTGTCCCCGTCCTCATGGCTGGGCTCCTGGCCCATCACCAGGTGTCCTCGTCCCCATTGCTGGGCTCCTGGCCCATCACCAGGTGTCCCTGTCACCCTCTGAGCTCCTGGCCCGTTACCAGGTGTCCCTCTCCCCGTTGCCAGGCCCTTGGCCTATCACCAGGTGTCGCCTTATCCCCTGCTGGGCTCCTGGCCCATTACCAGGTGTCCCAGCCCCCCTGCTGGGCTCCCTGTCCTGTGTGTAGCACTGATGACTGACGTAGCTGCTCAAGTCTGCTTTCCCTGTTGCTGGGGTCCGTGCAGTAGATGTGGGGGACATGAAGGGGTGAAGAGTGTTCCATTGCAGGCAGGGCCGCAAGGAATTTCCCGCTGTTCACCCGGCGGATGTCTCTACAACCACCTGAATGCAGCTCCACCTTCTTTTGCATGGACACTGGACCACCCTGCGGAAGAATTCTAATCCATCCTGACATTTGCTACTGCGAGGTTAACCTTTTGCTCAGCCTGAACTTGGAGGTCAATGTCTTGCAAATGGGGCCTTTTGTCATTCCTATTATCTTAACTGTCCCCATTGAACCTATGCTAATCAAGGGATCTGTATTTAGGCTTTCATTCTTTCCTTGACCTTTAAGTTCTCCTTTTCTTTGTGATACAAGATTGAGTTGTAGGATAAGAATCCTAGCAGGAACTTCTATTGTTTCTAAGTAAAACTAATGGCAGAATTATCCTTAGAAATATCCATTTGTTCATGACGTAAAAAGTCTGAGTCAGAATTTGACTGATTTTGTATAAATAAAGCGGACAGCTTTCCCGCATTGTCCATTATGATCATGAAATCCTAGTGGTCCGTCTTTTTCTTTCCTCTTTACGCCTCATCCACGCACCCTTCTCGAGTTCCGAACTCAGCTGGAGCTGGACTCCGGCACCCTGTGAACTACTAACTGTCCGTATATAGTTTTCTAGTCTCCAGGTTTTAACTTCTGTATGTGCACAGAATTTTTAAAAAGATTTATTTATTTTACCTGAAAGTGAGTTATAGAGAGGGGCAGGGAAAGAGAGAGAGAGAGATATCTTTCATCCACTGGTTCACTTCTCAAATGGCCAGGAGCCAGGAACTTCGGGGTCTCCCACATGGGTCCAGGGACCCAAGGACTTGGCTCTCCTCCACTGCTTTTCCAGGTCTTAAACAGGGAGTATGTTGGAAATGGAACAGCTGGCGTACAAGCTGGCAGCAGCATGAGCTGCCGGCGCCACAGCCGGAGGGCCTGGCTGATTCGCTGCTGCACCAGCCCCTCAATCACATTTTCTAAAATTGTAGCCTGTTATCACCCTAGCTAATCGGAACACCTCTGCCCTGCGTAAGTCAGGAGCCAGGAGCTTCTTCTCTTTGGGTGCAGGGGCCCAAGGACTTGGCGCCATCTGCTGCTGCTTTCCCAGGTGCATGGGCTGGGAGCCAGGACCCAAACTGGTACCCATGGGAATGCTGGTGTTACAGATGGTGGCTTTGCCTGCCACTCGGTGACACTTGCCCCAGGACATAGATTGTTTTTAAATTCAAAAAGCACATTCACAGTTTGGATTTCAACAGATTTCAATGGACTGACCATAGGTAGAAGATCAAGGCATTGTGTAAGATGAATGACAATCAAAACAATGCCAAAAAACCACCTTGTGTCCACGTCAAGAGAAGCCAACAGGCTTGCATTTCCACGGGTCAGCAACCCCGGCACCAGAGGCCAGTATTCACCAGGGAAATGGAAGAGGCAGAAGAGAGGTGCTGTATAGCAGGCTGATGAGTCGAGAAGAGGGGCGAAGGAAGGAGATGCTGATGCTGTTGGACAAGAGGATGGCTCTGGGGACCCCAAAAACAGGCAGGGCTCCTGAGGACCATGGCCAGCGTCTGCACCTAGGGCTCCAGAGAGAGAGTCTGTAGCTGGAGCACAACAACCAGCGTCTGTCCCTGAGGGACCATGGCTGGTGTCTGTCCCCAGGGACCATGGCCAGTGTCTGTCCCTGAGGGACCATGGCTGGTGTCTGTCCCCCAGGGACCATGGCCAGTGTCTGTTTTTGTGGACTTGAAGCTTCAGGAAAGTTGATGGCTTACAACAAAAATGTAACTTTGCGAACTGACCTGAGAAGGAATAGAACACCATGTGGGCGCCGGTTCTAATCCTGGTGGCTCCCGTTTCCATCCAGCTCCCTGCTGTGGCCTGGGAAAGCAGGAGAAGATGGCCCAAGGCCTTGGGACCCTGCACCTGTGTGGGAGACCTGAAAGCTCCTGGCTCAGCTCTGGCTGATGCAGCCCTCTGGGGAGTGAACCAGGAGATGGAAGCTCTCTCTGCTTCTCCATTTTGCTTTCTTCGTTTATTTTATTTATTTATTTATTTTTTGGCGATTTGCTCACTTTTATTGGAAAGGAAAGTTTACTGAGAGAAACAAATGCAGAATGAAAGATCTTGGTGCGCTGGTTCACTCCCCAGGTGTCCACAGTGGCCAGAGCTGAGCTGAGGTATATGTGTGTATGTTTAAAAAAGCAGGTACTTTAAAGATAAATAAACTCAGCCTCAGGCATTTTGTTAAAGTAACAAAAAGTTATCTAATGTTGACTCCTGGACAGCAAAGGACGGGGCTGTTTCTGACAAGGCCACCTACACCGGGGGCAGCTGGGGGGACGTCCAATGAGGCACCTTCACAGTGTGACCAGGAGGACATCTGACGAGGCACCTTCATGGGGACATCTGATGTGGTCACTTTGACAAGGCAGCGGGAGAGCTGTCACCGTGTCTCTCAGGGGACATGCTGGACCACACAGCTGCTGGGGAGCTTGGCTGGCGGTGGCCTTCAACCATCCTAGTGGTCATCACAGAGAACCCGACCCTGTGTGTGGTCAGACTCCTCCATGTCGTTGCAAGGAATGTCTCATTGACTGTAAAAAGCCTGCTTGACATCAGGACCAAGTCACCGTATCGTCTAGGCTTGTGCGCGCTCAGTTCCTGGGGTTGGACACAAGTCTCATGGTCCTGAGAGTCATATTTTTATATCAACGTCCTCATCAACTATGACAGGAAATTGCTCCAAACGACGCAGTCCCCGTGAGATCTATCCTGTGGCTCTCAGGCCAGGTGTGCCGTGGCCTAAAGTCTGTTTCTGAAACTCTGCTTCCGGCTCTAAGTCCAGCAGCGTGAGTGCTTGGAGCTGGCAGAGTTCTAATGTGAAGATGCTGGTCCTTCACGGTCCGCTGCTTTCTTGCACCGGAAGGAAGCGGCGGCTTTGGAGTCCCAGTGGCTCCTCAGGTCACTTGGGGCGTTGCCACGTTGGATTTTCCCCAGCCCTTGGTGTGTTTTTCTGAGGAAGTCGTGCCTAGCTTGTTTTTTTTTTTCCCCCACGCTCATTTTTTGCATATTTAACATGCAAGAATATTATTTTACCTCCTCCCCAGAGAAATCTACTGGTTCCTGTTTTCCTTGAAAAATGAGACCCCAGTTGTGTTTAATCACTTTTGAAAGCAGCACACAAAGGAATGTTCCCTTTTATCTGTGCCAGGAGGGAGACGTTCAGGCTAGGACACTGGGGTGCCTGCTGGCACCTCCTGCAGTGTGGGGCTGGGTGGCTCCAGAAGGCTGGGCGTCAGGGGGACACCCCTGCTGGGCGTGTGCATGTGGGGGCAATATCTGTTGGATGTGCACAAGTGGGGGATGGCACCTTCTGGGTGTGTGGGGGGATGGTAACTGTTGGATGGCACATGTGGGGGATGGCACCTGCTGGGTGTGTGTGTGGGGGGATGGTAACTGTTGGATGGTACATGTGGGGGATGGCACCTGCTGGGTGTGTGGGTGTGGGGGGATGGTAACTGCTGGATGTGCACAAGTGGGGGATGGCACCTGCTGGGGGGATGGTAACTGTTGGATGTGCACATGTGGGGGATGGCACCTGCTGGGGGTGTGTGGGGGGGATGGTAACTGTTGGATGTGCACATGTGGGGGATGGCACCTGCTGGGGGTGTGTGTGGGGGGATGGTAACTGTTGGATGGCACAAGTGGGGAATGGCACCTGCTGGGTGTGTGGGGGGGGATGGTAACTGTTGGATGGCACATGTGGGGGATGGCACCTTCTGGGTTTGTGGGGGGATGGTAACTGTTGGATGGCACATGTGGGGGATGGCACCTGCTGGGTGTGTGTGGGGGGATGGTAACTGCTGGATGTGCACAAGTGGGGGATGGCACCTTCTGGGTGTGTGGGTGTGGGGGGATGGTAACTGTTGGATGGCACATGTGGGGGATGGCACCTGCTGGGGGTGTGTGTGGGGGGGTGATGGTATCTGCTGGATCCACCCCAGCACTGCTGTCCACAGGGGACCCTTGTCACCAAGTCTTGTGTTCTTCTAAGCCAAGAACAGCTCTGGGTTTTGTTGGAAATCTCTAGTTTTCCTGATTTGGGAACTGATCCAGTCCGCAAATTTTCCGTAGATGGAGGGCTATTTTGGTCAGTTACTGCTAGTCCACCTGGCTGGACAGCTCGGTGACCCTGCCCCTGGCTGCCCAGCCCTGGTCATTCTGGCTAGGCCTCACTTCTCATTTGCCTCTTCCCTCTGGATCTACTGCAGAAGCACAGTGTCATGTGGACATCCCTGACAAGTGTGTTCAACATTTCACCTTCCTGCCGATGATTTATCATGGTGGGTTTCACTGGCTAGGCTGTCCAGGTGGTACTGGACTTTGGGGTGACAGTGAGAGTCTTGGGCCTCATTTTAGTGGAAACCATGGAGGGTATTTCAGCGTGGACTATGTCATCGGTTGTGGCTGCCTTTAGCCATGGTGAGAACACAGCTATGAAGTTGCCTCTGGATGCCGCTTTAGCTGCAGCATCTGCTGTCCAGTGACACATACCTGAGGAAGCCGTGAACCCACACCCAGGATACCTAAACCACAGCAGTGCTGCACCCACGTGGGAGACCCAGATGACGACCCAGGTGCCTGGACGCTGCACCTACATGGGAGACCCAGTTGATGGCCTGAGCACCTGGACCCTGCACCCACGAGGGAGACCCAGATGGAGAGCCAGGATCCTGGATTTGGCCTGGCCAGCCTGCCTGTTACAGCTGCCTGGGACAGAAGCCAGCTGATGGAAGTTCTCTTTCCTTATTTCTCCCTTTCTGTATACAACTTTTTCAAGTAATAAATAAATATCTTTAAAAATTATCAAAACAAAAACATTTTCACTTATGAAATTATCAGAAATTGGTTGCACTGGATTGTAGATGAATGTACCTGTATAAGTATCTGTGTGTGCATGTGTGGGCATACCATGTGCATGTATGTGTAGGCACGTGTTTGTCATGTAGGTATGTGTCTCTGCGTAGGTACGCATGTGCATGTACACACATGTGTGCATGTTAGGTATCCATGTGTGCATGTTAGGTATGTGCGCGAGCATGTAGATGTATTTGGATGTAGTATGTGTATGCAGACACATATATGCATATAAGCATGTGTGTGTACATGTAGGTACATGTCTGTGTGTGTACATGTAGGTACATGTCTGTGTGTACATGTAGGTTCATGTCTCTGTGTGTACGTGTAGGTATATGTCTGTGTGTGTACATGTAGGTACATGTCTGTGTGTACATGTAGGTTCATGTCTGTGTGTGTACGTGTAGGTACATGTCTGTGTGTACATGTAGGTACATGTCTGTGTGTACGTGTAGGTTCATGTATGTGTGTGTACGTGTAGGTACATGTCTGTGTGTACGTGTAGGTACATGTCTGTGTGTGTACGTGTAGGTACATGTCTGTGTGTACATGTAGGTTCATGTCTGTGTGTACGTGTAGGTTCATGTCTGTGTGTGTACGTGTAGGTACATGTCTGTGTGTACATGTAGGTACATGTCTGTGTGTACATGTAGGTTCATGTATGTGTGTGTACGTGTAGGTACATGTCTGTGTGTACATGTAGGAACATGTCTGTGTACATGTAGGTACATGTCTGTGTGTACATGTAGGTACATGTCTGTGTGTACATGTAGGTACATGTCTGTGTATACATGTAGGTACATGTCTGTGTGTACGTGTAGGTACATGTCTCTGTGTACGTGTAGGTTCATGTCTGTGTGTACGTGTAGGTACATGTCTCTGTGTGTACATGTAGGTACATGTCTCTGTGTGTATGTGTAGGTACATGTCTGTGTGTACGTGTAGGTACATGTCTGTGTGTACATGTAGGTACATGTCTGTGTGTACATGTAGGTACATGTCTCTGTGTGTACGTGTAGGTACATGTCTGTGTGTGTACATGTAGGTACATGTCTGTGTGTACGTGTAGGTTCATGTCTGTTGTACGTGTAGGTACATGTCTCTGTGTGTACGTGTAGTACATGTCTGTGTGTACATGTAGGTACATGTAGGTACATGTCTGTGTGTACATGTAGGTTCATGTCTCTGTGTGTACATGTAGGTACATGTCTGTGTGTACATGTAGGTACATGTCTCTGTGTACGTGTAGTACATGTCTATGTGTACATGTAGGTACATGTCTGTGTGTACATGTAGGTACATGTCTGTGTGTACGTGTGGGTACATGTCTGTGTGTGTACATGTAGGTACATGTCTGTGTGTACGTGTAGGTACATGTCTCTGTGTACGTGTAGTACATGTCTGTGTGTACATGTAGGTACATGTAGGTACATGTCTGTGTGTACATGTAGGTTCATGTCTCTGTGTGTACGTGTAGGTACATGTCTGTGTGTACATGTAGGTACATGTCTGTTGTACGTGTAGGTACATGTCTGTTGTACGTGTAGGTACATGTCTGTGTGTACGTGTAGTACATGTCTCTGTGTGTACATGTAGGTACATGTCTGTGTGTACGTGTAGGTTCATGTCTCTGTGTGTACGTGTAGGTACATATCTCTGTGTGTACATGTAGGTACATGTCTGTGTGTACATGTAGGTACATGTCTGTGTGTGTACGTGTAGGTACATGTCTGTGTGTACATGTAGGTACATGTCTGTGTGTGTACGTGTAGGTACATGTCTGTGTACGTGTAGGTACATGTCTGTGTGTACATGTAGGTACATGTGTGTAGGTACAGTATGGGATGTCTCTTTCCCTCTGCTGCTTTCCTTGCACTTCCTCTGGGTGACACTGGCTCATCTAGGAATTTCTCGAGACAACATTTTTTGTTGCTGTTGGAAATGGAGCTGTGATTCTTAAGAGAACGTGACATTTTCCTATGGTGCCCTAGGGTCTCCATTTAAACGTGATTCTAACCATCCCACCTTCAGCCTCACTGGGATTGTTTCAGGGTAACTACATGTGGTAACCCAGGTTTCCTCAGGTTTGTAAAGCACTGTTGTCTCCTGCGGGAAGCTCTTACGACCACGTGCCGCAGTCACACTGTGCGTGCCGCAGTCACACTGTGCGTGCCGCATCACCAGCTCTCTGCGTCTGCTTTGTGAACATTTTTATTCTTTCTTCACGCTTAGATACATAAATATCTTTTTTTAAATTGGAAAGGCAGATTTACACAGAGAAGCAGAGACAGAGAGGAAGATCTTCCATCTACTGCTTCACTCTCCAATTGGTCGTAATGGCTGGAGCTGTGTTGATCCGAAGCCAGGAGCCAGGAGCTTCTTCAGGGTCTCCTATGCAAGTGCAGAGTCCCAAGGCTTTGGGCCGTCCTCTACTGCTTTCCCAGGGCACAAGCAGGGAGCTGGATGGGAAGTGGAGCAGCCGGGACATGAACTGGTACCCATATGGGATCCCAGTGAATGTAAGGTGAGGACACTAGCCACTAGGCTACTGCGTCAGGTCCCTGGTAGTTTCAATTTTAAAAGTGTTTTAAAGCATTTTAAAGCATTTTAAAGCATTTCACAAAGACAAGTTATCTATGACAATTCCTCCTCTCCGTTGCCATAAATAGAACTCTGGCTGCAGCTTTCCCAATCTTTCCTTCATGACTTCCTGTGTCATTTAGTTTTGGTGTATTTCATGTGTTACAGCTTTTAAAAACATATTTATCTTATCATTGAGTTATCCTAATTTATGATATTTATTTTGTTTTTAATTTTTTAAAAGATTTATTATTATTACTATTATTATTATTATTTATTGGAAAGGCGGATATACAGAGAGGAGAGACAGAGAGGAAGATCTTCCGTCCGATGATTCACTCCACAAGTGAGCGCAACAGCCGATGCTATGCCGATCCGAAGCCAGGAGCCTCTTCCAGGTCTCCCACGCGGGTGCAGGGTCCCAAAGCTTTGGGCCGTCCTCGACTGCTTTCCCGGGCCACAGGCAGGGAGCTGGATGGGAAGCGGGGCTGCCAGGACAGAACCAGTGCCAGTATGGGATCCTGGGCGTGCAAGGCGAGGACCTTAACCACTTGAGCCACCGCGCTGGGGGATATTTATTTTTGTTCATAAGTATAAACTTATAAATAATATAATTTCTCATATTTCACTTGGCCTTTTAAACATTTTTTTTAAAAAAGATTATTTTTTATTGGGAAGGCAGATTTATAGGGAGGAAGGACAGAGGGAAAGATCTTCCATCTGTTGGTTCACTTCCCACACGGCCACAGCGGTCAGGCTGGGCGGTCTGAAGCCAGCAGCCAGGAGCTTCTCCCAGGTCTCCTGTGTGAGTGCAGGTGACTGAGGCTTTGGGCCATGGTCTACCGCTTTCCCAGGCCACTAGCAGGGAGTGTGTGTGTGGCGGGGTGGTGGTGGAAGTGGAGCAGCTGGGTCTTGAACTGGTGTGCACACTGGGTCCTGGTACTACAGACAGAGGATTAGCTTGCTACGCCATTGTGCTTCCCCCCACCACCTTTAGGTTTTGTATGAATAATTGGATTTTCCCCCAGTATGCACTTTGGTCCTTGGGAATTCCCTTCTATCTTGCATTAGCTGCACTTGAAGTCGCGTGTGAAACACGCGTGGGTGTTGACTTAGAGCGAAGAGGCTCAGTGTGGGTCTGCTCTCCCCACTCCGGCTTCCCACGGCTCAGAAGCAGTTTGATTGAAGGTGGTCGTCCTGTATTACACCCTGAGAACGCGTGGGATTTCAAAGTGCCTTTCCCGACTCTAGTACCCACCACAGCTTCCTTCTTTATCTTTCTGAGAACCCCATTGATAGTTTTCTCGGTGTAATTCCTGCACAACCATCTCCCCAACTATTTGAGAAATTAGATGGGTCATAGACTTGCCTTTGGGGTCTGGCTCCGTTTCCCGCTGGCCGGTGCCGCCTCATGTGCTGCATGGACACTTGCTGGGTCAGGCGGGTCCCACGTCAAGCGTGTGGCCACGGCCCCCTTGTGCCGCTCGCCCTGTCCCGTGTACCCTCCCGGGTGTGCCTCCGTGGCTTTGCTGGGCTGACATGTGCTGGGCCTCTTCCTTGCTGAAGAATTCTTGGAATTCTTTGTTTGCTGTTGAACTTCTGTGCTTTTCCAAATTGCTGAGTTCTGTCACATTTCACAAGCTATCGCTTTTTTTTTTTTTTTTTTTTTTAAGATCATTTAACGAGACCTGAAATGGGAAAAAGAAGAGAAAGTTCCTATTGAGTTCCATAACCACAAACGAACGGCAGCCAGGTCACAGGGAGATCTGTAACTTTAACAAGCTTGTTCAAGAACGAGCTCGCTCGCCACGCCCACACTCCTCACACTCGCATCTCAGCCTCCCGAGGTACAGCTGAAGACCCGCTGACACTTAATGCACCCACAGCCCGTGCTGACAGCCACCAGCACTGCCTTCCCTGGACTCCACTTCCTAATGAGCCCTGGAGCAGCCGTCTCCCTGGAGCAGCCGTCTCCCTGGAGCCCCTCCACCTGCTAACAGGCCTCCAGCCTCGTTAGCGCGTCCCAACGGCTCGGCAGGCACCGCTGGACTTGGGCCAGGGAAGGGTCCCTGGAGTCGGACTCTGGCCGGGGCGCAAAGGGCCGCGAACCCCTGGGAGCGAGGCTTAACGAGCCAGGCTTGGCTGGCGCCCAGCTCCCCCAGCACAGCACGGGGAGATGACCTGGCCCGCGGCCCGGAGCCTGCTTGGCCTCCAGGTCGTCGCCCTCCGGGTGCGCAAGGTCCCAGCCCGCCAGCCCCACGCCCCACGCGACTCTTCCCGCCCGGTTTGCTGCGGGGAAGCTTCTTGAGGTCCAGAGGAAGGGCGCGCCGCTCCGGGCCTAAGGTGGACCCCGCCCCAGCCCCTGGAGCCACACAGAAGCCAAACCGCTTTGCTACTATAGATTGCGCTGCTGAAAGCACAGCATTACAGATTCCATTCTCATGTGCAGATTTCATTTCCTTTGAATATATTCCCAGAAGTGGAATAGCCCGGTCACACAGCAGGTCAGTTTTCAGTTCTCTTAGCACTGTCCGTACTGGCTTCCACAGTGGGTGTATTAACCTACACTCCCACCAAGACTGAAGGAGGCGGCCTTTCTCCACGCCAGCAGGTGTTGTTAGTGGAGTTCTGAATGTAGGCCAATCTCACTGAAGTCAGCTGGGGTCTCCATGTAGTTTTTATTTGTATTTCTCTGATTACTAGGGAACCTGAGCATTTTTTTTCGTACGTCTGTTAGTCGCTTGAATTTGTTGCTTTGAAAAATGTCTGTTTATTTCCTTCCCCCATTTCTTTATATGTTGCTTGTTTTGCAGTCACTGAATTTCCGAAGCTGTTTGTAAATCCTGGATATTAGTCTCTGTTGGTTGTGTAGTGGCCGAAGATCTTCTCCCATTCTGTTGGTTGCTTCTTTACTCCATCGAGAACCTGCTTCGCTGTACAGAAGCTTTTTGGTTTGGTGTAGTCCCATTTGTTTATTTTGGCTTTTGACTACCTGTGCTTTTGGTGACTTTTTCTTTTTCTTTTTTTTTTTTTTAGTTTTTGCTTTTGGAATTTATCGTACAATTCTGTACAGTCTGGGATCCCCCTCCCCCCAATATCCACCCCCAGATTGATTTTTCCCATAATGTCACAACTCTTCATAAGGAGTTACAATTCTATAGGTCTGTTACTTAAGTGTACCCCGACATTGCTGGTACAGACAATGTCAGTCCACATCCCATTGTCTAGATATGTCCAACACTTTCACTGGGAGTCCATCTTTTGTTTGGAAGTACGGATGCATGTTGCTTTGTGTCTTCACATCTGGATATGGTAATCTCCATTACTCCACCACTTTACATTCCAGTTTGCATGATGGTTTCCTTAGAGAGAACATACAGTTTTTGTCTTTTTGGGATTGACTTATTTCACTGAGCATAATGGTCTCTAGTTGAGACCATCTAGTTGCAAATTGTATAATTTCGTTCTTTTTAATGGCTGGATAATATTCCATGGAGTAGATGTGCCACAGTTTCTTTAGCCACTCCTCTTTGGATGGGCATCTGGGTTGTTTCCACGGCTTTGCTATTATAGATTGTGTGCTGCTATAAATACAGTATTACAGACCCCCTTCTCATATGTAGTTTTAATTTCTTTTTGATTTCCACAGTGGTTATACTAGCCTGCACTCCCACCAGCAGTGAAGGAGGGTGCCTTTCTCCCCGCATCCACGCCAGCAGGTGTTAGTGGAGCTCTGAATGTAGGCCGGTCTCACTGGAGTTAGGTGGTCCCTCAACGTGGTTTCATTCATATCTCTCCGATGGCTAGGGAGCCTGAGCATCATTTCATATGTCGGCCATTTGAATCTGTTCTTTTAAAATGCCTGTTCGTTTCTGTTGCCCATTTTTCTTATAGTTTTTTTTTCCCCTTGTCCCTGCGTTTCTGAAGCTGTAGGTAAATCCTGGGTATTAGTCCCCTATCACTTGTGCAGTGTGCAAAAATGTTCTCCCATTCTGTTGGTTGCTTCTTCACTTTGTTAATTGTTTCCTTTGCTGTACAGAAGCTTTTTAGTTTGATGTAGTAACATTTGTTCATTTTGTCCTTGACTGCCTGTGCTTTCGGCGTCTTTTCTAAGAAGTTTTTCCCTGTTCCTATTTCTTGGAGAGTGCTTCCTATGTTTTCCTTAAGAGCTTGATGGTTTCTGGGTGTAAATTTAGGTCCTTGATCCATTTAGAGCCGAGTTTTGTATGATGTAACAGGTGCAGGTCTTGCTTCTTAAATTCTGCAGACTGCCATCCAGTTGTCCCAACAACATTTGTTGAATAGTCCAGGATTTTTGCCTGGATTGTTTTCAGCTTTCTTGTCAAAGATTTGTTGACTGCACATGTGTGGGCTCCCTTCTGGTGTTTCTATTCTGTTCCACTGATCTTCTTCTCTGTTTCTGCACCAGTACCAGGCTGTTTTGATAACCACTGCTCTGTAGTATGTCTTGAGGTCTGAATTGTGATTCCTCCGGCTTGGTTTCTATTTTTCAGGATAGCTTTAGCTATTCATGGTCTCTTGTGTTTCCAGATGAACTTTTGTAGCATCTTTTCTATTTCTGACAAGAATGTTGTTGGGATTTTGATTGGGATTGTGTTGAATCTGTATATTGCTTTTGGTAATATGGTCATTTTGATAATGTTGATCCTGCCAATTCAAGAACATGGTAAGGTTCTCCATTTTTCAAGGTCTTCTTCTATTTCCTTTTTAAATGATTTATAGTTTTCATCATAGAGGTCTTTCACATATTTAGTCAGTATAATTCCTAGGTATTTAAGATTCCTCTCCTCTGCTTTAAAGGGGCCTGTACTTACAATTTCTTTCTCAGTCATGGAATTACTTGTGTATACTAGTGCCATTGACTTGTGTTCATTAATTTTGTATCTCACCACTGTGCAAAAGTCTCTTGTGAGTTCCAGTAGTGTCTTGACTGAGTTATTTGGTTCTCCTATGTAGAGAATCCTGCCATCTGCAAATAGAGACAATATCAGCCCTCTTTCCAATTTGGATTCCTTTAATTGCTTTTTCTTGCCTGACAGCTCTGGCAAGGACTTTCAATACTATATTGAAGAGTAGTGGTGAGAGTGAGTATCCCTGTGTAGTTCCAGATTTTAGTGGGAAGGCTTCCAATCTTTCTCCATTGAGAATGATGCTGGCATTGGGTTTTCATAAGTTGCTTTAATTGTGTTGTAGAATGTTCCTTCTGTGCCTATCTTGCTTAGGGTTTTCAGCATGAAGTAGTGTTGGATTTTATCAAATGCTTACCCTGCATCTATTGAGAGAATCATATGGTTTTTATTTTTCATTTTATTAATGTGATGTATCACCATTATTGATTTGCAGATGTTGAACCATCCCTGCATGCCCGGGATGAATCCCACCTGGTCCGGGTGAATGATCTGCCTGATGTGTTGTTGGATTCTGTTGGCTAGTATTTTATGGAGGATCCTTGCATCTATGTTCATCAAGGATATCGGTCTGTAGTTCTCTATTTCTGTTTTTTCTCTATCTGGTTTTGGTATTAAGGTGATATTAGCTTCATTGAAAGATCTTGGAAGGATTGCCTCTCTTTCTATTGTTTGAAAAAGCTTGTGGAACACTGGGGTAATTTCCTCTTGAAATGTGTGGTAGAATTCAGCAGTAAAGCCATTTGGTCCAGGACTTGTGTTGGTTGGGAGGGCTTTAATTACTGATTCAATCTCAGTGCATGTTATTGGTCTATTTAGATTGTTAATTGCTTCTTGGTTCCATTTTGGTGAATTGCATGTGCCCAAAATCTGTCCAACTCTTCTAGATCTTCTGATTTGTTTGTATAAACTTGCTTGTAATAGTTCCTCATGATTCTTTGTATTTCTGAGGTTTCTCTTGTTATATAACTTTCTCATCTCTGATACTATTGATGCGCTATTTTCCCTCCTAATTTTTTTCTAATTAGGCTACTGAGGAGTCTATTTTGTTGATTTTCTCAAAGAACCAGCCCTTTGATTCATTGATCTTATGTACAGTTCTCTTGGTCTTACTTGGTTTACTTTGGTTTACTTCCTCCCTTATTTTGATGATTTCTTTTTTCCTACTAATCTTGGGATTGCTTTGTTGTTGTGTTTCTAGTTGATTCAACTGTCAGGTTAGCTGATTTACTTGGTGTTTTTCTAGCTTCTTAACATAAACATTGATTGAGATGAACTTTCTTCTTCACACTGCCATGATTGTGTCCCATAAGTTTTGATATGTTGTGTCGATGCCTTCATGTGTTTCAAGCAATTTTTAAATGTCCCCTTCAATTTCCTTTCTAATCCATTGCTCATTTAGTAACGTATTATTCAGTTTCCATGTGCTTGCAAGTCTTCTTGGGTGTGTTGACTTCTTGGTCTCTAGCTTCACTCCATGATGGGCTGAGAAGAAGCATGGTATGATTTTATTTTTTTAAAAATTTGCTGAGGCTTTTTTTGTGACCTATAATATGGTCAATTCTGGAGAAGGTTCCATGCACTGATGAAAAACAAAGTGTATTCTGTATCTGTAGGATGAAAGGTTCAGTAGATTTCATCTAAGTGCATTTGCTCTAGAGTTTGGGTGAGTTCTGTTGTTTCTTTGCTCTCTCTCTGTGTGTGTATGTGTGTTTATCTGTCCATTGATGTTAAAGGGGTATTAAGATCACCCACTATGATTGTATTGGAATCTATTTCTCCCTTTAAGTCCATTAATGCTTGTTTCACGTAGCTAGATGCCTTGGCTTTTGGTGCATATATATTTATTATGTTGATCTCTTCTTGCTGAATGCATCCTTTGATCATTGCTTGGTATCCTTCTTCATCTCTTTTAATGTTTTTCACATTGCTGCCTATATCATCTGATACAAGAATGGCTATCCTGGCATGCTTTTCCTTACCATTCGCTTGGAATCTTTTTTTTTTTTTCACTTTAAACACAAAATCTTTTAATTTATATCATATACATTTAATAATGTAAATCTCTTATTATTTTCAGTGCAATAGCATCCTTCACATAATAATAATATCTCCTTTCATAACTGTGTGATGTTTGTACTGAGTTTCACATTTTGCAATATTAATTCATAAATCCTTATTTTCTTTTTATTAATTACATTGCATTATGTGACCCAGTTTTATAGACACTGGGATTCTCCCCACCCCCCCAAACCCTCCCCCCATGGTGGATTCCTCCACCTTGTTGCTTTACCACAGTTCAAGTTCAGTTGAGATTCTTTCACTGCAAGCATATACCAAGCATAGAGTCTGGCATCTTATTGTCCAGATCAATTCAATGACTTCTTGGGGAGACCAACTCTGGTCTGAAGGTAGAGCCGGCAAAGTATCATCCCGATCAATTAAAAGCCCCAACATTCCATAAGCAACAATTTATAATGCTATGGAATTAATTGACATAGTATTGAGTAACCAATATGTTAAAAAAAAAAAAAAACACAAGTTCTCAACCACAGCCTGTGACGTCTTCATTGACATTTCAATTTTAGTTTATATACAACCGGGTTCTATACACCTTAAAATGGCTCTGGATTACTATTCAGCTGTCTTGTGTCTATTTTCATCACAGTAGTTAGCATTTTATAGCGTTGAAGCATAATTTTGCTGATCCTCGCTGTTTTTCAGGCAGTCTAGACTGGCTTATAACTCCAACAAGACATATGTCAACAGTTTAGGTGCAGAACAGTTTTAGGAGGGGTGTGCAGAGAAATCTTCAATACCCTAGTGAGGAGTAACTAATCGTATCCCACTTAGTGAGGTATAAGTGAATCCATGCTGACTGTTTCCTGTCTGATTCTAAGCTTTCCTTGTTGTTCTCTATCTATTCTAGATTTTTTGTTTGCTGTTTGTTTTGAGGGGTTTCCGGAGCGAACCCAATGGTCATTGCCAGAGAGGGTGGGGATCCAAATTTGGAACCAAGCGAGGATCAGAGAGAGCTCCCTTCCCTATTCCTGAAGGAAGTTTACTGTTCTTCTGTTTCTGCAGACTGCTCAGGGCTCCTGGCTGTTGTTCTGATGCTTTTGGATCCTGTGAGGAAGGATTTGGACTTCTTCCATCCCATGTGGTAGATCCAAGTGGGAGTGGATGACCTCAGGGTTCTTGGTCTCCGAAGGCACTCCAATTCCCCATGATCTCCTTGGTAGTTGGGATGTAGTCCTTGGTGCCTGCACTGATAGTCCTTGGTGAAGATCCGGTAGTCTTCAGGGTTGGGATACAAGCCTCCTCCTGTCCCCCTCTCGCTCTGGGGTCCCCCCTGCTCTGTGCATATGACCTCCTGTTAAGAGGTTGTCAGTATTGCTCTTGGTCCCCCCCCCCCCGCTTATGCCTTTGTAGTTTAACTATTTTCTAATGCTGATTTGAATCTTATGTCTACGAGTCATCATTTATGATCCTGGTAGGTTGTATTTCATGTCTTCCTCACACATTCTAGGGAGATGGAAGATTTCCCTGTTCTCCTACTCCATTACAGAATAACATAGTGTATTGAAAGTATATTAGGTTTTACAGTTCTATGATGTGGATCAATAGCAGACTGACTCACATTGGTTGTTGGCTCATTGGTTACTTCACAATATCTTATTGCATGTGGGATAGGTTGTTTGAGATTTAGATATTATTACATTTTACAGGTACTATTTTTTATATTGACATAATTTCATCTTAAATTAAGGCAAACATGTGGTATCTAACCTTTTGGGATTGGCTCATTTCCCTTAGCATTATGGTTTCCAGTTGGGCCCATTTGGCCACAAAGAACTGCATCTTTTTTTTTTTAACAGCTGAGTAGTACTCCATGGAGTAGATGAATCATAGTTTTCTTATC
This sequence comes from Ochotona curzoniae, assembly GCF_017591425.1. Taxonomy (NCBI): domain Eukaryota; kingdom Metazoa; phylum Chordata; class Mammalia; order Lagomorpha; family Ochotonidae; genus Ochotona; species Ochotona curzoniae. The sequence goes on along the minus strand of NW_024465405.1, from coordinate 5,743,596 downwards.
CAGGCTTCTGCTGATGGGCATTTCAGTTGCTTCCATGTTTTTGCAATTACTGATTGTGCTGCTATGAACATAGGAGTGCATATTAGTTTCTCGTGAAACAGGTGTTTTGGATATATTCCTAGGACTGCTATTGCTGGATCATATGCTACGCAGATTTTGAGTTGTTTAAGTGTTCGCCATGCTGATTTCCATAGAGGCTGTACCAACCTGCAGCCCCACCAGCAGTGGAGTAGTGTTCCCTTTTCCCCGCATCCTCGCCAGCAAGTGTTGTTGCTGTTTTTTTTTTTTTTTTTTTTTTTGTATGCGGGCCAATCTTACTGGCGTCAGGTGGTACCTCATTGATGTCTTAATTTGGATTTCCCTTATTGCCAGAGACCTTGAGCATTTTTTCATGTGTTTGTTTGCTGTTTGGGTTTGTTCCTTTGTGAAATGTCTGCCCAATTCCTGTGCCCATTTCTTGAGAGGTTGGTTTGTTTTGGTATTTTGGTTGTTTCGGAGTTCTTTGTATATTCTGGAGATTAGCCCTCTGTCACTTATGTAGTGTGCAAAGATCTTTTCCCATTCTGTGTGTTGCTTTTTTACTTTGTTGATTGTTTCCCTTGCTGTACAGAAGCTTCTTAGCTTGATGAGGTCCCATTTGTTTATTTTGGTCTTGATTGCTATTGCTTTTGGTGTCCTTTATAGGAAGTCAGGACCTACCCCTAGATCTTGCAGGGTATTTCCAACATTTTCTTCCAAAAGTTTGAAGGTTTCTGAATGTAGGTTTAGGTCTTTTATCCATTTAGATTTGATCATAGTGTATGGTGATAGATGTGGGTCTATCTTTTTGTTTCTGCATGCTATCAGCCAGTTGTCCCAACAGCATTTATTGAAGAGACCTTCCCATTTGTCTGGATTGTCGTGTGTCTTTTTGTCAACGATTATTTGGCTGTATCTGTGTGGGTTCCCTTCTGTTGTTTCTATTCTGCTCCATTGATCCTCCTCTCTATCTTTGTGCCGGTACCAGGCTGTTTTGATAACCACTGCTCTATATTATGTCCAGAGGTCCGGAACTGTGATTCCTCCTGTTAACTTTGTTTTTCAGGATGATTCTAGCTATTTGTGGTTTTTTTGTGTTTCCAGACGAACCTTTGTATCATTGTTTCCAGTTCCATGAAGAATGTTTTGGGCAATTTGATTGGGATTGCGTTGAATGTATATATTGCTTTTGATAGTATAGACATTTTAATGATATTGATTTTACCTATTCAGGAGCATGGGATTTTATTCCATCTTTTGAGGTCTTGTACAATTTGTTTTTTATGTAGTTTGTAGTTTTCATCAAAAAGGTCTCCTACAGTTTTGGTTAGATTTATTCCTAAATACTTCACACTTTTCTCTGTTATTTTGAATGGCATCTTGCTGGGTTAGATCTTTTCCATCTTGGGGCCGTTTGCATACACTATGGCTTTTGATTTTTGTTAATTAATTTTGTACCCTGACACTCGACCAAACTCTTGTATAAGTTCTAGTAGTCTCTGTATTGAGTCTCTTGGTTCTTTTATATAAAGAATCATGTTATCTGCGTGTAGTGAAAGCTTGACTTCTTTGTTTCCCATTTGAATTTCTTTGATTTCCTTGTCTTGTCTTATGGCCTCGGCCAGTACTTCTAGGACTATGTTGAATAGCAGTGGAGATAGCGGAAAGCTTTGTCTTGTTCCAGATCTCAGTGGGAAGGGTTCCAGTTTTTCTCCATTCAGTATGATGCTGGCGCTGGGTTTTTCATATATTGCTTTAATTATGTTGTGGAATATTCCTTCTATACCTTGGTTAGGGTTTTTAGTATAAAATGGTGTTGGATTTTGTCGAAAGCTTTTTCTGCATCTATTGATACTATTATGTGATTCTTGTTTTTCAGTTTTTGAATGTGGTGTATCACATTTATGGATTTCTGAATGTTGAACTATCCCTGCATTCCAGGAATGAATCCAACTTGATCTGAATGAATGCTCTGTCTGATGTTTTTTTGAATTCTATTGGCTAGGATTTTGTTGAGAATCTTAGCATCAATGTTCATCAGAGAGATAGGTCTGTAGTTTTCCTTCTCTGTTGGTTCTCTATCTGGTTTTGGGATTAAGGTGATGTTGGCTTCATAGAATGAGTTTGGAAGGGTTGCTTCCTTTTCTATTGTTTTGAAGAGTTTGTAGAGGATTTGGGTTGGTTCTGTTCGGAATGTTTTGTAGAATTCTGTATTGAAACCATCTGGGCCTGGGCTTTTCTTTGTTGAGAGATCTTTAATCACTGATTCAATCTCTGCTTCAGGTATGGGTTTGTTCAGTTCTTTTGTTGCCTCTGGGCTAGATTTTGGTAGGCAGTGGGAGTCTAAGAACTTTTCCATTTCTTGGTGGTCTTCTGATTTGTTGGAGTACAGTTCTTTGTAGTAATTTCTAATTATTTTCTTGATGGTTGCGGTGTCTGTTGTTATGTTGCCTTTTTCATTCTTGATGCTGTTAAATCTCGCTTTCTCTTGTTTTTTTCTTTGTCAGTCGGGCCAGTGGAGTGTCTACTTTGTTTATCTTCTCAAAAAAACAGCTTTTTGATTCATTGATTTTGTGTACAGTTTTTTAAAATTTCTATTTGGTTTATCTCCTCCCTCGTTTTGATGATTTCTTGTTTTCTCTTGTTTGTGGGGTCCTTCTGCTGCTGCTTTTCCAATTCCTGGAGTTGTGTGCTCAATTCCTGTATTTGGCACCTTTCTTGGGCCTTGATGTGAGCTCCAATTGCAATGAGCTTACCCCGTAGCACTGCTTTGGCGGTTTCCCACAAGTTTTGGAATGTTGTATCAGAGTTTTCATTGGTTTCCATAACTTTTTTGATCTCATCTTTAATTTCTTCTCTGACCCATTGTTCATTTAATAGCGTATTGTTCAACCTCCAAGAGTTTCTATATTTCCTGGGGCATTTTGAATTGTTGATTTCCAGTTTCATTCCATGGTGGTCTGAGAGGGTACATGGTATAATTCCAATCTTTTTGAAGTTATTTAGATTTGGTTTGTGTCTTATCATGTGGTCGATTCTGGAGAAGGTGTCATGAACTGCTGAAAAAAAAATGTATAATCTGTGGTCTTAGGATAAAAAGTTCTATAAATGTCTACCAAGTCCAGTTGTTCTATTGTTTGTGTGAGCTTTGTTGTTTCTTTGTTGAGTTTTTGTTTCATTGGTCTGTCTATTGGTGTTAATGGGGTGTTGATGTCACCCACAATTATTGTGTGTGTATCCATGTCTCCCCTTAAGTCTGTAAGTAATTGTTTCAGGTACCTAGACATGTTGGAATTTGGTGCATAGATGTTTATGATGGTAATTACTTCCGGATGGATCATTCCTTCACCAATATAAAATGGCCTTCCCTGACCCTTTTGATGTTTGTCACATGGAAGCCTATAGCATCTGAAATTAGGAGAGTTACTCCAGCCTTTTTTTTCTTGTCCATTGGCCTGAAATATCTTTTTCTATCCTTTCACTTTCAGTTTCTTAGCATCTTTTCTGGTCAGATGTGTCTCTTGTAGACAACCGATAATTGGGTCCTGTTTGATGATCCATTCCATTAATCTATGTCATTTGGTTGGTGAGTTTAGGCCATTTGTGTTAAGAGTTAATATTGAGAGGTTGTGCTTTTGTGGGTGTTGGTATCTGTGTAATTGCCCCTCCTTGTGTGGACTTTAGTGGGGAGACCTTCCTGTTTGCCATCTTTGTTTATGGTTTGCCTCTTTTTTTCTGGATTTAGCACATTTCTAAGGAGATTTTGTAGAGCTGGTTTTGTGCATATTCTTCTAGTTTCTCTTTGCCATGGAAGTATCTGATTTCGTTCTCAAATACAAATGAGATCTTTGCTGGGTACATTATTCTTGGTTGACAGTTGTTCTGATTCAGGATTTGGAAGATCTTTGTCCATTCTCTCCTTGCTTGTAGGGTCTCTTCAGAGAAGTCAGCAGTGATTCTGATTGGTTTTCCCTTATGTGATCTTTTCTCTGCTTTGTATTTGTCTCAGAATTTTTTGTTTGTCTTCGTTGGAGTGGAACTTGAGCACCATATGTCTGGGTGAGGTTCTCTTTGGATCATATCTGAAGGGAGTTCTCTGTCCATCCTGGATTTGGGCTGGGTTCATGTTCCAAGTGTTTTGGAAGTTTTCCTGTATAATTTTGTCGAGCACCATATGCATACCTGACTCTCTTTCCACTCCTTTGGGAAGGCCTATGATCCTAATATTTGATTTTCTGAGGTTGTCTTTCATTTCCTGTATGGTCTTGTTGGCTTTGATCAGACTTGTCTCCAACTGTTTAATGAACTGGGTACCTTCATTTTGTGTGTCTTCAGTTTCAGAGATCCTCTCTTCTGTTGTGTTTATTCTGTTGGACAGACTCTCAACTTTGTGCTCTAAGTCATGAATTTTGCTTTGAACTTGTTGTATTTCTGTGATTATGTGGTTCTTGAATTCCTTGAAGCCTTCCCAGTTCTTCTCATTGTCTCTGATGAATTTTATCATTATTTTTTAAAATTCCTTGTCTGGTAGAACTTCCATGTGCTCATCTTGCATCTCCAAAATAGATATTGGCTTTTGGTCCTTTTTTGGTGGAGTGCTGGCTCTCTTGTCTGGATCATTATTTTTTCTGATATTTCTTCCCATTGCATTATTGTTTCTTCTTGATTTGGGGTATTTATTCTCTGATTTGTTTATCCACAGTTTCTGGTCTCAGTGCAGTAGTCTGGAGTAGGTGTGAGACTGCTACTGCTTTTTAGTTTGCATATGGAAGAGAATTTCTCTGAGGTCTATTGGGAATGTTTGGCAAGGGTGGGGGTAGGGTAGCTTTGTTAACCCCTGGATGTATAACCCTCTGTAGCTGGGTTTCTCTAACGTCTGTTGGCTATGACGTAGTTCTGTGTGCGTCTTCTGGGGTAGGGTGTAGTAGCAGCACTTCTTAGCTTCAGGACTCTGGGTCTCTAGTCTGAGCGGCTTAGGGAGACCCCTTGTGCCTCTCAGGCCTGTGAGGGAATATGTGTCAGGCTGCCAGGGGCTCTAGCTGTGTCAGGACCACTGCCCATTAAGGGCAGGACTCCATCCCACTACTATTTTTCTCTATAGCCTCTGCTGGGGATTCTTTTCCCTGGTGCCCGCACCGTTGTGATAGATCAAGGCACACTCCGCCTGGCCCCTATGCTCACTGGGGCCCTTGGCACCCATTGCTGATGCTAGCTCAGTTGCAATTTCAGGGCACGCTCCACCAAGCCCCTGTGATTGCCTGGGCCCTGGGCGTCCACTTGCTGTGTATGCTGATGTCACCAAGGGGTTTCCTGACACGGTCCGCCTGTCCCCTATGCTGATGGGGACTTCAGATGCTGGTAATACTTAGGAGCCTGCAGGTGCAGAACATCGAGGCCCCAACCTGCCATGAGACCCGGGCACTGGTGCGCTGAGGGGGCTCCAAGCACTATCCTATAGAAATTGGATCCTGCAGGCGTGGCATATCTGGGCACAAGAGTATTCAAGATGCTCTCCATGCGTCCCCAGCAGCACAGGACCACGGGGCGCCACCAACGAGGCCTCGTCCCCAACACCCACATTACCTCAGAGCGTGGGGGAGACAAGAAGCTCTCAGTACATCCCCTGCATGTGGGTCCACAGGGCGAGGGAATGTTCAAGACACTCTCTGTGCATTCCCAGCTGCTGGGCACCCCCTCCAAGGTCCAGGGGACTCAAGGCTCACTCTCTGCCCATTCCCAACAAGCTTGCAACTTCAGGGCATGGGGGAATTGAGGTGCTCTCTGGGTGCGCTGCCTGCACGTGGGTCCACAGGGGCGGGGGTGTTCAAGATGCTTTCCTGTGTCCCCAGCCACTGGTGAGTTGTGTCTCCTGTAAGAGGCAGATAGATGGGCTTTGTTTTTTGATCCAGTCCTCTAATCTGTGGCATTTGATTGATGAGTTTAAACCATTTACATTCAATGTTAATATGGATAGGTGGCAATTTGGTCCTGTCATCTTAGCAATGTTACATAGTGGTGGTAAAAGTGGACATCTTTGTCTAGTTTCAGATCTTAGTGGAAAAGCTTCCAGTCTTTCCTTGTTTAGTATGATGATATTGTTTTGATTGTGGGGTAGAATATTCCTTCTATGCCTGTCTTGGTTAAGGTTTTTAGCATGAAGTGGTATGGGATTTTATCAAATGCCTTCCCTGCATCTATTGAGGTGATCATATGGTTTTTATTTTTTCAATTTGTTGGTGTGGTGAATCACATTTATTGATTTATGAATGTTAACCCATCCCTGTGTTCCAGGAATAAATAACACCTAGTCCACATGGATGAGCTATCTCTTGTTTTGCTGGATCCTGTTGGCTAGTATTTTGTTGAGGATTTTTGCTTCTATGTTCATCAGGGATATCAGTCTGTAATTCTCTTTCTCTGTTGCATCTTTATTTGGTTTTGGCATTAAGGTGATGTTGGCTTCATAGAGTTTGGAAGGGCTGCCTCCTTTTCTATTGTTTTGAATAGTGTGTGGAGGGTTAGGATAAGTTCTTGGAACATTTGCTAGAATTCAGCAGGGGAATCATCCTGTTTCTTTCCTGGGAAGGATTTAATTACTGATTCAATCTCTGCCAGGTTATATATCTAGATTTTTAATTACCTCATAATCTGATTTTGGTAAATTGTATGTGTCCAAAAATCTATCCATCTCTTCCAGGTCATCTGATTTGTTGGCGTATGTTCACTTGTAATGGATAGTTCCTGGTAATCTTTGTATGTCCGAGATAACATTGCTATATTTCCTTCTTCGTCCCTGATGCTATTGATTCTTATATTCTCTCTCCTTTTTTACTAGTTGAATAGTGGGGAATCTAATTTGTTGATTTTCTCATTGAACTCATATATTGTACTTTTTGTCTCTATTTGGTTTATTTCCTCCTTGTTTTGATTATTTATTCTTTCCTGCTAATCTTGGGATTGCTTTGCTCTAACTGTCTAGCTCCTTCAGACATGTGGGCAGCCTGTTTGCTTGGTCACAGCGTTTTATTTCACCCAGATGTTCTCTCTCAGTAGCTCTCAGAACTCTAAGATGGACATTTCCTGAAGAGCTCCTGCATTGTTTCTCACCGCTCCCCCCAATATTCGTCTAGAATCTGTTTTTTCCCCCATCTCCCTTTTCTGTCCTCAGAGACTCACCCCGGTCACCCCTGCAGCATCAGCATGTTCCAGCAAGTGTGAGTGAGCTGCAACAGGCATGTGGGAAACTAAACACAAAGACGAAGTGAGTCTCAGCACAGAAACCAGAGATTCAGGCATGGGTTCCCATATAATGCATGGTAATAACCTTGCGAAGTCTCCTTTGACAGGGCAGCTTCATCAGGCCTCACACGTGCACTACGTACAGTTCTGCAGTGTCCTTGTGTCACACACACAATGCCTAAATCCACAGTGCCGTGTCGTCTATGCTATCTATGTATGAACACAGTCATTTGTGTGCAAACGGGGATGTGAACATGTCATCAGGTGAGAAGAGATGCTTGTTTTTAGGACTCCCCTCTGAAGAGAATGATCGGGAGGTGAGAGAGGCATGAGCTGTAATAGGAGACATTGGGCTTTTGTGAATCAACAACACACGTGGTTTAGGACCACCCAGTGCATGGGAAGCTGTCAGCGTTACGAGAGTCTCCCAGAACCACTCATCCTGTTTTCTACTACTTCATATTGTCCTTCCTGACCTTGTACCTCTGTGTGTCTTTGTATCTCTCAGCTTTTCTGTCTCAGTTGCATGGTTTCCCACCATGCAGGCAGCCTTTGGATTCAGCGTCTGCATTGGCCACTTTTGTGCCAGGCCCCGCGGGTTGTTTTCTGTCTCCCTAGTGTTTCCCAATGGACTGCAATGATGTGGTGGAGAGATGTGTGGAAAGCAGGGGCTGTGTGACTGTCCAGGAAGGCAACTGGACAAATAGCTGCCAGGTCAGCTACAAAAAGCTGAAGAATGGCCCTACACCAAAATTGCCATGTTCCATCTAAAAATGTCAATTTATCAGCTAAAACACACAAAACAGAAGAAAACAGCAGAGCATCATTCCCCATAGAAATAAAAGCCAATTGGAGCAGCCCTTGAGGGGCTCCAGTGATGGAACATGAAGCCAGGCCTCATGAATGTGCTCAAAGACCAAAAGAGAGAAGCTTCAAGGCACACAGGTGCAGCCTGACAGAGATGTCGCACCAAACGGAACCTACAGACACAGAAACCAGACACTGTGCTTTACACCACAGACAGGGCATTGGGCAGAGGCTCGTTGAGTTATCATACCTCTCAATCAAAAACTAGAGCTGAATAGGACAATGTTCATCCTTACAGGCTCCCAACTCAGGGCACACAGCAAACTCAAGGATCAGTCAACAGAAGCATGAAGGGTGGCCAGGCCTCACAGGTGTCGTCAGGTATACCGGCAAACCACCATGGCCGTCCAAGCAAGAGTGACCACGGTCTCACAGATGTCATCAAGTGTACCTGTAAGTCATCATGGCCATCGCAGGAAAGATGACCAGAGCCTCACAGATGCCATCAGGTATTCCGGCAGACCACCATGACCATCCCAGGAAGGGTGACCAGGGCCTCGTGGACATCAGCAGGTGCTCAGCAGACCATCATGACCGTCCTAGGAGAGGAGGGAAGGGGCAGGAACCAAGTTAAAGAGACAATTAGCATGAAAGGTTCCCAAATGTGGTGAATACTTGAACCTATGTACAGGAACTTCATTGCTTCTCAATTCCAATGGAGTGCACCTTTGGCACAGAACAGAGCAGCTCCCAGAGCTGAGAGCAGCGCAAGCAGCATGAGGATCAGCTGACTCCTCCTTGTCAACAACCGGGCTGAGCATAGACACACAGACTCACGCCACGGCCGGAAGTGGCTGCTGACCACAAAACCAACATCCAGCAAAGTGTCCATCAGAGAACAGAGAGCAGGCTGGGACACCATGTGGGAATCCTGAGGCCGAGTCCCGGCTTCCTGCCGACGCACCACCAGGGGCAGCTCCAGTAGCTGGGTCCTTGCCCCATAGCCCCTGACTCCAGGCTCTAGCTGACCCAGCGAGACTGTTGAAGGCACCAGGCGTGTGAGCCAGTGGAAAGGTGATCTCTCTCTCCATCTCAAACACATCTTTCAAATGGAGGATAGACTGATCTATTCCTGGATTTTGTCACTGACCCCTGTGGGAATTACTGAAGAGTCTTTCAGACTAACAACAAAGGCTAGGGCCCAGCAAGGCTGCCTAGCAGCTAAGGTCCTCGCCTTGCATGCGCCGTGATCCCATATAGGTGGTCAGTTCTGATCCTGGCAGCTCCACTTCCCATCCAGCTCCCTGCTTGTGGCCTGGGAAAGCAGTCAAGGATGGCTCAAGGCCTTGGCACCCTGCACCTGCATGGAAACCCAGAGGAGGCTCCTGGCTCCTGGCTTCATATTGGCTCAGCTCTGGCTGTTGCAGCCTCTTGGGGAGTGAACCAGTGGATGGACAATTTTCCTCTCTGTCTCTCCTTCTCTCTGTATATATTTGACTTTCCAATAAAACTTAATAATAATAATAATAATAATAATAATAATAATAATAATACTGAATGACCACTTACATCTACAAGCCAAGGGGATGGTGTGCTAGCTCAACAGGCTAATCCTCTTCCTGTAAGCACCATCATCCCATATAGGCACTAGTTCAAGTCCTGGCTGCTCCACTTCCCATCCAGCTCTCTGTTTGTGGCCTGGGAAAGCAGTAGAGGACAGCCCAAAGCCTTGGGACCCTGCACCCACATGGGAGACCCAGAAACTGTTGGCTGCTGGCTTCAGATTGGTTCAGCTCCAGCTATTACAGCCTCTCGGGGAGTGAACCAACAAAAGAAGATATTTCATTCCATCCTTTTCTCTGCAAATCTGCCTTTCCAATAAAAATAAATAGGTCTTTCACAGAAGGCAAATAATCCATTACAAATGTATTTATCCTGATTTAAAAAGCAACTATGTATAACTATGAGTGTAAACATTGACTAACTGACAGCAGAGAAGAACGTAAAGTGTCCGATAGTGGCACCAAGGAAGGGAGAGGGACAGGAGCCCTATTACAAGTTTTCTGTACATGGTTAGTTTAAAGCAGCATTTACCCAAACTAGGCTTTTTAAAATTTAAGGTGCTAAGTTTAATAGGGAAACCACAGAAAAATCTACTCCAAAAACGCCATGAAGGAAAGGGAACTTGGGGCAGGTGTGTGACACAGTGGTCGAGAGTCTCCCTCCCAGCCTGGGTCCTGCGTCTGTGCCTGGGCTGTGCTTCTAGCTCTTGGCCCCGTGCAGCTCTCTGCCAGTGCTCTGGGAGCCAGCGGGTGATGGCTCAAGTTGCTGGATCCCTGTCACCCATGGGAGACCCAGGTGGAGTTGCAGGTTCATAGCTTTGGTCTGGCCCAGCCCTGGCTGTTGTGGGTGTGGGGAGTGAATCAGCAGATGAGCCATTTCCCTCTCTCAGGCCCTTGTTCTTTTTTTCATCCCTTCCTCTGCTTCTATCTCTCATGCTTCAAATAATAAATAAACATTTAAAAGTTATTTACGGAATAAACAGGCTGTTCTCTCCCACCCTCTTTTTTTTCTCTCCCCATCCTTCTATCCCTCTGCATTTCAAATAGATAAATTTTAGCTTTTTCAGAGCACATGATAAATAATGTTAGCACTAAAGAGGACAGTAAAAGATAAATGTTTGAACAAAAAGAAATGATGAGACAACAACCAATTGTCTACCATATTGATAAGTACATTAAGTGTAAATGGATTAAACAGTCCAATAAAAAGCAAAGATTAGAAGAATCTTTTTAAAAAGATCACTGAATGTACAGGAATAAAAAATAAACATGTAAAAAGTAACACATACAAACAATAATGAAAGAGAGCCGGATTAGCTGTAGTAACAGCAAACAAAACACATTTGAAAGGAAAATTCTTACTACAAAGGAGACTTTATTTTGGTAAGTGGGTCAGTCCAGCAGGAAGATATGACTATAGCCACATAGACTTGTGTATACATACACAGAACAACTGAGTCCCAGAATGTATGAAGGGAAAAACAACAGAATGGAAGAGAGACACAGAAAACTCACAGAGACTTCAACATGATGGTGGAGCATCCAGACAGAGGCCAGCAGAGAGATGGACACCTGCCCATCAATCCCTAGATGGTCAGTCAACTGGCTCTAACTGATATTGTGCAGCACCAGCCAACAGCAGCATAACACGCATCATTTACAAATCAATCGCAACAATCTGAGGACAGATAATATGCTAAGCCATAAACTAAGACTCAATTCAGTTAAAAAATTTGAGACCACATAAAAAATACTTTCTCACCACAATGTAAATAAATTAGAAATCAATATATTTGGAAGTTCACAAATACCTGGGAATTAATTGCATAGTGATAAATATTCCCATGTATCAAGGAAATTATAATGGAAATTAGAAAGCATTTTAACTCAATGAAAATAGAAATGCAACAAATAAAATGTTAAGGGGTGCAACCAAAGCAATGCTTACATAGAACTGTATAGTTTTCAATACCCAAGCCTAAATAGAAGAAAGATATCAAATAAATACCTTTATTACTTTTTCCAATTATTATTATTATTTTATGATGCGGTTCCATATGCTCTGGGATTACCATTAACCCCTCCTCAAAGCCCTCCTAACCTCACTGATTTCCCCCATATTATTACAACAATACATAGCTCTTAACACACAGTCATTTGTCCATCACTGTGGGCATGGACAATGGCAGAGACTCCAACATCCTGTTGTCATGACATAGTAAAGTTTCAGTGGGAGTCCAACTCTGATCTGGAAGTAGAGATACGTACTGTGTTGTATCTTCACATCTGGATATGATAATCTCCATTACACAGTTACTATATATCCCCTTAAATGAAAAACCACAATACAAAATCAACAACATGAAGAAAAATAGAAATTTACAATGCCATGAAGTTAATACATGCTACTGCATGTAATAATCTCCATTACACACTTACTGTAATCCCATTAGATGAAAATCTGCAATATAAAATCAACAATAGGAAGAAAAAAAAATAAATTAAAAAATGCCATGAAGTTAAATAACATGCTAGTGAATGACTAATGTGTCACTAAAGAAAAGAAAAAGAAAATCAAGAATTGTCTTGAAGAAAATGGTGCTACTGTATGACTGTATGAGTTAGTGAAAAATTTAATAGGAGAAAAAAAATTGTTTTGAAGAAATAAAGCCAAAAACAAAAACATCAAAATTCACAAGATATAGTTTCCCCTGATCTTTGTTGGTGAGATATGTCTCCTATAGGCAACGAATAGTTCGGTTTTGTTATTTTAATCCAGTCTACTTAATCTATGACATTGATTGATGGGTTTAAGCCATTAATGTTCAGGGTTAATATGAATGGGTGGAACTTTGGTCCTGTCATTTTTGCAATGGGTTGTTCATTGATTTAGTCCTCTGTTGTCATTTTACTGGGATGTTGTTCAAATTTGCCTTTGGTTTTGGTGGCGCTATTCCTCTTCTCTGTCAAGAGAACATCTTCAAGTATCATTTGTAGGACAGGTTTGGAAGAGGCATGTTATTTTAACTTTTCTTTACTGTGGAAGAATTTTATTTTATTTTCAAAGACAAAGGAAAGTTTTGCTGCTGGGTATATTATCCTGGACTGACAATTTTTTTTTGCTTTTAGAATCTGGAATATGTCACTCCATTGTCTTCTGGTTGTAGAGTTTCCTGTGGGAGGTCTCCTGTGAGTCTGATTGCCATTCTTCTATAATTCAATTGATGTTTTTTTTTTTTTCCACATGCACACTTAAGGGTCTTTCCCTTATGTTCAACTGAAGAGAGCTTGATTATCATATGCTGTTGTGAAGATTACTTTAGTTAACTCTGTTGGAGTTCTGTGCTCCTCCGGTATTCTGTTTCCCAATTCTTTCTCTAGATTAGGGAAGTTTTCCCTTACTATTTCATTGAATACACCTTTAAAACCCAGTTTCTCTTTCTGCACCTTTTGAGTCCTATAACTCTTATATTAGGCCTCTTAATAGCGTCTTTCAATTCTTGAATACTTTTTTTAGCTTGATCCAACTCTGCTTCCAGCTTCTTGATTGTTTCCTCCTGCTGACAGGAAAGATCTTCCAATTCTGAAATTCTTTCTTCTGCCTCCTTCATCCTATTTTAGAGACTCTCCCCAGAACTTTTAATTTGCTCCACTGTATTCTTCATTTCTGATATATCAGCTTTCATTTGATTCATTGCTATTTCCTGTGTAACATATTCCTTGAATTCCTGCTTTACGTGCTTCTCATTGTGGTTAAGAAACTTTATCAAAAGTGTTTAGAATTCTGTGTCCCCCATTTTCTCGATATCTTCCTCAGTTAACTCTGAGTTGGCAAAGGCTTTTGCTCCTTTGCAGGGGAGTCTTCAGTAATATTCCTTGTGCCTTTGTCTTTCTTTTTGCTCTTGGTCGTTGTACCTCTGGTTAGCAGATTCTTCTCCTTGGGGCAGGATTCTAAGCTGTGTCACAGGTCTGCAATTCAACTTTACTTATTGTGGTTAGTACATGACTCTTTGTTTGCAGCCACATGTGCCATTCCTCCAGCGAGTTCCAGGTCTGGGCTCTTATGTTAGACTTCCACCATGGTCTCCACAGCCCCAGCTCCTGGCTCACCAGTCTCCATCTCCTGTGATATCTTGCTGAAGCTGCACCGTTGTCTGTGCAACCTTTCTCCCACTTCCTGTTGCAGCAGTTCCTGGAATTAGGGAGACACCAGGTGTCCTAAGTAACTAGGTTGTTGGTGGTTCTGATCTTGCCAGAACCTGTTAACCATTAGTTCTGGGTGTCACCTGGACCAATTCTGACCTGTACGATGCCACAGTCGGAGCTGGAAATGAGTTTGCTGCCAGCTCAGCACACGTGCAGCTCTCTTTTGTCCTGCAGTTTGACAGCCTTTGCCACACTGGACAAAATGGCGCCTGATGTGCCACTGGTTGGTGGTTAGGTCTGCGAGCTACCTGGTCCCATTTTGAATGGAATGCGTAGGATGCCATGTTGGTGCAAGTCACTGAGTCACAAGTGAGTTTGCTCCCAGCTTAGTGCAGGTGCAGGTTGTCTCAAAGCCTTTGCCTCCCTACACAAAACGGAGAAGTCTGGCTATGAAATCCACCCTGCTCCCACTCAGCCTGTTGGAGATCTGCTGCTCTGTCTCTGATTCTGGTAGAATCAAATAAATCAGCAGGACTGATGGTTTTTTGCTTGGTTTACCTGCTTAGCTCTTGGTGAACTCCCTTCCCACCTGGCAGCTGGTGCACTTCTGATCACCACTCGGTGAGTGCCGCTGTGGTGTCTGGTCACTGCAATACCACCGCTGTCTCCATTGCTTTCCTGTGTCTGTCAGTCTCCAGGTGCCCCTCTGCCATTGTCCTGTCCTCTCCTATTTCCTGGAATGCGCCCTCCCCGGTTCACCTGGCTAATGATGCTCTGTCTGTTTAAATGTGTCCTCACCCTATTCAGCCATATTGATGCTTCCTCGAATAAATAACGTCAAACAGTTACATTGAAAATATCAGGAGAGGAAAAAGTTCAGACAGAGAAGCAGACAGAAGTAAGGAAACCTAAGAGCCAAAGTCAGTGACAACTGACGCAACCAAAGTTTAGTTCTTTAGAACGATCAATGTGCTGCGGCCTTGAAAAGCAGCAGAGGACGACCATAGGCCTGGGGACCCTGCACCCGTGTGGGAAATCTGGATGAGGCTTCTGATCGGCTCAGCCCTGGCTGTTGCACCACTAGGGGACTGAACCCAGGGGCGGAAGAGTGTTCTGCCTCTCCTCTCCGTAAATCTGCCTTTCCACCAACAAATAGATAAATCTTTAAGACGATCAACACATCCTCTGATCGGTGGGAGACAGAGGGGACCGACTGGTCACAGAAGCAGAGGGAGGCAGGGCCTCTGTGAACCCTTCTGATGAACGCCTCAGAGAGCACGAAGCCAACTGGAGTGACAACCTAGAGAAAACAGAAGCAGAAAGAGAGGAAATACATAGCTTGATCTCTCGCTAATGAACACATGGAATTGGTCATTTCAGCTATCACATCTAGAAAGCCTCAGACGGATGTGGCTTCACTGGTTCCTTCCATCCAGCACTGCTAACACCTTTGGATACACCTGCGCTACTGTCAAGGTTGGAAAACAGTTCAATGGTGGGAGGACAGACGTAGGAAAACAATAAACCCCCAACCAAAGGCCAACCTGACTTCTACACCTTACACAAAAATGGACAAAATGGATCTTGCAGTTCAGTGGGAATTTTAAAACCATGAAACTGTCCGTATTTCTTCTTACAGGTACATGTAATTATTTTATAGAATTTAATTTGCAAAGCTCATTAACAGGCCGAGGGATAAAAAAAAATAATCCAAATGAAGTAAGTTCTAGGATGTACCAGCTACCTCCCGTATATACAGGTGTCTTTTGAGGGACAGGACCCAGGCGGAGGGCGGAGGGAGAGCAGGTGAGCGCTCAGTGGGCGCAGCATCTCCTTGCATCTACACGGATGCCCAGAGTTGGAGACCTGGACAAGGCTCCTAGCTCCTGATCGGCTCCGCTCTGACTCAGAGCTGTGCTCAAGCTGTGCGAGTCCGCGTGGACGTGAGGTGGATGAGCAGGGTAGAGACGCAGTCTCCTCCTGCCCACGCAGATGCCCGGAGCTGGCAGGTACCTCGCGCAGAGTGCGGAAGTGCATCCGCCCGCCAAGGCGGATGACGCAAGGTGCACATGCAGTTTCCCTGTGGTGTTGGAGTGGTGGCTCCACCGGGGCAGCCCTGGAGGCTGGCTCTCACGGGAGCTCTAGGCTGAAATAAGCCCGGGTCCCCCAAGAGACTCCTCCCTACAGAGTTGAATTGCAGGTGCTGACCTTGGGCTGGCTGCACTAGCCGGAAAGCCTCCAGAGAGAAAGGCCCAGAAAAGCCCGGGGATCTGCAGTGACATGGTTTGTGGCCCAGCACGGAGAGGTCTGGCTGCAGCCTCATGCCCACGGGATGCAGCCCTGGGGTCTCCTGAAGCTGGGAGAAGAAAGGACTGGGGAGGAGGCTCCTGTGACCAGGGAGCAGGGGTGCCCCTGAGCGGCAGGAGGCCAGCCCCAGGGAGCTGAGTGCTGGGGTCGAGGGTCAAGGTGTATTTCGGGGGATGACGGGGGCAGGGCCTCCACTGTACCAAATCTTGGCTGACATCTGCATCTCTTATTTTTAAAGATTTACTTTAAAAAAAAAATCAGTTACAGAATTATATAGAGAGGAGAGATAGGAGAGAGCCCCCATCATTCCCCAAATTACTGCGAGGGCCAGAGCTCATCCAAAGGCAGGAGCCTCTTCCGGTATCCCAGGTGGGTACAGGAGCCCAAGCACTTGGACCTCTCTGCTGCCTTCCCAGGCCACAAGCAGGGAGCTGGATGGGAAGTGCAGCAGCTGAGGGGCCCATCGGTGTCCCTGTAGGGTGCAGGAGGGTTAGTTTGCTGTGCCACCGTGCCAGTCCCTGACATCTGCACCTGTAACAGCCACGTCTGTCCTCAGTGACAGATACGGCGTGAGACTGACAGGACAAGCTGCTTGGCTCACATGGCTTCCTTCCGCTCTTCTGTATCTTCTGAAAACATGTCCACATCTACCTGTGGCCCCATCACCCCTGTAGCCCCTCTTCTCTCTGTGTTCATCCTGCTGCACCGGCTTCTCCTGGACATGGCCAAGCGCAGCTCCCCAGGTGCCTTTATGTCTGTGTTCAGCTTGGAGGGCAGTTTTGTTCACACACGCCTTTCCACTGGCCGTGATCCATCCTTCAAGGACGCTGCCCGGTGTCTCCCAGCTTCCCTCGTGCTGCTCCCATGCTGCTTGGGTATCAGGGAGGAGCCTTCTCTGCACAGCTGCTTTCATGCTTGGAACTTTGTCCTTTGGCATGTGGCTGGGATTCCAAGAAGCCTGACCGCAGCCGGGCAGGAATGCACCCAGGGACAGCCTGACCACAGCCGGTCAGGGGTACAGCCAGGGACAGCCTGATCACTGCTGGGCAGAGGTGCAGCCAGGGACAGCCTGATCACAGCTGGAAAATTTGGGCCTTCGAGGCAGCTTTAGGTTTGCTCTGTTTATAAGCACCAGCCCTGGGCACTTCCTGGGCTCTCTCCACAGAAGCTGGCATCTTTCTCCTCCAACAACCCGGTGTAGGTGTGGAGGGGGAGGCTTACGAAAGCGTTCTCCCTCCCCAGCAGGCAGAGCTTCGGCCGCACACCTCTCAGCTCACACAGCCCCATGTCATTTAGCTCACTGGTTTTTGCAGCACGATTCAGTAGTAAAGCCTTAGGTTGCCCTGTTGGTTAAAAGAAACAAATCCTGCTGAGGGAAAGCAAATCCAGGGAATTGTCTGTTCTTCCGGGCGCCACGAGCCTGACAGGGTGCAGGGACCAGGGGAGTGTGGGGACACACAGTCCAAAGTGTGAGCATTGCAGCAGCCAAGTCCAGAACTCGTGCAGGTCAGGGGAACCTGTGTAAGGTCAGGGGAACCTGTGCAAGGTCAGGGGAACTCGTGCAACATCGAGAGGCTCCTTTCTTTTCAGATTTACTCACTTGGAAGGCAGAATGAGAGAAGAAAGGGCTCTGTCTTCTCCAAATGACCGCAGCAGCCAAGGATGGACTACACTGGAACCCGCAGTCCCCCAGGTGGTCTCCCACGTGGTCCACGCTCTGCTGCCTCCCCAGGTGCATCTGTTAGGAGCTGGGTCAGAAATGGAGCAGCCGGGGCCACCGGATCTGGCGTAAGCAGGGAGTTTTATCGACTGCACCACCCAGCGCTCCTTGAGGGACCTACGTCTGGGGCAGGAGGACTCACAGGCTGGGGAGGAGGGACCCGCTGGCAACAGTGTGGGATCCATAGCTCGGGAATGGGTGAGGCTGCGTGGATGTCTCAGGGTGCTGGGGGCAGAACGACCCTGGCCTCATGGCCTGCCGGGGGCGGGGAAGAAGCACGGTGCCTGGTGGAGACGTGGGATGGCAGAGGCTGAGCAGGTCCCCAGGCCACACAGGGGGTGCTGGGTGCAGAAGCCGCAGCTGTAGCAGAGGCATGGTCAGAGCCCTGGGCGGCTGGCGCTCAGGACTGAAGCCTGGCAGTGCCCCCCAGTGGCGAATGCTGCATCAGACCAGGAATTTCTCAAGGGCTTCAGCTGCTGATGGGTCCTCGCTTGCAGGTGAGAGGGAAGGCAGGGAACCACCTGCCGGAGTCCAGCTCCAGCCGGAGCTCGGGAAGGGTGCGTGGAGTCGGCGATAAAGAAAGACACAGACACAGACACTTGGTGCGTTCTCACTCCAGCTCAGGAAAAAGCTGTGCTTTTTATTTACTCAAAACCCTTCTCAAGCTTCTGCGCAAGCAACTATTCTATTTTTTTTTCTTTTCAAAATTAAGGGGGCATGTACAGACATTTGGTCACTCCGTCTGCACTTCAAGGCTAAGCAGGTGCTCCTAAAGATAATTTTGCAAAATACTGTATTCATATTCTTCAAAGCAAGCTATTGTTTATTCTTCAACAGTAGCCATGGAGCAACAGCCAGGACTCCAAGGCCAAGGCACATGCAATTACCTGCTAATCAGTAGTACTTTCCCACCACATTTTTACTTCTACGGCTTACCCATCATTTAATGGGAAAATAGGTTATAAGAGAAAAAACCTAAAATCTAAAACAGAAACTTCAAATGTTAAATCCCCCTATAACTATAGACTCCTACAACCCCATAAACAATAAAGCAATAATCAAAAGCATTTTTCTTTAATAAAAGCATCCTTAATTCCTCTAGCTAAAAATTATAAAAGTGGCTAAAACAGTTACATTTTCTATGTTCCAAAAAAATTGCAAAGACAGGCTAGCCTTTGAGATAACAATGACTATATTTATTGCCATAGCAGTTTCAGCTCTCACTCCCATCACTTGCATTAATATTTAGGATATTTTCAAGCCCCTTCCCAGAGGGTGTGCTGCATGTCTGGGCCCGATTTCAGGACAATGGGTAGGTACACAATAAGGTGTCCAGAAATGGCATGGGCTTAATTGTGCTCCTGTGTGTAAATTGTCAAAGGCGCACTCACCAAGACATTATCAGTGACATCAACTCTCAAGCTCACATCGGTTGCAAAAACCTGCAAAAACTGTCTCACAGGGGCAAACAACAATGCCTCAAAAGAATACAGAATTCTTAGTGGGGTGCTTGAGTGTCCATGCAGCCAGGGGGTGAAACAGCGTCAGGGTGGTCAGAGAGAAATCCGCCGGGCCCTGCCAAACAGCTGGAAGCTCCCCCGGGCCCTGCCAAACAGGGGAGCTGTTCTCTTCACACCTTCGTGCCATCCACACCTACCGCACGGACCCCAGCAACCACCCTTGACACCTCCTTGGGAAGCCGCCATAGGGACTGCAGGTGCAGGACTGGGAGCCTGCTGTCAGCACATGGAAGCCCAGATGGCCACAGAGACCATGGAGACCATAAAGTGGGACTCACCTTAGGGCTGTGTGACCAGGTCTGCTGGTGATCACTGCTGGGTGGGGCTGGCCACAGGGTATGGCCCTCACCCACTCGTGCCTGCTGGAGGCTGGTGGGGCTGGCCACAGGGTATGGCCCTCACCTACCTCGTGCCTGCTGGAGGCCGGTGGGGCTGGCCACAGGGTGTAACCCTCACCTACTCGTGCCTGCTGGAGGCTGGTGGGGCCCATGCTGAGAGCCGCCGGACATGCATGTGCGGGCTGTGCACACACAGCCTTGGCTCCGACAGTCCGACTGTTTTCCAGCACGGCAGGGCCCTGCGCAGCTGTACCTGCACCATGTGGCACCGAGTCCTCCACTCTCCTGTGGCCACTCATGATGCTGCCACTCCAGTGACCAGAGCCCTCCTGAGGGGTGGCCATGGTTTCTGGCCTAGCCTCAATATTCATTTCCCTGTGTGCGAATGGTGTTGATGGGCTGTGTCGTCTGCTGAGGTCTGTCTGACCCTTGGCCTTCCCATCAGGCTGTTTGCAGGAGACAGCCCTGCCCACAGGGTCCTTCTGCCACACACTCCCTTTCCCCAAGACAGGCTGCAGGCAGGAGAGATCACCTATGGGCCAGGGCTAAGTGCCTGGACAGGCTCAGCTCAGAGGTCAGGCCTCTCCCCAGCTGGGCCAGGCTCCTGCTAATTGGTAGCGAGGGGCACTGGGTAATTGGGCTCTAGAGGCTGCAGGTCCGTGCATACGGCACAGAAGCCTGGCCCCTCCCAGGCCCCTCTTCTAAGTGGCTGCCCTTGGAGGAGCGCCCGTGTGCCTGCTCGAGGCAGCCGGGTCGTGTGGACACTGCTCCCTCTGTGCCGTAGGTGGAGAGGAGCGAACCCCTGGCTATGACGGGCTGAGGCCCCTGCAGAGCCTGCCGGTGAGTCCCCTTGGCATCCAGGTCTGACTGGCCACCCTGGACCTGCACCCTCACAGAAGTCAATGGAGCAAGGCCGGGCCTGGGACTGCACCCCACCCAGCACCCCTCCCTGACACCCCATGCTCTCCCTGTAGTCTAAGATTCCACCAGGCACAGGCCCACCTCCCCCATTGGGTGGCCCTCTTGGGCCACCATGGACATCTGGAAATCTGCCCGAGGAAGGCCACTGGTCCAGGTGCTCAGCGCCCTTCCTGAGGGCCTGCTGGCAGGGGCTGGGGCACAGAGCAGCCATGCCCCATGTCAGGCTGCTCCAGCACACCTGGGCAGAGCCAGGCTTTCAATCCCAACCTCCCTCCCCTGCCTCCTTGTGAATTGAGAACTGCCATCTTCCACACTGTGCTCCTGCTGGGTCTGACAGACCACTGAGGTGTCTGCTTGGGGGCAGGCTACCCTCCCAGCCCCAGCTCATCCTGGGCGTATCCAGCTCCTTTACTGGTGCCTGCAGGGAGATCTGAACACAGAAGCAGTTGAAACCCAAGCTGACATCCATCCAGGGGCTGGTCACTTGACAAGGCCCACTGCAGCCCATGCAGGGACAGTAAGACCACAGCAGGCACATGCTCTGATCCACATGGGGTTGTCAGGGACGATAGAAGGCAAGCACCTACCTCCTGGGATAGTTAGCCACTCTATAGTCCTCGTCAGGGTCTCCGTGAATGGTAAGCTCTGCCTCATTCCCCCTGCTGTCTGTCTACACAGGCAGCTATGCCTTCAACCCGGCTCTGTGTCTGCCTGCATGGTCAGCTCTGCCCTCACTCCCCCTGCTCTTTGTGTCTCTGCCCTCATTCCCCCTGCTCTGTCTTCCTGCAGGGTCAGCTCTGCCCTCATTCCCCCCGCTCTGTCTTCCTACGTGGTCAGCTCTGCCCTCACTCCCCCTGCTCTGTCTTCCTGCAGGGTCAGCTCTGCCCTCACTCCCCCTGCTCTGTCTTCCTGCAGGGTCAGCTCTGCCCTCACTCCCCCTGCTCTGTCTTCCTGCAGGGTCAGCTCTGCCCTCACTCCCCCTGCTCTGTCTTCCTGCAGGGTCAGCTCTGCCCTCACTCCCCCTGCTCTGTCTTCCTGTAGGGTCAGCTCTGCACTCACTCCCTTGTCTGTGCTGTGTGACTGCTTGTTTTTTTGTTTTGTTTTGTTTTGCTCACTCATTTTCATCGTCATTGTTGCCTCCAGTTCAAAGTAAACAAGTGCTCTTTATTAATCTCCTTCTGACTCTGTTTCCTCAAATGTGTCTTTCTCTTCTTTTATTATACTTCTCTTTTTTAAGAATTATATTCTGTAATTCCAAGAAATATAAAAGTTGATGAGATTTCCTCTGACGTAAACTTAAATACCCAATGATTTTTGTGGATGCTGGCATCCTTGTAATAGCCTTCTTTTTGCAGGAACGTTCATCTGGCAGTCGCTAGCTATGAAACAGTGATTCCAATATCCTTTAACAGCAGGCTCTGGGGTTCTTGGGTGAGAAATGTCTCATTTTATGACGTTTGGCTTGGTTTGTGTCCTAGTCCCTTCCTCTTCTTCGTGTCTGTGGTGCGTGGCTGTGGGGTGTTGTTCCAACAAGCTCACCTGGCTGGAAGGGGAGGCTTCAATGTTGAAGTCCAGAATAGCCGAGTATGCTGGGTAGTGACAGGTCCTTCCCCATGTGGGGAAGTGTTACTTCCCTTGGGTGACAGATATTCACAACCTTGGGGACAGTCTTCCATCAGCATTGTTTAGTTCAGATGGGCTAGATCACCCGGTCACCACCCTGAGTGGACCACCCCGTGCGTCGGCTGGCCTTGAGTCCCTGTCCGTGAGTGGACCACCCCACAGTGCCGAGTACTTTGCAGTATGGTTCTGGGCTCATTCTGTTGGGAGTTAATTTGTGCTGTTGAATCGTAGGTCACTGGCTTCCTTTGTGCACCTGTTTCCAGGGTTTTTTTTAAGATTTACATTTCTTTGTTACTTGAAAGACAGAGTCACAGAGAGAAAATAGACAAGGAGAGGAGAGAGAGATGTCTTCCATCTGCTAAATCACTTCCAAAGCAGCTGCAATGGTCAGAGCTGGGCTGTTCCAAAGCCAGGGGCCAGGAGCCTCTTCCAGGTCTCCCACGCGGGTGCAGGGTCCCAAAGCATTGGGCCGTCCTCGACTGCTTTCCAGGCCACAAGCAGGGAGCTGGATGAGATGTGGCACAGCTGGGACACGAACCCATGCCTGTAAGGGATCCTGGGACCGCAGGTGAAGGATTAGCTGGTAGGCCACTACAACTGTGCCATAACAGGTTTTGTGATGGGGTTTGGTGGATGGGGATACAGAAAATGAGGTGAGATGATTTCTCTCACATTTTCCGCATATTTTGGGCTTTTACTGGTGAATTCAGACCATTTTCTCCCTTAAAAATAGTATTGTTTTCCACTCGGATCATTCTTGGGGAGCAAACGCCAACGTTTGCATTTGGGTCCACAGACCACGTCGATGACAATGCCAAGGTGGACTGCTCTGTTGGGGGTGGCTGATGGTCTCCTAGTCAGTTTATCTGACAGAAGTGGTTTATTTTGAGGAGGTAGCCAATATTATAAGTTTTCTACTGAGGAAATTTGCAAGCCCAGTGTTTGCGGATAGGTGCCTTGTATATGCGTAACCACAGGTCTCAGTGCAGCACACAGGACTCCAAGCCAGGCTCCTGCCAACGTGCCATGAAAGCCAGCACCCCCGGACACCCTGGTGTCTGCATTTCAGAGCTCCTTCTCTGCTGCAGCAGAAGGCGGAGTGCATCTAGACCCCAGATTCTGGCCTCACTCTTGGGCATTGGCCTCTTCCCATAGGGTTCCCTCTGGGACCGGGGTGCTGAGAGGAGGGTCCAGAGGAAAGAGTGCTTGTGATCAGGATGCATTGATGCCCTCTTCCTGGCAGGAAACGATGAGGGGGGAGAATGCCACCAGGGTCAGCACGTTCATCCTGCTGGGCTTCCCCACCTCCCCCAGGCTGCAGTACGTGCTCTTCCTCCTCTTCCTGCTCGCCTACCTCTTCGTCCTGGTGGAGAACCTGGCCATCATCCTCACCGTCTGGAGCAGTAGCACCCTCCACAGACCCATGTACTACTTCCTCAGCATCATGTCGACCCTGGAGATCTGGTACGTGTGTGACATCATCCCCAAGATGCTGGATGGCTTCCTGCTCCAGCACAAACACATCTCCTTTGTGGGGTGCATGACTCAGCTCTACTTCTTCAGCTCCTTGGTGTGCACTGAGTGTGTGCTCCTGGCCTCTATGGCCTATGACCGCTATGTGGCCATCTGCCACCCACTGCGCTACCAGGTCATCATGACCACAGGGCTTTGCGTCCAGTTGGTGGCCTTCTCTTTTGCCAGTGGCTTCACCATCTCTGTCATCAAGGTCTACTTCATCTCCAGTGCCACGTTCTGTGGCTCCAACATCCTGAACCACTTCTTCTGTGACATCTCGCCCATCCTCAAGCTGGCCTGCACGGACTTCTCCACTGCAGAGCTGGTGGACTTTGTCCTGGCCTTCCTCATCCTGGTGTTCCCGCTCCTGGCCACCATTCTCTCCTACGGACACATCACCTTGGCCGTGCTGCGCATCCCCTCGGCCACTGGCCGTTGGAAGGCCTTTTCCACCTGTGCCTCCCACCTCACTGTGGTCACCGTCTTTTATATGGCCTTGCTCTTCATGTACGTCCGGCCCCAGGCCATTGACACACGGAGCTCCAACAAACTCATCTCTGTTCTGTACACAGTACTCACACCCATCTTGAACCCCTTGATCTACTGTCTGAGGAACAAGGAATTCAAGGACGCCTTGAGGAAGGCTCTGGGCCTGGGTCCAACTGCACCTAGCTAGGCATGCCTCTGCTTCCAGAAGGATATCTGCTGAGACCCAGGGGAGGCCTCACAATGTGCTGTGTTGGAATTCTTTCATTATTTCAGTATGACTTGTACTTAGATAAATCACATCCACACTTGTCTGTTCTCTATGTCTGCTACAGGTAGTGGCACAACTAAGATGACTGGATTTCTGAAGCTGTGGACAAAGCAGGATGTGGCAACTCCTGTTGAGCTGCCTTTAAACTAGCCATTTTAGGTCATCAGCCATGTTCGTATGCTAGCTAGTCCCAGATCGCTGAGCTCCAGGTACCACCAAAGCACCACACGTCTGGGAAATTATGGGTGCCCCCAGGGCCTCTGTTTTACCCCCCTCTGATGGTCCTGAGAGGACAGCAGGCCCTGCGTTCTCTGGTCCAGACACCCACCCAGAGCCTAGTCAGACACTGAGAAAACAAAAGATGTGCTGTTGCTGCTTGAGTTGATTCTGCTGGACTTGCAGCATGAACAGCAGGACCCATGTCTGTCCTCCTCACTCTGGGATCCCTGAGGCCCAATCACACAAGCAGGAGACAGACACCGAGTGCAGGACTAGTGGTAGGTGGATCTGTGGAAAGCAGAAGCTCACGTGGGGCATCCCTGCAGCAAGGAGAGGCAGCCTGCCCAGTGGGAGGGCCACCAGGATGCCAGGAGGACAATAACTCAAGAGGAAGGGCTCTGGGTGGTCCCAGGGCCACAAAGCTACCAAGGCAGGAGACAGAGCAGTGGTGCTCTGAGGTGAGAGATGCTGGTGTGGTGGGAAGAAAGATGGGAGCCAGCAGCCTGCGGCTGGGGTGTCCCTTCACCATCTGCAAGACTGAGCAATGTGCCGGCCCATCCAGAGGTGGGGGGAGCATCTTGGGAACTGGATCTATAAGGAGGTCGGCATGTTTCTAGTTCCTACGGTCTTCTCATGGGGCTCTGTTGGGGGCTCCTCCCCATCCCGTGGCTGCTGTCAGTTTTCAAGAGGATCCCGTTGTCACCAGTTGAATAGTGGCGGTTGGGGAGTCTCAGGAAGCTGCGGGGAGGGCTGCACATCCTTGGTGACTGCTGTGGGGTCTTCCCCTTGGTCCGGGCCGTGATCTGGGTTTGAGACCAAGGGTGCTGGTGGCTGCAACAGGCAGACCTGGCTGCTCAAAGGGTCCCACTTTCCCATCATATTCAGGATTCAATGAGCAAAAGGCTTAAGAGATTTAGAGTGTTTGAGTGGAGCCAGACAGAAAAGGACACCTGGAGGCTAAGTCCATCAAGGTGCAGGCCGATGGTTAGGAAGTGTGCAGTGCGCTGTTGAAATTTGTCATCTGTTCCCTGGACAGAGGCCTCCAGGGAGGTGAGCTGGCATTCAGTCCTGGCCACCTCTGTGTGCTGATGAAGGCCTCTAGGGAGGCGAGCTGGAATCAGTACTGGCCACCTCGGCGTACCTATTAGAAGACACATTCTGTTTCTCTGCAGGCTCTTGTCCTGTGTGTCCAGCAGATACACATGTTTCTCTGCATTGAGAAGCATGTTGCTTCTACAGTGTGTTACCTTTTCTAAAAACATGCAAGTTCAGGGTTGCTGGGGTCCATGGAGTGGGTGTGGATGACACAAAGGTGTGAAGAGAAGAGCTCCCCTATTGGCAAGGCCTTGAGGAGCTTCCAGCTCTACGGCAGGGCCTGGTGGATGTCTCTCTAACCACCTTGATGCAGTCTCACCCCCTTTGCATGGACACTCAACCTCCCTGCTAAGAATTTTGTAGCCTACTGAAGCATTGTCGTTTGCCCCTATGAGATGGCTTTTGCAACTGATGTGAGCGTGCGAGTTAATGTTGCTGATCATGTTTTGGTGAGTGGGCCTTTAACAATTTACACACAGGAGCACAATTAAGCCCATGCCATTTCTGGATACCTTATTGGATGCCTACCCATTGCCTCAGGATCTGGCCCAGACATGAAGCACACCTTCTGGGGAAGGGCTTGATAAGTACCCTAAAAATTAATGAAAGTGATGGGAGTATGAGCTGCAACTGCTATGGCGATAAAAAGTTATTATGATCTTAAAGGCTAGCCTGCCCTTGCACATTTTTGAAGCATAGAAAGTGTATCTGTTGTAGCTACTTTAATGATTTTTGGCTAGAGGAACTTAAGGATGCTTTTATTAACAGAGATACGCTTCTCATCATTATTGTTTGGTTGCTCTTGGAGTTGTAGAGCCTGTAGTTTAGGGGGATTTCATATCTGAAATTTTCATTTGGATCTTTATATGTTTTTTCCTTGTGACATATTTTTCCCATGAAGTGATAGGTAAACTGTAGAAACAGAAATGTGGTAGGGATGTAGTACTGATTAGCAGGTAATCACATGTGCCTCGGCCTTGGAGTCCTCGCTGTCACTCCATGGCTACTACTGAAGAATGAGCAATGGCTTGCTTTGAAGAATATGAATACAGTATTTTGCAGAATTACTTTAGGAGCACCTGCTTGATCTTGAAGTACGAACAGTATGACCAAAGGTCGGTACATGCCCCCTTAGTCATGAAGTAAAATAGAACAATTAAATGTGTGTGCAGGAGCTTGTGAAGTGTCTGGGTAAATAAAGAAAGACAGCTTCTTGAGCTGTGAACAGAGGACACCAAGTGACAGTGTTGGGGTCTCTTCTTTTTGCTGACTCCACACACCCTTCTAAAGCTCAACACTTGGCTGGAGCTGGCCTCTGGCAAGTGGTGCCCAACGAGGGTCTTGACGAATGTAGGTCTTTTCTATTTTGGTCTTTGCGGTGTGGATAGGACTTCACCCAGGGTGCTGCAGGCCCCCTGAGAGAAGGTCAGGTTAGGAGGGGTGAGTAGTCACATTTCTTGAGAAGTTTTGTACCCTCTGTCAGTATAAAGGTAAAATGAGACAGAGTGCATTCAGTGATGCTGCGGCAAAGCCCAACCTACCCTCACCCACTCTAATTTATGCTTGCACCAATCAGAACAATCAGCCCAGTCTGGCTCTTCCCTGATCTAGCTCACATGAGGCCCACAGGTGTTGTAGCCCTGCCTAGTCTTGTCAGTATCCACCCCAGCTCACACTCTCCAGTGGAAGTGAGTGTCCAACAGGGGAGTGCACATTCCCCCTATGGCTTTGCCCCTCCCTCCCTGGTTCTCATGTGTGCTGTTTGGATGCTATGTCCACATCTGATAAGGCTCACCTCATCTTGGCTTTCCATAATGTGCACTGGTATGTGTTGTGACCATACCTGGCCCTCCCACCTCTGTTCTGGAGCTCGGATTTGCCAGTGGCTGATGTGAACTGGTTCAGCCTGGTCTGCCCCAGACCTATGCCAAATGTATGCCGGTGGGTATCTTTCTCTTGTCTGGTCTGGGTTGTTCCCTATCGTAGTTCTTGTGCTCACCTGCAGGGACTGTGTCCTGCCAAAGGAGTTGCCCAGGCTCCTCCATCAGAACCTCTCCCTAGGCCTGATCTTGCACATACCAGTGGGTCCATGGGGCATCCCTACTTAGTCCACCTGCTGTCCTGGCAGGAACAGTGACCTTTCCTTGCTGGCCTTCAACCCATTCTGGCTCTTATTGTTGGATATTTCAGTCCCACCAAGGCTTGGTCCATACCCAGACATGGCTTACACAGTAGGGGCAGAGACCTAGCCTAGTTCATCCTGCATCTACCCAGGTCCTCCAGACACCCAGATGGTGCCAGAGTCTAGCCTGTTTAGATGCACTCAGTCCCAGTTCACACTTGTGCCAAGGGAGATTGCAACCATATCCAGAACAGAATGCAGCCCCCACTCCAGCTCTTGCACTCAGCACGGGGAACCCCAACCCAGCAAGTTTGTACTTTCACAGCTCCCCCAACCAGGTGTATTCCTAATTATCGATTGTGCGCGTGCCAGTGGTTGTTCTCACACAGTTGGCTTAGCCCCTCACCTTTCTCAGCCTTTGCCTTTGATGCTGTGGCCTAGTATCCTTGGCTCATGCAGACCAGTCGGTGTAAGAGCCTAGCTCAGCATGAAGTGTGCTCCATCCTGATTTATGTTCTTTCTGTGAGTTTGCTCAGCCCTGCCCAGTCCACCCGCTTCCAGTTGCAGCTTGGTCCACCCCACATCCTGTTTTAGGATGCACATCCAAGTGCTGCTGCCCTGACCTGCCCAGACTGTTTTCAGTTCCTTTACCTGTAATAGATGGCACGTTCCATGATCACAACTAGCTCAACCCATCACCACCCAAACTCATGAACTAACCACTGGGACTTGTATTTCCACGGAGTTGGGCCCACACTTTACCCACAGAATCTACCCTTAGACCTGGTTATCTCACATGTTGGTTAGTATCTTGACCCTGCCAAGTGTGACCCATCCCCTGTTTCACCAATTGGTCAGGTAGTGGTACCTAGCCCTGCCATACATGCCACCAATCATAGCTTTCATGTGGACTGGTATGTAGCAGTCAGTGACGCTCTATGCTAACAGCCCATGTCAGGATTCCCATGTGGGTTGGTGAATCAGTCTGGCCCAAATAGATCTTATGGACTCTCCCCTGCAAACCACCAGGTCTCAGTCCCCATGGTTGCCAGAAAGATCTATGACCCCATCGCTGGGAATCACTCAGGATTCACCCCTTACCTACACTCACATCATCCTTAGCCAGGGCTATCCCTAGGCAGAAATTCCATACCGTGAAAACCCTAGAGCTTACCATCAGGCAGCCAGAAGGCAGAGCCTGGTGCCCAATAGGCGCGTTGGCCAAAGGCCTAGGTCTTGGTCCTTGCTTGGCCGCAGTGACCATGGCCTGAGTCCCCAGCATTGGGTCCATCCTGGCTGGGGCACCTCCTGCAGCAGCCATGCTGCAGGAGGCCCCTTTCACCCCAGCCCCATGGCCAAACCAAGATGATGTAAAATCTTGTAAAAATGATCAGGAAGGATGGAGATCTTTTAAAACCAGAAATATGTATACCAGAGTTTGAGGATTGTGAAAAAGGGCAGACAGTTGAATTACATGATAGATGGTCTCCTGCTGTTAATGATAAGCCTCCAAGAGATTCTACTAAGCTATATGAGCCCTTTCCAGATAGACCAGACCCGGCAGATTAGCTTTAGGGGAGCAATGCAGTAGGCACATAATGAAGGTGATTTTTCTCTTATCCTGTTGTTTATAAATGGGATGAACCCGAACATGAACTGTTACCTTATAAACTTATTAAAGAACTAAAGCATGCTGTCTCCGACTATGAGCCAAACTCCCCGTACATCATAACAATGGGTTGAGGGACAGGAGCACAGTGGATGACACCAAATGATGGGTTTCAGGTTGCCAAAAACTTGCCTCACAGGAGGAAACTTCCTTCTGTGGAAAATGGAATATGAGGAATTGGCTAAAGCAGAAGTAAAGTCTCAGGGATCTGTGAGGCGTGGCGAACCTTCTCTTACCTTGGATGTGCTTTTAGGACAGGGCACTCATCTTGGCGTTTCAGAACAACTTCCTCTGCTTAAAGAGACATTACAGCTTATCTCCTCCCTGGCATTAGGAGCAAGGAAACGCTTGCCACTTCTGGATCAAAAAACTTCAGGTTTTGGAAATGTTAAACAGAATCCTGAGGAGCCATTTGAACACTTTTGTAGCTCAACTCACCAAAGTGGTGAGTAATTAGTGATTCAGCTACAGATCTCGTAATTAAACAGTTAGCTTTTGAAACTGCTACTCCAACTTACCAAACCTTAATTCAGCCAGTGAGAAGGGCAGGAGACTTGTCAGACTATGTTCAAGCTTGTGCTGCGGTAACTCCATCATACTTGCAAGGGTTAACTACTGCTGAAGCTCTTCAAGGTCAAACTGCCACTCAGATTTTTTTTTAGGATTTATTTCATTGGACAGTCAGATATATAGAGAGAAGGAGAGACAGAGAGGAAGATCTTCTGTCCGCTAATTCACTCCCCAAGTGGCTGCAATGGCTGGAGCTGCACCAATCCCAAGCCAGGTTCCCATAGCGTTGGGCCGTCCTTGACTGATTCCCAGGCCACAGGCAGGGAGCTAGATGGGAAGTTGGGCTGCTGGGATTAGAACCAGAGCCCATATGGGATCCTGGCACATTCAAGGTGAGGAATTTAGCCGCTAGGCTATCGCACCAGGCCCTGCCACTTAGATTGTAAAGAACATAGAAGGCAATCAAGGAAATAAAAAGAGAAACAATTGTTATTCCTGTGGCAGAGTAGAGCATTTCAGCCACAGCTGTCCTACCAGTAACTCCTCTCAATATTTCTAACAGAAAAATACCTAGCCTCTTCACTCTATAAATAATGTTTGTACATAATTAAATATAATTCTTAAGGTATTGTGTAAGGTGATCTCTAAAGAATATAACATTTACATCAAATAAATTGGCATAAAGTCTAGTCCACTGTTAAATTTTTCCAGGTGAGAGACAAAAACACTCATGTGCTTTTGTCTGCTACTTTTTGTGGTGAGATAATGAATAATTGTAAACATAGAAACATGTTCTTGATGAATAAGGTTGTATAGAAAAGAGTTTTTGGATAAAAAAGAAAAGGGCGTGGCTTGTGAAATGTTCTGTCCTACAGAAAAAATGGTTATGTTAGATTACAAAGGTGAAGAGGACAAAATATTTACAGGATAAAGTACGTCAAAGAGGGATGGGGAGACCATGGAGGATGTGAAAGGAATATGTCTTGTATGATTTATATATGCAATATAATTGATCACAGGTTTTGAAATATTATTTGCAGCATTTTTCTAAATATTTATTATTGATGCATGAAATTAAAGTCTGATTCTCTGTTACAGCAACAAAATTTTTAAAAGCACATACTATTATTATAATATCTCCTTTTAAATTTTTTATCTAATTAACAATTAAATTTTCCAGTTAGTGCCAAGAAACTCCAGGCCTGTCTTTGTTTAAGTGTCTCAGTATATAAGTATTTTATATCCAGGCAATCTTTGTGTTTTTGCCTTCATTATGTACACATTGATTAAAATTGATAAAAGTTAAGAACTTGTCTTGCATGTATTGAAGTGATTGCTTAATGCCAATAATTAAATCTAATCTATATTATGTTATTTAAAGAAATTCTGCTTCAATTAGATATTATAAACCTTCTTGGCATTCTTAACAGGCATCTAAAAATTCAAAAGTTTTAATTAGTAGATATAACTGAGCAGGGTTTTGGATTATATTAAAAATCTGTGAAATGCAAAGTTGGGACAAAATTATATCATATCAAAATATAATATATATAATATATATACACATATATACATAATTTACAGAAGTCTGATTTAAATTATGCATTTCCAAAAACTCCCAGACAGGTTATGCCTGTGATGAATGCAATGTAGACCAAAGAACTAACAACAACAACAAGCTCCCCCTGTCCTGCTCTGGCTCATGGAGGTAAAGCTTCCTACACAAGTGTGGGCCTTCCTGCTGCAACATGGGTCTTCTTGTGACTCTCACTGGCCACGGGCCAAGGATGATTCAGGGCCAGAATTTCTTCCACTAGGAAGTACAGAAGATGGCCACTGGGTGGGTGCCAGCTCCACACACTGCTAAGGGCCCTCGTCCTGGTGGAGGCAGCTGGCCCCAGAGGCCGGTCCTTCTAATTGGCAGTAGGAGCAGCTTCATCAGGTTGGGGTGTGTGGGGGTGGTAATTGGGCCCTGGAGTCCCCAGGCTCCAACTGAAAAAGCCACCCCTCTCCCACCCACCCCAGGCAGCCCGGCTTTCCAGAGTTTGGTTGGTCCTGTTGGTTCACCAGGCCAGCCTGGGAGTGGTAGGCACCAGCAGAAACCGCAGTCACTGCACAGGTCACTGCAGCTGCCCAGCGTGAGGTGTCCAGACACCCAGGTAGGAGCCATGCTCAGGAGTGCTGTGCTGTGAGTAGAGAACTTGGGGACCCGGCCTCGTGTGTGGTGCCTGGACCCATGTGGGAGTGAGACAACACACCTACCCAAGGTCTAGGGCAGGGACCAATTGCTATATGTTCTTGAAGGTGCAGTCCAAGGGGTTCTGCCAAGTACCAGGAATGACACCAGCCAGCGGCTTCAGGGTAACAGAAGGGGCCCAGCCGCAGGGAAGCTGCCATGATCCCTTCAGAGACCCCAAGTCATCCACTCTGCGACACAGAAATCTCTCCTCCCAGGCTTTATTATGCTGCCTGAGTTTGAGCTGGATTTCCTCGGCAGCACCTTGGAGAGCTCCAGGGGACAGGGTGGGAGTCCTGAGTTGGCCTGAGAGTCAGCATTGGAGAGCTGGGACGGGTAAACCCCATTAAGGGAAGGCAGGAGGAAGTGCAAATGGGGTTAGAGTTTATCAAGGACGATGCTCTCCTGTCAGCCCCTCGCTCTGGATAGATATCCATCCTGGCTGTGCATGGAACCTAAGCATCCTGCACCATATTTGCAGCCTTTCTGTTTAGTCTAAACATAATCTGAATAGAATGCATTTAGGAGGAAACACAGCCACTGTATTGGACCTAGGCAGATGCACTGTTAAACTGACCATGCAGAATTTGCTATCCAGCCCACCCATATCCCACCACACAGACAAAATAGTCCTCGGAGAGGAATTCAGCACTTAAGAGTCTGCTCGACAAACTCAGGAAGTTAGTGGCTACTGCCCACCACTGACTCCTCCTGCAGAACCGGCATTGTGGGATGATGGGTTAAGCCACAGGCTGGGATCCCAGCAACCCACAGACCATTGCAGGCTCAAATTCCAGCTACACTGCTTCTGAACAAGCGTCCAGATTAAACCCTTGGGTAAACCAAGTGTACACTGCCACACACGTGGGAGACTTAGATGCATGTCCCAGCACTTAGCTTTGACCTGGCCATTTGAAGAGTGAACCAGTAGATGAAAATTTCAAATTAATAAAATCAATCTAAAATAATGAAGTCTTCACTGACCACTCATCAGGGAAGGGGTCACAGCCGCCCTGAACCAGCTCAGGTCTTGGCAGGCTGCCAATCAGTACCATGTCTTTTGTTGTCACAGATGCTGGCTTGGACAGACCTTGCAGTGCATATTGAAGGACCCTGAAACTAGCACTCATTTTGAACTGCACAGGGGAGCTTTCGGGCCAGATGGGTGGATTGAGTAGACATCTCCACCTGACCGTAGAAAATTCTTCTCCTGAAATTGCCATTTTCAGTCTAGAACTCTCTCAGTACCCCCACCTATTTCAATCTACCCCTTACACACAGCCTGCAGTCTTCTAAGGAGCAAGACTCCCACGTGGCCCTTCCTTAGGGCTCTAACAATTGGGAGAGCCCCAGAGGCACACAGCTGGCCTTCCTGTTTCCTGGCCCTGCCTCCCACCTCCCACCTCCCTGTGCCAGGGTCCCAGGTCTGCTACAACCAAGAATTACAAGGGTTTAGAGGGAGCTGAATACAGCAGCAAGCTGCTCTCTCTGTGTACTGGGGTTGCAACATGGGCACCCATGGGGCAGCTTTTGGGACAGGAGTGTCCATTTTGCTTCTGTGGTATGTGGGGCTGCAGGGTTCAGACCTCGGCCCTTGTCTTTTTGCCTCTCTGTGTGTGCTTGCTTCTGTCTCTGATGAGAGCTCTGCCATTAGGATAAGAAACCACTCCAGCAAGTAGGAGGCAAGAAGGTAAGCATCAGTCAGCAGATTGCTGACTGACTCAGTGGAACCTGCCAGAGCCAACTGCAGAGTTAAGACCCAGAAATCCATGAGAGGCTGGGGCTCCCACATCTGTGATTTCCTGCGGGGAGCCCCTCACAGGTCAGCATGTGGGCTGGGTCCCTAGAAACCTATGTAGCAGTGTTGTTCTGTGAAAATCAGATGCTAAGGCTCAAGGTGTGTTTGGGCCAGCAGCCCCTGGCCATATTATAACTTGCGTGGAGGGTGCAGAGTAGACCCTGCTCTCAACCCGAAGGCGCCAGACCATCAAACGATGGTGAGCTGGACTTGCTGCTGTATGGGGTTTATGGGACAAAGCCACAGGACTCATCCAACCCACTGGAAGTGACATCCAGGCCCTGTGCCAGGGTAGCAAGGCATGGGCTGACCTGGTGGTGCAAGTCCCAGGTGGGCCTTTGGTGGAGTGCTGGAAGATGGGCAAAGTACCCCTCATCCTAAGCAGACACTCAGAGACCAGGTATGTCCTGCACACTGCCTCTGAAGGAAGAGGTTTATTTCGGCTTACAGTTTGGGGGTCGGTAGCCCCATTAATTTGGCATATTGCAGAGACTGGCCCTTGTGGGGTGTTGAAGAATAGTCATATGGTGAGCCTGGAGGTAGAGAGAGAGAGAGAGAGAGAGAGAGAGAGAGCGCCATGGTGCCAAACTCAGCTAAATAACCCTCCAGAATACCTTCCTGGAGGCAGTCCTCAGTGCCCCACATTCTCCACTGGCCTGCCCCCCATTGCCACCATACCATGTACACCATTCTCACTCATCCGTGAACTTAATGGAGACTTTGGTGTTTGAGAGCTTGCATGATTTGGGGATCCAAGTCCTGTTCAGTTTGTAACAATGTGTGCTGTAGGAGTGAGTGTGACTTGCATGAGTGTGTGTGTCTATGTGTGCCAGCACACAACAGCATGGCGAGAGTGGGAGCAGGGAGCCGCACTTAGTCACATGCAGTCACACACTAAGCACTGCACGCCTGGCCATTACTCCAGGGAGGTGAGCATGGCCAAGTACTACAGACAGCCTGACTGCTCTGAGGAAAATGTCAATGGCCTGATGATGAAGACATCTCCCTTGCTGCTGCCACTGCTGGCCCAGTCCCTCCCCTGAGGGTCAGTTTGCCTGAAGCCTCCTACACCCGCTCACTGCTCTCTTCCTGGCAGGAAACGATGAGGGGGGAGAATGCCACCAGGGTCAGCACGTTCATCCTGCTGGGCTTCCCCACCTCCCCCAGGCTGCAGTACGTGCTCTTCCTCCTCTTCCTGCTCGCCTACCTCTTCGTCCTGGTGGAGAACCTGGCCATCATCCTCACCGTCTGGAGCAGTAGCGCCCTCCACAGACCCATGTACTACTTCCTGGGATCACTGTCTTTCCTGGAGATCTGGTATGTATCCGACATCATCCCCAAGATGCTGGATGGCTTCCTGCTCCAGCACAAACACATCTCCTTTGTGGGGTGCATGACTCAGCTCTACTTCTTCAGCTCCTTGGTGTGCACTGAGTGTGTGCTCCTGGCCTCTATGGCCTATGACCGCTATGTGGCCATCTGCCACCCACTGCGCTACCAGGTCATCATGACCACAGGGCTTTGCGTCCAGTTGGTGGCCTTCTCTTTTGCCAGTGGCTTCACCATCTCTGTCATCAAGGTCTACTTCATCTCCAGTGCCACGTTCTGTGGCTCCAACATCCTGAACCACTTCTTCTGTGACATCTCGCCCATCCTCAAGCTGGCCTGCACGGACTTCTCCACTGCAGAGCTGGTGGACTTTGTCCTGGCCTTCCTCATCCTGGTGTTCCCGCTCCTGGCCACCATTCTCTCCTACGGACACATCACCTTGGCCGTGCTGCGCATCCCCTCGGCCACTGGCCGTTGGAAGGCCTTTTCCACCTGTGCCTCCCACCTCACTGTGGTCACCATCTTCTACATGGCCATGATCTTCATGTACGTCCGGCCCCAGGCCATTGACACACGGAGCTCCAACAAGCTCGTCTCTGCTGTGTACACAGTACTCACACCCATCTTGAACCCCTTGATCTACTGTCTGAGGAACAAGGAATTCAAGGATGCCTTGAGGAAGGCTCTGGGCTTGGTTCTTGTTCTACAGTAGTATAATTATGTTCCCTTGAGTCTTAATTGTGGCAATAAAATCATATTATATTGCACTTTAATGCTTTGATTTTTGAACAAAATTTAACAGACCTACAGAGTTGTGCTCAAGGAGTGAACTTCTGTATCAATACGGTTTCATAGGACCATACTCATACAACCAGCTCTCATATTCCCTCACATCCCTCTGAGGCAATATGTCTGCCTCCCAATAGGCATACTGGTCCTGACTGCTAAGACAAAATCCTAGTTTTGTGGCTTTTTAGGATTTTATGAAATAAAGCATTTGCTCTTTCATGTCCAGGTTTTTTCATTTAACAGGATTCTTTAATACCTCCTTGATGCCTTTGCATGCAGCAATAATTCATGTATCATTATTGCTTCATACTATATAAACTAGCACATTAATGCATTTATGTTGATGAACAATATTGTGAATTCTGTTGCTAGAAGTTTCCAGCTCACAGTTTTAAGTTTTATGCACAGTTACAGGCTGTGCTGTTTCTCTGCAATGCAAGAGCCACGTGCAGCCAAGTCCAGTAGAGACTCCACAGCTGCTCCAGAGGGTCCACAGCAGGAACTCCACATCCTCACCGATAACCAGATGTGTAAGAATGTCTCCATTTGGCTATTCTTTGGCGGTTATGGTGGTATTTCATTGTGACTTCAATTTACATTCTTCCAATGATAAATGATGTTGGGCAACTTTTTAAAATGTTTAGTATTCTACTGAACTTTCAGATTGTCTTTTCTGAGGTTCCTGTTCAGATCTGGATCTAGCTGGCTTTACTTACTATGAAAACCTTTTCCCAGTTTGTGAGCTTTCCTTTTCATGATCTTAATGGTATCTTTCGATGAAGAAACGTTCTATAATTCTGATGTTCAGAGTGTGAAAAACTTATTTTTTTATTTAGAAATGTTGTCTCTCCCAAAAGCATGAAGATGATCTTGTATCTTATTTCAGATGCTTTACTGCTTTCAGTTTCAGGCTTAAATTTGAAATGCATCTGAAATGGATTTTCCATTTATGAGAGCCACAATTCATTCTTTCTGTGAAGGCATCAAACTGACATGGCATCCACTCATTAAATGCCATGTCACCCTTTGTCACACATCTGAATCCATAGAGACCATCTGTGACTCTCCTCTGCTTTCTTCCACTTGTCTACTTCTCTGTTCCCACACCATCACCCTTCTGTTGTAACTACTTTTCCACTGATTTAGTTATCTTAGTATATCTTCCATCCCTGCCTTTTCACCTCAAGATGCCTTTGGTCATTCTTAGCTCATTGTCAGTTTCAACAAAAGAGAGCATGTACTGGATGTTTCTTCAGGTGTTCCACCCACAGATCAATTTGGATATTAATACTGTCACAATTTTGAGATTTTAATGTAAGAACTAGGCATATACTTGCTTCAGTTACAAATTCTTCAATTTGCCTACCTGGTATTATAACTTTTAAAAATTTTTTTATTTCAATTTTAATTTGGAAGGTAGGTTTTAAAGAGAGGAGAGACAGATACAGGTCTTCCACCTGCTAGTTCACCCCTTAAATGGCTAAAGCAGACACAGCTGGGCTGGCCCAACACTAGGAGCAACCTTCAGGTCCCCAACTTGATTGCAGGGGCCCAAGCACTTGAGCCATCCTCTGCTGCTTTCCAAGTCCATAAGCAGAGAGCATTTGGGACACAAACCAGTGTCCATATGGGATGCCAGTGCCACAGGGATGCAGCTTGCTATGTCACCATGCTAGCCCCCCAAGTTTTTCTTTCTTGAATTGTGCATATGATGTCAGGCCCAAAATTTCTTTCCCTAGTTCTAGACCTGACATTTGTATACTAATTTTTAAAGTCCCCTGCTGGGGTCCTTGTAGTGGGTGTGGATGACACAAAGGTGTGAAGAGAACAGCTCCTTGCTTGGCAAGGCCCAGAAGAGATTCCAGCTGTTTAGCAAGGCCCAGTGGATGTCTCTCCGAATACCTTAATGCCGTCTCATCCCCTTTTGCATGGACACTCAATCACCCCACTAAGAATTCTGTAATCTATTGAGGCATTGTTGTTTGCCCCTGTGAGATGGCTTTTACAAGCGATGTGAGCTTGGGAGTTAATGTCGCTGATAAAGTCTTGGTGAGTGGGCCTTTAACAATTTACACACAGGAGCACAATTAAGCCCGTGCCATTTCTGGACACCTTATTGTGTGCCTACCCATTGCCTCAGGATCTGGCCCAGACATGAAGCACACCTTCTGGGAAATGGCTTGATAAGTACCCTAAAAATTAATGAAAGTGATGGAATATTAGCTGCAACTGCTATGGCAATGAATACAGCTACTGTGATCTTAAAGGCTATCCTGTTTTTGCAATTTCTTTGGAGCACAGGAAATGTATCCATTTTAACCTCTTACATAATTTTTGGCTAGAGAAATTAAAGGCTGCCTTTATTAATATTATGGAGATATACTTTTAATTATTGTTTGATTGTTTATGAGGTTGTAGAGCCTGTAATTGTAGGGGAATTTAATATTTGAAAATTCACCTTGGATTTTTATGTTTTTCCCCTTGTCCATTAAATGATGGGCAAGTTCTAGAAACAGAAATGTGGAAGGAATGTATTGCTGATTAGCAGGTAATTGCATTGCCTTGGCCTTGAAGTCCTGGCTGTCGCTCCATTGCTGCTACTGAAGAATGAACAATGGCTTGCTTTGAAGAATATGAATATACTATTTTGCACAATTATCTTTAGGGGCACCTACTTAGCCATGAAGTACAGACCAAATGTCTGTACATGCCCCCTTAGTCATGAAGTAAAAATAGAACAACTAAATGTTTGTGCAAAAGCCTGTGATGTGTCTGAGTAAATAAAAAAGGACAGCTTCTTGAACTGTTATGAGAGGGCACCAAGTGCCAGTGTGCGTGTCTTTCCTTATCGCCAACTCCACATACCATTCCTGAGCTCAGAACTTAGCTGGAGCTAGCCTCCGGCAAGCGGTGCCCAAAGCTCAATAATAGTTTTATAATTAATTTAAATTCACGGTCTACTTTGAGTTAATTTTTCTATATAAAGATCAGATTTCATGATCTCCTACATGGCATTTGGACCACTGTCAAGTATCAGTTGAGCCAGCTTGTGTCAGTTTAACCTTGGATTCTGTTTCATGATTGGTGTGCCTATCACTACCACAGTTCCAAGAAGTTTCACATGGCCTTGATTAATGCCATTATTTATAAATGTCAACATTGAAGAGCGATTCTTCCCATTACTTCCTCTGCTTTAAAATTATTGTGTCCAGACCCGGTATGATAGAGTAGCAGCTAAAGTCCTTGCCTTGAACACGCTGGTGATCGATCCCATATGGGTGCCGGTTCTAATCTCGTTGGCCTTGCTTACCATCCCGCTCCCTGCCTGTGGCCTGGGAAAGCAGTCAAGGTCAGCCCAAGGCTTTGGGACCCTGCACCCACATGGGAGACCCGGAAGAGGCTCCTGGCTTCGGATTGACTCAGCTCTGGCCGTTGCAGCCACTTGGGGAGTAAACCATCAGATGATCTTCCTGTCTCTCCTCCTCTCTGTATATCCACCTTTCCAATAAAAGCAAATAAATTTTTTAAAAATTACTGTGTCTGATTCTCCAGCTGGAGAACAATTTTTATGATGTCTAGGTATTTGTGTGTAGGTAAAATAGCTCACAACCCACTCAGGTGGATGTCCAGCTACTTTAAGCAGCACACTGAAACATCACCTTCATTTAGGCTCTTTTACACTCCGCATTTTTCTAACCACTGTTATCTTGGGAATTTCCTGCACAGACATTTAGCACCATTCTAATGCCCTCATGAGGTAAAGGATGATCTGCTAAATTTCCCCTGCTCTTCCCCTTTCCGTAGCCATCCTGAGCAGACCTGCTGTCATCAGGCCTCCTGGCTTTCATTCACCTGGGATGTCTGTTTTCCCCTTCATTCCTGAAGACCATTTTACTGGTCAGGGTATGTGCTGCCCAGGTGGGTCCCAGGGTGTGTGCTGGGGTCCGTGCAGTAGGTGTGGATGGCACGAAGGTGTGAAGAGAACAGCTCTCTGCTTGGCAGGGCCCGGCGGATTTCTCTCTGACCACCCTGACACTGTTTCACCCCCTGGCTGCATGGACACTCAAGCACCCCACTAAGAATTCTGTATTCTTTTGAGGCATTGTTGTTTGCCCCTGTGAGACAGTTTTTGCAGGTTTTTGCAACCGATGTGAGCTTGAGAGTTGATGTCACTGATAATGTCTTGGTGAGTGCGCCTTTGACAATTTACACACAGGAGCACAATTAAACCCATGCCATTTCTGGACACCTTATTGTGTACCTACCCATTGTCCTGAAATCGGGCCCAGACATATAGCACACCTTCTGGGAAGGGGCTTGAAAATATCCTAAATATTAATGCAAGTGATGGGAGTGAGAGCTGAAACTGCTATGGCAATAAATATACTTATTGTTATCTCAAAGGCTAGCCTGCCTTTGCAATTTTTTTGGAGCCTAAAAAATATAATTGTTTTAGCCACTTTTATAATTTTTAGCTAGAGGAATTAAGGATGCTTTTATTAAAGAAAAATGCTTTTGATTATTGTCTTATTGTTTATGGGGTTGTAGGGGTCTATAGTTATAGGGAGATTTAACATTTGAAGTTTCTATTTTAGATTTTAGATTTTTTCCCTTGTAACCTATTTCCCATTAAATGATGGGTAAGCTGTAGAAGTAAAAATGTGGTGGGAAAGTACTACTGATTAGCAGGTAATCGCATGTGCCTTGGCCTTGGAGTCCTGGCTGTTGCTCCATGGCTACTGTTGAAGAATAAACAATAGCTTGCTTTGAAGAATATGAATACAGTATTTTGCAAAATTATCTTTAGGAGCACCTGCTTAGCCTTGAAGTGCAGACAGAGTGACCAAATGTCTGTACATGCCCCCCTAGTCTTGAAGTAAAAATAGAATAATTAGTTGCTTGCGCAGAAGCTTGTGAGGTATTTCAGTAAATAAAAAAGACAGCTTTTCTTTTTTTTTTTTAAAGATTTATTTTTATTATTTTTTCATTGGAAAGGCGGATATACAGAGAGGAGAGACAGAGAGGAAGATCTTCCGTCCGATGATTCACTCCCCAAGTGAGCGCAACGGCCGATACTATGCCGATCCGAAGCCAGGAGCCTCTTCCGGGTCTCCCACGCGGGTGCAGGTTCCCAAAGCTTTGGGCCGTCCTCGACTGCTTTCCCAGGCCACAGGAAGGGAAGCGGGGCTGCCGGGATTAGAACTGGCGCCCATATGGGATCCCGGGCGTGCAAGGCGAGGACCTTTAACCACTTGCGCCACCGCGCCGGGCCCCAAGACAGCTTTTCTTGAACTGTGGTGAGAACGCACCAAGTGTCTGTGTCTGTGTCTTTTCTTATCGCCGACTCCACGCACCCTTCCCGAGCTCCGAACTCGGCCGGGGCTGGACTCCGCAGGTGCTGGCAGGAGACGCGTCTGCACGGGTATCACTCAGGAGCCGCGCGGACAGCGCACGGCCAGGGAGAAAGCAGGAGCCAGCATGTCCCAGGGTGCTCTGTGACATCAGCACCAAGCAAGCATAGTCCCAAAATACAAATCACAGACCATTGTACACCCCCCAAGTATCTTCAAAAAAACTATTAAAAATATGCACATATAATTCAATGGAGATTTAATCCGGAGATACAAGACTGGCTTAATATTAAAAAGTTACCTGGTGTGATGTACTACATCCACAGGTTATAAAAAGCAAAACCCCAAGCTCTTTTTTGTTGTTGTTTGTAAAAGCCCAAAGCAAACAAAACAGAGAGAACTAACCCAATTTGATAGAAGAGATTCAATTTCCTTAATTCCATTTAAGACCTATTAAAACATCCACAGCTGACATCCTTAACTGAAACCCGAATGCTTCCTAAGAACCTGAGAAGGCTTGCCCGCACTGCCACTCACGCGTGCCACACGCGGAGGAAGGAAACGGGTCAACACCCGACAGGATGCACACAGCCCAAGGCTTCTAGAATAATCTGCGAGCTCGGCACGGCCGGGCAGGCCACCCTGACAGCAAACACGTTCCACGGTACAGCGACCCACGCGGGGGCCGAACGGCAAACGGCCGCGAGGCCCCGGAAGATGCACACGCACGGGGCGCTGACGGGGCTCCCGGGACGCCCGGCACTGCCAGCGGGCAGCAGTGGGCACAGGCCGGCAGCCCCACAGCCCCCGCGCTCGCCGCCATTTAAATATCCTCCAGCTACACACGCGGTCGGAAACAACGCCGGTGTGCCCAAGAACACGGCAGGGAGACCCCGTCAGGGCGCCCGGTACCCCAGAGACCCCGTCAGGGCGCCCGGTACCCCAGAGACCCCGTCAGGGCGCCCGGTACCCCAGAGACCCCGTCAGCGCGCCCGGTACCCCCAGAGACCCCGTCAGGGCGCCCGGTACCCCATGCACCCCGTCAGCGCGCCCGGTACCCCACGCACCCCGTCAGCGCGCCCGGTACCCCATACTCCCCGTCAGCGCGCCCGGTACCCCCAGAGACCCCGTCAGGGCGCCCGGTACCCCAGAGACCCCGTCAGGGCGCCCGGTACCCCAGAGACCCCGTCAGGGCGCCCGGTACCCCATACACCCCGACAGGGCGCCCGGTACCCCAGAGACCCCGTCAGGGCGCCCGGTACCCCATGCACCCCGTCAGCGCGCCCGGTACCCCATACACCCCGACAGGGCGCCCGGTACCCCATACACCCCGACAGGGCGCCCGGTACCCCATACACCCCGACAGGGCGCCCGGTACCCCATACTCCCCGTCAGCGCGCCCGGTACCTCAGGGAGACCCCTCGGGCGCCCGGTACCCCATACTCCCCGTCAGCGCGCCCGGTACCTCAGGGAGACCCCGACAGGGCGCCCGGTACCCCATGCACCCCGTCAGCGCGCCCGGTACCTCAGGGAGACCCCGACAGAGCACCCGGTACCCCATACACCGCGTCAGGGCGCCCGGTACCCCAGAGACCCCGTCAGGGCGCCCGGTACCCCACGCACCCCGTCAGGGCGCCCGGTACCCCATGCACCCCGTCAGGGCGCCCGGTACCCCATGCACCCCGTCAGGGCGCCCGGTACCCCATACACCCCGTCAGGGCGCCCGGTACCTCAGGGAGACCCCGTCAGGGCGCCCGGTACCCCATACACCGCGTCAGGGCGCCCGGTACCTCAGGGAGACCTCTCGGGCGCCCAGCGGCAGCCGTGGGACCGAATCCGCTTCCGCGCCACTCAGTTCAAAGCGTCATCCCGTGGGCTTCAGCGTGGATGGTTCCTCGGCGCCCGTAGGGAAACGTCGCGCTGCCAGGCTGCGACTCCGGGACCCCGAGACACCCTGGGAGACGACGGGGCCGCCTGCGTGCGGCGTCGGAGCCACAGCCGAGGGGTTGCGGCCGGGCGCCCCTCTCCACGCGGGGAAGGCGCCCCGCGGGAACGCGGACGGAGCGCACCGAGCTTCGGCCCCGGCCCCGCCCCCTTCGCCCGGCCCCGCCCCTTCTCCCCGCCCTCGCCGGCTTCATCTCCCCGCCTCCTCTTGGCTTGCCCCGCCCCACCCTTTCGCCCCGTCCTCTTCCTGCTTGCCCCGTCCCGCCCCTCGCGGCCCGATAGTTCCAGGCAGGCGCCGCGGACAGCCCTGCGGTGACGTCACGAGGGCGCGTCGGCTCAGAGAAGGACGGGCCCCGGCAGGCGACAGCCCCGCGG
Organism: Ochotona curzoniae; assembly: GCF_017591425.1. Classification (NCBI taxonomy): domain Eukaryota; kingdom Metazoa; phylum Chordata; class Mammalia; order Lagomorpha; family Ochotonidae; genus Ochotona; species Ochotona curzoniae. Next base: position 5,699,686 of record NW_024465405.1, on the reverse strand, counting down.
TGACGTGTTTCGAGCGCGCCGGCTCAGGGAGGGCCCCGTCGCGCGTCCCCGCCCCGGGTCCTTGAGGCGCACCGGGTCCTTCGGGCGTCCCGCGCGAGCAGCCATGGCCTCGAGACTGCTGAGTCTGCGGCGGGCGTGCGGCCTGGCGGCGGGAGGCGGACGGCCGGCGAGCGCGGTGAGCCGCCCTGGCACCCTGGGGGCAGCGGGGCCCGGTGTCCCTCGAGCGGCCCCGGGACACACGGGTCGCCGCCCGGGCCGCTCGTCCTCGCTGTCCTTCACTGCCCTGCACGGGGGCCTGTCCGGTCAGCCCGGGGAGCTTGTGCTGTGCGGGACGGGCCTGGCCCCCTCGTCGGCGCCGAGGCGAGCGAGCACCGTGGGCTCGTGGGGGAGAGGCTGCCGTGGGCGAGCCGGCCCTGTCGTGCCCTCCTCGGGTCCGGGCCATCGCAGCACAGCTGACTCCTGCGGCCGTCTCCATCGCTGTCCTCCGTCCGTGCCTCGGGAGTGTGTGTGTGTGTGTGGCATGGGGAACGCTTCTGCTTAACTCCTGCCGTGTGTGTGCAGCCTGAGCTGTGTGCTGTGTGTATGTGGAGTGTGTGTGTGTGTGTGGAGGCAGGGCTGTGTGTGTATGGAGGCAGAGCTCTGCGCTCTGTGTGTGGGTGGAGCCTGAGTTGTGTGCTATGTGTATGTGGAGTGTGTGTTGAGTGTGGCTGTGTGTGTGGAGCCTGAGCTGTGTGCTGTGTGTGGAGAATGTGTGTGTGTGTGTGTGTGTGTGTGTGTGTGTGTGTGTGTGTGTGTGTGTGTAGGCAGAGCTGTGTGTGGAGTGTGTGTGTGTGTAGGCAGAGCTGTGTGTGGAGTGTGTGTGTGTGTGTGTGTGTGTGTGTGGAGACTGAGCTGTGTGTGGAGTGTGTGTGTGTGTGTGTGGAGGCAGGGCTGTGTGCTGTGTGTGTGTGTGTGTATGGAGGCAGAGCTCTGTGCTCTGTGTGTGGGTGGAGCCTGAGTTGTGTGCTATGTGTATGTGGAGTGTGTGTTGAGTGTGGCTGTGTGTGTGGAGCCTGAGCTGTGTGCTGTGTGTGGAGAATGTGTGTGTGTGTGTGTGTGTGTGTGTGTGTGTGTATGTAGATGTAGGCAGAGCTGTGTGTGGAGTGTGTGTGTGTGTAGGCAGAGCTGTGTGTGGAGTGTGTGTGTGTGTGTGTGTGGAGACTGAGCTGTGTGTGGAGTGTGTGTGTGTGTGTGTGGAGGCAGGGCTGTGTGCTGTGTGTGTGTGTGTGTATGGAGGCAGAGCTCTGTGCTCTGTGTGTGGGTGGAGCCTGAGTTGTGGAGTATGTGTTGAGTGTGGCTGTGTGTGTGGAGCCTGAGCTGTGAGCTATGTGTGGAGAATGTGTGTGTGTGTGTGTGTGTGTGTGTGTGTGTGTGTGTGGAATGGGGAACGCTTCTTAACTCCTGCCGTGTGTGTGCAGCCTGAGCTGTGTGCTGTGTGTATGTGGAGTGTGAGTGTGTGTGTGTGTGTGTGTGGAGGCAGAGCTCTGCGCTCTGTGTGTGGGTGGAGCCTGAGTTGTGTGCTATGTGTATGTGGAGTGTGTGTTGAGTGTGGCTGTGTGTGTGGAGCCTGAGCTGTGTGCTGTGTGTGGAGAATGTGTGTGTGTGTGTGTGTGTGTGTGTGTGTGTGTATATGTAGGCAGAGCTGTGTGTGGAGTGTGTGTGTGTGTAGGCAGAGCTGTGTGTGGAGTGTGTGTGTGTGTGTGTGTGGAGACTGAGCTGTGTGTGGAGTGTGTGTGTGGGTGTGGAGGCAGGGCTGTGTGCTGTGTGTGTGTGTGTGTATGGAGGCAGAGCTCTGTGCTCTGTGTGTGGGTGGAGCCTGAGTTGTGTGCTATGTGTATGTGGAGTATGTGTTGAGTGTGGCTGTGTGTGTGGAGCCTGAGCTGTGTGCTATGTGTGGAGAATGTGTGTGTGTGTGTGTGTGTGTGTGTGTAGGCAGAGCTGTGTGTGGAGTGTGTGTGTGTGTGTGGAGACTGAGCTGTGTGTGGAGTGTGTGTGTGTGTGTGTGTGTGTGTGGAGACTGAGCTGTGTGTGGAGTGTGTGTGTGTGTGTGTGTGTGTGTGTGGAGACTGAGCTGTGTGCTGCAGGGAGACATTGCAGTGAGGCGAAGGAAGGGCAGGCTGCAGTGTTGCTTTCGTGGCTGGCTCGCTGTGCCGGCAGTGCCTCGGCTGGCAGGCTCACGTGTCTGTGTTGCAGGGAGCAGTGCACACCAGCGCCCTGTGCGGCCTGCGGTATGGCCCCCTGGCATTCCTCCTGGGAGACAGAGTATCCAAGAAGTGGACGGAATCCAGCAAAGTGATCACCGTCGACGGGAACCTGTGTTCCGGGAAAGGCGAGCTTGCGAAGCGGATTGCCGAGAAGCTGGGTAAGGGCCAAGCCCTGAGCCATACGCTCACTTCACTGTGGACTCAGTGGAACTGGGCCCAAAGCGGGTGTTATAAAGACTTACAGAGGATAGAAGCAGAGAGAGATCCTTCATCCTCCAGGTCTCTCCCCAGATGGCTGCAACGGCCAGAGCTAAGCTGATCCGAAGCTAGAGCCAGGAGGTGCCTCCACTCTTGCACCTGGGAGCCAGGCAGGGCAGTTGAACCGTCTTCTCCTTTCCCAGGGCATAAGCAAGGAGCTGGACCGGGAATGGAGCAGCTGGGTCTCGAACCAGTGTCCTTATGGATGCGAGTGTATAAGCGGAGGATTAGCTGTGGGACCGGCCTCTGACTTTTCTGAACTGTTTATTGGACGAGCTGTTTCAGTCTTTGCTGGCTGGTTTTGTCTGCAGTGACGTAGAGGCTTTCCTGTGGGCTGGCCTGACGTCTGTGAGAGCCCGGCCCAGCCGGAGTGAGTGTGGCTTCACGGGGGGGGAGGGCACTCGTGGCTTGAGCTGATGCCACAGGGCACAGCAGCTCTGGGCTGCCCCCTGTGGCACCGGGCAACGTGCTTCCAGAGGAAGTAGGGCGTGACCCAGCAGCTCACTTGTCCATCCAACATGTGTGCATGCCAGCTGCTGGCTCACAGGCTCCTTCTGTGCACGGTGAGCACAGCTGGGCGGCAGCTGCCCAGGGCTTCAAGGGGCAGCCCAGGCCGAGGCTGCTCAGGTGGTCTCCATGTTGGCCTTCATCTGACTACCTGCGCCTGGAGGGATGGCCCACGTCTTGTCTCACCCCGTTATTTCTCTCCTCAGGCTTAAAGCACTTCCCGGAAGCGGGGATCCACTATGCGGATAGCACCACGGGAGACGGGCAGCCCCTTGGCGTCCACTTCAGTGGCAACTGCAGCCTGGAGAAATTTTATGATGACCCGAAGAGTAATGACGGCAACAGCTACCGCCTGCAGTCCTGGCTGTACGCCAGCCGCCTGCTGCAGTACGCGGACGCCCTGGAGCACCTGCTGAGCACAGGTGCGGCCCCGGGCAGCCCTGCTCGGCCTTCTCCTCAGGCTCGCCCTGGCAGCTGGCTGCTCCCAGAGCCGACTGCGAGGGCTTTGTGAGGCGGGCGCCATCTTCCCTTGCAATCCCTCTTACCTTCTGCTGCGTGGTGACATTGAGGTGTCACTTCACTGAGGAGACCGCGGTAGGACTAGGGACAGTGTGGAAGATCCACACCCTGAGCGTGGCACTCCACTCGTGCGTCAGAGTGAAGTGGGAAGGAAGACGCCCCAGCAGCAGGAGGAATGGGGTCATACTGTGTGCTATTGGAGCCCACTGGCAGCACAAGGGAACCTGGAGGGGGCTGGCGGGGAAGGGGCCCACAGGACCCCAGGCCCGTCCAGGAGAGGGGGCAGATGGACCAGGCTGTGCCTGGCGTAAGGGTGGGTCAGAAGCCTGGAGGGTAGGAGGGAGATGCAGGGGCGGGTGTGGGTCGCTGTGGGGCCTAGAGAGCTGCTGCTGCTTTGGGGACTGCCCTCGCGCGTGGGCACGGCCTGTGGAGGGCCGGTGTGTGCGGGGCGTGACCTGTGGAAGGCCGGCGTGTCTGGGGCGTGACCTGCGGAGGGCCGGCGTGTCTGGGGCGTGACCTGCGGAGGGCTGGCGTGTCTGGGGCGTGTCTGGGGCGTGACCTGCGGAGGGCTGGCGTGTCTGGGGCGTGACCTGCGGAGGGCTGGCGTGTCTGGGGCGTGACCTGCGGAGGGCTGGCGTGCCTGGGGCTCTCACGGGCTGTGTGCCTCTGCAGGTCAAGGTGTGGTGCTGGAGCGCTCCATATTCAGTGACTTTGTCTTCCTGGAGGCCATGTACCGCCAAGGCTTCATCCGCAAGCAGTGTAAGTCACGGGAAGGGGGCTTGGCTGGGGGGAGTGGCCACAAGGTTTATCTGGAGGGGGTCCGTGGCAAGGGCAGGTTCCGTGCAGAGAGGATGTTGGGCTCCACGCAGGTGGCTGGAGACAATTAGAGACATGACCATGGACTTGGCCCGCAGGTGGGCCACCTGTGAGCGGTTGTGGAGGGCAGAGGCTGAGAAGTGCCTTGAGGGAGGAGTCCCTTGAGGTGGGGTCTTGGAGAGGCCTGCAGATGTCCTGAGGACTGGGCAGCGCAAACGGTGCGGAGGTCAGCAAGGAGGGTGCCTGCTTGTCCTGGGAAAGCCGAGCGGATCTCGCTGCCGGGCTAGCTGGGCTCTGGAGCCCCTGGGTGAGGGTGAGGCAGGTGAGCAGGTGTGCCAGATGGGATGGGGTGGTCTTCCATGTTATGCGTACTGTGCCCCTGTGGCAAGTCACTTCAGTGTTGCAGTGGAGAAAGCTGATGGCATGGGCAAAGAGTAGGGTCATAAGACGAAGGAAATAAGAGGCGGGGAGGTTGTACCCGACAGCTGGGGAGGGACTGGCCTGCTACAGTTCCAGCACATAGAAAGCAAGCTGTGTCCCTCGTGGTGTGCTGGGCCAGGGTCTGTGTCGGCTGATCCGTCTTGTCACAGGGCAGCGCCTAGGCAGTGAGCTGTGCCCGGGACCCGCACGGGCTCGGAGTGTGTGGTCCGCCGTCCTGTGCGGTTGCTCACATTCCCTGCCTCACTCAGCAGCCGTGTGCAGGTGGCTTCCGGAGTGAGAGTTATGGGTGATGGTCCCTGCCCTGGCGTGTGTTTAGATGTGCCAGTGGGCAGATCTCTAGCTCACTGAGGTGGCTGAAATGCAGGGACTTCTGTGTTCTGTCTAGGTCTGCGGCCTTGGTCAGTGCAGGGCAGGGGGCCTGCGCTGGAGAGTTGCTGTGAGCCTGTCCCGTGACGGTCAGGGGTTTGCCATGATGCTGGTTTTGGCTCTAAGGGAGCTCTTGTTGGAGCCCCCGTTGGGACATGAGGTGACACGCTGCCATCTGCATGCCAGGTGTGGAGCACTACAACGAGGTGAAGAAGGTCACCGTGTGCGAGTTCCTGCCCCCCCACGTGGCCGTCTATGTGGACGTGCCCGTGCCCGAGATCCAGAGTCGCATTCAGCGGAAAGGAGACGTGAGTGAGCCCCTGGGTGGCCCGCGAGTGGCTTTCAGACTTAGTTTTGTTTGAAAGGCACAGATGAGAAAGGAGAGGGGATGGATGTTCTGTCTTCACATTTACTCCCCACGTGGCTGCCTGGCTCCCACGTGGGTGCAGGGACCCGGGTCAGGTCCATGTTCCATGCTTCCTCAGGCCATTGGCAGCTGGACCATGAACTGGTGCCACCCAGGACGCTGGCCCACAGGGGGGGGATTAGCAAGCTGCACCCCCACCTAGTCCCTTCTTGTGTTCTTAGTAGCTGAGGTGAAATAATTGACATGCTGAGACGCTGAGTTGAAGGGTCCGCTGCACAGTTACACGCATCTCCACAACTGGGTTTTGTGACGTTCTGGGCATTTTGTCAGCACACGAGCCCAGCTGTGTCTGCCTCTCTCCCGCAAGGGGGCTGGGCACTCATGCCAGGCACGGCCAGGGTCCTCACACCACGACCCTAGAGTCAGCAGCAGGCTGCAGGCAACCAAGGAAGCAAGCAGGAAGCTCTTCCAGGAGGGGGAAGGTCAAGCAGGGTGAGGGCCCTGTGCCCTTGACATTGCTGGGTTACCGAGCGGTGAATTCTGGAACTTGATACTTGCTGTCTGGGTCTTCAGATCTCTGTACGTGAGGTGACGCTGAGGGCATTGGGGGCCCAGGGGAGACGGTGGCTGGCTGGGAAGGGAAGGGGCGAGAGACCACACCCACTGTGCCTGTGACTGCAGGAAGCCCAGACTGTCCCTTCCTCCGAGGGCGCCTCCCCCAGTCTCCTGCCGCGGGGTGGGGAGTCCTGAGGTGCCCGTGACTGTCAGCTCTCTGCCTTATCCAGCCTCATGAGAGGAAGGTCACCACGGCCTATCTCCAGGACATCGAGAATGCCTACAAGAAAACCTTCCTCCCTGAGATGAGGTAAGTCGGTTTGTTGTCGGGTCGGTGGGCGTGCACTTGTCTCGTGAATGCTCTTCCTGCTGTTAGAGCATTAAGGTGTTTTGGATGCTAGCAGTGAAGCCAGGCTGTGTCTCATGGTGCAGTTAGTACCAGAGGGTTCATCTGAGACGTGAACGAGACGTTGGTGGCCATGCACAAGGCAAGGGACCAACACAGACTCCAAGGAGATTTGGAGGGGCTGGCCCAGGTTTTCAGTCCTGTCGGGGGACGAGCAGACCTCAGCATCAGCCTGGAGGAAGTAGACTGAAGGGTGGCAAATGTGGTGACCCCGATCGCAGACCGGGGCTGAGAGGTGTGGCCACGGGCTGGGCTGCCCCGTGTGTGTGCTTGGAGCATGTGACTGTGGCCTTGGCCGCCGACCCCTGGCCCCCAGCCTGCAGTCCCTGGGCCCCCTGCGCTGTCCCTCAGGATTGGTAGATGGCTGCTAGGTGTGGCCACAGGCTCAGGGCTGCGTGGTCAGGCAGGAGTGCATGGAGACAGACCTGCAGGTTCATGGGCACGCTGTGTCCTCCCCAGTCAGGTGGGTGAGTCCCCCAAGGCAGTACAGGCCCTGGGTTGGGTGCCAGGAGCAGGAGCCGTGGGTGGTGTCTGCTGCAGCGTGAAGGAGCTGGCGCTGAATACCATCTTGTTTCTCTTACAGTGAGAAATGCGAGGTTTTGCAGTACGACGCACGGGAAGCACAGGACGCAGAAAAGGTGGGCAGGTGGTCGGCAGGTGTGCGGGGTTTCCTGACCTCATTCCACCGCTGTGGAAACACCAGTGTGCTATGCACACCCCGCTATGAAGTTTCTTTTTATTTTTTGATCATTTGGTTTCTGTGATCTATGGCTGTGGAAAGGGGTGGCCCTGAGTCCCCTGGCAGGAGACTTGGTGCTAAGGGGCAGTGCAGGTGGAGAGGTCAGGCTGGTCAGTCAGGAAAGAGACCCTGGGGTGACTCTGAGTGACAGACGAGAGCAGTCCACACCGGGACAGGTGTAGGAGAGAGCACCGCCCTGCAGGCTGGGGGCAGGCGCCCAGTGGGCATCAGGGCAAGTGAGCATGGACTTTATGACGAGGAAACAGAAATACAAGTTTACTTTGGTAAAAGAAATTATGGAATCTGTCATTTCATAGTGTTTTCCATGAACTCTTCGGAAGCCTATGGATTTGAAACTTTTTCGCATTGAAATAATTGTCTAATCCCATTTTCCAGAAAGTTTTTGAAGTCTCCTGTGTTTAAGCATAAGTTACTGAAAACAAAGCAAAGTGACAGGCAGGCTAAGGATTCTGGGAGGAAGTATGGGGTCAGGGCCTGACAGGCCTGGCACACCTCGGGGCACAGCTGTCCTCTGAGATGCATGCATGCTGCCCCCCCATGGGGATGGCGAGAAGGTGGCCCTGGATGCTGTCCCCCACAGCCCTGTACTGTTGGGCTGCCCGTCGTCCGTCTGAGCGTTGCAGCTTGGGCGGGATGCTAGCAGCGGTACCTCTGGTCTGCCTCACTGTGTGTGCCGTTGAGTGCACTCAGGTTCTCACAGCTAAGGTGAGGCTCTTGGGGCCCAGCATGTTTCACGGCCACCCCCTGGGCAACATCAGGCTGTGGGACCACAGGACTCGGGTTACTGGGGCTCCCCAGTAAATGCCTCCGTCTTGCCTTCTAGAATGAGTTTACCTGGGAAGAAACGAGAAGTCGGCCAGCATGTCTGGCTTTCCCCATCTGGCCTATGTGCTGGCTCCAGGCCTGTCCAGGACCTGGCTTGAGCGAGGGGAGCCCTTGGCTGGCCACTGTAGGAGGTGTCAGGGGAGCTTCAGGGCCCAGGATCCCTCCTGCCAGGTGTCGGCCACTTACAGCATGTTAAGTGTCACCTCACTGAGGTTTCTGCTGCCGCCATCTTGGTTACACTGGCTGTGTTTACACCCAGGTGGTGGAGGACATCGAGTACCTCAAGTGTGACAAAGGGCCGTGGCCCTCCCAGAATGACCGGACCTTGCACAACCTACGGATGCTGTGAGCACAGGGGGGAGGGCAGCGGGTGGGGAGGGCAGCAGGAGGGGTGGGCAGTGGGTGGGGTGGGCAGTGGGTGGGGCAGGGTCCACTGCCCACCCTGAGTTCCCGGGGTCAAAGCAGTGAGATTCCAGGTGGTGGGTCACACGCTGTTGCAAGTTTCGGGGATCAGGCAAGGTTCCCATACTTGTCAGATACGCCCTCCAGCTGGGGAGACGAAGTAGGAATACAGCTTGTGGTCGGAAGGGCCATGGCCAGAGGTGGCCCTGACTGGAGGGACAGTGGCCTGGGGGTGCAGGCTGTGAACCCTCAGCACCGCACCAGGGGCCAGGGAGGCCATGGACGGGAGGCCATGGACGGGAGGGTTGTGGGAGCTAGCCCTCGTCGCCCACATCGCCTGCCCTTGCCATCCTCCGTCGTGCCTGGCCCCGGTCCATTCTCAGCCAGCCGCTGCCCTGTTGCTGGACTCAGCTAGTTGCTTCCACCTTCCATGATCGCAGTGTGGGCTGCGGGGCGGTCCGGCCATCTGACTGCAGTCTGCGGTGCCTGCCCAGCTCCAAGGTTGCAGACACGTGGACACGCACCTGAGGGCAACCCGCATATCTTTGGCTGGCACCGTAGAGGAGTGCCTGCGACCCCGCTCCCCTCCTGTCCTCTCAGCCCAGCAGCCTTCTCCCAAGGACCGCCCTGCTCCCCTGTGCTGACTGCACACCGCAGCACTGAGGCGCTGCTGGCCGTGGCCTGCTGGCTGTGCATCGACACTGGAGTGTCCTGCTGCAGCATGGATTGCCCTTGGACAGGTGGCTCCTGGGGGTGGGAATGCCTTTTGCAGCACTTGAAGACTGCTCAGCAGTGTGTGTGTGTGTGTGTGTGTGTGTGAGAGAGAGAGAGAGAGAGCTGAGCATTCCAGGACTGTTTGTGGAAGGCCGTGGAGGACACACGGACAGCCGTTTGGGTTTCTGCTCTTCGGGCCTAGTTCCGAGTGCCAGCCTGGCCTGACCCTGTCATGTCCCGTTCCAGCCACAGCCTGGGAAGCTGTGAGCAGGGCCAGACCCCAACACCGTGCCCTGGAGCCTTGGCCCGCAGGCTGGGCATCACTGAGTGTGTGGCAGTGACCCTGTGACATGGTGTGTCCATGGGCTGCTGCTCCTCCCTGACTGGGCAGGGCTGACCGCCTTCTCCACCCGCTGGGAGGGCACTTGGCTCAGCCTCCCCCGATGGCTAGGCCCCAGCGGCCACCGGAGCGCTGGGCAGTCAGAGCTGCTTGTTCTCCCTTGCCCCGAGCACAGAGACGGTGAGTGTCCTCTGCAGGCCGCCCAGTGGTCTTGACGGAAGAAGGGGAACATCTAGGTCAGCACCTGCCGCTCAGGCAATGCCAAGTCCTGCGTCCACCCCCGTGTGCCCTGTCCGCTCTCACTGCCTGCGCTGCAGCTACAGGGCTCTGGGGACAGAGCCAGGAGAGTGAGGTGTCTTACCGTGACTGGCTAGGGGTCAGAGGAACCAGGCGTGCTGAGATCTGGAAGACCCATGGGCAGGCTGCCCTTAGCGACCCAGTGTGCAAGCTGCGCCCTCCGTGGGGCAGCGGGGGGCTGAGACCACCTTGGTCTGCATGTCCTGTGTCGTTGCATCGTGTGTCCCGTGCTGTGTGCGCTGGCTGGGACACACATGGGGCTGACCGGCTGGCTGCTGAGCGGCTCTCACGCTGTCGGAGGGTGGGGAGGAGATGGCTTCAGGGCAATCCCTCACTGCCAACTACTGCCTGTCGAGTCCTCCAGCATAGGTGTGTGCCCGCTGAGGTGCAGGTACCCCACTTGGCATCCCCGCAGTGTCCAGCTTTGGCCTGGCCTGCATCGCAGATTGGAGTGCCTGGGTTCGAGTCCCACCTTGGGTCCTGATCCCAGCCTCTTGCTTATGTGCTGACTGGGAGGCAGCAAGGGGCGGCTCAAGTGCCCAGGGCCCTGCCCCGGTTCCTGGCGGCTGGTGTCCATCCAGCCAGGCTCAGCTGTTGTAGGCGCTTGGGTAGTAAATCGGCTCAGGGAGATCTCTCTGTTCCCCTCATCTCTTCCCCTTTTTCTCTGCCTTTTGAAGAAAATAAATTTAAATAGTTGAAAATATTGAGGCACTGGGCCCGCTTCTCATTGATAAGATGCTTTATACCAAGTTTTTGGGGCCCAGCGAGTTGGCCTAGCAGCTGGAGTCCTCACCTTGAACGCACTGGCTCCTGGCTACAGATCGGTGCAGCACCAGCCATTGCAGTCACTTGGGGAGCAACGGAAGATCTTCCTCTCTGTCTCTCCTCTCTGCACATCTGACTTTGCAATAAAAATAAATAAATCTTTAAAAAAAAAAAAAAACCCAAGTTTTTGAATTCTGTATCCCCCATTTTCTCGATATCTTCCTCAGTTAACTCTGAGATTGGCAAAGGCTTTTGCTCCTTTGCAGGGGAGTCTTCAGTAATATTCCTTGTGCCTCTGTCTCTTTTGCTCTTGGTCGTTGTACTTCTGGTTAGCAGCTTTTTCTCCTTGGGGCAGGTTTCGAAGCTGTGTCCCCACAGGTCTGCAGTTCAGTTTTACTTATTGCAGTTGGTGCACAGCCCTTCCTCTGCAGCCAGCTGTGACACTCCCTTCGGCAAGTTCCATGTCTGGGGTCGTATGTTAGTCCAGCTCCTGGCTCGCCGCTCTCCACCTCCTGCGATCCTGTGCTGAGGCTGCACTGTTGTCTGTACGACCTTTCTCCCGCTTCTGGTTGGAGCAGATCCTAGGATTAGGGAGACAGCAGGTGTCCTATGCAGCTGGGTTGTTGGTGCTGACCTTTGGCCGTTAGGACTGGGGGCCAGCTGGACCTATTTTGACCCTTACGATGCTAAAGTCGGTATTCTTTTCCCTATGGACTGAGCTCAGTGAGTTCGCTCCCGGCTCAGTGCATGCGCAGCACACTATTGTCCCTGCAGTCTTTACAAAATGGCGTCGATGGGCCAGTACTAGAGTTCTTGGTCTGCCGGCCGTCAGATCTGAGGGCTTCCTGGACCTGTCTCGGGTGGAACTTTGGTGCTGGTGGAGTTCAGATCTCTGCTTGCTGAATGCCGCTGGGGCGTCGGTCACTGCAGCACCGTGTGTCCACTGCTTTCCTGCCTGTCAGTGTCCAGGTGCCCCTCTGTGCCCCTCTGCTTCACGTTGGCTGATTGTCTGAGGTGTCCTTGCCCTGCCCGCCATCTTGACTCTCTCCTGCCCTGTATTCTTCAGGGCCGTCTCACACCAGGAGTTGCTTCCTTGGGTTCCACACATTTTGAAGCGCAAATAAATAGAAATAAATTTTTGAAAATACATATTGTTAAATCATGTTTATTTTTATGTTATTTGAAAATCTGAAAGAGAGAGGCAGACAGAGATCTCCCGTATGCTGGTTCGTTCCCCAGGTTGCTCCACCAGCTGGGGTTGGACTGTCTTGAAGCCAGAGCTGACAGTGCCATCCGGGTCTTCCCTGCAGGGCACAGGGGGCAGGACCTCGAGCCATTGCCTGCTGTCTCCCAGATGTATGTGCGGGGAGTGGGAGAGGAGGTGGAGCTGACGCAAGGGGCCAGGGCGGGGCTGGGCAAAGGGGTGTCTTGCCCCTGCCCCACACTGGGCATCTGCTCCTCAAAGTTCTACGTTCATTTTTATTTAGTTGGAAATAGTTTTGAATGAAGAGACCTTTGATAGGCATGTTTTTTGCAGGACATTGACTGACCTCCATGGAGGGGTTTCTCAGCAGTTTCTGTTGTGGCTTAATGCTGAATTCCGCTGTGCTCTGAGCCTGCTTTCAGGAAAGCTCAGGGTGGCTCATTGCCATTTCCTGGCCAGGAGTGCTCCGTGGTGATGGATATCCCGTGGAGCTTAGTACGTGGACTTTGCTGCTGGGACGGCGGGCTGGGTGGGGCTGACAGATGGTATGTCCTGGGCTCTCGTTGTGGCTGATTGTGCCAAGGGGTGCATTTCTGGTGGTTAAGGGTCACACCCTCAGTGCCAGCATTGAATGTGTCTTTCTCCATAGAGTTGTATAGGTCTTTCTGCAGCACACGCCTGTGGGGCCGTGTAGTGTCTTGGACAAGTGGCCCCTCCAGCTGACTGTGGTGCCCCCATGCAGGTGCCTGAGGGCAGGGCATTCCTGGAGCTCCTTCCATCCCCAACAGCCTTGCTGGGTCCACTCCTCCCTATAGACTGAGCATCAGCACCCTGCCTTGCTGGGTCCCCTTTGCTGTGAGCTGTTAGTATGGAAGTCCTTCTTTGTTTCAAAACTCTTTTTAAACTTGCGGCCTAGACCTTTGCGTACTTTTGCTCTGCCATTCTGAGCCTGGGCTGGGGGGTGGGGAGAGACGGCCTGGAAACCCCAGGCATGGGTTTAGTGCAGCCTCATGGATCCAGGAGAGGCAGAGTGGCCTGGGGGTGTTCCCCAAGGAGGTTTCATGCTGTTTCCACTGGGGAGCAGAGTCCTGACGCAGGCCCTCCCGTTCTCCTTTTCTATGCTCTGTTGTGTGTGCGTGCGTGTGCACTCCGCTCACTTCCTGGGACAGGCCCATTCTCCTTTTCTGTGCTCTGGTTGTGTGTGTGGTGTGCGGTCCAGCTCACTTCCTGGGACAGGCCAGCGGCACTGCATCTGAGTCTGCCAGTGTTGTGGGGCAGGAAGCCTTCTCACTGGTGTCTCTGTGCCTTCTTGTCCTGCACTCTGGAATGTATGAGTTTATTCTAGTTTCCTGGCACTGGAACAGTCGAGCTGTGAGCATGTGGTCATGAACGTTGAGGACTGTTTAATCACGGTTCGGGCAGTTGTAAGATGCTTGCATGCCAAGCAGCCTGGGTGGGCTCCCGGCCTCGCAGTTAAGACCCCTGGCGTGCCCTAGTGAGTGTGGGCTGGGGTCCCACCCTGGTCCAGCCCAGCTCCTGTTAAAGCACAGCCTGGGAGGCAGCCTGGGCCGCTGCCACCCACCTGGGAGACCCTGATTGCTCCGCCCAGCTGTAGCAGGCATTCCAAGGACGGCCCAGCAACAGGTGTCACTGCCACCCTGTATATGGTGTAGTTCCGCCAAATTAAGCATAGATGGCGCTGTTTCTCTGTAGCTCTAGCACTGGGCAGCCCCCTCCCCCACCCCAGGCCATAAAGTTCTTGATTTTCCAGCATTTTCTTGGGCTTTTTCAACTACAGCAGGGGTGGGGCACATCCAGCCCGGGGCCATGAAGAGACCTACAATATGATTTGGTCTGGCCCCTCCAAAGCAACTTACAGGTGGGACTCAAAATTCAATGAGCAGCTGATGTTTAAGCTGATGGTTGAGTATGGTCTGTGAACAGTGTGGGATCCAAGTAACCCTTGGCAGAATGGAGGTTCCCCACATGTAAATTCTGAAGAAAACCCAGCTGGCATCCACTGTGCTGTTGGTGATGCTTGTGTGTGTGTGAGACCCTGGGAGGTCGCTGTCGAAGTGGTCTTGGTTTGGCCTGATTCCAGGCAGAGGCCCGTCGTGTTAGCAGGGAGACACTACACACTCACTCATGTGGGAGCTCTCAGGCTCACATACACTCGTGTACACGTACATGTGTACTCACATACACACTCCTACATGTGTACACACTCCACGCTGACACACACACTCACATACACACTCCTACATGTGTACTCACTCCACACTGACACAGGTACACACACATGCTCACACACTCCTACATGTGTACACACTCCATACTGACACAGGTACACACACATGCTCACACACTCACATACACACTCCTACATGTGTACACACTCCACACTGACACACACACTCACATACTCACATACACACTCCTACACGTATGCACACTCCACACTGACACACACACTCACATACACACTCCTACACGTATGCACACTCCACACTGACACATACACTCACATACACACTCCTACATGTGTACTCACTCCATACTGACACAGGTACACACACATGCTCACACACTCACATACACACTCCTACACGTATGCACACTCCACACTGACACACAGGTACACATACATGCTCACACACTCACATACACACTCCTACATGTATGCAGACTCCACACTGGGAGAGGGCAGGCGTGTGCAGCTGGGCCGGAGCCCGCTGTCCTCCGGAAGGAGGCTGCAGCAACGTTCTGCCAGCGCTCCTGCTTGCATGCAGTGGAAACCCTGCATTATTAACAACACAATTTTCTATGAACTTGGGGGAAAAATCCCATGCCCCACCCTGTTAATTGCATTCTTTCTAAGAGCCAAAAACTACAGTGTGAAAAAGATGGAAGTCTGTGCCGATATCTTTTTAAGATTTTTTTTTTTTAATTAAAAAGTCAGCTTTTCAGACAGGAGAAGATACAGAGAGGATAATCTTTTGTCCACTGATTCACTCCCCAAGCGGCCACATTGGCCAGAGCTGAACCAATCCAAAGCCAGGAGCCTCTTCTGGGTCTCCCATGCGGGTGCAGGGTTCCAAGGCTTTGGGCTGTCCTTGACTGCTTTCCCAGGCCACAAGCAGGGAGCTGGATGGGAAGTGGAGCAGCTGGGACAGAACAGGCGCCCATATGGAATCCCGGCGAGTGCAAAGTGGGGATTTTTAAATTTTTATTTCAAAGGCAGAGTCACAGTGGGAGAGACAAGTCTCTCTCTGCTGATTCCCTCCCTGAGTGGCCAGGGCCCCCTTCAGGGCGCCCCCCGCCCTGGCAGACGAGCCCTCCTGAGCCCCAGGCCTCTCAGTCACTGTTTGCTCTTTGGAGGCCTTAGGAAACGCTTTTCATCTTCAGGAATACTGATTATGGTCAGAGGAAATGTAAGCACGCTGTGACACAGTGTAAACCTTGAGCGTTTGATGAATGAAATGGCGCTGTGTGTCTGTGGATGGAGTCGGTGTTCACCGCAGTGCCATCAGCCAGTGGTGTGTCTGACCCCTGGAGTGCCCTTGTCAGCTTGTCTGCTGATGGCCACGGCCTGGGGCAGCAGCCAGGGCAACTGTGTCTGAGAGGAGTCGGCGGTGCTTGCTCGGCCCCTCAGGAGTCAGTCAGGCCTTTTATGGGTTTTCCTGGGGGGCGCCCAGTGAGCCTGGTTCTGGGCTGGAGCGTTTGCTCGCGGCGTCTCATCACTGTTCCCACGTGTGAGGCACGGGTGGCCTTCCCGCCGTGTCTGGGCACAGGAGGGAAGGCCGTTCCTGAGGCTGCCTGTCCGTGGATGGCGGCCTCGATGTGGTGTGGAGGATGTGGTGTGGAGGTTTGATGTGCTCATCCAACTCGACCCCCCGCTATCTGACCATCACGTCTGGGTGTGTCTCCTCTCCTGGAGTTCAGGACGAGCCCATCTGACCATCACGCCTGGGTGTGTCCCCTCTCTTAGGGTTCAGGGCGAGCCCGTCTGACCATCACGTTGGGTGTGTCCCCTCTCCTAGGGTTCAGGGCGAGCCCGTCTGACCATCACGTTGGGTGTGTCTCCTCTCCTGGGGTTCAGGACGAGCCCGTCTGACCATCATGTTGGGTGTGTCCCCTCTCCTAGGGTTCAGGACAAGCTGCGGGTGCTGAATCACACCTCCATCCCCATGTACCTCCCGGAGATCACCATTGGAGCGCACCAGAGCGACCGCCTCTTCCAGGAGTTCAAAGAGGTGAGACCCCATGCACTGGGCCAGCAGGCAGGCCTTGCTGTTCTTCCCATCACTCCCACGTGGGGTGCTCCTGTGGTCCCCTGGGTGCTGCTTGTTGGACATGACGCAGTGGACTTCAGCGAAGTAACCGCATGTTGCTTCGCTCCCACAATTCTCTCTGGCCGGGAGAGGTTTTGTGCCATGTTCACAATGTCCTGGGATGGCACTGTGGGGCCTCTGTCAGACCTCCCAGAAGCTCCGTGGCGGCTCAGGACAGATCCCTTGGGGCAGGGCATCTGACTCCTGCCTGTGCTTCTGTGGGCAGGGCAGGCTGAGCCCTTCCTCCCAAGCCTGCCCGAGCCACGCCCTGGCTTCAGTGGTCTGGTCGAGGCTGCCAGTAGGTGAGTGCTTTTCCAGGGGTTGGCATTGTGTACTGCAGCTAAGTCACCTCCCGTGCTGCCAGCGTCTCAGAAGAGTACTAGTTTGGGTCCTGGCTGCCTGACAGGGATGACCCGTGTGCCCGGGCCCTGCCACCCGTGTGAGAGACCTGGATGGAGCTCCTGGTTTCTGGCTGCAGCCCTGGTTGTTGCAGCTGTTTGGGGTGAAAGATCTCTCACTTTAACTACACTTCAGATAATTATTTTTTAAGAAGTTGTCCAGCACCCCATGTGGGCGGCTTTGCTGGAAGAAGCAGGGTCTGTGTTGGTGTGGTCATCTGAGCCGACGTGCAGATGGTGCGGATCTGACCCCGTTTTGTTTTGCCCGCTGTTTGTGTGAACGTGGCCTGGCGTGGAGAAGTCGTCAGGCACCAAGGGGAAAGGAACGAAGCCCAGATTTTGCCTCTGGCCCTGGTCAGATTGCATCAGGAGCTAGTCAGACACCGGTGGCCCCCGGGGCTGGGGGGCCAGCCCAGCCCGGACGCCCCCTCCGCACTCTGTGGCTACCTCTCCTGCTGAGCAAGTGTGGGCTGTGCCAGGTGCATTCTGAGGCCGTCTGCCCCCTGGGAGCTCTTGCCAGGTGGGGGACCTGGCGACAGAGCAGGTGACACTGGGTCCCTCCTGAAGCAGAGAGGACAGGCAGCAGTGGGCATGTGTGGGAGGGCAGGAGGAGGAGACCCGCATGCCAAGACTCACGGGCAGGGCATGAGTGTGCTCGGGTGGCTGGGTCTGGGGCATGCGGTAGGGGCACTCAGCTTGACTGAGGTGGGTCCCCTGCTGTCCTCCTAAAGCCTCTGTTGGCAAGTGGCAATGTTGCTGCATGCTGTACATGTTGCTATGGAGGTCCAGGCCAGGGAAGGTGGGGTGGGAGGTCCAGGGAAGGTGGGGTAGGGGGCCCAGGCCAGGGAAGGTGGGGTGGGAGGTTCAGGCCAGGGAAGGTGGGGTGGGAGGTCCAGGCCAGGGAAGGTGGGGTGGGAGGTCCAGGAAGTGGGGTGGGGGGCCCAGGCCAGGGAAGGTGGGGTGGGAGGTTCAGGCCAGGGAAGGTGGGGTGGGAGGTCCAGGCCAGGGAAGGTGGGGTGGGAGGTCCAGGCCAGGGAAGGTGGGGTGGGGGACCCAGGGAAGGGGAGTGGGGGGTCCAGGCCAGGGAAGGGGGGGTGGAGGGCCTGGTGACGGTTCCTCACTAGGCGGTGGATGCCAGGCTGCTAGCGTAGGACTGTGGGAAGGGGCGTGGCCAGGCAGGTGCAGGGGCAGGCGGTGGCGGAGTGGGATTGGAGAGCGGTGGGTTCCCGGGGAACAAGCTGACACGTGAGCCTGCACGTCGGTGGGCAGGTGGGGGGTGGGGGCTGGGCTGGCCTGGTTTCCTGGGGTGGTGAAGGAGCAGCCTGGGGCTGCACGTGTCTCCCTCTCTCCTTCCCTCTCCCCGGGTATGCCCCACTCTGCTTCATGTTGACCAGAGACTCCTTGCTATGGAAGCTGCATGCTTTGTGGGTGTACTAGTTTTCGGGTGAACAGAGCCTGTGCAGGGCCTGTGGGAAACCATACCTGCCTGTGGTCTTCCTGGAGGCTTGCCCTCTGCCGCCTCAGCCCGGGTCAGCGTAGCAGTGGCCGGGAGCCACTGGCAGCAGGCACAGTTAGCGTGCACCGTCGCCAGGAGAAGTGCAACTGCCCTGGTGTGATGCGTGGGACTTCCCTGAGCCAGTCAGTGGGCGTGGTCGGCAAGGACACCCGTGTGGGGCCCAGGAGCCCAGGTGGGCAGGCAACTGAGCATGCTCAGGGCGGTGACCCATGCACCTGCGAGACTTCATGGGGTCGGGAGGGGCTGCCTGCCTTTGGTTAGCACGTGGGAGGGGACAGGTGGGTGTCAGAGAGGCCTCCAGATCACGAGGAACTGGACCATGCTCCAAGGTCAGGGGCATCCACAGGGGTGGAGTCCAGGCAGCCCTGGGCTCGTCTCCTCAGACCTCACAGCTGGTGTGCAGAGGGGACATGGGCATCGACCGTGGGCAGCCCACACCTCGTGCCCCACTGGCGTGGTGGTTGAGGCTTCATTCCTTGCGCAGGCCTTCTGCCTGTCCAGGCCCAGCGTCACACAGCAGATCTCCACTGCACAGCAGCGGCCCCTCAGGCAGGCGTGTGGCTGCTGTCACCAATCCCGCTGCCATCCTGGTGGCCTGTGTGTGTCTGTCTAGTCTCCAGGGAGTGCCCAGGTCTGGTGCTCAGGCGCCCTGGAAATGCGTTCTCCCACGCAGAGGGGCCATGCTGCGAGGGCTGTCACTCTGTGCCCGGGTGCACAGATGGACACCAGAAGTGTGAGGCCCTGCCGCTGTCCGGGGCTCCCACACCTGCGCGGGTCAGGCTGACTCGGTTCCCCTTTCATGCTGTGCTCACGCCAAGGCCGTTGCCAGGACAATAGGAACTTGAGCTTTGTCTCTTGCTAGTTTTACTTCTTTACTATGTCATGGTTTTTTTTTTTTTTTCACCATCACGTTCTTTGTCATTTTTTTAAAAAAAACATTGATTTATTTGAAAGAGAACCAGGGAAAGACAGGAGAGGGATTCTCACATCTGCTGGTTCACTCCACAGATGGCAGGGCCCAGCCGAGTCCAGGAGCCCGTGGCTCAGGCGTGTAAGCGGGGGCTGAGTGAGGCAGGAGGCCAGGGAGGCCAGGAGCCCGTGGCTCAGGCGTGTAAGAGGGGGCTGAGTGAGGCGGGAGGCCAGGAGCCCGTGGCTCTGGGAGTGAGAGGAGGCTGGGACACAGCTGAGGGGGTCACACCTGAGGGGGCAGGGCGGGCTGCCTTGCTGCCGCACCAGACATTGACCGATTAGGTGGAGAGCTTTTTAGTTTTATTACATTTGATTTATCTACACAGTAATGAAAATTTAGGGAAATTGTATATGAAGAAATGACTATAATAATTTCTACAGTGCTTGCCTTTAAAAGGAATGAGAAATTCTAAGTGGGTTCATTAGCATTTATATTTAATAACGAGAAAAAGGAGCTGGCGGTTGGAATCTCCACGCCTTTCCCACTGGGCAGTAGGTTCAGGCCCCTCAGAGCATCAGGAGTGAAGGCAGTCACAGCTGGCACAGCCCATTTCCTGCCCCCAGGGCACTGTGAGGGGCTGCCTCCAGGGACTTGAGCTGAGAGAGGCTGTGCGTGGCCCCGTGTGGCACCGAGCACGCGGGCACGCCCCAGGGACTTGAGCTGAGAGAGGCTGTGTATGGCCCCGTGTGGCACCGAGCACGCAGGCACGCCCCAGGGACTTGAGCTGAGAGAGGCTGTGCGTGGCCCCGTGTGGCACCGAGCACGCAGGCACGCCCCAGGGACTTGAGCTGAGAGAGGCTGTGCGTGGCCCCGTGTGGCACCGAGCACGCAGGCACGCCCCAGGGACTTGAGCTGAGAGAGGCTGTGCGTGGCCCCGTGTGGCACCGAGCAGACGCGCCCCAGGGACAGTATGGGAGTAGACATCTGCAGAAGCGCACAGGACAGGTGAGAGTCCGTCATGCCGACGGGGACCCAGGAAAGCTGGCCCCATCTCTACTTCATGCTGCTCTGCAGGAGTGGCGTGACAAAGCCCTGCTGAAGACCATGCCGGGCTGACCTGTGGTGCATACCATGGTTGCTGGGGGTCAAGCCCACGCCTCCTGCCTTGACAGGAGACTGTCCACCTGCCTGCCGCAGCAGCCAGAGAGGGGCTTCAGGCCAGTGTCTGCCCTTTAGGAACCACGGGGCTCCCTGTCAGCCCCTTCCTGAGGGTCCATCCTAGATTTGGCCAGTCAGGAGGGGCAGAGCAACAGCACATCTGAGGGTGTCCAGCCCTTGTGAACCCAGCTCCCTTAGCTGGCCCACCTACCTGCGTAGTGACTCCTGTCGGTCACTGGAGGGCGCGATGGGCTGTGTGGACTGTGCACACAGGCGGGATTTCTGGGGAGGGACACCCACTGACTTGGCTAGCTCGCGGAGAGGCACCGCGTGGCTGTGCTGTTTGGGGGAGAACTGGTGCTCGCCTCGGCAGCACGTATACTAAAATTGGGGGAGAACTGCCTGAAGATCTGTGGGAGTCAGGTCTTCCCACAGGGTCAGGCGTGTGCAGGAAACCCTGAGGGCTTCCTGAGTGAGGTGGGTGGGCATGCGCTCCTCCTGCGGAGCAGCATTCTCTTGCCTATGGCCCTATTTGCAGTGGGTCTTCTGCATTGGCCGTGTGGGGCAGGGCAGGGCAGGACAGGGCAGGCTGCCTTCCACAGCTGCTGGCACCTAGAAGTCCGTTGGCATGAGGCATCTGCTGTTGGCTGCAGAGACCCCGGCCAGTGCAGCCCCCACCTGAGGCCTGCAAGGCTTGCGTTGACATTCCCACCATCTTCCTTGCTTCTGACGGATTGGGTTTTTAAAGAGGTTTATTATATCTTATTTGAAAGAAAGTTACAGAGAGGGAAGAGACAGAAGAATCTTCATCCACTGATTTACTCCACAGTAGCCACCTTCCTCCGGGCTTCCCAAATGGGTGCAGTGGCCCAAGCCCTTAGGCTGTCCTCCACAGCTTTCCCAAGTGGGTGCAGTGGCCCAAGCCCTTAGGCTGTCCTCCACAGCTTTCCCAAGCAAGCGGAGCAGCCGGGACTCAAACTCGTGCCCGTATTGGATACCAGGATTACAGGGGGTAGTTTTACCTACTGTGCCATACCACCGCACCCCCCACCTTACTTTGCGTAATTCTATTCTATTTTCTTTGTGGCTTGCTCTGTTTCCTCTCTGATGACAGTTGGCCCATAAGCCGTGCATGTTCTGCCGCCACGCAGGGTGGAGCAGGCCTGTGGGCCCAGCCCTGTGGGCCTCTCAGGAAGTTCCCAGGTGTCCTTGCCTCCACCGCTCCCCACGCACACCAGGGAGGAGGCGTCCTTGCTGCACACCAGGGACCTGCCGGCCTGTGGCTTGCTAACTCACATATCGTGGCTTCCCCCACAGCTGCCAGGCCGCAAGTACAGCCCTGGGTACAATGCCGACGTCGGTGACAAGTGGATCTGGCTCAAGTGAGCGGCTGCCTGCCACTCCAGCTGCACCAGCAGGAGGAGGGAGCTCCGGTCAGCCTGCCTCACGGCCTCCGGACAAGAGCGGCTGTCCGAGGGCTGTGCTGGAGGGACCGCCCGGAGCCTGTGGCCGCTGCTCCCCGGCCCCGTACGGATGTGAGGAAATAAAGCCGCTTGCATCACACGTGCTGGTCTTTGCACACGCACACTGGTTCACCGTCGCCCTTCTGGGTGGTTTCCTGCGAGTTGGTTCGGTTCAGATGCCTCATGAGTTTGTGGAAACTGTTAGAAAAAAATCTTGGAGGTTCTCAGAATTTTTTGCACCAAAATAAGCTTATCTTTTAATTCTGTTTTGTAAGAACTGTTTTGTTTTTTTTAATAAGGTTTTATTTTATTTGAAAGGCAGATTTACAGAGAGAAAGAAAGAGAAAGGTCTTCCATTTGCTGGCTCACTCCCCAAGTGGCCGCCAATGGCTGGAGCTGAGCCGATCTGAGGCCAGGAGCCAGGAACTTCTTCTGGGTCTCCCACTGGGGTGCAGGGTCCCGAGGCTTTGGGCCGTCCTCGCCTGCTTTCCCAGGCCACGGGCAGGGAGCTGGATGGGACGTGGACTGGTGCCTACATGAGATGCCAGCACACTAAGAAGAGGCTTAGCTTGTTCCACAGCACCAGCTCCTTCCACGAGCATTTTGAAGTCCACTGTGTCAGAGTGAAGAGATTTGCTAAGTTGTAGTTTGGTAGTATAAGCACTACATGAGAAGACGGGGAGAAGAGATTGGAGAAAGGAAAGAAGCCAGCCACCGACGTGTGAGCACTCCTTGGAGAGGAACGCTAGGCAGGGCTCTGGTGGCTGCGGTCAGCTCCTTCCATGGCCTGGCAGCGGGCACTCAGCCTGGTGACCAGAGCATAGCCCAGCGCAGTCACGCACTGCGCTGCCTGGATGTGGGTTGCGCCCAGGAATGCCCACCACCATTTCTTTGGGGAGCTGCAGCTGAAGTCCTGCAGGGGTGGAGCTGTGCCCGGGCTCCCACGTGCTGTCCTCTGCTCGGGGCTCCACTTGTCCCTGGGCGGCTGTTCAGATGGCATCGACACCAGACCCTCAGGCCTCGCTGGTTCTGTTCCAGAGAGCACGTGCCCAGACAGAGGGTGTGTGCGGCCCCCTACTAGGGCTGAGGGGCACACACCACCCTGCCCCCCACTTCTGTGCCAACAGAAACGGGACTTAGACCCAGAACAGGGCAGTTTGGGCCTAGCCACATCCTTGCTTCTTAGATTTGCTGAGGGAGTGACTGACCAGCTGGTGGCCACATGATTCCTCACCACAGGCGGGGCCGTTGTGTGGTCAGGGTTTCTGCTGCCACAGTTGGGTCCCTTAAGGCTGGCATGAACCAGTTGTGGCCACCCAGGGCAGCGGCATTTGCTTCGTGCCCTGAAGGTCTGTGCCCTGAAGACACATCCGAGCCTTCCCTCCAGGTCACCAGGTGGCTCATGACTTGGTCGCCTTGGGGCATCGGGACAGGAACTGTTTTTAATGGTTTGTTTTTTTATGAGGCAGAGTGACATTTCCCATCTGCTGGCTCATCATGCAAATGACTGTCCCGGCCAGGGCTGAACCAGCCAGAAGCACACAGTGCGGTTCAGGTCTCCCTTCCCAGGAAGTGGAGCAGCACCCAGTACGTGCTCAGTGTCCTGGAGCTGGTAGGGGCTGGGTCTGTGCCAGCACCACGAGGCAGGGTCCTCATCCGTGTTCTGGCAGATTCTGGACCCGGACGATGGAGCACTGAGCTTTGTACGGGAAGTTCTGTGCAGTTGCTGTGCCCACTGCTGGTCACGTCCCTGAGGGCTAACCTCGATGCGGAAAGCCTCTGCGTACAAGGTGCGGTCTTGACCCTGCAGGACCGCTGGTTGCCCCCCTTGCCTAGGTTCACAGGATGGCTGGTTGCTCCCCCCTTGTTTCACAGAGTGGAGCTCACCTAGCATAAGGGGGGCATTTCCAGGCGGGGGCAGCGGCAGTGCACCTGGCAAGGGGTTCGACGTGGCCTGCTGGGCAGCTCCCTGGAGACCTCAGCGCACAGTGCGGGCTCCGGGCACGGCCCCTGCGGTGATGTCCAGGTGCTCCCCGGTTGGACAGTGTTGGCATCTGTGGCTTCCCTCAGGGCCAGTCCTGAGGTCCAGTGTGCCTCCCCAGCAGTGACCCGCACATCTGTCACTTCCTATAGACAGCTGGCAGGCATCTTTAGCCTTGGCCTCACACACATGCTCTCCTAAACACCTGCCTGTCCTGGGTGGGTTTGGGCTGCAGAGGGCCAGGCCCTCCCTTCTCCCTGGGAAGCAGCAGCCCCCCTCCACTCTCCTTGGAGCCCCCGCACCGCTCCTGGCTGACAGCCCTGGAGCTCTGTGGCCTAGGAGGGTGGAGGAGGGGGCTGCCTGGTGCCATGGCATAGCACGTAAGCTGCCACCTGTGATGCCCGCATCCTGTGCAGGCACCATTTGGAGACCCCGCCATTCCACTTGTGATCCAGCTCTGCTAATATGGCTGGGAAAGCCACATAGGGTGGCCTGAGTCCTTGGGCTCCTGCACCCTCGTGGAAGACGTGAGAGAAGCCTCTAGCTTTGGCCTGGCACAGCCTTGGCTGTTCAGCCATTTGGGGAGTGAACTGGTGGATGGAAGCCATCTTACACACACAGCTTGCTTAAGCAAGCCCAGCCCAGGGCTGGCAACTGTTTAGGGGCGTATAGCCATATGCTCCCTGGACGGGGCTGACCTGGGCAGTCCTACTGGCCAGGCAGTGCTGAGATGACGTGTGCTTGTGTGGCAGGCGATATTCAGGCAAGTGCGCAAGGGAAGAGGCTCCAAGGGGCTTCCCAGTAGGCGCTGAGCCCCACAGGTGGCCCTGGTCTGCAGGCTCCACGCAGCGGCCGTGGGACCTTATACCTCCTTGCCTGCAGACTGGAGCAACCACAATGCTGGGTCTGTTTTCCCAAGTACTTCGGGGCTCACAGTATGCCTGCCTCAATGCCCAGCACCTGCCCAACACACAGATGGCATCTCACCACTCAGCCACACCCCTGGGGCAGATTGTCCCACACTCAGGCCCAGGGTGCAGAGAGGGGAGTGCAGCCGCTAGTGCGGCACCAGTGAGATCTGATCCCAGGCAGTCAGCTCAGCTTGGGGCCAGGGACTGGTGCCTTAGGGCTAGACCAGGCCCGGAGTGACCCAGAGGTGATAGAACCCTGCTCCCCTACAGCTGCAACTTCCCTCCAACCCCCCGGCTCTCTGGAGTTGTCTCCTGGCATGGCTGGTGCCCTTGCTGGACTGTGGTCACTCGCTGGGGTCTCAGCTGAACCCTCACTGGAATCTGCTGCCTGCACTGCAGCCTCAGGGGCCATGGAGAGTGTGGCATGCAGGCCCCAGAGACCCCAGTGTCCAGACCCAGAACAGGAAGCATGGGCGCTGCAATCACAGAGTTGCCCCCTGCTCCATGTGCCTGGGCCAGCCTTAGCCCCTGGAAACCACACACACACAGCACCACCACCACCACCTCCTCCTGAGCCTTCCAGGTGATTCCTCGGTGGGCTGCTGGGGCCAGGCCCCTGGTGCAAGGTGCAGGGGCCAGGACACAACGGCCATGTCTCCCCACTGGGGTCATGGGGTCCTGGAGACATTCCCCCACAAAGAAGCAGACCAGGCAGCTCAGTCCTGCCCGCCAGAGGCATGATTCAGCGGTGGAATCCACTGCGTTTTGTGCCTTCCTGCAGCCTTGTACCCTGGTACACAGTGGTGCTGACTCAGCAACCAGTCTCCAGGCACCCTCCCATCTGGTGCCAGGTTCTGATGCCTGCTCCTGGGGAAGAAGGGGGCAGGGACGAGGGGCCGCCGTTACAGTAGAGTGTCCTGAATAGCTTCTCGCAAACACAGCCAGCCCTCCCTCGTCCTGGCCCATTCTTGGTGCTCCTGTCCACAGGCTGGACAGAGGACCCTCTTGAGTTGGTCACGTGCACACCTCCCCTGTGGCCCTTGCAGCCCCCTACACAGTCAGAGCCCCCAAAGCCCCCGCAGCCTGAGTTGGTCTGCTGCTCCAGTGGGGATGGGCGGCGCCTGCAGCTGCGGGATGAAAAGGCAGCGTCTGTGAGCAGGGCCACCTGACAATAGGGCAGGAAATTGCAGAACCGTAAGAAGCAGCAAATCCCGGAGACGTTTTCCAGACTGCCCGGCCCTTCTGCACATGCACAGAATAGCTCTAATTGACGCTCTTGTAAAACGCCTGCAAATCGCCTCCCCTCCCTGTTTAGACCATGCAGTGGGCAGTGGGGTGGCCAGCTCATAGTCGCCCACACCTCCCTTTCAGAGCTGGTTCTGAACGCCCTGTGCAGGGCAAGGAGATCTGGATGGGAGGTGTGAATAAGGCCTCCAGGACATCCCTAGGGCCTCAGATGCCTGCTCAGGTAGGTGTGAGGGGCTGAGGTCAGTGGGCAGCAGCTGGGAACTCCACACTGCCGCTTGCCGTCCCCGGGGCATGTCGCTGACCCAGAAAGACTTCGGGCTTGCCAGGTTGAACTATCCCTGAGCTCCAGGCAGGAGTCAGGTCCACCTGCAGTCAGGGGCCCCAGCAGGTGTGGAAGGGTTGGTTTCCTGGGTTTGATCCCCAACCCCCAAGCAGGTGGTCCTGGCCCTCACAGGTGCTCGCTGGGACTGGTACAGCCCTCACTGGAAAAATGCCCCTGCCCAGCTCCCAGTTGGTCAAGTCTGGTCCAGTCTGCTCATAGCCTGCCGATACCCTGTCCCTTATCCTCGTGCCGCCCAGAACACCTGCCCCCTGCTGTGGCTGACCCATCAAAGGGGGCCACGAGGACTGAAGAACCAGCAGAGGTCTGCTCACAAGCTGACCACGCACAAGCTGATTGCACAAGAACTGACTCTTCATGAGCTGACTACACATAAACTGACCATTCATAAGCTGACCACGCACAAGCTGATCTCACAAGAACTGACCACGCACAAGCTGACCACGCACGAGCTGACTGCACAGGAACTGACCACACACGAGCTGGTCACTCATTGCCCACCCTAACCCTGGACTCAGACTCCCGATTCACCCCCTGGTCAGCCTGGCCTTTCTGTAGCCATCCAGCTGCCCACCCTGAGGGGCCGTAGTGTCCGCTGCTGCTGTTCCCTTGTTGCCTGCATGCTAAGGCAGTGTCCGCTCTGCCGTCATTGTCCTACTGAGAGACCCTGCGTTGGGGTGGGCAGGGCCTGGGCGACCAAGGAAGGAGAGGCCTCTGAGTGGGGTTCCTGCCAGTGTAGACAGCCCCAGTGTAGATGTCTGGTGAGCACAGGCAAGGGTAGAAGAGGTGCTGGCAGGCAGCTGGAGGAGCTGCGAGCCTCAGCGCTGGACCCAGGCCTGGCAGGCTACAGTCAGACCCGGATGCCAGGGTCTTACTGGCGGGTGCCATACACACATGTACTCCTCACACCTGCCTCGGCCGGGATCTGGACTCCTGCATTGGGTGCTGGGGGCTCTCCTGGCCGTGTCCAAGTGAGTGGGCACCCTGAGTCCCTTCTGTTGCTGGGGGTCTGAGCTCAGTTGTCCTGGTTCAAGCCCAGAGTCCCGACCTGGGCTCTGCCCAGCGGGAAGGCTGATGCCAGTCACTGAAGTGGACACACGATCTGTGCTTGGGGCAGGGTGGCCTCCTGCCAAGGGCAGGAAGTGGCCCCTGGGTGTGGGTGTGGCAGGTGGGGAGCCACCCCAGTGTAGATACACCTAGGGTTATATTTCCCATAATGCCCTTGAATTTGTTCTTTCAGGGGGTCCAATGTCACTGGAACCGTCCCTAGAGTCTCGGGGTCCTACATGAGCCGTGCCCCCAGCATACCAGCCCAGGCTAAAATGGACAGTGGCTGGGGTGGGGCAGGGTCAGCTCAGCCACCCTGGAGGCTTAGTGCATGTCCTGGGGGGTGGCAGGTCCTGATGGATGCTCAGACTAAAGGCAGTCACAAGGGCAGGTACCTGCAACCCCATACAGGAAAACGTGGACCAGCTAAGTGCTGGCTGCCCAGGAGGACAGGCCAGGCATACAGGGACGCTCATGTCTGCTTCTGGGGACAGAGCTGCCTGGGGCAGGGGTCTGCTTTCTGACCCTGTCTGCTGAGCTGACTTCCTGCTCTCATGGCTACATCCCTGCTAAGCATGCACAGATAAGCCAGGACTGCGGAGGGAGGCTGAGCACATCTGCCTGTGCGGCACCTTTGGAGGGATCCAGAAGCCCAGTCAGTGCAGACGGGATTTGCAATGGTGCCGGGCGGTGCCCTGGGACAGCCGGATTGTTCCCCAGGCCAGTACCAGCTCGGACTTCCATCCCCCTCTCAGCCCCCACAGGCCCTGCAGAGCTGCCTGGACCCCAGGAGGAGATAGGGGCCCCGCCTGCATTCCTTCAGGAGCTCTGCCTGCTGGGCTCAGACAGCCTGGGTGGAGGAGCTGTAAGGGCCCAGGTCCCTCTGCAAAGAAGGAATAAATCCAGATTCCATGCGCTCTCCCGGTAGCTGACATGGAGATGGTGGGCGAATGGTCAGAAGTGAAGGCAGTCATGCCTGAGACTCTCCTCCACAGTGGCCTGCCGCCTGCACCCCTGCCCAGGCCTGACTCCACCTCCAAGCTCTGTCCTAGCTTAGCCCCAAGCCCTCCTGCCCGGACTGCCCTGCCAAAGTCCCCTGGAGACTCCCTTCACTCTCCCCCATGGGGTGAGATCTGAAGCCGCCACGCTGCCTGTGGGGGATGGGAGCTGCCTTATCATGCACACCCCACCACTAGGGATAGGGGCAGGGCACCTCAGGTGCAGGCAGTAGGACAAGTTCCACCCACTTGCCCCACCGCCCACTCCAAACAGCGTCCTGCTAATGGCCTGGGAAAACAGCAGAGGATGGTCCAAGTGTTTGGGTCCCTGCATCCATGTGGGAGACCCGGAGGAAGCTCCTGGCTCCTGGCTTCGGATTGGCTCAGCTCTGACTGTTGTAGCCATTTGCAGAGTGAGCCAGCAGACAGAAAATCTCTCTAACTCAGACTTTCAAGTGAGACAACTCCTTCTTAAGAAAAAGGATCCTTATTGGAAGCAACATCTGCCTGCATTCACAGAAGCTGTGTGAACTTTCCGTCAAGTTGTCCGTGATGTGCATCCGTGCACTGCAAGCCCGGGAGCTCTTTCCTTACTTGTCTCCCAGTGTCCTTTCTTCTCACTGTGAAGTCCCCGTGTTGCCCTGTTGAGACCTTTGAGACCGTTTCCTCTGCGTGGTACAGGGCAATTTTAGGAACTTGCTGTCCCAGGTCAGCCTGCTGTTGGTGGGCAGCAGAGGTCTTCATTGCGTGTGGATGCATCCCGTGGACGTGATCTTTAAGCTTCTCGCATCTTTCTTTTCTTGGGGCAAAGATACAATGAGATGAAGCTTCTCATAGAAATGGCATTTATTTGATTCCTTTGAGCCTCCATCCTGCTCAAAATGTGGACATTCTCGCTTTAATTCCATTATGGCACAGGGTATAAAGTTACTGAATTAAAGACAAGTGTTCCATCAGAGGAGTCTTCGTGTAAATGGAGATACACCAGGCAAAGCCACAGTTACCACGTTGCATCTCGTGGGTGGCTGTCTGCCCTGAGCCAGCATACCAGCTACGCCTCTGATTTTGTTCCACTTACATTTACAGATGCAGCCTTTCTCTTTGATCCATTACCCTCTTTTTATTTCCCATCTTTCTCTTTCCCCTTTTATTCCTCACCTTTCCACCTTTCCATTTCGCCGGGATTTTGAATGTGCATTTTCCCCTCTTACTACGTAGAGATTGTGAATTGCACCCTTGTTGTAGTTTATCTGCTGGAAGTCCTGCTTTTCCCACACTGATGGTGCTGGTGTGGTGGTCTTGGCTGTGCTCTGAAGCCACAGCAATGCCTGTTTGCAGGAGAGTGGCGGTGTCAGGGCCCTGGCTGCTGCACCTGCAGGGCCTGCCCCGCCCCCGTCCCCACCGGCTGCTGCACCTGCAGGACTATAGGAGGCCTGCTCCTCTCACTCCAGCTCACAGCCAAGCTCAGTGCTCCTCTGCACCACCCACCCAGCAGGAATCCTTTCACAGGTTGTTGCCTGGAGCTCGCCGAGGTCATGACTTCACCCCAGCCCTCCCTGTGTCCTCTTCCTTCACTGGTGTCAGACAAGCCTGGCTCACTCTCCCCCAAGTCTCATTTGGAGTAGCTCTGACTTACATGAAATTGTAGGATTCCCACAGCCCTGGCTGTCTTCGCAGCTGTAGGTCCCTAAAGTGGCTTTGATAGAATTATCACTTTGTTTGCACGACAGCCAGGTTCAACACCTTCCTACAGTGTCAGTTTAGTAAGAACACAGTGCTGGGCTGCAGCTATATTTTAGGGTTGATCTTCATTTTTTTAAATTTTAATCAGTTAATTTTATTTATTTAAAAGGCAGGGTGACGGAGGGAGGAAAGGAATATTGTTATGGTCTTAGAATTGTTATCTATAAATTACAGCTCACATCCTCTGGTACACTCCCAAAATACCCACAGGGCTGGGATGAGCCAGGACAAAGCTAGGTACTGAACCCATCTGAACCTTCTATGTGGAGGCCATAGTCCAGATCTGTCTCTTTCCTGTAGCCCTTGGGGGGCCACGGTCCCTGGTGCTTGCCTGCGGACTGCCAGCCAAAGCACGTGCCCAGCTCCCTGTCCAGCCTCTGTACCTGCCCAGCCCCTGAACCTGCCCAGCTCCTGTACCTGCCCAGCCCCTGCACCTGCCCAGCTCCTGTACCTGCCCAGCCCCTGCACCTGCCCAGCTCCTGTACCTGCCCAGCCTCCTGTACCTGCCCAGCCCCTGAACCTGCCCAGCTCCTGTACCTGCCCAGCCCCTGAACCTGCCCAGCTCCTGTACCTGCCCAGCCCCTGTACCTGCCCAGCTCCTGTACCTGCCCAGCCTCCTGAACCTGCCCAGCCCCTGCACCTGCCCAGCCTCCTGTACCTGCCCAGCCCCTGCACCTGCCCAGCCCCATGCACCTGCCCAGCCCATGCACCTGCCCAGCCCCATGCACCTGCCCAGCCCCTGTACCTGCCCAGCCCCTGCACCTGCCCAGCCCCTGCACCTGCCCAGCCCATGCACCTGCCCAGCCCATGCACCTGCTCAGTCCTGGACTCCTCAGCCTCTGTTGCTGCAGGCATGATCCCAGGTAAAAGCAGCTGACCCGGCCCTCCCCCTGGTGCCCTGAAGCCCTGGTGCTGGGCAGCTGCTGGTCCAAGGCTCTGCCAGTGCTGTGGCCATGTCATGGGCAGGGTGGGTGGAGGAATGGGAGGGAGATTGGTTGCCAAGGCTTCTTGTGGCTGCTTCTCCTCCCACAGGGACTGGCCAGAGGAGAAGGGATATGCTCCATGCCCCTGTGTCACTGGGCCCTTCAGCTCTGGCCTGGTCCAGCCTGGATGCAGCCTGTGAATCTGAACAGACTGTGGGGTGTTGATGAGAACTGGAGGAGTTAGTACAGGCTGAGCAGGCAGCTTTGGGCCCAACATGCAGTCTCTGGGTCAAGGTCTCAGGCCTGAAGGGCCTCATCCAAGGCTGGAGTCTGACTGCCCTCTCCTGGAGTGGCTGAGGGCTTTGAACCTGCCCAGTGTGGGGCTGCAGTAGGTGCCCTGCAGGGTGCCCGGGGCCCCCAGCCCTCCTGACACCCTCAGCACCCATCCCTCCACTCAATCCCCAGCCCTCCTGACACCCCCAGCACCCATCCCTCCACGCAGCCCCCAACACTCCTGCTTGCCCAGTGCCTGTCCTATGCAGCCCTAGCCCTCCTGACACGCCCAGTACCCATGCCCTCCCCACCTGTCTGTACTGAGAGGTACCTGGACCCATGTCTGTGGCAACCCTGAGCTCTGAGTCCTGCAAAGACCCTCAGCCAGAGCCTGGTCAGACCTGCTGCCAGTCGGCCTGGGCGGTATCCCAGGGCAATGGATCAGCCAGCCACTGCTCGGGGACCAGAGCCAGCAGCTCCGGGCCTCCCCACTGGCCAGGGTCTGCTTGTGAACACCTGTCATGTGCAGCCCCGGGAGCCCAGCCATCTGCCTTCTTCCCTGCATACCCTAACCCTAACCCTGCTGCTGACGAGTCTCGCCATGGCTAGTGCTGCTGTAAACAGCTGCCCAGGGGCTGCTGGCATGGCTGGTCCCATTTCTTAGGAGGAAAAGCCATGGCTAGAGACCAGTGACCTGGTGGGTGGTCAGCCTCCTGGCCCCCAGCTGCTTTTTGAAAGACTTACGTATGTATTTGAAAAGCACAAAGAAGAGGGAGAGTGAGACAGTCCCTCCGTGTGCTGGTTCAATCTGTAAACAGCCACAGTGGTCGCGGCTGGACCAGGCCAAAGGCAGGAGTTTCCTCCGGGTCTCCCACACAGGTGCAGGGCTCAAGCACTTGGGCCGTCCTCCACTGTGTTCCCAGACCCCAAGCAGGGACCGGATCAGAAGTGGAGCTGCTGGTACTGGAACCAGTACCCATGTGGGGTGTCTGTGTTGCAGCTGGTGGTTGTACTGGATACACCACAGCACCAACCCCTCCTCCACCCTCCTAGGCCACAGCGCCCAATGCTGTCAGCCGGGAGTGGTCGTCCCAACCAGACACGGCAGAGCGGTTTGTGGAAGAGTCCATTTCAGGACCCTTGTTTGTTGCCGAGCAGCCGCCGGCTCCTAGGGTGCTGCTGGGCCTTGGGCGGGGAGGGGATGTGCTAAGGGCAGTGGGGGCCATGGGAGAAGGAGCCAAGTGTGGCTGACCAGGTACCTGGTCCCTTCAGGGGCTGGATGCTGTGACTTCTGTCTTTTGCGTGGAGCACGCCCGCGGCCAGCCACTTGCACCCTTCACCCCCACGGGTCCAGTCAGGTGGCCAGGAAGACCACTCTACCGCTCCTCGCTAGCTCACTCCCACTGTGGGGTAGCCGGATCCCAGAGCCTATGGGCCTGGGTAGGCCTTGGCCCTAACAGGCAGAACATTCCAGAACAGAGTGTAGAGGTGGCCCAGAAGATGCCCAGGCTGGCAGGCAGGGCCTGGGAACTGGGAAGGAGTGGGGATGCAGAGCATGGATCTGCCAGGACTTGGGGCACCACGGCTCCCACAACCCATCCATGTGTGCGCCATCTTGCTGGGTCCCCTGACAGTGTGACTGGCCCTCCTGACGAGTGAACACCGAGTGGTGGGGTAGAGCCTGTCCTGCCTGCCCTGAGGTTAACATGTACACGGACACGCTGTCACATGAACATGCACACATGCAAACACAAGCCGCTCTTCCAGCACACGTAACACGTATGAGCAAACGTGTCATGTGGCCACACACATGCACACACTCACACATTGGCAGGAGCGTCCAGTCTCCCCTCAGCCCGAGCCAGAGGCTAGATCCCCACAAGGGCGGTCGCTCTTCCGCAGATGGAGGCAGGCTGGGCCTGCAGCTGGGGCTCCTATGCTCAGCCCTGTGTGTGTAACACCTGCTCCCCAGCATGGGCCAGCAAGCCCCCAGGTGCCCCTGGAGCACTGAGCAGGGGCCCTGACCCCAAGGTCCTTCCACCCGAGCTCTCCTACCCCGGTGGGAGACCCCAGAACCCCAGAACCGGCCTCGCCTGCTGTGCTGTAGAGCAGAGACCAAACTCCAACCTTCTGCCTCCGAGGGGTGCTGTACCCGTGGGCTCTGGCGTCTGTCCCACAGGTGCACAGGAGGGGACGGATGTGTGAGGGCTGGGTCTGCACAGTCACGCGTACGCACCCACATGTGCATATGTGAGTATGCGGTGTCACTGTGTGCCGGTGTGTGTGAGCGTGGGGAAGGCTTTGTTCCGTCTTGTCTGACCCCATCCAGGGTGTGAGAAATCACCTCACCCCTTGGCCTGTGTCGGCTTGCCCCTCCAGCACCCATGCCCGCCCACCATTGCTGGCCTGACCTGGGACGCGGTTATGAGACGTGACTTAAGCTCCACAGTTGTCCAATGCTGGGGAACGCCCAGCGTGGGGCCCTGGGGTGCTCTGGCAGGCTGCCGCGTGTCTGCGCCAGGCTGAGCAGGGGCCGGACGGGGCGAGTCCAGCCGTTCTGCACGCTGGCCAGCATACTTCTCAAGTGGTTCTCGGGTGGCAGAGCTGGCAGGCCCATGAGGGCTCTCTCTTGCTTCACGTCTTTTGCTGGTAGAAGTGAGGGGTGAATCTTGGTGAGGGTGGAGCCCTCTCCCATGCTGTAGATAACCCCAAAACAGGAGCAGGAAGTGGCAGAGGCCCTGGACACGGACCAGGGTGCGAGGAGGAATGCCCCAGCCTTGTTCCCAACTTGTCTAAGGCAACAGCCCAGAGCGCCAGTGCGACCCACGCCACTGGGCTAGGAGGAAGCTGAGATTTGCTCTGGCCGAAAGCATGTGGAGCCCTGGGGTCGGTTTGGGATGCCACTCTCTCCTAGTTGCTGACAGGCAGACCACTGGGTGCTGGGGGCGGAGTGCCAGGAGCTGGCACCTGCACTGGAGCAACCAGCTTTGCCACAGTCAGCAAAGGGCGGGGGCTGGGCTCAGGGCGGGAGACAGCAGGGGTGTGGGGATGGAGGCACTCCAGGGTGCCTGGGATCTGGCTCCTTCTGCTCCTCTCTGTGTCAGCACTGGCCCAGCCTCCCGGGCAGACTCAGGGCTGGCCAGGGCGGTGCGAGAGATGTGGGAGGAGCTGCGTTCCTCCAGCTCCGGTAAGCATGGCCGTGCTCCCGGCACGGCAGCGCCCGTGACCGGCAGCAAGCAGGGTGAGGTCAGAGTACATTAGATGGGTGGGAACGTCAGCAGACGTGGGAGAGCAGAACTGACACTATCCACTTCCCGTTAGAGGAGTCAGCACAGAACTATGGCCAGGCAGGAGACGGGAGAGCAACAGACCAGTGAGCTCACCATGTGTCAGACACCAAGGACCGGGCAGCCGAGTGTCTCATGGACCTGCAGAGCTGTGGCTACACGGGGCGTAGGAACGCAGCGTAAGCCACGCCGGGAGCGGCAGAGGAGAGGTGAGGAAGCAGGCAGCTCAGTGGGTGAGTCCTGGGTTCACACCAGATGGAACATGATGTCACGTCTGGTGAGCAGCGGAAGCTGCTGACACACGCAGACGCCCGGCAGGCTAACCCGCTGCGTGTGCTGCTCCCTGCCTGTGGCCTGGGAGAGCAGGGTAGGATGGCTCGTGTTCTTTGGACCCTGCACCCACGTGGGAGACCCGGAGGGAGCGCCTGGCTCCTGGCTTCACATAGACTCAGTCTGGCCACTGTGGCCATTTGGGGAGTGAATCAGCAGATGGAAGATCTCTCTCTCTCTCTCTGTCTCCTCTCTGTAACTCTTTGCCTTACAAACAAACCAACCTGCAGACATAGCCAGCACCGCCCCCTGTGCCACCTCTCCGCTGCCGGGCACATAGCTGGTGTAGCTCACAGGATCATCCTACAAAACCAGATAACAGAGCAAAGAGACAGGTTTTCATTCAATGAATCCGTGGGTAACCCACCCGCGAATGACGCAGTGCTGTATTTAGTAGTGCCATTTCCTGGAGTTACTGGGCACAGCTGAGCACCGGGACCAAGTCCAGGGATGTACTGAACCAATGGGGATCGGCAACAGAGGAGCAGGATGCAGTCCTGGGCAACACGCACGGGCCGGCGGCCAGCTGCTCGGACGCCTTGTGCACGGGACAGAGGAGGCCCCCACGGACATCCCTAAAGTCCGTGCAAGAGCCACTCTGCGAGCAGATGGAGCTGCGCGGGGTGCAGGAGGCCCAGAGGCGGAGCTGCGCGGGGTCCAGGAGGCCCAGAGGCGGAGCTGCGCGGGGTCCAGGACGCCCAGAGTCGGAGCTGCGCGGGGGTCCAGGACGCCCAGAGGCGGAGCTGCGCGGGGTCCAGGAGGCGGAGCTGCGCGGGGTCCAGGAGGCGGAGCTGCGCGGGGTCCAGGAGGCGGAGCTGCGCGGGGTCCAGGAGGCGGAGCTGCGCGGGGTGCAGGAGGCCCAGAGGCGGAGCTGCGCGGGGTGCAGGAGGCGGAGCTGCGCGGGGTGCAGGACGCCCAGAGGCGGAGCTGCGCAGGGCGTTCTTGCACAACTGGCCTCTAGAGAAGTTCTTGGGAAGACGTTAGGTGGCCAGCTCCTTGAGTCTTTTTTTTTCCGTTTTAATTAAATGTTCACCCTGAGAGAACCCAGTCATGGTCAGCTGTAAGAACCCTTGTAGAACAGGAGTTCTTGGTGGGGCCTCGGGTTAGCCACCACTTGTAACACTGCCATCCCATAGTAGGATGCGAGTTCGAGACCAGCTGCTCCACTTCAGATCCCGCATCTGGGAAAGCAGCAGAGGCTGGCCAGGCGCTACACGTGGGGACCTTGAGGGAGTTGCAGATTTCTGGCTTCGGATCTCCAGCTGCAGGTCCTGGGTCAGAGTCGTCCATATGCTTCTGTCACTGACCCCTCCCCTCGCCCTCCTGCACCGCTGCTCACGTACCACTGACCTCGCGCTTCGCAGCCACTCCTCTGTCTCCATCCCTGCAAACGCGTGCTCTCTGGACCCTGCCATGTGGCCACTCTGGGACCTGGGCGTCACCCTCAGAAGGCCACCCAGTGGCCACACATGGATAGCGGGTTCCTGGTGGGTGCCGAGCACTGCTCCGTGGAACGCATCTGGGCTGCGTTGGGTCTATGCAGTGTCAGGGCAGGGCTTGGAGGACAGTCCACGGGCAAGTGCTAGGCTCTTGGCACATCCAGGCAAAGGGGGCCAGGAGGTGCAGCCCCCAGGAGGTGCCGCCCGGAGCGTGCTGTGACCTGGCCAGCGGCTGGGGGGGACACGTCCAGGCCGATGCTCCCCATGTGATCCCCACTAAGAGGGTCTGGGGTTCCAGAAAGCACCGAGCCCCTGTTATACACCTGGTATAAAACAGACGCCCAGCACTCCCACCCTCCCGTGGCAAGGGAGTTGGAACCAACCACCAAGGACAGAGACTTCCCCGTGGTGAGCAGGGGCAGGCAGCCCCACCCATGTGGACACAAAGGGGGCTGCCACGCAGAGATGGGGGCTACACGGCAGAGCAGAGGGCACCTCAAGAGAGGATAAAACCCCCCCGGTGGCCAGGGCCCAGGCTGGCATTGGGAGAAGAAACCAGGGGGTAGGGCTCAGTTGTGAGGGACCTTGGGGTCACCCCAGGTGTGGCACCCCAGTGTGGCACCCCAAAAGCCACACTGCAGGTGTCTTCAGAAGGACCGGCTGCTGGCTCCCCAGGCAGCCCTGGGCTGTGGGTGACCAGTCCTGGCCCTCTGGCTGTGGGCGGGGCCTGCAGGCCCAGGGAGGTGATCTCTCCGAAGTTAGAGTGCTTCCCTGGGAAGATACGGCTGGCTCCAGGCCCCATGGTCGTGGCAAGGCTCTTGCCCCGGACAGTTTTCTGTCCATGCCCCTCGGCCCCTGGGGAGCTGCTGGGGCTGGTTACAAAGGTGCGTGGAGATCGACACAGAAACCAGGAGGCCTTCCTGACATCCCCTGACCCAACTCTGCACTGAAGGTCATGGGACAGAAAAGGAAGAGGGGGAGGGAGATGGGGAAGGAAGAAGGGCGGTGGAGGAGGAAGAGAGAAGGCCCAACCCTCCCAGCTGCAGATGCAGCCCTTGCTAACAGCCCAGCAGGGCTGCCTGGAAGCCCCAGGATGCAGCAGCTGCGTGTTCCCAAAAATCGCTAGCACTCGAATGGGGATGTCGGGGAGAGACGCTGAATGCTGTGGAGAACCTGCGTGTCCACGTTGTGCGCAGCAGAGCACAGCAGAGCGTGGGCGTGTCCACGTTGCGCGCAGCAGAGCGTCGGAGTGTCCACGTTGCCGCAGCAGAGCGTGGGCGTGTCCACGTTGCGCGCAGCAGAGCGTCGGAGTGTCCACGTTGCGCGCAGCAGAGCACAGCGGAGCGTGGGCGTGTCCACGTTGTGCGCAGCAAAGCACAGCAGAGCGTGGGCGTGTCCACGTTGCGCGCAGCAAAGCACAGCAGAGCGTCGGAGTGTCCACGTTGCGCGCAGCAAAGCACAGCAGAGCGTCGGAGTGTCCACGTTGCGCGCAGCAGAGCACAGCAGAGCGTCGGAGTGCCCACGTTGCGCGCAGCAGAGCACAGCAGAGCGTCGGAGTGCCCACGTTGCGCGCAGCAAAGCACAGCGGAGCGTGGGCATGTCCGCGTTGCACGCAGCAGAGCGTCGGAGTGTCCACGTTGCGCGCAGCAGAGCGTCGGAGTGTCCACGTTGTGCGCAGCAAAGCACAGCAGAGCGTCGGAGTGTCCACGTTGCGCGCAGCAGAGCGCAGCGGAGCGTGGGCATGTCCGCGTTGCACGCAGCAGAGCGCAGCAGAGGGGTTGTGGAGAGCAGGTACACAGTCGCTGCTGAATTTCAGGGAAGAAACTATCAAAATTGAGGCCGCGCGCCCGTTGGGAGTTCTGAGCAGAGACAGTGGCCTCGATTCACCGAGGGCGCGTGCCTGCGCCCTCACCCCAGTTACCGGCTGGGGAAACCGGAGAATTTTGCGGCTGGAGGCGTGGACGCCCTCTCTCCCCAACCCCTGCAGAAGGTTCTAGAAGATGACTCACTCCATAACACTGGGCTCCGCAGGGAACACAGTGGCCAGGCCAGCTTTCCTGGCCGTCACTCTCCAGGTTCAGAGGTTGGATGAGCCCATGACGTCCCGCGGGTGGTGGGTTCTCAGTGATAAGCACCCCGGAAGATCTGTCCACTTCTGGGTGCTTAAGCCTGACATTGGCACCTGTCAGCTACCAGAACCAAGAAGTGAGGCCCACAGCCCAGCAGGGATCAGGATGGGACCACCTGCTGCAGACGGCCGCCGTGCAGGGACCCCAATGACCTTCAGTCCATCTCTGCCCTGCCCTTCCTGACCCCAGGGACCTCCTGCCTGCCAGCCCTGCCCTCTCCTGCCCCTGCAGATGTGGGACAGGTTCAGGCCTGATCTGCCTGGCAGCCTTCTCCCAGGCCACGTCCCCCCACTCTCCTCCACACCCCCCACGAGGTCTGTCTAACCTCCTGCTGTTGCTTGCACACCTCCACGTGCCTTCACAGGCCTTTGCACGACCTTGTATACTTTCTACATGCCTTCAGACACCTTTACTTATGTCCATGACTTCCTGTGCGTTTTCACATGCCTCCTACAGCCTTCTCGCGTCTCCCAATGCCATCATCCATGTGTCTTGACACTCTGACTGGGATGGTGCGCTCCCAGGTGGCCTGAGGGGCTTCGCCCCACACCTTCGGTGCCCGGGTCACCAACTACAGGTACCCCTGCGGGTCGAAAAACCTGGCCTCTAGGACCGGAGCGTCCCAGAAGCCCGCTGGGAGCCAGTGTGTTCACCTGCTCTTACCTTGCACCAGGGTCGAAAGCCTCCTTGCCATTTTTCTTAGAACCTGCTTGTACTCTGTAGGTCATGGCCCGTGGTCACCTGGCCCTTCGGATCTCAGCTCAGTGGCCCAGCAGCCCTGCCTTCTTGGTTCTCTGCGCGGTTAGAACAGCTGTCCAGCAGGCCCTGGGTCTTTGCTGTGCGCTGACTTCACAAGAGATGCCCATAATGACCCCCCCAAGAGCCATCCCCCCGGATCGCCCAACTCCCCATCTGGCGATGTCCAGGCCCGGTGTTGGCTGAGAGCACTCGGCAAGGCTTTCATGAGAAGCCACACCAGTTCTGCACCACTTGATAACGATGTCTTTAATTGAGATTTCAAGGTTCATTACGGGATGTGAATTAATTAAATCCAGAGAGGAGATAATGAAAAGTATTCCTGCTGGACACATGAAAGATCATGCCTGCTGTTGTGGGAAGGGAGGGGAGGAGACCGACACGCTGTCTGGGGGATGGTGGAGAAGGGTGGCCCTCGCTGGCCCTTGCCCCGACCAAACTCGGCTCGGCTGGATGACCCAGGGCCTGGGCACCTGCAGGGTGCTTTCTTCCCAGACCTCAGTACCACACATAGGAGAACCCGCAAATGAGGGTGGGGTGGGAGCTACTGGATTGGGGAGGGCCATCCCACCTGGCTCTGCCCGGGTCAGTGGGCCTGTCAGAGCACGCTTGGTGATGTGCCAGCTGTGGACTGTACAAGCTTCGATTCTGAGACCCGCCCCCACCCCGGCTCACCCATGAAGCTGGACACATGCCCGAACACCCAGCGCACACTGGTGCCTGCACAGGCTGCCAAGCCTGAGGGAAGGACACTGCCAGCTCCCTCTGGGAGGCCTGGGGATCACCTTGCAAGCTGTACCCCAAGCTGCACCAGGGCTATGTACCTTACACGGCCCACAACAGCACCTGCTTGTGCCCCACTCACTCCCCCTCCGCCCACCCAGGGCAGGGGTCGTCCACGTGCAAGCACAGAGCTGGGAATGGTGCTCCACTAAGGCAAGGTCTCAAGAGCACGTCAGACTCCTCACCTCATAGCTCTGGGACAGTGTCCTCTGTCCGCCAGACTGGACCAAGGCACGATGATAATGGTGGGCATTCCACCACCCATGGAGCCCCCGTGAAAGCAGTGCCCCGGGACCCCGTGGTTCCTTGGCTGCGTCAGGAACTACCAGGATTCCAGAATGTTCTCCCGAGTTGCAACCCAGTTGATTTGTGCCCCAATGCCTCTGCATGGTCTTTCCTCAATCAGTGGGATCCCAGGGGGCACACAGGGGTTCCCAGCCCCTTGGACTCAGGAGGACAGGCCAGCAGGGCTGGAGACGCGGCCTCAGCAGAGCCGTGAGTGGCAGGATCTGCCCTCGGGTCCCAGGGCTCTCTCCAGACAGACTCCTGGAGCTGTGAGCAAGGGCCAGGGGGTGTCAGGAGCCAACCTACAGGTGCTGTGAGGTGTCAGGAACCACTGCCCATGGGCACATTGGCCATGGCCACATGGTATGAGAGCTACCTGGGAGGGCCCCAGGCCTGTGAGCCTCTGGGAGGGTAGCCATGCCGTGCCCGGGAGCCTGCTGGCCTGTCCAGCACAGGAGGAATCACGCACCCCTCTGTGCCAGCATCGCCGTGCACTAGACACGCGCATGTGGTCAGAGCCATGCTGTCTGCTCAGCGCGCCATGCCTGGCCGTATCAATCCCACACCCCAAGCTCAGAATCGCAGGACAGACAAGAACTGCAAGTTGGCCCCCAGGAGTCGTGAGAAATGAACATGTCTGTAAAGTCCTAACTCCACCCCAAAATCTGGGGGGGCGACAAAAGCAGCCAATGCCCTTTGTGCATGTACCCCTGTGTGTGAGTGTGTACCCCTGTGTGTGAGTGTGTACCCCTGTGTGTGTGTACCCGTGAGTGTGTACCCCTGTGTGTGTGTACCCCTGTGTGTGAGTGTGTACCCCTGTGTGTGAGTGTGTACCCCTGCGTGTGAGTGTGTACCCCTGTGTGTGTGTACCCCTGTGTGTGAGTGTGTACCCCTGTGTGTGTGTACCCCTGTGTGTGAGTGTGTACCCCTGTGTGTGAGTGTGTACCCCTGTGTGTGAGTGTGTACCCCTGTGTGTGTGTACCCCTGTGTGTGAGTGTGTACCCCTGTGTGTGTGTGAGTGTACCCCTGTGTGTGAGTGTGTACCCCTGTGTATGTGAGTGTACCCCTGTGTGTGAGTGTGCACCCCTGTGTGTGTGTACCCCTGTGTGTGAGTGTGTACCCCTGTGTGTGTGTACCCCTGTGTGTGAGTGTGTACCCCTGTGTGTGAGTGTACCCCTGTGTGTGAGTGTACCCCTGTGTGTGAGTGTGTACCCCTGTGTGTGAGTGTGTACCCCTGTGTGTGAGTATGTGTGTGAGTGTACCCCGATGTGTGAGTGTGTGTGAGTGTACCCTTGAGTGTGTGACTGTACTGTGCACACATACCTGGGTGGGTGGGTCTGGGTGAGTGTGTGTTTGTGCGTGTATATGTGTGTGAGGATGGCAGAGTATCATTGTGAGCGCAAGTTTGAGAGTGAATGTGATGAGTGTGAGTATGTATCTACACCTGTTTTCCGTGAGAACCTGGTGGTCACAGCCCTGCCCCGGGGTGCCAGGGGAGGATCGGCAGGGTCGGCACGGAGGGAGCCGTGGTCAGGACCGGAGCCCAGCACGCCCCAGCACGCCCCAGCAGCCCCTGAGTTGGGCTTTGCTCTGGCGCTCTGTCAGCGCCTGAGCTAGAATGAACTCATCTTGGGCAGCTGCACAGGGGGCAGTGAGAGGGGCAGCGGTCAGCAGCGCCCCTCCTGGCCTTGGCCCACTGAGCCCTGAGCAGAGCGAGCACACATCCTCCCGGGGCAGGCCTCGCTGCCAGCCTGGTGCCCGACTCCCTGCTTCTCCAGCTTTTGTTCCTTTGACAAAGGCTAATAACCACCTGCCACCCGCCCGGCACCATGCCAGCTGCCACCAACAGAGCCTGTCCCAGAGCGTGTCTTTAGTGGGGGACAGCCGCGCCCGGGCAGATGCCGCCAAGCAGAAGCGGCAGCCTGGGGAGGTGCTTCAGAGGGCCAGCAGGGCGCCGTCCGTCGGCGTGGGGTGGGGAGGGGCAGGACGAGCAGTGGAAACACCGCTGTCCCTTTCCCAGGCAATGGCAGCCACATCCAGGCTGGCCAGCATGGCAGGCCGTGGCCTTGGGGAGGCCAGCCCTTGGTGGGCATTGTACCAGTGCCCACGGAGCTCAGCAAGGTGGGGAGACAGTCTATCCATGGGGTCTGTGGGCCAGGCTGGCCAAGGACACCAGGTTTGGAATGAAATCGTTTCAAGTCCTGGTGTCCTGGCGTCCCTGCCCTCGCGTGGGCAGCTCTGACACT
This sequence comes from Ochotona curzoniae, assembly GCF_017591425.1. Classification (NCBI taxonomy): domain Eukaryota; kingdom Metazoa; phylum Chordata; class Mammalia; order Lagomorpha; family Ochotonidae; genus Ochotona; species Ochotona curzoniae. The sequence goes on along the minus strand of NW_024465405.1, from coordinate 5,657,406 downwards.
AACAGGGACAGCAGGTGTCCCCAGGGTCGCAAACTCTGGTAAGATAAGTCGTCCTGTGGAGACTGACCATGAGCTGGTGGCCACAGGCCCGGCTTCTGGGTCACCAAGGAGCCCTCTGCCTGAGGGGAGCTGACCAGCAAGGGGCATGAGGGGGTACCGAGGCCAGTGTGGGGCAGAGGCAGGGAGCAGCCCTGGTCTCACTCCACAGGAGCCTAGGGTCAAAGGAAAGGCCTGGTCCCCGCCCGCCACCCCGGGCTGGACCACCGAGTGCAGCAGCTGCCGAGCCGTCTGGAGGACATCAGGTCCAGGCCAGGCTGCTTAGCACGGTCACCTCTCCCACCCCAGCAAGACCCTGTCTGAGTCCGGGAGTGGGCCTGGGCTCAGGCTGGACTCCATGTTCTGGGCACTGGGAGGAGGTGCTCCTGGGGCCTGCCCTGGAAGTGGAGCCTGTGTCATACGAATGCGTGATGAGTTGGCCATGCAGGAACGGGGCCCTTTCCACTGGGACAGCCTGTGCTGGAGTGGCTTGCAGGGTCCTGCTTTGCCCTGGTCCTCCATCCCCATACCTGAGCCAGCTAAGGGTCAGTATGTCCCCTCTCCAACTGTGCCAACTTGGGATCAGCAAGTCCCCTCCCCCCCTCCCCCCACCTGAGCCAGCCAGGGGTCAGCACCGTCCCTCCCTCCCCACCTGAGCCAGCCAGGGGTCAGCACCATCCCTCCCTCCCCACCTGAGCCAGCCAGGGGTCAGCATGTCCCCTCCCCACCTGAGCCAGCCAGGGGTCAGCATGTCTGAGATGGGAGGAGGACCAAGGGCAAGTGAGCTCAGCCGTGCTCCCAGCACGTGGCGCAGGCAGGCCGCCTCCATCACCGCCTAGCTGCCGTCGAGGTGTGTGTACAGAAGCTGTGTGTGCTTGCTCACACACAGGCAGCCACACATGCTTAGCCCAGACTCAGAGCCATGATGAAAGGTGGCGTGCTCCCGGGGAGGGTGCGGGCAGAGCCTGGAGCCTGGACGTTCCTGGAGGACATGTGCCCGGGGCAGGCAGTGGGAGGATGCCAGGCCCCTGCACCCAGCTTCACCCCAAGGCCTGGCTTTGGCTGGCCCAACCCTGGCTGGTGCTGGCATCTGGGGAGTGAGCCAGCAGATGGAAGGGCGCTGTGTCTTTGTTGCCTTTTGAATATAAAGAGAATTTTCATCCAAAAAGCCAAACCATGTATATATTTTAAAGTTACATTCAATGTAAAATTCAAAATTATTTGTGACACGATGCATGAGAGGCACTGGCGTTGTGACCGCGGCTGTTCGGATGAAGCTGCGCTCCTGCTTTGTTCGTCAGAAAATGACATCACCACTTGGAAGTGAGACTTTGTTTTCATGCGCTACTTGCAAGGCCCGCTGTTCTCCCGGGTAGGTTGGCCTTGGTAATTAATTTGTCTTTTCCCTAAGCGCTTCGGTTGCCAAACCCTCCAAGCCTCAGAAACCTCTCAGCCACAAACTGCTCTGCTGACCTGGCCACCGTTTGTGTTTAGGCACAGGCCGGGCGTGTGTGTGTGCACATGGGTGGAAGTGTGTGCACTGGTGCCGGTGTGCCACACTGCATTGTGGGGTGCACACAGGTGTGAAGTGTGTGTGTGCACGCAGTGTGTGCCAGGGAGCGGCGGTGTCTGTCACGCGGAGGCAGGCCCCTCAGCCGGAGCTCTGCAGGACCCTGGGTTCTGCGTCTGGAGCAGGCTTCCAGGCTCGCCCACAGCCCCGCTACAAAGCCTGCGAGGGTCCTTGACCTGTGGCCCCTCAGGCGGGCACCCCCTGCCTGCCAGCACAGCGTGGTCCCTCTGTCGGCGGGGGTGGGAGGGACCCTGCAGGCCTGTCACAACCCTGGGACGCCCTCGTCCCATCCTGGTAATTTCAGCCGTGGGAGAGCACCTCGTCCTATTTGGCTTTGTTTCTTAGCGTTTGGCGGCGGTTATTAATGTTTTTCATTTCCTCAGAAATTACAGCTGTTGCGAAGTTAATGGAGCTAATCGTTGCTGCCAGCAGCTGGGGGGGCAATTTAGCACATGCTAATGAGAGCCATGGGCTGGGCTGGAGGGGAGATGACCAGACCACTGGTGTCATCGTGTCACTGTGGGGCAAGGGGAGAGCTGGGACTAACACTGCCTTCTGAGAGGCCGGGAGGGTCTTAAGCCAGCCAGTGTGCCCTCAGAGCATCGTGTGGCTGGAGGAAAACCCATTGCAAGGCTGCCTGTCTGCTGTGGGCCTGGGGCAGAGACCCAAGAGGGCAGGACTGGGCGCAGCCACTGTAGCTTCAGGCATTGTCCCGCTGGGAGTCAGGACTGTGGCATGGCCTCCACGGCCCTCAGCCTCCACAGCCCTCAGCCTCCTCGGCCCTCAGCCTCCACTGCCTGCAGCCACAGCACAGCCTCCGCAGCCCACAGCCTCCATCGCCTATAGCCACAGCACAGCCTCCATAGCTGTCAGTCTCCACAGCCATCAGCCTCCACAGCCTGCAGCCACAGCACAGCCTCCATAGCTGTCAGCCTCCACGGCCCTCAGCCTCCACAGCCTGCAGCCATAGCACAGCCTCCATGGCCCTCAGCCTCCACAGCCTACAGCCACAGCACAGCCTCCATAGCTGTCATCCTCCACAGCCCTCAGCCTCCACAGCCTACAGCCACAGCACAGCCTCCATAGCTGTCACTTCCACAGCCCACAGCCTGCACAGCCCTCAGCCTCCACCGCCTGCAGCCACAGCACAGCCTCCACAGCCCTCAGCCTCAGCAGCTCTCAGCCTCCTAGGCCCTCAGCTTCCATGGCCCATAGCCTCTGCCGCCTGCAGCCACAGCACAGCATCTGTCGTAACCCCACAGACATGAGCCTGAGACCCTTTTCCCCAGTCCCGGGAGGTTAAAACTTTTATTTATTTATTTATTTTTTTTAAAGATTTATTTTTATTATTTTTTATTGGAAAGGCGGATATACAGAGAGGAGAGACAGAGAGGAAGATCTTCCATCCGATGATTCACTCCCCAAGTGAGCCGCAACGGGCTGATACTATGCCGATCCGAAGCCAGGAGCCTCTTCCGGGTCTCCCACGCGGGTGCAGGGTCCCAAAGCTTTGGGCCGTCCTCAACTGCTTTCCCAGGCCACAGGCAGGGAGCTGGAAGGGAAGCGGGGCTGCCGGGATTAGAACCGGCGCCCATATGGGATCCCGGGCGTGCAAGGCGAGGACTCAACCACTTGCGCCACCGCGCCGGGCCCAAAACTTGAATGTTTAAATCCAAAAGCCGAACTCCAAGTTCTAGTTTTCACAAAAGAATTTAAAGCCTCAAGACAGCACAGGTCATTGCCTGCTGGGTGAGCAAACCCCCACAGTGAGATGTGCGCAGGGCTGAGGCATGTGGGCGTGTACAAGAAGCACCACGGCTGTGTGAGAGGCCCCTACAGGGCGCGTCCTGCACAGAGGCCCAGGGCCACGGTCTCTGTCAGCTCGCCCCTTGTCGAGGCCCCAGGGTCTGCTGTCCACACTTCCCTTTGCTCAGCTTGGCCTCCAGTGCCAGCCGGTCCGAGACCTTGTCCTGAGACCACAGATACGCAGGGGTGAGAGTGGGCCCAGCCTGGGCTCAGCGGGGCTTCTGCCCGGCCCAGCCCTGCCCTTGGATGCTCAGGGGCACTGGATGCCCGGCCCATCCCAGCTCGGCCTTTCCCACTGATGGCTCCAGGGCGGGCACAGGCCCCTCCCACCGCCTTCCGAGCTTCCTGCCTGGCTCACGGGGGAGGGGGCGCAGAAGAGCGCTTCCCATACAGGAGGAAGATCCCAGTGCGGGGAATGGCCTGACCTCCCCCCACCTCTGGGAGATACCCAGGCGACCATTTTCAAACCTCTGCCCCCGCCAACAGCCGTCCCGGGGAGCGGCCGGCCACGTTGCTTGGCCTCTCCCGAGCGAGCTCAGTTAGCCTCCCCAGGGCTCAGAAGCTCACTGCCGGCAGCTGCTCCCCCAGTCTCATTCTGCCCCCAACACCGGAGAATTTATTTTATTTTTAAAACAGATTTATTTGTTTTTATTGGGAAGGCAGATTTACAGAAAGGGAGATACAGAGAGAAAGATTTTCTGGTTCACTCCCCAAATGGTTGCAATAGCTGGAGCTGAGCTGATCTGAAGCCAGGAGCCAGGAGCATCTTCCAGGTCTCCCACATGGGTGCAGGGTCCTAAGGGCTTGGGCTGTTCTCTGCTGCTTTCTCAGGCCAGGACGAGAACTGGCGCGCATATGGGATCCTAGTGTGTGCAAGGCTAGGGTTTTGCTACTGAGATATTGCACTGGCCCAGGAGGAGAACTTTATGTCCCTGACTGAACAGGTGGAGGAAGGGGGAGTCCCCCTCCCAGAGGAAGAAAACTTCATGAGGATCTGGGAGCTCCAACCATCCCCGACACACCACTTGGGTCCTGGGTACCCGGCACCCAGCCCTCGGCACCCAGCACTCCACCCAGCCCTCAGCACCCAGCACTCCACCCAGCACCCGGCCCTCGGCACCCAGCACTCCACTCAGCACCCGGCACCCAGCCCTCGGCACCCAGCACTCCACCCAGCACCCGGCACCCGGCACCCAGCACCCGGCACCCAGCTCTCAGTACCTAGCACCTGGCCCTTGGCACCCAGCACTCCATCCAGCACCCGGCACCCAGCTCTCAGTACCTAGCACCCGGCCCTCAGCACCCAACACTCCACCCAGCACCTGGCCCCTGGCCCTCGGCACCTGGCACTCCACCCAACACCCGGCACCCAACACTCAGCTCTCAGCACCCGGCACCCGGCACCCCACCCAGCCCTCGGCACCCAGCACTCCACCCAGCACCCAGCACCCGGCACCCAGCTCTCAGTACCTAGCACCCGGCCCTCAGCACTCGACACTCCACCCAGCACCCGGCCCCCGGCCCTCGGCACCCAGCACCAGGCACCCAGCACCCGGCACCAGGCACTCAGCTCTCAGCACCCGGCACCCAGCACCCCACCTGGCATCCAGCACTCCATCTCATTTGCACCTATTCCTGGGAAAATTCCCATCAATCAAGTCAGAACTGTGGAGACAAGAGTCAGACAGACCCCAAGCAACCACGCTTTCCCTCCTTCTGGGTGGCAGATGTAGCTGGTAAGGTGGACTGGCACCACCTCCCTTCACCCGCCCAGGGTTGCCGTTTCTGTACTCCTTGCCCAGCAGGACCTCGAAGCTCGTAGGGTGCCTCATGTGATTTGGGCATCCCGCAAGTGCTCATTTTGAACCGGTAATAATGACCATTGCTTTGTTACTTAGCCTGAACTGCTGCTTCCATGTGCCTGCGGCAACCATCAGCCTCACTGGTCTGTCTGTTGGCCACAGTCCTGAGGAGGTGCTCTGTGCTGGGCGGGGCAGGCCCAGTGAGTCTCGCCAGACCCTGAGTTTCAGCCCCAGGGGAGATGGGGAGAAGCTACAATGAGGACGAAATGGACACGGCCAAGTCAGAAGAGCTGGACCACAGGCAGACAGGCTGGTGCCCTGTGTGGCTGGCATGGGGCGCCAGCATAAACTCTCATGTGGAAGCCATCCAAGCAAATGCCACGGAGCAGCTCCAACCCTCAGCTACACACAGGCTCAGTAGGGCAGGCAACCCTGCACTAGGCCAGCATGGGCCAGTGTGGACCAGTGTGAGCCAGCATGGGTCAGCATGAGTTAATGTGAGCCCGTGTGGGCCAATGTTGACCAACATGGGCCCGTATGGGTCAGCGTGAGTTAGTGTGGGCCCTTGTGTACCAGAATGGGTCAGCGTGGGCCCTCGTGGACCAGCGTGGGTCAATGTGGGCCCTGTGTGCCAGTGTGAGTCAGCATGGGCCCTCATGGACCAGCATGGGTCAGCATGGGCTGGCATGGGCCAATGTGTGTCAGTGTGAGCTGGCATGGGCCAGTGTGGACCAGGGTGGGTCAGTGTGGACCCTTGTGTACCAGTGTGAGTCAGCATGGGCCCTTGTGTACCAGAATGGGTCAGCGTGGGCCCTCGTGGACCAGCGTGGGTCAATGTGGGCCCTGTGTGCCAGTGTGAGTCAGCATGGGCCCTCATGGACCAGCATGGGTCAGCATGGGCTGGCATGGGCCAATGTGTGTCAGTGTGAGCTGGCATGGGCCAGTGTGGACCAGGGTGGGTCAGTGTGGACCCTTGTGTACCAGTGTGAGTCAGCATGGGCCCTTGTGTACCAGAATGGGTCAGCGTGGGCCCTCGTGGACCAGCGTGGGTCAATGTTGGCCCTGTGTGCCAGTGTGAGTCAGCATGGGCCCTCATGGACCAGCATGGGCCAGCATGGGCTGGAGTGTACCATTATGGGCTGGAATGGGCCAATGTGGGTTAGTGTGAGCTGGCATGGGCCAGTGTGGATCAGGGTGGGTCAGTGTGGGCTGGTGTGGACCATCATGGGCTGGCATGGCCCAGTGCGGGCCCAGGTGGACAGCAAGGTCCAGTTGGCCTCTCAGCTCTTGGTCTCAGGACATCCTCCTGTATCCAGCCCTGGCCACACCCCCTGGAGAGTCCCACCCTATGGCTTACTGTGTGCCTTGTGTCAGCCCCTCAGTGCGTAGCCAGGCCAGCTTCCACCAGAGGCCAGGACCCACGCCACATCCCACGGACCCTGCGCTGCGGAAGTTAACAAAGTGACAGCTGGGGGGCGTGGAGGAGCCTGTCACTGATTGGCTGTCAGAGGGGTGGGCTGTCAGTCATCGACAGTGGGCTTCCACAGGGGCCATCTATGACACTGGCAGACAGGCGCTGACCTCCACTCAGCCCTTGCAGCCCTCGATTGTGGACCCCGGGTACACAAGCCGTCCTCTGTCTCCGCACAGGAGGAAAGCTCCCGGAGATGGAGCCAGGGACCCAGCCAGGGCAGGAAGGAGGAGTGGGCAGACACAGGGTGAGAGGCTTGGCATGGAGGATGGGCTTTGGTCCATGACCATGGAGCCCAGTGAGGCACATTGCATGGCAGTGGGATGGGCAGGGAAGTGAGACAGGAAGACAAAAGTCTTGCCTCTCTGGGCACCTTCTGGGATCAGGAGGACTGGGTGGAGAGAAATGTGAAAGTTTCTGGAACTTTGTGTCTCCCTGATTTTTAAAATTTATTGATTTTTATTGGAAAGTCAGATATACAGAGAAGAGGAGAGAGAAAAATCTTTGTCCAGAGATTCACTCCCCAGGTGGCTATAATGGCTGAGCTAAGCTGATCGGAAGCCTGGAGCCTGGAGCCTGCTCTGGGTCTGCCATGCAGGTGCAGGGACCTAAGGCTTTGGGCTGTCCTCAACTGCTTGCCCACCACAAGCAGGGAGCTGGATGGGAAGCAGGACTGCCAGTATTAGAACCGGCGCCCATATGGGATTCTAGCATGCAAGGTGAGCATTTTAGTCACTAGGCTATTAGCTGGGTCCAACTCTGCGTCTCCATGATCTGAGATTGAGGGGCCAAAGGCCGTGCGCACAAGTTCCAGGGGGCGTGGGCGTCAGCACAGAGCAAAGCCCTCCGACTGCACACCACCAGTCAAAGCCTAGGGTCCCGACCACAACACTGCAGCACAAGACCTAACAGATGCCAGGAGTTCTCCCATACTAGGGCATAGAGAGGACACCAGGAGTCCTCCCACACACACTGCAGGCCCTCACAGAGGACACCAGGAGTCCACCCACACACACTCTAGGACCGCACAGAGGACACCAGGAGTCTCCCCACACCAGGGCCTGACAAATATCACCAGGAGCCCTCATCCAGAGCCCGTGCTGGCCCCTCTTCCTCTAGGGTGCCCATCTAACTGGAAAGTGGAGAATGGAGCCTTTGCAATGTCACAATTTACATGCAGAGTTAAACCCCTTTCAGCGCTTTCCGTTGGTGGTTCCATGGCTGACACGGGGCAAGTTTCAGGAGCAGGTGTCTTATATGGAAGTCAGTTCTGCCTCCCTACTCCAGGTGCCCAGGTTCCACACAGGACTGGCCCCTTGGGGGGCGTAGGCCAGAGCTCAGTGCTGGAGTCACTGTAGCCTTAATAGAGCTCTCAGTCCCACGTTGGCTGAATCCACTTGGGTGTAGCGGTGTGTGTCTGGGTGTATATGTGTGTTGTTTTTCTGCGCATTTTGGGGGAGGAGCATCCACTTCTCAGATAACACAAACAACATTCAGCCCTTTGTGGCCAGTGTTGGTGCAGGGGTGAGCTCAGGGTCGCCAGTGCTGAGGGCCTGGGGGTCAGATCAGAGCCACTTTTGACGCACCTGTTGGTCCTCCTGTGACCCGAGTTCACACCTTGACCACCTTGACCTTCAGCTGGGTGGCCCCTGGAACAAACTCTGCAACATCTCCCATCTCAGGATTCTCATCCTGATTTGACAAGGCCATCACAGTGATGACATGAGAAAAATAGTTTCCATGCAATGGGACCCCACGACACAAATCCTCAGGGTTCTGAGCCAAAACAGGAGAAACCATGCGCAGATTTCAAACATTTTGCACCAAAAGAAGTGTGTCTTTTAATTCTACTTGTACATAAACATTTTGAAGCATCCACATCATGTCTGATAAAGAGTGGTACTTGTTATAACAACTGCCCTGATTATAAGAAGACCCCATCAGTCTTATTTTATTCTATTATTCTGTTTTTGGAAGGCAGATATACAGAGAGACCACCAACCTTGTTTAAAGAAGTCAAAGAGACTCTCAAGGTCACTGTACAACCTTTTCTGAGAGTAAAAGTCCAGGCTTTGCTGAAGGAGGCTTGGGTAAGTGGACAGATGGGTGGGTGGATGGACCATGGAAGATGCATGGATATACGGGTGGGTGGATTGGTAAGTGGGTGGATGATGGATGGATGGATGGATGGATGGATGGATGGATAGGTAGATGAATGGGTGGGTGGATGGATGATGGAGGGAGGGTGTGTGGATGTATGGATGAGTGGATGGGTGGGTGGATGGATGTACGGGTGGGTGGATTGGTACGTGGGTGGATGATGGATGGACGGATGGACAGATGGGTGGATGGTGGGGCACATGGATGGACAGATGGATCAATGGTTGCATGGATGGGTGTGTAGATGGATGGATGGATGGATAGATGGATGGATGGACAGATGGATGGATGGATGGATGGATGGATGGGTAGATTGATGGGTGGATGAGTAGATGAGTGGATGAAGTGCCTTGGGAGCCATGCTTGCATCCTCTAGGCCAGCCCTCCAGAGTCCCTAGAGACGAAGGAGCTTCCTGCCACATCTTGGACAAATCTACACGAGCAGCAAGGAAACCCATGGAACGCTGTCTGCCTGTGGGCACAGGAGTGGGGGCACACTTCTGTCCCTGGCTGCCACACGTATTGCCCTGAGGTAGCTTTTCTTTCCACTGCCCTCTACCACTCCACACCCTGAGGAGGCACAGCCAGAGTGTCTGCCTACCAGGCCCTGTTGGAAAGAGCTGAGTGGTGGAGGTCAGCCCCTCCAGGCTGGGCATGTGTGCACATGGGGGGAGCCAGGTCCTGGAATGGAGGCATCTGCCCAGCTGGGAGCAGATGGGCGCAGGGTCTGTACACTTGTTGGGGATGTGTGATTTGAACTATCTTCACAAGATCTCAGGGTAGAAGTACATCATCTTTTAATTAAAATTTTTCTGATTTTTAGCTTGAATTTCCCCATCTGCTTCCTTAATTATGCCTAACCCTAAGCCAAGCTCTGAGCCATCTGTGTTCCTGTCCCATCAGATCGGGTTATTCCTGCATTTGTCCAAAGGCTGCAGCAAACGGTGAGTCTGTTTGGGAGGGACTGAGGCTGGACCCTCCACAGCACGTGAGGTTGGCAGATTCCTGCCACATGGTGGGGATCAGCAAAGATCCGTCCGACAAAGATGTGGTCAGCGGTGGTCAGAGGTGTGAGGAACGGAAGATGATGGGAAAAGGACCCCCATGCCCAGCTCCCTGTTGCTCATCTTACTTTGTCATCTGAGAGGCAACACGAGACAGCATTCTCATCCTATGTCTTCTCTCCAGCACCTGCCATGGGCTGGGTTAAGCTGGGTCCTGCACTGGGCACTAGGAGAGAGCTCCCTCCTGGGCCGGGCTGGGACTGGCACTGGGTGCCAGGAGCTCTCTCCAGGACTCCCACATGGGGGTGGAAAGCCTGCTGCTCACACTGTCACTGCTGCCTCCAGATGAAACCTGTGACTCAGACACGGATCACGCCTTCTTCACCAGCATCCCCACTCCCAGCCAATGCCTGTGCCATGCTTCTTGCAGCCAAAGGAAACCAGGACCTGGCAGGAAATGCCTCCTGCTGCCCACGTGTGGATTTAACACAGCTTTCCTCAGGAGCTGTGGATTCTGTTCTGCTGAATGGGGGTCGGTGGCCACCAGGCACAGGTGCCTGCTGCGTGGAGATGCAGCGTGGCGTAAAGCTGATGTGCTGGTGTGCACATACATACATGACATCATGTCAGCTGGCCGTGACTGCCCCCACGTTTCCTCTCCCAGCAGGGAGCCCATGGGCTGGAGAAGACAGGTCAGGAGCCCCCAGGGACCACTGGCCCCCTAAGGATCCAGCATGAAGAGTGCCTGCATTTTGCAGCTCCAAGCTGGGCATCCCATGCCAAGGCCAAGACCACAACCCTAGCACCAACAGCGCTGGCTCCTGGGTCACACACAAGCCACTTGCAGGAGGCAGGTCAGCAGTGAATGGGAGCGGTGTTGAGGGCTTTAAGGAAGAGCTGGTTCCTGCTGGGCTGTCGTTGATACGCCTGAAATCAGGGTACACATCTAAAGCATTTCTTTTACAATGTGGCATGTGACTGACAAGGTGGCATGGGTTGGACAACATGACACGAGATGGACAATGTGACATGAGATGGATGATGTGGCATGTGATGGACAACATGGCATGTACATGTGAATGGCATGTGACGGGCAATAAGGCATCTGACAAATGACGTGACATGATGGATAACGTAACAGGTGATGGACAACATGGCACGTGATCGACTGCGGCCCGGATCTGGAGCCACTGCATGTAGGGGAGGTGGACATGAGCAGGAAGGCAGCAGGCTGGGCTCCAAGTCTGACTCTGCCTGGCCAGGCACTGCTCAAGGCAGCTGTGGAGGTCCTTTCCCCAGTCCTCCTTCGGTCTCAAGAAAATGGCTCCCAGCAAGCAGCCAGTGCCCTCTGTGTGCCCACAGGGGTGTCCAAGCATACTGTGCACTGTGTGAGGGCACATGTGTACCCCACACCTCATGCCAGGCTGCTCGCAGTTGCACAGTAGCCCACTTAATGGATGGTGAACTGAGAGTTGAAAAGCAGAGTGGTCACACAGCCACCTGGGGTCCCAGGGCTGACCATGGAGCCTGCCTGTGGCCTGTGGCAGATGCCAGTGTCTGCTACCCAGCCCTGCTCATTCTCCCATCGAGTTTGGCTCTGCCCTGCACCTGGGCTGGGCGATGGCACACCAGCTCCCCATTTTGTCCATTTTGTTCCCTGCCCAGCATCCTGTGTTTCTCCATTCTGCAAGCCTCTGGCTCCCACCATCTAGTGGTCACTACACATTGCCACCCAAGGGGCCTCAGTTCTCCCCCATCTTAGATCCTGCCACTCAGACCGCCTTTCACCTCCACTTGAAACCTGCCAGGAATACCGACTCAGAAAATTAGCTCCTGTTTCCCCCAAGTACATTCGTGGCCCCATGTGTGTGTGGCTCCAACTCGTGGTCCTGTGTGTTTCCCATCCATGGTCCCATGTATGTGTGTGGTTCCCATTGGTGGCCCCATGTGTGGTTCCCACTCGTGGTCCCATGTGTGTGGCTTCCATTAGTGGACCTGTGTTCATGTCTCCAATCCGTGGTCCCGTGTATGTGTGGCTCCAACCTGTGGCCCTGCGTGCATTCTCCCATTTGTGAGGTGTATGTGGTTCCCACTCGTGGCACCATGTGTGTAGCTTTCATTAGTGGGCCTGTGTGTGTGGTTCTCAGCCATAGCTCTGTGTGCGTGAGCTGCCAGGGCTCTGAAGTCTGGACTCCCATGGCCAGTCGCAAGCCAAGGCTTCCCCCATGAATATCTGCCCCAAACATAGACACTGCTAAAGAAGGAAATTAACCCAGGACTATGGGGAGGGGCAAGGAGTGAGTGCGCATGGGCTGTGATGAGGGGCAAGGAGTGAGTGCGCGCATGGGCTGTGATGGGGCAAGGAGTGAGTGCGCATGGGTTGTGATGAGGGGCAAGGAGTGTGTGCATGGGCTGTGATGAGGCAAGGAGTGAGTGCGCATGGGCTGTGATGAGGGGCAAGGAGTGAGTGCGCATGGGCTGTGATGAGGGGCAAGGAGTGAGTGCGCATGGGCTGTGGGGCTGTGCGTCCGTTAGAGAACATTTCCACAATGTGAGGGAAGGTTCCCATCAAGCTTAGTGGATCTTTCAGGTCCGCTCCCCACTCCCCTGGAATATTCCTCCTGGTTCCATATCTGCTCCCACCTGGGCTCTGGGCGTCTTTGCGGTGGGTGGCGGCCAGCAAGCTTCGAGAACAGGAGGCAGCAAGTCAGCTGATGCTCTGGGCCAGCAAGAGAGCTGGGGCAAAAGCCAGAGCTGGAGGGGATTTGCTGCTGGGGCACACAGGGCGCAGTCAGCCAACCCAGAGCTCCCTGGCAGCTGAGCTTCAAGCACCCCCACTACGAGTCTCCCCCAAGCCCTCACAGCGGCTTGCTCAGCAGCTGGGAGCCTGGCCTGCTGTGAGGTCAAGACAAACCCAGCCAAAATCCCTGTTAGCTGCCCAGGGCCTTGCTGTCCCGCGTTCTCCGGGGAAAGCCAAGTTAACCGGGGTGTTGGCCACACAGACCTCAGCCCTCCACGGGGAAGAGGCCTCTGTCGCTCTCAGCCCTCCTGCAGGGGGAGGCCACTGCTGCTACAGGCTGATGACGTCAGAACCCATCTCCATGGCTGCAGCCCCGGTGCCCGGCGTGGGGCCATCACGGCTGATATAACCAGCGTTGTGAGGTATAGCCTCCACAGCTTCTCACCCTCCAAAGAGACCCTCCCCATCGTGCAGGGGGTTGCCCCTCCTCTTCCGGCCAAGGCTCAGAGTTGTTTGGGGTTCAGCTGGGGACGCTGGTAGAGCGCAGGGGTGAAGTTTTGCTGGTGTTCTTGGGTCCCACACCCAAGTGCCCGCTAAAGGCCCAGCGCCCCACTTCCCACCCAGTCCCTGCTGATGTGCCTGGGCAGTGCTTGGGTCCTGCACCCACGGGGCAGGGCGAGAGGGAGACCCTGGCCGCTGGCTTTGCCCTGGCCCAGCCCTGATCGCTTTGGGCATGTGGGGAGTGAAACAGCAGATGGAAGAGTCTGTCTGTCTTTCTAAGTGTGTATATGTGTCTTTTTGTGTTTCTCAAATAAAATGAAAACAAATCTATGCAAAGGCGAGCCTCCAGAGCAAGCAGGGCCACCCCAGGGACACACAGAGCCATCTCTGCCAGGGTGCCATGGGGCATCTGGCTTGCCAGGCGTCTGCATGGGGTCAGCCCTTGGGTTCCAGGAATGTGGAAACACGTGTGCTCAGACAGCTGGGACCCAGCACCGCACAGAGACACAGCCCGCTCTCCTGCTGCCAGCTCGGGGACCCCGAACCCCCTTTCAGGCCTGAAGGGCCCCTGAGGTGCTGCCACCACCGGGCTGTCAGCTGGCCTGACGCTGGCTCCTCCCATCCTGCTTCCTGCTTTGCCAAATCTCGCTCCTCGTGTAGGTTGACGTGGCTTCACTTGGATTATTTGCAAAATGAACCACAAATAGAAGGGTTTTTTTTTTTTCTATCTCTCTCCCTGTCTGCCTTCAAATAAAGAGAGAGTGAGTAAATTATTATTTTTAAAGATTTATTTATTTATTGGAAAGTCAGATATACAGAGAGGAGGAGAGACAGAGAGGAAGATCTTCTGTCCGATGATTCACTCCCCAAGTGACAGCAACGGCCAGTACTGTGCCAATCCAAAGCCAGGAGCCAGGAACTTTTTCCGGGTCTCCCACGCGGGTGCAGGGTCCCAAGGCTTTGGGCCGTCCTCGACTGCTTTCCCAGGCCACAGTCAGGGAGCTGGATGGGAAGTGGAGCGCCGGGATTAGAGCCAGCGCCCACATGGGATCCCGTCACGTCCAAGGTGAGGACTTTAGCCGCTAGGCCACGCCGCCGGGCCCGAGAGTGAGTAACTTATTGAAGGACAGAGTTCCCTGACAGCAGAGGGCATGAGAGAAAGGTCTTCCGTCCACTGGTTCACTCCTCAGATGGCTGCAGTGGCCAGAGCTGAGCCGATCAGGAGCTTCTTCCATGCCTTCCCGGTGAATGCAGGGGCTAAAGCACTTGGGTGGTCTTCCACCGCACTCCCAGGAGTAGCAGGGAGCTGGATGGGAAGTGAAGCAGCAGGGACTTGAACCGGAGCCCATATGGGATGCAGGTGCCCAGGCAGTGGCTTGGCCCGCTGTGCCACAGCACCGGCCTCTGATTTGTCCTCTTCTGCCCAGGGCTCCAGGTTCCTGCCTGCTGCAGTGCACAAATTCCTGCTCTGGCTCCGTGGCCCCACACATGCGGGAAGAGCAGCCTGACCCCACTGCAGCCCCGGCAGGAGGGCACGCGGGCTCCTGGGTGAACTGTGATCAGCCAGACAGCGTCTACCAGGCTTCGGACCCTACACAGGGTCAGTGGGGAATGCGGGCAGGGAGCCCAGGAACTCCTGGTCTCAGTGGGCTATGTGGGACCACCACCCAGGCTCTGCAGGGTGGACCCAATTGCCAAAGCCAGTGACCTTGACCTTCCCCAGAAGCAGGAATACCCCAGGAGGTGGTCATGTTTGCTGGTACACAGCGGGAGAGACAGAGCCCTCCTCCCCAGCCTAGGTGCGTCCTTGTAGATGAGAACCATGGCTGTCCCCACCCATGCTGTCCGCCTGCAGCCCTGCCACAGTCCACTTCACTGCAGCACAGGACACCCGCCAGGGCTGGGAGGGGGCACGCTGGCTGATCGCCAGGGCTGGGAGGGCGCACGCCGGCTGACCGCTGCCTGCCAGGGCTGGGAGGGCGCACACCGGCTGACCGCTGCCTGCCAGGGCTGGGAGGGCGCACGCCGGCTGACCGCTGCCTGCCAGGGCTGAGAGGGTGCACACCCTCCTGTCAGGTTTGCATGACTCAAGGCATGGTCACGGTTCAGATGCACCTCCAGCAGGAGCACCTCCCATTCCAGCCTCCCCTCCTGCTCAGCCTGGGAACTGCGCCTCAGTTCCTTCCGGCCATGGACCTCCCACCCCTGGGGAGTACAGGCCCTCGAGCAGTTCTCAGGAGAGGTTGGTGTGCACAGGGCCCAGCGGATGTCTCTACAATGACCTGAAGGCAGCTCTGCCTCCCTTTGCAGGACACTGGACAACCCCGCTGAGAATTCTGTAATCTGTTTAGGCATTGTCTGCCGCTGTGGAGTTGGTCTTTACTATCGATGTGAGCTTGGAGGTTGATGCTACTAACATCTTGACAAAAGGGCCTTTTGCAATTCATGCTGTCTCTGTCTCTGCTGCCCCCATTGACCACCCTTGATCTTTAGGACCCTCCTGTGATGCAGTTCCTCCCCTAACTGATTCATGAGGACTGTAGTAGGAATGTGTTACTGATTGGTATGCACTGTCTATTGAGAACTTCCTGACCACAGGGTCAGGATGGACAACATCCTGCTTTAAGGAGAAACAAACAGCAGAATTATCCTTGGAAACACCCACTTGACCATGATGTAAAAAGTCTGAGCCAGAGTTTGATGGCTTCTGTATAAATAAAGCGGACAGCTTTCTCACTTTGTCCATTACGATCCTGGAATTGTAGTGGTCCATTTCTTTTCTCTCCGTGCCTGCTCCACACACCCGTCAGAGTCCTGAACTCAGCTGGAACTGGACTCCGGCACACAGCAGTGGACACTGCAGACTATTACACGAGTCCCCTCTGTGAACCCACCGCGGCCAGAGGCAACAAGCAGCCAAACATGAAGACTTCAGGGCCCTGTGGTCTGGTGGCCAAGAGGAGGGCAAGTGCCCATACAGAGACGGCAGCACGGCCCCTAGGTGGCCTCTGGGCAGCAACCTGACCACCATGCCTGGACACGAGTCCCTCCTTCCTGCAGCTCGGGGCTCCCAGGCCCAAAAGATGATGACAATAAGGCATTGGCAGAGCAAGGATCCACCTCCCCACGGCAGGGGTGGCCCTGGTCCCTGGGAGGAGGGCACAGCCAGCTCCCAGCAGCAGGAGCCCCCTCATCTCCTTGGGGTCTGGCTTCACTGGTCCCCACTGTGGGTGGATCAGCTACCTCAGGGCTGTGACCCCTGTGGACTCCTGGCCCTTAGCCTTGCCTAGGCACCTGCCCTTGGCCTCCCTGGCCCTCAGCCGTGCCTAGGCACCTGCCCTTGGCCTCCCTGGCCCAGGCACAGAGCTATGCTCACGTCTGCTCACACACAGGTCTCTCCCTGCTCTCATCGGGAGCTGACCCATGCCAATCTCACTGCCGCACCTGTGCAGGTTCCTCCGACCACACAGCCTCCTCACCTCACACCAGGCTGGCACAGCAGCTGCCCCACAGGCCCCATACACACACATGCACATGTCCTATACACATACAGCTGCACTCACACTCCACACGACCACATGCCAACATGCAACATCACATATGTGCACATGGGCACTCACGTGGCACACCACCACATGCCCACACACGTGCCCACATGCACACACAACACACGTGTACACATACACACCCACACGTGCGTATCCACACCCACATGCGTGTCCACATGCTCCCACCCGTCACATGCGTACACATGGACACTCACACTGCACACACAGCACAGGCACACATTCACTTTCCAGGTGGGTGAGTGTCACGCTTGGGCCTGGCAGCCGGGCGGTCAAGGTGCCCGGGTTCAAGGCCCAGCAGTGGATCCTGCTGACACAGCTCCTAGGAGGTAGCCAATGGGTCCCTGTCACACACTGGAGACTTGGATGGACACCCCAGCTCCCGGCCACGACCAGACCAGCTGGTGCCCTCCTCACAGGCATCACAGGGTTATAACCTTCAATGTAGGGGTCATTGGGTCACATCCTCCCATGTGAGGTCATGACCTCTCCTGTGGGGTTATGCGTCACACGTTCACCTGTGTCAGGCCTGGGAACACCACCTGTCCTGTTGGCCAGCCATGGGCACACCTCCCCACAAGGTCCTGGGGCAGAGCAAGACTCAGGCCCAGCCAGGTGCCTGCTGGGTGTCCTCTCGGCCTTGGCCTGCCTGGCCACGGCACCCCGGGAACTATCTGGAAGCTTCTCACCCACCCAGCTCAGGATGACGACAGCACAGAGGCCACCTGGGGCCACCTGTGATCCACAGACCTTAAACCTGCTTCTCACCCATTCTGGCATCACCTGGGAACATAGGCCCCCTGGGCTGTGCTGGGGTGACACTGGGTCCCCCTGTACGGTGTGTGCCTCGTAGCACTCAGGAGGGCCTGTCAGCTCTGGGGCTACCAAGGCTGGGTCGTAGGTGACAGCTCATAGGTCTCTGAGGATGAGTTTGGCTACAGCCCAGTAACAAGAGAGGGCCCAGCTCCCCAGAGAGCCCAGGGGCAAAACCCTGACCCTATGGCTGCCCAGGGGCCGGTAGTGTACAGGCAGCTGGGCTCTCCCCGTGGCTGCACCTGCCCGGCTGCTGGCTCTTGGCACAACCTGCGGGAGGCCTACCAGGGCTCTTTGGCAAGGGGCCTGTAGCCGGAGGAGGGGGCAGCTCCCCAGAGGCTCCCAGGCCAGGCCTCGAGCACCCAGAACCGACAGAGCCTATTTAGCAAGATGACCTATTTTTAGCTGGCTCTTCTGCTGGGTGCTAAATATCTGTTTAAACACATGAATTAACACATCTGTCAACAGTACTTAGAGTGGGAATAAAACTCTCTCACGGAGGAAGGTAATTTAAAACAAAAACACGCGGCCTAATGAGCAGCTTGGAGCTGGCAAGGGAGCAGCCCCCTGCCAGCTCTCCTTGCTGGCTCCTGGGGAGGCCGTGCCCATGGCAACCTGGGGAGCTGCGAGGGGCAGCTGGGACGGGGCTGCTCAGGCAATGGGCCCTGGAACAACCCCCAGGGACGAAGGGGCCCCAGGCCCCCTGGAGGACCCTGGCGGACGTGTGGGAGTGGCCAGCCCCTCGGGTCACACACACACCCCAACGTCCCTCCGAGTGTCACCAAGTCCCGGAGGTTGTGTGCGGCTGAATGGAGGCACCCATGTGCCTGCAGTCTGCTCTCAGGAGCGAGCTGAGCGTGGGAGTCACGGCATTAATTACACCCCATGGAGCGCCATAGACAACCACGCAGGGGACATGCTCAGGCAGCCTCTGGCGGGAGTGAGGCAGCCTTCAGCGGTGCGCTGGGGTGGGCAGAGCGCTGGGGGCGCCTGGCTGCCTTCGCTCCCCTCCCCACCACCCTGCAGCCAGAGGTGGGCTGAGCCCAGCTCTGCAGTGGTGGCCCCATGGCTCGGCTGCCCCTAGGAGCCCTTCCTACTGGGACTGCACCTGATCCGGGGTGTGGACGACTGGGCACCTGTCGAGACAGCCCTCGTTGTGCTCTGGAGTCCAGTGAATGTGGACAGGTGGCTCTGCCCCTGCAGCTGCTGACGTCACGATGAAAAGCAGGTGCTTGGGGTCAAAGATCAGAATGTTGAAGCCTGCCCTTGCCTTGGTCTCCCTCAGGAGATGCTGAGGCTGGGAGATGAGGGAGGGAATGAGGTGGGGTTCACGGACAACTGAGGGTCAGAAGGAGACGGTGAGGCAAGAAGGTGTCCCTCTCCACGAGCACTCTGGGGTCTGGCATCCCCTGGAACAGGTCCAGCCATGCAGAACCACCTGGGCTGGGCCCTCCCAGGGCCTGGAGTTCAAGGCCAGCTTCTGGAACCCCCAGGGACTCTCTGACCAGGGCTGCCAGTCCCCCCGACTCCTGTCCAAGCCGAGGGCCACGGCCAGGCCTTTGGCTTCTCTGCTTGCTGTGAGGGAACCCTCGGTTCCGTCTGGATTTGCCCCTTGGGTACACTGGAGTGCCGGCCTGGAGGGGAATCGGGAGATCAGTGGGGCATATCAGCTGTGATCAGACCAGCCCCAGAGGGGCACAGCTGTGAGGCCAACCGGCTGTGAGTGGACAGCTCCAGGACCCCGCAGGGCCCGGGGACCCTGGGCAGCAGCCGTCCGGCAGAGCCCCTGCCTGCACCTGTCCATTGCTCCCCTCATCCTCAGCAAGGCAGCCCATCCCTGCTCAAGTCTCCCACTGGGGAGCGGCAGGTGAGGGGGCAGGCACCCCTGCCGGGCCCTCGGACAGGCAGGATGGCTGCCCACTACACAGCACCAGATGCCCTGTGCACACCAACCCCTCCTGAGAACTGCTCGAGGGCC
Organism: Ochotona curzoniae; assembly: GCF_017591425.1. NCBI lineage: Eukaryota > Metazoa > Chordata > Mammalia > Lagomorpha > Ochotonidae > Ochotona > Ochotona curzoniae. The sequence continues at coordinate 5,637,959 of NW_024465405.1, read as the reverse complement.
TGTACTCCCCAGGGGTGGGAGGTCCATGGCCGGAAGGAACTGAGGCGCAGTTCCCAGGCTGAGCGGGAGGGGAGGCTGGAATGGGAGGTGCTCCTGCTGGAGGTGCATCTGAACCGTGACCATGCCTTGAGTCATGCAAACCTGACAGGAGGGTGTGCACATGTCCTCGGGCGAAGTCGGGAGGTGCAGGTGCAGCAGCCTCATTGCATGCTGTTTGCTAAGACGAAAGGCAGCTGATAAACCAGGGAGTGGACACTGGTCGGCCATCCCCCCCAAGCTTTGGGGTCTTGTTGTTCTGATCATTACTGCCAGCTAATGGCTCACAACGTCAATAGGAGTTGGGGTGGGAGTGGGCAGCGGGGAGGCACCTGCTGCCTTTTAAATATTACGCAGCATCCTCTCTGAAGACGAGGAGTAATTTCCACGCTTAGGGAGACGTTGAGTTATTGTGCCAATACCATCGGCGTGGACGGGAGGCATCAGGGCTGCAGGCGCCTTCGAGAGCCCAGCACCAATCATGAGATTCCGAAGAAAACCCACATGCCACTTCCTCACCCAGAAACAGAAACGAGCTGATGCAAGGAGCCTGCTTCCAAACAAACGCCCGTGGTGGCAGGGGCACATGACGCTGAGAGGAGGCGGCCAGGCTGGAGGAGGCGGGCACAGCATGCGCCCAAGGCCGTGGGAAATGCCACACCCTTGCCTCTGGGGCTCCGAGATGGCAGCTGTGGTCACAAGCTGTGAGCTGGGCAGCAGGCTCTCCCAAGAAGGGCTGTGTACTCTGCTCGTGCCAGCGGTTGGAGCTCTGGCAAGGCCCCCTGGGAGCCTTGGAGCTTATGGAGACCCTGGGTTGGCCTGGGGGATGCCGCCTCCATGGCAGCAGGTGGGGGGCTCTCTCGTTGTTCTAGAAAATGCAAGTCTGAGAGGGGCTTCTCCAGAGGCCCCTGCCTGCCCCCTCTGTGCCTGTGAGCTCCAACTTCCCTTCTCACACAGGCCAGGGCTCATGCTGATGTGGTGACCCCCTAAGATCCTGTCTGCAAGGGCAGTACCATTCCGAGTGCTGGGGGCCTGCACCTGGTAACCCCCTGGCCGGGACCACCCCGACCAGTGCACATGGTGGATGAGCGCAGCACCCCATCTCTGCACATCGCTGGGCCGGCTTCCTCTGCTGCTCTGTCCCCTGCCAGAGGGGCTCCCGCTGGCCCCTTGGGTTTCTGCCCACAGGAAGCTCGTGGGACATACAGCTACACGGTCACACCGAGTGAGTCAGCAAAATCAAAAGGACTGAACGCCCGAAGAAAAGCTGTACACTCGGTCTCCGTGGATGTGGAAAAAAGATTCAGAGCTCGGAGACGTTAGAAACCTTAAACCTGCACGAGGGACAAAAGCAACAGAGATTAGATACAGCTGAGAGGAGAATTCACGAACTGGAAGAACACTCAGAGGAAGGAGCAGGGAAATACGGAGTGCAATGTGGAGGTTGATCCATTGATAGAGAAATTCTAAAACCCTGCTGAGACACGAGGGGGAGAAGTACAAATGCTACAGAATTCTTCATTATAGTTTGTCACTGATCTTCAGGTTTGAAAGGCTTAAGGAAGCCAAGAAACCTCAATCAGACACACTCCTTCATAAAACTTCATTTCACTAGACAAGGAGAAAACCTGGGGGGAAACAAAACAAAACAACCCCGTCAGGAGAAAGGCCCAATTTTCCAAGACACAGCCTTTGGGTGACCTCGGAGCAGCCGCTGCTGCAGGAGCCAGCAGCCCTGGGGTGACCTCGGTGTGGCTGAGAAGGGAAACGTCAACCTCAGCTTCTGAAGCAGCTTTCAAACTTGAGGAAAACGGAGACGTCTTCGAGTACAATGGAGAAGCGCCTGCCACAGACCCCACAGGAAAGTCCTGCTTTAATTCTTCCAATCTCAGCACTTTTAGTTGCATGTATGTATTTGTGAGGCAGTTACACAGCGAGGAAGCAGGGCCCGCCAGGCTGAAGCCAGGAGCCTGGACCTCCCCCCCGGGTCCCCCACGTGCGCACACACTCTGCTGCCCTCCCAGGCACACTAGGAGGAAGCTGCATAGGAACAGAGCAGCCTGGACTCACACCGGCCACCTGGGGTGTCGGCGTCATGCGTCACAGCGCTGGCCTCAAGAAAACCTCGCAGGAAGAACTAAGCAAAGAGCTGCCAGACCCAAGAACACAGATCAGGGGGACGGACAGAGAACGGTAGCAACACGTGCGTGTTACAGCACAGCATCAAAATCAAGAAAGGAACGTCAACAGAGATCTCCGACAACAGACACCCACGGTGTGACGTTTGCACGCCCACAAGAACACAGATCCACGGGCACGGCGAGCATCCAGGTCACACAGCCCTGAAGTCCAGCGGTCAGGCCTGCAGGCGGGACTCCGTCTGCAGGCAGTCAGGCCATCCTGACCAGGCTGATCTCTCGCAGCTGGCGTCCACGTTGAGAGCTCAGTGTGGCCCCCAACCATGTGCACACGGCAGAGAAAGGATGTTCACGGTGCCCCGTGTCCCACCAGCTTTGCTGTCCACATGGAATGGCCTCAGAAGCGGCTGTGTTTTTTGTGGGTTAAGCCTTCATCAGTGGCACCAGCATCCCATATGGGCACCATTTAGAGTCCCGGCTGCTCCACTTCTCATCCAACTCCCTGTTAATGTTCTTGGGAAAGCAACAGAGAATGGTCCAAATGCTTGGGCCTCTGCACCCACATGGGAGACTGCGGAAGCTCCTGGCTCCTGGCTGTAGATCAGTTCAACTCTGGCCATCATGGCCATTTGGGGAGTGACACAGGATGGAAGATTCTCTCTCTCTCTCTCTCTGTAGAAGAAAAGGAAGAAAATCAAAGAATTTGTGGAAATATTAGACATTTCAGAAGAAATGGATATTTCTCAGAACTTGCCCTGCCCTGGTTCCCTCCAAGCCAGCTCCCAGCGAGGGACGCCCCTGCAGCGCCCACAGATCCAGGACAGCCAAACTGCTTCCCCCCCAAAGGAGGAAACTGGGGATGGTCCTAGCTGGTACTGTGGGGCTGTGCTGCCCCGCCCCCATCCCCGTGAGACAGAGAGCGCCCAGGTCTCCCCATTCCCCCCCCCCCCCCCGCAGCGCCCAGGCACCCCACTCCCCCGCAGCGCCCAGGGCTCCCCATTCCCCTGCAGCGCCCAGGGCTCCCCACTTCCCCACAGCGCTCAGGCGCCCCACTCCCCCACAGCGCCCAGGCCTCCCCACTCCCCCGCAGCGCCCAGGGCTCCCCATTCCCCCACTCCCCCGCAGCGCCCAGGCCTCCCCATTCCCCCGGCAGCACCCAGGCACCCCACTCCCCCGCAGCACCCAGGCACCCCACTCCCCCGCAGCGCCCAGGCACCCCACTCCCCCGCAGCGCCCAGGCCTCCCCACTCCCCCGCAGCACCCAGGGCTCCCCACTCCCCCACTCCCCCGCAGCGCCCAGGGCTCCCCACTCCCCCGCAGCGCCCAGGGCTCCCCACTCCCCCACTCCCCCGCAGCACCCAGGCCTCCCCACTCCCCTGCAGCACCCAGGCACCCCACTCCCCCACTCCCCCGCAGCGTCCAGGCCTCCCCACTCCCCCGCAGCGCCCAGGCCTCCCCACTCCCCCGCAGCGCCCAGGGCTCCCCACTCCCCCACTCCCCCGCAGCACCCAGGCCTCCCCACTCCCCCACTCCCCCGCAGCGCCCAGGCCTCCCCATTCCCCCGGCAGCACCCAGGCACCCCACTCCCCCGCAGCACCCAGGCACCCCACTCCCCCGCAGCGCCCAGGCACCCCACTCCCCCGCAGCGCCCAGGGCTCCCCACTCCCCCGCAGCGCCCAGGGCTCCCCACTCCCCCACTCCCCCGCAGCACCCAGGCCTCCCCACTCCCCCGCAGCACCCAGGCACCCCACTCCCCCACTCCCCCGCAGCGCCCAGGCCTCCCCACTCCCCCGCAGCGCCCAGGCCTCCCCACTCCCCCACTCCCCCGCAGCACCCAGGGCTCCCCACTCCCCCACTCCCCCGCAGCGCCCAGGCCTCCCCACTCCCCCGCAGCGCCCAGGGCTCCCCGCTCCCCCACTCCCCCGCAGCACCCAGGCCTCCCCACTCCCCCGCAGCACCCAGGCACCCCACTCCCCCACTCCCCCGCAGCACCCAGGCCTCCCCACTCCCCCGCAGCACCCAGGCACCCCACTCCCCCACTCCCCCGCAGCGCCCAGGCCTCCCCACTCCCCCGCAGCGCCCAGGGCTCCCCACTCCCCCACTCCCCCGCAGCACCCAGGCCTCCCCACTCCCCCACTCCCCCGCAGCGCCCAGGCCTCCCCACTCCCCCACTCCCCCGCAGCACCCAGGCACCCCACTCCCCCGCAGCGCCCAGGCCTCCCCACTCCCCCACTCCCCCCGCAGCGCCCAGGCCTCCCTGCTGGCCCACAGCGCCCAGGCGCCCCCCTCCTTCACAGCGCGGAGGAAAACAGACCAATGAAGGACTGGGAAGGATTTCCAGCACTGCTGCTGCTATTCAGAGTCCGTTTATCTTTGCTGGAAATGCAGATTTCCAGGGAGAAGGAGACATCTTCCACCCGCTGGTCCACTCCCCAGATGGCTACAAAGGCAGGAAAAGATCTGATCTGAAGCCAGGAGCCTGGGGTTCTATCCAGGTCTCCCACGTGGGTGTAGAGGCCCAAGGACTTGGTCCATCCTCCACTGCTTTCCCAGGCCATAAGCAGGGAGCTACATGGGAAGTGGAGCAGCTGGGACTTGAACCAATGCCCATATGGGATCCTGGAACTGTAGGTCGAGGCTTAGCCTACATGCCAACCCTGGTAACTTTTAGTTTTGAAACAGATAGGATCCTGGGCAAGTCCAGATAAAGAGGTCTATTTTGTAACAGTTTGAAACTATCAATATGAGAGTATCTTCATCTCTTTAAGATAAGAGATTCTTAAACACAAAGTAACAGTAGCCATAGAGGAAATGAGTGATATTTTTAGCTACCTTCAATTAAGTTTGGGTTAATTAAGTTACTTGCTAGAATAACTTGATTCCAGGGCAGGAGGGAAGAGAAGACACTCCTGGCTCCGTAAGATCCTGTAGGGAACTCTAGGCATCCACAGATGTAACAGCAGCAGAGGGGCCAGTCCACAGAAGATCCAGTGGGCCGATGGACCCTGCCCCACCTGCTCTCCATCACAGACGGGGCTCCCAGGCTGTGGAAGGCAGCAGGTGGCACACCTGGGTACAAAGCACCCACACCCACTAACCACAGCAGCCAGTGTGGGTGTAAACCTCGACTCCCCTCCCCCTCTCCCAGTCCTTGGGCCGAGAGGCTTGCTCCTCAAGGTTAGGCCCTGCAGCAGCAGCCCCAGGCACTGGGGGACGGGGTCCCTCACCAAGTCCCCCCTCAAACCCTCCACAGACAAAGGAGAAGCACAGGGGAGACCACAGCAGCCCTCGTGTCTCCCCGGGAACAGTGCTTCTCCCATGACCTCATGTGGCTCTCATCAGCCACAGGAGGGGTCACGGCCCACGGGAGGACTCACGGCCCACGGGAGGGGTCACGGCCCACGGGAGGACTCACGGCCCACGGAGGGGTCACGGCCCACGGGAGGACTCACGGCCCACGGGAGGGGTCACGGCCCACAGGAGGGGTCACGGCCCACGGGAGGACTCACGGCCCACGGGAGGACTCACGGGCCTCCCTACACCAACCCTGTGGGGCCAATAGAACTCTGCTTTCTTCGTGGGGATGTCCCACACACAGTCTTGGCATATTCTAAAAAAAAAAAAAAGCCCCCTTGGTTGCCAAGAAGTTTTCGAAGGTCACTATTTTGGGTGGAACTCTAGAAGCGTGCAGGCTGCGGGCGGGAGGCCCTGCCCCATGCCCTGCCCTGAGCCACTGCCAGCTGGGCGAGGAGGGCACTTCCTCGCCCTCCCTGCTGGTGTTTCCCTCCCGAAGGCCCCAAGATGGCAGCACACATGGAGTGATGGATACCCACTCAGGCCACTCTGCCCTGGAACGAGAGGTGGGTGAGGCCTGGCATGAGCCACTTAAGGAATCTGCGGACTTGGGCCAGATTTCACAAAACCCCCGGCCCGGTGGGGGAGACCTGGGCTCCCCATGTGGAAACAGGAGCTCCCCTTCCAGAGGACAGAATCTCAAATGGCCTGTAGATCTGTCTCCAGTGTGTCTGCCCAGGCAGCTGGGGCAGGGGTACCCCAGAGTCACACTGCGGGGAGGAACCCACGCTTCTGGGGCCACAGGCACACCCAGTTGGGCAGGGGACAGGTGGCGGCCACTGTTACCTTCAAGCCTGGGAAACAGCTGTGGTCCTACAACCAGAGCAGCCAGCCCCTCGTCTTCCCAGTCACCTCTGCCATGGCAGAGTGTGTAGAGATGAGTGTGTGTGCATGGAGGTGTGTGTGTAAGGTGTGTAAGTGTGTGTGTAGGTGTGTGCATGGAGCTGTGTTATGGAGGGGTGTGTTTGTGTGTGGAGGGGTGTGTAGATCTGTGCGTGTGTAGGTGTGTGTAGGTGTGTGTGTGTGGAGGCGCGCATGTGGAGGTGTGAGGATGTGTGTGGAGGTGTGTGTGTGGAGGCGTGTGTGTGTAGGCTTGTGTGGGGAAGCATGTGTGTGGTGTTTGTGGATGTGTGTGTAGAGGTGTGCGTGTGTGTAGGTGTGAGGATATGTGTGTGGCGGTGTGTGCATATGGAGGTATGTGCGTGTGGAGGCATGCAGTCAGGGCTGGATGGGGGTCTGAGAGCTGCCTTCACCGCTTCGAGGGCTGCTCCAGGGTCCATGGGAGCTCTGGTTGGCAAGGAGAAGCTGAGCTGAGAAGAGAAGCCCACGGGCCTGAGTGCCCATTCCCGCTGCCAGGGCTTCCATGGAGGACCTAGGGCAGCCGTGGGAGAGCCTGCGTGCCGCAGCCACCGGGCACAGGGAAGCAGAGAGCCGGCCTTCTGTTGGCACAGACGCTGCCCAGCCCCCAGGGTTCCTCCTACAGCGGCTGACTCCCCCAACTGTTCGCCTGTACGCTCTGCTTTGATGCAGAGATGGAACAGTCTCTACAGCCCCTCCAGGCAGAGATGCCGGGGCAGCACCCGTGGTAGTCAGGCGGGCTCCTGGGAGCACCCCCACCTTTGTGGGGCTCCAGGGGATTCTGAGATGACAGCCCCGACAACGCAGGGACCTACACTGTCAAGTCCTCTCTGGGTCAGATGCCTCTTGGGGCACCAGCTCTTTCCTGGGCTCCCATGGCCAACTGCGTCCCTGCTCCACATTCAGGGGCAGCCCATTGGTAGCTGGCTGGGGGCCGCATGGGAGTGTTTATGCTGGAGATACCAGCACAGGCGACAGTCCAGGGACAGCCTGAGAGCTGGATGATGGATGCTCACCAGCACCCCAGGCTCCAGGGCACAGTGCCAAGGTACTCGGAGCGGGCATGTGGCACCACTGATTAAGCTGCCACCTGCATGGCTGGCATCCCTTAGGAGCATTGGTCCATGTCCCTGTTGCTTTGCTTCTGGTCCAGCTTCCTGCTGACACACCTGGGAAAGCAGCAGAACACAGCCCCAGTATTTGGGCCCCTGTGCCCACATGAAGTCTAACGGAGCTCTGGACGGGCCCAGCTCAAGTCACCGCAGTCATCCGGGGAGTGAACCAGCAGGTGAACCAATGGATGAGTAACACCTGCTTGATTGTTGGGTTGGAATTCTACTGGTTTTTGGGTTGGGGTCAAGTTGGCTGCTTGTTTAGGGGTCCAGCTAGTTGTTGGTATAGGGGTTCAGCTGGCTGTTGGCTTAGGGGTGTGTGTGTGTGTGTGTGTGTGTGTGTGTGACGGCTTTTCAAATGAATAAATACACCTTACAGAGGCTTGGCATGTCTGGAGCTGTGTGCCCACCAGCCCACGCAGGCAGCTGGCTCGCCCCCTCCCTGCATGTCCCACCCTCACTCCCCTATTGCTAGCTGCTCATAATCTCAGTGAACGTGAATGATAAACATTTACCAGGGTTGGCCAGAGCTCAGGAATGGTGCCAGCGTGGCACGTGTGTAAGCCCACGACAGGAGCCAACATAGGGCCAGGGTGCTCCCAGACAGATGCCTGAGGCTGGGTCACACTCAACAACTCACCCCGCAAGATGTCGACTTATCAAAGCCCCAAGAATACGGAAGAAAGGATGGGATATTTCAGGGGTGGCCTCAGCACCCCGATAGTTTCCCCTCTGTCCAGTCCCTCTGCTGTGTGCCTCTGGCCACGGCACACTGGAGACTGTGGCTGAGGACTGACGCCCACTCAGACAGCAGCCAGACCCCGTCTGACACTCTGGCTCGTGGGGAGGAGTGAGACTGTTCTCAGCTCCCTCGCTGCACCCCCGGGGCCGCCGTGTCTGAGACATCCATCCTCAGGAGTGGCCAATGTGGGGGTGCCGCCCCGAGTGTGTGCCAACCACAGCCACCAGGGTGTACTCATCCCAAGGGTAGCTCTCAATGGTAACCAGCTGAACCCCTAAGCCAACAGCCAGCTGGACCCCTAAGCCAACAGCCAGATGGACCCCTAAGCCAACAGCCAGCGGAACCCCTAAGCCAACAGCCAGCTGGACCCCTAAGCCAACAGCCAGCTGGACCCCTAAACAAGCAGCCAACTTGACCCCAACCCAAAAACCAGTAGAATTCCAACCCAACAATCAGCTGAACCCCCTAATCAACAAATATCTGAACCCCCAAACCAACAACCAGCCAAATCTCCAACCCCAACAATCAACTGAACCCCTTAACAAAAAATCAGCTGAAACCCCAACTCAATATCCAGGTGAACCCCTAAACTAACAGCCAGCTGAACCACAAACTCAAAAACAACAGAACTCCTAAACCAACAACCAGTTGAACCCCTAAATCAAACAGCCAGCTGAACCCCTAACCCAGTAACCAGCTGAACCTTCAAACCAACAGCAAGCTGCACATGGAGCTGAGTGTGTGAGCCCCTCTGTGAGTCCGGCACGCTGTCAGAAAACATGGCCAGGAAGCTTCCAGATGGTCCAAAGCAGAATACAGCACCCCAAGGCCTGCAGGGCCTGGGGACCCAGGTATAGTGGCCACCCAAGGTGTTGTCCTGCCCAGACCAGCAGCCCTTGCTCAAGGTGTGGGAAGCTGTCAGATGGGGCCGGGACTGCTTCAGCATGCCTGTGGAACAGAGGTGTGTCACTGACCGTCAGTTGACCTTGCTGCCTCTCAGGACATGTGGGGACCACTGGCCTTCCCTCCCCTACCCCTGGCCTCCTGAGACAGCTGCTCACAGCTTCACGCCCCGGCCAGCAGCCCTGGCCCGAGACCAGTTTCACAGTTGAGGCTTTTCTACTAGAGCCTTCCAGAATAGATGGCCATCCTGCTCCCAGGGGTCAGCCAAGTCAAGGCCACTTCTGAGTCCAGCTCAGGCGGACTCTTGGACATCCCTGCCTCATCAACCAGTCTGCGAGAGCCTCGAGCTGGCTGGGGAAGCCATGGTGGTCCACACCAGAGAGGATACAGTGACCACTGCCCACGTGCTGCCCAGCAACTCAGCCCCAGGGCCACCATCAGCATTGCCAACAGATGCATCCGAGCGGCCAGGACTCAGTGCTGGAGGACGCGTCAGCTGGCCAGGACCTAGGAGGAAGCCGGGAACCCAGCTGTGTTCTGCAGCCAGCCTTGGAAGCACGTCCCGCCCCTGGCAAGTCCACTGATTGGCTGGTCCCCGGCCACATCCCTGCAGGAGTTGTTTGAAAGCCACGCTCTTGTTGCTGCACCAAACAGCTCAGAGGAAACATTGAGCACAGGACGGGCGGCTGGGGCGGACCAGCTGGTGCAGGCCTGAGGGAACCCGGCAGCTTCCCATCCGTGCCTCAGGCCCTGGTATGGGGTGCTTCGTGCAGGCAGCTCTGTGCACTAGGCCCTGGACAGGACCCCAGGAAATCTGACTGCTGCCGTATGCAGGTGGCTTGGACTCCAGGTGGGAAGCAGGGGGGCCGGGCCCAGACAGGGCTCCAGGTGGGAAGCAGGGGGGCCGGGCCCAGACAGGACAGCAGGTACATCTGTCGCCAGCTAGCAGGGCTTCTCAGGTGACCCTCTCTCTGCCCACTGAGTGGGGTGTCGGGGTACCGGCAGGGCAGGGTGTAGAGATGCACCCTGAACCCTGAATCCCATCGTGGGACTGCTTTGCCAATCACCCTGCCCCCGGGCTCTGAGGCCAGCTCTACAGCGCAAACCCCTGTCTTCTCCAAGCCTCTGCCCTCCTCCTTGGCTCAGACAACTCTACCTGGCCCTGGCGACCACCTCCCTTCCTCACCATCCCCCAGAAGTCGGAAGTTTCCAGGCCTAACCCTGAGCCGACTGTGAGGGTGCCTGCCTGGCGGAGCCCCCAGCCTCAGCTCCTGCTCAGCATCTTGCACACCCACACGCCCTCCACAAGAGAAAAGTGAGGATGCTGTGATTTGCCATTGGAAGTGATGACGTAGGGATACTTCACCCAGGCGTCAGAAGTGTAAGCAGTGCAGCTTCGGGGAGTGCACATGACGCCAAGCAGGACGTTCCCCTTGCTTTGTCTGGGCCCCTTCACACAGCTCTGCCCTGCTTTCTAAAAGCTGCCACCCTCCCCGAGGCCCCCGGAACCCCATCTTAGCACAGAAGTCCCAGCCTTCTGCATCCAGTCCCCCAGTAAACAGTGGGTGTAGCCAGCTAGTCCTGCGGCCATGGACATCCTGGACTCTCCCGGGAGAGGGTGCAGAGGGAGACAGGAGCGGTGGAGAGTGACCCTCCCCCCGCCCTCTGGAGTTCATGTGGACTGCCAGGGTGTGTCTTGCTGGGCAGCCCGCCTACCGCTGTCCAACAGCTCCACCTGCAACACCTACATGGGAACTAGGGGCCAGGTGCTGAACCCCAAAGGCTTGGGATGCCCTCATCGAAGATCACAGAGCCACTTTCTCCTGTTGTGTGCCTGGGAGGTACCAGGTGGCGGTGCAAGTACTTGGGTCCTTCCTGCCCTAGTGGGAGAGCCTGGCTCCCAGTCGCCACTGGCCCAGCCCCAGCTACAATGCACATTTGGGGAGTGAGCCAGCAAAGGGAGATCTCCCTCTCTCAAAAATAAATACAAACATCTCAAAAAGGAAAGGTGTGTATATCTCTGTTGTAACAAGTGACCCTGTAGACTCCACCGGCGTCAGTTCACCAATCCTCAGTTCGCAAGTGCTGACTCATCTCGGATGGGACACGTGTTCATGTGACTGCCTGCCCAGCCACACTCCCATGACCAGGGGAGAGAGGACGTGGTGTGAGATAAACAGGAAGTCTCTCACTCCGAGGTTTTGGTGCAGTCGGGAAGGCGTGCTGGAGCCGTCACCGTGCAGGCTGCTGTGGCCCAGAGGACAGAAGCAGGGCCCTGCCCGCACACCACTCACTCCTCACTCCCTGGGGGCACACGGGAGCGGACACTAACCTCGGTGGAGCCTGGAAGTGATTCCACCGGGTATCTGTCTGTCTGCAGAGAGTGGGGGAAGGCTGAAAGCCTCTCTGTAGAAGTTCTGGATCTTTCCAGAAAGATGAAGGCACTGGACAGCCCCCTCTGCTGGCCATGGCTGGTGCAGCTCTGGCTGAGGCCAAGCCGTCACTGTCCAGGGTTCCCCAGTGTCGCAGGCTGGACGCAGAGTCCCTTGGGACAGAGTAACGTGGGAAATCTTCCGGAAGACAATCCAGTTCCAACGAGTGGACTTCCACACACTACCTGTGAAGGAAGAGGCTCTCTCTCTAATTTATCTCTGTACTGGAAAGGCAGAGTTACAGAGAGAAAGAGTGAGCGGTAAGAAGTCTTTCACTCGCTGGGTCACTCTCCAAATAGGCACATTCACCAGGAGCCAGGAGCTTGCACTGGGTCCCCCGCGTGGGTGCAGGGCCCAGGGACTGGCTGCACTCTCTGGCTCTTCCCCGCATTAGCAGGGAGCTGTGTCGGAAGAGGAGTGGCCGGGACTTGAATAAATGTCCATTTGGGGTGCTGAGCAACAATGCCAACTCCGAGGCTGAATTTTGCAAAGATTAATTTATTTATGTGATTTGTCTGAAAGGCAAAGTGACATTGAGCAAGAGCAAAGAAACGATTTAGCTCGCTGCTTTACTCCTCAGATGCCCTCGCCAGCCAGGGCCGGGGCCGACTGAAGCCAAGCACCGGGCACTCCACGCTGCTCTGCCACCTGGCCCACCGTCTGCTGCCTTCCCAGGCACACCAGAAGGAAGCCAGCCCTCCATCCTGGGTGTTGGTCACAAGCAAGCCATCACGCTGGCCAGGTGTGCGGAGTTTATAAAAGCAGTGACGGCCCAGCTCCTCACTGGCCACAGGCTGCGTGGGCCCGTGGCCCGGAGGGCTTGGTCTTATCAGAATCCCTTAGGTTCCTCCAGAGCAAGAAGGGTGGGGGATCGGGGCTAGATCTGCAGTGTGGCACCATGAGCAGCCCCACCTCTCGGCTGGCACGGGAGCTGTTCGGGCAGAACCCCGTGCCAGCAAACGGCTTCACGGACGGTGAGCTCCTGGGGTGAGGTCTGAGCTGTGGGAATCAGAGGCCCCCATGAGCCCCCAGGTGAGTCAGGTGTGGGCGAGCGGCCAGGGGGAGTGTCAGGGCTCCAGGGATGGGGGCAGGAGTTGGTCAGATCTCCCCAGCTTGTTCCTGGGAAAGCGGGGACTCTGGGTGTGTCCATGAAATCTCGTTTTTGAATGTTAGCACTTGGCTTGATTCTCTCGGTTTTGGAAGTTGCTATTATAGAATCTCAACCTGCATTCCGAAGGAAGAGAGTCAGGCCTGACGTTGTCGTGCTCCTGGGGACAGGTGCGTACTGGATGCTGAAGTCCTGTGCGGGGGTCCCTGTGCACCCCACCGCCACCACTGTTGGGCCACACCCCCTCCTCACCTCAGCCCTTGCGGCGGAGACAGCGCAGGACCAGCTACGAGCCCGAGCATCCTCTGAGCACAGCAGCTGTCCGGGGACCTGGAGCCAACGGGGGGCTCCTTCCTCCTCCCCGAAAGGCGGTGGGAAAGGCGGAGGAGCAGTAGCCCTGCTGGAGCCCCGGAGACGAAGGCCACCTGCCCAGGAGTGGGGAGTTAGGCAAGCATGGGCCTGCTCACCCCCAGACTTCCATATTGCCTCTGAGGTGGAATGGGCAGGTGGGGTGCTGGCACCTGCCAGCAGAGTCCAGGGACGGAGCCAGGAGGGCTGGGAGAGCAACCTTGCTAGGCATCAGCACCCAGGCTGCCCAAGGCTCACACACTACCCACGGCACACTCACTGCCCCGGCCCAGTCACTGCCACGGCACACACACTGCCCGCGGCTCACGCATTGCCCACGGCACACACATTGCCTACAGCTCACACACTGCCCATGGCACATGCTTCACCCAGAGCACACTAACTGCCCCAGCCCCATCATTGCCCATGGCACACACACTGCCCACGGCTCACATGCCGCCCATGGCACATGCATTGCCCACAGCACACACATTGCCCATGGCACATGCACTGCCCACGGCACACACACTGCCCATGGCACACACACTGCCCACGGCTCACACACTGCCCATGGCACATGCACTCCCCATGGCACACACACTGCCCATGGCACATGCATTGCCCACAGCACACTGCCCACGGCTCACATGCCGCCCATGGCCTACTCTTTGCCCACTGCACACTAACTGCCCTTGGCACACGCACCACCCGCTGGACACGCACTGCCCATGGTTCACATGCCTCCCGTGACACACTCTTCACCCAGAGCACACTTACTGCCCCCGGCTCACTCACTGCCCACAAGCTGGCTGCCCACAGTACATGGCCTGCCCATAGCATACTCACTGCCCACAGCCTGAGACTGCTGAAACCCCGTGCCCCCTAGTGAGCTGGCTTCTCCATCTTTCCGGCCCCTGCACGTCTATCCTGCTTCCTGGAAGAGCTCCCTGTGCGATAGCAGTGCCTCCTGACTCCCATGGGAGCTGTGGAAGCTGGTGGCCGCTGGCCCTGTGACGGCAGGTGAGGGTACAGCTGCCCGAAGCTACAGTGGCGCGTGGTCCAGGATGGTTGCACAGCTGTGCTCATTAGTGTGCGAGCCAGCAGTGTGTCCAGGGTCCAGGGCCCTGATGTCCAGCCCCAGGAAGGGGGGCAAGCTGTGTGCGACACATTCTGTCTGCCAGGCCTGAGCCAGCCACCCCTGCCATTTCTAGTTATATCCGTGTGTGCAGCACGCAGTACCCGGGTTGCTTGTGGATTTACAAACACTGCTTTCTTCTGAGTGGCTGCTTTCCTTCGTCATCAGCATTGGCGTGCGCCTGAGTTAGGGAGCTGTTGGCGGTAACAGGCAGTAGACTGAATTCAAATAAAATTTTGCCTCAAAAATTTTGCAGACATGTGGGGATTTTTTTCAGAGTTTTTTTTTTTTTTAATATTCCATCTATTTGTCTTAGTCAATGGAAGGAATGAAAATAAATTAGGTAATAAATAAATGTGAGAGGAAATACTCAAACCGCGCAGCCACAAAGGATTTTTTAAAGTTTATTTATTTATCTTATTGTTCCATGATCAAGTTCCGTAGGCCCATGGACTTGCCTTCCCCGCAACCGCAGGGCCCACCCCCCGGCTGATGTCCCCCGTGTCATTACAATAGCGTAGTCCTTCACAATCTGTCGTGCGTCCGTCATTCTGCTGTTTAAGTGCATCCCGACACTGCGGGCATGGACAATGGCAGAGTCCAGCATCCTACAGTCAAGACACTCACCAGTCTCACCGGGAGCTGTGAGCAGAGACGCGTACTGCATTGTATCTTCACGTCTGTATGTGGCAGAACCTACTAGTCATTATACATCCCTCCAATGAAAAGCCATAAAGTGAAATCAACAGAGAGAAAAATAGGACGTTTACAACATGAAGTTCAATAACACGCTACTGGATGACCAGTGTGTCTCTGAAGAAATGAAAAAGAAAATCACAAAGGATTTTAATATTCAGAATACATTTTTTAAATGCTGAAAGCTCTAGTTTTGGGGTCACTTCAATTTATAAATGAGAGAAGGATGTGGTCAGGCGCTGAGCTCAGGGTGTCCAGTGAGAGCATCTTCGGCATCCCTGAGCTCCTGGGAGACCCCCCAGTGCCATCAGACATGACGGCTGCTGTTGGTGCCCCGGAAACCCACACACAGCCAGGCGCAGGGAAGATGTCAGAGGTGCCCCGCCATGGCGCCAGGGCACCAGGGCGCCAGGGCACCAGGGGCTGAGCCGTGGCAGGCACACAGACACCGCAGCTCCCTGCCCGTCACCTGGGAAGGTCACGGAGCATGCCCCAAGCACCAGGCCATGCTCCTTGGCTTCCGGCTGGCCCAGCACCGGCTGTTACAGACTCTGGGGAGTGAACCAGTGGATGGAAGGAAGGGGTGTGTGTGTGTATTTGCAACTCTGTCTTTCAAATAAATCTTGTTGGAGTGAGGACAGTTCCTAGAAAACGGGATGAGACGTATTTGCTGCCCGGCGTTGTTGCAGTCCACCTTAGCATCTTCAGGGCAGACATTTCCGTGGACTCTCTGAGCTCTCTTCAACATTTGGAGCATCAAAATAAAAATTTCTCATTTCTCCTTCCATTCCATTTTCCCATCATCTTCTGGAGGCCCTTAACGAAGAAATCCTGGCAGCACCTACACCGACTAGTATGTAGAGTTGTGGGCACTCCTGTGATGCTGACGCGATGCCAAAGTGGCACAGCCACGCCAGACACTGCCCCGCGACCCACAGCCTCCCAGGATGGAGGGTCCACTTTCACACCGCAAACTGTACCGGAGTGTTCACAGAGCCTTGCCTCCTAACCGCCGCCGTGGAAACAGAACTCATTACAAGGTCACCCTGGCTCTAAAGGGTATCTTCCTCGCCCGGGCCGAGAGGCTGGGGGTCAGCTAACGGCCTTACTGGGCTGCCCACGTGGCTGACTTCTGGCGTGTTGGCGGTCAGTTTCAGGCATCCTGCACATGTTTTCCTAGCAGCCCGATGACTACAAGGAGACGACTTCTGTCAGCACACTCGGAGTTCCCTGGACAGCCCAGTTCATCTCTCAGCCCGTGGGATGAGGCCGCAGCGATCCAGGGACTCAGTGACCTGGCGGGGACTCCCCCAGAAAGGACAAAGACTGTAAAGTTCAAAGTTTTTTCCTGGAAAAGGAAACTCCACCGTTGTGACTCAAGTCAATTAACCAGGCAGATAAGCGAACAAGACAGCCGGCAGGGGAAGCAGCCTCGAATGGACACTGGTAGGGCCGTCCCCGAGGCCTTTGCACGCAGTCCAAAGTGCCCAAACCAAATTGCAGTGTCTGGGCCTAGCAGCATGGCACAGCATGCTAAGCCATCGCTGGCAACACTGGCATCCCATGTGGGTGCCAGTTTGTGTTCCAGCTGCTCTACTTCTGCTCCAGCTCCCTGCTCATGGCCTGAGATCACCCAAGGATGCCCCAATACCAAGCCCAGCTGCCACGGGCATTCGGAGCATGAGCCAGTGGGCAGACAGACCCTCCCCGTCGCTCTGTCGATGGAGCTTAGGGTGGACAGTGTCGGGTGGAGGGGAAGGGAGGCAGGACCACTTGTCCCTGGGGTGGTGACTCAGGCTCAGCTCAGCACAACTCGTAAAGCCGTGCGTGGGTGCCGGGTCTGTTGTTCCCTATGTGCCGTGTCTCACAGGCAATCAAGGTCAGAAATGGCACATTGTGTCCAAGCAGCCGTTATTCCAGTGACCCCAAGGTGACTCAACATTTGAGCAACGCGCCCGTGTGATCTGCCACGGAGCGAGGACTGCCAGCCTTGGCAGATGAAAAGGCTGAAGAATTGGAAACACATGTGCCTGCCTGGAAATGAAGGCGAGCGTGCCACCACGCCTGACGAGGAGCCTGCTGGTGCCCTCGCCGCTCCTCACCTCCCCGGCGGCAGCTTACTGGAAGTTTCCACCAACACCACGGTGCCCAAGAGAAGCATCGGGTCAGCTGTGCAAAAAAGGGAGGAACGCCACTGTGGGTGGACACGGCGCAGCTACGTGGCCGGGCCAGGGGTCAGGGCTGTGCAGCACATGGGAGCCAGGCTGCTCGGGCTGGGCAGCGGGGGGACGTGGGGCCTGCGGCGAGGTGACGGCAGAGGCCGAGCACCACTGATGCCTCCCTCACCCTAAACACGTGGCTGTGATGTGGTCATGGCACCAGAGCTACGCCTGCTTCTATCTGGACAGGGGCAGGAGGCTCTTAGCAAGTCAGCCAGGCCTTCATCCCGGATCTACCCCCACCAGCCCCACAACTGCGAGAGGCAAAATTCTGTGGCTGTTGTGCCCCATGTGGCAGCACTTCAACAACCAGGCGCCGGCTCAGCAGCTTTCCTAAGCCACGCCCACAAGCCGTGAGCCCCAGGTCACACTGCCCACACCATGGGGGCCCAAGAATGGACCTGGCAGGAAGAGCGCTGCCAGTCTGAAGGTTCCCATGGACCGTAGACCAGCCCAAGGCTCCCTGCCTGGTAAGGCTGCTTGGAGAGCACGGGGTGCAGCAAGCGGCCCGCGGTGAGCCTGTGCAGGGGGTGACGCCCGTGCTGCATCCAATCCGGAAGATGAGGGAAAGGCCTGTTCTGCTCTCAGGGACTTGGGGAGTGGGATGATGTCACAGGCCCAGGGGCGGACAGGAGCTGACAGGGGCCCCTTTCATCATCCCCAGAAGTTTCTGGAACATTTTTGGCAAACATTTATTTTGTTTCTGATTATTCATTGTTTGTTGTGCTGAAACAGACTTGCAGGATTGCTGTCTTCGCCCTGTTTAATGCACAGATCCACGGCACTCAGTGCATCCACTGTCAGCCCACCATCACTGCCGCCAGGCCCCGGCACCCCCACCGCACTTGGTGTGGCTGAGAGTTGCAAAAGTTGGATGTCTCCTGTGGCTGCAGTGTTTGTCCTCTGATGTCTGCTGCATCTTGAGTGGGTAATAAATACATCAAGTAGTTAGAGAGTCTGGATCCCCCTCCTCTGCAGAGCTAGAATTATTCAGCAGGGACTGGGGTCTCAGGCAAAAGGAGCACTCAGTGGGAACTGGAGCTGTGTGCAAACAGGAGCACTCCATGGAGACTGGAGCCGTGTGCAAACAGGAGCACTCAGTGGGGACTGTAGCCATGTGCAAACAGGAGCACTCACTGGGGACTGGAGCCCTGTGCAAACGGGAACAATCCACGGGGACTGGAGCCGTGTGCAAACAGGAGCACTCACTGGGGACTGGAGCCCTGTGCAAACAGAAGCTCATTTTCACTCAACTCCCCGTCCTCCTGGCTCACCCTGTCACCCTCATTCAGCTCCCCGTCCTCCTGGGTCACCGTGTCACCCTGTCACTCAGCTCCCCGTCCTCCTGGGTCACCGTGTCACCCTGTCACTCAGCTCCCCGTCCTCCTGGCTCACCCTGTCACCCTGTCACTCAGCTCCCCGTCCTCCTGGGTCACCGTGTCACCCTGTCACTCAGCTCCCCGTCCTCCTGGCTCACCCTGTCACCCTCACTCAGCTCCCCGTCCTCCTGGCTCACCGTGTCCCTGACAGCTTACACTCCCAAGCCCACTTGCACCTGCTACACCAGAAGAAGTGCAGTATGGGGAGCCTGGGACCTCAAACCCAATCCCCCAGTGCACACATCTTCTGGGCTTCATCCAGCGAAGAGCCTCTGTGGCCTTTGCCGAGGCCCCTTCCGTGACCTCCTCCGTGACCTCCTCCGTGACCTCAGTGGCCGCGTGGCCCCGGAGCCTGCCAGAGCCAGAGTGACTCCCAGCAGTCACCCTGCGTGCTGTCCACCTGGCAAGCGGCCAGCCATCTTCTCTGGATGCCGGCTCCGCAGCCAGGCACAGCCGTCCGCCCCATGCTGGAGCCGGCAGGCGCTGCCTGGCGCTCGCCCACGGCCAGACCTGCTGCGGGGAAGAGGTTGTTCTCCGTGGGCGCCGTGGTCATGGTTGTGAACCGAGAGTTGAGGGATGTTTTTAAAATTGAATCTGAAGCCACAGGCTCTGAGAGGGTGATGATCGTGCGAGCTTTATCACTCACAGCTGCTCCATTGTTTGTTTACTTGCGGGTAGAAATGGCCCTTTGAAGTACGGTACCAAAATAAACACACAGGCAGCTGCAGGCAGCCCAGGAGGGAGCAGGCGGGCGGGGCGGCCCGGGAGGCCACGGGTCACCGCCTGCCCGCCCCCGGCCCATGTCAGCGCGGAACAAACGGCCTCCCGCCTCGGTCGCTGCCACGCCGAAGGAGCAGCATCCTGTACTGAAAAAAGCCATCAGAATCCAACAATGACACCATCTTGCAGAATACTGCAGTTCAGGCGACAGCCGCCACCCCCCATGCACCCTTTTTTTTTTTTTTTTTTGTAAATACTAAACAGGGAGTTAGATGTGGTGCTGCTGAGGAGGTCCGCTGGGTGTAGAACCCACTTCCCTTGTCAATAATTAATACAAACAAACACACAGCAAGTGCCGCCGCTGCCAGGCGCTCTGCTCACAGCTGTGCACCAACCGCGAAGCACAAAGCCACGCAGCCAGGGCTGAAGGAGAGCGGGACCTGCAGGGGGAGGGAAGCAACCCATGCCCAGGTCACGCCGCAAGAGTGGATTTGTCAGTCAGTAAATCTGGTTAATCACACACACACACTCATTTTACTTCAATTAAGGAAACTGTTTTCATAAACTCTCATTGAAAATCGGTCGCGGGTGAGGCTGGCGCTGTGGCATGTGTGGAGCGGCTTGCCTGATCTTGGCTCTCCAGTTCCGGTTCCAAAGTCCTGCTCACATGCACCTGGGACGCAGAGGCGCCCACTCCAGGCCCAGAGCGCCCAGTTCTCGGCTCCAGCCTCGCTCCCCGCCCCACCCCACCGCGCCCGCCACGGCAGGTGGCAGACCCTCCTTGATGCCCTCTCTGTCATTGTGTCTTCCACATAACCAAGACACACAGCATTCCTTAAGTCAGCAGAGAAAAGGAAACAGTAGCAGCTGGCCTTCAGGTGCCCCCGCGCAGCCGACACTGGGCTCTCTGGCGTGGGCCTTGGCACAGACATGAGGCAGGGTTCAGAAGAGACTCAGATCCAAACGCTGGCCCCACCGTCCCACCAAGACCACTGCACTGCAGCTGACAGCACACAGGGAATTAAGGGGCCAGAATCCCATATGGGCACCAGCTCAAGTCTTGGCTGCTCCACTTCCCTTCCAGCTCCCTGCTCATGGAAAGAAGGAGAGGACAACCCAAAGCCTTGGGCTCCTGAACTCATATGGGAGACCCAGAAGAAGTTCCTGGCTCCTGGCTTAGAATTGACTCAGCTATAGCCATTCTTGCAGTGAATCAGTGGTTGGGAGATTTCTCTCTCCTCTCTGACTCTCTGTAATTCTGACTTGCAAATCAATAAAGAAGTTTTTAGAAAAACAGCTGGTAAGTAGGACGTGACAGGGAGCCCAACTGTCAGCTTTATCTTTCACGGACACCAACTAAACTTCAGGTTAGACTTTCTCTGGGCCCTAGGCCACAGACCTCCGGGCTTGGCCACATCTGCGGGCTGCTGTATCCCATGCGGGAAGCCAGGCCACTCCTGTGGCCAGATGACGCCCCCCGACCCCCGCCGCTGCTGCCCCCGCCTGGACAGTGCCCCGCCTCTCAGCTGGGATGCAAAGGCTAAGTCATGGGCTCCTGAGTCCTCTAAGCTCCCCGTCCATCTCATGGTCCAGCAGGACTCCAGGTTGACCCAGGCCTCAGCAAGCGCTGGCCCTTGTCGGGGTCTGAGGTTTGGATCCTGGCCCATGTGGCTCTTGCCTTCTGCCAGTGGGGTTCAGATTGTTGTCGTGCTTGGGGCGCACGAGGGCGTCTGTGCCCCCACACCAGCACACACGTGCCTGGAGGGGCACTCGAAGCTTCTTCTGGTGGGGGACAGCAGAGGTTTGCGGAAAAGGAGGTCGCAGCCAGTCGCCAAGCAAGGCGGCCCGGGGGACCACTGCCTCGCAGTCTCTTGAGGGAGTAGGCCCACACGGCACACGTGTTTTAATCGACGCATGTTTGAGTAACCCTGAAATAAGTTCTCACTGACCGAAGCACATCTCAGTATCCGAGTGCACCCCGCAGCCTAGGCTCGTGCCTGAGCCCCCCTCGCCGCCCACCGAGACCAAGGCGAGCGAGGACCCAGCGGGAGACGTTCTGCGCACGCGCGGCTGCCTGCAGGGGCATGCTTCTCTCTGCTGCAACGCAGTGACCAAGGCCAGCTAGGCCTTGAGCGTCCGGGGCAATGCCCCTTGTCCTGGGGGAGTCCCAAGGCAGCTATGGACACTGCATGGAAGGGGCAGCGCACAGGTGTGTGTGTCCTCCCCTGGGGACCCCTCCTCCGTCCCGCCCTCCTCATAGCTGGTGGCGGGCAGGACGCAGAGCACAGGCACAGCATCATATCACGGGTGAAGGAAGAGGTGGATCGGGTCAGTCGTCCTTCACTTCTGGGGCTGGAACTCCCGAGCGCCTGTGTGTGCAGGGAGCCGCTGCCCTGCTGCCGGCACGCGGCCGCCTCTGGGGGACCCTCCTCCCAGCAGGTAGACGCGTGGCTGCGAGCCCGTGGCTTCTCAGGGGCGCCCACTGAGTGCCACCCACTGGCACCACTCCTGCTGCCG
Organism: Ochotona curzoniae; assembly: GCF_017591425.1. Lineage (NCBI taxonomy): Eukaryota > Metazoa > Chordata > Mammalia > Lagomorpha > Ochotonidae > Ochotona > Ochotona curzoniae. The sequence continues at coordinate 5,616,262 of NW_024465405.1, read as the reverse complement.
CAGGGGCCTGGGCGCAGGTGGCATGTGGGCCCTGGCCCACACATACACCCCTCAGTGGCTCACAGGTACAAGCATGTATTGGCCGGCCACTCCCTTAATGTGTGTTCAGGATAAAGGACTTAAAAGAAAGAAAGAAAGAAAGAAAGGGCCCGGCGCGGTGGCGCAGTGGTTAAGGTCCTCGCCTTGCACGCCCAGGATCCCATATGGGCGCCAGTTCTGATCCCGGCAGCCCCGCTTCCCTTCCAGCTCCCTGTCTGTGGCCTGGGAAAGCAGTCGAGGACAGCCCAAAGCTTTGGGAACCTGCACCCGCGTGGGAGACCCTGAGGAGGCTCCTGGCTTCGGATCGGCATAGCATCAGCCGTTGCAGACTCCTGAGGAGTGAATCATCGGACAGAAGATCTTCCTCTCTGTCTCTCCTCTCTGTATATCCGCCTTTCCAATGAAAAAATAATAAAAATAAATCTTTTTAAAAAATAATTAAAAAAAGGAAAGAACGAAAGAGAAGGAAGGAAGGAGGGAGGGAGGGAGGGAAGGAAGGAGGGAGGGAAGGAAGGAGGAAGGGCCCCGGATCCTTCTCTGTCTCCAGGTTTGGAGGTGCCGGCACCCCTCTGAGGGCGTCCCCCAGGCACCCACCCGACAGGACCCTGGCGGGAGCAGCCAGCACCGCTCAGGCTTGCGGAGTGAGGATCTGCAGCGCGCACGCATCTCCTGTCAGCCTCGCGCAGGACACTGAGCAGAAGGCAAGCCCTTCCCTCCGCCTGGGGCCTTCATTTTTCTGGAGCTTTTACAGCCCGCAGCCTCCCCGTTCGATCTTGAATAATAGCGCTGAGCGGAGCCCAGAAAGCTTCCCAAGTTTGAAGCCTTTTGACAAGTTAATTTAGCTGGATGATAGGAAGTCTCCCCCCACCGAAAGGCAGCCATCACATCATGGGCGCAGCCGCCGTCCCCAGGGAGGAGAGCGCCATTAGCCCGGCTCGCCGCGCTTCGTGGAGCCGCCCTGTGGCTTCGTGGAATGTGCCATCAATATTTCAGTGGGCGCAGGCCGGCCGCATCACTCAGCACAAGTCAATACCGCCACTTAGAGCCGACACCGGGGCGAATCGCATCCATCTGCTATTGGAAAAACAACATTCTCTCGGCTGTGCTTCTCCGGCGACTCTTGGGACCCTAATGGCAACGTGCGTGCGTGTACGTGTTCAAGACTGTATCCAGGGAAAGCACGGAGATGCGAGAAGCATCATTTTCTCCACTGCCATCCCCCGACTCAACCCGCGCCCGTTTCCCATGGCCCCGGCCAAGCTAGCATGGCTGCCCCGTGTCCCCTCAAAATGAGCCAGACCCGCCCACCCTTCACGCAGGGGGGAGCCCCGTTCATCACTGCTTTTTTCTGCATTTGTTTCTGGACATTGGGCGGGCCTCTGTTTCCCCGGGGGTGCCTGGAGAGAGTCCGAGGCTGGCTCCAGGAACATGTCCGTGGCTGAGATTCTTGGGGGAAGAACGTTCCCCCTCTAAGTAGGACAAACGGGAAAGATCCAGCTTTGTCACGACGGGGGAAGAAAGCCAAGAAAAATTAATTATATTTAACAAAAGCTTCGGCTGCCATTTGGTTGTGTGCCCTGATTATAAATCTCCAAATGTTTCTCACTTGAGTGGTTCAGTGGGGAGAAAAAAATAAATAAAGCGGAAAGCCAGACGTCCTTGCGTCGGAGCCGTGATGGCCGGGTGGCGCCCAGGTGCACTGGGCAGCCAGGCAGGTGTGGCGACAGGGTCCTGGATAGAGCCCCCAGCACCAGCATCTCCCAGAGACCCAGTGAGGTCCCGGCTAACAAGGGTGGCTGGTCCCCAAATGGCTCTCACTTTGGTGTGATGGAACAGACAGAGGCCCTTGTGTCAGTCAAGGATGGGTAGTTAATTACTGTTACATTCTACTAAGCTGTTGGCAGCAAAGGCTGGAAACGGGAAGAACAAGATGTGTGGTCGGCCTGGGAACACAGAGCCTTCCATCAGCTAGGTCTGCGTTCAGGAGCTGGCTCCGCCCCTGATGGCTGCTCCTGGAGTAACTAGGCCCAGCCGCTGGACGCCAGCTGCATGCTAGGTCACAGAGGGGAAGGGAAGGCCGATGCAGAGGCAGGTGCTGTGGCTTGCATTTGGCTTCAACTGGGTCTGTGCGTTGGGAGCTCCATCTCCAGGATTGGGACTTAGAGGGGCTGGGCCGAGCCAGGCTGCAGCACCTGCTGGTGAATGCCAAGACTGGGCTGCACAAAACCCAGGACTTGGAGCAGGCCTGGTAGAGGAATTTGGGGCCCCCCTTGCTGAGCTGCTGCTTGCACTGTAGAGCATAAAAGCTAGGACTGGAGGCGGGCCAGGCTGGGCTAGGTTGCTGCACCCACTGGTTCACACAAGAATCAGAATGGATGCATGCCAACAGGATTAGGCTGCAGCACCAGCTGGCAGGTACCAGGACTGGTTGCAAGTTATGTCAGGCTAGACCATGATACTCTCTGGCAGGCACAAGATCTGGAGCTGGGAGCAGGTCTATTAGGGGAGCTGTGAGCACTCCCCAGCTGGGCTATAGCTCCTGCTGGTGAGCATGAGAGACAGGCTGGTCGAGGTGGCAGCACCCATTGATGCACATGTGGGCCGGGTCTGGGGCGGGTGGGGGACCGAGTTAAGCTGCAGCAGCTGTGGGTGTGCATAAGAGCCAGAGAGGATGTAAGATGGACTGGGCTCGGCCACTGCACCTGCTGACACATGCAGAAGCCGGGGCTGTGGGGCAGGCCTGGTAGGGATTACTGGAGGTTGCTCTGACTAGATTTCTGTACCTACTGGTGTGCATGAAGACGGGCCTGTGGTGAGCCGGGCCGGACTAGACCAGAGCACCTGACAGTTTGCATGTGAGGTGGGGCTGAGGCAGAATTGACTAGGCAGCTGCATCCACTGGTATAAGTACTGGTTGGTGCAGGTGACAGATTGAACCTGACTCTGCACTGGGTGGGACACATGCAGAGTCAAGTCTGACGTCACGTCAGGCAAGGTTTCTTCGGGGACTCCCCAACCAGATTGCTGTACTCAAACCCTAGTCACTGGGAAGATCACAAGATATGTGGCCTGACCTTGGAATACATGTGTCAGGACCGGGTCTCTTCAGTTGCTGATGCCCATGCTTTGGACAATGTGCCCAGATGTACTCGGGGGACATGAGAGCCATCTCATGTAGGCCAGGGGACATCAAGTGCCTCATCAGAGAATTGAAATCAGAACAGATTGGACCACTCTCCTGGCCAGGCTCTGAAGCAAGTGTCTGGGTCTGTGGACGTACACCGAGGCGGACTTGATCAAGCAATAGACCCTGGGAGGATTTTCTTAATCCTGAGCAATAAAAACTGATGGGCATGTCTCAGAATTATCAAAACCACCCAAGTGACACCCTTGGAACCCTCTTTCCCACGTTGAGGTCTCTAAGGCATCATCAACGACCATGTTCCATCACAGATGCCGATGTAGTTGGACAGCAAGCTGCAGCCCCTTCCTCTTCAGACTCAGGAAAAATAAAGGCAGCCTTTGTCCCACTCGCCCCCTTTTACTCCATAGCTCAACCCTTACCACCCTAAGCAGAGACTCACGAATCCCTCTCAATTCTGTAAGCAACACTGAAAAATAAATAGATGTGTTTAAAAAAAAAAAAAAGATGGGAAAGAGGGGCCCTGCAGGAGGTCCTTGGGCATTTGGGGCTGCTTCCAGAAGGAACTCAACTCGTCCACCATCCTACTGGTCTCGTGATCTCTGCCACTCCCATGTCCTTCTCTGCCCGTGGTGATGTGGAGTGAGGAGACCCAGTCCCTGCAGAGCCCCAGTCATGAGCAACACTGATGTGAGGTGCTTCCAAGAGCTCGTGGAACATGGCAGGACATGCTTTAAAAAGCATTTGAAAGCCATGCATGCTTACAGGATGTGACATCTTCATGTGCTTCTGGAAGATCCCTCTTTGTGTTTGCACCAACATAAGCCTAACTTTCCATTCCATTTTCCTGGAACTTCTTCGACACCCTGCAGCGCACTGGTCAGGTCACACCGCAGACTGGGTGGCTCCGTTCTCCAGGTGCCCTGTCCTCGTCCTTGCCACAGAGCAAGGCCGCTGGCCCTTGCATGGTCATGAGGAAGACAGAGAAAAGGCTACTGTAGCTCTCCCCAGCTCCTGCTGTACCAAGAGCTCATAGGTTACACTGTGACTGCGAGAGCTGTTAAGCAATCTACACTGTGAGCAATGCATTATTTGGGTTACAGAGTAGTGAGGAATACCCACATTAATTCTGAAATTTTGATGAGACTTCCTTTCCCACAAGTTTCTTCCCAACAAAAGTCATTCAAAATATCAAGGTGCCTGGAAAATAAAGTACCCGGATACCGGGTAGAAGAAATTTACTGGAGTATAAAATTGTCAGTTTGCCCAAGTCCTCATATTCACTTGAATTATCACTTTGATATTCTGGAATTATAGTTTGTGTCTTTGAAACCACCTGTGAGTAAAATGGTGATTTGATTTTCGTGCAATAACTGACTCAGGCCTGTGGAATTTGACTCTTCATGCCGCCATCCACTGGAATATGAACTTCAATTGTGCAATTGTGATGCCTTTAAGTGTGCTGTGAAACAACACCCAATTTCTGCCTGTTCCGGACCACAGAGGTGACACTGTTCTGTCTGTGTCTGTTAAGGACTACAAGTTACACAAGGCCAAGTTCCTCAATGAACACGAGACCAGAGCTTCCTGCCTGGTGTGAGAGAACATTGGACCCTGTGTCCCTTCACTGTCTACACCATTGTCAGCTTGTCCTTTGCTGTGTGTGTCACGCTGCATGGAATAGAAATGAGGGTTGAGGTGCGTGTCCTTGCGTGGCCTGTGTGTGCCCATGTGTCTTACTTCTTGTGGTTGGTATACAGTATTCCACCGTGACAAGGCCCCATTCCTTGTTTATTCACTCAGCCATTCAAAGACCTTGGTGCAGTGCCTGGGGGAGCTCAGCTGCTGCTATGCAGATTTTGGTGTGAGCTTATAAATATTCATTTCTGTAGGGTGAATACTGAGCGAAAGAACAACTGTGGTATGTGCACACTTATTAGCAGGAAAGCTTGCCAGGATAAAAACCCACACCAGTGTGTTTCAGAGTGGCGTCTCGACTCCCACCCCTTTGTCAGGAGGGCGGTCTTCTCTTTGAGTGATTCCTGCAAACGGGCGAACTGGAAGCTCATTGACATTGAACAGTACGGCCAGATGTTACAATTTTAGTTTATGGTTTAGTTCGTGTTTTGTGTTCTGTAGAAGAAGCCTTTTCTGAGGTCATGAACCAGCCCTCCCGCCTTTCCTTTCTGGCAGATTTTTTTTTTCTCACCAAGTGTATATGTTGGGTGTGAGAGGGTCATTGGATCATTTTTTATCGAGAAAAGACCCCGTTACTCAAGCCCTGGTGACTGAGAACTTGCTCCTATGGTCCTAGGTCAGCTTGTCACACAGGCACGTGGTTCAGTCTGGATTCTGTGTTGTCACTTCGTTTTATGTCACCGTTTCCACACCTGCAGGTTGAGGGCGAAGTTCCTAGAGCTTAGACAAGAACTGCTGCTGGTGCCAGCACTTTCCCACCACCACACTGCTCTCCAGAAGCACCTTCCAGAAATTGCCTTGATGTTTCAGAACAACTTGGATTTTCAAGCTTTTTTTGTGATTTTTTTGAGCTTTCAATCCATGAACATGGTATGCATTTGACTGAGCCCAGATAACCCTCATGGAATCTTTAGAATATCTTTTAATACATCTCATAGTTATTCTGCAAACATTTTGTGCAATTTTTGTTAGAGCTGTCCTTGGTATCACAAAGGTTTGCATTATAAACGGGATCTTTAAAACACTGAATGTTTCTAATTGCTGTAAAGACACACTGCAGATTTCTGTATTTGGTTTTGAGGTCCAGCCACCTTGCTGGGCTCTGATGTTAACCCCGGCTTGCCCGTGGACGTCCTTGGCACCATCTTTTGGCCACTGCTGTGTGACCCCATCACAGCGGAAGGCGGGTGCCCTGTGTGACACTGATGCTGTTGTGGTGCTCCTGGGGGTGACCGCACACGTGACTGGACATGTTCTGCACGTGTCTGGGAAGAATGCTCTTCCCACCCCACTGTCAGCTTCAGTAATCCAATCTTGTTATTTGCTTGTCAAAGGAGAAGAGTTCCCCGGTATTCTGGGTCTACAAATTTCTCCGTGAGATTAAAAAAAAAAATACTTCTTCCTAGTATTTTGAGGCTAGCTTGCCAGATGCAGAGTCTGGATTTGCTGAGCTTCCGGGTGACTTGCACCCCCTCTCCAAGAGCGTCTTCCCCTGGAGTCCGTCTTGACTGACAGGATAACAACTGCGGCCGTGCCTGGTGGCTGTTGGCAGCATTCTCCCCCTCTTTCTGACTCTCGGCTTTTCTGTCTTTTCATGTTTCATGCAATCACTTGTAAATAGGAGGGAGATGCTTTTATTTTTAAACCCAGTCTGACAAGCTGGCTTGAACTGGCAAATGTAATCCACTGACGTCCATTGTGAATGCTGCGCAAGCTGGACTCATTCTGGGCCTGCTGTGTATGCGTCCCAGGCCCCTTTTTCTGTTGGGCTGATTGGTCTCCTTTGTTCCTGTCTTCCCTTCTCTGCTACCCTCCCTGCTGCCTGGGCTGTTGTAAGTATTTTAGTGCTTTCTTTAAAAATGTTAGCCAGCACGGTTTGCGTCACCTCCCTGCAGTGCTGGAAACTTCAAAAGCTTTGGCTTCCGGGTCCCCTCCTGGTGCCTGGGCTCTGCAGCCCTCACCCCAGGCCTGCCATCTTCTTGTCTTCTTTGATGCAGTGGGGTGTTGTGGCTCACGCTGGCATAGAAAGACCTGCTGAGTGTCTTTGCGGCTCATTTCCTGTCCTGGCCAGGCAAGCAGGGAGCCCTGCTGGGGGCTCACCCTCGAGCTTCCCTGTCACCACCACTACCCCGCAGGCCAGGGCTGGCCACCTGCTAAGCCCATTCCTTCCAAGTCTCCACTCAAGGTCCCATCAGGAGTAAATTCTGCACAGCAAGAGCAGTGGACCCAGGCTTCACAGGCTTGTGTGATCTCACACACACACACACCAGCCAGTGGTCAAATGCTAGGCCAGGAGACCAGTGTGAGTGTGGGCTAAGGCGTCAGCCCTGTGCGCTGCCAGCGGCTGGGGAGCGAGCATGAGGCAGCCCCACGGGGACAGCGCGATGCACGGGGACCCCAGGAGCCTGCTGTGTGAAGGTGGGTGGGGTGGGGGTGATGCCGCTGTAGGAGAGCTGGCCCTCTGTTTCCAGCTTGGCCTGAGAGCCGAACACAGGAGTGAGCAGAGATCCAAAGAACTGGCGGACCTGGCTGCCCTTCCTCTGGGCGGAGCAGGGCGTGCTGGGTCTGCCTTCAGGCAGGCGAGGAGGAGAAGGCCGGGCAGGTGTGTCTGCAGGGCTGGTCCACGGCGCCTTCCCATCTGCCCTGGCTCCTGGGTGGGGGAGGGGCGGGAGTTATGCATCATCTCATTTCTCCAGAGAAGAGGGGTTCATATGCCTTCTCACAACCAGTGCTTTTCAAGCGTTTCCGGCTCAAATCCTCCATGCCACAGGGGTGCGCTGGGAGTGACTCACCTGCTCGGAGTGTGCCACCTCCAGCCGCGTTGGCACTTGTTCAGAGAAGGCCAATGGTAAGGGTGAGCATTGGATGCAGTGGCCTCAGCTGCTGCTCGCAGTGCCCCTGTCCCACACTGGAGCACAGGTTCGAGTCCTGGCTACTGTGCTTCAATTCGGTTTCCAGCCAGTGAATCCCGGGGGGCAGCAGGGATGACACCAGGGAGCTGGTGTGCACTTCAGTGTGCAAGCAGAAGGAACTGAGCCTGCGCACTGGCCAGCGTACCAGGGAGGGAGCCCCGGTCCCCGCCCCCACACTCCCTGTGCTCCCCGGGAGGCCACAGAGTGCCCTAGCAAAACAGACTGTGCTCCTGTCCCACCGCTGGCTCGGGGAAGTGTGTGGCACAGCCTGGAACACACAGCCAGAGCCCTGCATGTTACGGCCCCAGCGGCTCAGTAGATGCCCACAGCACAGCCTGGCCCCTGGGCTGGTGCCTGCGAGGACGGGGGCAGGGAGGAGAAGCAGCCTGCAGGCTGGCTGTTGCCACTCCGTGGTTCCTCAGCAGCTTCTTAGGCACCCCACTTGCGCTCCTAGGCTGCCAATGCCTCCCGTGGTGCATGTGTCCTTTCGGGGTTCATAATGACCAACAAATTAGTAAGTCCTATATACGCATTCATTTATTTTTGTATTTTATTTGAAAGGTAGAGGCAGAGAACTACTCGCAGGTTAGCGCCCTGAACGCCTGGGACAGCCAGGGTCACCTGAAACAGCTGCTACCTGCTACTCCCCAGGACATGCGCTCGGGCACCCTGATGCCAGATGTGGGTCCTGTCTTACTGGGGCACTGAATGCCCACCCCATGTCACCCTCAGGCTTCCTGGTCCTGAGCCGCCTCTGAGTGAGGCTCAAGCTGTGGGAGTCCCGTGCAGCCCCGGTCCAGGGTGCCCCTCTGCTGGAAGACCCAGGAGCTGCAGTGGGTTCAGGTTCCAGAGAGACACAGAGGGACTTTCCAAAGTTGGAACGTGTCTTTCAGGTGTCATGTCCTGGAACTCACCCCGAGTCCCAGCGTGAACCCCGTTTTAGAGTGATTGCACACCAACGGGTTACCAGGGGCTGAGGGTGTGGCGTGCCCCCATGTCCCTCTCTGAGCCTCAGCAGCTCTGCTCAGCCATCTGATACCCTCCCCAGTGGCCAAGAGGCAGCTGGCGACAGACCCTGGAAGGTTCCGAAACAGGTTTTTGTCTGTCGGTGGTCCACCTTCAGGTACTTTGCTTATCAGCACGAAATGGGAAAAGTCAGCCACACAAGCCTCCCCCAGCACGCCTGGCAGGGCTCCTCCGAGGCCTCCCTGTGCAGCCGGGCCTCGGCACCCCAGCCCCGAGGACAAGCCTCTGTCTTCACTGACGCTTGTATCTCCAGCTCCTTCTCTACCCTGGGCTGAGGGGCCCACAGTGCATCCTGTTTTGTACATGGCGCCATAGCGCCTGAGAAGTGCATGCCCGGTGTTCCAGCACGTTGGCTGCGCCCTGTGGGACCCGGACTGCAGCTCACCAGCTCCTCCCAGCCCAAGCCCACTGAACCCCCACATCAGCCCCAGGAACTTGTACCCACAGGACCGTCACACCTTTGCCCTTTACCCTGCATCCTGCTTGCCTTGTGTCCTAGCAAATGGCCAAGCTCTCTGCAGCTGGGCTTCTAGGACACGGCTTGGGGCTGTCCATGACTGGCTGCGCAGGCCCTGGTATGGTCCTGTTCTGCTGCCTTCTCAGAGCCGGAGACATGGCCAGCCCAAGGAGCATGTCCCCTCTGCCCCCAACATCCCCTGGCCCCAGCCAGTTCCCTCAGCATCCTGCCCCCGCCCTGGGAGACCCATCTCGACCCTACTGGCCTCTCCTGCCTGTGAGTTGGGTTGTTCTGATCCCTTCTGATCCTGGGCACGAGTGGTCCTAGGTCAGTGTTTGCCCTGTGGGAGCCCCCCACCCCACCATGAGAGGCCTGTGCGACCAAGGCAAGCATCCCCTGGGGCCTGTGTGCCTGCTTCTCAGGGATCTATAGATCCACGGCTTAGAGCCACTCCGGGCATACGGGAGGTGTGCTCTTCGGGGCCTCCCTGAGGCCAGTTGTGCCACAGTAGAGCCTGGGGGCCTGTGGGGGTAGGCAGAGCCTGGTTCAGGCCTGGCTGAGGAGCAAGGCTCCTTAAGGCTGGTGGCTGAAGCTCCACTCCAAGCAGGGCGAGGCCTGGGGAGGCACAGAGCCCCTCCAACATCTGGGGGTGCGGGAGCCTCTCTGACTTGGTGATAGGCCTGAGGCGTCCACCCTGAGCCCCTCCGAGCCCTGTTCCCCTCACTTCATGGGCAGGCCTGGTGGGTCCCAGGCATTCCGATGGACACCTGAGCTGGCCGGTGTCTTATGTCACAGTGCGTGACCCCTCAGTTCTCTGGGATGCTGTGCTTGTCCCAGGGCTGAGCCCCCGCAGCACAGGTGTCCCAGGGCTGAGCCCCCGCAGCGCAGGTGTCCCAGGGCTGAGTCCCCGCAGCGCAGGTGCAGTGAGCGGCAGCCCCCTTGACTTCCTGCCTGGTGCGCTGCCCATGAGCAGGGAGGGGCAGTGGACTGCGAGACTGCTGGACCTCGCACTTGCTTGACGGGCAGTGCAGGGGCTGTGACCTCTGCCTCAGGACCCCGATTCCCTGTCCTTCCCAGGATGGACAGCCAGCCCAGCCCATGGCACAGCCCCGAGTCTTGCCCTCCTGCCTGCGGCCATCACATGGCCACACTGCTGCTTGCTGGGCTGCACTTCTAGGAGACCCAGGCCTAGGCACCTGGCAGGCGGCCTTCTCAGAAGCTGCTCTGCACACCTGGCCCATTGCTTGCCAGAAACAGCCAGGTCCCCAGGGGCAGGACCCGAGCCAAGCCCCCTCCCCGCCTGGCCTGCCAGCCTCAGTGCTGCAGCCCCTTCCTCCATACCATGCCATGGCATGCTGGCAGCTTGGGACTGACAGCCCCTTCCCGCCACCCCGCAGAGATGTCAGACTTTGACCCTGGGGACTCATTGTCTTCCTCTGAATTGACTTTGGTGGGTTCACGGACAGCTGGCCGGAGTCCCAGGGCCACAGAACGAGCCCAGAACTGGCCTGGACACTGAGCCCTTAACCACCTCTGCAGCATCTCCCCCACCTGCTGGGCATGCTGTGATGCCTGACTAGCTTGTCATATGCCACCCTGCAGGCTGGCTGGTTAACGTGGTGTCCTGCTGGATTGCTGAAAACATGAAGACAAGAGGAGTGCATGTCCACGGAGGCTTCAGTGAGCCAGCCAAGGTGGCGGCCACCCCTCTTTGGGAAGGTGGTGCTGCGAACCTGGCGTGAGTGTCTCCATCTCTGGAAACCCTACCACCCTGGGTTCCTTCCTTATGCTGTACCTTGTTCAGTTGAGAGGCAAGTTAGACAAAGAATCGTTCACTCACTGGTTCAGCCTCCAGATCAGAACGGCCAGGGCTGCGACAGGAGGAGGCCAGAGGCCTGGGCCCCTGCCTGTACTTTCCCGCGGGTGGCAGGGGCCTCCGTCCTCCGACCACTTCCGCTGCTTCCCCATGCCCGCCAGCAGAAAGCTGGATTCTTCCTTTCCTCCTGAAACGAGAAGGTGCACTTCTTTTCATAACCCCTTATTTGTTTCTGAAAAAAGTTCATTCCAACTAACTATTGCTTCTGGGACCCTTTTAGTCAAATGTCTGTCAGTACCATTATTTGAGCGTTAACTCATTCGTTTATTGATGTATTACTTACATGAGCTCCTGTTCTCTGGTTTACGTCCCACATGCCCACACCAGCCTCAGCCCAGGCCAAGGAGCTGGGAACTCCATCCGGGTCTCCCACGCCTGTGGCAGGAAGCCAGGTCCTCGGTCCATCCTTGCAACCAGGAGCCACGGCCGAGGACTGGGACGGGACGTATTTTAACTGCCGGGCTCCATGTCTGCTCCGGGTTTTATTTATTGGAATGACGTGCTAGAATTAGAATCAGCAGGCGAGGACTGCACACATCTCAAGGTTTTATTTGTGTATCGTTAAGTAACTGCCTGAAAGTCTACCAGCTGACACCAGTTAATAGAGGGCTCGTTTCTCCACAGCTCCTTTCATCAGATCAAGCGTTGTGCTTCTCTTCTTCGGGAACATTCTGCACCTTTCCTGGGTTTGCTTGTCCTCCTGCCCCTCAGCTCCTGACATCTTACCTTCCTCCAACAGCACGTGCCTCAGTGGGGTCTGGTCCCGCTCCCTCCCAGGGGGCAGCTCTTGGGTCCAGCCTCCCCATCGATGCCCCTGCTGGAATTGTCCTCGCCACCACCCGGAACATTCTCACGTGTCTTTCCCACTCACACCCGTGGAGCACCACCCAGTCCGCCGCCTAAACCGGGGCACAGAACCTTCTCTGCCAAGGGGCATTCGGACACGAACAGCATCACTCCCGGGACAGAGCCATCAGAAGCCAGCTTGCTGCAGCCTTCCCGAGTCCTGGACTGGTAGCCATGACTTCCTGGAGATCCTGCGGCCTGTGTCCCCAGCCCTGGCTGTTCCCGACTTCCCTAACGGAGCCACAAAGCACGCGCTGTCCGCGATGCCCTGGAGCCACCTCTCCGAGCTGCTAACACCCACGTGCCCACACCACGGGCTTGCCGCTTCTGCTGCGTGTGCACCCCCAATGCTTCGCTGCCAGCATTCCTTTGGCTCCGCGAGCCCTCAGTCCTCCCCGACACCTGGACTGTGACGGGAGCTTGGCGTGCTCTCTCTCCTCTTAGGGGCTGATGGAGCTCGCCCGTCCCCCACGCACTGGTTAGCTGGAACAGCTCGCCTGCCTGTTCCTCGCCATGGCTCTGGGCCACTGCCACGCTGCCGTCACTGGGGGACCTGGACGATGTTTTCCCTTCTGGGAGCAGTCCCCCTTCTGTCCATTCTGGACCCAGCTGTTCTCTGGCTTACCTGTTGGACTGATGTGAATTTGCAATAAGCCCCATGTGGACTTCACGTACTTAGAATGTTCTTTTGCAACTGTGAAATGTTTTCTAATGCGTCCGAAGTGCTTAGCCTGACGCCTGTTAGCGTGTCATTTGCACGGCTGCTTACTTTTTAAGATGTACTTATCTGAAGGGTTTATTTTACTGGAAATGCATATTTACATAGAAAGAGACAGAGCTTCCATCTGCTGGTTCACTCCTCAGATGCCTGCACAGGGCCAGTGCTGCCTCTAGTCCCACGTAGGTGCAGGGACCCACGGGCTCGGGCCATCCTCCTCTGAGGGCAGCCGGGACCGGAACCAGCATCCATGCGGGATGCATGTTCAACATTGGCCACGGTGCTGGGCTCGCACGCACAGGGTTTGGGCTGCCTTTGTTTCTGGATCCCAGGCTCGCTTGGAACACGGGTGTCAGGGCTGTCACCGTCCCCTAGATGGAATCCCACACTGTGTGGTCCTGGACCAGCCTCTGAACCGGAACCCCACTTTCGGGGGTTAATCTGGCCAAGGTGGCATCCCAAACCCCGGTTTTATGAGGAGGTGCATCTGAGCGATTTCGTGTTTTCAACAACTCCGGGCTTCTCACCGAAGCGCTGCTGCGGGGGTCGCCCGCACTCCTGGCCGCTCTTCCAGCGAGCAGTTCCCGGGCTCCCGGTCTAGCTGTCCTCCAGCACCCTAACCGTTCCTTATTCTGCAAACCTGACGGCTGGCAGGGTCCCTTAGGGTGTCGCTGAGCCGAGCTCACCCCCAGACCAGCGCAGCCCCTCTGCAGCACGGGCGGCCCTCGGGGCAGCGGCCTCTGCAGCACGGGCGGCCCTCGGGGCAGCGGCCTCTGCAGCACCGGCGACCCTCGGGGCAGCGGCCTCAGCACCGGCGGCCCTCGGGGCAGCGGCCTCTGCAGCACCGGCGGCCCTCGGGGCAGCGGCCTCTGCAGCACCGGCGACCCTCGGGGCAGCGGCCTCTGCAGCACCGGCGACCCTCGGGGCAGCGGCCTCAGCACCGGCGACCCTCGGGGCAGCGGCCTCTGCAGCACCGGCGGCCCTGCGGCCTCACGATCGGTCACCGCAGCCGCCCCAGGCCGGCTCCCGGGAGGCCGCGTTCCCGCCGCGGGGCAGGGCGAGGCCCGGCGCGCCTGCGCACTCGCTCTCGGGCGGCCCCTACCTCTCCGGGCCCACGCTGCACCACGTGACCGCCTGCCAATAGCCAAGATGGAGGCTCCGGCGAGGCCCGGCCGGCTCTCCGCCTCAGCCTGCGCCCCCGTTGTAACCGTCCCGCGCGACTTAGGTGCGTGGGCAGGCGGTGCCTACGGCCGGCAGCTCCGCGAGCTGCCGGGAAGCACTGGCCGCGGCCGGACCGTGTTGACCACCGATGCCCACCTCCACTCGCTGCGTTTTCTCCGCCAGGCGCCCAGCGGCTGGCGCCTGAAGCGTCCTCTGGTTCCCTCGCACCCCTCCTCCTGGAATTGATAGCTCCGTGAGCCAATGGGCGCCTCGGACGGAGTTCACGGAGGCGGGCGAAGGCGGAGCATTCCTGTCGCTCACGGGCCGTCCGGCTCGGCGATTGGGCCGCCGCGGGGGCGAGGGGCGGGAGCAGACGGGGGGCGGGGGGCGGGCGCGCAGAGGCGGGGCCGAGCCGTAATTGACGCGCTCTTCATTAGAAAGCGGGCGGGAGGGCGGGGCCGGGGAGGGGAGGTGACGCAAGGCGGCAGCGGCCAATGGCGCGCGAGCCGCCGGCCCGGGAGGCGGGGCCGTGGCGGCAGACGGGCGTCGTGAGCGGCCAATCGCGGCCCGGCTGGGCGCCGGCGGCGGGGGGGGGGCGGAGGAGAAGCATCATGGTTCAACGTGGGTCAATTTTTTGTGAATGAGGAGGGGAGGTTGTGGGGCCGCCGCCGCGGAGCACCGTCCCCGCCGCCGCCCGAGCCCGCGCGCCCGCCCGCGCCGCCGCCCGAGCCGCTCCCCGCGGGGCCGCCGCCGCCCGAGCCCGGAGCCCGCGCCCGCCCGCCGGCGGGTGGCGGCGCAGGCTGAGGAGATGCGGCTCGGGGCGCCCGAGCAGGGCTGAGCGCGGCCCGCCGCCCGCCGCCGCCGCCGCCGCGGTAAGCGCTCCGGGCCCGGCGCCGCGCCATTGTCCGCCGGCCGGCCGCCCCCGCCCCTCGGCCCGCCCAGGCCGCGCGGCCCGGCAGGTGGACGCCGCGCCGGGCCCGCGCCTTCTGGACGCTTCGAGAAGGCGCGGGGGGCCGCGGGGCCGGGCCGGGCCGCGCGGGGGGCCGGCGCCCGCCGCCCCGACAGGTGGGCGCGGAGGCCGGAGGGCGCGGGCGCCCGGGCGGGGCCGTTTATGTAACTTTGTCCGATGCTGTGAGTTTGCAGGACCGCGTCCCCGTCCCCGCGGCGGGGTCGGCCCGGGGGGTGCGGGGTCCCCCGCGGGGAGGGCGCCGGGAGCGGGGGGCTGCCCAGGCCGCGCCGGGCCCGGGGGCCGGGACGGAGGAGGAGGTGTTTACAGCGAGCGCGGGGTTCTCCGACACGGCTGTGGCCGGCGACGGCGCGGCGCGGTCGGAGGGGCCGGGGTGGGACCCCTGGTGCTGCTCGCCTGCACATCAGAAGTGTGCAATCACTTGCAGCGGTTGGTAGCCGTGTTTTCTTTATTGCATGCTGTAAATTGACCTGCTGTGACACAATTCTCAAATAAAGCGTGGCAGAAATTAAACTTCAGTTATTTTTAAGAACTAATGACTTTCTTAACTAAATCCTAATTGCATGGCTGCGGAGACCTCTAATTGCTTGCTGTGAGCCGCTGGCTCGCTCGCGTGCGTGCGGGGAGGAACGGGCCTGCGGAGTGCCTTTGGCGTTTGTGTTTGCGCCCAGGCACCAGCTAAGCATTGAAGGCCTTGGTGGTGGTGGTGGTGGTGGAGGCGGGGCGCGGCAGCTGAGGCTGGGGAGCCCCCTCCCCTCGGTGGGTCTTGGGGAACCTGCGGGGAGCCCTTTGACCCGGTTTCACTTTTTCTTTTGTAATGCGATCGCGGTCGCCTGGAGTCTTAATTGCTTGTGATCATACGTTGCATTATTTTAGGGACGGCCAATCCAAGCTGTTGTGTGTGTGTGTGTGTGGGGGGGGTGGGAGCTGGGAACCCAGCCTGGGAAGCTGGTGGGTGGAGGTTAGGAGGGAGAGGCAGGGAGAGGAGGGAGGTTGTATTCAGAAAACTCAGGGGCTTGTACACAAATATACGCTACTGCAGTTACAACAAAAGTTATTGCAGTATTCCCCAGTCGCTATGGCAACACAATTACTCTTATAATTGGAAATGCAAAATGCCACCCAGTTTGAAGTTTCATCAGATCGGAGTTTTGGATATCAAAAAATAGGAGAGATGGGATTTATTTTTTTCTCTGATGTCTGCTCAGTGACCTGTTTCGGAGGCGGTTCTGACTTTGCCAGGTGCCCCGTTCCCTGGGACTGCGGCGCCTGTCCCCAGAACTCTGGTGTGTGTGGGAGAGAAGTCTTTTCTTGCTTTGAAAACACACCTCCCAACACATTGTAAGACTACAGCAGCTCTTTGCGTTGTAGGCTGTTCCTGAAGGATCCACTGCCTCTCCAGGGGAGTGGCCAGCGGGCCTCTGGGGCACGGCCCTGTGTGGAGTTGCAAGGGGCAGGGCGCCGTGGACCCCTCCGAGGCCTGCAGGCCCTGGGGCCAGGCATGGCAGGGGCTAAGCTGGAGGCCTGGGGTGTGCGTTTGCAAGGATGTGTGTGGATGGCAAGGCCTGAACACTGGGAGTAGGAGGGATGTGCAGGCCTGGCACCCTGGCTGGGTGCAGCTCCGGGGGGTGCAGAGGGGCAGTCTGGACCCTGAGTGGTTGGAAGCCAGCTCTGTCCTGTGCACCTCACTGTTTACCAGGCGCCTCAGAGTGCTGGAAGTTTCCACACATCGCAGGGTGGCTGCAGTTTAATTTTGTTATAACTCTTTCCTTTAACTACTGCATATTTATGCCCCGTAATCGACTTCCATTCTCCAGCCCTATTGTGAGGTTTCAGTGCAGCGTGAATGGCTTTGAATTCCCAGCCTTTGATGTTGGGGGCGGCGGCAACGGGAAAGGCGACTTTGTGCCGTCCTAATTGCGGAGCCCAAGCGGCATTTCATCACTCCTGGCGAACTGTCCCTGCTCGCTCGCGCTCTATTGAAAGCGCCTGGGCCCTGGTGCAGGGTGCTGGGGTGCAGCCGCGACAAGGGAGATTGCTGCGGGGCGCGCACGGTGGGGGCTATGGGATGGGCAGCGAGCTGTGCCCAGTTTGGATCTGTGACCCAGGATCCCTGACTCCCTTTCCAGCCTGCACCCCTGGTGGGGGGCCAGAGACATGGGCTTGGGAGGGGTTTTGTGTTCCTCTCCCTGTGTTTTTGGTCTTGACCTCAGGGAAGGAATTGCAGGCCTGGGGTGTGAGGTAGGTGTAGGACTGCGCTGCTTCAGATCCGACCTGTGGTGTCAGGGGGCTGGGACCCTGTGCCCTCCTCACAGGGGCAGCTTTCTGCCCGTGCCTGCCAAGGGGCATCCACGCTGTTCACAGGCTGTGTGCGCCCTCCTTAATGCCATATGACTACTCAAGGGGAGGGTGCGGGCACTATAATGCCTGGTCCGCACTGGCCCCTTGTAGGGGGGGTGCAGGTGCACTGTCACCCCAGGCCTGGCAGGGCTCTTGGGGCCCCAGTCTTGCGTTGGCTGTGTGGGGCTCTGGCAGCAGACACATCTCTACCTGTGGAACCCAGGGGGAGGTAGGAAGGATTTCTGCTACCTGGATGGTGTCAGGGGCCAAAGGTGGATGTTCTCAACTTGCTGTGGGTCTGATGTGGTTTTGAAGTTGAAACTTGTGGGGAAGAGCAGGTGCCTACTGTCAGACGCTGTACTCAGCTGTTGTGTCCAGGGGATGTCACAGCTGGTAGACACTGCGTCATGGGGTCCAGTGTTGGCTGTCACACTGCACTTTCACAGGGTTGGTTGGTGTGGTGTGGCTGTCCCTGTGTGTCCCACAGGGTTGGTGTGGTGTGGCTGTCCCTGTGTGTCTCACGGGGTTGGTGTGGTGTGGTGTGGTGTGGCTGTCCCTGTGTGTCCTAGCGCACTGTCATGGGGTTGGTTGGTGTGGTATAGCTCTCCTTCGATGTTGCAGTGGCAGTGTTTGTCACATAGTCTTGAAATTGTTGTGGTCCTCATGGTCCACGTGTGGTGGTGTGACCTGGAAGTGGCAAGTTGGTTGTGGCGGCCTGTGGATGCCATAACCACTCCATTGAGGTCAGCTTCGTTGTACTGCTTCGTTTGTGGCTTACCTGGCAGGCCCTCCCTGGAAGGCAGAATGTGTTTGAAAAACTAGCTGTGCTTGTTGGTTCTTTTCCTGGAGCAGGCTAGAAAGCTCCTGTGATAATCGTGGCAGATTTAGCAGTTTAAGAATTAAAAGGAAATCTCTGCAGAATGCTCCATTAGCATGGTTATGAAGTGATGAACGAGAAAAAGTACAGGCTGTGTCACGTGAGGCTGAGGTCCATATGTGAGGGGCTCTCAGAGCCAGCAGAGCATGGGAACGTACCCAAGCGGTGTCACATGTACAGCGAGGGATTATGAATAGCTGGCCAGATTACATGCAAGTTTCACGGTTCATCCATGAGCGTCATGTAGGACATGAGGTTATAACCATCATGTAGGTGGCCATTCCCCTCTCAGAGTTGGCCTGGGAAACGACTGTCAAGAGATGTGCTTATCTCACTCAGGGCTGGTTCACTGCAGCAGTGATGCAGTGTCGGCTGTGCTTGCCTCACCCAGGACTGGTTCACCACAGGAGTGATGCAGTGTTGGCAGTGCTTGTTACATCCAGGCTGGTTCACTGCAGGGGTGATGCAGTGTTGGCTGTGCTTGCCTCACTCAGGGCTGGTTCACTGCAGGAGTGATGCAGTGTGGGCTGTGCTTGTTACACCCAGGGCTGGTTCACCACAGGAGTGATGCAGTGTCGGCAGTGCTTGCCTCACCCAGGACTGGTTCACCAAAGGAGTGATGCAGTGTTGGCTTGTTACACCCAGGCTGGTTCACTGCAGGAGTGATGCAGTGTTGGCTGTGCTTGCCTCACCCAGGGCTGGTTCCCAGCAGCAGTGATGCAGTGTCAGCTGTGCTTGTTACACCCAGGGCTGGTTCACTGCAGAAGTGATGCAGTGTCGGCTTGTTACACCCAGGCGGGTTCACTGCAGGAGTGATGCAGTGTTGGCAGTGCTTGTTACACCCAGGGCTGGTTCACTGCAGGAGTGATGCAGTGTTGGCAGTGCTTGCCTCACCCCGGGCTGGTTCGCTGCAGGAGTGATGCAGTGTCAGCAGTGCTTGTTCCACCCAGGCTGGTTCACCACAGCAGTGATGCAGTGTCAGCAGTGCTTGCCTCACCCAGGGCTGGTTCACTGCAGAAGTGATGCAGTGTTGGCAGTGCTTGCCTCACCCAGGGCTGGTTCACCACAGGAGTGATGCAGTGTCAGCTGTGCTTGTTACACCCAGGGTTGGTTCACCACAGGAGTGATGCAGTGTCGGCAGTGCTTGCCTCACCCAGGGCTGGTTCACCACAGGAGTGATGCAGTGTCAGCTGTGCTTGTTACACCCAGGGTTGGTTCACCACAGGAGTGATGCAGTGTCGGCAGTGCTTGCCTCACCCAGGGTTGGTTCACCACAGGAGTGATGCAGTGTCGGCAGTGCTTGCCTCACCCAGGGTTGGTTCACCACAGGAGTGATGCAGTGTCGGCAGTGCTTGTTACACCCAGGGCTGGTTCACTGCAGGAGTGATGCTGTGTCAGCTGTGCTTGCCTCACCCAGGGCTGGTTCACCACAGGAGTGATGCAGTGTCGGCAGTGCTTGTTACACCCAGGGCTGGTTCACTGCAGGAGTGATGCTGTGTCAGCTGTGCTTGCCTCACCCAGGGCTGGTTCACTGCAGGAGTGATGCAGTGTCGGCAGTGCTTGTTACACCCAGGGTTGGTTCACTGTAGGAGTGATGCAGTGTTGGCTGTGCTTGCCTCACCCAGGCTGGTTCACTGCAGGAGTGATGCAGTGTTGGCAGTGCTTGTTACACCCAGGGCTGGTTCACTGCAGAAGTGATGCAGTGTTGGCAGTGCTTGTTACACCCAGGGTTGGTTCACCACAGGAGTGATGCAGTGTCGGCTGTGCTTGTTACACCCAAGGCTGGTTCACTGCAGCAGTGATGCAGTGTCAGCTGTGTTTGGTTTGCTTTGCCCTCCAGAAACATTTGTGTATGTTATCTGGCGTGTAAAGATGTATTTGCTGCAGGCCACATGGTAAAATCTGCCTAAATGCTTTCAAGAGAAGTTTAATGTGTAGCTTTTGAGACTGATCATCCATGTGCTGGCTTACTCAGCAAATGGCCACGATGGCCAACACTGGGCTTGGAGGGAGCCGGCAGCTTTATCTAGGTCCCCCCCAGTACTTAGTGACCCAAGTTCTTATCATATCTGTGATTTCTTGGGTACAGTAGTTGGGAGCTTGATGGGAAGTGGAGCAGCTGCAGTTTGAACGGGTGCCCATATCAGATGTGAGCATTGCCAAAACGCTGGTTCCTCAGATTTCAAGTGACCAATTCTCTTTGTCCCAGCAATTCTGCATTTTGCAATTTCTTCTCCTCCTCTCTTCTTCTTTGTTAAGATTTATGTATTTACTTATTTGAAGGCAGAGGTATGTCTTCATGTGTCTGTTTACTCCCCAGATGGCTGCCGCAGCCAGGGCCGGGCCAGGTGAAGCTGCGACAGCCAGGGCCGGGCCAGGTGAAGCTGCGACAGCCAGGGCCGGGCCAGGTGAAGCTGCAGCAGCCAGGGCCGGGCCAGGTGAAGCCTGGAACAGGAGCTCCATCTGGCTCTCTGTGTGGGGGATAGGGACTCCCGTGCTATAGCCATATTCTGTTGTCTCCCTGCTGGATTGGAAGTGTGCAGCTGCATCTCACACTGGCACTGCTGTGGTGTGGCTTCACCCACAGTTCCACTACGCCTGTCCTCAGGAAGGCATGAAGAGTATACACTGGTGTCCAAATTTGGGTGGGGCTCTCACGGCTGTGTCATCTGTCCACGGGAGGCTGAGCGTGTGTCTGTTTTGTGCAGTGATCCCCACTCAGATAGGCTAAGTGTTTGCTGTATTGTGTGAGGCAGGGGGCACCTGGAGCAGTCCATGGCCGGGGCCGTTGCTTGGATGTCCTTTTTGGCCCTTTGTGGACCGAGGGTGTCGTGTGTGAGAGCTTCGAGTGACCTTGGCATGCGTGGGTGCTGTGCGTGTTTTCCGTAGTAGTGCTGAGGGATATTTCCACTGGAAAGGCGTACTCTTCAGCCTGTTACTTGCACAAGTGAGAGCCCCCGGCCCCGAGAGTGGCCATAGGCACTCAGCACAGGCTAGGGGGCATGAAGAGCTCGAGCCCTTGAGCGGGTTTATTCCACCAGCCCATCCACGCATGTGTATGCTCTTTTGTCTGGGGGGCTCCTGGCCTCAGTTCACAGTTTCTCTGTTTGCCAGGCTTTGCCGCCCACTTGTTTGGCTCCCACTGGCAGTCAGGGCCCTTTCCCAGCCCTTCCCCACCTGCAGTGACGCACTCTTCATCCCCTTGAGACTCGGCTTAGCATCTGCGTCCCTCCCTTCTAACTGAGTCCAACCTGTTGTGACATTCGTCGTTTGTCACTGCTCTTACCAGCAGGGACTCCAGGGTAGTGGCCCCAGGAAGTCCGTGCCAACCTGCGGGCTACTCGGTGCCTCACAGGTGGTGATGAGGGAGCACTCCGGGGCTGAGCAAGTGGCCAGTTCAGAGGTGCAGGTGTTGGCCTGGCCCTGCCTCCTGATTTTGGGGCACATGCCTTCAGGTTGCTGCCCTGTGTGCAGGCAGGAGACACGGGGCGGGGCCTGGTCCCAGGTGGGGTGGTGCCATCAGATAGTGGTTGGTTTCACCTTGTGGGCTGCAGGGGAGGCCTCAGCAGGGCTGTGCTGAGGAACCAGGCAGCTATGTGCGAGCCGCGTGGAGGCCCTGCTGCCTCAGTCTGGTGTTGGAGTGCTGGTCTGTGTAAACTGTGGGCTTTGCTGGTTGGTTGCGTGTGGAGCCTGAGCCAGTGTCAGCTCTGGTGGTCTGAGGGCTGACCCAGTGTTGTGTGGTGTGCATTGGTGCTGGGGCTGGCTTTTCCCTGCAGAGGGCAGCCCTCTGGCTTCAGTGCTGTCATCGTAGAGAGGAGTGGTGGCCAGCAAGCCCGTGGTGTCTGGTGGGGGTGGGAGGGGTCCTTGGGGGGTCCTTGGGGGACCTTGGGGGCCTGCTCCAAAGCATTTCTCATCTGTCCATCATTACGTTCATGTACCCGAGCCCGGGTTGTGAGTTTCCTGGGAGCCGGGACTCAACTCAGTTGAACACATGCTCCGTACTCTGTGCCGTGGCAGGCCCTGAGGCCCCAGCTTGGTCTGTCTGCTGGACAGGTATTGGCAGAGTGGGAGGAGGAGGGCACACACCGACAGGTGCTAGCAGGTGCAGGCAGGTGACTGTGGAGAATGAGTAGGGGTTGGCTGGCTGGGGCTCACATCTGTGAAGGCCTCTTGACCAAGTCATGGGTGTGATCTCCTTGTTACTGGAGGGTTTGCACTTGTCCTGAGTGAGGGGCGGGTCTCTGTGCCTAAGCTGGCCAGGGCAGCACCACTCCCGGTGTCCCTTCAGGGGATCAGTGGCGTGGTCAAGCCCTCCCAGACTGGCACTTGCACAAGCTAAAAGGGAGGGCCTGCTGGTCCATCGCCTTTCTCCTTCAGCCAGTGCTTGCTAAATGTGGTTTACGTCTGGGTCCAGAGCTGCCAGGAGCAGTGACTTGGGACCGATGTTTGCTGGGCACCCATGGAACAAGCAGTCTGGAAAGACCCCAGCTGGCCTGTCTCTGGTGTGGCACTGCGGCTGAGCCTGTGGCTGCTTCTAGGCAGTCCCTGGCTGGTGCTGTGGACTGAGAGGTGTGTGGGTCTGTGTTCATGGGCAAGCATCTGGTCACCTTGTTGGTCCACAGGGAGCTGTGTTTATGGTGGAGCCTGTGAGCATGTGTCCTGGGAGGTGGTCCTACTTGGTGTTTTTTTTTTTAATTTAGAATTATTTATTTTTATTTGCAAGGCAGAGTTTCAGAGAGAGGAGGAGAGATGAAGAGAAAGATCTTACATTTACTGGTTCACTCCCCAAGTGGCCGCAAAGTTGGGAGTTGAGCCGACCTGAAGTCAGGAGCCAGGAACTTCTTCCAGGTCTCCATACAGGTGCAGGGTCCCAAGGCTTTGAGCCATCCTCTTCTGCTGTCCCAGGTCACAAGCAGGGAGCTGGATGGGAAGTGGAGCAGTGGTGTCCAACTGGTGTCCATATGGGATGCTGGTGCTTGCAGACAGAGCATTGGCCTGTTGGGCCGAGTGCCGGCCCCTAGTGCCCTTCTGCATGGACACTGCCTTACAGGCCAGGTCCCTGGGCAGGTCCTGTTGGCTGCTGTTTTGAAGCAGCTTGCTTTTCTGTTACTTAGTTCTCTCCCCGAGTTTGACTTGCAGATTCCCTGCTGTTCCCACCAAGACCCTTGGGACAGTGTGGCTGATTGGTTCTGTCCCCTCTTGGCTGTCTGTGGGGTTGATGCCTTGTGGAGCAGCAGCCAGCTCAACCCTGAGCTGTTGGTACTCTGAGCTGTTGGTACCCCCTGGAGGGGGTGGTTGCCGTGGGTAGCGTGCTGCCAGAGGTGTTGTTGGTGATGGGTTGTGCTTGTGGAGTTCCCCGAGAGCACTGCCCGGCATGGTGCCCGCGGGCTCATGGTGGACAAGGCTGCTTGTGTCACGTGGGCATTGTCTTCTCGGCTCTGGGGTGGTGGAGCACACAGGCTGGGATTTGTGCTCTGCCTCATGCCCTTGCCCCTGTGTGTCTGATGGCAGGCTGAAGGCAGGAGGCAGTGAAGCCCAGAGGTGGCACTGGGCTTTCTTGCTGCAACCTCTGCGTTGCCCACTTGCTGCCCAGTCCTCTCCCAGCTACGGGGCAGGTAGCAATAAGGAGCCATGTTCATTATCTGCAAGGGGTTGTGGGAGGGATTTGTGCGCTTGGGCTTCCTGGGACCCTGAGCCAGCTCTGGACTCCAGAACCGGTGGGGCTGGAAGCAGGCGACTCCCTCCCTGGAGGCCCTGGCCCTCTGGGGGCAAGTTCTCCTCTGTGCCTGTCCTCATGGGGATGTTGCTCACACAGGGCCTGCGAGAGCAGGGCACGTGGGCTGCCTCCGTTGAGCACGGGGGTCTGGTCCTTGGCGGTGGCTGCACTGCTGGCCTGGGTCCTGCTGTCAGCCTGGCTGTGATGTGATTCCTAGCGAGGCAGGTGGCCGGAGTTGTGGACGGTTGGACGACTCCTGCTGGGGGGCTTGCTGATCTTCCAGAAGAGGAGCTGCTGGCCTGAGCGGACGCATGCGACTCATGCCTGTCGGCCCTGCCCCCCATGTGCCGTTCCTGCTATCCGCCAGCAGGGGCCAGGAGGACAGTTGTGGACCTTGTCGGCCTTCCAGGGCCACCGTGTGGCCGGCTGTTTGTGTTCTGGGGACCTGTGAGGTCTGGAAGGCAGTGCGAGACTCGGGGAGACTGCCACGGAAGGCCAGGGCACAGGCCTAGTGGCCTCCGGCAGGTGCAGGGGCAGATGCCAGCTCTCCTGGGGCTGTCAATCAGAGGAGCCTCCATCAGAGGGATGCTGCCTTCTTGGCAGGGCCTGCTCTTCTATTGGCTTGGTGGCTTACTTCTGCTCCTGTCCTGGGTCTGGCATCTTCTGCCCTGAGCCAGCCATGCTCCCAGAGGCGCCAGGTTCATCTGCTCTGGAAGTTTCCTGGAAACCACTGCTGAGGAAGGAAGGGGGAAGGGAACAGGCGCCAGGCCTCCACGTGTGAAGGCCCCTGTGTCATGGCCCTCATGCATTATGGGTTTGTCCTCATCCTTGGCAGTGCCATGGGGCAGGAGAGGAGGTTCAGGGAGACCTACAAGGCAGGCCTGGGCTAGTGTCCTTGGGAGAGGCTGGCCCACTTGACTCCCTGGCGTCTCTACCTCTTTCTGGAACTTGAGGCATCTGTGGTTGAAGGTCGAGGGAGGTGACAGAAGCTCAGGGTGTCCTCAGGCTCCCTGCCTCTACTGGCCCCCTGGCCGGATGCAAATGACCCCAAGCACCCTTTGTAGGTGCTGGTGGGATGGGAGGAGGCTGTGTCTCAGGGTCCTGGGGACACTGCGGTTCCCACTGGTAGGATGGCTGGAGAGGACTGGAGCCCTCCTGGGTCAGGGGAGGCTGGCGGGGGTGGGGTGGTGGGGTGGGGGAACAGTGTCTGTGCAGTTGGGGCCACCAGGATGCCCTGGAGTGCCCTGTTCCCCGGGTCCCCAGGGAGAGTGTGAAGGTGGCCCTGGCTTGGAGCTGTCACTGCGGGGCAGGTGGAGGCTGCAGCTCCCCTGCCTGGGTCTGTGCATCTGCAGAGGACACTAGGGCCTAGTGCGATTGTTGTCAGGGTCACCCAGGGTGGAGGTAGCCCGTCCTGCCAGCGAGCATGCCCAGCACACGGCCTACATGTTCTCTTGGTGGGCTTTGGCCACATGCAGTCTGCCTGCTGGCAGCCTTGCTGGACGCCCCTGCTCCTGTCTGCCCGTGCTGGAAGCCACAGACTGGGCCTGGGGGAGCCATGTTGTCAGGTGTGTGTCCTTTCTGCACGGTCGGAGGCGCAGCTAGGCACAGACCTGGCTTGGGAGTGTGCTCCCGACAGGTAGCGGCCACATACATGTGCGGTGCGTGTGTGTGTGGGCAGAGGCGCAGAGGGGCCTCCCTGGGCAGTGGGCCTTAACTTTTCTGGGAGCCTTGTGTGGTACTGTCCCTGTGGTCCTCACCCGTGTGGCTCTCAACTGTCACACAGGGTCCCTCAGCTGACACACGGGGGTCCCTAGGCTGTCACAGGGGTCCCTCAGCCGTCACACGGGGGTCCCTCAGCCGTCACACGGGGGTTCCTCAGCTGTCACACGGGGGTTCCTCAGCCATCACATGGGGTTTCCTCAGCTGTGACAAGGGGGTTCCTCAGCTGTCACACGGGGGTTCCTCAGCTGTCACACGGGGGTTCCTCAGCTGTCACATGGGGGTTCCTCAGCTGTCACACGGGGGTCCCTAGGCTGTCACAGGGGTTCCTCAGCTGTCACACAGGGTCCCTCAGCTGTCACACGGGGGTTCCTCAGCTGTTATATAGGAGTCCCTAGGCTGTCACACAGGGGTTCCTCAGCCATCACACGGGGGTCCCTCAGCTGTCACACAGGGGTTCCTCAGCTGTCACACGGGGTTCCTCAGCTGTCACACGGGGTCCCTCAGCTGTCACACGAGGGTTCCTCAGCTGTCACACAGGGGTTCCTCAGCCGTCACACGGGGGTCCCTAGGCTGTCACACGGGGGTTCCTTAGCTGTCACACGGGGGTTCCTCAGCCGTCACACATGGGTTCCTCAGACGTCACACAGGGGTTCCTCAGCCATCACACGGGGGTTCCTCAGCCGTCACACGAGGGTTCCTCAGACGTCACACGTGGGTTCCTCAGCCATCACACGGGGGTTCCTCAGCCGTCACATGTGGGTTCCTCAGCCGTCACATGTGGGTTCCTCAGCCATCACACGGGGGTTCCTCAGCCATCACACGTGGGTTCCTCAGACGTCACACAGGGGTTCCTCAGCCATCACACGGGGGTTCCTCAGCCGTCACACGGGGGTTCCTCAGACGTCACACGTGGGTTCCTCAGCCATCACACGGGGGTTCCTCAGCCGTCACACGGGGGTTCCTCAGCTGTCACATGGGTGTCCCTTGGCGTTCACATTCTTAATTTCCAGGATTGTGCTGTCAATGGCAAGGAACAGACGTGCAGGTGGCCTGTTCTCAGGGTCAGCTGGAGCTGTATGGACTCCGGGCCGCTGGGGTGCTCCAGGGCCTGCTCCTGTGATCCTGTGTGGCTGGGGGTTAGCAACCCCTTCACCCTACCCACAGTGTCGTGTGTGTCCGTCTCTTCAGCTCTGTTGTACCCATGACCGTGACTGCGAACTGCTGTCTGTGTGTCTGTGACCAGTAGGCCTTGACCGTAGCCCCGCTTCGTTCCTGTCAGCCCTCTGGTCCCGTTGGCCTCTGCTGTGTGGGCTGGGGAACATGTGGCAGGGACGCATTGGGGATCCTTTGCCTCTCCTTGAGGATCCCCCGGGGTGGCCCAGCCCCAACCCTTCCTCAGACCCCTTCAGCCTGCCCAGCCTGGCCTGCTCTGGGGGCTGCTGGGTGGGCTTGCTGGGGTCTTCAGGTGTCCTGAGCCCCAGGGTCTGTATCCGCCTGTGACTTTTGACTGAAGCGGCTGTGCTACTGACAGTCATGTTCAGCTTCAGGTTTAAGCTGCTGCCTTGGTGTGTCCTGGGGGGGCTCGCTCACTTGTGCTTTGCAGCCGGGCAGTAGTGGCGTTGAGGGGTCTGCAGCTTCTGTACGTGACGCCCTTTTGCCTCGAGCTCCAGCTGGGCACTGCCTTCCGGGCCTGGTGCAGTCTCTGGGCAGGGTCCTGATTCCTACCCAGGTTTGCTTGCAGGTTCCAGGTTGAATGCTGTGAGTCACAGGGTCTGCGTGGTGCCTGCACCCTGTGTGGGAAGTCCCGGGGAGTGCACCCGTGCCGGGCCTCCCTACTGTGGGGTTGAAAGGGCAGCCGGCCAGGCCTTCCCTGCAGCCACACTGTTCACCACATGTGCACGTGACCGCTCATTTCCCACAGGTGGCGCGTGTGAGTGCTGCTGTTCGGTCCACCACTGGCTGTCATGGCGTGGATCCCTTGGAGTGAGGGGCAGCGATGTGGGCTGTAGCCAGGCCTGGCTGAGAGGGGCACCTGTCCTCGCGAGCATTGCTCAGCCTGTGTGCACAGGGGCTGCCCTCCCGGGGTCCTGTCGGACGGGGACTGCTCGGGAGTGTGCCCCCGCCCGCTGCCTCGTCGCTGGTCCTTCAGGTTTGAAAGCGGCTGTCTGGATGTCCTGAGGACTGCTCTTGGTGTTGAAGATGGGCAGAGCAGGCATGCTCAGTGGGTCCACCTGCCCCCCGGCCATGCTCTTGTGTCTGGTACCCACCTGGGTCATGGTGACCACTCTGAGTGATGGTAGCTCTGCTTGCCCCTCTGTGCCATGCTGGGCTTGCCTCCGCAGGCTCACGGCCTTCGTGGCCTGCTGAAAGGCTCTCACAGGGCTTAGGCACTAGCCCAGAGTCCCGCCTTCCTGCGCTACACCGAGGCTGCTCTGCGCTATGGGGTGGGGCCTTTGGCTGGGGGCCCTGGACCCTGTCCAGACTCTGTCAGTGATGGAGCACAAAGCAGAGTGGGGCTCCTGAGCCTTCTTGGGGTGGGTGCACCTGCTCCTGTGGGAGGCAGTGCCTCGTGGTGGTGCTGTGGTCGACGCCGAAGAAAAGCATTGACCACGGCCGGGACTGCACTGTGCCCGCCGCCGTGAGGATGCTAGGGGGAGGGGCCCAGGTACTGGCCCTGTGTGCTCCTGGGAGAGGGCCAAGGACGGGCACAGCAGCGTCGGTGCGGCCGGGAGAAACTGGAGGAGTGGCCCCCTTCTCACCCCTGCTGAGAAGCCACATCTTCACGCTGGCCATTTCACAACCGTGCGGGACAAGTGCATTTCTCGGTACCTTAGGCGTGTGGAGCCGTGTGTGCTGGGCTTGTTTGTTTGCGGAGCCCGGCTCTAATGATGGTGTGGTGCTGTGGCTGCCTGTGCAGTAGCTGTCACTTGGGCTGTGTTCACGCGTGGGACCAGCCATGTGTGTTGGGTCACGAGGCCAATACGTTAAGCAGTGGCATGTAGGCAGAGCACCGAGGGACTGGCTCTCGTCTCCCTCCTGTACCAGTGGTCCTGGGGCTCTTGTGTTCAGGACCTGCCAGCCTGGCTTCAGAGCTATGCAGGGTGGGTACCGTGGGTGAGTGGGGATGTGGCGGGCTGACTCCGCCTCCTTCTGGTGGAGCCTGGGGACCACATTGGTTGGAGCCCAGACACCTGCAGGATCAGTTCTCTTTTCGCAGTCAGACACCGTGTGTGCTGTGTATGGGGGCAGAGAGGGAGAGGAGTGTACCGTGGCTGTGTATGGGGGCAGAGAGGGAGAGGTGTGCACCGTGGCTGTGCTGGGGGTGCAGAGAGGGAGAGGAGTGTACCGTGGCTGTGCTGGGGGTGCAGAGAGGGAGAGGAGTGCACCGTGGCTGTGCTGGGGGGGCAGAGAGGGAGAGGAGTGCACCGTGGCTGTGCTGGGGGTGCAGAGAGGGAGAGGAGTGTACCGTGGCTGTGCTGGGGGTGCAGAGAGGGAGAGGAGTGTACCGTGGCTGTGCTGGGGGTGCAGAGAGGGAGAGGAGTGCACCGTGGCTGTGCTGGGGGGGCAGAGAGGGAGAGGAGTGTACCGTGGCTGTGCTGGGGGTGCAGAGAGGGAGAGGTGTGCACCGTGGCTGTGCTGAGGGGGGCAGAAGCAGAACAGTGCTTCCAGGAGGAGGTCCCCGGAGCAAGGGCCTCTTGAGGGTTGTCTGGAGGGCCACTCCTGCCCAATGCAGACCTCCACCTGTGGCCAGCAGCTCCTCTTCCGCCCTCAGGCCAAGGGCAGGGAGGCCGGCACAGGAGATGGCTGTGCTGTCAAGCACTGCCCTGGCCCCCCGGCCTGGCCTCTCTGGGATGGCCTGGCTGGCCGAGCTGCTCCTCTGCCCAGGCTCTTAGAGGTGTTTGTGGAGTGTTTGCAAAGGTCCCTGCCCTCTCCGTGGGGGCATTTCATACTTTTGGGGTTCACCTCAGCCCTCAGTCACTGAGCCAGGCCAACAAGGGTTTCCTATGTTGGTGCAAACCCCAAGAAATTGGGTTCACCCATGGTGCACCTGGGGTCGAAGACTGTGGCCATGCTGAGTCAAGTCTCTGGTGCTGTGTTGCGCATGTGCATGCGTGTGTGTGAGCACATGGGACCGAGGCCTACATGCCCTGTCTGCACAGGCTCCCAGCAGGAGTCCAGCTGGGGGCTGACTGGGCCTGTGATGGACAGCGACTGCCCTGCACCTGCCTAGCTCCCAAGAGCCGAAGGTGGCAGAGACTGCTTTACCAGCTGCTTTCACAGCTGTCACCAGTGAGCAGGTCAGGAGACAGGGCCTGTATTGACAAGTTCACATTCAACGCTGCTGTCTGAATGCTTTATCCCAACAGTTCTCGCACCCGAAGCTTGGCAGGATACAGGGGTGAGCTGTGAGAAGAGACCAAGACACGGTCCAGCCGGTGGCCTCCCGTTCCAGGCCCTGCGAGGCTGCAGGGGCCCCGGCCTGGCCCCGGCCATGGGCGTGCTCTGGAAGGCCACTGCACAGCTCTGGTTTTGGCTGCTTGCACCACTGATTGGTCAGCTCACCCCAGAAGCGCCAGGCCCTGCTCCACAGATGGGCGGCCCTGGGTCTCACCGTTGACTGGGTGTGGCCTGTCTTTGGGTCATTTCACTTTTCCTGCTCTGCCAGGTGATGGTCTGCCATCTCCTGCCCCAGCTTCTCTGTCGTTGCCTCTGTGTGGGCCACACCTGCTGCCATACCCAGTGGTGGCCTCTGCTGTGGGGGCAATGCTGCTGAACCTTGTGAGAGCTGCTGCATGCTGCTTTCCTCTCTTTCCCTCTGGAGGGCTGGCCCGGTGCTGTGGGCTCAGCTTACTCATTGCCTGTGGGGCCCCTGGGGGAGCAGTGGGTGCTGCCCTGCTCACCTGCCTGCCCCAGACCATCTGCTGGCTCACCAGGGGCCTGCTCCTGGGATGCGCATTCTTTGCCAGGCGAGGTGCGTTGCCAGCTACATGCAGTTTGTGCAGCTCTGTGAGGAAGGAGGCAGCGGATGAGACAAATGTGGTTCTATTGTGACTGTTGTCCTCCAGGCAGAGGAGGCTGATGCTGAG
This sequence comes from Ochotona curzoniae, assembly GCF_017591425.1. Classification (NCBI taxonomy): domain Eukaryota; kingdom Metazoa; phylum Chordata; class Mammalia; order Lagomorpha; family Ochotonidae; genus Ochotona; species Ochotona curzoniae. Next base: position 5,585,678 of record NW_024465405.1, on the reverse strand, counting down.
GGACACACATGTCCCCGCCCCTGACCTGTGCCCCCTGCTTTGAGACGAAGCTGTCCTGTTGTCTCTGAGCTCCCAAGCGGTGGTGTTCTCTGCTGGGGTGACGGTGGTGCCTACCTCTGATGGCTGACGGCAGTGCTGTCTTTTAGCATCGCCTGGGGCGCCTGTCCCCCAGTCTCCAGTGTGTGCCTCTGTGGGGGACCCCGGTGGAAGCTGGCTTTGACTGCTGTCCCCTCGTTAGGGTCTGCTGCAGCATTAATTGTTGTAAGTCAGTAGCCACAGTAATTGCTGCAATTTTCACATGAATGTGGGGATACCTCCTGGGAACAGTTGCAAAGACACATGTGCCCAGTGAGCCAGACCCAAAGGGACCCCCAGATTCGCCTGTGTGCCCTCGGAGGCCCCTCCCGGGGAGCCTGTGGCCCCAGCCCTCAGAGACTCTGTGCCCAGCAGAGTCCACTCAGTACTGCTTGGCCGAGTCATGGGCTGTGTGCCGTGTGTCCCCAGGATGCGGGATTTTATGTCATGAAACTCAAATGTCAACCTGTCCCAACAAGAGACAGAGCAGAAAAAACCCTCTTCTTCCTGTGTGTCTGGGTGTCCCAGCCCGCCGTCTCTCCGAGGACTGTTACAAAGCCCACTGTGGGGACAGGCTCACAGCACCATGTGGTTTCTGATGAAGGCGCATTTGTGTTTTGATCAACTTGGTTAACATTGCCGTTTAATGAGTGTGTTTGTACTTAAAATCGCCCTTTTTTTTTTTTTTTTAATCTGGAGAGGTGGACTCTAGCCCCACAGGACTGCTGGGTTTCCTGTTTGAAATTTGCACCCTGATGCCCTTGGGACCTGGATGGGTTGGGTGGGTAGGAACTCCTTGGGGAGAGGTGGTGGCAGGGGCTCGGGCCAGGGCCGCGGCGTCAGGCCTCTTTCGGGTGGTTGCTAGGCCGTTTTCTGACCCCCAGCTGTTTATCCCAAGCGTGCAGTACAGGGACGGGACTCTTGAGAAACTCGTGGGAGCTGTGTGCTGCAGAGAGATTGCCTGCGTTTCAGAAACTTTCTGCACTTAAAGTAACCTTCGGATTCCTTTTGCCATGATCACTAAGCTCCCCCGTCTGCAAGTGTTAAGGTGGTGGGTGGCCAGCCAGTGTCCCCATGTCCCCAAGGTCAAGCCCCTGCCAGGGTGGGGCCCTGTCCCTTAGCCTCAGGCCGCCTGTCATGTGCTGTGGGGGCTGGATGGCTGGGCTGCTGTTTTCTGGGCATTGTTGGCTGGTTTTGTGGGGTCTGTAGGCTGGCCCGCTGTTGGTGCCTCCGTGGTGGGATTACCCCATGCGTCTCCTCCCATCACAGGTGCTAAGTGTGGACTCTTACAATCCTGACTGGTGAGGGGCTCAGCTCTGCCTGAGCTTTTCTTGGGAGAGAGTGACCTGTACTTCCAGGCATGCGTCCCCCTGGCAGGGCTGGGGACAGCTTCTCCTGGGCTCTGGGTGCCACCTTTTCATGCCTCCCAGTCCTTGTGGTCACCAGGCACAGCGTGTCCTCCAGTTCTTGCTCATCCAGCCACCTTGCTTGCCGTGAGGCTTCGAGTTCACCTCTGACCTTGATCTGTGACCCAGCGTTCAGTCCACAGGGTGCACTGTGCAGGGCCCCATTGGTTCAGTTTATCAAGAAGTAGCAGTTGGCCGTAGCACTGTGTGTTGGGAAGGTTCTCCCTCCCTATGGCTTTGGAGCAGAGCCACTGCTGTAGTCACATGACTGCAATTATGCTGGTCGCATTCTAGAATATTCCGCCCCTGGTTTTATTTGTGTAGTCTTACGCCTTAATTACACAGCTTTATGGTGCACATTGATATCTGGTGGCAAGAGTCCCTAAGCTTGTTTTTCTTCAAGATTATTGTTCTAGGTCCTTTGTGTTTCCGTTTACAATTTAAAATTAACTTGTCAACGAGATAGTTGGCGGGCACGTGGGTTGGGCTGCAGTGATGGACGGCTGACGTTGGAGCTGCGTGGCTCTTGAAGGCCTGGGCCTTCCTTCTGTGCTGTCCACGCCCACAGGGCTGCGCTCTCTGCGGAGCTCCTCTGCATGTTTGCCTAGCTTTGGTCCTGCCGCTAGGGCCCCAGGATGCTGCAGGTCTTTTGCACTGGCCCCATGCACGCATTCGGTGCCCGGCAAGCGCTGGCAGAGCTGGGAACGCTCTAGTTGCTGTCCCCTGCGCAGGCCTCTCGGGTCTCTGCTGTCCGCTGTCTTTCTTTGCCTTCTCGCCTGGCCAGCTTCTGCACTCCGGTGTGGGGGTGGTGAGAAGGCATTCCTGTCGCATGCCCAGCTTCTTGCCCGCGTCTGTTCCCATGCCAGGGGTGCCCCAGGCCGCCCCCTCCCCCGGACCTGGCGTGCTATGTGTAGCTTCCTGCTTGTCCGAGCCCAGCAGCCTGAGCCGTGCTGGGGAGCAGGGTGGGGTTGCAGCCCTGGTCATTCTTGCCACAGCGTGGGCTATGGGGGCAGCCGAGTGGAGAGGTGCGTGCGGCAGCATTTGAGGTTTGCAGGAATGTTCTTGTAAGGATCTGTAGCCTGTGCCTCCTGGAGGGTTCACAGCGTCTCTCTGGCGTGGTCACCCGGGGTCCAGACTGCAGGAGTAACTCAAGGCAGACCTGATTTGGCCTGTTTGGCGGAGGAAATGTCAGTGCACGCATCAGCCGTGCTGGCGCAGTCAGCTTCACGTGCTCTGTGTGGAGCCGGGAGGAAAGCAGAGCCGGCGTTGCTCTGCGGCCACAGCTCTCTGGCCAGGGCCGTGCCCTTCTTTCCCGAGGTGCCCCAAGGTGGCGTCCCAGGTTCTCACCGCTGCTCACCCAAGCGTGGCTTGTCTCCAGCTGTGGCTGTCTCAGAAGGAGATATGGCCACGCAAGCTGATGTGCTTGGAAGCGACAGAGTCCACTGGATGCTGCGCGTGCGTGCCTCTCAGAAAGCCGTGGGCATGGGCAGAGCAGTGCTGCTACAGGCTGAGGTTCTGGGAGCGCGCAGGTGGCCGTCCACACACTCACATCTCAGCAGAGGCTGGCAGAGCTGCGGCACAAGGGGCATGGGCCCTCTGTGGGCAGCCTCGCCCTTGACCGCATGGAAGGGCATGCGCCCACCGTGGGGCCCTCCAGCAGCTGTCTGTCAGGTCTCCACGGTTAGGCCAGCCACCCTTGGCTCCTGGGCTGACGTTCTGTGGTCTCCCACAGTCTTCCAAAGATTGACCTTGGATTCTTTGCTTTAATCTGGATTTTGAGGGTTAAAAAAAGTTCCTAATTTCCAAGCCATAACTTCTTTGGGCAACTTGAGACTTAAGGACCACGAACTCCTGGGTTTTTGTTTCTCATCGTTTTTATTCACGTTCAGCCTCAGGCCCTTGGGGAGGTATTGTGGTTGGACTTCAAAAAGCTTTCTAGAAGTTTCTTTTGATTCTTTGTTATATACCCACTGTGTGTTCCATGTAAGGGGCCCAGTGGCTAACCTGGCCTTCTGTTGTCACCAAGGTCACATCTGGGGAGGTGGACAGAGGGGCCATCAGATAAGGAAAAATAATTACAAAAGTCAGTATACAGCATAGTACCAGAACCAGAGAAGAGCTGGGTGCAGGGCCATGTGTGCGGATTCTTGCCCGGTGGCCTCTGGGGAGGGTGGCAGGGTCCTGGTGTGGGGAAGGTCGCCCCTGTCGCTGCCACCCAGCTCTTCAGCACCCTCCTCTGGTCGGTGCAGGAGGGCATTCCATGCCACCCTGGGAAGTGCAGACATGGTCCAGCCGGATGCTCTGTTGACTACAGCAGGCCTGGGGAGGAGAGAACTTAGGCCAACGTCATTGAGCCGTCATGGTGCTGCCCGGCTGCGCCTGATTCAGGTCCAACTCCCCTGTGGTGCTTTCTTCAGTCGGGTGCCGGCTGTGGAAGGCCAGGGCCGTGCCTGCTCTCAGGAGATTGACGGCCACGCACAGGAGCTGGCGGGAGGGAATGTGATAGCAGGTTGCCACGGAGGCCCAGCTGGAGGCCGAGGGCTGCACAGGAGCCACGTGGTGAGGCCGAGGGCTGCACAGGAGCCAGGTGCTGAGGCCGAGTGTCGATCCTGGTGACCTAGCCCCAGGCTCTGCGGGCCTCCCGGGTGGCTGTGGCATGTGTCTGCCCAGCCCCCTTGTGTCTCCCTGTGGCACCATGTGCTGCCTCCCTTCTGTTCCCTCAAATGGCCAGGGCTGCTGGCCTGGGTGTCTTGTCCACCTAGGCATGAGTGTGACCAGTGTGGGCCAGTGGAGATGGTTTTGGGGGGCAGGATCACTGCAAGATTCTGGGGGTCCTAGCAGGATGGAAGGCTCCACGGACCAACTGCGGGCTTTGACTTGCCAGCAGGTCCGATTGGCTCCTGGAGGCCTTCCTGCGGCAGGGCTGTGTTGTGGCTGAGTGAAGGAGTTAGGGAGTGACCTGGCTCTAGGACCCATGTCCCTGGACAGCCCCCGGCCAGCCCTCAGGCGTTGTCCCTTAGAGCACAGGTATCAGGTGGCCCCTGTGGAGGGGCCAAGCCCCAGTGAAGGCCTTTCTTGGGGTCCTGGCCTCTGCCTCCCCGTGGAAGCCTGGGAAAGGAGGTGGGAGCTGACAGTCTGCAGGAAGTGGGGGTAAGGGGTACATTCATGGTTTTTCATAATTGGCAGTTTCCCTGAACTTGGCAAGACCCCACATAAGGGTGAAGCAAGAAGGAAGGTCCGGGCCGACCTCGGGCATCGGAGCGGGGGTGGGGAGGCTGCCCAGGCCCTTGTTGGTTTCGAGTTTCCATGATACAAGACCTCTCTTTTTTTAAACCAGAGAGACTTATGCCAAAATCCTTAAAATTTAAAATTTTAAAACAGAAAAACTTCAAATCATAGATATCAATACAAACACTGTTTTCCCCACTTGAAACAATTTGTGTTTACTGCTCTTCACCTATTCCCAAAACTAACAAGGTCAGCCAGGATGCAGGAAACGCAGCATGGCTGCAGGTATCAACCAAGCGCAGCCTGCTCCACAGGGAAGGAGGCCGTGCTGCAGGGCCTGGGGGCACCCAGGGCTGCACTTCGGCGGGGGGCAGGAGGTAGGCAGCGGTGGCCAGTGCCATCTCCACCTCGGGCACGTCTTGGACTGAGCCCTCAGTGAGTAGGTTCCCCAGGACAGGATCCTCATTGTTGGACCGGGAAGGAGACAGAGTATGCTGTCCCAGGGTGAGGGGTGAGTCGGGGTTCCCCTGACTGGTTCAAGCGTGTGAGCCTGTATCCAGGCACGTGGCTGCTCCGCGCCTCGCTTGCCGGCCGTGACCCGTAGCTGGGAGCAGCACAAGCAGCCCATGGACTGTGGTCTGCAGGGGTCCTGCAGCCACCCCTGGTGAAGCGGGCGTCTCTTTGGAGAATTGGATGGTTTCATGGCTGTGGCAGGGCCACCTTGTGGACTCGGCAAGGAAGGAAATGCTCAGGAGAGGGAATAGCAGCCCCCACCTGGAGGGTTTCCAACAGGCAGCGTGCAAGCCATAGGATGAGAAGTGGCATGGTGGGCTACCTGCACGAGTTAGGATGGGTGTGTGGGGTAGGAAGGGTGTGGGATAGGGGGTGTGGGGTAAGGGGTGTGGTGTAGGGGTGTGGGGTAAGGGGTGTGGGGTAGGAAGGGTGTGGTATAGGGGTGTGGTGTAGGGGTGTAGGGTAGGGGGTGTGGTGTAGGGGTGTAGGGTAAGAGGTGTGGGGTAAGGGGTGTGGTGTAGGGGTGTGGGGTAAGAGGTGTGGGGTAGGGGTGTGGTGTAGGGGTGTGGGGTAGGGGTGGGGTAGGGGGTGTGGGGTAAGGGGTGTGGGGTAAGGGGTGTGGTGTAGGGGTGTGGAGTAAGGGGTGTGGTGTAGGGGTGTGGGGTAGGGGTGTGGGGTAAGGGGTATGGGGTAGGAAGGGTGTGGTGTAGGGGTGTGGGGTAAGGGGTGTGGGATAGGGGTGTGGGGTAAGGGGTGTGGGCTAGGAGGGGTGTGGTGTAGGGGTGTGGGGTAGGAGGGGTGTGGTGTAAGAGGTGTGGTGTAGGGGTGTGGGGTAGGAGGGGTGTGGTGTAGGGGTGTGGGGTAGGGGTGTGATGTAGGGGTGTGGGGTAGGAAGGGTGTGGTGTAGGGGTGTGATGGAAGGGTGTGGGGTAGGAAGGGGTGTGGGGTAGGAGGGGTGTGGGGTAAGAGGTGTGGTGTAGGGGTGTGGGGTAGGGGTGTGGGGTAAGGGGTGTGGGGTAGGAGGGGTGTGGGGTAGGAGGGGTATGGGGTAGGGGTGTGCCCTGGTTCTGTGACGTGCAGTGTTGGAGAAGGGTCGTTACCCAAGAGGGAGCCTTGAGAGCAGGGGTGGGGAGGCCGGTGCCTAGCTGCGGGTGTTTTCCAGGCGCTGGGCACCTCGCAGCCTCGAGGCCCTCTTCCCAGGTCATTGTGAGGGTTTCTGTGCATGCTGGGCCGTGGTTCGGTGCCCTGCAGGTGGTTGTAGTCTGTCCTGTCTCCCTTGCTCGGCCCGCCTGCCACTTCATGTCACAGGCTCAGCTTCCGGTGCCATCGGTTTTTTTCCTGCCGTGTGCGTTTCTTCTGTGGATGTTGTGTGATTTGTTCTGGTTCTGTTTTCCCAGAATGTTAGCATGGCCGAGTGGATGCCTTTTCTGAAGGGGATGTGTAATTCCTTTATTTCCTTCTGAGCCGCACACATTTTTGTGCACAATTCCATTCATGCAGAGCACTCTAACTGTACTTAATGGTTTCTCCTTGATTCATGAATGTCACTGTCCCCAATTTTCTTATTTTTCTTTTATTAAGATTTATTTACCTGTTGGAAAGGCAGACTTACAAAGAGAAGGCGACAGAGAGGGAGGTGTCCATGGCTGGTTCACTCCGAGTGGCTGCTCCGGGTTTGGCCAGGTGGAAGCCAGGAGCTTCTTCTAGTCCCCAGCAGGGGTGCAGGCCCCTCCTCCCCCAGCATGCCAGCGGGGAGCAGCGGGACCTCAAACCGAAGCCATGTGCTCTGCCAGTGCCATGGGTGGTGGCTTCACTCTGCTGCGGCACGATTGACCCCCGCCTCCTGGCCCGGCCCCGCCTTCGCTCTTCTCCGTGGTGTTTATGCTGTCATGTGTGCTTGGCTTGCTGGGACAGCACTGGGAAATGCTGCTGACCTGGCCAGCGGTAGGCTGACATGGCTGTGCTGTCCCCAGGTGTTTCTGTCTGCTGGGACCTCTAGGCATACACAGTCAGACACCAACTGACCGGCTTCCTCGTGGCAGCCCCTGGCTGTGGTCATGTGCCCGCCTCTGCCCTCGCAGGGTGCTTGCTCTCCGATGTGCCACACTGACTTGCTGGCCGAGCTGCCCGCCGACCTGTGCGCTACCCCTGGCTGTGCTCGCTGGTATTGTTGGGTGTAGCTGTCCCACGCGAGTCAGAAGCTTTCATTCTCTCTTGCTGTCCTCTGTTCGGCCGTGTCCCCTAGGGTCTGCAGTGACCACCGTCCTGTTGACCCACAGTGTGGCATGTCTTCTCTGACACCGTCTGTGTCTCAGTTCGCCTCATGAAGCACTTCTGTAGCTTGGGCCCCGAGGCCACACAGCTGGCCTGCTCCGCCTCCACTGTCTCACTGGCTGTGAGGATCTTCTTTTTTTTTCTTTTAATTAATTTATTTTTATTAGAAAGGCAGATATGCAGAGGAGAAGAGACAGAGAGGAAGATCTTCCACCCACTGATTCTCTCCCCAAGTGGCCGCAATGGCCGTGGCTGAGCTGACCCAAAGCCAGGAGCCAGGAGCTTCCTCCAGGTCTCCCACACAGGTGCAGGGTCCCAAGGCCTTGGGCCGTCCTCAACTGCTGTCCCAGGCCAAAGGCAGGGAGCTGGATGGGAAGAAGTTCTGCTGGGATTAGAACCTGTGCCCATATGGGATTGAGCTTTCAAGTCGAGGACTTTAGCCGTTAAGCTATCGCGCCGGGCCCTGTAAGGATGTTCTTAGCTGAGGACACAGGGGCTCTGTCATTGAGATGTCCTGGGAGGAGGGCTGTGTCCTATGGTGCTTGGGGTCCCCTGACAAAAAGCGTTTACTGAAAAAAGATGTGGCTGTGGGCCAGGGGTATAAGCTACGGCCAGGGCAAGGCTGAGCTCGGTGTAGTTAAAGCTGGCTCACACTGCTGCTGTGGGCAGAGATGGCACAGAGGGCACACTGGCAGGACTGCCAAGGCTGTACAGAGACAGTAGACCTGGCAGGGGAGGCCCGCACGAGTGGGGACCATGGAAGGTGCCAGCTGAGGCCAGCCAGTAGGGCACTTCCCTTTGGCAGGGAGCCACTTCCTGCAGGAAAACCTTACCCAGTGGATGGGAGGGTGACAGTGCTGGCTGCATCCCGGCGGGAGAGAATACAGCAGTCAGTCGAGCTCCCTGCTGCCTGCTTCCCTGGGCTCCTGAGTCTGCAGTGCGAGCCAGGAGCCGTGTGTAAGGGTGGGATGAGTGTGGCCCTCCAGACTGAAAACTGTCCCCAGTCAGGACAGGGCATGGGGCTCGGGAAGCCCTGGGTGGGAGTCGGTCAGGGCTGTCTGGCCTCAGTGCCCTGCCCTGGGCCTGGGGCTGTGGGCAAGGCAGCCTGCCCTGCAGACAGCACTTCCCGGCTGTTGTCCCTCAGCAGGGGTGGGAGCGGAGCCGGGCAGGGTGCCAGCGGGGGCTTCTGGGGTGTGTCAGGGATGCATGCGTGTCAAACAGCGGAGAACGGCAGTGACGAGGGCTGCTCCGAGGGGCGTCTGCGGGGCTGATGTTGAGAGGGGCTGAGGTTGGTTAAGCCTGTGGGCTAAAGCTGTGTGCTGCGAGTGGCTGGAAGCAGGATTTCTCGTACAACATCTCCTTCGTATTTCTTTCACAAATCGGTGTGACTCACAATACTGTTTTCAAAGTTTGTTTGTGAAGTAGGGGCTGGCACTGGGTGTGAGCGGGCACTGTAACGTGGGGTCACCCAGAGCGCATTCCTGTTAGCTGGGGGCTGTGGGGAGGCCCTGGGGGTGAGGGTGGGATCAGACCCCAGGCTCATTTTTCTTGTTATGACTGGCAGGAGGTGGGGAGGTGCCGCAGGTGTCCTCCAGTGAGGGCTGGGGTGCCCCCGCCAGCTGCCCAGTGTCCACCTCAGAGCATCAGGAGGTGGAGGCTGGGAATTCGGCCCCAGGAGCCATTTTCACACGTAGTGTGGTCAGCCGACCGGCAGCATGCCTGATTGACATGCACCGTGGCCAAGTGGACATGTGTGCGTGGGCAGCAGGGAGCTTGTGCGCTGTCTGTGGGGTCTCCAGCCTAACTGAAACCCCTCTTCTCTCCCCCATGTAGGTCCAGCCCGCCAAGCCAGACAAGGACTGCTGCTTGCCTGTGGGAGGGCAGCCCGGCCTGAGCGTGTTGGTGAAGTGAGACCTGAGCCATTTTGCATCAGTTGGAGGCGCACACAGGACTAGCGATGAGCTCCCAAAGCCACCCAGGTAGGCCCTGTTCCGTTCTCTGGGCACACTGCTGGGCCTGTGGGCTTTTCTCCTTTCTAGCAGCAGGATAAAATGCTGCGATTGCAGCCCACCTGCTGGCTGTCAGACTTGTATCTTTCTTGCTGCTGGTTGCTGCTGGTGACCACCGGTGCCAGGTGGGGAGTGGAAGCTGGGCGGTGGAGGCCTCCCAGGGTGTGGGAGGAAGGTTGTGCTGGTGTGCCCTCCTGGCTCCTTCCACGGTGGGAGGAGACAAGTATTCAGGGTGCTGGCGAAGGTCACCTGGTGACTTGAGAGCTCCTTTATTGAGCACTTAGTCCTTCGCTGGGGGTGGCTCAAGGTGGGAGTTTCTTCTGTGCTGGGCCCCTGGCCGGGGCTCGGGACACACGCAGCTTGTGCCCGTAGGTGGTGGTCACGGTGTTTGCCTGTTTTATTAGGTGCTGCTGAGTGTTTTACAAGTGTTTAGTCGTCACTGCAGCCTGGGCAGGCTTGACCCGGGGCAGAGGAGGGGCTCCGTGTGGAGCCGCCACACTGGAGGGAGGCCGTGCCCTGCCCTGTCCTCAGGAGCAGTGGGGCTGCACGCTTTATAACCCCGCAGGGTTGCCGTGCACCTGCTGGAGAGGAGCCATCAGGCCCTCTGTCAGCACGTGCGGTGGCCTTCAGGGCCACCGGCGTGTCCCTGTGTCCTGATCTGCTGTTGTACAAGTGCCACCTCAGCTAGCTTGAGTAAGCATCAGAGTCTGGGATGGTGGAGGGAGCTTGGCCTCTGAGTCTCCCCTCCGGAACTGCCCAGAATGGTCATGCACATACTCCTAAGGGTGCTTGGCTTGCCTGGGCGCAGGACTCTGGGTTCTATTGGATTTGAAGGGTTCCTTGAGTTACGTTGCTGTATTGGTGGATGTACGGAAATGGTTTACAGTGACACCTGTGAGTCGGTGCCTGCAGTGGGCACCGAGCAGCGCCTGCTGGCTTCTCCTGCCGCTGTGGGGCTGCAGTGTGTACACGTGTGTGTGTGTGTGAGAGAGAGGGAGGGAGGGAGAGAGAGGATGGGAGAGAGATGGAGAGAGATGGAGAGAGATGGAGACAGAGGGAAGAGGGAGAGAGGGAGAGGGTTTTCCCATGTGTGAGCAGGGTGCTGTGGGTGCCAGCGTTCTGATTGGTTTGGGCCTGTACTGTGTGCTTTCCCGTGTTACCGTGCTGCGGAGTGTTTGATGTCAGGCATGGCTGTAGTGAGCTGTCGGGTAGCTTGCAGTGGGTGTCTTGTGGCAGGAAGCTCACACATCTGTGCTTTGCTCCCTTCCACCCAGTGTCTCCCAGACCCATTGCTCAGGTGGCGGCGGTGTCCCAGCTGCTCCCCGACCACAGAGGAGCTGCGCCCTGATGGGTTAGGCCCTGACTGTCCTGTTGGAGGTCGTTGGAGGTTGGCTCTGGGTGTGTGCAGGCATGCGTGTGTTCCTCTTGACTGCTGCAGACCTGTGCGGGCTGTGGGGTGGTTGAAGATAAGTGCCCTGGTGCCAGCTCCCCTGCCCCGTGTGTCCTGGTGGGTGCTCCCTCGGTCGTGTGGTTCTAGTGGAGCTGTCCTGGTGCCAGCTCCCCTGCCCCGTGTGTCCTGGTGGGTGCTCCCTCGTCGTGTGGTTCTAGTGGAGCTGTCCTGGTGCCAGCTCCCCTGCCCCGTGTGTCCTGGTGGGTGCTCCCTCGGTCACGTGGTTCTAGTGGAGCTGTCCTGGTGCCAGCTCCCCTGCCCCGTGTGTCCTGGTGGGTGCTCCCTCGTCGTGTGGTTCTAGTGGAGCTGTCCTGGTGCCAGCTCCCCTGCCCCGTGTGTCCTGGTGGGTGCTCCCTCGTCGTGTGGTTCTAGTGGAGCTGTCCTGGTGCCAGCTCCCCTGCCCCGTGTGTCCTGGTGGGTGCTCCCTCGGTCACATGGTTCTAGTGGAGTGATTTTCCTGTGGAACTGCAGTGTGGCAGCTTGCCTCTTCCACGAGGAGCTGTAGTTTGCTTCCAGGCACGTGGCGTCATAAACACTGCTCGTCTCTGCTTGCAGAGTGTTCGTTGTGGACCAAGCTAACTTTGACCCTCACTTTGTTCTTGCATGCAGATGGTTCTCTGTTTGCTGACGTCCAGGGTGGAGGTGGCTCCCACCTGTCACTGCGTCTCCCTGTTTCCACCCCAGGCCTGGCCTGGCTGGGCTGTCTGCTCCTTTTCTAGTGTGCGAGCATTGATGCCCGTGGCCCCTGCTCCCTGTCCCTTGTTGTGGGTCAGGAAACGTGAAGACAGGCCTGAGTCAGCCTAGAGCTGGCCAGGGCAGGGTGACCTGGGGCGGGCCCTCCTCCTTTGCCTGCGTGGGTGTCTGCTATTGGTGCGGCCTGTGTGCGGCCTGGAGCTGGCTGGGCACTTTGTGCCCCACTTCCCTGGCGTCCAGTGCTGCTCTGCCACTTCTGGCCGGGGAGTGGGGCCTTGCCAGGCTGCTCCTTGCCACCGACCTGTAGGTCAGGTTCATTCTGTGGTCTGTGCTTCTAGGACATTCTTCCATGCTTCTTGTTAGTCCATGCACCTGTTTGCCCATTGCCAAGCCCTGCAGTGACCGACCCCCACTTACTTGGTGTCGTGTCTGGTGTGGGGATGCTGTCCATGTCTCAGGCCTAGCCCTTCCAAGCCAAAGAGCTGTGTGCTCTGACAGTGCCAGCGTGACACAGAACCCAGACCCCCACGCCTGTCCTGCTCTCCTGGCTGGCCTGCACCCCTCACCCTGACCCGCTTGCCCAGATGGTGCGGGGCCCGTCTCCTGGGTCTGCTCTTGCGTGGCATGGCGGTCAGCGCTGAGGGAGGGCGCTGGCCTTTGGGTGCTGCTTGCTGTGGCGGTGTGCTTTGGCCTGGCCTTGGTGACAAAGTGGCCCTTTCATCTGCTGTGGGGGCCCTCCCAGAGCCTTTCAGAGCCCTCGGGTGCCGGGCGAGGCGTGCCTCCGGTTTTTATTGCCGTTCTCGTTGAGCTTTGCCAGAGCCAGGCTTGGCTCGCTGACGTAAAAGCCGCTTAACTGGTGGGGTTTTACTGCTCTGAATAACTGTCTCATGCTGCGGCCCGGCAAGGGCCTGGGCGCCCTTAGCTGAAGAACCCTTGTTTGGAAGGGGCCTCTGCCGCCTGCCTCGCCCATGCTGCCGACCCTCCCCTGCCCTGGGGGATGTGCTGGGGCAGGCCTGGCTCTGCTCACAGCGCTCCGACTTGTGTGGGCGCAGGGGTGAGGATGCAGCTCGGGTGGCCCCCGGGGGGGCCATCCTCCACCCCCTGGCTGTCCCTTTGTTCCTCTCTGAGGTCCGAGGGGCCTGGCTGCTGGTGATGTGGCCGGACAGCAGGGAGCCACTTGCTGCAGTGCCCTGTTCTGTCGCGCCCACCTTGAGGAGCAGGGCAGCGTCCTCTGAGAGGGTTAAAGTGCCCCAGCTGTGGCAGGCTGCCCTCGCTGCGGCTGGCACTGCTTGTTCTGAAATAACCGAGCTCCGTAACTCGGTGGTTCCTGACTTGGGGAAGGCTCTGCTGCCCTGCCCTTGACTCTGTTTGCCTCAGCCGCCGTGGCCACTAGGCCCCTCAGTTTTCAGCCGGCAGGGATATATTGGAGGCCGTCAGTGACTGGCTGGTTCAGGAACATTAGCTGTATTTCAAAGGAAGAGGAGAGGGGTCTCGCGGCCCCGAGCAGCTGGCTGGGTGAGGGTGGGGGACAGAAGACCCTGGGCTTCAGGTGGGTGGGCAGCCTGGCCAGGATGAGGGCAGCAGCGGTAACAGCTGGGGAGAGTTCCCGGGGGCCTCTCGGTGGAGGGGCATGCTGGCCCTGGGCAGAGCGGGCACTGAGCCCCGGAGGAGCCAGCGTCCACAGGTGCTGAGGTGATGGGAGGGTACCGGCCGGGACGCTTCCATTCCCGTGCCCTGTGGCTCCTGCTTGTCCAGGGAAGGGACGGCCATAGACTCTCCATCCCAGGCAGGCTCCTGCCCCGCTGTTGGCATGCTGCCCTCCGTGCCCTGGGCGCCCCAGGCCGTCATCTGAGAGCCCACTCAGTTCAGGTTTGTTCTGGAAATTCTGTAGAGCTGTGTTTCAAATTACCTTTTTTAAAAAGTATTCAAATTGTGTTTTTTCTTAAGAATCACAAACACTCGGTCTCTGGGAAGAGCGTGGCGTTTGCTGTCTGGGGGGTTGATGGTTTGTTTGGTCAGTTTCCTGAAGATGCTTCCAGAGTCTGTGGGATGCTTGCTTCTGTGTCTTCTCTCAAAACCCCCGTCGTGGAAATGCACACCTCTGAGGTGTGGGGTGATGAGTGGCACCAGAACCTAGGAGGAACCCCAGCCTGTGTTTGACACAGAGGGCCTGCTGTGGGGTCCTGCGGCCGCTGGGCACGGCGCAGGTGCCAGGCACCTCACCGTGGCTCTCACGACTGTCCGGCAGCACTGACGGCCTGCGTGCTCCACGGTGAACTCCGCTGTGCTTCTCAGGCCAGCGGCATGGGAGCCATGGGTTATTGGCTCCACCTTTTCCTCACTGCCGTCCAGGGAGGCGAGTGCTCAGCCTGGGCCTCACCTCACTTCCGAGGCCAGCCTGGCAGCAGTCTGCCGAGTGCCTCCCAGTAGGCTCCGCCAGGCCATGGAGCACCTTCAGGGAGTGTGAGGTCAGGGCCTGCAGGGAGCCGAAGGAGCTGGGGCAGGGCTGTGGACGTGTGGCCGCAGGCTGCGTGCCCAAGGCCAGAGCTGCACTCTGTGGGGCTAGGGAGGGGAATGACCCGGCCTGCTCTGCTGTTTCCGGGGACACATGCCGGAAGGCGAGGGGGCCCTGGGCAGGCGTGGACCTGTGCGTGGTGGGCCTTCTGAGATGCGTGGGCTTGGGATTGAGGGCGCTGACTGATCACCAGGCACACTGAGGTGAAGTGGCAGGTGGCTGGGGACATTTTGCCTCAGAGGCTCTTGACGGCCGGGCTGCACCTCCCAGGCCCCGTGCGCTCTGCAGGCGACCCGCAGCCCTGTCTGCTGGCGTATTCACCTGCACGCCCTGGTCCTGACTCAGCTGCGAGGTTTGCAGATTTCACAGCATTGTACTTGTTTTCTAATTTACTAATACTTTGGTGTTTCAAAAAGTTCATGAGAAATGAACTAAAGCATGGATTTATTTGGGTGCCCCTCAAATTGGAAATCCCTGTTTTCTTAAAAGACATGTTCCCATGAGGACCCCTGCATAGTGTGTGTTTCCAAAAGCATTGTAGTACAGCTTGTGGGAAGTCACATGCACGAAGTGCCTGCCCGCGGCCTCATGCCCAGTGGGCCCGTCAGCAGTCGGCGTGATCTCAGGGCCCCCGCCCCCCACTTCCCCTGAGAAGGCCGTGCAGCTGGAGGTGATGAGAAGACTGCTGTCCAGGATCCGCTCATTCAGGAGCAGGCTCTGGCTGCAAACACCCTGGACCGAGTGCTCAGCACATCAGGCTGCAGGTTCAGACCAGGCCCACTTGACTTGATGCCGCCAGGATCTTGGGCCTTGTGGCTCATGTGCCGGAGAGGCTGCTAGCCCTGCCTCTGGGAGAAGGCGCCAGGCACACTCCTAAACACCTCACCACTTTCTGAAGGCCCCATCATCTTTCCACCATGCTGGCTAGAAATACCAGCAGTCAGACCATAGAGGATTCTAACACTCATGAGGTTATCAGAGTCAGATCACAGCAGCTGCTGGCACCCCTGGGAGACAGTGAGAGCACAGCAGGTGCCGGCACCCCTGGGAGACAGTGAGAGCACAGCAGCTGCTGGCACCCCTGGGAGACAGTGAGAGCACAGCAGGTGCCGGCACCCCTGGGAGACAGTGAGAGCACAGCAGGTGCCGGCACCCCTGGGAGACAGAGCACAGCAGGTGCCAGCACCCCTGGGAGACAGTGAGAGCACAGCAGGTGCCGGCACCCCTGGGAGACAGTGAGAGCACAGCAGGTGCCGGCACCCCTGGGAGACAGAGCACAGCAGGTGCCGGCACCCCTGGGAGACAGTGAGAGCACAGCAGGTGCCGGCACCCCTGGGAGACAGTGAGAGCACAGCAGGTGCCGGCACCCCTGGGAGACAGTGAGAGCACAGCAGGTGCCGGCACCCCTGGGAGACAGAGCACAGCAGGTGCCGGCACCCCTGGGAGACAGTGAGAGCACAGCAGGTGCCGGCACCCCTGGGAGACAGTGAGAGCACAGCAGGTGCCGGCACCCCTGGGAGACAGTGAGAGCACAGCAGGTGCCGGCACCCCTGGGAGACAGAGCACAGCAGGTGCCGGCACCCCTGGGAGACAGTGAGAGCACAGCAGGTGCCGGCACCCCTGGGAGACAGAGCACAGCAGGTGCCGGCACCCCTGGGAGACAGTGAGAGCACAGCAGGTGCCGGCACCCCTGGGAGACAGTGAGAGCACAGCAGGTGCCGGCACCCCTGGGAGACAGTGAGAGCACAGCAGGTGCCGGCACCCCTGGGAGACAGTGAGAGCACAGCAGGTGCCGGCACCCCTGGGAGACAGTGAGAGCACAGCAGGTGCCGGCACCCCTGGGAGACAGTGAGAGCACAGCAGGTGCCGGCACCCCTGGGAGACAGTGAGAGCACAGCAGCTGCCGGCACCCCTGGGAGACAGTGAGAGCACAGCAGGTGCCGGCACCCCTGGGAGACAGAGCACAGCAGGTGCCGGCACCCCTGGGAGACAGTGAGAGCACAGCAGGTGCCGGCACCCCTGGGAGACAGTGAGAGCACAGCAGGTGCCGGCACCCCTGGGAGACAGTGAGAGCACAGCAGGTGCCGGCACCCCTGGGAGACAGAGCACAGCAGGTGCCGGCACCCCTGGGAGACAGTGAGAGCACAGCAGGTGCCGGCCCCCCTGGGAGACAGTGAGAGCACAGCAGGTGCCGGCACCCCTGGGAGACAGTGAGATCACAGCAGGTGCCGGCACCCCTGGGAGACAGTGAGAGCACAGCAGGTGCCGGCACCCCTGGGAGACAGTGAGAGCACAGCAGGTGCCGGCACCCCTGGGAGACAGTGAGAGCACAGCAGGTGCCGGCACCCCTGGGAGACAGTGAGAGCACAGCAGGTGCCGGCACCCCTGGGAGACAGTGAGAGCACAGCAGGTGCCGGCACCCCTGGGAGACAGTGAGAGCACAGCAGGTGCCGGCACCCCTGGGAGACAGTGAGAGCACAGCAGGTGCCGGCACCCCTGGGAGACAGTGAGAGCACAGCAGGTGCCGGCACCCCTGGGAGACAGTGAGAGCACAGCAGGTGCCGGCACCCCTGGGAGACAGTGAGAGCACAGCAGGTGCCGGCACCCCTGGGAGACAGTGAGAGCACAGCAGGTGCCGGCACCCCTGGGAGACAGTGAGAGCACAGCAGGTGCCGGCACCCCTGGGAGACAGTGAGAGCACAGCAGGTGCCGGCACCCCTGGGAGACAGTGAGAGCACAGCAGGTGCCGGCACCCCTGGGAGACAGTGAGAGCACAGCAGGTGCCGGCACCCCTGGGAGACAGAGCACAGCAGGTGCCGGCACCCCTGGGAGACAGAGCACAGCAGGTGCCGGCACCCCTGGGAGACAGTGAGAGCACAGCAGGTGCCGGCACCCCTGGGAGACAGTGAGAGCACAGCAGGTGCCGGCACCCCTGGGAGACAGTGAGAGCACAGCAGGTGCCGGCACCCCTGGGAGACAGTGAGAGCACAGCAGGTGCCGGCACCCCTGGGAGACAGTGAGAGCACAGCAGGTGCCGGCACCCCTGGGAGACAGTGAGAGCACAGCAGGTGCCGGCACCCCTGGGAGACAGAGCACAGCAGGTGCCGGCACCCCTGGGAGACAGTGAGAGCACAGCAGGTGCCGGCACCCCTGGGAGACAGAGCACAGCAGGTGCCGGCACCCCTGGGAGACAGTGAGAGCACAGCAGGTGCCGGCACCCCTGGGAGACAGTGAGAGCACAGCAGGTGCCGGCACCCCTGGGAGACAGTGAGAGCACAGCAGGTGCCGGCACCCCTGGGAGACAGTGAGAGCACAGCAGGTGCCGGCACCCCTGGGAGACAGTGAGAGCACAGCAGGTGCCGGCACCCCTGGGAGACAGTGAGAGCACAGCAGGTGCCGGCACCCCTGGGAGACAGAGCACAGCAGGTGCCGGCACCCCTGGGAGACAGTGAGAGCACAGCAGGTGCCGGCACCCCTGGGAGACAGAGCACAGCAGGTGCCGGCACCCCTGGGAGACAGTGAGAACACAGCAGGTGCCGGCACCCCTGGGAGACAGTGAGAGCACAGCAGGTGCCGGCACCCCTGGGAGACAGTGAGAGCACAGCAGGTGCCGGCACCCCTGGGAGACAGTGAGAGCACAGCAGGTGCCGGCACCCCTGGGAGACAGTGAGAGCACAGCAGGTGCCGGCACCCCTGGGAGACAGTGAGAGCACAGCAGGTGCCGGCACCCCTGGGAGACAGTGAGAGCACAGCAGGTGCCGGCACCCCTGGGAGACAGTGAGAGCACAGCAGGTGCCGGCACCCCTGGGAGACAGTGAGAGCACAGCAGGTGAGACCAATCTTTTCAGCTGCCTTGGACTCTGGGTGGGAGGAAGACAGATATGTTTTCTCTTCCTGGGACCTGATGCACAGAGACATGGGGAGCACTCTCCTCCCTGGGAACTTGAGGCGGTTTTACAGTGCTTGGTACCGTCCTGTGTTGGTTGTGAAGGCGTTGGTGGGGTGATGCTGCCGGTGACAGACTGGTGTGTCCTTGCAGTGGGCATTGATGTTCACTGCTACACTGAGCATGATGAGCAGGTGTGGGAACTGAGTGAGAAGAGGGTTAGGGTGGGAGGGCGGGGAGATGAGTGAAGGTGAGGAAGAGGAGGCCAGGCATGCCCCCTACCCTCCCATATGGTACACAGGGTGTGGGCTTGCGAGGGCACCCAACTGTTCGGGCCTGGTGAGTGACAGGCAGCAGGCCAGGACCACAGGCTGGGAGCTGAGTTCTGGCTCCTTGCTCTGTCTGGGTCCCCTTCCCTCTTCTGGAGCGGCCTCGCACTGAGCACCTGGCCGAAGAGTTCCGGGCCGTCTTCTCGGGGGCACCTGGCTGAAGAGTAGGGCCGAGCCGCAGCGCCCTGCTCCTGGGCCGTCTGCTCGGGTTGCCTGCCAACCTGGCCCCTTTCCCTCCCGACCACCTCCCCTGACACCCATCTGCTTCTCTATCCCTGAGCATCTCGTGCAGAAAGAAGGAGCCCATGGCCCTGGTCCTTGCTGCCAAGCCCGCCTGAGGGAGCAGAGCTCAGCAGCACCCAGGTCCTGCCGGCTCGTTCTGTTCCTGGAAAGCTTGGTCACGCACAGCCAGGGGCCGCCAAGCTGCATCCTGTCTCCGTGTGTTCGGGAGCAGTTGGCGCCGTTCGGAGGTGTGGATGTGCTGCTAATTTAGCCTCATTCTTGGAAGCAAGCTGGGAGCTCAGAGGAAAGCAAGAGCCACAAAATGTCAGGTGCAGCCGCGGCCGTCTAACGGTTCCTGAGCCCTGAATGCGTGAAGCCAAGGGAGACGCTTCATTTCCCACCTTGCCGGCTGTGGGCTGCGCTCCCTGACTGTACTGGTCCTGACTGCTTCACGACTGCCTGCTTGTGTGTGTGCACATGTGGGAGTGTGCACCTGTAAGTGTGTGCATATGTGAGTGCACACATGTGTGAGTGTGCACGTGTCTGGGGGTATGCCATGTGTGAATATACGTGCTTGTGAGCGTGTGTGTGGGTGGCATGTCTGTAAGGTGGCATGGAGTCCCCGGCTCAGGTGTGAGTGTTTGTGTGGGTGGCATGTCTGTAAGGTGGCATGGAGTCCCCGGCTCAGGTGTGAGCGTGTGTGGGTGGCATGTCTGTAAGGTGGCATGGAGTCCCCGGCTCAGGTGTGAGCGTGTGTGGGTGGCATGTCTGTAAGGTGGCATGGAGTCCCCTGCGTCCTGACAGGAGTGTGTTTTGCCTATGAGAATGGCATGTGTCTGTGATGTGTGGACCTTTCATTTGGTTTGTTTGGGGACAGCCAGCTCCTCCCTGACCAGGTTGGTGGCAGGGCGGGGTGCTCGTGCCGGATGGCAGTGCATGCCCCCGTGGGGCTGATGGTGACCGCGCTGTCTCTGTCTTTGCTGTCTGCTCTGTTCCCTTCAGTGTGTGTCCCGACAGTGACGGGCTCTGTCTGCTGCTGCCCGTCTGCTCACATTCTCCTTATGGGATTGTTCTGGCCGTGTCCCTCAGCCGTGTGTGTGATGGCCTCGAGTCAGTGTGGTGGAGCGTGTATGTGCACCGTCTCTCCGTTGTGGCTGTCACAGACGTCGAGCCCTCAGAGGGTCCGGTGTGGCCAGCCGCCCCCCAGGCTGAGCGTGAGACCGCAGGCAGCATGTGCAACCCCAGGAGCCCCCAGCCCTTGCTCTGGCTTCCGGCACCTTGGACTCGGCCTTCTGCTTTGGGACTTAGGTCAGCGGAGTCCTAGGACGGTAACTCATTCCTGCGCTGTGTTGGTGACCCGGGCCTGCTCCGTGTGACGGTGCAGTGTGTTCCTGCTGAGCCTCTCGGTGTCTGCCAGGCATTCTGTGCGTGGCCGGCCGTGGTCCCGCCCCGTCTCTCGTGTCCTCCTCGCCAGGGTTGTGTTTCTGTGTGTCGATCCTCCTTCTCGGTGGTTAACCCAAGTCTTCAGCTTGTCTGAGAAACCACGTTGTCTTCATTTCCTGTTTATAGAGACTGGATACGAGTCCTTATAAATTTCTGTTGCTGTTTTCTGTCTGTGGGCTGCCATTGTTTTTGTTTTTAAAAAATTTCTGTTGACTCACTTTCATTTTATCTGGAAGTTTGAGAGAGATGTTGGGGGGAGACCCCCCATGTGCTGACCACCCCCCGAGGGCCGCAGGAGCCAGGCCTGGCTCAGTTTGGAGCCTGGCGCATAGAACTGCGGCCGGATGTCTCACGGGCATGCCAGAGAGCCGGGTATCGGGTGCAGCAGGAGCCGGGAAGGCACCGGCTGCTCTGGCACGGGGCGAGTGTCTCCCAGCAGCAGCCAGCTCTTCTCCTTCATGAGGGGTTTGACGAACAGACCTTCAGCCGAGCGTAACCCAGTGAACCGCGCCAGTTGTGTCACCTACGGAGGTTTTCTGAGACCCCTCATTGTGTACCCAGTCGATCCATGGTCCATAGCCTATCAAACTTTAGGTATTTTTAAAAACATTGGAAGGTGGGGACTAAATGACTTTCTCCATTTGGATGTTTAGTTGACCCCTCTCCTCTGCTAGCCAGTGCCACTTGGCCGTGGGGTCATAGGTCAAGTGTCTTTGCGTAAAGTGTCCTCTTTCTGGACTTTGTTCTGGCTGTCTGCCCAAGGAGGACCAGCTGTGGTCCCAGGGCTTGGCTGCTGGGCACCCCTGGGGGAGACCTGGCTTGTGTCCTGGCTCTGTGCAGCCACCATCCTGACTCTGCCGGTCTTTGAACCCTGAGCTCTGACTGCTCCTGCGCCGCCCTTTGCGTTTCTGTGCCTGCTGTAGTCTTCCTTGACAAACCATGGATTTGCATGGCAGACTCAACCGGGGTATGTGGTGTATCTTTGTATATATTTGGGTTTTTTAAACATTTATTTTATTTTTATTTGAAAGGTAAGGTTTTAGACAGAAGGAGAGCAGAGAAAGATCTTCCAGTCCCTGGTTTGCTCCCCAAGCCGATCCAAAGCCAGGAGCCAGGAGCCGCTTTCCCAGGCCAGCTGGGACTGGAACTGGTGCCCATACGGCAAGCCCCCCGAAGGTGGACGGTTAGCCAGCAGGCCATGGCGCCGGCGTCTGCTCCTCTCAGAGTGTGATGAAGCTGTGTTCTCTCTCGGCTTGACAAGGGTTTTAGGAAGAGTCAGAGAGTAAGTCTGTTTGGCGTTCTGGGCTGCAGATGGCCCTTCTTGAGTTTTTCTCCCCGCCCGCTTCTTTTCCTTGGGACACTGACTTCATGTAAACTACCTGGCCTTGCAGTTGTTGGCGATTCAGCCACACACTGGCTTGGGCCTCACTGCTTGCTCCTTTTGCTTCTGAGCTTATTGACTCACGCGCTTTCCCGAGCATAGGAACTCACTGGTGAGCCGGCCTGAACTCTTGTTCTCAGTGGATTTTAAAGATCAGTTTCTGCTCTTACTGTTAACTGCTTTTGTATTCTTTTTTTTAAAGATTGATAAGTAAAAACTTTTGAAAAGTCTCGGTTTAGGAGCTGGAGCAGGCTCTGTGTCCAGGACTCTGGCAGGGCCCACATCCCTGAGCTATCACCTGCCTCCACCTTCAATTCTCTGTCATTGATTGGGGCTGATTTTATCTGTTTCTGATGTCTTTTATTGGCTAAGATAAGTGTTTACATCTTTGAATTTTTACTTTTTTTGGTCTTCCTTTTTTTTGACTGTACCAACCCTTTATGAAGGTTCTAATAGTTTGCTTTTGTTTTGATTTCCAGTTTAATTTCTTTATGGGCATTGAATTTCCTGTGTTTAATCCAGTTGTTAAAGGTTCTTGAGGTTCACTTTACTGCTGGATCTGTGTGGGAGAGTTTGTAATGTTTGGTGTCCTTGCAGGTGGCACAGTGGCTGGGGTACTTGCCTCATCTGTCATTAGCCGTGGTGCCCAGGGTGCCTGGCCCTCCTCCATTCTCTGTGCTGGGATGGGCAGCCCCTGCGCTTGTGTATCTGGGAGCTATTTTAAGCCCACACAGACTTAATGTTTTCGCTTGGATAGTGGCCTTGTTGCCATTGGGAAATGGCCTTCCTTCCATACCTGCTAGAGTCAGATTGCCACTCCTCTGGGGCGTGGCTCGCTGTCTGGGCCTTGTTCCAGGCTGGGGTCTGGGAGTACCCCAGGCTGCTCAGAAGTCCTCTCAGGGCTGGGGCCTGGGAGCACCCCAGGCTACTCAGATGTACTTGCTGCAGGCCTGGAACTGTCGTCTGGGGTGTTGGCCGACCAGCATGGAGACACCTGCAGGGCCCTGGGCCTGGCTTCCTGGATGGCACCCACCCCCTTGCTCTGGGCCACACCTCCTGTGGGCTGTCCAGCGTGCCTCATGCTTCCACCTGCCACAGCAGCTGCACTTGCCCGCACTGTCAGTGTTGAGGTTCTGCTGATGAGCATGGCCTTGGGGTACCCCGTTCTGCAGGCCCAGCTCATGTCAGGGTGGCACCTTTGCTGTGGCTGTGCACTCGGAAGGATCCCAAGTCTGCCTACAGCCTGGGCTGCTTAAACCCTGAGGTCTGGGCACCTCCTGGCTCTGGTCACATCCCCATGGCCTAAGCGCACCTGGCTGCTCTCCCTGTCCCTCCTGCTGTGTGATCGAGGGCTTGCTGTGGCATTTGGCTGCCAGCGTGCTTGGGCTTTCTCAGGGAACAGGGTCTGCTGAGTGTGGTAAGACAGGGCTTGGTGCCTCCCTGGGCTGGGCCTCAGATCTGTCTCACCTTGGTGCTCCTGCCCGCCAGTGAAGGAGGCCACAGGGCCAGGTTCTGGGGACTCGCTCCTAGCTTGGCTGAGAATGAGGCTGACTTTTCCTGCACCTTCTCTGGGTGGCAGTCCCTGCAGTTCCTGCAATGCAGGAGATGATGGCACAGGAGTTGGCATGTCGGTGGAGTGCCTGGCTCCGACTGCTCTGCTTTGAGTTCGGCTTCCCGCTGCTGGGCACCCTGGGCGGCAGCAGGCAGTGGCGGCCAGGCCCTTGGGTTCTGGATGGAGTGCCAGGCTCCTGGCTTTGGCCTGGCCCAGCTCCAGCTGTTGTGGACGTTTGGAGTGGACCAGCAGAGGGAAGGTCTCGTCTGTCTCTGCTTCCCACACATGATTGAAGTGCGGCTGGCTGTCTGCCTGGGAAGGCAGGCATTCTGGTGGCGGCACAGTGTGGAGTAGCCTCATCTGTTGCAGCGGCTGGCAGGGCTCGTGGTTGTGGAGTTTGGTGTCCCTGCTGGCTGGCTGTCCTGTGGTCCCCAGGTTCCTAGCTATGTGCTTGGGCCAGGCTGGGGAGCCTGTGACGCTTGCTCCTGGCTGTCCTGTGGTCCCTGGGTTCCTGGCTATGTGCTTGGGCCAGGCTGGGGAGCCTGTGACGCTTGCTCCTGGCTGTCCCGGGAGCCTCTGCTCCTTCTGATGCATCCTCTGTGTGCGGTGGGCGTCCAGGGCCCTGCGGGGCCAGGTCCTCCTCCTGGCTAGGCCTCTGCTCCTGCTCTGTCCCATGGTGCTGCCTGGGAGAATCCCGTGCAGTGGAGCTCATTGCAGTAATCAGTGCTAGCCCCGCACTAGGCTGAATTTCAGTTTGAGCTGTGTCACACTCGGGCTCTTTTTGATAAACCTACAAAACCTGTGTACTTCAGTGCTTGACATTTTAGAACAAGGTGAAGTGCGATTCTCAAATTCTTGAGTGTTCGTGGTAGTCTCCCCTCGCGTCCTGAGAGCCGTCTGTCCATCTGGCTGGCCCTGGGCTCAGACAGCCTGGCATTGGCAGGAGCGAGAGGACAGGTGTGTGGCAGGAACCCGGGGACATCTGTGTTGGTGATGTGGTGTGGGGCACATGGCTCGGATCCCAGGACGCTGCTTCTGCATCCGTCTCACTGATGTCGGCAGGACCCTTCCTTAGTGCTGGTGATGGCTGCTTGGAAGCCTGGAGACCCCCCTCTGCAGGCAGCAGACTGACGTGCAGACTCCAGGGCGCAGGGCACTCAGACCCCTGAAGCGCCTGGTGCCACTGGGCTGCCCAGCCTCGTGCAGGGAGAGGCGGCTCTGGCTGTCATCTGCCTGTGTCTGGTGGGTCACTGCTAGAGGCGGGAGCTCAGCTTACACTCCCAGCTTCCCTGGCGGGTCAGCAGCTGCTGGGCGGTTTCATAAAGAGAATTCCTCCTCCCTTGGTTAATTTCTGGCATGCGGTGCGGGGAACTCTTGCGTCATTAACTCGTCATAACCTCCCCCTGCTGTCTGGAACAGACATAAACAGTAAGCCCAGCTCCACCACTGCTGACGCCCGGCCAGTACTGGCCTGTCCCGGAGACAAGGAGCCACGGCCAGGCGTGGGGCGGACAGCCGTTCCTCCGAGGGCTCCCACAGGGCTGAGCGTGCCCAGCTCCGCCACTGCTGACGCCCGGCCAGTACTGGCCTGTCCTGGAGACAAGGAGCCAGGGCCCGCCGTGGGGTGGACAGCCATGGGCTGGGCGTGCTCCCCTTCTCCAGTGTCCCTGGTGGTCATTTTAGTGCATGCCCTCCCGAAGGGTTTCGGTGACCCTGGTAGGAGTCTGTTAGTTCTGAGATGGCCGCACCAGCACTGGAGACCTCGGCGGTGCCCCCAGCTGTGCAGGGAGTGCCCTGCAGCTCCTTCCTCCGTGCCCATGTGTGCGGCAGCCAGCCCTGACCCAGGCCTCCAGAGACAGCACGGGTGCCCAGGCTGAGTGAAAGGCAGCGCCTCTGGGGTGGCCCAGGCATTCGACACGGGAGAACGCCCTGCTGTCTACTCAGGCTGTGGCGGTAAGGGCTTCCAGGCTCTCCAGGCACCTGTGCACAAGCGCATGAGGGAGCAGTCCCCAGAAGCCTGCAGCTGGCAGGTGCCAAGGGATGCACAGCGGAGCACCTTGTGGCCAGACCTCAGGTAGACTGCCCCAACCTTCTGAGTTTGGTGGCTGCCCTGGGTCCTGGGAGATGGGCATGGAGGTGCAGCTGTGGTAGCTGGGAAAGAAGCTTGGTCCCCTGCCCCACAGCCTCCCTTGGATGCCAGCCTGCAGGAGGTAAAGGTGCTGGGAGCTGCCAGGGCTGGGCTGCACCCTTGGCCTTGCCTCTAGTTCCTCAGCACTTGTGGGGAGTTGTGGAAGGCCCTACGTGTGGATCCCCGTGTAAGCCAGTGCTGGCTACCAGCCATGTCCGTAGCTGGCCTCGTGGGTGTCAGTGTCTGGTTGCAGGCTTCAGTTTCCACGGTACCCATAAGTCTTGGGAAGGGGCAGGTCCCGGGAGCTGTGACCTTGACATGGCGAACTTGAGGAAAGAACGCCCTGCTTTGGCCAGGGCTCCTCAGGGTGCGTGGCAGGGCAGGCTGTCTGGGCCCCTGTGCATTTGGGCTAGAGCTGAGCGGAGTGGAGGTGGGGTGCCTGTGAGGACGTGGGTGTTTGCAGGCCTGAGCCTACCTTGGTGAGGTGTTAGAACCTCCGGCCTCGTGGCTGCCCTAGCCGGCAGCTGTGAGGGCTGGGAGCTTCCTGGGCTCGCGGCTCTGAGGGAGGCTGTGTGGGAGGGGTTGGTTCAGCAGCCCCCTTGGGGTTTTTCCAGAAGCAGGTGCAACTGGGGCAGGGGTGAGAGGGGGCAGTGCCCTCCTGTTCCCAGGCCTTGCGGAGGTGGAGTCTGGGTTTGTCTCGCTTGAGGAACGTGACCGCAGGGTCTTGTTTGTGGTCAGGTTGGTGTGAGAACCTCCCCGCAGCTCCGAGTTGCCGTTTGTGGAGTCTGCAGGTGCCGTGGTGTTCCTGGAGAGCAGCCTGCCCACCGCAGCCGAGGGCCCGGCATCTCCAGGAAGTCACGCGGGGCTGGACACTACTGCCCACTGTCCCCACGTGCTTTGTTGTGGTGTCTGTTGTGCCTTGAGGATTTATTTTGTATCAGCTAGCAAGACCGGTGTGTTGAAACAGTCTGTTTACCAAGGTGAGTGCTAGTTGGTTAGTTAGTTAATGTTTTAAATTGTGAAGTCAGGCTTACAGAAAAAAGTAGGAACAGAGAGAAAGATCTTCCAGCTACTGGTCAATCTAAGTAGCCACAGTGGCCAGAGCCGAACCCATCCAGAGCCAGGAGCTTCTTCTGGGTCTCTCACGTGGGTGCAGGATCCCAAGGCTTTGGGCCATCCTTGACTGCTTTCTCGGGACTCAAGCAGGGAGCTGGAAGGCAAGTGAAGCAGCCAGGATATGAACTGATGTCCATATGGGATTCCAGCGCATGTAAGGTGACGACTCAAGCCATTAGGCTACCACACCAGGCCCTTTACTTTTGCTTTCTACCAGCCTCTGCCTGGACCAGCGCCCTCCGTCCAAGGGTGCCTAGGGCTGTTCTTTCTGGCGGCGTGGTTAGCCCTTGACCTTGCAGTTCCGGGTCACCTGCAGAAGTGTCTGTTGGAACCGTGCTCGGGTCTTGGGAACTGCTGCAGTTCTGAGCTCACTCTTTGTTGCCTTCTCAGCACCCCAAGTCATGTCGCCTCCGGCTGGGCTCCCCTGGGCTATGCGCACAGCCTGAGTAGACAGCAGGGCGTTCTCCCGTGTTGAATGCCTGGGCCACCCCGAGAGGCGCTGCCTTTCACTCAGCCTGGGCACCCATGCTGTCTCTGGAGGCCTGGGTCAGGGCTGGCTGCTGCACACGTGGGCACGAGGAAGGGGCTGCAGGGCACTCCCTGCACAGCGCCCGGACTGCGCTCTCATGCTGTGTGTTTCCTATAGACAGTGTCACTGTTTTTCTTTTCTTTTTTTTAAAAAAATATTTATTTATTTATTGGAAAGTCAGATAGACAGAGAGGAGGAGAGACAGACAGGAAGATCTTACATCTGATGATTCACTCCCGAAGTGAGTGCAACGGCTGGTGCTGCGCTGATCTGAAGCCAGGATCCAGGAACTTCTTCCGAGTCTCCCACACGGGTGCAGGGTCCCAAAGCTTTGGGCCGTCCTCGACTGCTATCCCAGGCCACAGGCAGGGAGCTGGATGGGAAGTGGAGCTGCTGGGATTAGAACCGGCGCCCATATGGGATCCCATCACGTCCAAGGTGAGGAGTTTAGCCGCTAGGCCACCATGCCGCTGGGCCCCCACTGTTTCTTAAAGCTTTCAAGGGTGGGCATTGCGGTGCAGCAGCTGGAGGAAGCGCATTTGAGGGCTGGCATGTTGTGCTGGAGGGCCTGTTGGGTCCATGCCCCAGGAAGCAGGAGGTGATGCCTCAGGTGCCAGCCACATCGCAGGCCTGGACAGAGTTCCTGGCTGAGGCCACTGGGGAGTGACTCAGGCACTACAAGATCTGCCTTAGAAACAGAGACTCTAAGAAAAAATTTGAAGGGGTGGCAGGCTGAGCTGGTCCTGGGGAAGCCAGGTTGTTGTCTCCGAGTGTGTCTGCCAGAGGTGTCCCAAAAGTGGTAGGTCAGCATGGCACATTTCAGGACATACCCCTCAGCCCTGCTAATGGGTATTTACTTTGCCCTGGTAGATGACCCCATCGTGAACTCTGTTCCTGTGTCTTTGCGCTCAAGGCTGAGTGCTTTTATCATGTTGCCCTAGTAGGGTCAGATCCTCTGGTGGGACTGTGGCGACTGGGGCGTGCAGCTGTGCAGCCTCCTCCCTGTGTGTGCCAGGTCTGGGGGGTGCAGCTGTGCAGTCTCCTCCCTGTGTGTGCCAGGTCTGGGGCATGCAGCTATGCAGCCGCCTCCCTGTGTGTGCCAGGTCTGGGGCGTGCAGCTGTGCAGCCTCCTCCCTGTGTGTGCCAGGTCTGGAGGGTGCAGCTATGCAGCCGCCTCCCTGTGTGTGCCAGGTCTGGGGCATGCAGCTGTGCAGCCGCCTCCCTTTGTGTGCCAGGTCTGGGGCATGCAGCTGTGCAGCCGCCTCCCTTTGTGTGCCAGGTCTGGGGGGTGCAGCTGTGCAGCCGCCTCCCTGTGTGTGCCAGGTCTGGGGCGTGCAGCTGTGCAGCCTCCTCCCTGTGTGTGCCAGGTCTGGGGCGTGCAGCTGTGCAGCCTCCTCCCTGTGTGTGCCAGGTCTGGGGCATGCAGCTATGCAGCCGCCTCCCTGTGTGTGCCAGGTCTGGGGCGTGCAGCTGTGCAGCCTCCTCCCTGTGTGTGCCAGGTCTGGAGGGTGCAGCTGTGCAGCCTCCTCCCTGTGTGTGCCTCCGCTCGAGCTGGTCTCAGCTGCGGCTGTGCATCCCTGGGCTCCTTTCCCTGAGGGCGGGCTGCTGGTGTCACCTGTTGCACTGAGAGGCTGGTTCCCTTCCCCACACTCCTGCTCCTTTGTCATGAGGTGTTTCCTGAGCACCTGGAGCCTGCAGGCTGCTCTGGACCCACAATCCATGTGACCAAGGAGAATCCCCAACTGGGCACATGGGTGTGGCTAGGAGATCCAGCTGAAGGTTATGAACGGAGTGGCAGGGCCTTGGAGAGGGCACGCTGTGTGGTCTCTGCACCAGGCGCTTTGCTAAGTGTAGCTGCCCAAGGCCGCGTGCTGTGTCCCTGAGGGATAGAGCCAGCCATCAGTGGGTGGGCTTGGGCACCCTGTGCGTCCAGGCCCTGGGTCTTGCAGAAGGCCAAGGCACTGGTGGCATGCGCCGCGGGGGCCTGAAGTTGGGTTGTTCCTGTTGCAGGAGGTGATGGCGCATGTTGTCAGGTTGTGACACGTGGTGCATGTGCGTTGGTTGGCTGCTGCGTTTCAGTCCAGGCGGTCACGGGAGAGGAACGTGAATGGCAGCATCGTTAACAGTGTGCCGCTAGAAGAGGACGAACGGGAAAGCTAGGAGAGAAGGAGAGCACGGAAGGGAGAAGTTAAACAGAGGCTTCCACAGTAACTACAGATGTGAACATTGACAATGTTCTTAGAAAACCTCACAAGGGCCCTCCAAGACTGCTCTGTTGAAATGTGTTGGCGATGGGATGGGCTCCCTGGGCCGGAGACTGTTTGTGGGAAGGGACAGCCTGGGGATGGACAGCAGCACACAGTGCTAGGATCCCATCGGGCAGAGGGTCTTGGGAGAAATACACCCTGTGAAGCCTTGCTCGAGTTCCAGGTGGCCGGCCTGCTGTGCCGCCATGGAGTTCCTGAGAGTGAGTGCTCAGGCCTGGAGGAGCAACTCTGTGCCTTCTCTGAGTCCTCGCGGAATGGGCCTCCTCCAGGTGGCTTCTGAACCCCAGGGCCTCCATCTGAGAGCCTGTTAGTAATGCAGTGTGGGAGCAGGTCGCAGAATGTAAGCCGTACTATGGGGTGCAGGTGGAGAAGTGCAAGTAGGATGCTGGGGGTGGGGCCAAGGAGCCTTCGTGCAGTTCTTCATGACCGAGGTCTCGCTGTGGAGTTGCTCGTGCACAAATGAGGGAGACCAGCTCTCTGAGGAGGAGAGGGGTTGGAGTGTGTGGCTCTTCCAATCAGGCCAGGGTACTGTTCTGGTGTGGGGACATTGCCTGGCTGTCATTCGGGACTTGCTGGTGCGGGGACCCTGCCTGGCCCTCATCCGGGACTTGCTGTGTGGAGACACCACCTGGCCCTCACCAGGGTCTTACTGGTCTTACTGGTGTGGGGACTTCGCCCGGCCCTCACCAGGGTCTTACTGGTCTTACTGGTGTGGGGACTTCGCCCGGCCCTCACCAGGGTCTTACTGGTATGCCTTTACTTAGGCAGTCTTGCTCTCAGGATCACTGGGAAGTGTGTCGCCTGCCCCCTACATTCACTACCACGCTGCGTGATGAGAGCCAGGGAGTTGGCTGTGGCACAGTGCCATCCCCGGTGCAGTGCCGGCCTCGGCCGAGGTTGTGCTGCCTGTCCTGTGTCCTGCGTGGCAGGCCCTTCCCCTTTGTCTCTATCCGTGGGCTTTGATCTGTCTCCGGTTGCTGATTCGAACATCTGAGAGCACACAGGGCAGCTGTCTTGTCAGAGCGTGGGATTGCCCAGCACTCGCTCATCACCGGAGTGCAGCAAGGCCCTTGTACACACTCAGCACTGATGCGTTCTTGGCTGGCTTCCTGGCATCCCCTGGCTCCGCTGGGTCATGGTGTGCCTGCAGGCTGGTGCACACTGCAGTGACGGTCTCCTTGTACTGAGCGAGATCTGCTGCAGAGACGCTCCAGGTCTGTGCTGATACTTCCTGCCTGGTCTGTTGGCTCTCTGACAGTGGCCGTGGTGGGCGGAGGTGGACCTCACGTCCCGTCGCGCTTCCAGCAGCAGGAGCTGGTAGCACAGCACGGAAGAGCTTTCCCTCCCTCCTGATGGCCCTGTTTCCTCAGAAAAGCAGCGGTGCTGGTTCCTGACATGGCTGTACTCCTCTCCTGCAGTGTCCCAGACTGGCCTGCAGGAGCCACTTCGGACCCCACAGGGCGGGTTCCTGGTCTACCCAACACAGTGCACCCAGCCCTCGGCAACAAAGTCAACAATCAAGCCTGGTGCTTCTGGCCTCTCAGCAGCCAGAGTGAGGACAGAGATGCACACACAGACACACAGAGACACACACCTCTTGCGGTTTCTATTTTCTCTGCACTGTTATCTAACTGTTCATCAGTTCTCGTCCACTGTATCTACTTGGCTTTTTAACTCATTCATTTGGTTGTAAATTCTAGTGTTACAGTTGTTACTTGTGCAGGTTCTTTTTGGGTCAGCTTAAGATCCCGTAGTTTCTGACCGAGCTGCCCCTTGGCAACATTTGGGTGGGTGGCCAACCTCCAGCAGGACCCTCCGGGATGGCACGTGTTTCTTCACACGTGCTGCCCACATGCGTTCTGTACCACTATCTGACTTTCTCACAGTTGGCGTCACTGCTGGCCTCGCTCCCAGACCGTGAGGTTTCTGGTTGCAATTTTATGTCCTTAATAACTTTTTATGGGCATTCTTTCAAGGCTGAGAGCGTGTTCAGCCAGAGAGGTCTGCGCTTGTTTGTGCCGGGAGCCACCCCTGGACACGCCTTAGGCTGCCCACACCACAATCGGGCTGTGGTCTTGTTGATTGCCCCTTCTTGATCTGTCTGCTCCCTTTGGATAGTGCCCACACAGTGTGTGGCTCCACCCCTTAGTGCACCTTTGGGGATCCGAGAGGCAGGGGCCTCTGGCACCCCCAGTCTCTAGTTGCCATCTTCTCGGGGCTTCCTTGCCGTCCTCGCCAAGACCCTAGCAGCGCTGCCCATGTCCCCAGCTGTGGGTACTTTCCCTTTTGTTCAAGTCTGTCTTCTGTGCTCTGTGCTGGCGTCTGTCAGAACTCTGGATCCCATAAGGAGCAAACTGTGTGCACATGACCTTGGGCAGAATGCCTAGGAGCATCTGAGGGACTGACCAGTATGGCATGGGGAGGGCTGTTGCTGGGACAGTCTTGCTGTGCCCTAAGCTCGGGTTGTGGGACCATCCAGGCTTCCTTGTTCCTTGGAGAACCACCAGGCAGCTTGATTGTCTCCTGGGTCCCTGAGTACAACTGCTGCTTTAGTGTCTGGCTACTGCAGTGCCGTCTCATGCTGGCAAGGGCTCCGCTTCTCATTGCAGGGTGTGCCTGAGCATGTAGGGTGTCCACCGAGAGTGCCCACAGGCACATGGGGGAGTCCACAGAGAGTGACCACAGACACGTGGGGAAGCCCACGGAAAGTGCCCACAGACACATGGGGGTGTCCACCGAGAGTGCCCACCGACACATGGGGGAGTCCACCGAGAGTGCCCACAGACACGTGGTGGACTCCACGGAGAGTGCCCACAGACACGTGGGGGAGTCCACCGAGAGTGCCCACAGACACGTGGGGGTGTCCACGGAGAGTGCCCACAGACACGTGGGGGAGTCCACGGAGAGTGCCCACAGACACGTGGGGGAGTCCACGGAGAGTGCCCACAGACACGTGGGGGTATCCATTGAGAGTGCCCACAGACACGTGGAGGTGTCCACCAAGAGTACCCACAGGCACATGGGGGAGTCCACAGAGAATTCCCACAGACATGTGGGGAAGTCCACGGAGAGTGCCCACAGACACGTGGAGGTGTCCACGGAGAGTGCCCACAGACACATGGAGGTGTCCACCGAGAGGGCCCACAGACACGTGGGGAAGTCCACGGAGAGTGCCCAGAGACACGTGGTATCCACGGAGAGTGCCCACAGACACGTGGGGGTATCCACGGAGAGTGCCCACAGACACATGGGGGAGTCCACGGAGAGTGCCCACAGACTCGTGGGGGTATCCATTGAGAGTGCCCACAGACACGTGGAGGTGTCCACCAAGAGTACCCACAGGCACATGGGGGAGTCCACAGAGAGTGCCCACAGACACGTGGGGAAGTCCACCGAGAGTGCCCACAGACACGTGGAGGTGTCCACGGAGAGTGCCCACAGACACGTGGAGGTGTCCACCGAGAGTGCCCACAGACACGTGGGGAAGTCCACGGAGAGTGCCCACAGGCACGTGGAGGTGTCCACGGAGAGTGCCCACAGACACGTGGAGGTGTCCACAGAGAGTGCCCACAGACACGTGGGGGTGTCCACAGAGAGTGCCCACAGACACGTGGGGGTATCCACGGAGAGTATCCACAGATACATGGGGGAGTCCACTGAGAGGGCCCACAGACACGTGGAGGGGTCCAGAGTGTGTCCACAGACATGTGGGGGTGTCCACCGAGAGTGCCCACAGACACGTGGGGGTGTCCAGAGAGTACCCACAGACACATGGGGGTGTCCACGGAGAGTGCCCACAGACACGTGGGGGAGTCCACCGAGAGTGCCCACAGACACATGGGGGAGTCCACGGAGAGTGCCCACAGACACGTGGGGGAGTCCACCGAGAGTGCCCACCGACACATGGGGGAGTCCACGGAGAGTGCCCACAGACACATGGAGGTGTCCACGGAGAGTGCCCACAGACACGTGGGGGAGTCCACCGAGAGTGCCCACAGACACGTGGGGGAGTCCACAGAGAGTGCCCACAGACACGTGGAGGAGTCCACCGAGAGGGCCCATAGACACGTGGGGGTGTCCATGGAGAGTGACCACAGGCACGTGGAGGGGTCCAGAGTGTGTCCACAGGCATGTGGGGGTGTCCACTGAGAATGACCACAGACACGTGGGGGTGTCCATGGGGAGTGTCCACAGAGACGTGGGGCGTCCAGAGTGACCACAGGCACGTGGAGGGGTCCAGAGTATGTCCACAGGCATGTGGGGGTCCACAGAGTGTCCACAGGCATATGGGTGGTGTCCATAGAGAATGACCACAGGCATATGGGTGGTGTCCACTGGGAATGACCACAGGCATGCAGTGGTGTCCACGGGGAGTGTCTGCAGGCATGCAGAGGTATTCACAGGGAGTAGCCACAGGCATACAGGGGGTGTCCATGGAGTGTGACCACAGGTGTGCGGGGGTATCCCCTGGGAATGACCACAGGCGTGCGGGGGTGTCCGCTGGGAGTGTCTGCAGGCATGCAGAGGTGTCCACGGGGAGTAGCCACAGGCATACAAGGGGTGTGCACGGAGTGTGTCCACAGGCATGTGGCGGTGTCCTTAAGGAGTTCCACTGGTCATGGTGAGTATCCGTGCAGAGAGCACCTGGGCACACATGTTCCCACAGGGTGGTGAGTGGAGGCGGGTCAGGAGCACAGCTTCCGTGGTCTGCCACCTCTGAGCATCCTTGGTGGGACAGAGGACCTGCCTGGATCAAGTTCCTTTGGCCCCGAGGCTCCTGTATGCCAGGCCAGGCTGAGGGGCCACTGCCCAGCCTGCCTGTACTTGTGGGAGAGCTGAGGAGGATGGCTCCCCATCTGTGAGAAGGCTGAGGGAAGGAGCTGGCCTAAGGGCCGCCAGGCTCCTCCCAGGCCTGGGCCTGCCGTCCTGTGTCCTGTGGATGCCTCTCTCCTTCCTTGGGCCAAGCCCTTGGACGGCCCGAGGTTCACGCTGCAGTGAGCTGGGGAGCAGAGCGGCAGAGTACACTAGGGATCCCACACTAGTGGGGCTTGAGACCCCCAGCTGGGGGAGCCGCCGTGCATGGGGGAGCTGCCGTGCGTGGCATCTGCTCCCTCCTCAGCCAGCTTGCCGTGTGGCCAAGCACCTGTCTCTGCATGTGTTATTTGTGTGGATAAGGATCGTTTATTTGAAAGGCAGAGTATCAGAGATGGAGAGGCAGAAATGGGAAAGAAATAGCTCCCTCTGGTTCACTGTCCAAATGCCCACTGCAGCCAGACCCGGACCAGGCTGAGGCCAGGAGAGAGGGCCCTCGGCCTCCCACGTGTCTGCCGTGCTCGGCTCTTGGCCCAAGCTCACTGGCGTGGAATTGGATCAGCAGTGGAATGGCCAGGACTTGAAGCAGCGTGCATACAGGCTATGGGTTGGCCCCTGTGCCGTGCGGCCAGCCACTGGATGAGCATCCTGTGTGGTGACTGGTGTTCCTCGCATCTGCCTAGGATGGTCAAGTTGTTCTCTCCCGATATGTTCTGGCAAGATGCGCTGAGCTGTCTTCCCTTCTCAACCTGCGCCCTGTGTGCAGTGAGCGCTAGACCCCAGTGCTTGGGCAGTGCCCTGTGTAGCTGCCCACGGTGGCCAAAGACTGTGCCTACAGCCCAGCTTGCTCACTGCTGGGTCATGGGAGTGCCTGGTGCTTGAGTAGTTTCCGCCTAGGGATATACTCGTATTTATTAGAATTGGAGACTTGAGCTTCTGAGGACACTAAGGCAGGGCTCGACTGTCG
This sequence comes from Ochotona curzoniae, assembly GCF_017591425.1. NCBI lineage: Eukaryota > Metazoa > Chordata > Mammalia > Lagomorpha > Ochotonidae > Ochotona > Ochotona curzoniae. Next base: position 5,550,883 of record NW_024465405.1, on the reverse strand, counting down.
CTGTCAGAGAGCTCAGTGTCCTGTGGGCCGCACCTATGTGCTGTGGGCTGCCTGGAGCTTCCATTCAGTGGAGTCAGCAGTTGCTGTCATTTCTTTTTTTCTTTCTTTTTTAAAAGATTTATTTATTTATTGGAAAGTCAGATATACAGAGAGGAGGAGAGACAGAGAGGAAGATCTTCCATCTCATGACTCACTCCCCAAGTGAGCGCAACGGCCGATGCTATGCCGATCCGAAGCCAGGATCCAGGAACCTCTTCTGGGTCTGCCACAGGGCTGCAGGGTCCCAAAGCTTTGGGCCGTCCTTGACTGCTTTCCCAGGCCACAAGCAGGGAGCTGGATGGGAAGTGGAGCTGCTGGGATTAGAACCGGCGCCCATATGGGATCCCGGTGCGTTCAAGGCGAGGACTTTAGCCGCTAGGCCACACCGCCGGGCCCAGTTGCTGTCATTTCTAACCTGCTGGTGGGGTGCTCAGATTCCCCGTATGTTCTGAAGCAAACACCAGTTAAAGCATTCTGTTCCGATGAAGACAACTGGCACCACCGTGGCTTGCAGGTGCTCGAGCTCTGGATAAGGACCTTCTGTGCCACCTGCTGGGCACACCGTGAGGTACGAGCCTGTATACCCAGGATGCTGTCCTTCCGAAAGACAGGGGCACCAGCCAGGGTGCGGCTCAGGGAATGCCTGATTGCCAACCAGCCCTTCATGAGGCCTTGTTCTGCTGAGTGAGATTGAGGCCTGGGGCCTGCCTCTCTGGCCCTGGCAGCACTCATGCTGGGCACTGGCACTTCACATCACCACTTGCTCCCATGGTTTTGTTTGGCATGTGGCTGCAGCCCTGGTGTTGCCAGAGTCCATGGCTGTCCTTGGAAGCCCCAGGACTCAGACCCAGCTCTTTTGTAGTGTGTCCCAGCAAGCATCTCCATGGAGAACCACAATGGCCCTAGGTCTTCCCTCTTTATCCACAAGTTCCCTGTCTTCCCCACCCCCACCCTGTCCTGGTCTCTGAGGGTGATATATTGGCACAGGGAGGGGTGCAGCTGTAGGCCCTGCCTGGCTGAGGGTTGTGGGCTGTGCCCTGATGGTGGCTGTACCAGGCCTGAGGGGCTGGCGTTGTGTCCCTGCTTCCGGAAAGGTGGGCAATAGAAGTACCCGGGGGCTCTGATCCAGTGCTCTCCCTGCACCCCAGGGGATCCAGTGCTCTCCCTGCACCCCAGGGGATCCAGTGCTCTCCCTGCACCCCAGGGGATCCAGTGCTCTCCCTGCACCCCAGGGGATCCAGTGCTCTCCCTGCACCCCAGGGGATCCAGTGCTCTCCCTGCACCCCAGGGGATCCAGTGCTCTCCCTGCACCCCAGGGGATCCAGTGCTCTCCCTGCACCCCAGGGGATCCAGTGCTCTCCCTGCACCCCAGGGGATCCAGTGCTCTCCCTGCACCCCAGGGGATCCAGTGCTCTCCCTGCACCCCAGGGGATCTAGTGCTCTCCCTGCACCCCAGGGGATCCAGTGCTCTCCCTGCACCCCAGGGGATCCAGTGCTCTCCCTGCACCCCAGGGGATCCAGTGCTCTCCTTGCACCCCAGGGGATCCAGTGCTCTCCCTGCACCCCAGGGGATCCAGTGCTCTCCCTGCACCCCAGGGGGATCCAGTGCTCTCCCTGCACCCCAGGGGATCCAGTGCTCTCCCTGCACCCCAGGGGATCCAGTGCTCTCCCTGCACCCCAGGGGGATCCAGTGCTCTCCCTGCACCCCAGGGGGATCCAGTGCTCTCCCTGCACCCCAGGGGATCCAGTGCTCTCCCTGCACCCCAGGGGGATCCAGTGCTCTCCCTGCACCCCAGGGGATCCAGTGCTCTCCTTGCACCCCAGGGGGATCCAGTGCTCTCCCTGCACCCCAGGGGATCCAGTGCTCTCCCTGCACCCCAGGGGATCCAGTGCTCTCCTTGCACCCCAGGGGATCCAGTGCTCTCCCTGCACCCCAGGGGATCCAGTGCTCTCCCTGCACCCCAGGGGATCCAGTGCTCTCCCTGCACCCCAGGGGATCCAGTGCTCTCCCTGCACCCCAGGGGATCCAGTGCTCTCCCTGCACCCCAGGGGATCCAGTGCTCTCCCTGCACCCCAGGGGGATCCAGTGCTCTCCCTGCACCCCAGGGGATCCAGTGCTCTCCCTGCACCCCAGGGGATCCAGTGCTCTCCCTGCACCCCAGGGGATCCAGTGCTCTCCCTGCACCCCAGGGGGATCCAGTGCTCTCCTTGCACCCCAGGGGATCCAGTGCTCTCCCTGCACCCCAGGGGATCCAGTGCTCTCCCTGCACCCCAGGGGATCCAGTGCTCTCCCTGCACCCCAGGGGATCCAGTGCTCTCCCTGCACCCCAGGGGATCCAGTGCTCTCCCTGCACCCCAGGGTCAGGCGTGGACAGAGAGTGGGCTTGTGGGCTCCAGGGACGAAGCCAGACCCAGACACAGGCAGAACCTGCTGTGCTGCCGCCTGCACCCTCCCAGCTTCCCCTGTCTGTCAGCGCTGTCTGGGGAGTGAAGTCAAGACCTCCCTCTCGCTGGCTCCGGTCTGTTGTCTGCAGTGGGCGCTCGTGTCCCAGCTGCGGAGCACCCTGGCTATGCTTGCTCCTGAGGGCTAGCGCTCTGTCCAGGTACCTGCCTTGGTGGGCCCGAGGCTCCCCAGGCCCGCCCTCGGAGAGCTGCCTCAGAGCAGGGTCAGCATGTGGTAGGTGTTTAAAAATGTGTTTATTTATCTGGAAGGTAGATCGACTGAGACACAGAATCTCATATCAACTTCCTGTCTGCTGGTTTACACCCCACGTAGCTGCAGTGGCTGGGCCAGGCCAAGTCCAGGAGCCCAGAGCTCCGTCTGGGTCTGCCGCATGGCACAAGAGCCCTAGGGCCTGTGCCGTCTCCTCCTGCTTTCCTAGGCACGTGGGCACTGAGCTGCATTGAAAGTGGAGCAGCCAGCACTGCGTCTAGTGCTCCGACACGGGAGCCAGCGTTGAAATTGGATGCTAACTCCCTATGCCACAGAGCAGGCTCCGAGGCTAGGTGTGGTTTGAAGGTCAAGGTGGTTGAGAAGAGGTGCCTGCTCCAGACTGGTCAGCAAAGTGCTGGTGGCCATGGTGGGGGACGTGGTGACCTGGAGCTCGTGTCGGCTCCTGGGTGGGGCAGGCTGGAGGATGATGTGTTAAGGAGCCAGGGCCTCACCACCCTCTGCTGACGGTGGACACCAGTTAGAGTTGACCAGCTTTCCTTACAGTTCTCCAGTGGTGAGACCAGCCCAGGGAGAGAAGGCCACCCTTCTGGTTGGGTGCTGCCCCTGTGCTTGCTGGAGTGAGCGTCTCTGGTCTGTCCGGGGGCTTGTGTGTTTCTGTCTCACACATTGTCCCTTTCCCACTGGACGGGTCCATGCCCCTGCCCTCTGTGGGCATCGCCCTGTCTGGCACACGGCTGTGCATGTTGCGCTGGTACGGCAGATGCAAGGTGTAAACAGCTCCTTCTCTGGCTTGGGCAGCCCACAGCCTGGCACAGCAGGTAGGCACACTGCCGGGGGTGGGAAGTGGCTTTGTGTCCTTGACTGTCTGCACAGTCTGCCTGGGGAGGGGGCCTGGATGGCCTGCTTACTGGTCACACTGAGCTGGCTTTGGGGTTTGGTTCCAAGCACCTGTTTGCCCCACCCCCTGTGGAGGCGGCAGAGAGATAGAAGTTTCTCATCTGCTTTTTCATTTTCCCTGATGACCCCAACCGTCGGGGCTGGGCTGTTCGCTCCCAGTCTCCCACACAGGTGTCAGGAGCTCAGCCACTCCGGCTGTCACTTGCTATTCTCCGGCGACTGTTAGCAGGACGTTGGTATGGAAGGCAGAGCTGGGACTCAGCCAGGTGTCCCAGGCAGAGGCTGCACCGAGAGGGCACTTCTGACCAGAGAGGTGGGGCTGCCTAATGGGAGCAGAGCCTGGAGAGTGAGGGTGAGGGCGACTGGTCCACGGCTCCCTGGGAGAGGCAGGTGGGCCGGGGCAGAGGCAGGGGCTGAGGCTCCTAAGAGCCTCTGGCTGTGAGGACCCCGTGGCTTGAGCTCCTCCTCACCCTCAGCTCCCAGGCCCTCCCGGCTCTCATACCCTGGGTGTCGTGGGGTCACTCTCCTGCCTGTTTCCAAGGCCAGCCCTCATCCAGGGTGCAGGCTGGAGGTGGACCAGGGCCTGTCTCAAGTGTATCTGCTGCAAGTGCCGTGTGAGCCTGCCCTGGCGCGGCCCCTTCCCTCAGCTGGGCTGGGTTGTGCGTCAACAGGCTGTGGTGGAGCTTGCGGCCGGACCTCTCGTGGTGATCCGTGGATTGTCTGTCCGTTATGTAATGTGACAACACAGGGTGAAATGGAAACCAGATGACCGGGCGGGGCTGAGGGAGCAGCAGGCCTGGGCTTCCGCCCCCGCCTCAGTGCTGGATGCCCTCGGTGGAGCTGCTGCGGACAGGCTTGTGGGCACGAGCAGCAGCCCTGGCTGAAGGTAAAGGGCCCCTCTGGCCACAGGAAGGCATCCTGCCGGCCTGGGCTCCCAGGGCCTGGACACTTGTGAGCGGGAACCGACTGAGAATACCAGGACCAGGGGCTCTGTGTGGAGGGCACACGAGGTGGCTCAGGGACTGGCTGTGTGACCGGGGCAGTGGCCTGGCTGGCCCATGTACGGGCTGTGCAGGCCCCTGTGCTGGGGCTCACCCTTGGGGGGCAAAAGACCCCTCTTTCAGCAGGGTGGTGTGTGCCTGGCTGGAAGCCAGCACTGGCTGCCAGTGAGGGGGGTGGGGTGCATGCTTCACTCCGACCACGACAATTGCCCCTTCTGCCACTCATCTCTGTGAGGTATCTGTGGGTCCCAGGCGGTGCCGAGAAGCAGGCAGCCGGATTGCTGGTTGGTCGAAAGTTTGTACAGTGTCGACTGCCTACTAGGATGGCCGTGGCCACGAGCCCTGCGGTGATCCGTGTCTGTGTCCCCAGAGCCCTTGCGGGAGGTAGGAGGGGCTCCCAGCGCTGCCTGTCCCTGCTGTCCATTCTCCATGCTGACACTGGCCAGTCGTGTTCACATAGTTTCTTAGCTGTGCAAACTTGCCTGAAGGTGCTGTAAGGCTGAGCGGTGTGCCTGGCCTAGTGGGTGGGCACTTCTTATCATCTGCCTGCTGTCCGCTTTTCCCTGGTTGCTGCTGGCTGTCTGTGTAGTGTTGGGCTAGTATGTGCCAGGAGAGAGGGCAGGCTCCTGGTGCCGCAGGGGTGAGCGGGTTAACATCTCCCAGACCCACACTTCAGGTCTGACACAAAGTGGAGAGCACCTGGCTGCCCTCACGCCACTCCTAAAGGAGGCATAAGGGAAACCCATCTGGCCACATCTGCCTAGCCCTGGTGTGGGTGCTGAGGGCACAGGGCCCATGTGAAGAAATGTACGTGGAATGGCGAGTGGCCGTGAGAGGTGGGGCATGGTGGTATTTGTGTGTACTAGGTGCAGGGCATGGGCCCTGCCCATGAAGCCTGCTGGGTGCCTTCTGGCAGGTGCCTGGCTAGCAGTAGGGCCTGGTCTGACAACATGGAGCTGCAGGCTCATGGCTCCTCTCCCCAGGCCCTGCCTGGGCTTTGGGCTGCACTGGGAGACAGGCTCCAAAGGGCTTCAATTCTAAATATAGCTCTTTCTTCTGTTCTTAAAAATAGTGCGTGGATCCTGGAGATGCTGGACGCAGTGCCCATGAAGCCTGGCAACTGGTGGCACAGGGTGTCACACCCCAGCCCTGGCCCTCCTGTAGAATGGGCTTTCTGGACCCTTGTCACCCAACCAAAGTAGAGAGAAGGCAGAGCCTGGGTGGCTGTGCGGCATGGGAGTGGGCCACGCGTGGGGTGACCGAGTGTTCACATGAAGAAGAGGGGCAGTGCCGTCCAGGGAGGGCAGGTCCCTGTAGTCCTGCTCAGCCCAGTTTCTCTGGATTTCTGTGGCCTCTAGGGAGATTTTCTGGCTTGGGGATGGAGAGGGAAGCAGGCTGGGAGATGGAGGTTGGGGGTGTGCTTGGTTCTTAAGCCACATCTTATTCCCTCATCACTCATGACAGGAAAGGGGTACCAGGGCTTGGGGCACGTGGGCTGGTGGCTGAGCAGGTGACCTATGGCTTAGTAGAGGGACCTTTTCCAGCCTTGAGCTGTGAGGCTTGGGGACACTGCGTGGCGTGGCTGTGAAGGATCTGTGTCCTGTTTCCTGATTTGCCCCGTGGCCAGTGCTCTCTGACCATTTGGAACCACTCCCTGGCAGTTTTACTCACCTTCTAATTCCTGAGAAGATGGAGTAAGACAGGGGAAGCAGTGGAGATTGGTTCCTCGTAGGCACGTGACATCCAGAGCAGAGCTGCTCACTGAAGTCAACCTGAACCGTCAACCAGCATGGAGCCTAGCTCACCTCCATGATGGTGCTCACCTCCATGATGGTGCTCACCTCCATGATGGTGCTCACCTCCATGATGGTGCTCACCTCCATGATGGTGCTCACCTCTATGATGGTGCTCACCTCCACGATGGTGTTCACGGAGAAGGGGAGGTGTCCACGTGGTGGTTTTCACGGGAGAAGGGGCCGTGAGGCTCTGCATGTGTCTCCTCTCTGTGGAAGGAGTCCTGGAGCGTGGGTCCAGTTGCAGGCCTCAGCTAGCTATCCCCAGCTCGTGCGGCTGCCTGCGTGCTTAGGGAGTGTGCTGTTCTGGTCCTGGGCTGTGTTTTGCTCAGAGCATTGCTTGCAGCTGATTGTGACGGTGGGTGTCCACGGTTGCTGCTTGTTCTCAGTGCAGGCCAGACAGGACTTAGGAGCGCCAGGAGAACTTAGGACTTAGGACCAGGACTGAGGAGAACAGCTTTGAACTTGGCAGGAGACCACGTTCAGTGCCTGTGCTTCTGTCTGCATGTTTAGAAGTTTTCAGGACTGCTTAAGCATTCTTTTTTAAATGCTAAGTGTGTAGAAATTGTGTCTTTCTTGTATCAGAACTATGCAGACAGGAGCATCGGACAGCCCCCTGCTTGCCCTACTCAGGCCTGGCACAGTGGCTCAGAGCGGGCAGCTGGCAGTGTGCCTGCCGTCTGCCCTTGACCTTACCCCCTGTGCCTGGAGCGAGGTGTTACCCACTGTGTATGGCTGGCCACAGCCTTGGCAGGAGTGAAGAGCATCCCTGTGATGCTGAGAAAGCCCAAGGGGGTGGAAGGTGTTCCCACACGCTCCCTTTGCCAGATGCCAGTGCCCCTGGTGTGCAGTGACCGGGGCTGGGATCCTGACACAGGCAGATGGCAGCAAATGAGGTGTGTGGGCTGTGTGCTCTTGACAGTGACTCAGCCTGCTGCTGGCCGCACTGGCCTGTGCACCCAGGCACAGGGCTGCTGCCCATGGGAGGACGGCGGCACTCTGCTGTGGGTCTTGACAGGCAGCTGCTGGCCATGTGGTTCTCACCTTGTGCCACAGGAGACTAGCTTGTGTGTGTGCAGCATGTGTGTGAGTGTGTGAGTGTGAATGCGTTGAGTGTGTGTATGTGTGCAGTGTGGGTATGTACAGCGTGTGTGTGGTGTGTTTGTGTTCAATGTGTATTTGGGGTATGTGTGTGTGTGTGTGTGTGTGTTTGTGGGTATGTGTGAAGTGCATGGGTGTGTGGGGTGTGTGGGATGTGTGGTATATGGGCGCATCTGGGGGTGTGGGAGTCTATATGTGGGGAGTATGTCTGGGCACATGTGTGTGGGGATGTGTATGTGGGGGGGTGTGTAGGCACCTGTGTGTGGGTGTGTATTGTATTTGAAGGGGTATGTGTGTGTCTAGGGGTGTGTGTGTGGTGTATGGAGGGGTGTGTGGGGTATGTGATGTGTGTAGGCAAGTGTGTGGAAGAGTGTGGTTAGTGTGTGTGTGTGTAGTCGGGGTGTGTGGAGGGAATGTGTGTGTTTAGAGGATGTGATGTGTGTGTGTGTGCTGTGCGTGACATGTGTGCAGACAGACGTGTGGGTGTGGTATGTGTGCTGTGCGTGACATGTGTGCAGACGCGTGTGTGCTGTGCGTGACATGTGTGCAGACAGACGTGTGGGTGTGGTATGTGTGCTGTGCGTGACGTGTGTGCAGACGCATGTGTGCTGTGCGTGACGTGTGTGCAGACGCGTGTGTGCTGTGCGTGACATGTGCAGACAGACGTGTGTGTGGCATGTGTGCTGTGCGTGACGTGTGTGCAGACGCGTGTGTGCTGTGCGTGACATGTGCAGACAGACGTGTGTGGCATGTGTGCTGTGCGTGACATGTGTGCAGACAGACGTGTGTGGCATGTGTGCTGTGCGTGACGTGTGTGCAGACGTGTGTGTGCTGTGCGTGACATGTGCAGACAGACGTGTGTGTGGCATGTGTGCTGTGTGTGACGTGTGTGCAGACGCGTGTGTGCTGTGCGTGACATGTGTGCAGACAGACGTGTGGGTGTGGCATGTGTGCTGTGCGTGACATGTGTGCAGACAGACGTGTGTGGCATGTGTGCTGTGCGTGACGTGTGTGCAGACGCGTGTGTGCTGTGCGTGACATGTGCAGACAGACGTGTGTGGCATGTGTGCTGTGCGTGACGTGTGTGCAGACGCGTGTGTGCTGTGCGTGACATGTGCAGACAGACGTGTGTGGCATGTGTGCTGTGCGTGACGTGTGTGCAGACACGTGTGTGCTGTGCGTGACATGTGCAGACAGACGTGTGTGGCATGTGTGCTGTGCGTGTGCAGGGGGTGTGCGTGGGGCTCACCTCAGAGCTGCTGAGGTTGCTCGTACCAGCAGGGAGTGGAAATGCCCTGTCGTTCCTGATTCCCATTGAGGAGCAGCGGAACCAGCCCGGTGTGTTGGCAGGTGCTGGGACACTGCCTTCTGTGTTCAGCATGTCCCTCATACCTTGGTCTCTTTCCAAAGCAGTGTGTCCTTGAAAGAGCAGGTGTCAGGATTGGAGTGTGCTTGGCGTCCTGAGCCTTCTGCGTCCTTCTTGTCAGGTTACCTCCCCTGTCCCCGTGGAGCCTGGGTCGTTAATCTGCTGTTCCGGTTCCCCAGATCACTCTGCCAGCACCTGCTACTGTCGCTTCATGCCCGCCATGTGCACAGTGTTGACAGTGCACGCACTGCTGCTGTGTTGGCGCTCCAGCCTGGGCTGCCACGTGAAAGCACTGAGCTTCAGCCATGGTCTCAGGTCCACTGCCTGCCACCAGGAGTACATTTACTCCCATACCTGGTGGAGCCTGTGCGTCCCTCTCTGCCCTCACCCTCCTGAGGCAGGCTGGTGTCAGACTCTGAGACTAGGGTGGCTGTTAGCACCTTCAGATGACCACCCTGAGCTGTGATAAGTCAGGGTAGCTTGGCCCTGGGGGCCTTGAGGATTTGCAGTGGGAGGGGGCAGGCCTGTTCTCTGCTGTAAGGGTGCCTGGCCCTAGGCCTGTCTCCCTGGGATCTGGTCCTGCCCTCAGCTGCGCTCCTGCAGGCTCGGCCGTGACTGCAGCGCCCACACCACTGCACTCCTGCAGGCGCGTCCATGGCTGTGGCACCCACATCGCTGTGCTCCTGCAGGCGCGGCCCTGGCTGCGGCGCCCACACCGCTGTGCTCCTTTAGGCGTGTCCATGGCTGTGGCGCCCACACCGCTGTGCTCCTGCAGGCGCGGCCCTGGCTGTGGCGCCCACACCGCTGTGCTCCTGCAGGCGCGGCCCTGGCTGTGGCGCCCACACCGCTGCGCTCCTGCAGGCGCGGCCGTAACTGCGGCGCCCACACTAGCACACACAGCTGCTCTTCCTCACACACCTGCACTGTGCAGGTTCCGGAGAGGTGGCCAGGCCTCTGGACACCTGCTTTGGCTGTGCCGCCGCGTCCTGTGCTGTTGTCTTGAGCACTGTACCATGCTGTGTCGCTGGACACAAATGTTGGGCCTGGCAGCAGCCTTTGTGTGTTTTTTTTTTGTTTTGGTATTTAAAAACTAACAAAATCAAAGTTGTTGGTGATGGCGCATCTTCTACTCCAGGGCTGTTGGTTGATGTATTGACTTTAGGGGAGATTCATGCAGCTGCCACCCAGCTCTGGGGTTGGGATGTTGGGAACAAGGGCAGGGAGGGACAAGAAGGGCGTTGTGCCATGCCATGTGGGCGCTGCCTTGTCCGCTCTATGGCACGCTGGTGTTTGAGACGTCAGTGAAGTCGGTGAACACGCTCTGCATGGGTTCCGCTCGACGCAGTCACGTGCCCCTCTCGCCTCAGTGTGATGGCCTCCATGTTTCTGGACCCCTGGTGGATGGGATTTCGTGTGACTCATGGCTTTGCCAGAAGGGGCGGAATGTTCCTGTCTGTTCGTGCAATCCAGGGATTTAGATAAAGTGGCGCCTGGATGAGGCTGTGGGTGTCTGCAATGGAGGGCGTTGTGAGGGCCTGGCTGTCCATGCCACATGGATTGCTGCCAAGTGCGGCACCCAGGGTCACCAGCTGTCCAGAGAGCTCACCGTTGCACCTGAATGTGGAGCTGTGTGGCATGCCCGCCTAGGTGCAGAGGCTCAGGCATATCGGGGTGCCTGCTCCCTGATGGGTGGCTGGCAGTGGGGAGCCTGGACTGGGTCCCACACTGGAACCCGTTCCATCTGCCTCTAGGGTACTCAGTGTTGGCCTTCTGTTCCTGGATCTTGCCTCACCCCCATAGTCTGTTAGGAAAATTGCTTAGTTTCCCGTTAGTTTTTGTTTGGATGGTGCACGTCCCGGGGATCCACTGCGCCTGTTGCTGTCCCTCTCAGCATCTTGTCTGTGCAGCAGTGGGCACATGGGGAGAGCCATGCGTGCCTGAGACACCCATGGCAGCACCGACTGGAGGTACCCGTGGGAGGGGCATGTTTCTCTCAGAATTCAGCAGTGCCATTGACTTCTTGTCTGGAAAGCTTGCCAACACTTTCTGGCTCTCAGTGTTCTAGAATGCTCTGACGTGGGTGGCCCCAGGCTTTCCAGGATTTTCCATGTCTGCTGCTGGGCCTGAGCAGGGAAGCTGTGGCTGTGGCGCTGCAGGGTGGCCGGCACCTACAGCATCCTTGGCCAGGGTGTCTTGCTACGAGGGCACTTCACCAAATTCACAGAAAATAGAATTAAGAGGTAAGTTTATTCTGGTGCACATAGCTTTGAGGTTCCTGTGTCGTTTACACTGAACACACGTTTCCCTGAGCTTGATGAAGACGCCCTCTGTGTGCGGCAAGTTACCAGGTCCCCTCTCCAGGGCTGTGGCCTGGCTGCCCTCAGGACAGATGGATGTCCTTTGGCAGTGCAGTGGACTGGAGCCCACCCCCTCCCACAGGCCCCCAGATGGTGGTCCTACTGAGCGTCAGAGCCTTCCTGTCCTGGAGCTGGCAGGGCTGACACGCCTTGGTTGCCTTGTCCATTTGTGCTGTCAGCTTGTGCAGAAGGCAGTAGGTCCGCAGGGATGAGCAGCACTGCACTGCAGGCTTCCGGAGGTCAGCCCGGGCAGGAAGTGGCCTGATACAGAGGGACAGGAGTCTCGTGGTGCCCACGATTGCCTGTACCCTTCACTTGCCGTCACATCACTTGCACATGAAAGAGGCCCAAAGTAGATCTCAGGGGAAGTAAGTTGATGGCCCCACTGTCCAAGGTTGTGACCTCAGCCAGGCCCAGACAGCAGGTGCAATTGGGAGCCCAGTGGCATCTGAGTCCTTCCCTTACGGAGGCTCCAGGACCCAGGTCCCCCCGCAGCCAGGAGAAGGGTGGGCTTGTGGGCAGGGCAGCCCCCGCTCCTGGTGGGCTGTGAGAGAGAAACATCATGGTGATTTTGGTGGTCTTAGCCTTGGTGAGGTCGTGTTGTGAGAAGGAAGAAATGGGGTGATGTTCCGTGCCGTGGCCTGGGCCCTATCCACATGCCTGGGCTCCTGTCTGCATCTGGGATTCAGCAGGTGGTGGACCTGGAACTTGGATGGAGGCGGGGTTGTGGTTTGGGCTTCTGATCTCTGCCTGACCCAGCCTGGCTGCTGTGGGCATCGGGGTAGAGCCACTGTGCGTGGGAGTGTGAGCCCCCTGCTCTCTCTACCTGGCTAGTATTGGACAGAGTGAGCCGACAGCCGCAGGTGGGCGGGCTGCCCCAGGTGGGCAGAGCGCAGTGGGCAGCCGCAGATGGGCAGTGTTTCTGAGGCAGGAACTGGGACAGCCCAGCACTCGTGGGGCAGAGCGCTGCCCTCCCCTCCACCACTCATGATGTTCTGTAGGTAAAGTACCACCTGCTTATTTTAGCAAACCCATGGATAAAGATCTCCAAAAATGGAAGAAGTGCTGACCCCTGCTCCTGTTGCTGGCCACTGCTGCAAGTGTTTGCTGCCTGTCCAGTGTGTGGGCTCTGTGGCACAGTCTCCTGTGGTCATGTCTGTATCTTCTGTCCCTGAGGACAGCGGGGTGTCTTGGAGCAGGAGGCCTGTTGGTGTCAGCTGCTGCATTCTGGCAGGGGCACTGCCCTCCCAGGTTGGCCCATTCTCTGGTGCCCACCCCCAGGCCCCTGTGGCCACCTGGGGCAGGGATCATCTGCCTGCTGTGCAGACGCGGAGCCCGAGGGGGAGGAGGCCGGCAGTCCCCTCTGCCCCGCTGCCTGGCTCCCCAGGCTGGCTCACCTGATGGACCTCTCTCCAGCACTGTCTGTGGGCCTGCCTGCAGCCACGATGGATTGGATACCTGTGTGCCACTGTCCCACGTGGCATCCCGTGTTGCACGCACGGCCAGACGCCTGCTGGCTTTGCTTCAGCCTGGCATCCCCTGCTCTCCTCAGGACGGTGGTCCCCTCAGCGGCCTGGTCTAACACTGAGGGCTGAGCACACTGCGCCCATCCTCCTGGACCATGGTGTCTGGACGCCCTGCTCAGGTTTGTGTGTGCCTTGGCAGCCCCTGAGAAGGCCCACAGGCTACCCTGCCCATGTCCCTACCCCAGGGGGCCACATCTCCCCCTGCGTATGTCCCCAGCTGTGCTTCTCCCCGCAAACAGAGGCAAGTGTGTCTGTGCCCAGGGGTCAGCCATGGTGACTGTTCCCTGACTGCCAACTTTAGCCCAGGGGTGAGGGGCTACGTGGCCCAGAGCTCCGGGAAAATGTCACTAGGGAATAGATTCTTAGTTCCTTTTTAAAGATTCGTTTATTTATTTGTTTATTTGGAAGAGTTGTAGGTGGAGGGGAGAGAGTAAGGGAGATTTTCCACTCCTTCACCCCCCAGAGGGCTGCACAGATGGACGTGGGCCAGTCGAAACCAGCAGCTTGATCTGGGACCCAGTACGCAGGCCGGCTTTTGCTGCTTTTCATGGGACATGAGCCAGTGCCCATGTAGCATGCTGCCACTGCCTAGGCCGCGTCACTGGTCTCTGCCTTCTTATTGTGAGGGTCATTTAAAGCCCTCCTGCGAGCTTGGCACCTTCTGGGGCCCAAGCCCGTGCCTGCCAAGTGTTGCTGAATGTGTCCCGCACTGAGGAGGCGGTGTGAGCAGCAGGCCCTCGGGGTGCAGCTAGGATCGTGGGCGCCTGCCCCTGCTCCACGTCACCACAGCGGGCAGATGACCCCTGATCGTGGGCGCCTGCCCTGAGCGTCCTGGGGGCAGATGACCCCTGATCGTGGGCGCCTGCCCTGAGCGTCCTGGGGTCAGTGTTGCCACCAGGGATGGACTGAATGAGGAGGACAGCGCTGGGGCCAGGCTGTGGCCAGCGGGCCCTGTAGCCACCTGCGAGCCCTGGTAGGGCCGTGCTGGCCTCCTCCAGCTTCCCTGCTGGCTTGCTGCCTCTTGCACCCTCAGGGAGCCCAGGACTTGACCTTTTGGGGCAGAATGAGGGGTCCTGCTCCAGCTTTACCCCCCTGTGACCACAGTAGAGGGTTTGTGGGGCCCTGGGACTCCGCACGTAGCTGACAGCTGCTCCTAGAAGGCCCTCGTCAGCCCCGTGCAGGGAAGCTGTCCTGGGCCTCTGCAGCACCACCACGCCTTCCCTTGGGAGCTTCCCCAGGGCAGGGAAGCTGCTGGCCGCTCGTCTAGGCTGGGGTGACTGGTCACCTGGGAGCTGGCCCCCAGGTGAACCCACACGCTGGGCTCCTGCTCTCACTTCTTTTCTGTGGTCATGTTCAGTTGCTCGTTTTTTTTTTTTTTTAACTGATTTTAATGGTGTTTATTATTTGTTGTTTGGATGACCAGTGAAGTTGAAAGTCCCGTTCCCCAGGGAGGAAGGGACCCGAACAGGGTCTTCCACCATCCACCCTTAGCTGTTCACAGCTCTGTCCTACTGGGGGCAATCCACTTGTGAGTCTGTGGCCTGCATGGCCTCTTCCCAGGTGAAGCAGCAGGAAGGACACGAGTGTCTGCCACCTGCCTAGCCCAGACTGGGTCTTCTGGGGGTGCCCGAGGTGTGCCTGTCCCACCTTCCTCATTCACCAGGCCCTTTCGCCTCCTCTGGGGACTGTTGGAGTCAATGACCTTGGCTGTCTCAGGACAGCCTCTGTGGGGCACCCAGGGCTCTGTGGGGCACCCAGGGCTCTGTGGGGCACCCAGGGCTCTGTGGGGCACCCAGGGCTCTGTGGGGGCACCCAGGGCTCTTGAAGAGCCGTGCTGACCCTGGATCACAGGAGCTCTTGAAGTCCTGTGTGTCCTGCACCCAAGGCCAGTGCCAGCCAGGGCAGTGCCACTAAGCCTGGTGTCTGTGTGGGCAGCCTGGCCAGGTGGGGCTGAGCTCCGAGCTTTTCTGGCCGACTTGAATTGAAGGGGCAGCTTCCCCAGTTGCACCTGGGGCTCCTGGGCCTCCTGACACCTGCCTGGCTGGGAGTCTCCATTGTCTGGCCTGGCACCTGGCCGGCTTCTGGTAGGCCCTGTCCCGTGGGCACATACATAGCCATGTGGAGCTGGGCTTGTCCCCTTCCTCCACCTGCCAGCCACAGAGGGCAGCTGTTCTGGAAGGTGCTGGTGAACATGCCATGCACTTGGAGGAACAGAATGGGAGGCACTGAACTGCTGTCCCCCGGGCTCCCCACACGTCAGCCGGGGCTCCTGCACTGCTGGCAGGGTGTCATGGAGGCCTGGCACCTGGGGCTGTGGGAGTTGCCTGGCCCCAGCTGTCCTGTAGCCCCCTCTCCACACGGCCTTCTCCCAGTCCTGCCCAGGCTGCCTGCGTCCCCGCAGGCCTGTCTCGATAAGGCATGTAAACAAACACGGGTCATTTCCAGCTGGTGACCCGGGTTTCTGGCCCTCAGGCTGGCTCTGGCAGGGAGATGTGGCCTGTACTTCCTCTGCAGCTGTGGCCCTGCGCAGTGCAGGGCAGTCCAGCATGGCTACAGGACAGGGCTACTCCACGGGGTTTTCTGCTCCCAGTTGTGGATCTTGGTGCCGAGCTGTGGCCCTCTCTGGTACAGTGTCCTGCTGGATAGCTTCTTCCCCTTTTGCTGTCTGCCTCACGTGTGCCATTAGGCCCGTTGGCTAAAACTCGTCAGGTTCAAATCTCAACCCAGCCCCTGCCATGCAGTGTGGAATTGCCCAGGGAATGGAGTCCGTGAGCGTGCCTGTCCCCAACCGGGTCAAGGGCTAGCTTGCTAAGTGGGCTGTTGTGTGTGTGTGTGTGTGTGTGGCCTGGCTGCAGGGACAGTGAGATTCCCATTGTCCCCTCTGCTTGGCACCAGACGTCCCTGTGTGCCCGGCAGTGGGTGTGCTGGCACAGTTGATGAGACGACCTCCTGCAGGTCGAGGAATTAGCTCCTGGGGCAGAGAACCACACGGGAGTAAGGACTGAGGTGGAACATGTCCGTTCACATTCGGGAAAGAAATGGAAGTGAATTTTGTAAAACTTGTTGATAAGGTTTAGGTTTCAGTTCAGACTCAAATGGATTTTTCCTGGTTTACGTGCAGTGTCTTTTGGTAAATAAAGCCACAGGTTAAGTGATCTAATTGGAAAATAATGCGTATTACTGTAATTGTTAGGGCCCTGTTTTTAATTCTGTGTTCCTCTTATCTAAATCTAGAATCAGGAGCAAATGAGTGTTCATTTGAAATCCTGCAGGATTCTGGCAGAGGCAGGGTTAATGGAAGTTGACTTCGGGGTCCGTTGCTGACCCTGGGTGGTGCCTCTCAGTTCCTGTGGCTGGGGTCTCAGGTGGGCGGTCCGGGCCTCTGTTCAGGCTGTGTGATATGTGTCCTGGTCCCCACATCCCGTCGAGCCATCGGCGTCCAGAAGGAGCGTCCATGCCACTGTCCTGGTCCCCACACCCCGTCGAGCCATCGGCGTCCAAGAGCGCCCCGTGCCACTGTCCTGGTCCCCACACCCCCTCCAGCGATTGGCGTCCAGAAGGAGTGTCCGTGCTGCTGTCCTCTCGGCTCAGTGCCGGTGTGTGCTTGGAGCTCAGTGATAGTTGAATGATGCGAGAAGGGAAGAATGTTCCCGAGAATGTTTTTCTGGGATTGCTCATGTGGACACACCCATGTTGGGGTCTCAGAGAGGCAGCGTGCCAGAGCGATGCTCCTCAGTCACTCCCAGTCCTTCTAGACTGCTCCTTTTGTGGTTTCTGTTCTTTATGTTTTATTAGAAAACACAGCAAGGCAACAACCAAAGGTCTTCCCTCCCTCAAGGCCGTGAAGATAAGTTATTGTGTTTTTCCCTTAAAGCTTTGCCGGTTTCGTCTTCGATGGTGAAGTCTGTGGTGTCAGGTAGGCATCCATTTCCACCCCCACCCTCAGGGGAAAAGAGAAGGAGACTGTAGTCATGTGCCAGTTCACTTCCCGAATGTCTGTGAAGCGAGCCAGGCTGTAGTCAGTTTATTAGCTAGGAGCTCCATCTGTACCTTCTGTGTGAAAGGCGGGGCCCAAGGACATGAGCCATCTTGTGTGTGTGGCTGCAGGGCCGCCAGGACTGGGGCCAGGCACCTCAGCAGCAGCTTTGCTGCCAAGCCAGATGCTCGTGTCTTTCCCCTTGGTGTGGCCTGAGTCTGTACTGCTGGCGTCCTGCAGCCCATGTCCACTCTGGCTATTACAGCTGTGTTTGCAGACATGTGCTCTGGCCAGCAGCTCTGCTGGGTCCCAGCCCCTGAGCAGCGACCCCGTGGGACCTGTTCCTTTGAAAAGCCACCCTGAAGCCTGATAGGCATCGCGTGTGATGCCCAGATGAGTGTTGCGTCCGGTGCATGGATGGGATTGCATCTGGTGCCCGGGTGAATGTGGCATTGAGTGCGTGGACTGTCGTGGAGTACACACGCGCGTGTTGCACTTGCTGAGTATGCAGTTGCTGGGAGAGCTGATGTCTTTCTGCTTTGTGTGCGCAGCTTACCTTCATTTGTGATTTCCTGCAGATGCCAGATTTTCTTCAGGTCCCATAAGGCCGATCGGGTCAAAGATTGTGGAACCTAGTCCTTTTGTCTCTTGGTTTCTGTGTTGTGGACAGTCACCGGTCACTGTTGGACACTTTCTGTTGCTCGTGTCTGGCAACACAGTTGACTTATGTTTAGTCCTTAGCCACTTCACTGATGATGTCTGAATTTCTAAGCATTTTCCTGCAGATTCTTCACGAATGAAGTGACAGTGGCTGGCTCGCCGTCTGTGCTCTGCTGAGGCAATGGACTGGGAGCAGGCGTAGACACAGGGCTCCCCAGCAAGGTCCTTAGCCCACCACGGGGATGCCGCGTCCCCTCCTGCTGTGCCCTCAACGTGGGCTGTGAGGACTCCGTGTGGCCAGGCCCCGAGTCCTCCCCACCAGCTCCAGCTCCCGGACTAGCAGCTTCCTTTGTTCTGGCTCCTGTTTCCCTGTCACCTTTTTTTTTCCCTCCTGAGTTTTCTGGAAGCCTTGAAGATTAGTTGTTTACGCCTCACATGTTTGGGAAAGTTAGCTTCAAGCACTGTTTGGGTGTTTGTTTTCCTGAGGGCTTGATTTACTCTTTAAAGCACTCATAACTTTATTGGTCTCTAATAAACTGCCTTCTTATAGTATCAGTTTAAAGTAGATTTTTTTTTAAAAATTCATTTGATTTTAGGGATTTTTGAATTTTCTGGTTTACATTTTCAGTTTTATTCTCGTGGAGTTGTGTGTCATGTAGACTCGTGGGAGGCCCTGCCGGTTTGTTCTCCTGCACCCTTTCCTTGCCAAGCAGTAGTTCCTGATTCCTCCTGCCAGCCGGCTGGCTTCCCAATTCTGCTCCACAGCCTCTGCCTTCCTAGGGCGGCCTCCTGCCTACTGGCTGGCTCCCTAGCCCTCTGCCATGGGCTCTGACTTCTTGGGGCGGCCTCCTGTCGGCCTGCTGGCTTCCTAGTTGTCCACCACGGCCTGGGAGTGCTGGCTGTTGCAGTTGCTGGTCTGGCCCTTCGGGGAGTGTGTGTTCTTGGTATCTGTCATTCAGGGCCTGCCTTCCGCAGACACAGGACAGTCTGGGACAGCTCCCACAGAGGGAGCTTGAGACCAAGCCTTGCCAGCACCCTTGCAAACTACATAGGCCGCCGGAGTCTGGGGATGCCTGGACCTGTTTTGGTGCAGGATCCCTGCAGGCCTGATGACCAGAGGAGGCTGGGCAGGGTGCCAGCAGGTCCCTGACAGAGGAGGACACCCCGGGACCCGGGAGAGAGCCGAGTGGACAGCAGGAGGTGGCAGCAGTGATGGCCAGTGCTGGCTCTTGCCGTGGCAGAGCGTCCTCTTGGCCGATGTTCCTGTGGGCAGTGTCGACTGGTCCTGGACCAGGGCTGGTTCCCAGGCCGCTGACGGCCCAAGGGCCTGCTGAGCTAGGCCATTCCTGGGCAGAGTGTTAGCGGGCACATCAGTGGTACACCTCGCTTTCTGTCTGTCCCAAAGCATCTCTGTTTTGCCCTAGTTCCTCAAGCTTTGCTCTGTGGGATTCCAAAGCCTGGGGGCCCTTGCCCAGGCCCCCAGTGGCTGTGTAGCACTGAGCTTGTCCTGTCCCGCGCTTGCCCTGCTTGCTGGTGGCTTTGTGGCCAGCCTGGCCTGCCTGGACGCTGCCCAGGCCGCTTGCTGGGATCCCAGTCCCTGGGCTCGGCCTCCTCGCACTCAGCTCCCATCTGCTTTCAGGTCTTCTAGTTAACAGATGCTGTCAAGTGCCTGAACCATCTCTCAAGCTATTTAAAAATTCATCAGTTACACTAGTTATTTTTGAGAGTTTGCTTTATTCTTTTCCTAAAATGACTGCTTCCGGCACTTGGGTTGCTTTCTGAGTTTTGTTGCCTAAAGGTTTCTCGGTGCTTGGATAAACCATCTACCTGACTGAAACAGGCATGGGGGCGGTCGGCAGGTGCTGCACCTGCTTATTTGAGATTTTGGAAGGGTGGCTGATACCATGTGTTTCCCTGTGCGGGAGTGCTTGTGTGTGCTTGGTTGGGGGCTAATGGTGGCACCCTCCTCAGAAACTTGGGATCTTCCATCTGCAGACCTGCCCAGCACTAGGTTGGTCCTGTCCTGGGCCCGGGACACACCTGCCACTTGCAGCTCAAGTTGGATTACTTTGGGTCCCTGTGGACATTTGCTTCTGGCTCTTTGGCGGGTGTCTTCATGCCAGTGAGCCCGGCGATGTGCCGAAAACTGTGCCCCAGACTATGTCTCAGCCACGCCCAGCCCAGGAGCCCTGAGCCTCTGGGAACACTCGGCACCCAAGCTACCACCCCCACAGGAGCGTGCTCTGGCTTGCTGGTGGGTGCAGCCAGCCTGGCTCCCTGCTGGGCCTCTGACTGGACAGCTCGCCCTTCCTTCCAGTGCAAAGTTGCTGCTGCACCTCAGTGAACTGTGTAGGGTGCTCCTGGGGAGGAAGGGACCCAGGACTGCAGGCAGATGCCGTCCTGAGTGCAGCAGTGGGTGCTGTGTGGGTGGGGCCACCTGCCCTGGCCTCTGTTGGCAACTGCCTGACTTTCCTTGGGTGGTTGGTGTGCCACCGGGAGTTGGGAGCCAGTGGTGCAGGCTGGCACCTCCCATCTACAGGGAGGGGGTCCCGAAAAGCTGGCCAGTACCTTCTGAGATGGGCCTGAGTGTCCTTTGTCACCGTTGACCCAGCATGGGTGTCCGCTGTCAGCTTTGTCCTGCCCTGCCCCACCTCCTAGCCTGTCCTCCAGCAACTCCTTCCCCTTATATCTCATAGTCAGGATCTGAGCCGCTCAGAGCCACACTCATCGGCCACACGGCCCACCCTGTCACATGTGTTCTGTCCTGTTTAGGCCTGTGACTGACCGCAGGGAGACAGGAGGGGAGATGGTTAAAGCAGCTGCATGGCCAGGCCTTTGTGTCTGTTACCAGAGAAGCCAGCGGGCAGCAGGTAGACACTGCCATGGCAGGCTAGCACCAGCTGCTGCCCTAGCACCACTCCACAGCCATAGCCCGGAGTGGACACCTGCCCAACTCCCAACATCGGTGCATCATCTGCGTGGGATGAAGTCAGACTCCCTGCCGCTACCACACAAGGTGGTGGGCATGGCCCTGGCAGCCAATCACAAGCCACAGACCTTGTCAAGATGAAATTACAACAGCTCAGTGGTGTTGAAGAAACAGGGAGCTAGCTCCTGAGTTCAGCAGCCCCTGGTTAGTGGGCCACACTGCCCTCCTGCCCGCCAACACCGAGGACAGTGTGCACCCTGTGGACCCCAGGACCCTTGGGTCCTTGCCCAGCCCTGCTCAGGGTGGCCTTTTGGCCGCTGCCAACCACTTTACCTGGAACCTTTATCTCCTGTGTCAGAGTGAGCCCAAGTTTCTGTACCAGCTATCCACTTGTTCCTGGTGCTATCCTCTGACACGTGCACCCGTGGGGTCCTTGTCCGTGGCCTCCTTGTCTGTGGCCTCCTTGTCCAGCCTTCCCAAAGAAGGCTTGCTCTGCGCATTCAGCCACTAGCACCGAGTTCGGGGTGGGGACAGACCCTGCGAGGAGTGCAGGTGTGTTTGTTTCAACCGATTTCCGCTAAAGGGAACAGATTTCTTGTGTTTCATTTTTAGGGACATAATACTACCCTCCCATCGTCCTCTTCCTCCTTCCTAGTTTTCTTTTAGTTGAATGAAATCCTGTCTTTTGCAACAACATGAATGTAATTGGACACAATTGCGCTTGGTGAAATAAGCCAGTCCCTGAAAAGGCGAATATCAGATGTTCTCTGTGAATTGTGGAAAACTAAGATACAGGGGCCAGAGCAGCACAGTGTGTGTGAGGGAGGTGGTGGTTGCAAGGCCCAGTGCCTGCATGGAACCCTGGTCTGCCACTCTCTCCCCGTGGCAGTGAGCGAGGCCCGGTGCCTGCATGGAGCCCTGGTCTGCCGCCCTCTCCCCGTGGCAGTGAGCAAGGCCCAGTGCCTGCATGGAGCCCTGGTCTGCCACTCTCTTCCCGTGGCAGTGAGCGAGGCCCGGTGCCTGCGTGGAGCCCTAGTCTGCCGCCCTGCGAGGCCCGGTGCCTGCATGGAGCCCTGGTCTGCCGCCCTCCGAGGCCCGGTGCCTGCGTGGAGCTCTGGTCTGCCGCCCTCCGAGGCCCGGTGCCTGCGTGGAGCTCTGGTCTGCCGCCCTCTCCCCACGCTGCACGGGGCTTTCTGATACTCTGAGTTCTTTATTTAGCAGGAAGCGGAAGTGTCAGCACAGGTTCTCTTTTCAGCTGGGTGGTATGCCATCACCTGTGCATGCACAAGGCTGCAGGATGTTGGGGACGTGCCTGTGGCTTCTTCCTACAGGGCTCCTGCCAGTCCTCGCACCTGCCATGGGCCCTCAGATGCCAAGCACTGTGGTGCACACTCTACCCTTCGGAGGGAGCAGTGGGCATGGCTTAGTCATGCTTACCCGGAACCTGGACCCAGCGCAAGCCAACTTCCCAGAAAGAGCTGCCGTGTGCCTGCCTTCTTGGTGGACTTAGCAGGCTGGGCATGGTGGGGGTGCTGGCAACCTTGGCAATCCTCTATCAAGCACTGCGGAGAACCCAGCCCCCCAGCACTCTGCACACCTTGGGCCTGGTTGCACAGGAACGCTACGGAAATCTCCAGATGGTTCTTCTCTTTGATCAACATCTCTTTAGAGTTGGCACCAGAGCCAGTGCATGTCTTGATGACATCAGGGCTCTGGGCAGCATAAGCAGCTCCTCTACTCCTCGGCTGGGGTCCCGGATCCTTGACTCAAGGGCTCTGTGGAGACAGGGCTCGAGGACCAGAGGAGCGGGGTTCCCTGCAGGACGTGTGCGAAGGTGCTTGTGGTGACCCAGAAGGAAACTGGGGAGGGTCTCATGGTTATTTTACTTGGAAGTCAGAGACAAGGGAAGGACAGAAGTTTTGCATTCGCTGGGTCACTCCCCACGTAGTCACTGTGTCCAGAGCTGGGCCATTATGAAGCCGGGATCTGGGAGCTTCTTCCGGGAGCCCAAGGACTTGGGTCATCTTCCACTTTCCTAGATGCATTAACAGGAGGCTGGATCAGAAGTGGAAAAGCTGGGACGTGAGCTGGTGTCTGTGAGACGCTGATGCCACAGGCAGGAGCCTAGCTTGCTGTGCCTGGCACCAGCCTGGAGGGCTTGAGCCATTACTCCCTGCTCAAGAGGGGCCTTCGGTTGTCTGTGCCAGCTTTTTTGTCATGTCCCCTGAAGTGGACTGGCCAGCAGAGGCTGCTCCTGGTCCTGGTGGTCACCTGTTGGCCCCTTGGGGCTGCCTGTTCTTTTTACTTCTTGTTCTTGCCTGCCTGTCCCCATGCTTGGCCACCCCATCCCAGCTCGCACGGGGCTTTATAAACCCGGCACACTGGGGAGACAGGCTGGGGAGACGGGAGCAGATCTACGCCTAGATGCTGTCCTCTAACACCAGGGTGCGCTTGCCCGGGCTGGGGGGACAGTGGGGACTGCGTATGTGGGGTCAGGGGATGACTCATTGCCCAGCCAAGTGATGCTCCAGGTCAGGCCCGGGAGACCTTCTCTCCCAGCAGCACAGCGTCCTGGGCCTGGCGTTGGCCGTTGAGGGCCGCTGCAGCTCTGGACTCCGTTCTCTGAGTGGGGAGGGTGCTTGAAACTCCGTGCTGGGCCTTGGCACTCATGCTGCCTGGTCCCTCCCCAGGGGCTGTCTGCACCTGCTGGTCTGTTGGTCTGCAGTGCTCCCAGCAGCCCTGGGTCTTGTCAGTGGTACTGATGGGAGGAGAGCCAGGCAGCAGAGCTACTCTTGTGGGCGGCTCCAGAGCCCTCTGGGACCTGGCTGAGGCAGGCTGCAGCCGTGGCCAGGCGCCTCTGATGGTCAGGTAGGAGGCGTGTGTCTACTTTGTAGTTTCCTTTTGCTTGCAGTTGGTCAAGTGTTTTCAAACCAGAGCAGGTGCTTTCCTTGGCCTTGAAGAAACCTGGGTGATGGAGGCTGGCCTCTGGGCACCACCGCATCTTCTTCCTTTGTGTTTTTCCTGTTGGTTGGTGAAGGTTTTGCCAGCTCAGCGGTCTAGGGCTTGCCGTGAGTAACTGCGCACTTCTCAGTGTTACAGCCTGTGGGTGGACCAGGTGTCTGTGTGTGTGTGTGTGCATGTGTAAGTGTGTGGCTGTGTAGATGTACACATGTGTATGTGTGTACTGCACACGTGTGTACAGTGCATGTGTAGGTGTGTGGCTGTGTAGATGTACACATGTGTGTGAGTACTGCACATGTGTGTACAGTGCATGTGTAGGTGTGTGTGGCTGTGTAGATGTACACATGTGTATGTGTGTACTGCACACGTGTGTACAGTGCATGTGTAGGTGTGTGGCTGTGTAGATGCACACATGTGTGTGAGTACTGCACACGTGTGTACAGTGCATGTGTAGGTGTGTGGCTGTGTAGATGTACACATGTGTATGTGTGTGTGCAGTGCATGTGTAGGTGTGTGGCTGTGTAGATGTACACATGTGTATGTGTGTACTGCACACGTGTGTACAGTGCATGTGTAGGTGTGTGGCTGTGTAGATGTACACATGTGTGTGTGCTGCACACATGTGTATAGTGTATGTGTAGGTGTGTGTGGCTGTGTAGATGCACACATGTGTGTGAGTACTGCACACGTGTGTACAGTGCATGTGTAGGTGTGTGTGGCTGTGTAGATGTACACATGTGTATGTGTGTGTACTGCACATGTGTGTACAGTGCATGTGTAGGTGTGTGGCTGTGTAGATGTACACATGTGTATGTGTGTACTGCACACGTGTGTACAGTGCATGTGTAGGTGTGTGGCTGTGCAGATGTACACATGTGTATGTGTGTGTACTGCACATGTGTGTACAGTGCATGTGTAGGTGTGTGTGGTTGTGCAGATGTACACATGTGTATGTGTGTACTGCACACGTGTGTACAGTGCATGTGTAGGTGTGTGGCTGTGTAGATGTACACATGTGTATGTGTGTGTACTGCACATGTGTGTACAGTGCATGTGTAGGTGTGTGTGGCTGTGTAGATGTACACATGTGTATGTGTGTGTACTGCACATGTGTGTACAGTGCATGTGTAGGTGTGTGGCTGTGTAGATGCACACATGTGTGTGAGTACTGCACACGTGTGTACAGTGCATGTGTAGGTGTGTGTGCAGATGTACACATGTGTATGTGTGTGTACTGCACATGTGTGTACAGTGCATGTGTAGGTGTGTGTGGCTGTGTAGATGCACACATGTGTATGTGTGTGTACTGCACACGTGTGTACAGTGCATTGTAGGTGTGTGGCTGTGTAGATGTACACATGTGTATGTGTGTGTACTGCACACGTGTGTACAGTGCATGTGCAGGTGTTCCTGTGTGTTTGTTTCTGTAGATCTGGGAGCCCCACAGTGCCCATGCTCAGACAGCAATGTGGTCCCTGTGAGAACCTCTGGGTTCTGCCGCTTAGGCTGGTGTTCGCTGCAACAGTGGTTCTGGGAACACTTGTGCCAGCGGGTGCATCCCTCCCTGGTAAGCTTGTGAAAATGTCCCCAAGGTGAGGCGCTCCTCTGGAGCCCGCGGAATGTTCCTGTGTCTGGTTCTGCTCAGCCTGGTGGAGTCCACACCTGCTACCTTCTGGACCTTCAGGGGCTGCAGCCCAGCTCTGTGCCGGGTATCACTTCCCAACCCCGACACCCCGTGGACACACACAGGAGCCTGAGGAGGGTACTGCTGTCCAGGGTGGCTCCAGACTTCTCCGTGGGGCTGCCCTGGCCATGGCCATCCTTGCTCTGGGAGTCCCAGCCGCTGCCATGTCGCCCAGTTCCAGGGCCTCACCTCTACCTGGCACGTTCATTTCAGGGTGGCGCTTTACTGCCCAAGCAGACTGTGCAGATGGGCCAGCAGAGCCGAGTTTGTAACAGCCCTGCTCGGTCCTGCAGGGAGGGTGGGCAGCGCAGCTGACAGGGCTGGGCCAGGACGAAGCAGAGCCAGGAGCTCAGCCCGGGTCTCTCACACGCTGCAGGCACTGTCTCCTCAGCCCAGCACTGCTGCATCTCAGTAGCAGCTGGAGCCAGGAGCCGGGAGCTGGGCACCCACACAGGACAGGGCCACCTTGACCAGCGTTTCAGCTCTCAGCCAACCCTGCTCTGTTTTTGAGGAACTCGCCCCCTTCCTCTAGGTCCCCTGCATGCTTGGCTCAGGCCTCTCCACTTGTTCCTAGACAATGCAGCTGCCCTCCCTGGCCTGCCCAGTGTGGTCACCAGTGGCCTCTCCACGACCTCCGTCCCGCAGGAGGCCACCACGTGGAGTCCTGCCGCTGCCGGTGCTGTTGTACTTGCTGTCCCCTGGGAACAGACAGGGAGCCAGGGGCTGCGTGTCTCCTGGCCCATACTGAGCCCACACCTGGCAGATTCTCCGGGTGTCTCCACTCCCTGTGAGCCTCTGAAAAGTGGGCACCTGGCCTGGCCCCTCTTCCCATAGCAGTGCCCCGAGGCTGGGCCCGGGTGCAGACACTGCCGCCACCGTCTCTGCTTCAGGGCCGTGTGTGTGCATGTGTGTGGAAGTCCACCCAGGAGGAGCCTCCATGCGTGGGGGCCGCGTCTCAGTGAGTCAGCAAGTCCTTTCTCGGTGAGCCCTGCGCGCGGACAGGCGTCATTGCTTGCCTCTTGATTTGCGTCAGTCAAACCACATGTGAAGGGAGCAGTGGTGAGCGGGCGCTGCCAGCAGCTTCCAGCACAGGGGGC
This sequence comes from Ochotona curzoniae, assembly GCF_017591425.1. Lineage (NCBI taxonomy): Eukaryota > Metazoa > Chordata > Mammalia > Lagomorpha > Ochotonidae > Ochotona > Ochotona curzoniae. The sequence goes on along the minus strand of NW_024465405.1, from coordinate 5,524,822 downwards.
TTCGCCAGGAGCAGGCTCAGAAGCCAGCCGGTGGCAGCTTCCAGCACAGGGGGCTTCGCCAGGAGCAGGCTCAGAAGCCGGCCGGTGTGCTCGTCCCGGAGGTCTGCGCCCACCCTGCCCTCCTGGGAGCTGGGGGTGTAGGCTGTCATGGTGGCTCTGGCTGCTGCTTGCTGGATCCTGTGTGCAGCCCTGAGGCCAGTGTGCGTGTCTGAGTGCTGGCAGTGTTTACAGCTTGAGGCAGCTCTGCCGAGCCGTCCCTCCCTGGCAGAGTGGTTTGGGGACTCGATGCTTTGAAGAGATGCCTTGTTAAGAAAGGCATAATGAAAAGGGGATGTTGCTGGGCCCGGAGAGGTTGTGGAGGAGGGCCCGTTTCAGATCCCCAGCATGGCTGGGAGGGGAGGCCACCCGGCCATTCTGCGGAGGGCTGGCTGGGGACACGGTGCTCGGGGCTCAGCTCGGCTGGGTCTGGCTCTTTCTCTTTCCCATCAGGTGCCCGTTTGAACCAAAGTTCCTTTTGCTCTTGGGTCCGGTGTGCAGCTCGTCTCCCGCCAGGCCCGGAGACGGGGGGTGGGGAGACAGCTGTGCACTCTGCACTGGGAACTGCAGCTCATGGCCAGGCTCTGTGGGTGTCCTCGGGTCACCCTGTGCGCTGGGTCTGAGTTCAGGTGTCGCCAACCTAGGTGTCCTGAGCCCAGGAGGTCAGCAGGGCGTTGGGTTCCGTGAGTGGCTGGCTGTGGCCGTGAGCCAGCCTGCAGCGGCCACCAACCATCAGAGCCATGGCTGAGCGCTGTGACCCCGAGGTCCTGACCTGACCCCCTTGTCAGCTGTCTGCTGTTCACACACCTACTGAAGGGGTAGAGGCCAAGGTGACCGCTTGGCTGCCGGCCTGGCTGGCATGCACACGCATGTCCAAAGGCAGGCGTGGGACTTGGCACTGCCCCAGCCGCACTGAGCTAGCTCATCCTTGATGTTGTTGACCAGCCACCCATTGCCTGCAGGCCGCTGTGGTTTTGTGAGGATTTAAGGCTTGTGCATGTGGTTGTCACGTGCTCGCTGAGACCCCTACGGCCCCTCCCACCCCCTCTGCAGTGTGGGCTTAGAAGCCCCTGGGCCGATTGTCCTGCTCTATCCACGCCTGGGCCCTTCTCCCTGTGTTCCTGCTGTCTCCACAGTCTGAGCTGGGTTGGGATGTCCCAAGCATGGTGTCCCTTCTTGCAGCCTGCAGCCTCTCCTGGCTACCCTCCGTGGCTGCCGTCAATGCCTTGTATAGGGGACAAGCCTGTTGGGTTGGGCCAGAAAGGCACCTGTCACCATTCTGTGTTCAGGCCAGTGTACTCTGAAGAGACTGCTGGGTGCTGTTATTTAGTTTGCATGTAACTGTAAGCTGCAGGTGAAGCCTTTGCTCACACTGGCACGTCTAGGGGCCCTGGGCTCTTTCTGAGGGCTCCCTTTCTCTGATGTGACAAGGCTGTCACTTTGCAGCCTCTGTCCCTGGGCTACAGGGAGCATCACCTAGCCGTGTGACTGGTTCCAGAGTTGCTGGGAGGCAGAATGTGGGTGTTCTCAGGGGCTGTCCCTCAGCCTCCACGTGTCACAGAACCACTGAGGGCCTGTCCCAGGCTGCAGCGGGGCCCCAGGGAGAGAAGCCATTGCAGGACTGCAGCTGCGTCCCAGGCCAGCGTGATGCCCAGAGCCCCATTGCTCTCATCCCCAAGCCTGAAGGCGCTGGCAGGAAGGCCGGTGCATGGGCTCAGGTGGTGCTGGGCACTGACCCCCCGCGTCCTGGCAGTTCCTGAGCTCATGTGTCCTTTCACAGCTCATCAGCTGCTCAGAAGGCTCCCAGACCCTGTGTGTTCCCTGGAGTCATCTACCTGTCACACAGAGTGCAGGCTCTGTGGCCAGAGCTGCGTGGTCTGCAGGTGGCCAGGAGTCCTGAGGAGTTGTGGTTGTAAGGATGCCTGGGTTCGTGGTGCTGTCCTTTCTGACCCCTTGTGCTGAGGCATGTCGGTGACCAGTCAGACCCGGAGGGATTGACCTGGCCTCTGGCCACCGTCAGCTGTAGATGCTGCAGGCCTCCCTGGCTGGGAGGAGAGAAGTGGCTTCTTGGATTCGCTTTGCCCGCAGTTGTTTTTAATTGAGCATCCATGGGAAAAAGGCCAAGTAAATTGAAGGTTTCAGGAGAGAGCAAGTCTCTTTGTTGATTCTTTCATCTGTATTGTGCGCAGTTTGCTAGGATCTGGCGTCACGTTGTGTGCGGGCACTGGGCTTGGCTGAGTTGCATTTGTGCAGTCCTGCTGCTCGAGGGAGGCCCTCTGTGCCTGCAGCAGCTCCAGCACCAGCCGGGCAGGCACTCCAGAGAGGGTGCTGCTGTGGCCCAGGGCTTAGGGCCCTGCCTGCGTGGAAGGCAACCCTGGGGCGCTGTTAAGGGTGGCAGCTCGGCAGCTGCTGCAGGGCCCAGCCCTGGCCTCCTCCTTGGCCCACTGATGGGGACACATGGGGCAGCCCTGGTGGGACCGGCTTAACGGGGTGGCGCACAGAGACCAACCCTGGTGGGGCCAGCTGTGGTCCTGGTGGGCAGCGGCCTCATGTGGAGGCAGGTGGGGCCCACAAGCCTTCCCAGCTTTGTTTCCCCTGTAACTTACAAGAGGCAGATGCCCTCTGAGGGGCAGTCTCTGGCCAGTGCCGGCCCTTGTTCTGGGCTGGAGTCTTTCCTTCCAATCTGTTTCCCTGGAGCAGTGAGGAGAGGTGGGCCCCAGCATCTGGGTTCTTGTGGGGAGGGGCATGCCTAACTAACATGTTGGTGTTGCAGACAGCCATCCTCCTGCACTGAGCAGGTGAGAAAGCCGTCCTGCTGGAGTGAGATGCTCTTTGACGGGCTACCTTGCCTTCTTCCTGGCCTCAGTGGCTGCAGGACTCAGCACATGGCCTGCTTGCTGACATGCGCAATAAGCCACAGCAGCTTTTTTGGTTGGCGGCAGAAGGATTCTGCCTGGAGCCTAGCCTGTGTGGTGAATGGTAAAACAGGTGGACCCTCTTGACCCTTGTGGCCAGCCCACTAAGCTTTTTGTCGCTCTTTCTGGGAGCTGATGTGGCCCAGGGTATCCCCAGTTCTTGGGGGGGGGTGCTGCTGTGGGGCCCCCAGCAGGGGCCCTGCTGCTGCACTGCTCACTGGCTGAGGGGAGGGAGGCTTCAGGAGAGGCCCAGCTGTCCCCTGTCCCCTGCACTGATGCTGCAGGTGCTGCGAGCCAGCCCATCCTCCAGCAGGGTCTGAGAGCTCAGAGGAGGCAGCTCCTGGGGACGGCAGCACAGGGCCAGCCCTGCCAGCAGAGAGCTGGCCACCTCATTGTCCCTGGGACGGTGGGACAGGGCTTTGGGAACAGAGCGTGAGTCCTGTGCCACAGCTCGTGACGGCCACCTCTGGCCTTGACCCGTGGCCATCTACCCAGCGGCGTCTTCTCAGAAGTGCTCACTGTCCTGAGGAATCCTAAAGCTTCTTTTGGTCCTGGTGACCCCTCTGCTTGTTCCAGGGGACACCTGCAGTGGAGCATGCAACACCAAGGCTATCTCTGTCCACGGCCACTGTTCCTTGTGAGGAGGGGCTCAGCCCTGCAAGTGAACCAGAGTGCAACAGATGAGAAAGTAGCAGGTCTGTTCGTGCAGACCCCTGGGAAAGCTTTCCCCGGGCTGCTGTGGGGCCTGCAGCACCTGTCAGATGCCCGTGCCCCTGCTGGCCGCTCTGGGGTCCGGGGTTAGCCACCTGTGCCCCTGGCCCCATGGGAGCCCACAGTGGAGCTCCTGGCACCTGGCCTTGTTCTAGCTCAGGCCTGGCTGCCGTCATGGTCGTTTGGAACGTGAGCCCATGGGTGAGGTATGCTCGCTCCCTCTCTCCGCGCTCTCTCTTCCCCTTTCTGTTTTTGTAACTCTGACTTCCAAATAAATAAATACATCTTTTGGAAAAACCCCACACACTAAATTAAAAGCTCTACTTGAATTCCACATATGAATCAAGACTTCAACTCTTACCCTAAGTGAATAAATTATTTATCAAATTAATCAGGAATGCTTGACCTGGTATGAAGGTTTCTCTCCCTCCCTCTCTAATGGGTGACACTTGTCCTTTTCATTCTTAGACAAAGATGGCATGTGGGGGTTGGCATGCGGTGCAGTACGACGAGCCATATCAGGGCACCCGTTCAGGTCCTGGCTATACCCCCTCCAGTCCCATGGCGTGCTGCTGCACGTGGAAAAGCATTGGCTGCGGCACAAGTACTTGGGCCTCGCACAGGGGAGACCTGGATGGAGTTCATGCATGTAGGCTTGTGGTCATTTGAGTGTGAACCATTGAGTACAAGATCTTTCTGTCTGTCCCTCTCTGCCTGACAGGCTGCCTTTCAACAAGTGGAAGGGGGCAAAGAGGGCGTGGGAACCTGAGGGGTGAAGCCCCAAAGCCTGGGAAGCTAGGTGATGGGCAACCACATGCTTTGTGAAGCTGCTGCTGCTGGGCTGAGGGGAGAGGCTGCCTCCTTGGTACACCACGGTGACCCCTCCTGGCCCTCCTTGGCCGTGGCGTCCTTCCACCTTGCACTGCCGGTGCCCCCGGGGAACAGCACAGAGCCGTGGTTTGACGCTTCCTGTTTGTGGCTGTTTCTTCTGTGCACAGTGCTCCATGGCTGCGTGGAGCCCTTCCGGGAACAGTCCCTGTGTTTACTGGCCTTGTGGCATCCTGCAGGCTTTGGGAAGTCTTTGCTGGCTGGCATTGTGTTTGGGCAGCTGCTCAGCTGTGACACGGGCCCTGTTGGTCCTGGCTGGAACCCAAGGCCACTGATACATTCAGATTTGATCAATTCCAGGTAAGAGCCTGCGTAGGACGCAGTGCTTTCTGGGTGTGATCTGGCATTCGTGGTCACCCATGAGCACTTCACGGCGTGCCTTCAGACACACACTGCAGGGGCACTTGCTATGGCCCTGGCCACTGCCCTGAGCCCCAGCATCTCCGTGGTTCTGAGTGGGAACACGGAGGTTAAATGTGCCTTAATGTCAGCTCAGTGTCATGGGATGACATGTGACCAAATGGGATTTTCTCATGCGGCTGCCAGTTGACTGTCCGCGGCCCACATCTGTGAGGGTCTGCTGTGCACAGGCCTGGGTCCCCACCCATCCTCTGCCTTGTCCCCTGTGGTTTGGGAACCTTCCAGGGAGACGAACCTGGTGAGATAGTGCTTTGGTGGGCTGTGGGAGGCACGGGAGTGGTGGGGCGGTGTCGTGGAGTGCCTTGCCCTGCCGCTGGTCCGCATGGTGGGGTTCGGCAAGGGCTACTTGCACTGGTGTGCTCCTGGCTGGAAGTGATGATGTGTGGGCAGGTTCCTCTCTCCCTGCCCTGCCCACAGCTTCCTCCTCTCTGGAGGCTTACCCGGTGCTGCTCCTGCCCTCACGGGGAGGGGCCCTGTCCTGGCGGGCCTGAATGTAGCTGTGTGTGCTCCACTGCTTCCAGAAAAGCCTGGTCGGTTCTTTCCTCAGCTTGGTATAGAAATAAAAAGCTGTGAATCTGTTGCAGACAGAAGGTTCTTTGCGAAGGGACCAGGTGAGCAGGGAAGGGAGAGGGAAGGGGAAGCACCCCCTGAGAGAAAGCCAGGAGGTGGGGGGCCTCTGGAAAGGGGAAGGGGAGAGACAGCAAAGGTTCCAGGACGGGTCTTAGGGTTTTAAGCATTCCCTGACCCCTCCTGTTGTGTGGGAACCTGCAGGTAAGATGTTCCCCATTGATGCTCTCTTTATTAGTTAGGAAGTGGGTGGGCAATGCTGGTGCCGCCCACCTGGAGGTGTGGCCAAGACCTCAGCAGGCCTGGATGGTCTCACACTACCTGAATGCATAAGGCAGTAGAGGGGCCCTCCTCTGCCTCCTAGAGGACATTGACGCCCCTGAATCCTGGTGTGTAGAGGGGCTCCTGTGGAAGCCACGGCCCCACAGGGGCTCCAGCCTGGGCCAGTGGTAGCTAGGACCAGGCCCTGAAAGCAGGTGGCTGTCTGAAGTCCTTCCTCTGGCAGCCCCGCCTCTTGCTCGCCACACCCATCGCCAGGCTCTGCTGACTTCCTGCCCCTCTTGGCCAGGACAGGGTTTTTCTGCTCTGTTTATGAACCTCCTGGAGCACTACTAGATGCCTTTCCTGAGCAGGCGGCACAGCTGTGCTTTGGCTGGTTCTCCGGGGTGGCGAGGGGCCGGGACAGGTCTTCACTGGGTGATGCTTGTCCAGTGCCCCCGTGGGTTCAGAGCTTCCTGGGGGAGGGGACAGGCCCAGGGCTCCCAGATGTTGGGTTCTGAGAGCGGCCTCTGCCTGCCTTTTCCCCTGCCTGGCCGTGGCTCATGCTGAGAGACTCCGTCCAGGAACTGCTTCCTGTTTGCAGGACAGAACTTAGTCCCCAACCCTTGCTTGGCCTGTGGCTCAGTGGAGAGGGGATGCCGGGCAGGTGGGGTCAGCCCAGCCCCGGGTAGGAAGGATGGACGCAAAGTGGAGGCTTCTGATGGCCCACGGTGTCATGGGTGGGCTGGGACTGACACCTCTTCTGAGTTCTAAACTCAGGCATAGGTTCAGTTTACAGAGTGCCAGATGGGAAAGGTGAGGTTGTGCAGACTGGGGGTTCATCTCTGCTCTCCTGGAAGCTGCTCTCTCTTCTCTCTTTTCTAAGTCTTTCTGAAATCTCAAGGAAAATGCATGCCTTGCACTTAGGAGTCCACAGGGGGCCAGATTGCCGCCAGCACCTGAATTCAAGCCAGGACTTGGCTAATCTCATGGCAGACAGGAAGATCTGTCTCTGGCTGGCAGGGGGCACAGCAGGAGATGCGGGATTCCCTAGGAGCACTGCCACAGGGATACCTGCCTCCTGCTTCTGGCTGGCAGTGGGCAGTGCTTTCACTTGAGGGCTCCTGAGCTGTGGTTAGGTGGGCCTTGAGGCAAGGGTCCATGGGCCTGTCCATGTCCCTCCCCCCTGCAGGCCTAACCTCAGGCTCCTGTGCCCTGTGGCTCTCTCCTGGGCTGGATTTGCAGTGCTTTCCTGTTCCCGTGGGACACCTGCTTTGCTGGGCCCCTTGGTTGGCCTAGGTCAAGTTGGTGGAAGTGTCTGCCATTAGGCAAGGTGGCAGGTACATCCTGACCTGTCCCTGACACAGCTGGAGGGCAGGAGAGAAAGGCCGGGCAGGGTCTGAGTTGGAGGCATCCTCTGTGCATGACAAGCACCACTGCCTCTCCACTCCTAGGATCCCAATCCAGGTGTGCCTCCGGAAGGAGCCAGCCCCCAGGCTGTGGGACACCCAGGGCCCTGTGGGACTGTGAGGCCTGCATTCAGCACACTCCGGGATGTTGGTGGGAGGCTCTCAGGGTAAGACAGCATGTTGTCCTCGAGGCTCAGCTGAGGCTGGTCACCTCTGCCAGGCCAGGCGGGCTGTGGGGTGGGCCGAGTGTCTCTTCCAACAGCTGTCTGAGGTGGTGTCCCCCTTGCCCCCTGACTGGAGGTAACATCACCGTGTCCCCAGAGATGACATCTCCCGCATTCCCCTGTGTCTGAGGTGATATCACCGTGTCCCTGTCTAAGATATCACCTGGGGGGATGCGGGCGATGTCACCTGTGTCCCCCTGACTGGAGGTGACATCGCCCACGTCCCCCTGTCTGAGATGTTGTCACCGCGTCTCCATGTCTGAGGGGATGTCACCGCATCTCCATGTCTGAGGGGATGTCACCGTGTCCCCCTGTCTGAGGGGATGCACTGCGTCTCCATGTCTGAGGGGATGTCACCGTGTCCCCCTGTCTGAGGGGATGTCACCGCGTCCCCCTGTCTGAGATGTTGTCACCACGTCTCCATGTCTGAGGGGATGCACTGCGTCTCCATGTCTGAGGGGATGTCACTGTGTCCCCCTGCCTGAGATGTTGTCACCGCATCTCCATGTCTTAGGGGATGTCACCGCGTCCCCCTGTCTGAGGGGATGTCACCGCGTCCCCCTGTCTGAGATGTTGTCACCACGTCTCCATGTCTGAGGGGATGCACTGCGTCTCCATGTCTGAGGGGATGTCACTGTGTCCCCCTGCCTGAGATGTTGTCACCACGTCTCCATGTCTGAGGGGATGTCACCACGTCCCCCTGTCTGAGGGGATGCACTGCGTCTTCATGTCTGAGGGGATGTCACTGCGTCTCCATGTCTGAGGGGATGTCACTGTGTCTCCATGTCTGAGGGGATGTCACTGTGTCCCCCTGCCTGAGATGTTGTCACCACGTCTCCATGTCTGAGGGGATGTCACCACGTCCCCCTGTCTGAGGGGATGCACTGCGTCTTCATGTCTGAGGGGATGTCACTGCGTCCATCTTAGGTAGCATCAGCCACATCTCCCTGAGGTGATGTCACTGCGTCCCCTTGAGGTGACGTCTCCCATGTCCCCCTGTGTCTGAGGGCACGTCACCTGTGTCCTCCTGTGTCTAAGGTGAAGTTGTTTGCATTCCTATCGGATGATGTCACTGCATCACCCCGAGGTGATGTCACTGCGTCGCCCTGAGGTGATGTCACTGTGTCACCCTGAGGTGACATCACCAGTGTCCTATGTCTGAGGTGACATTGCCTGCGTCGCCCCCGAGGTGATGTCACTGTGTCGCCCATCTGAGGTGATACCACTGCATTCCGTGCCTGGAGGTGATGTGGACATGTGCCTTCTGGAGGTTCTGGGGCTGGAGCCCCCTTGTCACCTCCTCTCAGGATCGTGTGGCTTCCGCCCTGGGCCAGAGTCCCCTGGCGCTCTGAGCTGATTTGGGTTTGTCAGTAGGAGTCGTGGCCTCACTTTGCTTTGCTTTTCTTGGCACATTTGTGAGGGCTGCTTCCTGGTTAAATTCAATGGATTGGCACACTAGAGGCTCCTAGAACATTCCTAACAAAGCGCTCAGGAGTCCCGAGGAGGGGGTTCTGGGGGACATTCGTGCGGGGCATTTTGCATTGCTCCTGAGCCAGCAAGGAGACCAGATTGAGTCCTTGCCAAGCTTTGCTGTTCCAGTGGTGGCAGACTGTTCCAGTGCCACGTCTCTGATTGGTTCTTGTAGGACACCTCTTCAGCAGGTATGTTGGCCAATCAATTCCTTCTATGGAGGCACACACAACCCGGACCCCAGCTGGCCTGACTAGCAGTGCCTTCCAGGGAGCCTTCTGGGCCTGCAACAAAAAGTGCTGTCCCTGGGTCACCTCCGGCTCGTCCATCCTGGTCACCTCCTGCCCGTCCATCCTGGTCACCTCCTGCCCGTCCATCCTGGTCACCTCCTGCCCGTCCATCCTGGTCATCTCCTGCCCGTCCATCCTGGTCACCTCCTGCCTGTCCATCCTGGTCACCTCCTGCCCGTCCATCCTGGTCACCTCCTGCCCGTCCTGCCTGGTCACTTCCTGTCCTTCCTCCCTGGTCACCTCCTGCCCGTCCTGCCTGGTCACCTCCTGCCCGTCCATCCTGGTCACCTCCTGCCCGTCCATCCTGGTCACCTCCTGTCCTTCCTCCCTGGTCACCTCCTGCCCGTCCATCCTGGTCACCTCCTGTCCGTCCTCCCTGGTCACCTCCTGCCTGTCCATCCTGGTCACCTCCTGCCCGTCCATCCTGGTCACCTCCTGCCCGTCCTGCCTGGTCACCTCCTGCCCGTCCTGCCTGGTCACCTCCTGCCCGTCCATCCTGGTCACCTCCTGCCCGTCCATCCTGGTCACCTCCTGTCCTTCCTCCCTGGTCACCTCCTGTGCGTCCATCCTGGTCGCCTCCTGCCCGTCCATCCTGGTCACCTCCTGCCCGTCCACCCTGGTCACCTCCTGCTTGTTTCTGGATCCCCTCCTGCTCATTGTGGGCCTTGTGCTCGTGGATACACTGCAGCAGCTGACAGAGGAGAAGCTGTAGTGCAGAGTGCAGCGGGACAGACTCAGCAGGACAGGTGGTGGCTCTGAGTGCCACAGAGCCCGCGGGTGCCTGCAGCCGGCCCTGGCCTGTCATCGCTCCTGCAGCCAAGGATGGTTTTGGCCTCGCTGGTTTTCTTCCTTGTTTTGTAAGTTCCGTTTGCATCTGCACCTTGTATGTGCAGTTCATGGTCACTTCCCATGAGCTGCCCTTGACTCCTTCCCGGAAAAGCTCCAGCACACCCGTTAGGGTCACTGTCCCCGCCAGGCTTTTGCGCTTTGTTGGTGCGTGTAAAGGTTTCCAAGCATGGAGGAGAAGTTTAGCTTAAGTTGGGTTTCGGTTCAGAAATACAGATGTGTGTGTTGTCAGATCGGAGTCTTCCCAGGCAACCTCCGGCCTCAGGGTGTCTACCTACTGTCCTTCCCTTTTTTGATCTGCTGATTTGGGGGCAGGTGTGGTGCTGTGGCCGGTTTAAGATCCACAGCTTAGAAACCTGCTTCTCCTACCAGAGAGCCAGATCAAGTCCTGGCTGCAGGCGGTGGGCATAGCTTCCCGCAGTGCACGTCGGGAGGCAGCGGGCGGAGGTCCGCATGGGAGACCTGGATGAAACTCTGGGCTGTGGACTTTGGTACGGCCCAGCCCTAACTGCTGTAGGCATTTGGGGAGAGAACCAGGAAATGGAAAATCTGTATTACTCTGCCTCTCAAGTAGCAAAGGTACATTCATCTTTGGAAGGTATTGTTTTCAAAGTTACTACTCTTGTTTGTGCTTAACTGGTCCTTCCTTCATAGCTTTGTGCTGCATTTATTCTTGATTGATATTTTCATTTAATGTTTCCCATGCAGTCTGGCAGCTTGATGTGTGGTCACAGTGTGTGTCGCAGTGTGTGTCCCGGTGTGGTGTGCAGACACAGTGTGTGTCCCGGTGTGGCGTGCGGTCACAGTGTGTGCCCCGGTGTGGCGTGCGGTCACAGTGTGTGTCCCGGTGTGGCGTGCGGTCACAGTGTGTGCCCCGGTGTGGCGTGCGGTCACAGTGTGTGTCCCGGTGTGGCGTGCGGTCACAGTGTGTGTCCCGGTGTGGCGTGCGGTCACAGTGTGTGTCCCGGTGTGGCGTGCGGTCACAGTGTGTGTCCCGGTGTGGTGTGCGGTCACAGTGTGTGTCCCGCTGTGGGGTGCAGTCACACTGTGTCCCGCTGTGGGGTGCGGTCAGTGTCTGTCTCTTGGCTACCGTACCAGCACCTGTGAGATGATGGCTTCGTATTTGTGCAGCTGGTCTAGTTGTTCTGTGTCCTGAGATTGAGCCACATTCCCCATGAGGAAGTCCCTTTTATCCACTGAGACCCTGGGACACGGAGAGGGGACCAGGCCAGATGCTGTAAGGAGTGAGGCCAGCAGCAGGGCAGTGATCAAAGGGCTCCTGGAATACTGACTCCGGAAGTTGTTTCCGGATTCTGTTGGTGAGTGGAGACTTGCATGCTGAAGGCTGGCTGCCCAGCTCCTCCTCAGGTTTTCCACGAGGGCTGATGGATTTCACAGGCCTGTCTCCTAATCCATACCCATCTCCCCCAAAACTTGGAAAGCACGCTTGTGTTTGCCCATGTGAATGTGGTTTCCCCTCCATCCGTTCCGCCCCCACGCCCGCTCCACACTGCCTGATGAGCCGTTGTGTGAAGGTCACAGACGCAGAAATTGAGCAGGTGTCGCCCCTTGCAAGGGCTCTGAGGCGGAGTCAGGGGGCCTGCGAGACCAGGAGTGACCCCTTCCCGAGGGAGCTGGCCCCTGCCTGCTGCCTGGCCTCTCCTCCCCAGCCTTCGTCCCTGCTCAGTGGGTGTGTCTGCAGCACTGCTCATCCCCCATCCCGCCCAGCCTACCCAGAAGTGAGTTCTCTAGTTCCTGGGTTTGTCTCTGTTGCCTTGAGGGACAGGTGGCCTCCTATAACTCCCTGGGCTGCCTCTCCAGCCCTTCTCCCACAGGACAGCCTCTGCTGGCACCTCCAGGCATTCCTCCCCATTGCCAGTGCAGCTGGGACCTGTGGGTGTACTCTGCCCAAGCCACAGAGGTGACAGGGACTGGTGACTGTGGTTAGCAGATGCTCTTTGCATTAAAATAAATGGCAAGCATAATGGTTGCTCTAATAGAGAGCCTTTGCAGCAGAATTTGCATACAGAAGTGGTTACTGTTAACTAATTTCTGAGCCTAGCAAAGGATGAGCCATCTTTGGCTGACAACTTCTCACAAGGAAGAGCCTTTACACAGCACAGATCCTTTTGAAAACGGCTGCCAGCATGCAAAATGGGCTGGCAGGTGGCGCTGCTGGGGCACACCTGCATGCATGGCAGTGACAGGTGCCAGTTGTGCTTGCTTGGCAACTTTCGTTTCAAGGTCTGTTTGCTGTGTCCATGGTTGTAGTGGATCAAGAGAAGCCGTGGCCTCTGGTCTGCTCTTTGCCAGGGTGCTGGGCGTGTGGAATGCGTTGGTCCCTGTGGAACACGGCTGCCAGGGTGCTGGGCGTGTGGAATGCGTTGGTCCCTGTGGAACAGGGCTGCCAGGGTGCTGGGCGTGTGGAATGCGTTGGTCCCCGTGGAACACGGCTGCCAGGGTGCTGGGCGTGTGGAATGCGTTGGTCCCCGTGGAACACGGCTGCCAGGGTGCTGGGCGTGTGGAATGTGTTGGTCCCCTTGGAGGACGACTCCTGGGGTAGCTTACTTTGTTCTGCTGCACTAAGGAGGGCTGCGGATGGAAATGACACTGGAAGTGAGCTCTTACGGAGCAGAGCCTGGAAGTGCACACCGGCTGAGCTGCGTTACACAGGGAGGCTGCAGGAGACGGTGTCACCACAGCACCGCAAGGCTTAGTGCTGGAGCTGGTGCTCACGGCATCCGTGTTTGCCTCTGTGCTCACTAGTGTCGGGCCTCCCTGTTCCTTGCATCAACTTACTCTCTCATTTGGGTATGAATTCTTTTTTTTTTTCTCAGAATTAATTCCTTGGCTGTTGCTTCAGCAGGGACTTCTGAATGGCAAACGTCCCATTTGTGTGTCTGAAGTGTCATTTTTTCCTTGGGTGATAGTTTAGTTGCATATAAAAACGTGAGTTGCACCGCATTAGCTTTTGGCTGTTTCAGAAGCTTCAAGGAAGCAGTTCTTTGTCCAGTTGCCATATTTTCCTGGGAAATGTAGTTTTCTATATTGGCACTTTGTCAGCTTTGGTGCTCAGATGCGTGACGGCACTATGAGATTGTCCTTGGTTATCTTGGGTTGGCCTTAGCATGCTCTGCAGACAAGGTGGAGAGACAGATTTCCTGCTGCCGGTTGACTACCTCGACCGCCGCCGTGTCCAGGTCTGGGCCAGGGCCACGACAGATGCTACATCCACGGCTCTCCCATGGCTGGCAGGAGCCCAGACACTTGGGCTGCCGGAGTCCAGCTCCAGCTGAGTTCGGAACTCGAGAAGGGTGCGTGGATGAGACACAAAGAGAGAGAGGGACGCACCACTAGGATTCCATGATCATTGTGGGCAATGCATGAAAACTGTCAGCTTTATTATACAGAAACAAACTCCGGCTCAGACTTTTGACGTCATGGTCAAGTGGGTGTTTCCAAGGGTAATTCTGCCATTTGTTTCTCCTTAAAGCAGGATGTTGTCCATCCTGACCCTGTGGTCAGGAAGTTCTCAATAGACAGTGCAGATCAATAAGTAACACATTCCTACTACAGTCCTCATGAATCAGTTAGGGGAGGAACTGCATCACAGGAGGGTCCTAAAGATCAAAGAAAGAGGGAAAGAATAGATTCCCACTACACCTGGGGATGGAACACCCTTGATTAGCATATGGTCAATGGGGGCAGCAATAATGAAAGGCCCTTTTGGCTAAAACGGTATCAGCAACATCAACTTCCAAGCTCACATTGGCAGTAAACATTAACTCCGCAGAGGCAGACAATGCCTAAATAGATTACAGAATACTCAGCGGGGTCGTCCGGTGTCCATGCAAAGGGAGGCAGAGCTGCATTCAGATGGTTGTAGACATCCACCAGGCCCTGCCATGCAGTGGGAAATTCCTTGCGGCCCTGCCTGCAATGGAACAATACTCTTCACACCTTCCTGTCTTCCACACCCATCACACAGACCCCAGCATTGGGCCATCTTCTGCTTCTCACAGGCCGGTGGCAGGGAGTTAGCTGACTCGTGGGATGCTGGCATCACAGGTCATACCACTGTGCCACCTTTTTACATGCTTTTTTGTTTGTTTTTAAAGATTTATTTATTTTACTTGGAAAGCAATAGTGACAGATCTTTCACCCACTGGCTCACTCCCTAAATGGCTGCAACTGCTGGACTGAGCCAATCCAAAGCCAGGAGCCAGGAGCTTCTTCCGAGTCTCCCATGTGGGTCTCAGAGCCCAAGGACTTTCTTCACTGCTTTTCCAGGCCACAGACAGGGAGCTGGATGGGAAATGGAGCCGTCAGGGCTGGAACACACACACGGGATACCGGCCCTGGATGGAGGCTTACCGTGCGGCACTGCCGTGCCAGCCTCCTCGCATGCCTCTTCCGTGGCTGCACTCTGGAGTGTTCCACTCATCGCTTGGATACTGCATGCTGTGTCTGTTCTCCATCGCCTGCTGATCCTCCCAGATCCACGCTGGGCCCCCTGTCCTTTCTTCTGTGCCTCTCCTACTTTTTGCTCTTTTTGTCAGATTTTGATTAGTTATTTGGAGCTTTCACCCCAGTTACTGTTTTTCTATTTATATATTGAACAGGTTTGCTTCTATTCTAGAGAATTCTTTTATGAAACTTCCTGTTTCTCTTGTCCCAGAATTTCCTTACTTTCATTAGGGCTTGCTTGTTTGTTTTTCATGTCTTAATGCTATCGAGCTCACTGTTTTATGCACGTTTGCTTTCGTATCTCCATGTGGTGTCAAGCCAGCCTGTTGCTTCTCCATGTTTGTGGCTCCCACCTGCTGAGCTGTCTCCATCCACCACTTGTATTTTTCGTCTCCGCCATGGAAGTATCCCCTCTCCCCTGTCCTGTGTGTCTCATGTGCCCTGTTGTCACTTTGCTTTGTCTTTCTGCTGTGGAGAGTCTTCCAGGTTGTGGGTTGGTTGGCTCCAGGTGCCATCGCCACAGGGACTTGGGCCCGGGGTCTTGGCTCCTCAGAGTCGAGCTCCCAGTAGCTCCATTGGCTTGCCCGGCTTGCCCAGACCGTGCCGCTGCCGAGGGGTCTGTCCCCCAAAGGGCAGGCTCATAGGCCACATCTCATGTCTCCCGACGTGAAGGGTCCTGGTGCTGTGACCATGTCTTCTGACTTCTGAACCACCCTGGGCAGTGAGACCCAGGTGCACTTGCCCCCTTCGCTCCCCCATTTCTCAGTTGCCAGAATCTCTTCTCTCTCTTGAGCTCTGTCCTGTGTGTGACAGTGGAGCAGGACTTTGTTCTCTGTCGCTGTGGGAAGGAGGGGTCCTCCCAGGCTGTGAGCGGCTCAGCTCTGGTCTACACCAGGCGGCACCTGTGTCGGAGCGCAGAGGTGGCCCAGGTTGGCTCCTCTGGTTCCTCTTTTGGGATTCATTGTTAAGCCTTGCCCTCCGTTTTCCATCTGCTCATTTGACAGACTAGATTATAACCAAGTCATTGAGGACATTCTCTTAAATATGGAGTGGGATGTAGCCTGTCTACACAAGCATAAAACCCAAGAAACCGGTTTCAAGTGGAGAAAAGCTGCATTAAAAAAATAAGACACCAACAGTTTATTAACATGAAGAGAAATCTTGCTTCTGCGCGTTTACTCGCCCCACCTGCCCTGCAGTCACCCTGCACCCCACCTCCACTTGTGCATGACCCGGAGACTCACGGCCAATCGCAACTTCCCCTGAACCAAAGCTGAGCCTCCCATGGTCCCTTTTGATACCACACAAACCTCAGATTCTGAGCCCAGGGCCTGTCCCGGCATGTTCTCGCTGACCTTCTAAATCCAGAGTTGCTGCTACGGGAGAGGCAGCTGCTGGCTCTGACTTTGCTGAGGCCGGACTGAGCTGGGCTCTACATCTGTCATCTGGGCACTGTGCCACCGTCTAACTCCAAGACTGAGAGCACCTGAGACAGGGTTGCTGCAGATGCCACCTGCTCCACTGCCGGCAGCACTGCAGAACAGGCAGGCGGGGGCCAGCTGCTCAACTCCAGGGTTCTGATGCCCCAGAACCCCAGGGCTCTCTCCCTTGCTAGGCCCGAGTGGGGTGGTGTCCATGGCCTGGCTTGAAGGGGTGGCTGAGCCACCATGCAGCGCATCCTGCCACAGGCTGGTACACTTGGTTTCAGGGTTAATCCTGACCTGCTGAATTTCTTACTCTCTCAGTAGGGCCAGGAGCAGCATTGGGGGTGGTGACTTCCCCGGCAAGGGCCCATGTGATGCAGGCCCGGGGAGTCAGCTGCTGCCGTCGGCAGGGGGCCGGCAGTGGTGTTGGTGTCTCTTGAGAGCCAGCGGGAAGGGCAGTTGAGAGCCAAAGCCCACAGTCCAAGCACCAGAGGGTGCCCAGCAGCTGAAGCAGAATCTGCTACCATATGCTGGCTTGCCAGTGCTCGAACCCAGGGCTCAGGGCTGGTACAGACACATGTTGGCGAGGTGACAAGGCTGACCTTGGACAGTCACTGCCGAGGACTGTGTCGGGACCTTTGTCTCCAGGGAGCAGTGCTGTGTGGTTGCCCTGTGGGTGGCACCGTAGCCTGGGCCCCACACCACCCTGCCCCGTGCTGCCAGCCTCTCTTCCAAGGGCAGTTTGGGGTTTATTGTGGGGGTCAGTGACTCATCTCTCTGGCGCCCTTCCTAGCCAGCGCCTAGCCCCAACCCTGCCGCTCCCGCACACGGTGGGTGCTGGGGTGCTGGCTCGTGCTGAGCTGTGGAAAAGGTTGAGGGCGGAAGGGCTGGCTGGAAGGCGGTTCCAGCCTCTGACATTTCCAGGAGAGCCTGTTCCCTGCCTGGGTGGGGCCTGCTATGATGTGACCACGATGGAGGCCCCCCCCCCCCCCGAGGAGCCAGGTTGAGGGGTCAGCAGTGGGGTCAGGCCTGCCTGCTCAGGGCCCGTGGGTGGTGTACTCTGCAGGCGGTTGGATTTCAGGACTGACAGGAAGCGGTTGGGTGGAGATGCACCAGGAGCTGTGCCTGTGGGCTGTGGGCACACTCAGCGTGTGCAGGGGCTTTGGGGTTGCCGCTCGTGATGGCCGTGGCCCAAGTCAACCTTTCCT
The DNA here is from genome assembly GCF_017591425.1 of Ochotona curzoniae. Classification (NCBI taxonomy): domain Eukaryota; kingdom Metazoa; phylum Chordata; class Mammalia; order Lagomorpha; family Ochotonidae; genus Ochotona; species Ochotona curzoniae. The sequence goes on along the minus strand of NW_024465405.1, from coordinate 5,507,689 downwards.
GAGGGCAGTTCCCGCCAGAGGCTGCGTGGCCAGTGCTGCGCTCTGGGAAGAGTGCACACCTTGCCTCTGCGGTTCTGTCCCCCTCCCACGCTCCAGCTCCTTCCAGAGCAGCTGGGAAATGACTCAGGCCGATGGACCTGCTCTCAGGAGCCGAGGTGGGCTGGGCGTTTCTCCTGACGCGTCAGAGCTCTCATAACCAGCCAGCCAGGCCGGGTTGGCCCAAGAGCCGAGCTCTGCTCCAGAGAGGAGCCTAGCTGCGCTGATGATCTAGCGTGGTGACCAGCAGGGAGGTGACGGGGGCGGCTGTCTTGCTTCCCCCACTGGCTCACCCCAATGCCACAGCTCACCTGGCACTGTTCTCCGCCCGGGCAGCTCCTGGTCGTTGTGACAGGGCTGCTTTTTCCTGGGCTTCTTCCTCGGGTTGGCGGCCAGTCTGTGTGCTTGGCGCAGCTGGTGCTTCCTGGAGCATGGCTGAACCTTAGATGGGTTTGGGTGAGGTAGCACTTCACCAGCTCAGGTTTTTCCCTGAGGACACCACCAAGCAATGTGCCTGCCAGCAAGCCCGTCGGGCCCAGGCAGGGCTCCTGTGTCCAGCCCGTCCCCATGTTCTCCAACTCAGTGCCTGCGTGTCAGCTTTTGCGCCAGCTAGCATGGGTGTGTTGGGTTAAATGAAGAGTAGGGCCGCTGGGAGGGCAGGGCCAGCAGGCTCACTGGCCGCTGCGGAGGGAGATTTGTTCTTGGAGTCCTTTGCAAAGGTTCAGTTTGGAAAGAACTCCATGCCCGAACGGAAGAATGAGCTAGTTCTGGGGTGTGTGCACTGATGTCACAGCTTTGGGCTTCTGCTTGCTGCTTGCCGCGTCGCGGGCAGCTGTGTGGTGCCCGTAGTCACAAGTAGGTAGTGCACAGGGCTTCTCACACACACACACCATCAGATGCTCACATTCTCTCTCACACACACACACTCCAGCCTCCTCACATCCTCACACACCACACACACACACACACACTCCAGCCTCCTCACATCCTCACACACACACACTCCAGCCTCCTCACACTCACACACACACACACACACACACACACTCCAGCCTCCTCACACTCACACACACACACACACACTCACACACTCCAGCCTCCTCACATCCTCACACACACACACACTCCAGCCTCCTCACATCCACATACACTCACACACTCCAGCCTCCTCACACTCACACACACACACACACACACACACACTCCAGCCTCCTCACACTCACACACACACACACACACACACACACTCCAGCCTCCTCACACTCACACACACTCACACTCCAGCCTCCTCCCATCCACACACACACACACACTCCAGCTTCCTCCCATCCACACACACACACACACTCCAGCTTCCTCCCATCCACACACACACACACACTCCAGCTTCCTCCCATCCACACACACACACACACTCCAGCTTCCTCCCATCCACACACACTCACACACTCCAGCCTCCTCCCATCCACACACACACACACACTCCAGCCTCCTCACACTCACACACACACACACTCCAGCCTCCTCACACCCTCACACACACTCACACACTCCAGCCTCCACACACACACACACACACACACACTCACACTCCAGCCTCCTCACACTCACACACACACACACTCCAGCCTCCTCACCCTCACACACACACACACACACACACTCCAGCCTCCTCACATCCACACACATACACATTCCAGCCTCTCACACCCTCACACACACTCACACACTCCAGCCTACACACACACACACACACTCCAGCCTCCTCCCATCCACACACACACACACTCCAGCCTCCTCACACTCACACACACACACACTCCAGCCTCCTCACCCTCACACACACACACACACACACACTCCAGCCTCCTCACATCCACACACATACACATTCCAGCCTCTCACACCCTCACACACACACACACTCCAGCCTCCTCACATCCTCACACACACTCACACACTCCAGCCTCCACACACACACACACACACACACTCACACTCCAGCCTCCTTATACCCTCACACACGCACACACACACTGCCTCCTAATCGAGACCCACACTAGCTTTGGTTGATTTCACTGCCTCTGAAATGTCCTTTCCCTGTGGCCACTTGTCCCTTTGTCATGACGAGGAGGTACCCAGCCCTGCCTGGGGTACGCTCCTTGTGCCTCTGACCTTCGCAGTTGCTGGGGCCCCTGAGGCACGCCCCTTCCCACCTGTATTTCCTTATTGTAGTTACAGTTGACGGGATTCTTTCCGTGCAAGGTCTATTTTCTTTCTTTCTTTGAAAGGCAAAGTGTCAGTGAGAGTTGGAGAGACGGGGCAGATATTGCAGCTCTGGCTCACTCCCAGAAGGCTCTGTCAGCCCCGTCTACACCAGGTGGTACCGAGAGCCAGGGGCGCTGTCGGGATCTCCCTCTGGCTTGCGGGTTCAAGTACTTGGGCCTTTGTCTGTTGCCTTCCCAGGCATGCGAGCAGGGAACTGAGTGGAAGTGGAGCAGCCGGATTCTTAGCGCAGACAGCCAGGCTTGCTGCGTCAGCCTGGCTGCCCTCCGTGTCCGTCAGGCTGCCCTGATGGGACAACAGGCTCGTTTGGCTCTTCCCTTCTTTTGGTGGGCACACTTTGCTACCAGCAGCTGTGCCGGAGGTATCCACAGCACTTGCTCATCCTGTCCTGGGCGACCTCAACATGGGTGAGCCATGAAGAGAGCAGTGCATGCTGGGCCGGCTCTAAGGGCTGGAGGGAAGCTGCAGTCCCAATGAGCTGAGCGGTGACCGAGGAGCCACCATGCTCCAGGCTTCCCACAGCGGTCCAGTGAGGTGTGGCGTCTGCCTCTTGTGTGAGGCGGATGTGGGATTTGCCTGGGAGCAGCATGCAGAGGGGCACAGGCCGAAACCTTGTCCTGCAGCCACTGTCAGCCGTGTCACCGTTGGACCTCGGCAGGACCCGTGTGTTGGGGAATGTGCTGCCCATCCCACTCGGTCCCTCCGAGCAGCAGGCGCTCATGGGTCAGATCCCTTGCAGACTGTATTTCTGTGCAGAGTCCGAGGCTGCCAGTCCTGGCCACGGTGCCCGCCAGGCCGTTCCTCTGTGGGCAGCTGGGGAAATCTGGCCTTTGCCCTGACTCCCACCTCAGAGCCCTGGCATCCTTGGAGTTCCCTGTGCTTGGTGCCTCTTCCTGTTCCTGGGGACCCTGGCTTCCCTGGCTCAGTCTATGCCACAGCGAGGCCAGGAGCCATCTTAGGAAGAGGCCGCTGAGTGCCACAGGGCAGGTTGGTCCCCAGGAAGACTGGTGCCCCAGGAGTAGGGCTGAGGCCGGCAGGACTCTGGGGATCTTTAGGGTCCCTGCAGGCCCTAGGAGCAGGCTCGGCATGACCGGCAGGAGCAGGCACACCTGGGCAAGGGCCACTTTGGCCTTGCCTCGTGACCTGCGTGTCCTGGAGTGAGCCCCCGAAGCAGCCCCTTCTGAGGTTTGGGCGTGGGCTCTGCATTTGCTGTGTGTTTCCCATGTGCCCGTGAGCCAGTGGAGTCTGTGGCTTGGGAGCTAACACAGCACCAACCAGCTGACAACCTGCTGTGCTCTAGGAGTTATGGGAATTCTGCAAGTCGTCAGGGAACACACCTTGTGAGGAACTGTGAATGGATCTTTTACCCCAAAATATATCTTCATTTCATTTTTCATGAGCCCTTCCTGTGACAGTACGGGACGTGCAGAGCGCCCGTGGTGTATGAAGTGCAGTGTTGGGCGTGCTGCCACGAAGGCCACTTGAGGAGGCCACACAGGTTCTGCGTCTGTCCAATGCCTGGTGGCCTCTTGGGTGGCCGGCCGGTCAGGGGTGTATGTCCCACTGCACTGCTCAGAACGGCACACACTTAAACCTGTGAGCTGCTCCTTTCTGGAAATTTCCTCCTGATACCTTAGGGCCGTGGTTGACCGCCGATAAAGTGAAACCACAGAGTGAAGCACAGGTGACGGGCTTGTGGGAAGGCTTTTCTGCGCCCACTAGCGCCGCAGTGCCCGTGGAGGGAGTGAGGAGTGCCCGCTCCGCCTTCTGTCACGGATGGGCGCCCAGGGCTGCGCTCAGGTGTGGCGGGGCCTCTGTCCTCTGCTGAGGTGCAGAGTGCTCACTGCTCACTCTTGAGAGACCCGGGGAGGGCACGGCTGGGGCACTCCCTGACATGTGCTCCTCCTTCCCAGGCAGCTCCAGAGGCTCTGCTGCAGCGCGGGCTTCCCGGCCCACTAACGGGCTCTGCACTGGGGTCTGGCCTCTGAGCTTGGATTCTGAACTCCAAGGACACATGCAGGACGATGGCTAGGTCCTGCCATTCGGGTCAAACAGGAAGTCTGCTGACCTGCTGTGCTGCCTGGAAACCAAGCCCAGCACCATGGCCGTCTGGCACACTGCACCCGCCTGTGCAGACAGCACGATGGAGCATTCTGCTCCCGTCTGCTGATACCTGCACATGTTGCGTTCTGTCCACTGCCCCGCTGCCTGGGAGAAAACGAGACCTAATCCAGCCCATCCTGGTTTGCCTGTTTGGGAAAGCCACCTGCCTACCCGAAGAAGGGCTCAGAAGCAGAAAGAAGGCCGGGGCACAGCGTTCCCAGATGCCTGGTCCCAGAGCAGGGATGAGCCGGGACCGGTGGGAGCTCCGAAGCTGAGTTCCTTCACCCCAGTCCCACCGAGTTCCCATCCCCCCCGGCTTGCGCGGCCCCGGAAGGCACAGTGTATATGCGACACGGCAGTACAGGGGGAGAGCTGGGGCAGCTGGGCCTGGGCCCTGGCACTGTGGCCGCAGCAGGCCAAGCTGAGTTCTCAGGATGCGCGTGGGTTCACTTGCAGCAGGTGGTCAGCAGTCAGTGGGTGAAGGAGGCATCTCTGTGAGCCGTGTGATGTGCTTTTCCTATTTTCTGTATACACTGGAAAGGAAGAGGGCGGTGGACAGAGCCAGGTCAACAGCATTCGCAGCCGGGCCCTGGCGGCTCTTTGCTCAAAGCGTGTTTGTCAGTCCTGGCACCCGTAACCACAGGTCTGCTGCTGTTTTGCCGGCTCTGGGGTGGCTCTGGCCAGCACAGTGATGGAGACTGGCTCTGCATGGCCCTCAGGCCAGGTGCTGGCCTTGCTGCACCTCCCCTGGAGATGGCTTTGGTCCTTCCATAGGGCCTTCCACTTCCTGTGTGGGATCCCAGGAGGGACACCTGTGGCGCCTTGTCTCGGAGCAGCCCCTGCACTGCCCACACCTCGCCCGGCTCAGCTGCGGCCTTCTCTGTTTTCTGTGCAGATGGACTCTCGGGCCGTGACCAACCGGTGGAGCTGCTGAACCCGCCACGCGTCAACCACATGCCTGGCACCGGTGAGTGAGCATGACGGGCTGGCCAGCCGCGGGTGCAAGGCCAGGCTCTCCAGTGGGGCGGGGACTACACTGTGGTGCCTGGCAAGGTGAGGAAATGCTGGGCCGAGGCTGTAGGCCTGCAGGGAGCTCTGGCCCAGAGGGGCGCACCAAGCCAGGAGCCGAGCGAGCCTCCAGCTGGGAGCAGGCGTGGCCCCTTCTGCCCGGGGCTGCAGCGCATGCAGTCCTGGCACACTGCAGCCTTGGTGCTGTCACAAGCCTCCTGTCTCTGCTCTTTCTGCTTGATGCCCTGAGCTCAGAATTTGTTTCTTCTGCCTTCTGTCCAGCCCCTCCCCCCTGCAGGGCTTGTATACCAGGCCTCCTCCAGGCCTGCAGCTGGACAGCCAGCCTCCAAGGTGTGCCCACCCCCCAGGCAGCCAGCTTCAAGGCGTGCTCACCCACCAGGCAGCCATCTTCCAAGGCGTGCCCACCCCCCAGGCAACCATCTTCCAAGGCTTGCCCACCCCCCAGGCAGCCATCTTCCAAGGCTTGCCCACACCCAACCCAGCAGACCTGGGTCTTTGTGACCTTTGCCCCATAGCATCCAGTTCTAGAGCATCTACTCGAGACCCCAGGGCCCATCTTGGCCTCCCTTCCCATCACTGTTTGGAGGGTTTCCCTTGCCGGGGTAGGGGTGGAATTCCCTAGGCTGCTAAGCGCAGCCCCCAGAGGAGCCACGTGGAGCCCCTGGGGCTGTGTGCGTCCTTTGTCCCCCTGCTGGGGGAGCACGGAATGCCTCTCAGAGACTCCTCCAGAGGACACATCAAGACTGGCACTTCCTCTTGTGTCCACGTGGCCTGTGCCAATCCCCTGTGTAATGGGGCATCCGGGAGCAGGCTTTGGTTCTCCTCCAAGCGTGGTCCTGTCGGGGGTTAGTGCCCGACACGAACTGCTGAGGTGCCATGCCCAGGGGACCACACTTCCGGCCACTTGTGAGGACAGCGCAGACGTCTGTGCTAACCCCAGCCCAGGCAGGTGACAGTGTAGCCCCATGTTTTCTCCTGCTTCGGGTGGGGATGGTGCTGCCCTCTGCAGAGGTCAGATCTGCGTGGGCACTGTGCAGTAGGAGAGAGCTCTGCGTGGGCCTCGGGATCCTGGCCATAAAGCAGGCTGCCTGGCCTCATCCTCCTGTGAGTTCCCTCGCCAGTGCAGATGGGGGCCCAACAGCGCAGCGTGCACCCCCACATGGTGATGGGGTGTCCATCAGGGGAACATACACCCCCTGATGGTGATGGGGTGTCCGACAGGGGAGCATGCACCCCCTGATGGTGATGGGGTGTCCGACAGGGAAAGGCGTACCCCTGAATGGTGATGGGGTGTCTGACAGGGGAAAGTGTACCCCTGCATGGTGGTGGGGTCTCAGGGGAACATGTACCCCCGCATGGTGACGGGGTGTGTGGAGTGGAAACATGCTCCTTGCATCTAACAGGAAGATGCATGTCCCCCGTAGGTGATGAGGCTTCTCAGTAGAATTGGAGCCCCTCATGTAGTAGTGATGAGAGACCGCCAGGGGAATGACACCCCCAAATGGTGATGGGCCCTCTGGAGAGCTGCACCCCCATTCACACAGCGCTGACCTCCCAGAAAGGGTCCTCCCTGGCAGCATGGTCAGCACTGTCCTGGTGGTGCCTGCACTTGCTTAGGCTCAGGCCTAAGGAATTGGCTCCGTCCATGTCCCTGCGCCCTCTCCGACGCTCCGTGGCTGCAGAAGTCGACCACGGAGGAACAAGGAAAGTGCTCCTGGCTTTGGATCTGTCCCATTCCCCTCTTCACTTCCACTGTGTAGTGCGACTTGCACTCCTGCCCAATTTGTTTTCCTGTTTTGAAGAAATCTATTTATAAACCACTTCTCAGAAAGGCAAAACACTTGCCTGCCCCTGTGACTCCATCACAGCACATGCGTCTGGAATGTTCTGTGCACACAACACCAGATTGCAGCTCAGGCTGGGGTGCCTTCAGATGTCCCCTTGGTGCACAGGCAGGCCGGGACCAGGCCCAGCATGGGGCAGGTGGCTCCTTCCTGGCCCTGTGTTTCCCTGGGGAGTCAGAAGATGATTCAAGGAACCTGGGGACTGGTACTACGGAACTGCGGGAAGAGACCCAGCCTGAGTGCCAGCATGCCGCACGGCTGCGGGAAGAGACCCAGCCTGAGTGCCAGCATGCCGCACGGCTGCGGGAAGAGACCCAGCCTGAGTGCCAGCATGCCGCACGGCTGCGGGTAGAGACCCAGCCTGAGTGCCAGCTTGCCGCACGGCTGCGGGTAGAGACCCAGCCTGAGTGCCAGCATGCCGCACGGCTGCGGGTAGAGACCCAGCCTGAGTGCCAGCATGCCGCACGGCTGCGGGTAGAGACCCAGCCTGAGTGCCAGCATGCCGCACGGCTGCGGGTAGAGACCCAGCCTTGAGTGCCAGCTTGTCACACGGGCTCCTGTTCAAGTCTGGCTACTCTACTTCTGACCCAGCTCCCTGCTTGTGCCCTGGGAGAGCAGGAGAAGATGACCCAAAGCCTTGGGCCCCTGCACCTCCAGGAGACCCAGAAGAGGCTGCTGGCTCCTGGCTTTAGCTGGACCTACACCAGCTGTTACTTGAGCAGTGAAAGTGGATGCGAGATATATCTCCTTTTCAATCTCTCTCTCTCTGCTTCGCTATACCTTTCAAACAGACTTCTTTTTTCCACCCTTAAATAAACAGTAAAAGAGACATGGCCCTAGGAAGATGTCCTGTGAGCCCACTCCCAGCTGGGGCCTGTGCTGGGTTCAGTGGAATGTAGACATGAGCACTGTAACACTCCGGGTGGTGGAGTCATACATGCGTGTGACACGCAGCAACACGGGTGGGGGTGGAGCTTTCAGAACAATGCAGACGGTGCATCACCAGCCAGAGGGAGACAGCACAGCGGGACATGACACCACAGAGGGCTCCACGTGAAGGGGCTCACTGTGCACTGTGGGAGCACCTCAGGCACTCACTGTGCACATGAAGGAGCACCTCAGGCACTCACTGTGCACTGTGGGAGCACCTCAGGCACTCACTGTGCACTGTGGGAGCACCTCAGGCACTCACTGTTCACATGAAGGAGCACCTCAGGCACTCACTGTGCACTGTGGGAGCACCTCAGGCACTCACTGTGCACATGAAGGAGCACCTCAGGCACTCACTGTGCACATGAAGGAGCACCTCAGGCACTCACTGTGCACTGTGGGAGCACCTCAGGCACTCACTGTGCACTGTGGGAGCACCTCAAGCACTCACTGTGCACTGTGGTAGCTTACTTGAAGGCCTTTGTCCCAGGATGTGTCCGTGTTTCGCCCCTGGATCCTGTCCCTGCTTCTTCCCTGCTGCCCAGCCCCACATTTTTTGCCCTTGTGGTTTCTGTTCAGAGCTGCCCTGCATGCCCCTTCTGTGGTGTTAGGGACCTAGGACTGCCATGCCACCTCCCCAGGGCAGCCATCTGGAGTGTCGACGGGGTAGTGGCAAGGACACTGTCGTGCTGAGCTCCCTGGAGCCTGCCTGCGGGACTGTCGCCTCCCAGCAGCCCCAGTCATGGGGAAGGTTGTAGGGTCAGCTCTTTGCCGCCCTGGGCCATTGCTGCTCCGTGGCGTGCACTGAGAGCCTGCGTGTGGGTGAGGGGCGAGCCTTTCCATCTGCTGACTGGGAAGATCGTGGCACCTGCTGAACACCTTGCCTGCTTAGGTTTTGCTTTGTCTTTTGCTTGCTTGCTTATTTTTAATTTTAGAGAGCAGTAAAATATAGAATATAAAACCCCCCAATAAGATCATTTGTGTGCACATTTGGGAACGAAGCTTCCATTGCTGATGTGCTGAGAGCCTAAAGGGAGAGTCCTCCTCCCTCCCGCAGGTGGCTTGGCGGGCGCAGCCCATGCCTGTCTGTGAGCAGGGCTTCTCCCACGAGGCCTTGTGTACCGTGTAGTTAGGAGCTGCTCAGGGGACCCTGAGGGCCCTTCTGGATTGGGGCCAGCTGCCATCTCCTGGCTGGGTGAGCTGCTGAGTGGTCCTTGGTTCCATCGATGAATATCTATGAGCCTCTGGCTTCCCAGCAGCTGCTATGTCTCTACATGCCTACCAGTGCCCACACAGACCCCACCCCTCTGCCAATGCGGGGCAGCCTGGCACCCCTGCTAGGAGACCATCCCTCTGGTATGCCCTCTCAGGGGCACAACCACAGGAAGTGGTGCTCCCACCAAGGTCCCCGAGCACTGCTAGGTGGAGGCTGCCAGCTTGAGCCTTGCTGTGTTGCACTGCCTGGCTGCAGCTGGCAGGCCTGGGCACTAGGGCTCCTGCCTGGACAGGAGCTTGGGGGTTCCCAGCTGCCTGGCCCTGTGTTGCACTGCCTGACTGCAGCTGGCAGGCCTGGGCACTGGGGCTCCTGCCTGGACAGGAGCTTGGGGGTTCCCAGCTGCCTGGCCCTGTGTTGCACTGCCTGACTGCAGCTGGCAGGCCTGGGCACTGGGGCTCCTGCCTGGACAGGAGCTTGGGGGTTCCCAGCTGCCTGGCCCTGGCAGATGCATGCATCAGGAGAGTGTGCACAAGGGCAAGTTTAAGGTGGGGCGGCAGCTCCCCAGCAGGGTTCCCCAGCTCTGCTACCATGCTTGCTGCCGCTTCCGGCAGGCCTCTTTCCCTCTGCCTTTGCGGTGATCTCCGTGGAGTTCTTGGCTGACTCCAAAGCAGGGGAAGCTGGGAGGTCACACGGCAGAATGCTGACGAGGCCCCTGTGGAGGGGCCAGTGCCTGCCCTGTCAGTGCCGTCCACACAGCTGGGTGGCACTGGGGACTGCCCGGGAGCTTGCTTTCCCTCTAGGAGCCTCAGTGGGAGCCCCGGTCTCTCACAGTACAGTGTGGTGTTTGTTCATGGTGCTGGCCATCTCCTCTGTCGGGGATTTGGGGAATTGCTGCTGCAGTGGAAAGCCCAGCAGAAAGCCCACTGTGTACACATCTTCAGGGGAGCGTGTACCCCAAGACAGATGGGCTCTGTGCTTCCAGAGGGGATGCTGGCGACTATTCCTGTCTGGCAGCATCTTCCAGGAGACCTTGGCCTGGTCACTGGCTTTCCAGAAAGGAACTTGGCCTGGCCAGCTGCCTGAGAGGTGGGAGGGGCTGGGGAATCCTGGCACAGAACTTGGCTCTTCTGGTCTGGGCCTGCGGCAGCTTGCCCATCAAGGTCTATATGTACCCTGGGACCTCTTAGCTGAAAAAGCCGTGCACCGCCTGCTTGAGGCCTGAAGCTGGTGGAAGACAGCGCCCGCTGTGGGGCTGACATTGCTCCGTCGGTGGTGTGCTGGCTGCTAGTAATGCCTTCTTTTTAAAGATGTATTTGTATTGGAAAGGCAGAGTTACAAACAGGAGAGAAAGATTTCTTATCTGCTGTTTCACTCCCCAAATGGCTGCAACAGCCAGAGCTGAACCAGTCTGAAGCCAGGAGCTTCCTCTAGGTCTCCCATGCAAGAGACCCAGGCTTTGGGCCATCCTCCATTGCTCTCCTATGCTACAAGCCAGGAACTGTATTGGCAGTTGAGAAGCCGGGGTTCAACCCAGCACCTGTACATTATGTGGCTACCACAGGTGGGGATCTAACCTGACCCAGCCTGATCAGACCCCTGTGACATTTTCCACAACCCACGTGCCATGCATGGACCATGGACAGAGAGAGGTGACTGCCCAGTGCCATTTTTCGCCAGTACCGCCCCTTCAGCTCTTGGTGGCTACCCAGGGCCAGCTGAGCTCATGTCCTCTCCTGACTCTCCCTGCCCAGTCGTGTTCTTGCTGGAACCCCGGCACCTGCAGGAAGAGAACGTGCCTGCTGTCCGGGCTGTCTGTACTCAGCACCTGCTATTCCTCCACGTGCCTGTTTGCAGCATGGGTGTGAGTGGTACAGGGCCACGAGCCCCAGCACTCAGTGCCCATTTGGAGTGCCTCCCGGGTGCTCACACCCTCAGAGTTGAGGGTTGGCCCCTGACTGGCTGGCGGCTGCACGGTGGCAGGGTCTGCGGTGGCGTGCATGCTGAAAATAAGGGACAAGAGCTGGGGAGGTCAGGTCAGTGCCCAGAGCAGGTCTGTGTCTTCCTTGTCCCATTTGTGGGGCTGATGGCGAGGGAGACACTCATGCTGGCCGAGGTTAGTACTCAGCTGGGGCTGTGCTTTCCTTTGGACAGCGTCGTCTCAGGGACTTGAAGGTGGTGCCCTCGGAGCCTGGCCGCCATCGTGGTAGCTTACCCCTCACAGGTGCCTGCAGTCTAGCCGGCACAAGCCCAGGGCTCTAGGGACCACACTGCCTCAAGTCCCCGTCTCACCCTGGCCCCTGGAAACAGAAAATGTCGGTCTCTAAGGAGGCATTCACCGCTGGTCCTCACGCATGGGGAGACCCAGGCTGGACCCCACGGTCACAGAGATCCTGAGTGACATGTGAAGCTAGAGCCGAGGCCATCCCGGTGTCCTCCTGTCGTAAGGGCTTGGCTGGCGCACAAGGGGAGCCAGGAGCCCTGCCAGTCCGGGTCCCTACTGGCCTGGGCCTGGGCTGGCCATGGCAGGCAGTTAGGCTCTGGCTGTGTGAGGTGGGGGCTCCTGGGGGCTATGAGTGAGCTGCAGAGGGGCTGTGGCAGCCCTGGGGGGCAGCAGAGGCCGCACTCAGGGCAGAGTGGTTCAGGTTCTCGACATTTGTGGGAGTTGCAGCTAGACAGTAGGCCTCTGGACGAGTTATGGGGTTGCAGCAAGTGACCCAAAGGTGTGATGCCTGAAGCCCCTACCTGGGGGAGGTGAGTGCTGTGGGCAGGACTCTGGATCAGGTGGGCTTGCTCCCCCATGTGAGTGAGAGCGAGGCATTGCTTCTGGCACCCGTTCGGACAGTGCCTGCTCCCAAGTGGCTGCACTCTGCTGCCACACTGCAGCCAGGGCGGGAGCTGTGGACAGGTCCTGCCTGCCCATCAGCACAGGACTGCATGTTAACCGGCAGGTGTTACTCAGAGGTGTTCCATCATTGGTAGGAGGCCAAGGCTGGAGGCTCCCTCCACACGGATGCCCTCCCTGCCCCAATGCCCACGCTGCCTGCTGCCCACGGGGTCCTCCCCAGAAAGGGAATGCACCGCTGCTTGTCACCAGATTACCTGCTTTGGTTGTGTTGGGAAAGCCAAGTGGGAGGCTCAGGGTGCCATGGGGAGTCTGGTGACCCTGTCCCAGGCCTGCCGCTGCCCCAGACCTGTCCCTGTCCCTGGCCTCTGACCCTCGTCCACCAGCCCCCAAGTGTTCTCACCTCTTTGAGACATTACTGTTGAGGGAACGTGTTTCCTGTTCACGCCCAACCTAAATCCTACGCTGCCCTTGAAGCTGGCCGAGCAGAAGTTCTGAAAGGCACTCGTGTGACCGAGATGGCAAGGGTGCTGCAGAAGGGACACCCCACCCCCGCACTACAGGTGCTTTTTATTTCTGAAATGATGTATTTTTACCCATCGAGTTGAGAGTGACTTGTACTTACCTCTGTGTGGGTGGGGAGAGGAGCAGGCAGCTTTGCAGTGCGTCGGGGCCTGGGGTGTCTCTGGGGGTATGGCTGGCTGTGAGTGCTGCTCTGTGCTCGCAGTGAGGAGCTCCACCTGTTTTCTTGCGATGTGAAGCCGCAACACCTGCTTGCTGAAAGGCCCAGCGAGGGAGAGCTGAGTCAGCACGCAGCGATCCACTGCAGTCTCTCGTTGCCCTGGTGTTGTTCTGGATGCTGGCCAGCCATGTGGGGGCAGCCCCGGCCTGTGTGGGCCTCGGGCACGCTTGTCCGGACTGTCTGTCTAGAGCATCTAGCCCATAGGCACTACAGGAGGGCTGTGTTGCCAGCCTCTCATGGGGCTCTGACCCGCAGCTCCTGCCCAGTCTGTGCACAGGTGGGCTTTCCCCCTGGGGACACAGAGCATCGGGAGCATAGGCAGGGTTTTCTGCAGTGCTCTGAGGATTGTCTCAGGTGGGCGTGGGGAGCACTCTGCTGCTTGCCTGGGCCTCCAATCAAAGAATGAGGGAGCGCCTTTGGCCTGATGCCCTCCAGCAGTGCAGGGAGCTGCCTCTGGATAGATGCCACTGAGGCGACCTGAGGTAGGGCACAGCTGCCAGCAGGGCGTGCCGCCTCCGGCCACCTGGGGTATCCCAACCGCTGAGTGACCTGAGGTCCGTCAGGCTGAGCTTTGAAAATGCACATACAACATTGCAAGCAAGCCAGAGGACCTGACAGGGCTGGTGCAGGGCGTGGTGCGTTGGGCTGCGACTTGGGGCAAGCTGGCCCAGCTCTGACTCCCCACAGGATGGCCCAGGCGCTAGAGACCCAGGTGGTCTTGCCTCAGCCCGGTGGGGTTTGGCTATTGCAGGCATCTTGGGAGTAGCCACTGGTAAAGCCCTCTTGTGTTGTAAAAACGGTACATGTGTAGATGAGCTGTTCTTCAGTTTGAAGTTCTCTGTGGGTGACAGGAGGTGACTCACGAAACATCAGTTGAGCACAGATGTTGTGGTTGGGGGGTGGGAGGGGCAGGGTGCAACATCACCCTCTCCCACGCGCCTGGGCAGCCTCCAGTCCACACAGGAGAAACTGCTGGCTCCTGGCTTCAGCCTGACCTAGCTGGGGAGTGACCCAGTGGCAGTAAGATCTTCCTCACTCTGTCTCATTCAGCAGAAGACTGTCCCGTCTTGGTGCTTCCGGTGAACGTGGGATTAGCTTTTCTAAACTTGACATGTTGGGGGAAACAGGTTTCTGAAAGTGTGTGACTCATTTCCCATTTTGATGAGAAAGTTCGCTGGATGTGATGAGAAGTACAGACAGGAAGGCTGTGAACAGAGCGGCTGGACTCGCTGCCCTCGGTCACCATGGGGGCGGCCTGGGGCTGTGTGCTCTGTCCCCCTCGGTCACCATGGGGGCAGCCTGGGGCTGTGTGCTCTGTCCCCCTCCCTGCTTGTAGGAACTCTGAAAGCTCTTTCCTGGTGAGCGCTTGTCCTGGTCCCATGGACTGGTTGCTGAGTGATAGCCTCAACTCTGGCATCTTCTCACCTGCCTAATTAGCTGACTGCACACCAGCTCCCCTCGGCTCCATCTGGCCCCACGGTGCCTCCTGCTGCTCCCAGCCTTCCTCTCCTCCCACCTTCCCTGAGCACCCTGTGAGCGGGTATGGTGCCGATTAGCTGCATCAGTTAAGAGCTCAGGTGGGTAAGACCATATTTTCAGGCTCAACTTTCGGTGGCTCCTGAGCTGTTTATACTGGTGATGTGTTGCTGGTTCCAGGTGGCAGTGTTTGGCAGGACACTTGGAGGGTCCCTGTGTCGCCTGGTTTGGCCACCGTTTGCCCAGGTCTCTGTCTCCCCATGTTTCTGGATGTTTTACTCTGTTCATTGCTATAATAGGACACTCAGCCTGGTGATTCAGAAAGGAGAGGTCTGGCTGGACTCCAGGCCAAGGGCACCTGGCGAGGGTCTCCCGTCCTGGAGGCCTCCGGGCCAAGGGCACCTGGCGAGGGTCTCCCAAGGCTTCGAGCTGGCCAGCAGGAAAGTTGACGGAGAGCCCAGGGCTCGCTGCGTCTCGAGAGTGCCTGCTTTGGGGACTGCACCTGTGCGCTGGTGAGCCAGGCCACAGTCTGTGTCCAGAAGCTCTGCATTCGGTTCTTTTTGGGCTGCTGGGTTGGGAACAAGGCGAGAGCAGCAGTGGCAGGCCCAGTGCTCACCCTGTGTGTGCGCGTGTCTGTGTATCTGTGTGTGTGTGTGTGTGTGTGAATTAGTGTGTGTGTATCTGGGCGTCTGTAGATATGTTGTATGCCAGTGTGTTGGCAGTGAGCTCTGGTGTGCGTTTGTGGTTGGTAGCTGTATCTGTATTATGTGTGTGTGTGTGTGTGTGTGTCTGTAAGTATATTGGTGTATAGTGTTCTGTTTATATCTTCGTGTCTGTGTACTGTATGTGTCTGTGTAACTGTGTCTGTGTGTGTACTGTTTGTGTGTGTAATTGTGTCTGTGTAACTCTTTGCGTGTTAACTGTTTATGTGTCTCTGTGTAACTGTCTGTGTTTATGTGTGTGTGTGTGTGTAGCTGTTTATGTGTCTGTAACTGTGTTTATGTGTATGTGTGTGTAACTGTGTCTGTAATTGTGTTTATGTGTGTGTGTGTAACTGTGTGTGTCTGTGTGTCTCTTGGTCTGAAGCTCTTCCTGTCTGGCCGGCTGCCACCAGGGAAGAGGCCCTCCGGGGCCCTCGCTCTCCCACTGACCCCTGCCACTTACCTGTGCTCTGTCGTCGGTTGGCACTGCCCTCTTTGTGCAGCTGAGGCCCTGTATGAGGCCGCTCTGCTTCCTCTCCTTGTTCCTCACCTTCTTTGGGTGAAAGCCTGGGTGGGCACCTGCTGCCAGGACTCCCTGGGTCTGGACTGGGCCGCTCGGCAGAGTACTTGAGGCTCACGCTGTGTCTGCTTGTGCCGTGTGCATCCTCTGTGCTCCCCAGGCCCCCTGCTCGCTTGTCTCTATCCAGTTCTGGGCAGCCTCAGCCACCTCAGACCCTCTGGGCTCTCCCAGCAATCAAGGGTGGAGGCTGGCGTTGGGAGAAGGCAGCGAGGGAGGGCTGAAGGCCCCTGGGGAGAGGTGGTTGGGGGACAGCGAGGCTCATACAATTGGCTTTGGGTGCCCAGTGGAGGGGTGAGGAAGAGGAGGTACAGTGTCCCAGTGTGTCTTAGGTGACGGGGCAGTGGGTGGGGGCGGCTGCATTGTAGGACTTGAGACAGTGTTGGGCTCCGAGAACACAGGACACTGTATGGCCTGCAGCCTGGCCCAGGGGTGACTGAGTAACTATCACATCCTGGCTGTTGAAAGACTGGAAGGGGGAGGTTCATCTACATGCCACGCAGGGGACCCCATTTTGCCCCCAGCAAGACCAGAGTGGAGCCCATTCTGACCTGGCCGTGACCTGGCCTGAGGCTGAACGTGGACATGCCAGTATCTGGCAGCAGAGTGAGGACTGGGAGCACCTGACATTCCACCCATGTCTGTCCCACAGGGCCTGCCAGGTGTCCTGTCCAGGGCCCTCACTGCCCTCAGCTGACTGCCGTGCAGAAAGCCCCCATGGGCTGGGTCGCCCACCTGAACCAAGCAGTGCAGCCTGGGACCAGTGCACAGGGTGCTGCACAGGCAGCCAGTGGCCAGCCCCCTGCCCTCAACACCCCAGCACTGCCCCAGGCCCAGGCGGTTCTCCACTCGCTTGACTCGGCTGGTCCTTCTCATTTCCCTTGTTCACCCTCCTTGCCTCTCCTAACCTCCCAGAGCTGGGGTTGAACCCCGCCTCTTCCTGAAGTGGCGACTCCAGCGTGGCCTCGTGTGCCTGGCACATGCAAGCTTCCCCAAGCTCAGTTACTGATAGAGTCAGGTGGATCCTGGAGTCTGCACCTGCTTTGTGCTGGGAGTCCGGGACCTGGCCAGGTCAGGAGGCACCCGTGAGTCCCAGCGGTCACTGGGTCCTGCTCCAAGCCTCTGTTCTAGGCGGCTGCCCATGTGTGAGGTGGCTGTTGAATGGTGTGTGTGTCCTAGGCGGACGGCCGGCCCCTGCTCAGTGCCCATGGTGCTGAGTGTTGCTGGGACTTCACTTTCGTCCTGGTTTCTGAAGGAGCAAGCTCTGCTTCCGTTTCTAGCACCGAGTAGGCTTTTCCCATCTGCCCGTCTGCCTAGCAGAGCGTCTGCCCTCAGCCCCTGCCTGCGGCTTGTGGGGAGGTCTGGTCCCAGGCAGGGCCCTAGCTGGACTGCATGCAGGAGGACATGAGGCGATGGTCTGCAGAGTGACCTGAGGAACTTGGGGAGCTGCTGGGCACTCTGGGAGTTGGCCTGTTGGGGATCAGAGTCACAAGGTGCACATTTGGGTTCGTCGTGGCCTGTGGTTTTAGACATGAAAACAGGTGCCAGCAGCTGGGCTGGGTGACACCAGTGCTCTTGTCCTCATTCCCAGGGTTGGGTGGGGGGGTGAGCTGCCCTGGCACAGGAGCTTTCTGGGAAAAAGAAAGCGGCCTGGAGCACCCCCAGGGGAGAGGCTCGTGTTTGCAACATCTGCTCCCTACTCCAGTGCAGGCAGATGTCCCCAGGGGCTGGCGCTCATTCCCGTCCCTCACTGACCTGCAGAGCGGTGCTGCCCGGTGGGTGCTCTCAGGGCTGCCCGGTGGGTGCTCTCGGGGCTGCCCGGTTGGTGCTCTCGGGGCTGCCCGGTTGGTGCTCTCAGGGCTGCCCGGTGGGTGCTCTCGGGGCTGCCCGGTTGGTGCTCTCGGTGGGTGCTCTCGGTGCTGCCCGGTGGGTGCTCTCGAGGCTGCCTGGTGGGTGCTCTCGGTGGGTGCTCTCGGGGCTGCCCGGTGGGTGCTCTCGGGGCTGCCCGGTGGGTGCTGCCCGGTGGGTGCTCTCGGTGCTGCCCGGTGGGTGCTCTCGGTGGGTGCTCTCGGTGCTGCCTGGTGGGTGCTCTCGGTGCTGCCCAGTGGGTGCTCTCGGGGCTGCCCAGTGGGTGCTCTCGGGGCTGCCCGGTGGGTGCTCTCGGTGCTGCCCGGTGGGTGCTCTCGGGGCTGCCCGGTGGGTGCTCTCGGTGGGTGTTCTCGGTGCTGCCCAGTGGGTGCTCTCGGTGCTGCCCGGTGGGTGCTCTCGGGGCCGCCCGTCCCTCCACCCAGCACCAGGTTGAACAGTCCCTGTGTGCATCTCCAGGACTTTCATTTTTTACATTTAGCTGTATTTCATTTTACATTTTCATTTCAGTTGCAAATTCGACAATACAAAACAAAGCAGCCTCTTCTCACACCATGTTTTTATTTTCCAAGCACAGCTTGGATTATGGTGGATTGTTAGTACATTTCTTTGGTGTTGCATATGTTCATCTAAACGAGGGAGAGAAGGGCCGTGTGGATTTCCTCTCCGTGTGATGGCGTTCCCTGCAGTTCCTCTCAGTCTGTGCACTATAGGGTGCTGATGGCGTCTCTGCCAGTTGCACACACAGTCACACACACGCATGCACACACACACGTGTGCGCACACACACAGTCACACACACATGCGTGCACGCAGCTGCCAGTTCTCACAGCCACATGCTTGTGCACGCAGTCAGACACACACGTGCATACAGCCGGCCTCAGATGGGAGTGGGTGCTCCGCCTGGAGAAGCCCCACAGGCTGCATCTGAGTTGAGCCCCAGGACTAGCAGCTTGGGAAGGCAGCGCCTGAGCAAAGAAGTGCCGGCGTGCAGGCTGCAGAGCCAGCTATGTCATTCCCAGCAACTCCTGCCAACCAGGATGGGGCCATGCCACTGGGCACCCAGGGCCACTGTCCTTGGAATGGGCCTCTCTGACCTGCCACCTGAGACAGAGATCACGAGAAGCCAAAGTTAAAATATGGCGTCCAAGCATCTCACACGAGCAGAGCATAAACTACTGGAGGGTGCGAGGGGAGGGCGGAGATGGCACAGCCCGGGAGGGCGGAGGTGACACGGCCTAGGAGGGCGGAGGTGGCACAGCCCGGGAGGGTGGAGGTGGCACAGCCCAGGAGGGTGGAGGTGGCATGGCCCCGGGAGGGCGGAGGTGGCACAGCCCGGGAGGGTGGAGGTGGCACAGCCCGGGAGGGTGGAGGTGGCATGGCCCCGGGAGGGCGGAGGTGGCACGGCCCCAGGGGCCCCACCCCTCGGCACTTCTGGAAAGAGACACGGACAAGCCTGGGCTTCACATGTGAGAACTGTGTTTCTACAAGCCATGGGGGCAAGGCACTGTACAAGCAGCTAAGGGAATACACTGGCCCTTCCCCAGGGATCACCATCCCAGGGCATTGTGATTCAGGAGCAAGGGGGCAGTGCAGTGCCCGGCAGGAATCCTGCAGGCTGACGGGACAGTGAGCGCAGTGCCCGGCAGGAATCCTGCAGGCTGACGGGACAGTGAGCGCAGTGCCCAGCAGGAATCCTGCAGGCTGACGGGACAGTGCAGTGCCCGGCAGGAATCCTGCAGGTTGACGGGACAGTGAGCGCAGTGCCCAGCAGGAATCCTGCAGGTTGACGGGACAGTGAGCGCAGTGCCCGGCAGGAATCCTGCAGGCTGTCGGGACAGTGAGCGCAGTGCCCAGCAGGAATCCTGCAGGTTGTCGGGACAGTGAGCGCAGTGCCCGGCAGGAATCCTGCAGGTTGTCGGGAGGAAGACACTAACGGCTGCCTCCCCACTGGCAGCATCTCTTTTTGCTGCAGGAGGTGAGTCAGACACCTTCAGCCACAGCCACCTGAAGGGCAGGTGCAGGATTGTGCACATCCGTGAGGAGACAGGGGAACGAGCCAGAGGAGGCCCCCAGAGCCCTTGGGAGCAGGTGCAGGAGCTGGCCCCAGGACACTGCCTGTGATCACATTGCACAGGTGTGTCTCAGTCACCTGAACACGCGATGCCTGCTGCCCCTCTGGTGACACTCCTTCCTGTGGACCTCCCAGCTAGCTGGCGCTGAGATATGGAGGCGGCCCTGGCTCCTGCCCCATGGCTGTTGGGCACCCATGCTGGTCGGTATGGATGCCCCAGTGGAGAACCCAGGATCTGGGTGTCGCCTTGATCTATTGCAGACGCCAGGGCTCCAGCACGCTCAGCCCACAGAGCCATGAGAGGGCGGGGAGGGCTGCCCCAGGTGGGTCTCACTAGCGTCCTTGATCCCCACAAGTGTTCCTCAGCCTGGGTTGATTTGCACAGATGGGCAGTGTTCCAGCAGGTTCCAGTACTCGCGCCCCCCCCCCCCGCCCCCAGATGTGCCGAGTGCCGTGGTCTTGGCTTGTGATACCTATTGTTTCCGTGAGTCAGAGACGCCTCTGTTATGCTCTCGCTCTGAGTCACGTTCTCTGAAAGGGTCGCTGACCGCTACGGGCAGTGCCACTGTGGTCCCTGTCTGTGTGGGCCGTGAGATGGTGTCGTGCCAAAGGGGCTGCGTTGGAGTCACAGGGAGCCGACCTTCTCCCTGGCAGTGGCTGTGGGAGAGGCTGGGGCGGCTGGCAGTTTCTGTTTGTGATTGCACTCCTCCTCAGCCCGGCCTTGCTCTTGGCGGAGCCTCAATGTGCCCCTTGTGCTGGCGCTGGCGTCACGAGCCGCTGGCATTAGTCAGGCTCTCGAGGCACAACCTATAGCAGCAGCTTCTTAGTCTCCCGCACAACACTCATGAGAATACAGGCATCTTTGTTTGCATGCTGCGGGCCGGAGTAGAGAAGGTTTGATTGTTTTCCTTGGGGCACCCCAGGTCAAAGGTGCCGGGAGCCTCCACGGACCCCGTGGCATCTCCTGGGTTTCTGATACAGGAATAGCCACATCGTGACGCACTGTGCCCAGCCAGAGTGGTGACTGGTCCTCGCCTGCGGACACAGCATGGCCCCAGCTCCCACTCAGGGCTTCCACTGGCCTCCTGAGGCGCGAGAAGCCTGCACCCCGGGGTCCCTGAACTCTGGGCCTGCAGATATAGTGGTATCGGCAGGTTGGGTCACCTGGAATTTCCTCGGTGCTGCTTTCTGCTTCCTCCGGTGAAGAAAGTGTGGCATGTTCCTTGGCATGGTAAGGCAGAGCTTACCCCGTGCTGGCCCTGGGCCGTGCGGAGGCTTCACGCCTCTGCCCCAGCAGCAGGCACAGCTGCTTCCTGTTGGGCCACCCAGGTCATGCCGGGTGCTGGAGCTGCACTGCAGGGCTGCTCCCCTTCGAGCCAACCTGAAGCCACACACTTGTCCCTTGGTGTCCCTGCGAGTCTAGAGGCCAAAGGAAGCGGCCCCTCCCTGCTGTCCCCAGCCCTTGTGCTCACTCCTGCCTGGAAGCTGACACACGCCTGTGCTGCTCAAGCACTCAGCGGGAGCTTGGGCTCTGCCACTAGGCTGGGCAGGAGGAGCCTCCCACTGACCACATGGACTTGGGGCTGGGCAGGAGGAGCCTCCCGCTGCCCACGTGGACTTGGGGCTGGGGAGGCACGGTGAGCAGCCCTCAGTGTGCAGCACTTCTGTGTGAGTACATACTCTGGTTTACACGTGGCGTGGAGTTTGACGTTGTTTCTTTTGCACACGGCATACTCAGAATGGCACGGCTATCCCGCTGCAGCCCAGAGAGGCCAGCATGGGTCGTGCAGGCCGTGTGGGCATGTCTGCAGGCCGCAAAGGGACTTTGGTGGCGGGGGTTGGAGGCTCCCCACTGTTTTGGAGCCAGAGGCGGGGTCTGTGTCAGGGCAGGTGGGGTCTATGTGGGCAGAGACCTGGACAGAGCTGTGCCCACCTGTTGACGGGGCGCACACCAAGAGCTCAGGGCTCCCAGGTTGTGCCATGCAGATTCCTCAGAGGCAGAAATGTCCGCCTACTCAGGGAGCCTCAACGAGTCTCCAAAACATGTTGAAAGTTAGTATTTAGGAATGGCACCATATGTTAAGCTGCCATCTGACGCTGGTACCCTGTGGGAGCACTGGTTTAGGTCCTGGCTGCTCCACTTGCAATCCAGACCCCTGCCCAGGACCTCCCCTAGCTGAGCTGAGACCGTCCCGGCAGGGCCTGTGTGGGGCTGTGGCCAGGCTGTGTGGGTAAAGGGACCGAGTGCAAGGTGCTTTTGTGACGTGGAGCTGCGTGGTGCTGGGCTAGCAGGGGGTCTCTAGGTGAGGCCTTTGGTCACCTAGGCACATCCTCGCTGAGTGGGGTCTTGCTTGAGAAGGCAGTGAACTCCCTTATGGGTCGTGCATGCTGATTGGCCTACAGAGAGACCTCCCTGAGCCACCAGACAGGAACAGGATGGCCCCATGGCCCCACCCTGACACCATGCACACCTCGTCACTGCTGTGTACGCCCCTGGAAGGACCGTGCTGTCCTTGCTGACAGGCCAGCAGGGACCATCTCCGGGCCCTTCGGTGTGGGCAGAGGAGGGGGCGCGGCGGCTGTGGGCCCAGCCGCCGGGTGTCTCCTGCTCTCTCTGCCCATGACTATCCTGGGGCTGGGCTGCTGTGCCTGTCACATGTGACCAGAGGAGGAGAGACCGCCGTCTGTGTGGGACAGCGGCTAGCGAGGGACATAGACACTCAGACTGCTTTGCTCTCGGTCACACCTGCTCCACGCAGCTGACTGCCTTTCTTCCAGCCATGTGGGCAGTGTTGACTGGCAGTCAAGAACCCCTTGGCCACCCAAGGAAGGAGCCAGCCCCCTCATGTGACCCAAGGGCCCACCACCTCTGGAAGCCAAGCTTGGCCCAACTTGTGGGCTCTGCCAGCCCAGCTTACTCTGGATCCAGGGGCCGTGGCACGACAAGTCAGGAGCCAGGTCAGCAATGCAGTGATGGGGTCATGGTGACATCAGGCCTCAGGAACCCAGGAGCTTCCCATGCTGAGCAGCTTGCCTCTGTGCCCAGGTCTGTGGGCACAGTGGCTGCCCTCCGCCAGGAGACCCGAGGCTCCCAGAGAGGTTGGGGCTGGCAGGTCCACGATTGGAGCAGAAGGCCACAGCCCGAGGCCAACTCTGGCCCTCTGCACGGACACTGGCCTCAACAGCAGTGTGCCAGAGCCTTAGTACCTGAGTCAGCAGGCTGGAGGCTGGGAAGTGTAATTTTCCCAGAAACGAGATTCAGGTTGGGGCTTGGTCTGAGGCCATCTGGCTTGTACACCCAGTGTCTGTGAATTGGGGTCGGGCTTCGAGCCACAGGGACACTGTCTAGGAGTCAGCGAGCAAAGCCAAGGCCGTGCCTCCTCCCTCTGCCTTGGCCTCATGTGTGACCATGTAGAAGGGTGCCAGCCTCCAGGCCTCATCATGTCTGCAGTGTCACATGTACAGCCAGTGAGATGTGTGACAGGTGGCAAGTAGTGGTTGATGGCTGATAGGTGTGATGGGTGAGTGTGTCTTCACCGGTAGTGTGTGACAAAGCATACTCATGACAGGTAGCAGTGTCCTGTGTGTGACAGGTGCTGTGCGACAAGGCGTGATGGTGACTGTTGCCTGGGAGTGTAGCAGGTGGCAGGTGCTGTGTGACATGGCATGGTGGTGACTGTGTGGACTAGGCAGTGAGCTGATTGCTGTGGGAGACAGGAAACAGTGTGTGGTGTCTGTGTGACAGATGGCGTGCCCCTGGGGCACATGTGGGGGCCTGACTGGGGGTGAAGCTGGTCAGAAGTGGGCTCTCTCAGGAGCTGGGAGGTCTGGAAGGAGGCCACGAGGCAGGGGTTCTGAGCTTGGAACGTTTTAGCTCACCACTGCGCATTCTTTCTCCCTTCCCGGGTGCCGATCCTGAGGGTCAGGATGGGTTTTGTGTCTGCTCTGGCCAGAATCAGAGCCTGTTGTGGGTGTCCATCAGTGCGGCCCAGCCAGGAGCTGTCACTGGCCGTAGTGTGTAAACAGGCTTCCGGGAGGTCACTTGCTGTCCACGGACATGGCCTCTGCCTCGTGCGCCTGTCCAACCACTCCTCTGGCGCTCACTCTTGTGGCTCATACAGCTCTCAAGTGGCTGCGAGGGGTGAGGAGGAGCAGGCCAGGCCAGCGGGCCTGGAGTTCCGACCTCAGCCTTCTGCACGGCTGGCCTGGTCCTTTCTCTTTGTTTCTCACTTGCCTGACTTCAGAATGACGTCAGCAAAGCCTTTGGGCCTTCAGGGGCCTTTGAGGGAGGGTCAGAGAGAGGCCCTGCGTCCCCGGCCTGACCTTCCGCACTGGAGCACACAAGTGCCATGCTTACGGCCTGCTTACGGGGTGCGCGTCACAGGCCCCACCACCCAGGGCCTCCCTGGACGGCAGCCAGCGGGCCTGGGGAGGGCTGCGGGCGGGTAGGAGCCCAGCCAGCCATGCCCATCAGTGACTCTGCTCTGCTCTCTCTGCAGTGGACGTGGCCGCGGCTCTGCCCCTGCAGGTGGCCCCCTCAGCCGTGCCCATGGACCTGCGCCTGGACCACCCATTTGTGCTGCCCGTGGCCGAGCCTGCACTGCGGGAGCAGCGGCTGCAGCAGGAGCTCCTTGCGCTGAAGCAGCAGCAGCAGCTGCAGAGACAGGTCCTCATCGCCGAGTTCCAGCGGCAGCACGAGCAGCTGTCACGGCAGCACGAGGCCCAGCTACACGAGCACATGAAGGTCAGTCCACCGCTGCCTGGCCGTGTCCTCCTGCAGCGGCTGCAGCCAAGTGGAGTGGGGTCTCAAGGGAGGCAGCCCCTCCGGGTTAGCTGCAAGCCTGTGGGTCAGGAAGCTTGTCCTGAATCAGCTGCATGGGGGCCTTTGCACGGGCCAAGATAAGCTGTGGGTTTCACTCTGTCCTGAACCTGAAGTCTGGCCTTCCATGCATGGGCAGCGAGAAGAGTTCCCAGGAGTCAGCGGGGGCGGGGGGGAGGCACGTGCCCCCCTGTCCCTGCTTCTTCCTTGACCGTCAGCTGGAGCTGGGGACACGCGTCCCCCTGTCCCTGCTTCTTCCTTGACTGTCAGCTGGAGCTGGGAACACGCGTCCCCCGTCCCTGCTTCTTCCTTGACTGTCAGCTGGAGCTGGGGACACGCATCCCCCTGTCCCTGCTTCTTCCTTGACCGTCAGCTGGAGCTGGGGACACGAGTCCCCTGTCCCTGCTTCTTCCTTGACCGTCAGCTGGAGCTGGGGACACGCGTCCCCCTGTCCCTGCTTCTTCCTTGACCGTCAGCTGGAGCTGGGGACACGCGTTCCCCGTCCCTGCTTCTTCCTTGACTGTCAGCTGGAGCTGGGGACACGCGTCCCCCGTCCCTGCTTCTTCCTTGACCGTCAGCTGGAGTTGGGGACACGCGTCCCCCATCCCTGCTTCTTGCTTGACTTTCCTGTATGTTGTGGCTCTCTCCCCACTGACCTTTTGTAATTAGAAGAGTATTTTCATTTAAACAAAGTGTCAGAAACATTCATAACTGGTTCTGCTGCCTGCTCCCTACACACATTTTGTTGAATCCTGGGTTCTATGATGAAACTGCCAGGGAGGGTGTGTTAGCTGCGCAGTGAGGCGTTGTCCGTGAGCAGCTGACACTGGGTCACAGCCCAGCCTCCCTGGTCCACACGGGATGGAGTCCCCAGAGCCACACGCGATGAAATGAAGGTCCCCGCGCCACTTTCTAAGTAGCCAGGTGCTGTAGCATGATGTGCCCCAGCTGTCCGTGGCCTCCAACCACATCGTCAGCTGGTGGTTCCAACTCAGGCCGCAGTTCGTGCCAGTCGGGCTGCACTGTCATCTGATGTGCCTGCAGCCCTGGAGCCAGGTGCCATGCTTCCACGTCTGCATACAGCAGTGTGGGCAGAGGGCCTCGAGCTGTGTCCATGAGACTGGCTGGTGAGAATGGTAGGCCAGGGAGGAAGCATTGTCTCGAGAGTCTTACTGTGAGAACAGCAGCAACACCGTTACCACCGGCCACACACCCACCACCACAACCACACCGCTACCACCAGCCACACACCCACCACCAAACCAGAACCACCAGCCACACACCCACAACAACCACACCGTTACCACCACCCACACACCCACCACCACAACTGCATGTTAATGCCAGCCACACACCCACCACCACAACCACACCGCTACCACCAGCCACACACCCACCACCACAACCACATTGCTACCACCAGCCACACACCCACCACTACAACTGCATGTTACCACCAGCCACACACCTACAACAACCACACCGCTACCAGCAGCCACACACCCACCACCACAACCAGAACCACCACTGCCACCCCGTGGAACGTCCGCCTGCCTGGGTCTCCTGCATGGGACGTGCCTGGAACAGCCTGTGCCTGCCACAGGTGGCTTTGCTATGGTTCTGTGACTTGAACACGGAGGAAGCCCTGCCCACGCCTGCAGCAGGGCCGGTGGTACAGAGTGGGTTTCTGGGAAGAAAGGGGAGTGTCATCTTTTCTTGTTTTTAAGATCTCTTTATTTTTATTGGAAAGGTAGATATACAGAGAGAAGGAGAGACAGGAAGATCTTCCATCCGATGGTTCGCTCCCCAAGTGGCTGCAATGGCTGAAGCTGAGCCAATCCAAAGCCAGGAGCTCTTCCGGTCTCCCACATGGGTTCAGGGTTCAAAGGCCTTGGGCCGTCCTCCACTGCTTTCCCAGGCCACAGGCAGGGAGCTGGATGGGAAGTGGGACAGCTGGGTTTAGAACCAGCGCCCATATGGGATCCCAGTGCGGTCACGGACTTTACCTGCTAGGCTGTCACGCCGGGCCCAGGAATGTCATTGATGTTCTTACAGGGTGGGGAGTGTCGTTCCTGCTTACAAGGAAAAGCCTTACAGGAGGAGCTGAGAAAGAGGCAGTGTGTGTGCGCGGCACGAGCATATAGGGGTGGAGGGTGAGCAGGAGAGTGCGGGCAGTGCCGGGACAGGGAGCACAGAGAAGGGACCTTCAGCTGTGTCATGGCCCTGTGGCCTGTGCTGGCCTGGTCCTCAGGGACTTGACTTCCCTGGCCTTGGCAGTGGAGCCGTCTCGGGCTCAGGTTGGGGGCTGGGCCCTGTCGTCTCCCTTTCCTAGGGCGATTGCTCAGGAACCTTGACCTCGCCGAGAGTGGTTTCAGTCTTGTGTTTTCCATGAAAGCCACAGCCAGATGGCACCTGGCCAGAACTCCTGGCTGGCTTTCTCCATGCTGCCCAGCACCGCATGAGGGGCCACCTAGGCCTGCCCCATGCTCATCTCGGGAAAAGCACCCAAGGAGATGCTGCCACTGCAGCTTGCACACGGAGGGTGTCAGGGCTGGCCCTGGCTGGGCAGTGCCCGTTCTGCTCCCCTGGCCCTTGGCAGCCTTATAAGCTTGGAGAGCTCTTCACAAGTGCACCTGCCTTCCGTGTGTGTTCACAGTAACCTTTCCCCAAGAGCACAGCAAAGGTGACAGACACGCCGTGTGGACAGGTGTCAGATCGGAGTCCCGCCTGGTGCTGCTGGGGAGCGGCCAGGAAGGCCTTGCACGGGCCTGCTGTGCACCGGCCCTGCAGAGGCCTTGGAGCACAGCTGTCCAGCACTGCCCCCAGCCCTGTGGGAGGGTTAGGCACACGGCTGCTTGGTCAGTCTGAAGTTGTGCTGGCAAGCAAGTAAGAGAAGTGTAAGGCAAAGGATGGCTACTGTACTGGTCAGCAGGGCAGAATGGCCAGCTGTGTGCCAGCCCAGTGGGTGGTACGTATGAGGGATGCTGGCACTGAGAGAAGCCCAGCTGCAGAGTCCATCTCCGAGCCGGGCGTGGGGTGGTACTCAGGGTCGATTTGTCTAAGTGTTGGCTACAGCCAGTCTGCTCTCTCTGAGTCCTGTCTTTCTGTTAGCCACTGCTTGTGCTGAGAGAAGCACATTGCCCATCTCTGGCACTCGGCTGCCCTTGAGAGCCACACCTAGGGAGCCAGCTGGCATCCCTGCAGCCTCCCAGGCTCACAGGGCATCCACAGGCATGCATGGCACCTGGACACAGGGCCTCATGGGCAAGCCAGTGCTTGGCCCATCACCCGCTGCCCACCAGGATTCGTTACTGGATTGAAGCAGATTGGCCAGGTCTCGACCCTGTGCTCTCACATGGGGTACAGGTGTCCCCAGCAGCAGGTTAACTCGCTGCACTGCAGTACCTGTCTCTCAATGCTGGCATCTCATGTGGGCACTGGTTCTAGTCCTAGCTGCTCTACTTTCTATCCAGCTGCCTGCTAATGCCTGGGAAAGCAATGCCTGGGGTGTCCCAAGCCATGAGGCCTGCACCCACCTGGGGGACCAAGATGGAACTCCTGGCTCCTGGCTCCTGGCTTGGCCTTAGCCACAGCAGCCATTTGGAGAGTGAACCAACAAATGGAAGATCTTTCTGTCTCATCTCTCTATCCTTCCAATAAAAAAGGAAGAAATCTTTAAAAATAAATAAACGGATAAATGTCGTTTGAATCCCTCAGAACAATGGTACCTGCTACTACAGGCCACTTTCCCTTTGACACCTGGGGCCATCAGTCTCTCACCTGGATCCCCTCCCAGCCTGCTTGCCCCGGGCAGCTCTGCCTGCCGTGTGTGCTTCCAAGAAGTGCTACAGAGTTGAGCAGGCTCCTGGGCTGCTGTGATGCCCTGGGCACCCTGGGGCTGTGTCCCTTCTGCTTCCTCCCGTGCCGGGGCGGGGAGGAGAGGAAGAGCAGGGTGGCCTTCACCTGTATCCATGACTGTGAGCCACGCTCTTGTCTGGGGGAGGCTCTGCCTCGTCAATGTCAGCGACCACCAAGAGATGCCTTCCGGGGCCTGGGCTAAGGACCCGGCCTGCCCCCAGGTGGTGGGCACACACGGGCCCGTGAGTGCACAGGCGCTAGGTTGGTTTTTCTCACCTTAGTGGTCGGCACAGCAGGCTGCTAAGCCAGCATGTGGAGCAGCAAGTCATCCAGTCCCTGGGTGCTCACCTGGGCAGTGCCAGCCCAGAGCGGTGCACAAAGCCTGGGATTCGTCCTGCCTGTGGGTCCCAAGAGCTTCCTGGGCTGTTTGCTGGGAAGGTCTTCGTGCTGGAAGCCCTGCCCTGTGGCCTTCTCTCCACTACCGGTTTAGGGCCTGCCAGTGCCCCCACTGCAGCCTGTCCGCCAGGGCTCCCACTGGAATGACCCAAGGAAGGCCATAGGTGGGCCTAGCACATTACCCTGGACAGGGTGACGCTGCTGGCCTGCAAGTACGCTACCATTGGGCAGGCCCACTGGGGGACCATGGCATTGGCCACCTCCATAGCTTGACTGGAAGTAGCAAAGAGGCCAGCTCCATGGGCGGTGATAGCACAATCAAGGGGCCAGATCCGGCCTAGAGTGTGGG
Source organism: Ochotona curzoniae (assembly GCF_017591425.1). Classification (NCBI taxonomy): domain Eukaryota; kingdom Metazoa; phylum Chordata; class Mammalia; order Lagomorpha; family Ochotonidae; genus Ochotona; species Ochotona curzoniae. The sequence continues at coordinate 5,478,545 of NW_024465405.1, read as the reverse complement.
GTCAGCCTCATGCCAGAACTGGCTGTGAAGGGGCGAAGGCCCTGTGTCTGGATACCCCCAGGCCAGACCAGGACTGGACCAAGGCCCCACATGGCTGTATGTGCCCACAGTGCGTCTGTAAGTTGGTGGCCGTGGACGTCTTGGTTCTGTCTGTCTCTTACTGTTCCTGCTGCCTCCTTTTGCCGGGAGTCATCTGACCAACTGGTCCCTCAGTTCCAGTCCTGGACTGGCTTCATTTCGGGAATGAAAGAATGAGAACTCTTCCCTTAACATGGTGGGTTTGATGTGCTTGGCCCTTTGCACACAGCATGTGCTTGGCACGCGGTGGCATCTTGTGACTGGAGTAGGAAGGAGTCTGAGCAGTCTGAACCCCGGTTTCGGTAACAGCTCTGGTATTGTACTTGACCCTGGGAGCCATGTGAATCCTCGGCACCCCCAGACCACAGGGCTGCCTGGGAAATTGGCCCAGGAAGAAACGCAGGTTCAAGAGAACAGCCACCCGCACTCTGCAGGTCTCTGGTCAAGAGGGGCTCCAGCCAGGCCATCTTGGGACCCCATCTTTTCAGAAGTGTAAGGTTCAAGGGGTGTGTTTGCTGAGCCACAGTGGCCGTTGGGGGTGGTTGCCCTGGCAAGGCTCAGAGCTTGCAGCATGCCCAGGTCTTCCTTCTGACAGACCAGCAGGGTGTCACGCTGACCCGGCCTGTCCCCTCCATGAAGCTCAGGAAGGACCATGGCTCTGCACACCCACACACACCCACACCCACACACACCCCTGCTGGCACACAGCTCCCACCCTCTGAGCCTCCTGGTGGCCCTCTCTCTGCTTCCACTCCTGGGGCTGTGACCTGCTCTGTTCAAGTGTCCATTCCAGGGCAGTCTGGGAGGGGTTCACTGGGGACGCCCATGTCTGCAGATGCCCACGTATGCTCACCCGCCCACCCCCTACACACTTGCACAAGTCAGATGGTTACGCACCTCCCCGCTCCTTGCTCCCTGCGCCCTGACCCACTCCCCCTTTGTCTCTGGTGAGCACACTACCTCAACGAGTGGCTCCAAGTGTGTCAGAGCTTGGAGGAGCCTGCCTGCACATCAGCTCCTGCCAGTCCCCTTGCCACTCTGACTGCCTCTGCCCATCTCCGTCCTTCCACATTGAAGGGCAGAGTGCCCCCTGCCGTCCCCCCAGGACCTGCCTGGCCACCTGCCAGCTGCCTCCTGCCCCCAGGACTGGGAGCAGCGCTGTAGTGCTTGATGGACACCTGCCGCTCCCTGTCCAGTGCTCGCTAACTGTGGCAGCGAGTTCTCGCGGATGAAGTTCTCGCCGTGGTGGGCGCTCTCTGCCCCTGTGTGCGCCATCGCTGTCACGTGCAGCGCACGCTCAGAGGCCGCGCAGGCTTCTCACACTCAGCGTTTATGTTTTCCATCTGTTACAAAGGCAGCTTTCCTAGCCCGGGTGCAGGCTGGGACATGTGTGGCCACCCAGCCAGTGTCCTGTCTTAAATGTGATGGGTCCCTGCTGGATTCCTCTCGTGGCTGGGTGGGTGGACACTGGGAGCCACCTCCCTTGTCTCGCACAGGGCCCCTGGGAAAGAGGGTCTCCTGGCTTTAGGACACAGACAGATGCTTCACCCATTAGGAAGCTCCAGGCCGTCTTGGGGGTGGTCAGGGGCTTCCTGCTCTGAGTTACTCTCAGAGGGTGGGCTGGCCTGATCGTGCCGCCCCACCCGCAGCAGCAGCAGGAGATGCTGGCCATGAAACACCAGCAGGAGCTGCTGGAGCACCAGCGCAAGCTGGAGAGGCATCGCCAGGAGCAGGAGCTGGAGAAACAACACCGGGAGCAGAAGCTGCAGCAACTCAAGAACAAGGAGAAAGGCAAAGAGAGTGAGTGCAGGGACGGGGCCTGGGAGAGGGCGGGGTCAGTGACAGATCCCCTGGGGAGGGCGGGGCCTGTGAGGGGTGGGGTCAGTGACAGGCCCCCTGGGGAGGGCGGGGCCTGTGGGGACAGGGTCAATGACAGGCCCCTGGGGAGGGCGGGGCCTGCCAGGGGATGGGGTCAGTGACAGGCCCCCTGGGAGGGCGGGGCCTGTGAGGGGCAGGGGCAGTGACAGCCCCTGGGGAGGGTGGGGTTAGGGAGGGGAGGACTCCTGCGTTTCTGTCCAGGGGAGGACTCTGAATGCAGCAGGCAGCACTGAGAGCTCACGGTCCTCCAGGGGAGGACTCTGCATGCAGCAGCCAGCACTGAGAGCTCACGGTCCTCTCTGACACATTGCATTCTGGTGGTTTCATGAACTCTGGGTGGGAGAAAGCCCTTCCGCTATGCCCCGAGGCATCACCCACAGGACAGACTGCCACCTCCACCCCTTCCTGCTCGTGGCACCCTGTGCTTCCCTCAGCGCCCCTTTCCCTGAGCTCGGCCTCACCCAGGTGTCTGCCCTACACCAGGTGCTGTGGCCAGCACAGAGGTGAAGATGAAATTGCAAGAATTTGTTCTCAATAAGAAGAAGGCGCTGGCCCACAGGAACCTGAACCAGTGCATTTCCAGTGACCCCCGCTACTGGTACGGGTAAGTGGCCTGGGAGAGTGAGCTTGTCGCACGCCTGGGGCTCCCTGGCGCTGTGTGCCACTGAGACGCCTGCCAGAGGGTATAGCCCTGGGCAGTCTTCAGAGGAACTCGTGTGGTTCCTGGAGCCCTTGCCCACGCTCTGGGCCTGTGTGCACCCTGACCAGCCACAGTGGGAGCCACGGACACTGGCACGTGCTCTAGGCCACGCATGGGCCTCTGCCAGGTGTGTGCCTGGTGTTGTACTGCTGCTCTGGGCAGGCAGGAAAGCCCTTGTGTGTTTCGTTGTGTTTATGCCAGAGCCCCCAGAGCAGACCCTCAGAGGAGCCTGGGTCCTGTCGAGCGCTAGGCGAGCCCACCGGTTTGTTCTGGACCAGTTAGCAGAGGACTGGCCATTCCCACTCATCAGCTGCCTCGGAGCCCTCTGGCCATGGCACACGGCAGGTCCACTCCAGCAGCACCCATCCTGGGCACCACGACTCAGAAACTCACTGAGCAGACTGTGACGGGGTAGTCAAGAACAAGCAGCGAGAACAGCAGTGAGGCAGCGTGTCCAGGAGAGAAGGGCCCATCGGTGCCTGGGGATGCCCATCTCTGGTCCCCAGGGTCTGTGGGGACCTGGAGGATCTGAGGCACGAGACAGGCACAGGGTGTGGGCTGCCCTGAGTCTGGCGCAGGAGGGAGGCTCCATAGCTTCCCCACCAACTGACCTGGCCCTGTGGGGCTGGGGCAGTGAGGGACCACATGGGCCTCTTGGAGGACACCTGGACACAGAGCAGACTGAGGCCCCACATGCAGCTGGCAGAGAGGCGATCAGGTGTGCAGGAGGGCCACCTCCAGTCTAGCCAGTTAGTGGAAAGGACCGCTTCCTTTCTGGCTGACCCCTGGGAACCCACTTCCTGTCAGAATGACCCCTGGGAACCCACTTCCTGTCTGGCTGACCCCCTGGGAGTCCACTTCCTGTCTGGCTGACCCCTGGGAGCCCACTTTCTGTCAGAATGACCCCTGGGAGCCCACTTCCTGTCTGGCTGATCCCTGGGAGCCCACTTCCTGTCTGAATGACGCCTCCTGGGAGTCCACTTCCTGTCTGACTGACTCCAGCCAGCCAAGAGGATGTGGTGCTTCAGGTTCTGCACCTACTGAGGGGTGTTGAGGAAGAGGGAGACACGGGGCCCAGGCGGACACCAGTGCTCCCTGTGAGGCTGGAGCGCTGTAGTGCCTGCTGCCCTGGGCCTGAGACGTCGCAGAGAGCTCACTGACCGTCCCCATGCCTTGAGCCCTCGGTGCCATGAGAGGGGCTGCGGGTCTTGACAGGGGCGCTCATGGCCAGAGCTGCCTTCCGCACCCAGGGACCATGTCCAGGCCAGAGGCAGGGCTGAGGCAGTGGGACTTGAAGAGGACGCGGAGACACTTTGTGCAGCCCTGGGGAGAGCAGGTCGAGACTGCCTGGGCCACTTGGGTTAGCAGGTGCAAGGCGTCAGTCCAAAACGAGGCCACGAGGAAGGTGAGTGCCATCTCTGGAAACTGCCCATGGCTTCCGGGATGGTGCCCCAGCCAACACCTGGCCAGTGGGGCTGTGAGGTGTGCCCTGCTTAGCTGGGACCTGCGTCTGCCTGCTCACGGGGTCTTGCTGGACATTGCCCCCTGTCTGGGAAGGGCTTGTCCTAAACGTGGGCCAGTTTCTCAGTGGATTCCTGAGCTGTGGTCGCACATGGGCAGGACTTGCAGCCTTTTCAGTCCTCGCCCTGAGCTCGCCAGGCAGCAGCCTTCCCTGGCCTCTTGGTCTGCTTCCCCGGGCTGAGGAGTAGGGTGGAGAGAAGGCCAGGGCCAGGTTGGAGGCTGCAGGGTGTGAACAGCCCTCGCAAGAGCCGTGTGCTGGGAGATGTGTGAACACGTGTGAGACGGGTGCGGTGCGGCCGAGCCGTGTGCTCTGTGGGACCGTGTGCACGTGTGTGAGACGGGGCAGCTAGCATGCATCTCAGACTTCCAGAACCTTCTTTACCCAGGATAGGCCGAAGTTCAGCCCTTGCTGTGGTTGGGAACAGGCGTGGTCAGGGAAGTGAGATGTGTGCCACATGTAATCCTCTTCCCAAGCGACCAGCCTTGTGGGGGCAGCCCCGCTGAGATGTGCCAGCCACACCCCGGCCACCTGAGCTGGCCTTGGCAGTGGGAACACTCTTCACCGAGCTCCGAGGCCCTGGGGCCTGGTGGTTAGCTCACCTAAGGTTTGACAAAAGGGAGGGTTCCACCAGAGCTAGCACTGCGGGAGAGAAAATCTGTTAGCTCTTAGAGTAATGCAGCCATTCCTACTCCACCTTAATCAGAAACAAACTCCTGCAGTTGTAGTAGCAATAATATGTATCCGCTTATTGGGGATATTTACCCTCAGTCAGCTGACCGTTTTTCAAGCACGCGCTGTGGATACATGGGCCGCTATGTGTATTCAGGGAGTGTAGGCGAGGCCCCAGCTGTCCCGTGGCAGTTGGCTGAGGATGCGATCTGAAAGCTAATTCCAGGACTTCCCACGATGCTCTGAGAGGAGGGGCTCTGCGGGAGCCCCCAGGTGAGGCATGCCCCCCTGGGCATGTGCAGTAGTGAGGCCAGGGCCCGCCTACCCAGCGCCAAGCGCATGGGGGGCATGGGGCGAGGCCTGGCTGCCTCGTCGGTTGCTGCTTTCTGCCTGCCCCTGGGCTCAGGATGAGTGTGTCCAGGAGGCTGCAGGGCCCTGCATGGACCGCATCGGCCTGGTGTGAGCTGGGCGGTGCCCTGGGTGGACTCAGCCCCGTCTCTGCCTTTTCCCCAGGAAAACGCAGCACAGCTCCCTGGACCAGAGCTCCCCGCCCCAGAGTGGGGCGTCTGCCTCCTACAAGCACCCGGTCCTGGGCCTGTATGACACCAAAGACGACTTTCCTCTGCGGAAGACAGGTCAGTGCTGCCCCTCCACAGGTCCTCCAGCTGCGCTGACCGCACATGCCCCAGGTGCCCGGGCTGAGCAGGCAGCAGTGTGGAAAGGCATGGAGGAGCTGGTGCTCACTCATGTGCAGTCCTCCGACAGTACCCATGACTCTTCCCCCATGCCCCATGGGTCCTTGCAGAGGGCAGAGCTGGGCCAGGGCTGTGGACAGACCTGCAGCCATGAGGCCAGTTGGCCACCGTGCGCTTCATTTTGCTCTTGTGTCTGAACCCCGAGGCAGTGTCCTGCAGTGGGATGTGGAGCGGCAGGAACAGTCTGTAGCAAGCCCCTGGGGATGTGGCACGGGGGCTGTGAGCTGGCACTTTTGTCCTGCTGCTGGCCCTCAGAGCTGCCAGTCTGGCCAGCCCCATGCTGTGTAGCTGTGCGATTGGACCCCTGTGCGAGCCTGTGGGGAGCCAGGTTTCAGGCACGTGTGCTACGGCCTCACCCCCCAAAGGTGCAGAGGAAGAGCGCCCACATGCAGCAGTCCCCAAGGCCTGAGACACAGTCCCTCTGCTGCCAGGGGCTTCCCCCGCATGTCAGCAGTGTGGAGAGTCCCCTGCGGGGTGTCACCCTCGGAGTGTTGGATGCTGGGTGGCTCATGCCTGTGCTTCTGTCAGGACTGGCATGCAGGCACTTCCCCATGTGGGCTTCCAGCAGTAAGTGGACGTGGTTGTTTGGGGGCCACACACCCCAACATAATGGGAAAGGGTGGATGCTGCCTGGCTGACTACGGCACGCCTCGAGCCTCAGATTCCCTGTGGCAGCCCGTGGCCTCCCTCCATCTGGGCCTTCGCATGCCAGGGCTGCTGAGGTCGCCCTGCACTGTCCATCTGGGGAGATACAGAGACCTTCGAGCTCAGTTGGGTCACCGAGAGAACATCCTTGCGGCCTGCCACCTCCCGAGATGGGAAGGAGCTGTCTGTTCAGTGCAGGAGAGGACTCGGCTCTGTCTGGAGCTCTCACATGTTGCTGGCCCCTACATTTCCTGTGACCAGTTGCTGGCAGCCTGGGCTCCCAGTCAGTCCCCTGCCATGCAGCACTGCCACCTCTTTGCTTGGCTCAGAACCAGACAGACCCTTCTAGATCTGGGCTGCATTAGACCCCAGAGCCTAGTTCTGACCCAGCTCTGCTTTCCTGTTGGGGCTGCACCTGTCACCTGGGGTCTCCTTCCCCCAGCACCTAGCCTGAGGTCACAGGGTCGGGCTGTGGGTTCTGACCGTGGGACCCGCGCCCCACATGCACCTGCCCCCCCCAAGTCCCAGCAGCATGGCTTCCTCCCAGTGCATCCTGGGAGGTAGAGGATACTGGCCCAGTTGCTCAAGCCCCTTCCTGGTGCGTGGGAGATGTGGACTGAGTGTGGGACTTGTGAGTGAGCCAGGCCCAGCCCTGACCCTTGCGTTGCAGAATGCAGGCAGTGAGCCAGCCCACAGAAGCACTCTCCCTCACTCCATATCTCTGGTAGATGACAGTCAGTTCCATGAAGAGGATGCCCTGTGTGACATGAGCCGTGAGGCACCGAGAGCCACACGCATCTTTGTCGCTTAGCACGCAAGTTGGCGGCACCTGGGATTCCTCTCTCCATTACTCTGCCTCTCGAGCTCCCAAGAAATACTCTTTTTAAAGATTGATTTATATGAGGGCCCAGCGCAATAGCCTAGTGGACCCCATATGGGCGCTGGTTCATATCCCAGATGCTCCACTTCCCATCCAGCTCCCTGCTTGTGGCCTGGGAAAACAGTGGAGGACGCCCACAGCCTTGGGACTCTGCACCCACATGGGGGACCCAGAAGAAGCTCCTGGCTTCAGATTGGCACAGTTCCAGTCATTGTAGCTACTTGGCAAGTGAACCAGTGGATGAAAGATCTTCCTCTCTCTATCTCCTTTCTATATATCTGTCTTTCCAATAAAACATAAAATAAATCTTTAAAAAAAAATGGGTTGATTTATGTGAAAGGCAGTGTTGCAGAGAGAGATAGCTTCCTGCATTGGTCCATTCCCCAGATGGCTGCAACGGCGGGCTGGCCCTGGCCAGCTGGAGCCTGAGCTTCGTCCTCACCACCCACAGGGAGGCCGTCGGGCGGGGCAGGGCCAGAAGTGGAGCAGCCGGGACCCAGGCGACAGCCAGGCCAGGTGCCTGCTGCTGCGTATGAGCTGGCAAAGGCTGCTGGGTGGTCCTGGGCTCCCCAAGACTTGGGCAACAGCAGCCCCTCAGGCCTCTTCCCTTAGAAGCAGGAGCCTGGCTCTGCCCTTCTCACTGTGCCTTCTGATACCCAAGTTCACAGCTTCCTGCGAGGACCGCTGTGAGGCACTGGGGACTGTCCCCCACTCACACGGCTGTCCTGCAGACGGCCTGCCTGCTGGTCCTCCACCATGTGCCAAGTGGAAGCACGGCGAGAAGGGCGTGGGGCCAAGCCTACCCCAGCAGGACGGTGCTGCCGGCTTCGGCGGGCGCCCTCAGATGCGCACAGAAATCAGAGGAGACAGAGTCATACGCCAACTCCGCTCGTCTTCCTTAGTGACTTGGGGCCAAGAGAGCGTCTAGCTGCGTGCCCCAGTCTGCCCACGAGTGCCCCAGGCAGGAGCTCTCGGTGCCCTGTGGGGAGCACGCGCTTTGGAACCCTTGTGTGTGGCAGATCTCTGTGCTGGCAGCCAGGGCTGGCCGAGACTGCTGGGCAATGCAGGCCCCTCCCACAGGGAGCTCTGGTCATTGAGCCCCGTCCTGTGTCCCTGGAGCTCTGGCGCTGATGGCCCCAGCAAGCAAGGCGCCATGCCCCAGCATCTGTGCCCTAGGTTAGCAGGGCCCAGGCCCTTCCCCCAGGCAGGGTAGCCCAGCTGGGGTCACAGGGTTAGATGCAGAGCTTCTGCCCTCTGTCCTGGCCCCAAAGGGTGACCAGAGGTGACCACCAGCTCCCAGCTTGGCATTGTCCTGCACGTTCGCTATGGTCTGAGCTGTGTGTCACGCACTCACTGAGCCCCGTGTGAGCTCTGGCCCTGCCATCAGCCCAACATTGGGCTCCGGGATGGGCAGGGCAGGGCTGCGTGCCCCTGGGACCCCACTCGCCCTTTGCAAGGGCTGCTGGAAGCCCTGGCAGATGGTTTCTGCCTTGCAGTCATGGGCCCTCAATGACATGGCTGTGATGGGCATGTGGTGGGCAGGGCTGGTATGGTGGCTATTGTAACCTAGCAGGTTCATGTGCCATTTGCGATCTGGTGTCTCAGGCCTCAGTGTTGCTTCAAGGCCTGGCTGCCCCGCCTCCAACCCACTCCTGCCAGGCCTCGCTGGAGCGGGGGCAGAAAGGGCTAGCAGACCCTACCCAAGCACTTCAACTCCTGCCACCTGGGAGGCCCGGGTGGCACTTCTTTGCTCCTGGCTTCGGCCTGGCCCAGACCCATGAATGGAAGATTTCTCTCTATCTCTCCATCTCTCTGCCTTTCAAAAAAAAAAACAAAAAACACGTTTTGGCAGCGTGAGGTTCAGGAGCGCAGTACTGCTCACGGACCTGAGCCGAGGCACTTTGGTCCTTCTTCGCCCTGCGGTAAGGCACCGGTTGTCTTCAGGAGAGCGTTGTGAGAGATGTCCCCACAGTGTGGCTGCACCCCTCCCCATTCCCCGTCATGCCCGGAAGCTGAGGTAGTTGGACGTGACCCCTGCCTGTGCAGGCACCTCCCACACGTGCCCGCAGAACACATGCCTGCTTGTCAGCATGTGCCCGCAGTGCTGGCCGTTGCCTGGGAGCTGAGCTGCCTCCCGGCTGACCATATCTCCTCTCTGCAGCTTCTGAACCCAACCTGAAACTGCGATCCCGGCTGAAACAGAAAGTGGCTGAGAGGCGGAGCAGCCCGCTGCTCCGCAGGAAGGATGGGCCTGTGGTCACTGCTCTCAAAAAGCGCCCACTGGATGTTACAGGTACCGCGGGCAGCAGGGCTGTCGTGCCGTGCTAGGGCCCTCCCTGGCACCTCCAAAGACTGTCTACCTGGTCTGCTTGGCCACACTGTGACACGCCAGGCCTGGGCTCCTCAGGCCGGTTGCACAGAACTGCCGGCCCGGGACCATGGCTGCTGTGTGGTGCGTGATGGAATGGTCAGCTGGGGTTGGGAGCCGAGGTCTCTGAGGGTGGGTCTTGCCCAGCCCTGCTAAACGTGAGCCTGTGTTCCTGCCCACTCCGCCCCTGGAAGGTTCTGGAGTCTTCTCCAGCCGGTGCTGCATGGGCTGAGCAGAGTGAGCGTGCGTGTGTGTGGTGGTCTCGCCTGTCACTGCACCCGCTGTTGCTGCTGCAGCCCCACCTGGTGCCCCACACCTGGAGTCTTCAGAGCACAAAGCTCACGTCTCACTCCCACTGGGGTCTTGTAGCCACCCGAGGTCTTCTCAGATGAGGCTGTTGTTATAAGCAGCCCTTAAACCAAATGTACAAAGCTCCAGGAAGCCTTATGTTAGCATTAAGAGCTGCAGGGACTTCAACCAGGCAGCCATGGTGGCAGTGGCCACCCGCCCGCCAAGTGCAGCTCCCCCGTGCGCCAGGGCTGAGCCCCTCGGACCGTGGAAGGCTCATGGGATCTGCCTTCCTCCCGTGATGGCGAGCACGAGATTGTCCACATGGAGACATCTCCAGCGAGCGCAGTCCCCCGTCTGCGGCTGTGTGCGCGTGTTGTTGGAGCCGGAGTGGTCACCAAGGGCTTGTCTGCCCGGTGGCTCACATCCTCCGCTCAGCACTGCTTACTTAGCATGCCTGGATCTAACAGCGTGAACGCACACAGACCATGGGAAGCCCAGGCAGGGTGCCAGCCTCACCGCTCCTTCCTGCCAGCCCAGGTCCCGCAGCAGGAGCCTTGAAGGCAGCCGTGTCCCGCAGGCTGGGCTCAGGCTGCCCTTTCTCCTTCCGCAGACTCCGCCTGTAGCAGCGCCCCAGGCTCTGGGCCCAGCTCACCCAACAACAGCTCCGGGAATGTCAGCTCCGAGAACGGCGTCGTGCCGGCCACACCCAGTGTCCCCACTGAGGTCAGTGAGCTTCCATGCCTGTGCCTGTCCCTGCCAGAGCTGCAGCTGAGTACCTGCCTGGCTGTCCCGCTGAGGTGGGGGCGCTCGCCTTGCCTGAGTGACAGACCCCTCCCAGAGCGTGTTTCCATGGAGGGCACACAGGAATTCTGCTGCACGTTGGTGAGCCTGTCTGCTTTGGGGAGGCCCGGCAGGAGCAGGGGTCCCCCGCTCACTCTCCATGCTACCCTTGGCTGAACCTGCCGTACCTGGACCAGAGAAATTTGTTCCCCACACCCAGCCCGCCTCCAGTCCTGCGAGCTGAGGCCCTGGCCGAGAGCCTGCTCCCCTTCAACTCTGGAGCTGCCTCCCAGTGCAGGCTTGTCTATTCGGAGGCCCCAGCGCCTGCCCTGGGCAGCTGGCGATCCCTCTGGGCTCCTAAGGACCATGCGTGAGGCACTGCCCATGTGGGCTTGCTTGCTTAGTGTGAAAATACAGGTGGCAGTCCTGGGCGTAGGGAAGAGCAAGCGTGCCGTCCTTGGCGTGCCTGCTGGCATGTGGCAGCCCTGCTTGCCTGGCACCCTTGGTCCATTCTCCCTGGGGAACAACACAACAGCCTCTGGTCTAGGACAGCACCTGTCACTGCTATCTTGAGCTGAACAAGGGAGTGTATCTGGGACCAGGAGACAGGCAGGGCCTCCTGAGTGAGAATACACAGCTGTGTGTGTCAGGGTGTAAAGGTGCAAAGGGGCACGTGGGGAAGAAAGCCAGGCTGTTCATGATGCCAGCATCCCCTGTGGGCGTTAGTTCCCATCCAACTTTCTGCTAATGGTCTAGGAAAGCAGCTGACCCAGGGACCCTTGGGACCTGCACCCGTGTGGGAGACCCAGAAGACGCTCCTGGCTCCTGGTGGGCCCAGCCCTAGCTGCTGAGGCCTTTGGGGTGTGAGGCAGCAGATGGAAGACCCTTCTCACTCCCTCTTCTCTCTAACTTGATTAGAGGAGGAAGCAAGCTGACTCTATTGGCTGAGCAGATGTGTAGGGAACCACTGTCCACTTTAGCACACACTCCCCTGGCCTACAGAAGGTGCTGGCACCTGCCCTTCCTCTGGCCCTCCACTCTGGCTGCTGCAGCCTTGCTCTGAGCCTGTGGTGCCCGACTGCATGCGTCCTCATTCACACTGTACCTGGGCAGCTGCCCTCCAGGCCTTCTGTCACCAGTGCCAGCTACTCTGTCACACTCCAGCTGTTTCTTTGTAAGATCAAAGGCCAGGTCACGCTGAAGGTTTACTGCTCAGAGCTGAGTCGCCTGCCCCTCTGTGCAGTGTGGCAGCATGCCAGGTGCCTCAGCGTCCTTGGCTACAGAGTGCTCCCTGCAGCCTGTGCTGTACTGCCAGGACGCTCTGGCTGGCACCTAGGTCCTGCACGTCGCCTGGCGGGCCACATCATCACCTTTTACAGGCTCAGTTTTCTGTTTCCTGACTTTGATGCCATGTTTGGGAAGAGCTTCCTGTGTCCACCACATGCACCCCATACACCTGCTGTGCCCTCTGCTCTTGCACGAGACAGGGAGAGGTTGGGCCAGAGGCCTGAGGCCTCAGGTCAGGCGGGGGCACGGCCTGCCTGGTGTGCTGCTGGCTTGGTCTGGGCAAAGTGATGTCACTACGCCGTGCCTTGGGGTGTGCGTGACCTTGGCCCGTTGCGTCTGCAGGCCAGCTTGGCGCACAGGCTGGTGACGCGGGACGGCTCACTGGCTCCACTCCCCCTCTACACGTCCCCGTCCCTGCCCAACATTACCTTGGGACTTCCTGCCACCGGCCCTGCCGCTGTAAGTACTCCCTCGGGGCCCCGGGGGGGGGGGGGGGCCCGGCCTGGAGCTCAGCGGCAGCTTCCGGCTGTGCTCCCCAGGGTGCCGCCACGCCACCAGACGCCGACAGGCTGGCGCTCCCGGCCCTCCAGCAGCGGATCTCACTCTTCCCCGGCTCCCACCTGGCCCCATACCTGAGCACCTCGCCCTTGGAGCGCGACGGGGCAGCCCACAGCCCGCTGCTGCAGCACATGGTGCTGCTGGAGCAACCGCCTGTCGCAGGTGAGTGCCGTGGGGCCCAACGGGGAGGAAGCAGAGCCCTGCCCTGTGCCCATGGGGCCGCAAGGCCTCAACCTGGGCACGAACCCTCAGGGAAGCCCATCTCAGCTCCCCTTGCTTGCCGAGATGGGGCTCCTGGCAGGGCAGTGGCCGTGACAGGCACCCTCTTCGCCCCTGGGTGCCATCTAGGTCCCGGGTACTCGGAGCTCAGACTGCCCTGCCTCCCAGGAGCGGGGGAGGGGGCAGCTCCACGCATGAGCAGCAGTTGCCACATTAAGAGCTTACCTCCCCCCAAGGGCCACGAGAAACAGCAGGAAACAAACAGCTCCCAGGCGCTTGAAGGCCACCTGCCTGGCCATGCGGCTGCCCTGCCAGGGACATCCCTGAAGCCACCCCACACTGCCTGTGACCCACCCTGGGCGAGGTGACACAGAGCTCAGACACCTGGGCTCATGAGCCCTCAGCCAGTTGAAGACATCTGACCATGACACCACTGCCCCCCGGGGGTCGGGGGTCGGGGTTCAGACCTGGCAGGCTCCCAAGGGCAGGCTCCATCAGAATGTCCTGGGAAAATGGCAGGCTCCCCCCCACCAACAATCTGCAAGAAACAAAAGCAGAGTCCAGGAGACGTGTGCAACAGGGAAAACGGGGTGCCTCGGAGCAGGACACAAGCACAGCTAGGACCGGAGTGCCTGCCCTCACAGCAGGTTCCTTTCCGCAGGGCACGGGCGGGCGAGCACCCAGCCTTGTCCCTGATGGCCACAGAAGGGCCTGGGCTGCAGCCCCCCACAGGCACTCCTGCAGCACCTGGCCTCGGGCTTCGTGTGACCAGGTCTCCTGTCTACTGTGTTGACTCAGTGCAGGGAGAGGCCCTTGCTGTGACCTGAGCCCAAGGACAGTGTGTTCTCCCTCATTTTGCTTCAGGAGCGCCCATACTGGGAGCCAGCAGGGCAGGGCAGCTCCTGGGCACAGCCACTCCCTGCTCAGCAGGACACCCCCGGAACGATGCTGACCTTCTGGGGCCTTGCTTGGCTGGGGCTGCATCCCGAGCTTGCCAACTGAGCTAGCGACCTGGACACACGGCTGTTGCTGCATTGCCCCCAGGCCTCCGTCTGCTTCCCGTGAAGCCCAGGCAGGGCCTCTGGGCTCCAGCAGCCATGCGGCCCGGGCTGCAGGATAGCTCACAAGGGCAAGGAAGTGGGCACTAGGGCTGGCAGATACCCGCCCAGGCCACCATCAGTTTACTCAGCAGCCTTCACTTCCTCTCCCTGCTCTGCTGCATTGTCCTCCGTATTATCTTCAGACTGGTGTCTTTCAGGCCTGGGAGCACTGCCCCTCCACGCACAGTCCCTGGTTGGCGCAGACCGGCTGTCCCCCTCCATCCACAAGCTGCGGCAGCACCACCGCCCGCTGGGGCGCACGCAGTCGGCGCCGCTGCCGCAGAACGCGCAGGCGCTGCAGCACTTGGTCATCCAGCAGCAGCACCAGCAGTTCCTGGAGAAGCACAAGCAGCAGTTCCAGCTGCACTTGGGCCAGGTGGGCCGGGGCGCAGGGGCCGGCATGGGCAGTGGCTCACCGTCACTGAGTCCTCCGCACTGCCCGAGCCAGCAGAAAGTGAGACCCACAGCCACTGCCCACCTCCCCAACCCCCGCACAAGGTCCAAGCCACCAGCCCTGGCCATTGCCGTCCCTCCATCTCCTGCTTCCTCAGGGCCGGGCCCAGGCCTCGCCTTGCCCTGCTGTGTGCCCTCCCCAAGAGCACTCTCGGCTCTGCCATGGAACACTGCCCCGGGCGCGTAGAGCTGTTGAGGGCAGAGCCTTCCGGGCTGTCACAGGGTCCTGGGTACCAGCAGGTGGCAGGCGGGTTCTGGGTTGCTTCTGGAGGGGGCAGTAACCCCAACAACTTTTTCCCTCCTCCCTTTCCTGGTTTGAGGCCAGATGTGTTATTGGTTCTTCACTGTGTGTGAATCAATGTTTACCTACAGGCATGTGTCTGTGTCTGCACGAGTGGCCCACATCTGCAGGTGCAGCAGTATGTGTGCATGTGTGTAGGCATGCCTGTGCCCGTGTGTGTGACGGCGTGTCCCTGTGCACCCTGTGTGTGTGACGGCGTGTCCCTGTGCACCCTGTGTGTGTGACGGAGTGTCCCTGTGCACCCTGTGTGTGTGACGGCGTGTCCCTGTGCACCCTGTGTGTGTGACGGCGTGTCCCTGTGCACCCTGTGTGTGACGGAGTGTCCCTGTGCACCCTGTGTGTGTGACGGCGTGTCCCTGTGTACCCTGTGTGACGGAGTGTCCCTGTGCACCCTGTGTGTGTGATGGCGTGTCCCAGTGCACCCTGTGTGTGTGACGGAGTGTCCCTGTGCACCCTGTGTGTGTGACGGAGTGTCCTGGGCCCTGTGTGTGTGACGGAGTGTCCCTGTGTACCCTGTGTGTGTGACGGCGTGTCCCTGTGTACCCTGTGTGACGGCGTGTCCCTGTGCACCCTGTGTGTGTGACGGAGTGTCCCAGTGCACCCTGTGTGTGTGACGGCGTGTCCCTGTGCACCCTGTGTGTGTGACGGAGTGTCCCTGTGCACCCTGTGTGACAGAGTGTCCCTGTGTACCCTGTGTGTGACGGAGTGTCCCTGTGCACCCTGTGTGTGACGGCGTGTCCCTGTGCACCCTGTGTGTGTGACGGCGTGTCCCTGTGCACCCTGTGTGTGTGACGGCGTGTTCCTGTGCACCCTGTGTGTGTGACGGCGTGTCCCTGTGCACCCTGTGTGTGTGACGGAGTGTCCCTGTGCACCCTGTGTGTGTGACGGAGTGTCCCTGTGCACCCTGTGTGACGGAGTGTCCCTGTGCACCCTGTGTGTGTGACGGAGTGTCGCTGTGCACCCTGTGTGTGATGGCGTGTCCCAGTGCACCCTGTGTGTGACGGCGTGTCCCTGTGTACCCTGTGTGACGGAGTGTCCTGGGCCCTGTGTGTGTGACGGAGTGTCCCTGTGCACCCTGTGTGTGTGACAGTGTGTCCCTGTGTACCCTGTGTGATGGAGTGTCCTGGGCCCTGTGTGTGTGACGGAGTGTCCCTGTGTACCCTGTGTGTGTGACGGTGTGTCCCTGTGTACCCTGTGTGTGACAGAGTGTCCCTGTGCACCCTGTGTGTGTGACGGCGTGTCCCTGTGCACCCTGTGTGTGATGGCGTGTCCCTGTGTACCCTGTGTGTGTGATGTGTGTCCTGTGCTGTGTGTGTCCCTATGCACCCTGTGTGTGTGATGTATGTCCTGTGCCATGTGTGTGTGTGTGTGCGCACAGATGTATCAGTGTATCCCTATACACCCTGTCTGCCCCGCTGGTCTCTGACCCCTGACCGTTGCCCTGACCCACACTCAATCTGTCCTCTTGCTCAACCTGCCCAGCTCCTGGAAATGAACCTCCTAGGCTAAGTTGACCCAGCCCCTTCCCTGTCCTGGGGTAGTGACCACTCCCTGGCCCTGTCTAGGACTCCCTGTGTTGCCTCCTGCCCCGTGGGATATGCCAGGCCCTTGCCCAGCTCCCAGCATGCTGAAGCCTGTTTGCTGGGCCGCGCCCATGCTGCTGTTCTTGGGGTTCGTGGGGCCGCTGTGCTGAGGACCCCACCTGCTCTCTGAGCCTCCTTTCTGGGAGCTTGCTTTGGACCCCCCTTTCAGAAGTCCACTCTCGTGCCCCTGTCCGAAGCGCTCCGTGGCCCTCTGCCAGCCTCCCTGTCCCCACTCCTGGATCCTGGCCAACTGCACCAGGCCTGGGGCAGTGAGGGGGCAGCTGCGGTCCGGCCAGATAGTCTTGAAGGCCTGCCCAGCGCCCTTTGCTGGCGTAGACAGCACAGTCCCCCAATGGTTCTGAAGATCCCTGAACCATCCTGCTGAAGTTCAGGGCTGAGGGAGACAGAATGGGTGAGAGACCGTTGCAGATCCCAAGATCAAGTGGGACAAATATGGAGAAGCACACCTAGAAAGATAAACTGGAAAAGCTGTAAGGCTAGCCAAGTTGAGGTGTGACTGGCTGGACATCAAGCCCGTGCGTGGCCACGAGGGGGCACCACGAGCAGGCCCTGGATGCACAGGGGAGAGGGAGCAGCGAGCAGGCGGAGGACGGGAGTAGCCAGAGGGAGGTGCCTGCCCCCCCCATAGCGTCGAGGGGCCCAGGAGGACACAGGTGTCCCTGGGACGTGTGGGCATCAATGTCTCCCATGGGTGGTGGCATTTGTCTTGGCTACAGCTCTGGGGGCAGCAGCCAGGTGACCCTTGCAGCCTCTTCCCAGGTCCCTGGCTGGCACACAGGAGAGGCTTCTAACACCCCTGCCCTGGGCAGCCCATCTTCAGCACCGTGGACAGCACCCGGCGCTTGGGATGGGTGGAGTGACACCTGCTGGCCTCGGGCTGTGTTCTGAGGCCTGGAGGGGTTGGTGACCCACTCACACTGATCCACTTGTGGCCTGACAGATTATCCCCAAACCGAGCGAGCCAGCACGGCAGCCTGAGAGCCACCCCGAGGAGACGGAGGAGGAGCTCCGTGAGCACCAGGCCCTGCTGGAGCAGCCCTACCTGGACCGGCTCTCCGGGCCGAAGGAGGCACAGGCCTCGGCTGGCGTGCATGTGAAGCAGGAGCCCATCGACAGTGACGAAGAGGGGGCAGAGCCTGGCCAGCGGCAGCCCACGGAGCAGGAGCTGCTCTTCAGACAGGTGGGCGTCGTGGGAGGGCACCCTGCTGCCGTCAGGCCTCTGTTTACCTGGAGCTGTTCTGACTCAGCTGCGCCTGTATGTGTCTGTGTGTCTATCTGGGTGTGTCTGTGTGTACATGTGTATGTGTGTCTATCTGGGTGTGTCTGTGTGTCTGGGTGTGTCTGTGTGTACATGTGTATGTGTGTCTATCTGGGTGTGTCTGTGTGTGTATGTGTGTCTGTCTGGGTGTGTCTGTGTGTATGTGTGTCTGGGTGTGTATGTCTATGTATGTGTGTATATCTGGGTGGTCTCTGTGTGTATATATGTGTGTGTACATGTCTCTGCATGTCTGTGTACATGTCAGTATGTATGTGTGTACGTATGTGCATGTGTGCACATGTCAGTATGTATGTGTGTACATGTCAGTATGTATTGTGTACATGTGTGTACATGTCAGTATGTATGTGTGTATGTGTGTACATGTCAGTGTGTGTATGTGTATACGTGTGTACATGTCAGTATGTACGTGTGTGCATGTGTGCATGTCAGTGTGTATGTGTACATGTGTGTACATGTCAGTATGTGTGTGTACATGTCAGTATGTGTGTGTGTACATGTCAGTATGTATGTGTGTACATGTCAGTATGTATGTGTGTACGTGTGTGGTGCCTGTGCATGCACTCGCTTTCCACACTCCACAGGCTCACATGTCTGGGGTTCCCAGATGCAGTTCCCTCTACTGCCCGAGTCGGGGAGAGTCTGGGTTGTTGATCAGGCAGGCATGCCTGGTCAGAATCAGGGGCCTTTGGCGTGAGGACCATGTGGATACTGAGACTGAGCCAAGCTCACAGACGCTGGTTAACTACAGGCAGAAATGAGACCGCCGAGTCAACAGGAACGGTGGGGCATCAGCCGCCCGCGGGAGTCCCAGTGGCAGGACTGAGTGCCCAGGGACCACTGGTTTGGGGCCATGGGAACAGATGGGACACTGTCCTTCACACCCATGCTGCCTCTACCTGATGTGGAAGTCACACCCTGCCTGGAGGGTGGAGTGGGTCCGCAGGACAGTGGCCTGGGCCACAGCTGGCTTCAAGCCACGCTTAAGGTAGATGACCCAGATGGAGAGCTAGCCGGAGCACGGGGATCCTGGGGAGCTGTGAGGGCAGCTCACGTGCCCCAAATTGCCTGTGACACCTGGCAGCGCCTGAGACTTCTCTGGGTTCCCTCATCAGGAGCAGGCCACACCTCCCCAGCCTCTGCTTTGAGAGGGGCACTCATCTCTAGTGTGGGCCCGTTGTATTGGCACCCAGAGCATTGCACAGAGTCCAGTGGAACTGGTGTGCCATCAGGCAGCCTGTGGCCGCTGGCCCTGCTGCCTGCTCATGAGTTGCTGCAGAACACTGGGAGGGCCCTCAGGCTTGGTGCGGAAGGCAGATCTTCTGGAACTGAAGTGCAACGTGCTGGTGATGTGTGGTGGGAAAGGGCTCCCGAAGGGATCACATCCCAAAGGGAGCCGCTGGCCTGTGGACAACAGAGTGGCTTTCACTCAGGAGGAAGAGCTGGTCTGTTCTATGCAGCCCACGGCACAAGCCAGGGAGCCTGAGGGGGCTTGTCCCCTGGCCCCTCGGCCCGAAGCCCTGGGACAGTGCCCACTTTCCACCTGGGACTGGAGTGGCCCATGCGTCCCAGTCCCCCATCTGTTCAGCAGGAGAGGTGGGATGCGGGGCGGGGCTCACGAGCGAGATGATGCCTGCCTCCTGCATGGACGAGGATGTGGACGGGCTGTCCTGCAGGAGGAGGCTGCCATGCCCCATGCCTTCAACGCCTCCACCTCCTTCGCTCCCCAGGGGCCCAGGGGTGCTGCGGCCTGGGTCCCCTTGGGGTCCACACTTGGCAGAGCCCCTCCAAGCTCTGTGACCCCAGATGCCTGTCCAACTCCAAGCCTGAGCAGCTTACCGGCAGAACAGGAGTGGGGCTGGGCGTTACAGCCCCAGGCTGGGCACACACAGAGGAGGCTGCAGTGCAGGGCCCCCATCCCCTTGCCCGTCCATGCCCACTTCTGCACCTGCCCAAGCCTGCATCCCCTGCTCCCCTCACCTCAGCCAAGGCACCCCTCGAGGCCCTCTTGGTCCCCAATGACTGGGACACATTGTGAGGTGAGGGACAGCCTGGGCCTGTCGGAACTGGCTTTTAAGATCCAGCCTCAGCTGCCCTGGGCACACTGACCCTGCCCTGGAGTGCCCCTGCCGATGCCGTGACAGCCTTGCCCCATCCACCATCCACCCTGGGAGTTGGGGGCCCAGTGTCCTGCCTGTGGGAAGCCGGGGGAGGGAGCCGCAGCCCTGTGTGCTAGCCCCGTGTGCTTGTCCCACAGCAAGCCCTGCTCCTAGAGCAGCAGCGCGTGCACCAGCTGAGAAACTACCAGGCGTCCATGGAGGCTGCGGGCATCCCAGTGACCTTCGGAGGCCACAGGCCGCTGTCACGGGCGCAGTCTTCCCCAGCATCTGCCACCTTCCCCGTGACTGTGCAAGAGCCCCCCGCAAAGCCACGCTTCACCACAGGTAACGGCTCTGCCTATCCGGCCAGGCATGGGCCCCGCGCCCAGCGGGGTATCCTGCCAGAAGCCTGGTGCCCTGCAGGGGCCCTCTCCCCGTCCTGGACAGTTGAAGCCCTTGGCTGTGGCGTGCGTGAGCACACCCTGCTGTTCACAGCCCACAGATCCCTGCGTCTTTTCGGGTCCTGAGGGCTGCATGTGTCCTGTCACTCCCCAGAAGCCCCCAAGTGCGGGGCCTTGACTCCCCAGAGCCTTAGCTGCCAGGAGCTGGGAGCCAGCGAGCCCAGGCTTGTAGAGGCAACAGCCTCAGGGCTGCCTTAAGTCTGGGCTCACCTTGCCTCTGAGTTCACAGTAATGGGGTGCAGGTGGGGTGGGCCACCATCCAGGGCCAACAGGAACAGCTGTTGGTCTGCCTGACCCCAAGGCCTGCACCTTGCCCCGCTGTCCCTGCCCTGCTCAGCCAGTGCAGGCCTGGCTTAGGCAGCAGGATGACATGACCAGGACAGCGAGGGGCCTGGGAGCACTGCCTGTTGCCCGCTCCAGCCGCCTCCCTAGTGGGGTGCTCATCCCGTGGCTGAGCTTCCCTGTGGGTGGCTTGGTGCCAGGCTGTTCTGGGTTCTACTTACCTTCCTGTCTATGCCCTCTTGGGCTTGCTGTGGGCACCTGTGTGCTCTCCCATGTATGACTCTGCTGCCATGCAGTGACCAAAGGCAGAGTTCCAGCCTTGGTTCTTTGGAACCTGGGGTCGCTCAGCCCGTCCCAGGCTGGCCCCTGAGCCGGACAGGCCATGCTGTTGGAGCCGACTCGGGCTTCCTGGAGGTGAGCACAGGCCACTGCCCCCTGGCTCCCCAGGCGTGCGTCACCCCTCTCCATTGGCCCCACGGTGTGGCCAGGAGCCCTGGGGGGAAGGAGGGACCCGGGTGCCCTGTACATCCTCTGTAGGGAAGTCCTGGGCCAGCCCTGGGGGACCTTGCTCTGCCCGCCGCAGGTCTTGTGTATGACACGCTCATGCTGAAGCACCAGTGTGCCTGTGGCAGCACCAACAGCCACCCCGAGCATGCCGGGAGGATCCAGAGCATCTGGTCCCGCCTGCAGGAGACAGGCCTCCGCAGCCAGTGCGAGGTGAGGCTCCCTCCCCGCCCATGTGCTCCCTGGCCTTGCTCCGCAGGGTGCGCCACCTCGAGGGCAGGGGATAGGGGGACCTCGAATGTGTGCCCGGTGGTCACCGCTTGCCAGGCAGTGGGTCGTGTGGGGTCAGTGATGACGACGGTGGCCATACCGCACCCACGGAGCCAGCACTCTTCCCCGAAACCTGGGCCAGCTGAGCAGGCACCTCGGCCACCTGGTGCGCGCCCCTGTGGGGCAGCTGGGAGGGTTCCAGCGTGACCCCAGGTGGCTCAGCTAGTGAAACATGCCAGGGCCAGCAGGTTCATCTCTCACCACCACCGGGGGGCAGCATTGCTCTCTGGACACAGGCTGCAAGAGGATTGCATGCCAGAACTAGTGCCTTTGCTTCCCCGGCCCCTCTGCTCTCAGCCTCGCCCTCTGCTCGGAGCCCCACTCAGATCTGGAGTCAGGAGAAGCGGGAGAGCATGAGACCAGATCAGAGCCGCAGGACGGGAAGGTGGGAAGCAGGGCAGGCAGCATGGGGGGACGGGGCAGACTCCCTCGACTTGCGTGTGCTCCCCATGGGCACTCGTGGGAGCTCTACCCGGGAAGCACAGCGTTGCTGGCCAGAGCCCAGAGGCTCCTGAGGTGGCAGAGTGGGGGAGCTGGGAGAGAAGCTGGCCACACCACACCTGTGCCAGGTACCTGAGTGGAGCCGCCTGTGCAGCCAAGCCCAGGTCCTGCCACGTAACCTGCCAGCTCACGCTGCTCCGCTCTCATGAGGCACATGTGCGTGTGCCTGCCCTCCTGCCTCCTGGTGGTGGGGGGCGTCCGTGCTCTCCTTACCGCACGCCCCCACTTGCTCCCCGTAGCTGAAGAGCCTTCCTCTGGTCTCACCTAGAATCTCTTGGTGTTGAGACTTCGTCCCATCCTCTGGCCTTTGTGCTGGCCACGGGCCTGCTGTCCTGTGCCCGGGATCCAGAGACACTCTGTGTCAAGGCGGGCTATGGCCCAGCCCCGCGTGTAAGCCCTGCCTGCAGGCAGACCCACGAGGGGCTGCGCTGCTGGCCAGTAAAAGTCACCCCAGGGACCCAGGTCACCCCTGCCTCCCTGCTGTCCCAGCCGAAACAGTGGACGGCATCAGATGGAGGCTGGAGGAGGTGCTGGTTTGATGGACCTGGGTGAGCCCAGAGGAGGGACCGCCCAGGAGCTGCATGCTGCTGGGTCCCCACGTCCCTCGTATACAGGCCCAGGAAGCCCCAAGTCCCACTCCGGGCTGGCACCCCGAGGCCTGCAAGAGTGTGGTGGGTGCTAGTGCCGGGCAAGAGTCAAAGGGACAAGACTGGGAAACGGTGACAGCCGCTGGCGTGGGTTCGGTTGTTCCCGGAGCGCCTGGCACTCTCAGAGCCGTCTCCCCGTGAGACGGCAGCTGTGCTCTGGTGTTGTACTCGCCCGTTCAGTGAATGGTGGGTCGGATCAGGAGCTAGCCCTGCATCTCTGGGGAGTGTGACAAGGGTCAGGAACCATGGGTGAAAGATCTTCCCACCCCGGGACCCAGAGGGTGTGGGCGGCCCTGCTGGGCAGCAGCAAGAAGACTCCTGCATGCCAGGAACAAGGCCCCTTGCTTCCCCGGCCCCTCTGCTCTCAGCCTCGCCCCCTGCTCAGAGGCCCACTCAGATCTGGAGGGGAGGGCAGTAGGGGGCGTTGTGTGGAAGCTGGTCACGCTGGCCACGCAAGAGCCAAGTCACCGTTGGTGTGGCTGTGGTAGGAGTGAGCTGAAGGCCAGGAGTCACTCCTCCGGCTCTGTGCAGGCGGTCATGAGGGGGCAGGCCGTCTGTGGGTTAATGCTGTGTTAGGGGCTTTTGGTAGGTTGGTCCTGTGTGGAGGTGGGCTCCCTCGGGTGTTGGTCTTGGGGTGAGCGGCCTCTCCCTGTGTCCCTGCAGTGCATCCGCGGACGGAAGGCCACGCTGGAGGAGCTGCAGACCGTGCACTCGGAGACCCACACGCTCCTCTACGGCACCAACCCCCTCAACAGGCAGAAACTGGACAGTAAGAAACTGCTGGGTATTCCCTGTGCCCCTGAGGCCCCGCCAAGCCACAGGCTCCAGCAGCACCTCACATGGCACAGTTCACGTGAGGCGGCTGCAGCCAGAGGGGCTCCTGCAGACCCCAAGAGGAGTCTGGACAGGAAGCGCTGCAGGCCCGGGCAGTGACCTCCAGCCAAGGGCTGCCTGCTTGCGACCTTGGGCAGGCAAGGGAGAGCAGAAGGCCATGAGCTTTAGGTAACAATGTGCTTGTTCACTCACCAGAGTGGAGGAGGTGGGAAGAGTGCGAGCTTCTGCCCAGTGGACTGGGCCAGTAACGGCCGCGGCGGCCAGGGCTGGGCTGAAGCCGCAGGCTCTGTCCTGGTCTCCCACATGGCTGCTCAGGCCCGGACACTGTGCTAACTGCTGCCTTCCTGGCATGTTAGCAGAAACACCCCCCAGCGTGAGAGAACTTTCTAGAGGAGGGTGGGTGTCTCTACCGGGGGCTGCACAGAGCTGAGGACCCCTTGACAAGCTCCACATTGCCTGGTCCCGGGGCAGGCAGCGGGGGGAGCTGCTGTTCCCCGAGCACGAGCTGCAGGGGCCCAGAGCACGGCCGTGGGAGCGCATCAGGGGCCATCAGTCTCTGTCCCTGGGTGGCAGGCTTGCCTTTTACTTTTTTATTTTACGTTTTTTTTAAGATTCACTTGTTTTTATCCTGATAGACTTAGAGAGGAGAGATAGAGAAAGATCTTCATACGCTGGTTCAGGCCCCAAACGGCCAAAGCTGGGCTGGGCTGCAGCCAGGAGCTTCTTCCCGGACGCCCTCATGGGTGCAGAGTCCAAGCCCTTTTGCCATCTTGTGCTGCCATCAGCAGGGAGCTGGGTTAGAAGTACAGCAGCCGGGACGCAAACTGGTACCCATATGGGATGTCAGTGTATCAGGCCTTACTGCACTGCCGGCCCCGGGCACAGGGTTTTCTATAAACAAACACTCAGGCTTGGGACAGTCAAGGAAGAAGTAGGCGGCAGCCACTTGGTGCGGCTCACTCCTCGGGGCAGGCAGCTCCATGCCTTGGTCTGCCTCTCTGGCCAGTTTCTCAACCCTCAAGTCCCCACGCAAGACCCTGTAGATTTGATTTCTTTGTTGAACTGTTTGCCTTCATCTTCAAGGCCCAGGGCCCCTGTGCAACCCGCCACAGGCAGCGACTTCAGGGTTGACAGAGTTGCTTAGTGGGTGTGTCAGAGCACAGCATTCTGTGTATGTGGTATGCTCTGATGTCTGTGGTGGGTGCACGTGGAGGGTGTGTGTGTGTGCTGTCTGGGCTCTCTGTAGGAAAAGGGACATGGACGGTGAGGGGTTGGTGTTGGGTGTGGGATATTGATCTGGGGTGAGGGCAGGGCATGCTTGGTGTGTATGAGTACATATGTGGGTATGTGGCATGTATGGTGTAGGTGGAGTGTAGGTGGTGAGATGTATTTTTATAAATTATAAGAAGTGTACTATAGGTGTGTGTGCATGCTGTAGGTGTGTGTGCATGCTGCAGGTGTGTGTGCATGCTGTAGGTGTGTGTGTGCATGCTGTAGGTAGTGTGTGTGCATGCTGCAGGTGTGTGTGTGCACGCTGTAGGTGTGTGTGTGCACGTTGTAGGTGTGTGTGTGCATGCTGTAGGTGTGTGTGTACATGCTGTAGGTGTGTGTGTGCACGCTGTAGGTGTGTGCATGCTGTAGGTGTGTGTGTGCATGCTGCAGGTGTGTGTGTGCACGCTGTAGGTGTGTGTGTGCACGCTGTAGGTGTGTGTGCACATGCTGTAGGTGTGTGTGTGCTCGCTGTAGGTGTGTGTGCACGCTGTAGGTGTGTGTGTGCACGCTGTAGGTGTGTGTGCACATGCTGTAGGTGTGTGTGTGCTCGCTGTAGGTGTGTGTGCACGCTGTAGGTGTGTGTGTATGCTCTAGGTGTGTGTGCATGCTGTAGATGTGTGTGTGCATGCTGTAGGTGTGTGTGTGCACGCTGTAGGTGTGTGTGCACGCTGTAGGTGTGTGTGTGCATGCTGTAGGTGTGTGTGTATGCTGTAGGTGTGTGTGCACGCTGTAGGTGTGTGTGTGCACGCTGTAGGTGTGTGTGTGCATGCTGTAGGTGTGTGTGCACGCTGTAGGTGTGTGTGTGCATGCTGCAGGTGTGTGTGTGCATGCTGTAGCTGTGTGTGCACGCTGTAGGTGTGTGTGCACGCTGTAGGTGTGTGTGCATGCTGTGTGTGTGTGTGTATGCTGCAGGTGTGTGTGTGCACGCTGTAGGTGTGTGTGTGCACGCTGTAGGTGTGTGTGTGCACGCTGTAGAGTGTGTGTGCATGCTGTGTGTGTGCGCGCTGTAGGTGTGTGTGTGTCCATACTGTACATGTGTGTACATGCTGTGAGTGGCATGTGGGGTGCTGTATGCCCACACCACACCCTCTCACGCTTGGGACGCATTTTCATGTTCCCACCCCATCCTCACTGTGTTGTTTCATTCTCCATCTGGCTTTGCAGCGTGGTAATAATGGGTGATTAACTTGAATTTTGTTATCGTAACCCTGACTAATGCTCAGACAATCCTGTCTGATCTTCTACCCTCCGTTAATTGAATGAACAGACAGCAAGGCTGCGTGCACGAGCTCCCTGCTCCCGCCTGGGGCCTGCCCTCGTGGGCACTTGGGTGCCACTGGGACACGGGCAGCTGTGACTGCTCGCTGTCACTGCAGGGTGTCCCAGGGTCCATCTGTCAGCAGCAGCTGTGGCAGCTTCTAGGCAGCCTGGCCCAGGGGGCTATGGGGTCCCCTCCCAGAGCATGCTGGGGCACACCATGCACCAAGGACCGCCTGATGAGGGTGGCCAGGACACAGCTGTGGTCTGGAGTTTGGTGAGTGGGGCTGCCACATGCCTGGGTCTGGGATGCTCCCATACCTTGGGAGCAGAGACAGTCCTCCCCCAGTTGGACAACTCAGAACTCCATTATCAAACAGCCGCCCCGTCGGAAAGCATGACGCCCTATTATCTGCCCAAGTGTGAGGGCTGTCACATTGTCTCCTAAAATGCCGTGGTCTTTGTTAGATGCCAAGCAGTGTCAAAGCACTCAGTGACACGAGGTTTTCCTGGGTGTTGCTGCCATCTTGGACCTCAGGCAGAGGGTCAGCCTGTCCAGAGGCCTGTGTACTCAGTGTGTGTGCCTGTGTGTTGTACCCACATCGGAAGGGAGACCAGGGCCGCTCACTGCCACACGGCTGTGCCAGAGGAGGTCCCTGCTGAAAACACCCTGGCCAACTGCCTGCTCGAGCTAGCCCTGGCAGTGCTGGGCTTCCGGACTGTGCCTCCCCAACCGCACAGTGCCCAGATGCCAGTCCGATCCCCACTTGCTGCTGGCACGCAGCCGAGATGCAGCAGCTATTGGTCCACATGGTGGAGCTCTTGCACCCAGCTGGGTTCCAGGCGTCGGCCTGGGTTCAGCCTGGCGTCGGCCTGGGTTCAGCCTGGCGTCGGCCTGGTTCAGCCTGGCGTCGGCCTGGGTTCAGCCTGGCGTCGGCCTGGTTCAGCCTGGCGTCGGCCTGGTTCAGCCTGGCGTCGGCCTGGGTTCAGCCTGGCGTCGGCCTGGTTCAGCCTGGCGTCGGCCTGGGTTCAGCCTGGCGTCGGCCTGGTTCAGCCTGGCGTCGGCCTGGTTCAGCCTGGCGTCGGCCTGGGTTCAGCCTGGCGTCGGCCTGGTTCAGCCTGGCGTCGGCCTGGGTTCAGCCTGGCGTCGGCCTCTGAGGAGGGTGTTAGTGTAAGGAGGCCCCTGCCCTGGAGACGCTGCCCTTCCCCTGCAGCTGCCCATCCCTCACGCCACAGAGCACTCTGCTGCAGTCCCAGAGCACCACGTGGCTTCCCCAGTCCCACATCTCACACGTGAAATCAGCAAGTCCCAGGCGGGGGGGCAGGAGCGGAAGTCAGAAACGGACCAGGCCTGGTCCATGGTGCTGACCCCGTGGCTCGGGGCCTGGGCACAGTCCTGCACTGGGGGCACCTGCTCGCTTGTTTCAGGACACAGCACCACAGCACCCACGTAGCCTGTACCATGGCCTTTGGCCAGCCCGTGCCCCGGTTGGTGAGCATGCCCACAGTCGGCCCCAAGCCTGCAAAGCCTTTCTGGAAAGTGGCCGCCAGTGCTGTCCACTGCCACCAGCCCACTCTGCACTGGCATGGCAGCCCCACCACCGTGGAACAGGGACCTGTGGCCACCTGGAGGCCCAGAGCCATGCTGCGGCCCAGGGTTCAGCCGGCATGAGACGGCTCGGGGCATGCCTGTAGTCGGGCAGCGTGGGTCACACAAGGAGAATGGCTGTCACATGAGGTTCCAGAGCCAGGTGTTGTGGAAATGAGGTTTGCCATGGTTCGTGCCCAGTACCCCATCATCTGCAGCCCTGCTCCCAGGCCCATTGCCAAGGTCCAGAATGCCCCTGGGGATGGCAGCAGGGAGGGCCCTGTGCGGCCCACAGCAGCCGCCGTGGCCTCCTGACCTCTCCCGTGTCCCCACAGGCTCCCTGACCTCGGTCTTCGTGCGGCTCCCCTGCGGCGGTGTCGGGGTAAGTCTCCCTTTCATGAGCGACTCCCATGCTGGCTCCCCTCCCCGTGCTGGCTCCCCTGGAGGGGTAATTGCTGCCAGCTGCTTTCCTTGCATGGCCTCCCAGCAAAGACCCCCCCCCCCCAGAGCCTGGGCATTTCCACGGCCAGCCAGGCACCTGGCTGAGGCAGGTTGACTCCAGACACTGCGGGCACCTGCCACGTGGGACCCTGGTTAGGGCTGGGGCCCCTCGCGCTGCGCACCTCTCCCGTGTGTGGGTCCCATGCCACAGCCCCCGTGGAGGCAGAGCTGAGACATGAGTTTACATTGAAAAGCTTGAAAAGCTCATGGACAACGCGGTGTGAGCCATCTCTGCATGCGTTTGCATTTTTTGTACCAGAGTAAACACACACACCACTTAAAGCTGGGGGTGCTCCCAGGTGAGGCTCCTGGCTGCCCAAGAGTGACGTGGGGAAGGCCAGCTCAGGGGGCGTCCTCCCCACCACCTGCACTTGGCTGGAGCGGGTGGCCTGCTGGCCCATCTGCTGACCATCGTGGTTGCCCAGCGCCAGCCACATCCGACGGTCACGGGGGCAAGGTGGGCCCTCGCGGCTGAGGCTGCCCTGTGTGTGATCACAGCATGCAGTGGGGCTCAAGGCCTGGATTCTGTTATGGAAATGAAACAAAATTGTTTTCTTCCTGAGTCTTTACAAAAATCACTGCTTTGAAAATTATCCTGTCAGAAGGAAAATAAACGGCACGTACTGCCCCGCAGGCCCTCTCATTGCTGCTCGCTGTGCACCCAGACGGGCTGCAATCAGTCTGGGCAAGTTATGGCCAGACCTGGGCCTGCTGCCTGCTTGCAGTCTGCAAATGAAAGCTGGGTGCTTCCTAGACAGCCCCTCCTGCATGCCAAGCTCAGATGTGATACTGGACAGGGCAGACTGACCGGGCAGAGACCCACGTGGGAGGCATTCATGGCCACCAGTGTCCAGAGAGACCCCTGCCCTGGCATGGATGTCCTGTGTGGCAAGCACAGCTACACCCCTACACACCATGACCCCTTACCTTACAGAGCTGGGGACCAGTCCCTCTGGGTGATGGGAGGATGCGAGTGACCCCAGAAGCAGCCTCTAGTCAGGGTGGGGCTGCTCCTGGTGCCCCCTGGGGTTAGTGTGCAGTCCTGCAGCCTGGAGTCACCCCACCCCGTGCCTGCGCTAACACCCTTCCAAATCGGCTTCAAATCCAATCCCTGAGCTCCCGTGGGCTCAGCTCCCAGTTACTGCGGGTGCCAGGGAAGTTCCTGGGTCTCCCAGGAGCTCACAGTTTACTCTGAGCTCTGGAGGACCCCCAGTGCCCGCCCAGATCCCCACGTTAGTCTCGGGAGAACCTACCCCCCAGTCCTCTCTGCCCATTTTGCCACAGTGTCTCTGGCAATCCAGCACGTGTAGCCATTTCTGATTCCTCAGTCCCAGCGGCTGAGCCAACTCCCTTGCCAGGCGCTCCGGGCTCGGGCTGTGGGAGCCAGTGGAGGTCGCAGTCTCTGAGCATCTAGCCAGCATGGGATCCTGGAGTGGGCCTGAGGGACAACTGAACCCCGAGCCTGCCCCTGCAGGCCAAGGCCCCTCCCCGGTGGACCAAGTGCAAAGACAGGTCCTTAGCACCGTGACCCTGCCGCATTTACACAGGAAGCTGGATCTCAGGCGTTTCCATAGCCGTCAGCAGCCTGGTGACAGTCGGAAACCAGTTAGGACTGCAGTGGTATGGTTACCCGACACAGCAGCCCCCAGCAGTCTGCAGCCTGACAGGTCCTCAGCCCCTGGAGGGCCTGGGCAGCTCTGCCGGGCTGAGGGTAGATGCAGCTGGGTCTCAGGAGGTGGACACGAGGAGCTGGGGTCTCCTGTGGGTCTGACCAGCTTGCGACACCATTAACCAGTGTGCCATGGAAGGGACAGCACAGGTTGGGTCACCCTCAGACCCCAACCCCAGGCTCCCATGGGAAACTTGTATCCGTGGCCCTGGCCAGTGAGGTGTACTGCTTCCGCCACCAGCCGGCGCTTCCCAGGCACAGATGCCCCCAACTCAACGCTCGTCGCCTCGCCTGGCCCAGCTGCTGACCGGCCACTGCCCCACACCTGAGCTGCTCGAATATGATGGTCACTGCACAGATCCTGACCCCCTGCCTTACATGTCACAGCGACTCACAGATGGCCCACGTCACTACTGAGCTTGTCACACTGGAGCAGCGAACACGGGAAAGGAGTGTAGACAGTGCAGGGCCTGTTGTATGAGCAGGTGCCAGAGCCTTGGGGGCCCGGGGCTGGGGAAGCCGGCCTCACCGTGAGCACGTGTTTCCGTAGGTGGACAGCGACACCATCTGGAACGAGGTGCACTCGGCAGGGGCAGCCCGCCTGGCTGTGGGCTGTGTGGTGGAACTGGTTTTCAAGGTGGCCACGGGGGAACTGAAGGTCAGTGGGGCACAGCGGAAGAAATCCCAACAGGAAGGTACTCAAAGTAACCCCCGTGAGTCCCTGCCTGCCGGTCAGGCCAAGGGCACTGAGCCCCCTGTGAGCCCCTGCCCGCCGGTCAGGCCAAGGGCACTGCCAAGGCTGGCAGCTCCCGCCCAGGACCAGGACCGCCCGTGGTCCGCACAGGTGCATACCAGGTATACCATGACTTTGCAGAGGGCCAGTGCCTGGATTCTCAGAGGGTCTTCTTGCAGAGGGGCCCAAGAGCTTTGTCCCCAGCATGCCCCAGGCCCCTGTTGGCCATGTTGGAGCAGCACAAAGCCACCAAGCTGCTTCGTACTGCCACGTGGAGGTGGTGACAGCAAGTCGGAAAGGGAGAGCTGTCAGGCTTGTCCACCCCCGCTGGGGCCTGGACCCCAGGGCCAGCCTCATGGCCCTCAGCAGATCATACTTGGCAGCGTTTCCTGAGTGGGGCCATCTTCTGAACCTGCTGGTCACTCTGGCACCAGACAGACTTCTGAGCTCTGCGGAACGTCCCCGAGGGCTTAAAACTGTTACCCCATTGCCGCTGTCTCATTAGGAAGTCCACGCACCCGGGAAGGCCCATGGGCAGACACCGCATTCCAGCCCGTGGTGTCAGCAGCTGTCCAGGTGGCGAGTTGTGTGTCCATCTGTGCTCCCAGCCCTGGTGGCCAGGCACTAGAGAGGGTCCTCACCACTGTCCAGCAGCAGGAAGAGTTCCATGGGCTCTGTGTGTCCGACACAGAAGGCAAGATGCTCTCAGGAGACATACCTCAAGGAAGTGCCCCCCCCCCCCCGATGTGGCCCATGCCGGAGCAGCTCACCCTGTCCCTTGCTGCCACACACCAGCCTTGCACCAGTGCCGTGACCTCTCCCACGGAGGAGAGGCAAGTAGGCTTCAGTGTGGTCATAAAGCAGGCCACATCTGTGGACAGACCAGCCACCAGAGATAGCAGTTCTGCCAGTCACGGCTCTCATGGGCCTGGGTGGGCGTCATGACCACACTTGCTGGCCCCTGGGGCAGGCTTATCAACACCACGGGCAGCACAGCCAGCCATCGCTGACTGCCCTGAGAAGGTAGACACGACCACAGCTTCCTGTGGCTGCCTGCTCCTATTGATGGAAGCTGCACCTACTACGGCCTCCGTGGAGTGGCTTGCAGCTGGCTGTTGAGACCCAAGGCATGGGAGAGGAGCTGGGCGTAGGACGGGACACAGCGTGCTCACCCCAGCCAGTGCTGGGCGTAGGACGGGACGCAGCGTGCACACCCCAGCCAGTGCTGGGCGTAGGACGGGACGCAGCGTTCACACCCCTATAAGGGCTGGGCGTAGGACGGGACGCAGCATGCACACCCCTATAAGGGCTGGGTGTAGGACGGGACACAGTGTGCACACCCCTATAAGGGCTGGGCGTAGGACGGGACGCAGCGTGCTCACCCCAGCCAGTGCTGGGCGTAGGACAGGACGCAGCGTGCTCACCCCTATAAGGGCTGGGCGTAAGACAGGACGCAGCGTGCACACCCCTATAAGGGCTGGGCGTAGGAGCTCACCCCAGCCAGTGCTGGGTGTAGGACAGGACGCAGCGTGCACACCCCTATAAGGGCTGGGCGTAAGACAGGACGCAGTGTGCACACCCCTATAAGGGCTGGGCGTAGGACGGGACGCAGCATGCACACCCCTATAAGGGCTGGGCGTAAGACAGGACGCAGCGTGCACACCCCTATAAGGGCTGGGCGTAGGACGGGACGCAGCATGCACACCCCTATAAGGGCTGGGCGTAAGACAGGACGCAGCGTGCACACCCCTATAAGGGCTGGGCGTAGGACGGGACGCAGCGTGCACACCCCTATAAGGGCTGGGTGTAGGACGGGACGCAGCGTTCACACCCCTATAAGGGCTGCATTGTGTAGGACAGAGCTGAGGTGCAGGAATGCAGAACAGGGCCTGTGTCCACACACCAGCCAGAGCTAGGGGCAGTGAGCAGGACAGAACTCGGCCACTTCTTGGCAAAGCTTGGGGACCCAGTTGAGCAAGCCTCAGGACAGATTCTGCTTTAATCTTTGGCCTGGGCCTCACCAGGCACTCCTGGTGCTGGCGGACCAGTATAAAGAGGAGCCCGGGTGTATAGGGCAGGCTCCCAGGCAGTGCCGTCCTCGGGCTGGGGGCTGCTGGGACTGAACCTTGAGGTAAAGCCTGTCTCTGCCCCTCCCCCATGGCTGCATCCTCCAGAACGGCTTTGCTGTGGTCCGCCCCCCAGGACACCACGCCGAGGAGAGCACCCCCATGTGAGTAGACCCTGGGCCGTGGCACTGGGCACCCTGCTGAGGCATATGCATGCAGGCCACCTATCCTTTCCACGGCACAGCCCTGGGCCAGTGGTGCCAGCGGGGCCCCTCTGAGTGTCTGCCTCACTGACCGGTTAGCAGTGAGGGGGTCGGGGAGCTGGGCCAGGCTTAGTGACAGGACACTCCTCTGGGGAAGCAAGCTGGGACATAGGAGGGTGGAGCAGGCGCTGGCCACAGAGCAGCGCTCCAGTGCCCTCCGTGTAGACCAGGGAGGAGGCAGGGATGGCCCACAGGGCAGAGTTCCTGCCGTCCTCATGGGGGACCTGGGCTGAGTTGCCTACCCAAGGCTTTGGCCCAGGCCTTGAAGTCAGGCCCCATGGGCAGATGGGAAATGAACCCATGGGTGGGAGCTGTGTTTATGTCTTTCTGTGTGTGTGTTGGGGGGTATATGTGCGGTTTGTGGTTATGTGGTACATGTATGTGCATTGTGTCAGCATGGGAGTGCTGTGTACCCCCACATGAGAGGGCATGTGTGTGTGTCAGTGCAGGAGTGCTGTGTACCCCCACATGAGAGGGCGTGTGTGTGTGTGTGTGTACAGGAGTGCTGTGCACCCCCACATGAGAGGGCGTGTGTGTGTGTGTGTGTGTGTACAGGAGTGCTGTGCACCCCCACATGAGAGGGCGTGTGTGTGTCAGTGCAGGAGTGCTGTGTACCCCCACATGAGAGGGCGTGTGTGTCAGTGCTGTACTCCACATAGGAGGCTGGCTGTGTGTGTAGTACATATGTGTACAGTCGACACATCAACATAGCAGTGCTGCACATTCTGTATGAGAGACTGACTATGTGCATGAGTGTCCCTGTCCACCCCAGTAGGACTGAGTGCCCTGAGGGAGGCTGTGCCTTTGCGTCCTTGGCGTGTGCCACTGTTTGGCTGTGGGCAGGGGTCTGCACAGTGTGTGTGTCTCTACATGGGTGTGGTGTGTTTTCATGCGTGTGCCAAATCCATACTGTGGTGTGTAAGTGTGCATTTGTGTATCTGTTACAGTTGCATCTTGGGGATGTGTATGTCCACATGTGTGTATATGTGTGTGTGGTTACATGTGGGGAGGGTGTCTGTATCGGGGTATGTGTGTGCCTCTGTGTACATGCATACATCAGCTGCATGTGTGTGCATGTACATCCATAGTGTGTATATGTGATGAGCGTATGGATTTGTATGGAGAGCATTTAATCTGTATGTTTATATACAAGCATATATGGATATTTTCCATGGTGTGTGTGTGCATGTGGTGAGGGTGGAGGGCATCTGTGTGTATACATGTATGTATAAATATGTGCATATCCATGTATGTGTGTGGCGGGGTGGAGGGCGGCCCTTGTGTGTACATGTATGTATGTGTGTGTGGTGGGGTGGAGGGCGTCCCTTGTGTGTACATGTATGTATATGTGTGTGTGTGGTCAGGGTGGAGGGCGGCCCTTGTGTGTGTGTATGCATGTGTGTGTGTGGTAAGGGTGGAGGACATCACTTGTGTGTACATGTATGTATGTATGTGTGTGTGAGGGTGGAGGGCGGCCCTTGTGTGTACATGCATGTATGTGTGTGTGTGGTCAGGGTGGAGGGCGGCCCTTGTGTGTACATGTATGTGTGTGTGGTCAGGGTGGAGGGCGGCCCTTGTGTGTACATGTATGTATGTGTGTGTGGTAAGGGTGGAGGGCGGCCCTTGTGTGTACATGTATGTATGTGTGTGTGTGGTCAGGGTGGAGAGCATCCCTTGTGTGTACATGTATGTATGTGTGTGTGGTCAGGGTGGAGGGCGGCCCTTGTGTGTACATGTATGTATGTGTGTGTGTGTGGTAAGGGTGGAGGGCGGCCCTTGTGTGTACATGTATGTGTGTGTGGTCAGGGTGGAGGGCGGCCCTTGTGTGTACATGTATGTATGTGTGTGTGGTAAGGGTGGAGGGCGGCCCTTGTGTGTACATGTATGTATGTGTGTGTGTGGTCAGGGTGGAGAGCATCCCTTGTGTGTACATGTATGTATGTGTGTGTGGTCAGGGTGGAGGGCGGCCCTTGTGTGTACATGTATGTATGTGTGTGTGGTAAGGGTGGAGGGCGGCCCTTGTGTGTACATGTATGTATGTGTGTGTGGTCAGGGTGGAGGGCGGCCCTTGTGTGTACATGTATGTATGTGTGTGTGGTCAGGGTGGAGGGCGGCCCTTGTGTGTACATGTATGTATGTGTGTGTGGTAAGGGTGGAGAGCATCCCTTGTGTGTACATGTATGTATGTGTGTGTGTGAGGGTGGAGGGCGGCCCTTATGTGTACATGTATGTATGTATGTGTGTGGTAAGGGTGGAGAGCATCCCTTGTGTGTACATGTATGTATGTATGTGTGTGGTAAGGGTGGAGAGCATCCCTTGTGTGTACATGTATGTATGTGTGTGTGGTGGGGTGGAGGGCGTCCCTTGTGTGTACATGTATGTATATGTGTGTGTGTGGTCAGGGTGGAGGGCGGCCCTTGTGTGTGTGTATACATGTGTGTGTGTGGTAAGGGTGGAGGACGTCACTTGTGTGTACATGTATGTATGTATGTGTGTGTGAGGGTGGAGGGCGGCCCTTGTGTGTACATGCATGTATGTGTGTGTGTGGTCAGGGTGGAGGGCGGCCCTTGTGTGTACATGTATGTGTGTGTGGTCAGGGTGGAGGGCGGCCCTTGTGTGTACATGTATGTGTGTGTGGTCAGGGTGGAGGGCGGCCCTTGTGTGTACATGTATGTATGTGTGTGTGGTAAGGGTGGAGGGCGGCCCTTGTGTGTACATGTATGTATGTGTGTGTGGTAAGGGTGGAGGGTGGCCCTTGTGTGTACATGTATGTATGTGTGTGTGTGGTCAGGGTGGAGAGCATCCCTTGTGTGTACATGTATGTATGTGTGTGTGGTCAGGGTGGAGGGCGGCCCTTGTGTGTACATGTATGTGTGTGTGGTAAGGGTGGAGGGCGGCCCTTGTGTGTACATGTATGTATGTGTGTGTGGTCAGGGTGGAGGGCGGCCCTTGTGTGTACATGTATGTATGTGTGTGTGGTCAGGGTGGAGGGCGGCCCTTGTGTGTACATGTATGTATGTGTGTGTGGTAAGGGTGGAGAGCATCCCTTGTGTGTACATGTATGTATGTGTGTGTGTGTGAGGGTGGAGGGCGGCCCTTATGTGTACATGTATGTATGTATGTGTGTGGTAAGGGTGGAGAGCATCCCTTGTGTGTACATGTATGTATGTGTGTGTGTGGCGGGGTGGAGGGCGGCCCTTGTGTGTACATGTATGTATGTATGTGTGTGGTAAGGGTGGAGGGCGGCCCTTGTGTGTACATGTATGTATGTGTGTGTGAGGGTGGAGGGCGGCCCTTGTGTGTACATGTATGTATGTGTGTGTGGTCAGGGTGGAGGACGGCCCTTGTGTGTACATGTATGTATGTGTGTGGTAAGGGTGGAGGGCGGCCCTTGTGTGTACATGTATGTATGTGTGTGTGGTAAGGGTGGAGAGCATCCCTTGTGTGTACATGTATGTATGTGTGTGTGTGGCGGGGTGGAGGGCGGCCCTTGTGTGTACATGTATGTATGTATGTGTGTGGTAAGGGTGGAGAGCATCCCTTGTGTGTACATGTATGTATGTGTGTGTGTGAGGGTGGAGGGCGGCCCTTGTGTGTACATGTATGTATGTGTGTGTGGTAAGGGTGGAGAGCATCCCTTGTGTGTACATGTATGTATGTGTGTGTGTGAGGGTGGAGGGCGGCCCTTGTGTGTACATGTATGTATGTGTGTGTGGTCAGGGTGGAGGGCGGCCCTTGTGTGTACATGTATGTATGTGTGTGTGGTCAGGGTGGAGGGCGGCCCTTGTGTGTACATGTATGTATGTGTGTGTGGTCAGGGTGGAGGGCGGCCCTTGTGTGTACATGTATGTGTGTGTGGTAAGGGTGGAGGGCGGCCCTTGTGTGTACATGTATGTATGTGTGTGTGGTAAGGGTGGAGAGCATCCCTTGTGTGTACATGCATGTATGTATGTGTGTGGTAAGGGTGGAGGGCGGCCCTTGTGTGTACATGTATGTGTGTGTGGTAAGGGTGGAGGGCGGCCCTTGTGTGTACATGTATGTATGTGTGTGTGGTAAGGGAGGAGAGCATCCCTTGTGTGTACATGCATGTATGTATGTGTGTGGTAAGGGTGGAGGGCGGCCCTTGTGTGTACATGTATGTGTGTGTGGTAAGGGTGGAGGGCGGCCCTTGTGTGTACATGTATGTATGTGTGTGTGGTAAGGGTGGAGAGCATCCCTTGTGTGTACATGCATGTATGTATGTGTGTGGTAAGGGTGGAGGGCGGCCCTTGTGTGTACATGTATGTATGTGTGTGTGAGGGTGGAGGGCGGCCCTTGTGTGTACATGTATGTATGTGTGTGTGGTCAGGGTGGAGGGCGGCCCTTGTGTGTACATGTATGTATGTGTGTGTGGTCAGGGTGGAGGGCGGCCCTTGTGTGTACATGTATGTGTGTGTGGTAAGGGTGGAGGGCGGCCCTTGTGTGTACATGTATGTATGTGTGTGTGGTAAGGGTGGAGAGCATCCCTTGTGTGTACATGCATGTATGTATGTGTGTGGTAAGGGTGGAGGGCGGCCCTTGTGTGTACATGTATGTGTGTGTGGTAAGGGTGGAGGGCGGCCCTTGTGTGTACATGTATGTATGTGTGTGTGGTAAGGGTGGAGAGCATCCCTTGTGTGTACATGCATGTATGTATGTGTGTGGTAAGGGTGGAGGGCGGCCCTTGTGTGTACATGTATGTATGTGTGTGTGAGGGTGGAGGGCGGCCCTTGTGTGTACATGTATGTATGTATGTATGTATATCCCTGGTGGGAGTGTTTGCACACATGTATATCCATGCTATGTGTGCTGTACCTGAGATGAAGGTGTGAATCTGTATGTCTGTCTATATGTGTGTATACCTGGTGTGTGTCTACATGCATGTATCTGATGTGGGGGGTGTCTGTGGGCACACTTGTGCATCCTTGGTGTGTTGATGTATATGGTGTTCATGTGGCAGGGGTGTGGATTGTGGGGGTAAGTCCTGCATCTGCCTGGTGTGTGTGTGTGTGTGTGTGTGTGTGTGTGTGTGTGAGACGTGCACAAGCCTGCCCGGTGGGGCACGTGTGCTGAGCGCTCCGCCCGCGTCCCCTCGTCCCCACACAGGGGCTTCTGCTACTTCAACTCCGTGGCCGTGGCCGCCAAGCTCCTACAGCAGAGGCTGAATGTGAGCAAGATCCTCATCGTGGACTGGGTGAGTGGGGCCTGCCTGCCCCAGGCTCCCCGGCACGCGGCCGCCTCCGAAGGCTGGGGGCACTTGTACTCCCAGAGCTGGCCTCGTCTACCAGCCCGTCCTCACCCACAGTCAGGGCCACCGGCCGAGGGCTGCGCTTGCAGTTGGAAGGCAGAGGTCAGGGAAGCTGCGACCAGTGGCAGCTGCGGTCCTAGTCTGTGTTCAAGCCCCCAGCTGGAGCACAGAGTGGTCAGGCAGCTGCCCCGGGAAGGACGACCTCACTGCCACCCTCAGGCAGGAGGAGAGGCTTGCCCCTGGCACCCACGGCCACACATCTCCATGTGTGCCTGCGAGAGGGCAGCCAGTCGGTGACCTCCCCCTACAGAGGCCGAGCAGGTGCTGCTGTAGTGCAACCACAACAGGGCCCAGAGACCCAGCAGAAATGCCCACCCCTACGGCTCCCACCTGAGTAAGGCCAAGCAGGGAAGCCTTCCCGCCAGGGCGTGAGCTGCCATCCCATGCCTGGTGTGCAGAGGAGAGAACTGCATGGGCTGCCCATGGCCCAGCCCTGAGCCGGCTCCCACGCCCGCAGGACGTGCACCATGGCAATGGGACGCAGCAAGCCTTCTACAGCGACCCCAGTGTCCTCTACGTGTCATTGCATCGCTATGATGACGGCAACTTCTTCCCAGGCAGCGGGGCGCCCGACGAGGTGAGGGAGCTCGGTGGGTCTTCCAGAAGGATCCAGGGAGGTCTGGGTCCGGCCGTGGGAGGGCAGGTGCAGGGGTGGCTTTTGCTTCTAGGCTAAGGAGGTGGCAGGTCAAACCAGCGAGCGTGCAGCCCCTGTGACCTTGTTGCCTGGTGAGGGACCCTGGGCCCTGGTGTCCCCCGCCTGCCCAGTGCTGCTAGATGAGCTGGGGAGCTGCAGACCCCAGGTGTTCTCGCGCTGCAGGCCTCCCTGGAAGCCCAGGGCCTTGTTCTGGCCGGACCTTATAGAGCCGCTGTGGGCACACTGCCCTGTAAGTAGCACTCAGCATGCGCAAGGAGAGTCCCCATGGGACCCAGGAGCCCATGCCATAGAGGGGGTACCAAGAAAGCTCCAGCCTGGGTGCAACTGCACCAGGGGCCCCCAGTGAGGGCTCCCCCATGTCAGGGTCCGCAACGAGGGCTCCCCTGTGTCAGGGTCCCCATCTGAGGGTTCCTCTATGTCAGGATGTCCATCTGAGGGCTCCCCTGTGTCAGGGCCCCCATCTGAGGATTCTCCCGTGTCAGGGTCCCCATCTGAGGGTTCTCCCATGTCAGGGATGTATGTTGGAGGGTTTCCCTGGCAGAATTCCCTTTTAAGGGTTCCCTGTTCCCTGACCAAAGGTTCCCCTTGTCAGGGTGCCCCTCTGAAAGTGTGACATGTCTCCCCTGGCCACAGGTGGGCACAGGGCCAGGCGTGGGCTTCAATGTCAACATGGCGTTCACTGGAGGTCTGGACCCGCCCATGGGGGACACAGAGTACCTGGCAGCATTCAGGTGAGTCTCCTGTGATGTTCCCTGGGAACCATCGCGGCCTTGTGATGACATCAGGACACAGGATGGGGTTCCAGCACGAGAGCGTCAGCATGCAGCCTGAGGCTCAGTGTTTCACAGCATCCCGGTCCTGTGCTGCTGAAAGAAACTCGGGTCCATGCAAGCCATGACGGGGCAAGACTGAGCACAGGGTCTGCAGGGTGGGGACCCCACGGCCTTCTGTGCTCACCAAGACCTGTGTGAGCTGTGACGTGGGGGTGGCTGTTCTGCTATCCTGCCTGAGCCCAGGGACAATGCCTACAGCCAGATACAGGCAGGAGTGGCCAGCACTGACGGAGTGCTCCTGAAAATGTTACCCTCCCCAAGCACGGGCGCAGATTCCAGTCGGATGCCTGTGTCTCCGTGTAGACATGTGGGTGGTGTCTGTGTATAAATGTGTGTGTGTGTTGTGTCTCTGTCCTGTGCCCTGCACAGCAGTATAGAGGAGTGAGTGCATCTGGCCTCGGCATGTGCCGGCAGGTGCACTGCTGTGGTGGGGGAGGTGCCATGGGAAGATATGGCTGCCCGTTTTTCTGTGTAGGCTCTGCCCTGCTGTGGCTGGTGCTGAGCAACTTCTGTGAGCACTTGGAAGTTCAGAACTCAGGGTTCCCAGCACCACTGCTCCTCTCCAGGCACACCCTGCCCCTGGGACCCCGGCCTGCCAGGCTGCTCCTGCAGGACTAGTCCCCAAGATGAAGGACAGATAAGAAAATTGCTGCCATTGAGAGCACTCTCTCCGGGACCTGGAGACAAGAAGTGATGTCCTTAATTCAAACCAGGGCCTCCAGGGGCCGCTTTTGAAGTTGGCAGGGATGGCAGAGGTCGGGGGACGTGCTGGGGACCTTCTCTTGCTCCTCTGTGCTGCCGGCAGCCCCACCTCCTACCTCTACCAGGGCTGTGCAAGAACCCTGGTGACTCGGAGCTGCAGGTGCCGGAGCTGGATCTCCTGGCAGCACGCAGGCTGCCTGCTCCTCCCGTCTTCCCAGGCAGGTGCGAGCTCGGCTGCTCGGCTCCTTGGGCTTGGCTGCTCCCACCAGGAGTGTTGTCTGCGACAGAGGGATCGACATCCTCACTGCCCCATGGCCCTCCCTGCCCGTGTCCTTCCAGTCCTATGGCCCTCCCGTCCCATTACCCCCACTGCCCCATGCCCCTCCTGTCCCATTACCCCCTCTGCCCCAGGGCCCTCCTGTCCCATTACCCCCACTGCCCCAGGGCCCTTCCCGTCCCATTACCCCCACTGCCCCATGCCCTTCCCGTCCCATTACCCCCACTGCCCCATGCCCCTCCTGTCCCATTACCCCCTCTGCCCCAGGGCCCTCCCGTCCCATTACCCCCTCTGCCCCAGGACCCTCCTGTCCCATTACCCCCACTGCCCCAGGGCCCTCCTGTCCCATTACCCCCACTGCCCCATGCCCTTCCCGTCCCATTACCCCCACTGCCCCAGGGCCCTTCCCGTCCCATTACCCCCACTGCCCCAGGGCCCTCCCGTCCCATTACCCCCACTGCCCCATGCCCCTCCCGTCCCATTACCCCCACTGCCCCATGCTCCTCCTGTCCCATTACCCCCTCTGCCCCAGGGCCCTCCTGTCCCATTACCCCCTCTGCCCCAGGGCCCTCCTGTCCCATTACCCCCACTGCCCCATGCCCTTCCCGTCCCATTACCCCCACTGCCCCAGGGCCCTCCCATCCCATTACCCCCACTGCCCCATGCCCCTCCTGTCCCATTACCCCCACTGCCCCAGGGCCCTCGCATCCCATTACCCCCACTGCCCCATGCCCCTCCTGTCCCATTACCCCCACTGCCCCATGCCCCTCCTGTCCCATTACCCCCACTGCCCCATGCCCCTCCTGTCCCATTACCCCCTCTGCCCCAGGGCCCTCCTGTCCCATTACCCCCACTGCCCCATGCCCTTCCCGTCCCATTACCCCCACTGCCCCATGCCCTTCCCGTCCCATTACCCCCACTGCCCCAGGGCCCTCCCATCCCATTACCCCCACTGCCCCATGCCCCTCCTGTCCCATTACCCCCACTGCCCCATGCCCTTCCCGTCCCATTACCCCCACTGCCCCAGGGCCCTCCTGTCCCATTACCCCCACTGCCCCATGCCCCTCCTGTCCCATTACCCCCACTGCCCCATGGCCCTCCTGTCCCATTACCCCCTCTGCCCCAGGGCCCTCCTGTCCCATTACCCCCACTGCCCCATGGCCCTCCTGTCCCATTACCCCCACTGCCCCATGCCCCTCCTGTCCCATTACCCCCTCTGCCCCAGGGCCCTCCTGTCCCATTACCCCCACTGCCCCATGGCCCTCCTGTCCCATTACCCCCTCTGCCCCAGGGCCCTCCTGTCCCATTACCCCCTCTGCCCCAGGGCCCTCCTGTCCCATTACCCCCACTGCCCCATGGCCCTCCTGTCCCATTACCCCCTCTGCCCCAGGGCCCTCCTGTCCCATTACCCCCTCTGCCCCATGGCCCTCCTGTCCCATTACCCCCTCTGCCCCATGGCCCTCCTGTCCACAATAGTTGGCCAAGCTTCGCCATCTATTTGTCCCACTGCCCGCTGTGACTAGCCGGCCTTGTGTCCCTCTTGTCCCACAGTAGCTGGGCCCTCCCTGCCCTGGTCCTGGCCACCCCTTTTCTAACGGTCATCGTGTTTCTTTGAGCACGGCCAAGTTCTCCTGTGTGGAGATCCACCGAGGACACTCACAGTGATTACAGAAGCGAAAGCATAAGCCGA
This sequence comes from Ochotona curzoniae, assembly GCF_017591425.1. NCBI lineage: Eukaryota > Metazoa > Chordata > Mammalia > Lagomorpha > Ochotonidae > Ochotona > Ochotona curzoniae. The sequence goes on along the minus strand of NW_024465405.1, from coordinate 5,436,691 downwards.
GAACTTGGACTTGAAGGGTCCTGCTTGGCCAGTCTCAGTCATGGTTGCAGGGCCAGCCCTTAAAAATTAAATAAGAGCATGACAGCATAGCCCCTCATGCTGGAGGGCAGCAGTGCCAGCAAACAGCCAGGGAGCCAGATGAGCCAGTGGAGCAGAGCAGGGTGGGGCTGAGCGTGCCCCCAGGCCACAGGAGGCGAGGGTCAGGGCAGCAGAGAAGAAAGAAGGGACAGGAGGACAAGGCTGGCCGGTCAGCAGGGCTGCTGCCTGGACAGCCCGAGGAGAGCTCTTGTTCAGCCCTGGCCAGCCTGGGTGGCTTTGCTGGGGAGCCATACTGCCCTGCCCCAGCTGGACTGCATAATTGCGGGGCTGCTGGACCCTGGGCCCTGGGGGCAGGCAGCACTCGAGTCAGGGCCACCACGGTGCCGAGGTGAAGCAGGTGGAGGCAGGATCAAGGCCAGCACCCTGGCGTGTTTCCCATGTGGTCCCCAGTGGCACTGGCCACGGTTGGCAGTGAGGTAATAGTCCTGGCGAGGCAGAGCCTAGGACGTCAACAGAGGGGCTGCTGGCTGCCAGCCCTCGCCGCCGTGTCCCACTGCTCATCATGTGCTGGGAATGGATTACAGCCTAGTGGGTGGAACTTCTGCAGGCCCTGGCTGGCCACTGTCACACCAATTACCGTGTCTGGAGGTGGCATGGCTTTCAGAGCTGGCCATGGTCACAGCTGCCTGGACGGTGGGGACAGGCGACTTTCCCACATCCCAGAATGGGGCATGTGGAGGGAGGCTGGGGTCGGGGGTAGAGGGCAGTGTGTTCTCTGCTCCTTCACATGAGAGTGTGCCCATCTTGGCTATGGTGCACAGCCCTCTGGGGAACTGAGATGATGGCCCCACGTCCACACAGCTAGTGCCATGGCCGGGGGTGAGGAGGAACCTCCCAGAACCAGCCAGCAGCCTTGGCCAGTGAGGATAGAGCTGTGTTACACGCAAGTGACTGGGCATCATGTACGGGGGTGTGTGTGGAGGGACGCCTGGAGGGCATGCGCACGCTGCAGCCCCTGGCTGGGAGCTGGGGGGCACTGTGCTCTGCCCGGGCTGGCCTGGTGATGCCCTGTCCTGCCCTTCCCAGAACGGTGGTCATGCCCATCGCCGGCGAGTTTGCCCCAGACGTGGTGCTGGTGTCATCAGGCTTCGACGCCGTGGAGGGCCACCCCACGCCACTCGGGGGCTACAACCTCTCTGCCAAGTGTAAGTGCCCGCAGCGGTCACCCTGCCTGTGGTCTGCCCATCGCCACGGGCACTGGAGACCCCATCATCCCTGTGGGCACAGAGCTGGCTTCAGGCAGCAGTGCGTGAGCACCGGGGCGTGCAGGGGCTGACCTGGGGCCGTGCAGGCCCTTCCATGCACAGAGAGCTGACGGATGCTGCGGCCATCCCCTCACGGTGACAGGGAGGCACCACTCCCTAATGCCCAGGCAGAGAAAGCAGCAGGGAGCCGGGGGCAGAGTGGTGCTGGGAGCCCAGTCACGAGTGTGGGTGAGGAGGGTGGCTTAAGGTGACCATGGCCTTCACTCCCACTCTGTGCCTCTGACATCATCAGACTGCATGGCTTCAGCCGGCCCTAGCAGTGTCAGAGCCAGGCAGCAGCTTGTGGCTCCCCATGCCCTGGGCATCATGAGCCGTGGCTGGCCCTGATGTCCTGGGGTCCCTGGAGTCCCACCAGCTGACCCCTCACTCCATCAGGGCAGGGGAAGGGAGCTTGGTCTCCTTTCCACAGCCCAGATGCTGCTGTCACCCTGCTCTGGCTGCCCTCTGGCATCTACCCAGCAGCCCTGAGCCCCATGTCACTGGCTCAGTGAGAGACCGAGTGGGGCTCCCAGAAGCCGTGGCGTGGACAGCTGGCCCAGTCACCACCATCGGTCCCTGTGCTTTCTGAGGAAGGACAGTCGATCACCCACCCCGTCGGCCTTCCCTGTATGCAGGTGCCCCAGGTGGGCAGGTGCCCCATGATTGGTCAGGTGACTGGAGCCCCGGAGCCTCTCTGGGGAGCTACAGGCAGGGGCACGGGACCCCCACATAGCGACAACTACTCTGTGAGATCACACGCCAAAGCCGTCCCAGGGCAGCCCAAGCTGACTGCCAGCTAGGACCCTCTGCCCAAGCTGAGTGCCAGCTAGGACCCTCTGCCCAGCTTCTGCATGACAGCTTCTCCTTTGCAGGTTTTGGGCACCTGACCAAGCAACTGATGGGCCTGGCTGGTGGCCGCATCGTCCTGGCCCTCGAGGGGGGCCACGACCTGACGGCCATCTGTGACGCCTCTGAAGCGTGCGTCTCTGCTCTCCTGGGAAATGAGGTACAGACTCATGGGAGCAAGGGACATGCCCTCGGGGCGCAGGCAGCCGTTAAGGGGGACAGGTAGCCTTATCTTGGCTCTCTGCAGACTGGCTTCTCTCTAGGAGTAACCCCAATGGGCACGGGGCCTGGACAGCTCTCCTGAGACCCCAGTGACACCAAGGTGGCACCTTCCATGTCCACAGAACCGAGCCAGAGGGATGCTGTGGCGTCTGCAGCCGGGCTGCTAGGGCTCCAGTTAGAGTACCAGCCCACCAGTTCCCTCCGTCCCCAGGCCTTGGCCTGGCCCTGCTGCTTCTGGCCTGGGTGGCACGGAAAAGGTGCCAGAGGCCCCTGGGAGCTGGTCTCATGCCATTTCCTGCTGCTGGAGTAAGCACGGGCCCAACGCCCCCAGCCCCTAACGGACACAAGGATGCAGGGCCGCCTGTTATCCCTGGGCCCTGTGGGGCTCTGGGGGCTCTAGGTGGACAGGACCCACATGCCCATGCTCCTCCCGCCTCACGCATTCACCATGAGCCCGAGTGTCCCTGGACCGAGCCCTGTAGTACAGGGCAGGGCTGCTCCTGGCCTGGCTGCGGCCGGGTTGAGGATGGGTGTCCTCCACTGCCTCCCTAGCACTTGAGCTGAATCACAAGTGAAACAGCCAGACTTGAACCGGCGCCCACAGCCTGCCGCATAACCCCAGCCCCTGTGTTGATCCTGTGAAGATACCTGTACGCTGAAGGCCAGCAGGGCCCAGCACGTGGGCTCCACTTCTGGCTGCAGAGCTTCATGAGGCCTGGGGTGCTGTCCTTGGGCACGTGTGGCGTGTGCAGCCCCATGAGCTGGCAGTGCAGGGGCTTGAGGGGTGCTGGACAGACAGCCATGCTGCTGAAGGAGGACCTCCGCGTAGGAAGCTGCCAGTGGGCATGGTGCCCACAGCAGCGAGGGTTACTCCTGGGCATGTGACGGGGCAGAAGTTTGCAGGAAGGGCAGACCGCAGACAGCCTGCCCAGCACTCGGAAACAGGGAGGCCAGGGGCAGCTGCCGGCTTGACTGTGTGCAAGCGTGGGGCAGGGATGGCGCAGGGGACAGGCAGCCCCGAGCAGCAAGGGGCCAGTGACCCCTCAAGATTCCCGAGTAGCAGGATGACGCCGTGCTGGGCCCGGTGCTCCCCGCACAGCCGAGTTCTCACCCTTCCAGGCCCTGTGGCATCTGCTGCTGCTGCGGGGTGCTGCGGGGGCAGGGCTGGGAGTCTGCAGAGTTTCTGCCTCTCCTAGCTGGCAGAGCACAGGGTGTGGTCACCTCTTACTCTTTTTTTCTAAGGTTTATTTTTCTTTTTTTCTTTCTTCCTTTCCTTTCCTTTCCTTTCCTTTCTTTCCCTTTCTTTTCTTTTCTCTTCTTTTCTTTTCTTTCTTTCTATTGCAAAGTCAGATATACAGAGAGGAGGAGAGACAGAGAGGAAGATCTTCCATCCATTGATTCACTCCCCAAGTGACCTCAATGTCCAGTGCTGCGCTGATCCGAAGCCAGGAGCCAGGAACTTCTTCCAGTTCTCCCATGTGGGTACAGGGTCCTAGGGCTTTGGGCCGTCCTCGACTGCTTTCCCAGGCCACAAGCAGGGAGCTGGATAGGAAGTGGGGCTGCCGGTGTTAGAACTGGCGCCCACATGGGATCCCGGCATGTTCAAGGTGAGGACTGTAGCCACTAGGCCACTGCGCCGGGCCCTGTTTACTTTTCTTAAAAACAGATAAGGAGAGAAGGAGACACAGAGGTCTTCTATCGATGGTTCACTCCTCAAGCTGAACTAATCAAAGCCAGGAGCCCAGAGCTGCTTCCGGGTCTCCCACAGGGTCCCGAGGCTTCGGTCCATAAACGGAGCTGGATGGGAAGTGGAGCAGTCAGGACAGGAGCCCTCACCCTCAGGGGATGCCAGTGCCACAAGGTGGATACTAGCATGCTGTGCCACTGTGCCAGCCCTGGTCTCAACCTTGACACCACCCCTGCTGGCCCTGCAGGCACCCGGGCTCAGGGGTGAAGCACAGCCCTGCTGTGGCTGGGGCGTGGGTACCGACAAGGGCAGGGCCACGGTGCTGGGAGGAAGGCACACACGTGTGCAGGTCCTGCCGGGGAGTGGGGCCACAAGAAGTTAAGGAGAACCAGGATTCTGTGTAGAACATCCCCCGGGGCTCCCCTCTTTTGGCAGCTCTCTGGGTGCACACTGGGCACCCCCCACCATGCTCTGGAGGGGTGGCAAACTCATGCAGTGGCTTCATACATTGTCTTGGTTCCTGACAAGTGGGAGGACTCCGGGTCTAGCCATCACATCAGACCGAGGCTCAGCGGGGCACCCTGAGATAGGAGAGGAGAGGGGCTGGGTGACGCCTGGGGCAGCCAGGGCTGGTCCTGCAGGCTTCCTGTGCCCGTGGCTGCAGGGCCGTGACTTTAAACATCATGGCCCATCCAGCTCCCTTGCTGAATTACCTTACAGGACAGTCCCCCAGGGGCCCTGCGCCCACATGTTGCCCAGTTCTGCCTACTAGCTGAGGGCGCCCTGTGTCAGCAGCAGCCGCGGCCACGCCCTCCTCCTGCCCTGTGGTGAGGGTGCTGGTGCTCTGTCCACCTGCCTCTCAGTAAGCAGAGGCCCAGCCAGCCTTGTGGCCAGAGCGGGGGCAGCTCGGGGCTGTCCCGCCGTGTGTGTCCTCTGCCGGCCCTGCAGGGCTTGGCTCGTGTCCATGAGCCAGACGGGTTCCGGGTACGTGTTCCCCGCTGGTCTGCTGCGGCTGAGGCAAGCAGAAGGGGAAGACGGTCCAGCCATGCCGGCCCTGGGCTGCTGGCTCCCGCCTTCGGCTTGGGCAGGCCAGACGCTGCAGCGTTTGTCTCGCCATGGCAGAGGAACCTGCGTGGACCCACAGCAGCCTCGTCTGTAGCTCAGACATGTCCTGGGGCCGTGTCCTGACCGGAAGCCCCTAGGGTTCAAACGCCTCATGGCTGAGTGTGTGACACGTCAGTCTGTCACGCTGCCCTCCTCCGAGTGCTGACCGCAGGATCCCTGGCCCCCACCCCCGTTCTCTGGACCGCTTGCCCAGGCGTGTCCGCCTCACCGCCTCCTCTGCCACCCTGAGCGTCCAGCTTGTGTTGGTGCACCTGTTCTAAAGGCTGCCTCCCTTTCTCTCACGTCTCCCAGGTCAGCTGCCTCTCTGGGTCTTTAATCATGCGCGGATGCTGTACTCTGCCTTGAGACACGCAGCCTGTCCAGCAGCTGTGGGTCATTCTCCGGCCGCCACGGCTTTGAGCAGCTGAGCCTTGGGTCACATGAAGCTTTCAGTGTGCACAGCCCGCATGCCTGCACTAACCGCAAGGCCCCGCCAGTGTCCCCGGAGCAGCCACAGGGGACAGGCCAGGGAGTTGTGCCACACCTCCCGGGGCTCCAGGAGATGAAACCTGTGTGCCATGGCCAGAATCTGTTTCCTAGGCCGTCTGCTGCCGTCTTGGCCTCGCTGTACTTGCCGTTCAGTGCTGATGGCATGGTTGTTCCACCGATGGCCCAGACAGTTTCCAGGTGGTCCTGTGTGTCCTCAGGGTACACCCTGTCTCTGCCTGGTTGCACTGAATGCCCACCCCTCCCAAACTACCCCGTGAGCGCCTTGGCATGGGCACGTCATTGTGTTCCCACCCAGGCCACCACCCTCGCCTACCTCTGTCTCCTATGCTACATGGACCTGGCACCTCTAGGAGGGGCCCTGTGGCTTCTGCTGGGAGCACTGGTGTTGGAGAGCCCAGGACCCTGCAGCTGTCCACACACAATTCCCAAAACCCACGGCTGCCCTGTGTGCGTCCTTTCCTGTGTGTGCTTGGGCCAGCCCCTGGCTGTCTGAGGGCACCATCACTGCCCATCTGCATGGCCGCCCCAGCTGCGCCCGGGCCCTGCACATGTCCCTGATAGTGTGGACCTGGTTGTTTCTTCAGAGCTAAAGCTGCCAGCTTCTGTGGCCCAGGCCACCACCCACTGCTCTGGGCCACATGTGGCTCCCTCCAGGGCTCCCTCTCTGCCTCTCCATCGCTGCCTGGGGCTAACAGGAATCACGCTTTCCTGGGAGACCGCGGGAGAGGACAGCGGCCTTCCTGGCACACGTGGGCCGCTTCCCGTCACGCTCCCTCCGCTGCTTGTGGGAGCCCATAGATACTCCTCAGTGTCTCCCGAGCCAGTGAAAGCTGCTGATGGACCCTCGCGCTGCCCTCCGGGACGCTGCTTGGGCTGTGCCCCCTCTGCAGCCAGCGTCTGTCCCTCTCTTCCAGCTTGATCCTCTCCCTGACAAGGTCATGCAGCAGAGACCCAACGCCAATGCCGTGCGCTCCATGGAGAAGGTCACGGAGATCCACAGTGAGTTCTGCGTGGCCAGGCCCACTCTGGCTGGCATTTGCGGGCTGGTAGAGGTGCTCATGTGACTTCGGTGGCCTCCCAGCTACCTCCCAGCGTGGCAGCCCCAGTTCCAAGGGATGGTGTCGTGGCAGCCCCCAGCTGGCACCTGTGTCCGGGATCCAGGGTCTTCCTGTGCCCATTTCCCACCTGGGGCTGGCACCATCAGCTGACCCCTGCTCGCGCACCAAACCCACGTGTGTCCTTCTCAAAGCCCTGGTTGCCTTTCTCTCCTTTTTCTTCTCTTATTTACTTGAAAGAGAGCAGAGGACAGACAGGCAGAAATGGTTTCCATCTGCTGGTTCACCCCCCAGATGTCTGCAGTGGTCAGAGGTGGGCTGATCTCATACCAGGAGCATCTCCCACGTGGGGACAGGAGCCCGAGCACTGGCTCCATTGGTCTCTCCATCTGTCCTCCATTGGTCTCTCCAAGCCATTAGCTGGGTTAGAAGTGGAGCAGACAGGACTTGAACCAGCGCCCGTAGGGAGTGCCACAGGTGGAAGGTTCACTTACCCTAATCTGGGTTTTGAAACATTGATGTGGGCAAGGCTGTCGGTGACGTGGGGAAAGCCAGAGGCCTGCTTGCTGTGTACCTGTGTGGGCAGCAGCTCCCAGCTCAGAGCCACTGCTGGTGCCAGGAGCTAGCTCTGGGTAAGGCCCAGCACATCGGGTCCCAGGAAGGAGCCCACTGAGTACCATTCACTGTGGGTGGGCACCTGCGGGGGGAGGGCCAGCTGGACCCAGGTGGCTCATGTAAACGTTTCCAAGGTGCCCAGATGTGTGTGAGCTGAGGTCCAGAGGTGCCTGTACTGCCCAGATCTGTCTCCTGCAAAAGTCCCAGGGCCTGAGGTAGCTGCGGCCTGGGCATGGCCTGGGCATGGCCTGGGAGGCAGTCCCCCAGCCCCTGAGAGCCTCTTCCGGCCCCCAGGCAAATACTGGCGCTGCCTGCAGCGTCCGTCCACTGCCGGGCGCTCCCTGGTGGAGGTACAGACGTGTGAGAACGAAGAAGCTGAGACGGTCACTGCCATGGCCTCACTGTCTGTGGGCGTGGAGCCCGCTGAGAAGAGGTGAGTGGCTGCCCAGGCTTGCTGCCTATTCTGCAGGGGGTGGGGGATTGTGCAGGGGTGTGGGGGTCTGTTGCCATGGGCCTGGCCAGCAGGTTGTACAGGTGGCGGGGTCTGCCTCCATGGGCCCGGCCAGGGAGTTCTGCAGGCAGCGGGTGTCTGTCGCCATGGACCTGGCCAGTGGGTTCTGCAGGTGGCAGGCGTCTGTCGCTATGGGCCTGGCCAGGGGGTTCTGCAGGCAGCGGGGGTCTGTTGCCATGGGCCTGGCCAGGGGGTTCTGCAGGCAGCGGGGGTCTGTTGCCATGGGCCTGGCCAGGGGGTTCTGCAGGCAGCGGGGGTCTGTTGCCATGGGCCTGGCCAGGGGGTTCTGCAGGCAGCAGGCGTCTGTCACCGTGGGCCTGGGCTGGGGTCGGTAGCACTCTTCCCAATGTGGTGGGCCCAGTGAGTACGGAGCTGTGGTGTGCGTGGGAGCCCCCCATGATTGGGCACTGCCCGCTTGTCTGCATCCCCACAGGGCCGAGGAGGAGCCCATGGAAGAGGAGCCGCCCCTGTAGCCTCTTGAAGCTGCTGTTTCCTTGTTTGTCTTCGTCTTGAAGCTCAGCCGAGAAACTGTCCCACTCATTGCGGCTACCGCGGCCCTTGGGGGCTGGGGCCACAGCCGGGGCCTTTCTGCCGCCCGCACGTGGGCATGGCAGCATCCCGCGGAGCACGGGACAGACACGGCAGCGAGCAGACATGGACATGCAAAGCCAAGCACACAGGCGGCCCTGCCGGGGAAGCCGCCAGAGGCCTGCGCCACGGCCGCAGAGTGGCTGCGCTCCATCCAAGCTTAGCAGGATGAAGCTCTCACTGCGAAACAGACTTGACCCAAACTGGTGCTGAACGTCTGGTCATGACCCACAGTTCCACAGTCTCCGTGTAAACCACTCGACTCATCTTGTAGCTCATGTGTTTTTTAAGAGGACGTTTTCTGGGGCTCAGGCCTGCCTGCAGCCGGGGAACCTGCAGTGGCGCTGGGCGCCTCGGACGCAGACAGTGGACGCGGCCCGAGGGAGAGCCCGTGGGAAGATGCGAGATTGTGCCTTTTTTCATTGCCCTGGTGGATTTTTGTGGCTGGGTTTTCTGAAGTCTGAGGAACAATGCCTTAAAGAAAAACTCCACAGCAGGAATGGGTGCGACACTTTCCTGTGGCCGGCACGCCCGGCGGTGCTGGCCGGGCGGCGAGCGTGGGGCGCACTGCTCTACCGAGTTCTCCATGAATCCAAAGTGCTCTTCCCGCGCAGCCTGGGGTGAGCATGTCGAACGCAGGGCACACTCGCAGTGTTACGGTCGGAAGTAGCATGAAGTATTGCTTACATTTTAGATATAAATAAATATATATATATATGTATAATATATATTCCAATGTATTCCAAGCCAAGAAACTTGATTCTTATGAAATCTTGATAAAATATTTATAATGCATTTATAGAAAAGGTATATATATATATACGTACATATATATATATATATGTATCAGATAAACGCAGGCCGCAGGGCCCTGGCGAGCGCAGGGCGCGTGGACAGCCCACGGTGCTCAGCGAGGGGGCCGGCCACCAGCACACTGGCCGCTGGGCAGGGCGCCCACGCCAAGGCCCCTTGGGCCGGTGGTGTCCTAGCGAGAGCCTACCCCTCCCCTAGCCTCCGTGCACATATGTACCTAATGAGTTTTTATAGCAAAGAATATAAATTTGCTGTTGATTTTTGTATGAATTTTTCACAAAAAAAAAAGATCCTGAAAAAGCCTTGTTTTGTGGGTTTTACATTTTTTCTCACCGTTGAGCAGTTTTCTGAATGGTAATGTTTTTTTTTTCTTTCCATGCTCTTCTTCCTCACACCTTTTTTCGACTTTCCAAGGTTGTTTTTCTTGTCTGTTTTTGTGGGTTTGGAGGCAGCAGGTACCACCGTGTGCGTGAGGAGTAGGGCGTGGCCCAGGATCCTGGGGGGCCAACCCCTGCAGGACACCAGGCTTTTCGGCCTTCCCTCCAAGTGGCCTGCGTCCCTCCTGCCCCCGGGGCTCGGGGTCCCCTGACGACCCCGGACTCCACTTATCCAAAGCCCCTTCACACGTGGCAGGAAGCAGCGGGTTTGGGCTCAGACGGCCATCCCTGCACCTTTGTTCCTTTTTGTGGCGATGCCAGCCAATGGTCTCTTTGTACCAGTCACTTGAAGCCACTGATTTCATTCCAAAGTGTCTCAAGTTCATCCTGGCAGGAGGAACCCAGCCCAGGCTGCTGTTTGGTACCTTGCTGGTGTGGACGCCACCTGGGCCCGCCCTGGGTTCTCGCTGCCACTGGCCTGCAGGGCCCATGCCAAGCCCTGGGCTGCAGCTTGTGCCAGCTGTCTCCTCCCTGCTTGGGAGTCCTGGGAGGTGGCCGTGCCAGCCCCTGCCGCCCACCACAGCTGGCAGGGAGGGGTGCCTCACCACCTGGTTTGTTGTTTGTTTTTGTTTTTTTCTTTTATGAATGATGAGAGAACTGGGCACCCCCGGGGGCCTGGCTCCACAGGGGCCGCTACCTGGCATCCAGGTGGCAATGGGCATTACCATGGAGCCTTTCTTTCCTTTGAAGTGATCCCCAGCACCTCCGTGCGCTGGGCCCGGGGCAGATGGCGTCTACGGGTGGGGCCCTGGTAAGATGGGCATGCTGCCCACTCCCTCTTAGGCCCTCGCACCCTGCCCGCCTTTTTCTTCCTTTGCAAGGCCTTGGGGGGCACCCGCTGGGCCATGGGTGTATAAGCACTTTAAGCCCCTCTGAGGGGACCCCGAGGTGGCCCACATGGCTCCCAGCTGGTGGCCACCCTGCCCCAGCGGCTCCGGGTCGAGAGGGCCACTGTGTCGAAGCATTTTGTTTTTGCTTTCCTTGTTTTCCGGTTCTGTGCTGCTGAGGAGGGCACCGTCTCCCTTTCCGTCCGAGCATTCCTCCCTCGCGGGCAGCAGCCGCGGACTCATTCCGCTCCCCGTTCGGCAGGTGGGGCCGTGCATGTCCGGGCCGGGCCGCGTGCAGCTTGGAGGTACAGGTCCAAGTGTCCCGGAGCCCGCATGATGAGTGCCCGCATGTCTGTCCCACATAGATTGCACGCAGGCCCAGGCAGCTCGGGGCCGACAGGACAATACCTTCGCCCTCTCAGGCCTTTCGCCGATGTCCAGTAGGACCCAGATGGAGAAGAGCAGGTGGGCGGGGGGGGGTTGCATCTTCTTCAACTTATTCTTCAGAAACTGAACTTTTTATTGTAAGAAAAACTAAGAGGACTTCTCAGAGCTTCGTCGTTTTTCAGAGACAAGTTCCCTAGCACTTGTGACCAACCAGTCTCGGGGGCACTGTGTCCGCGTGGGGCCAGCATTTCGGACCCGGCGCAGAGCCCCCGCTCCGGAACCGCCCTGCTGTCAGGGGGCAGTTCCGTGTCGTTTCCTTCAATTGTCTCCCTCTCCAGCCGTGACCTGGCGGCTGTGACCTCCCTCTGGTTGGGGTGCTTGCCTGGCCCAGGCCGCTGCCGTTGCCCCGGCCACGGGAGGACGCCTTGCCTCCCACAAAGGGGAAGAAGGCCAGCGCGTCTTGCAGCCGTTGGGTTTTGTTTTCATTTTTTCTTGGCGTGCGTGCTCCCCAGTGGGGCCGGCCTTTTGCAGTTGAGGAGGGCATGCAAACATGGCACATACATGATGTATGTAGACACAGGAGTGAGTTGGACTTCTTGCACCCGAGAGCTTGCCACAGGCCTGGGAGGAGGAGGCGTTACCATGATGCTCGCCGGCACAGCCAGCGACCCCCGAGTGTCCCGATTCGTCTTCCCTGGACTGTGTGACCCTCGGCGGCACCAGGCCTGCCCATGCAGCCACGGGGCCGGTTGGATTCTCCGACTGCTGTGCCGTGAGGGTCACTGTGGCCGCCTGGCCACACACACTGTTGTGTACCCATCACACAGCTTGTTGCTCTCAAGGTTGAATAAAGACTTGTTCATGACCCTCCCGACCTTGGTCTTGAGTGCTGTCTTAGTGCGCCTGACCCTCCCTGACCCTGGGGACTCACGGCACCCCAGCCTTGGGGTTAAACACCCAGATGTCAAAATCCCAGCGCTGGGTCCTCTCCCAAAACAGAAGCCGTGGTGAGCTGTGCTGGACACCACAGGGAGGTGACACAGCAGAGAGGTGCCAAGGCCAAGGTTCTGTCACCCTCATGGCCAGCCAGGCACGAGACTCAGATTTCAGTGTCCCAACACCAGCCAGGGCCACCAGTCCTGTGACCCCTCCCGCACTGCCAGGCCCCACCCTTCCTGTGCTGCCACATCCTGTGTGACCCAAGTCCTACTGCACCACCTCCCAGCCCAGCCTCCCCCTGCCCTGGCCAGCTCCGCTCTAAGCAATGTCTACCCTGGGACACTCCACAGGTGCCCTCAGTGCCTGACCTGAGTGCCCTGCTAAGCTGTGTGATGAGGTCTGCCCCCTTCCCCAAGATCCCAGGCTTGGTGGCTCTTGAACAGGGCTGAGATGCAGCTGGGCTCTGGCCCCCTGGAGGCCCGGGTCAGGCTGCCCACAGGTGAGCCAGGGACGCTGGCCTTGCCCTTGGTGAGCCTCCTGGACAGCAGCCAGTGACTCAGGAAGGAGCCTGAAGGTCTGACCCCGAGCCCTCAGCCACTGCCCTCGGGTCACCCTAGCTGCCAGTGCTGGAAGCTTCCTGGGAGCAGGTACTGCCCCCGGCCCTGCCTGAGGACAGGCAGCCACACAGAGTTCCTGGGCACATCCCTGTGGTCCCAGTACAGCTGGGGGCACGGCAGCCACATCTAGGTGGCACACGCAGAGGTCCTGGGTGCGGGCACAGCCAGGGGGCCCGGCGAGCCTGGACAGCGGCCTCAGCGCTTTCTGCTCGGCTCCAACAGAAGGCCTCCAGCTGCGCAGTCCCCGTCACACTGCGAGGCTCAGTGGCCGTCACCTGGCCTCAGCCTCCACGGGGGCTCTCAGCCAGGATCCCCAGGAGACTGTCGGGGGCTCCAGGGCCCTGGCCCCTCTGCACTGTATGGGAAGGTGCCCAGGGAGAGACCAGCAACCCCTGCACCTCAACACGATGCTGAGATCCTCTATGCTGCTCCTGGCACCACGCTAAGGCCAGGCAGGGCCCGGCAGGTGCTGGCAGGGGCCTACAAGGAGCAGTGTGTGGCCTGGGCCTCACTGTGTGTCTGCCCCTGGCGCCTCCTTGGCCACCTGCAGGCTGTACCATAGGCACAACAGGCAGGGTCCTGCTGCCAGCCTCCAGGAGAAAGCCACAGCTCAGGGTTGGGGAAGGCAGTGCCCATGCCCTGCCTGGGTCTGCCCTCGTCTAAGAATGCCTGCTGTGACAGCCAATGAGAAATTCTCAAACCCTGAGCCAGGCTGGATGCCAAGCAAGAACAGGTGCCCAGGACACCGTGGCCCAGCAGCGAGGCAGGTGAGAGTCCACCTGCTAGAGGCCACGTGGCAGAGCCCATCACACTGACTTGTGCAGGCTGCGCACACCGGGCCCATTCCTGGAGAGCAGCTGGGGTTCCCACAGTGACCTCCAAAGCCCTCATGAACTGGGCTCTGCAGGTCTCAGGGCTAGGACGCTTGTCAGACCTGGGTGACATCGTAGGGGTGATTATCTGTCTGCATGGAAGAGACAGGAAGCGAGCCCGTCACAGGAGCTGCTCCGCAACGGCCACGGCACCAAGCGGGGTTGGCCGGCATCCAAAGGCGAGACTTCATTTCAACCTCCCCAAGGGAGAGAGGGACCCAATTGTGGAGCCATTACCAGTGACTCCTCTGCAGGATCCAGGGGTGTGTGCAGGATCCCAGGTGTGTGTCTATATTATCCCAGGTGTGTGTCTGCAGGATCCAGGTGTGTGTCTGCAGGATCCAGGTGTGTGTCTGCAGGATACAGGTGTGTATCTATAGGACCTCAGGTGTGTGTCTGCAGGATACAGGTGTTGTCTGCAGGATACAGGTGTGTGTACCTGCTGGCCCTAGCATTTGAAAGCCCTAACCAGGAAGAAGGCTGTGGTTCTGGCCTCAGGCCTGGGGCTGGTCACCCTGTGCGTGCACTGCCTCCTGCTGGTCCTGGCAGGAGTAGCAGCCTCATCCCACAGCACCACTGCAGCCTCTCCCTACCTCAATCTCCCCCCAACATTTTTCTCCATCTTTGCCTCTCCTTTCTCCAGCCCTGACCATGGAGAAGGACCAGGGGTGAGTGCTGTGGCCGAACATGTCAGAGACCTGCAGCCTTCCCCTCAGCCCCGAGGAAATACAAATCTGAAGGCGTTGGCTCCCTCCCTAGGTAGGTTTTGTTCTGTGGGAGCCCCCGACCCACCCCCAGGCAGCAGACCTGGCTTTCCTCCTGGCGGTGGGCAGAGGCAGGCTCTGGGCACAGCTCTGGGATCCTCCACAGGGCACCGGGAGCTGGAAAGAGGAGGTCCCTGCAAGGCATCCACGACAAACCAGAGCAGAGGCTCTGGCCCCGTGCGTGCGGGGCATGGCCTGGCCTCTCCTGGCCAGGGAAACATCTGATCTGATTGTAGGAGCCCAGGACAGCCGGAGGCTGGGGCAGGGTGGGGAGGATGACCTAACATCCTTGGTGCCAAGTAAGCACAGGATGGTATAGCTGGGCGGTAAGAGGGCATGAGACGTGAGGCCCTGGGGTGGGTCCAGGCCTTGAGGTGGCCCCATCCTTAGTGTGTGTTGGGGGGGAACTGTCCACTCCCTGCCCTCGAGTGCCGACCCCGGCCTTCATACGGGCGGGTGTCTCCTGTATCCACAGGCTCACCCCTGGGGGTTGGTGGGGACCAGCTGGCCGTGGAATGGAGGCTGTGTGGTGGGCGGCATCTGGCTGGGAACACAGCCCCTGTTCTCAGGGGCCCACTGGTGCCCTGGCAGCGCCTGTGAGTGACTCATGGGCCCTAGTCGGCAGAAGCACAGGGTCCCAACGGCACCTTGAGGTGGACCAGCCGACCCTGAGGCTGGAACCTGCAGCCCGTCCTTTGCCCACTGCGGGGGCAGGGCCAACAGGGCAGGGCACGGGAAGGAGCTCTGACCTGGACGTGGTCCCTTCCGTGCCGGCCACTGCCCTGCCGGGGACAGGGGCGCTTGAGAGTGAGTGCTGTGCCTCCAGCTTGGGTTCTGCCCTCAGTGAACACCAGCCACGCCATGCCCAGCAAGGATTCGGGGATGGGGAGGCTGCATCCGGGTCTTTGGGACACGAGGAGCCTCCTCACAGCCTCCAGTGGGAAAGCCACTGCTTAATCAGCAAGCCAGCTATGTCCATTTCTGTGAAATCTCCTGGGATTCTGCCAGGGCAGCCTTGAGCACGGCTCCCCCACAGGGGCATGGGGTCTGGGACAGGCCTGTGGGGCGCAGCAGGTGTGGCCGCAGGGGCTTCCTGTGCAGGAGAATGCCCGTGTGGGCTTGCAAGCCACTGGCTGGTGTCACACGCATGTCCTTGCATTGCCTACACATGGCTCCCGAGCCCCGTGGAGCTTGCCAGCATTTGCAATGCTTTGGTTTGGGGTAAGAGAAGACCCATCTCCCAACCACACACTGACAAGCCAACTTGCTGAAGGTTCAGCCACAATCCCGGGCCCAAATTCTGACCTTGACTTGGAGGTCACAGGAGGGACGCCCGAGCCCAGGCTGGCGAGCGGTGAAGCAGGTGGTGGGCTCTTTCCAGGCCAGGTCTCTCCGCTGTGCGGAGACTGGGTGAAGGGCTCTTAAACGCAGGACACACTGTGGAATCCCCAGGCATGCTCAATGTGACACAGCCATGTGGGCCATGGGGCCACCGTCCTGGAAATACTGAGCATGCTCTGGTAGGTGGACTCCAAACAGCTCCTCAGAGAAGGCTGAGCCGTGTTCTCTGCTGCCCAGGCCCACCCTGGAACTTGGGGTCAGCAACCAGCTGGTGGGGTGGGGGGCTGTAGGAGCAGCAGCTCCAGGCACAGAGGGAGGAGCCGGCTGCCAGACTTGGCCCTGTCGGGGACAGAAGGCACAATCCCTCAGAGCTGTGAGCCGTGGCCACCACATGGGAACTGCGGGAATGGAGAAGAGTGGGGCATCGCACGCCACTGCTGCCCTTGGTGCCCAGCCGGCCTCCATCACAAGTGGCCCACACATGCTGAGGACCGCTGGTGCTTGGACTGAGCCCCACACTGGGAGGCCCTGCCCTCACAGAGCAGGAGATGGACATGCAAGCCACCCTTGCCGGGGACCGCAGCTCTGCCTCCAGCCGCTGACCGACAAGCCAGGTAGACGATGCTGGATTCGCTTCCTGCGGGGCAGCCCCGAGGGCTCCTGGCGGACAGCTCCCCGGGCAGAGCTTGCCCAGCACAGCCCCAGGGCCAATGCCCTATCAACATGCCAGCATCTCCCACGAATGCCCCAGTGCCCATTTGCAAAAGCAGGGCTGGGACTGGGCTCATCCCGGAGTGGCCCGCACCACAGGGGCTGCAGTAACTCTGCACTGGGCCACCAGGCTCTGGGCGAGTGCCTGACCAGATCTACACGGTGCCTCACCTGCCATAGATTCCCTGACCGCAGCTGCAGCCCATTGTCTCCTCCCCCTGTGGGACCTCATGGGGACAGCCACCCTGTCCCAACACTGGCACTCACACACAGGGCTCCTGCTGGGACTCTGGGACACAGAGGGTCTAGCAGTGGCATCTGTTAGGTGGACAGGGTAGCTACTGCTCGGCAGAGAGGCTGGCCCGGGGCCACGTGGCCAGGGCACCAGGTGCTCTTCCCATCAAGTCGTCAAGTCCCCTGTCCTTTTCTGTCCCCAATGCTCACAGGTAAGTGTGGGACAGCTTCTCCCTAAAACACACGAGAGCCAGAGGACACATGGACATCAGCCGTGCAGCCTCCAGTCCAGGCGAGCCCCCCACCCCCAGCCCTTCCCGCAGTCACTCCAGCGACCTCTGACACCTCCTGTCACACGGCCCAACTCCTGGGTGGCCGGCTGCAGCCCTGATGAATCACTGGGCTGGGGGGTGGGGCAGCTGGGCTCCGGCGCCCACGTCGCCGCTGTCACAGCCCAGTTGCTTTCAGCACGTCTTCGCAAATTCGTCAGCAGTTCTGGGAAGCCGTGCAGCCTCGTAAAAGCGACAGCGTAGGCCTGGGGAGAAAAGCAGCCACCCTGCCCTCCTCCGCCTTCCACCCCCTGCGAGACGGAGCCAGGGCTCCAGAGCAGGCAGCTCCCGGGAGCCCAGTGCCTCACTGGACCTGGCTGGGGCTCCACTCCTCGGAACCCCAGCCCTAGGGCCCCACCCACTCAGAGCCACAGTCCAGGCTGTGTGGTCGTCAGGTGCCTCCAGCTCCCCCCACACACCCCATGCACCTGCCATGTAGCCCACATCAATCAGTCCCTTGTCCAGTTGGCTCCACTCCTGTTTTTGACCAGTGCTGCCCGGCCCCTGGGGAGGACAGAGCTGGAGCTGTGCCTCAGCAGGGCAAGCACGGCGTCTGGAGCCTGGGGTGGGGTGCGGGCAGAGACAGTAGCGGGGAGAGGAGAGGCAATTACCCAAGCTCTAGGAGGTCAGATGAGAGCAGGGCTGGCACGGTGGTGCAGCACGTTGATCATCTGCCTGTGTTAGCAGCATCCCATATGTGGATGCCAGTTCATATCCCAGCCGCTCTGCTTCCCATCCAGCTTCCTGCGTATGGCCTGGGAAAGCAGTAGAGAATGGTTCAGAGCCTGGGGACTCTGCACGCACGTGGGACACCCAGAGGAAGCTCCTGGCTCCGGGTTTTGGCCTGGCCCAGTCCTGGCCAAAGTGGCCATCTAGGGAGTGAGCCAGCAGATAGAGAATCTCTCCTCTCTGTAAAATCTGCCTTTCAAATAAGAATAAATCATCTTAAAAAGAAGGAGGAGGAGGAGAAGCAAGCAGAGAGCCAGTCTCCCCAGCCCAGCTCTCTGCTCTGAGGCAGAGCGGGTGGGTGAGGCTGCATGGAGCCACGCCAGGGAGGTGGCCCCAAGCAGAAGCAGGTGGACACCCCCAAAGGGGCCGAGTGCATAGGGCCCAGGGGCTCCGTGGAGCGACTGGTGAGGTGCCTGAGGGGCCGGCCCACACCTGCAGCTTCCTGCTGTGTGGGGCAATGCTGCCATTTGAGGCGTTGTTGGGTCACTCCTGCATGTGCGTGCAGGTTTCTAAGTAAGAACAGCAGCTGACATTCATGGCGCCGGCCAGGCCACCCAGCTGTGTAAGCAAACCCACGTCCAGACCGCTCTGCTCCCAGGGCACGGCCCCCAGGGGATGGGCTTGGCCACAGACACCCGGGAGGACCTGGGTTGGCACCCTCCCCACATGCTGCCCGGCGGCCTCTCATGATGGGCCGTGAGCAGGGGCAAGAAAGGCGGAGCCCAGGATGGCTGCTGGGGAGGTGGACGGGCTAGGCCCACATGTCTGTCCCGATAGAGCCAGGCCAGTGCTCAGGGCAGTCACAGGGGACAAGACAATGGCCTCACGCTGAGCAGGGGATGTGGCCCCAGGGCGTCCTTGCTGGGCTTGCTCCCTGCTCAGCCTCAGCTACCAGGAGGTCTTCCCTGGACCGGGACACCCTGAACTTGGTTGGGGCTGGGAACCGTGGCTCATGGTGGGACGGGGGAGATCTGGCCCAACCTTGAACTTTGCTGGCAAGGAAGTGAAGGCCGGGGGAGACAAGAGTCTGGACTGCTTCACTGGGAGGCCTTGGGGGTGGGAAGGCAGCAGAGAATCTGTTAGAACGTGCCAGGAGGCGTGTGTGTGTGCGTGCATGTGCGCGTGTGTGTGTGCATGCACGTGTGCACGCACATGTGTGTGCGTGTGCACGCGTGTGTGTGCTTGCACACGTGTGGGTGGGTATGTGTGTGCACGCATGCATGCACACGAGGTCCTGTACACACACACAGCCTCACATGCGCTGCTCCCCGGGCTTGCTCAAGGCCCAGCGCTGGCCGTGTGGGGCACCCCAGAGCACTGCTCTGCACCCCACCATCTGCAGGGCAGGGCTCCCCATGTTTCTGACGCAGAGGACAGTTTTGTGCTGGTTCCCTCCCACACCCCCGGGACCCCCAGTCTGTTCCCGACACCTAGCCTTCCACTGCCCTGCATTCCATCTGCCATTGGCCATCGCAGGCCAGGAGAGGCACGGATGGTCCAGGGGTGCAGGGGTCTTTGTATCCCTCCTCTGTGGGTGGGGTGCCTTCAGGAGAAGACAGGATGCCTGCTGAGCAAGCTCAGGGTGCTTCCCTGTGGGTCTGCGTCTGGGTCCCCCTGGGAAAGCTGGAGCCTGCGGGGAGGAGACTGTGGGCTTAGAGCCTGCCACAGGGTCCTTCAAGAGGGCCAGGACGTCTCTCTGGCACGGGCACACACCGACAGCCTACACACAACGTGCACATACAACAAAGTAGGAGGCATGTTACATGCAGAGCAGAGTGCACACGCGTGTGAAGGTGTGTGTACACACGAGCACACCCTCAGGAGTCCTGTGCCCTTAGCCGAGCGACACTCATCCCCCTTCCACTGGGAGCAGTGCTGGCCCCCCGACACAGGCTGGCTGAGGCTGCAGTGCGCCTGTGTTCATCCAGCTAAGCGAGGTGCTCCCTCCCTCCGCGTTTGTGTGACAGATCCTGGCTCAGCTTACTGGGACGAGGGAGCAGCATTGCAGTGAGCAGGAAAACACTCCCCCGGGTGACGCTGGGGAGTGGGGCGAGGGGCATGGGCCTGGGGTGCTCATCCAACAGGCACCCCAGAAGATCAGCCCAGGCTGTGTCCCCAGGCCAGCCTACCCAGAGAGATCACGTGACCACAGACCAGCCTCCACTAGGGCCTGCTTTGGGCACCCCCCTGCTGCACCCTGGCTCTACGGGCTAGCTTCGGGGCCTCCTGCCCAGGGCTGGCCTGGTGAGCCCAGAAACAGCTGGCCCCTGGGCCCACACTGGCCTGTGCATCCTGGCCGGCTTCTGGAGGCCATGCCCTTGGCACCGGAGAGGCCAGCAGGGCTGACCAAGGTGCCTGCAGGGACGGCAGGAGGTGGCCCAGGGTGTGCAGGGAGCCTCCCCTGACCCTGGCTCTCCTGCTGGTGTCCAGGATGAGGCCAGCATCCCCCAAGCCTGCGCCAGCTCTGGAAAACCCTGTGGAAGCCAGATGTTCGGGATGCGAGGGCTGGAATGCCGGCGATGGGGGAGGCTGTGGGGCTACAGCCAGAGTTCTGACATGTTTGTGAAAAGGAACTGTCTAAGCGAGGGCCAAATCCTTAGAGAGAAAGAGTGGGGAGGGGTGAGGGACAGCATGGGGCCACGTGTGGCAGAGCAGGCGGCACGTGCCACCGGGACACGGCTGTGCATGGGCCAGCGGGTGGGCAGGTAGGCAAGCATGGGGAGACAGGGGTTGTACAGAAATATGATGAGATGTGCCTCCTCTGCCACAGACAGACGTGCCTGGACCCAGTCTGGCAAAGTCACAGCAAGCAGGGAGACGCCGCAGGGTCCTGTCCCCAGCCCCGTGCCCGTCGCACCCTGGCTGCTGGCTGCTGGCTGCTGGCTGCTGGCTGTGCATCGCCAGGTTGTGGCCGACCAGATGGGGCAGGACATCATGGCATCCACTTGTGCACACAGACCCCCTGCCCTGTCCCAGCTCCTGTCACGTCCTTCCACAGGTACTGCCGGGGTGACCATGGTGACAGGCATGGCTTCAGGGCTGTGCTGTTGCGAGGTGGATGGAAATTGCCAACAGCCTCTCTCCCTCGCCCACCGCCAGGCCCTCTGGCTGGAGATGCCGGTGCCTTTCCAAGGCCCCTTCCGGCATGCTGCTCTGGGTGCCATGGCTCTGTCCTTCCTGAATCCCCCAGGGCCAGCTCGCCTTCCACCCTGAGCCCACTTCCCTCGGTCATCCCTGGGTGGCCTGGGGCCAGAGCAGCCCACACAGCACGGCCCATCGCAGGCATGTGCGATGCCCCGGCTGGGAACCTCTCAGCTGCCGTACTGGGCCCAGGGACGCGGTGGGGAGCTCTAGTGAAGCTAGTGTCCCTGGACAGAGCAGCGTCCCTGGAGAGAGCAGCACCCTGACGCCCTAGGGCGCTGCTGAAGGAAGCTCATCAGACGGAGGCCAGCAAGAAGCAGCTGTCACCAGGGAAGCGGCATTCCATGTGGGCAAGCATTCAAGCCCCAATAGCTCCACTTCCATCCAGGTCCTGCTGCAGGTCCCTGGGAAAGGAGCGGTTAACTGTGCAAGTGGCTGGCTGCTGCCACCCGGAGGGAGGCCCGCGGAGGACTGGGCCTGACGGGCGGGGGCCTGGGTACAAAAAACCCCACGCAGACAAGCAACGCTGCATGGGCTGTGGCAGGCGGCTCTGGGAGGGAGGGCATGAGGACGAAGCTGTCGCTTGCAAGGCACCTGTGTGTGGATCGTTCGTGTCTTTGAGAAGAGCAAATGGCACAGTGCCCCAAACTGATCAGAAACCCGGGTGTGAGAGACCCGCTGATGGAGACCCGAGAGGAGGGTGGCTGGGCCAGCGGGAGGGCCCCGGAGGCGAGGGAGTGGGCCAGCCAAGCCCAGGACATCTCAGGGGGCAGGGACAGCAGCTGGGGGTGCCAGTCCGCTCCCAGCAGGAAGAATCAGCAGGTCGAGGCCTCGGGCACAGCTCACCTCAGCCCCCACTGCTGTGCGGGCAGCTGGGGCAACAGGCAGCACAGAGAGAAGCCTAGGGCCCGGTGTCAGAGCCGGTGCGAGGCAGATCTGGGGGCTGCCCTGGGGCAGCGTCACCAGCGCTGTGAGGGCTGAGGCTCTGGCTTAAACTGGGGCCTAGACCACCCGCACGCCCAGTTCAGCTCAGGCCAGGCAGGCGTGCACTACAAGGAATGGATTGGCCGCAGGGAGGACTGAGCGCTCAGCCCTTGGGTCAACCAGCAGCCTGTCCCTGCCTGCCCGCCTCGCGGTGGGACCTGCCCGCCCACACTGCCCAGCAGCCCGTTAGCACAGCGGCTCTCCCGGCTGAGCACCGAGCCTCCAGCCGAGCATTTCTGCTGTGCAGCGGCAGTAACACTGTTCCCCGCCCCCGCCCCCCCACAAGGGGGGAACTACACTGCTCTGTCGCCCTCATTTGTCTTTTTAAAAAAAAATTTCAGGGAAGTCTGGGCACCGTGGGCTACCAGCTAAAGTCCTCGCCCTAAACACACCGGGATCCCATGTGGGCGCCGCTTCTAATCCCGGCAGCTCCACTTCCCATCCAGCTCCCTGCCTGTGGCCTGGGAAAGCAGTCGAGGACGGCCCAAAGCCCTGGGACCCTGCACCCGTGTGGGAGACCCGGAAGAAGTTCCTGGCTCCTGGCTTCGGATCGGCATAGCATCGGCCATTGCTGTCACTTGGGGAGTGAATCATCGGATGGAAGATCTTCCTCTCTGTCTCTCCTCCTCTCTGTATATCTGACTTTGCAATAAAAATAAGTAAATCTTTTTTTAAAAATTGCAGGGCACATAACAAAGTTACACAAAGTAACTCCCTTAGCCAACACGTTGCCATCCTGCAGCCCACTCGTGTCCTGCTGTGGCAGCTGCCCCGCCCCGATCCTGCTGTCACACCCAAACCCTGCTTTCTCCATGTCAGCCTGCCTGGCGCCTCCCTGGCCCCGGAAACTTCACCAAAGTGACACGCAGATTTCTGCATCTAGCACCAACAGAAGCTCATCTTTGCATCTTTGCTGGACCCCGCCTCCTGCTCAGGGCCTCGCCTGCCGTGTCCCAGGCGCATAGGGACAGAGCTGGTCAGAACCTGGCCAGCACATCTGGCAGTGTCGGGCTGGGACACCTGGGCATGCACACAGCCCCACAAGTGCCTGTGCAGAGGACTGCTGAGGACGCTGGGGGTCTGTATGTCCAGCGGTGAGGACTCCCAGCCCCGGGCTGGGCAGTGAAGGGTGGCAGGTGGCAGCACCAGGCGCAGGGCTGGGTCTCGGCCCCCTGCCTTGGTCTCCAGAGGCAGGGCCCGGTGAGGGGGGCTCTTCCAGGTGATGGCCACAGGGGATCTCAGGAAGTCACCGTGGTGACCACCTACTCATTTCCTTCTCCTAGATGGGAGGCAGAGAGGCACCTGGAGCGTCAGGATGGGGCATGCAGGCTCCTGTGGGGCTGGCTGCGGGCACAGCCCCACAGGAAGCCTCGTGGGGAGGCGGGGCAGAAAGGGCAAGAGCAGGAGGCCCTGGTCCGGGGGATCTGTGGGGGCAGGATGCCCTGGTCCCGGGAGTCTGTGGGGGCAGGAGGCCCTGGTCCCTTGGGGGTCTGTGGGGGCAGGAGGCCCTGGTCCCTTGGGGGTCTGTGGGGCGGGAGGCCCCGGGCTGCAGGCTGTGGGCCAGGGTGTCTGCTCACGGTGGCGTCTGTCCCCTTGCCTAGCCTTGGTAGGTCTGGCTGTGGGTAGATGCATGCGTGCTGCGAGCCCAGAGGAGCCTAACTTGGTCCTGCTGTGTGGCCAGGGCTGGGGCAGTCCAGGAGGGGCAGCTGAGGCTCACAGATACCACCCCAAATGAGAAGACCTGGTGGACGTGGCCCCTGCGGGAAGGCTGGGCTGCCTGGACCTGGAAGTCCAGCTGGTCCTCCAGGCATGGGAGTAACCAGTTACCCTCCCTCCAGCCTGGCGGCCCTGAGGGCCGGTGTCTAGCGTTTGGCTCCAGGGGTGCAGCAGCAGAGGCCCCAGGCTGCTCCCTGGTCTTGCCCCCGACCCCGCTGGGCTGCTGCAGTTGCGGGTGATCGGCACCAGATGGCGCAGGTATATCAAGCACAGCCTTGGCTCCAGGTGCTGCTCTGGGGTCACACCTGTGGCCACCTCAGACAGGTGCCCTCAAGGGGCAGGAGGGATGGGGCGAGTGGGAGGTCCATCTACACAGATGTGCAGGAGGACAGCTGAGGACCAGCGAGCAGGCCAGGAGCTGGGTGGAGAGCCGGAGGCACACACCCTGCCGTGCCTGCAGCCCAGCCTGCGCTGCCCTAGATGCCTCCTGAAGCCACGTTCCAGCCGTGCCCACCTTGAGCAGTCCACTGGCAGCCGAGTCCTGAGACACGGGGTGCCCCTGAGGCCTCACACAGCCTCCTTTAAATTTGAATGCCTGGATCCTCCAGGCAGGGGGCACACGAGAGCTTCCATGGGCACATGCCTTTTCTGCCTCTGCCACTCTCCTGAGGGCACCTGCCAGACCCCGAGGCCGTGGGCGTGGGTTGGAAGGGGTGCAGCCCCTGGGAACCTGGGTTCTGGTTGGTGGCTAGAGCCGTGGCAGAGGCAGAGACAGGCCAGGGTGTAACAAAGCACGGAGCCCCTTCGGAGCTGGCGCAAGAACGTACGTGTGGCAGTCAGCGAGGGCACGGGAGCCCGGGTCGTACTGCTTCTCTCACGCAGGCCCATCTCAGGCCAAGGAAGCCACGGCTTCTGCCAGGGTCAGCTGAGGGCTCAGAGACGGGTAACACAGGACCCACGTGTGCCAGGGAAGCCATGCCATCAAGGCCCCGCACACCCTCGGACTCCCAATGGCAATGCCGTCTCCTTGACGGGGCATGGGGTGACCTACGCTAATGGGGAACGGCATTCCTTCCTTTTAATTAGAGCCAACACCTCCAGGCGTAGTCTGCTTGGACTGCCGCTGCGGAGGGAGGCCCAGCACAAGCAGCTGGCGTCCTCACAGAACAGCCTGCCCTGCTGCCTGCAGGAACACCAGGCCGGAGCCAGGGGCCGGAAACTCCCACCGCACCCCAGGGGGCAGGCAGGGATTCAGGCACAGGACCCTTCAGCTGCTCTCCCAGGCACTGGTCAGAGGTGGAACTGTCAGGACTAGAACCTGCCACGGTACGGGGTCACACTCAGCAGCTTTCCGGCCCCGCTCTCCCTGTCTCCAGGCTCCCGGCTGTGGGCCATCTCTGCCTCTGGTTTTTGAATGTAATTCATTTTTTAAAAAAAAATGAAACAAATTTCTATGTCTATAATTTGCAGGACAAAAAAAGATTTGAAAGTAAAACTATGGCCTTACTTTATTGTTATTGAGAGAGACACGCGCCTGCTGACTCACTCCCTGGTCCCCCTGCTGTGTCCTTGTCCTCACCTCTTCTTCAATCGAGATTGGTTTGTTGATTGATTGAGTTGAAGGGCAGAGAGAGAGAGAGAGAGAGAGAGATTCTGTTCTCCAGTTCACTTCCCAGATGACCCACCAGCCAGGGCCGGGCCATGCTGCGGCCAGCGGCTCCAGCCAGATCTGCAAGGGCACGCAGGCACCCAGCACCCAGCACCCGAGCCGTCCTCCGCCTAGTTCCCAGGCCAACTGCCCGGAGAGAGCAGCCTGCAACGCAGACCTTGGCCAGGTCTGTCGGGGGCACGGAGGTGGGGAGGGAGGGCGGCCGGGGTGGCTGCTGGTGTTGGGCTTGTGGGGGGGCTTTCACCCCAGTCAGAGATCAAGTCCCCTGGGGGCTTCCTCATCCCTCTGTGCGTCCAGCCGGTCTTCCTGGAGGGCCCTGCTCCTGCACGTTTCCTTGGGCTGTGGGGACTCAGAGGGACGTGGTCGCATGGGCCCTGAGACATGGGACCATCCAGGACTGAGCCGTAAGTGGGGGCTGCACGGAGGCACAGCCGGTGAAGCCGCCACCTGCCGTGCCAGCATCTCCCACGGGTGCTGCGTGCCAGCATCTTCTAGGGGTGCTGGTTTCAGCTTGGCTGCTTCTCTTCTGCTCTGGCCATCTGAGGAGTGAACCAGGGAACGGAAGCACTCTCCCTCTTTCTGTGCCTCTGCGTGCAGCCACGCAGGTGCTCGCATGGCCAGGCCTCAGGCCCCCCTGGGGGTCCCAGGGCTCCGTGAGCACCCTCATGTGGAGCTGGGGGGTTGGGTGGGTTGGGAATCGCAGCGGAAAAGCAGCTCCGAGTGGGAGAGAGTTGGGCTCCAGGAGGAGCTGGTGGGGAGCACGTGGGACATGGCAAATTGATTGAAAAGAGTCAGAGTGAGGGCGGTGGGCAGGCGGGGAGCGGGGCCGGCAGGATGGCACTTCTCACACGCGGCCCTGCCCGACTGCTCTGGCCACCACACCCTGAGTGTTCCAAAGCTGGGGCAAGGGAGGGCTTCATCAACCAATCAACCAATCAGTTCCTCGTGTCTAACCCCGCATCTCCCTGCCTCTATCACTGACCTGCCGTCCACCTGTCACCTCTCATCAGCTGTCCACCGCCTACCAACGCCTCAAACGTCCATCCCCTCCTGAGGTCAAGAGAGCTGGGATCGACAAGCAGTTTGGGGATCACGTGCAGCTGTCCCCGGAGCCCTTGGACCACCGTCAGACTCAGGCAAGCAGCTGTGCCGGCCCTCCACCACCAGGGCCAGGGACCCAGGTCTGCCGGCATTCCTATTGCCCAGACAGGACCGGGCTGTGCACTGGAGCCCAGGACTTCGGCTCCTGACTGTGGCTGCTTCACCCCACAGTATCCCGGGATGGACAGCCGAGTCCTGTCCCGGCTCCCACCGCCGAGCCACGTGGTCACCTGCCCCAGGGCGGCGTGGCGCACTCGCCTGAAACCGTGGATCTTCTTCTAGCCTTGTGTTCTGAAGTTCATCATGGCTCTGCCCCTCTCGGCTCTGTGTCTCCTGCTGGGATTTTGAGCCAGGGCTCCGAGGTGGCTCCCGAGGCCCCTGGAGCTTCTGCTGCACTCTGCTCTC
This sequence comes from Ochotona curzoniae, assembly GCF_017591425.1. NCBI lineage: Eukaryota > Metazoa > Chordata > Mammalia > Lagomorpha > Ochotonidae > Ochotona > Ochotona curzoniae. The sequence continues at coordinate 5,410,194 of NW_024465405.1, read as the reverse complement.
CTCTGCTGGGCTCCTGGGAAAGCCCCCCGACCCGCCCTCCAGCCTCCACGCGGCCCTGAGGTGCCCCAGTTGCATGCATGGGCCCCCTGCTTCCTGCTCAGCAGGGCCGGGGAGATGAGAGGGTGTGGGGGTGATGAGCGGTTCGGGCCCCTCCCGTACTGTGAGCACTTACAGTCAGGCCCTCCCAGGGGCTCCTGCAACTACAGCAGGTGGGCATATTTGCATCTTTCCTCTTGCACTCCGAGACCCCGCAGGGGGCTAGGGGACCCTCCCCCCACCCTGGGAGGGGTCCTTCAAGCCTGGCTGGGCATGGCAGCTCCCACTTCTGTGTACTCTCCCCACCCCCCCATAGTCCTGTGTTCTGGGCCGAAGGGCAAGTCCTGCTGAGTCGGAGGCAATGGCTGCAGATCGGCCACCCACTCGGCCTCCTGCTGGCCACAGCCCTGGCCCCCTTGGTGGCCTGTTTGGCTCCAGCAATGACCTTGGCCCTGGCTGAGCCTCCCCCTGTGATGACAAAGGCCGCCCTGGCCCTTTCCCATGCTCTGGATTTCGTTTTCTCAGATGGCCCAGAACCTGGGCGATGGGTCCTAGCCCCAACACGGCTCCTGTGTGGGCCTGGCTGCTCCCCCCTGCCTCCTCCTGTCCCCTGCAGCCCTGGCCCTCTCCGAGAGCCTGGCCCTGCTCCAGGCCGGCCACCTCTGCGTGTCACAGCTGAAGCACACTGCTGCCCCTGCACTGACGGCCGCAGCCCGCTGGCCTCTCCCTTAGCTCTGGGCGGGAGGTGAGAGGGGCTCTCCACCTTCCCCCTGCAGGGAAGGGCTAGGAGCCTGGCAGTCTCCTGGAGTCCTGGCTGCCCTGCCCTGACTGTGCTGGGTCCCGAGCCCTTGCAAGTCCACAGTTCAGGAGGGTTGGTGCTGGCCGGCCCCAGCTCATGTCTGGTCACACCTCCTGCAGCTTTCTCCCAGGCCCTTCGCCTTAGCCCCACCCTGCACCCAGGAATTAGAGAGAGTTTTGAAAAATAGTGTATTTATTTATTTTAAAGATGTGTTTGTTTTATATGAAAGTAGAACGACAAGAGAAAAAAGGAGAGAAAGTGAAATCTTCCATGTGCTGATGGTCGGCTGGCGCTGGGGCAGGCTGAGGCCGAGAGCTCGCAGGCTCCGCCGGGTCTCCCACCTGGGTGCGGCAACCAAGCAGTCTGTGCTTTCCCAGGCACAGTAGCAGGGAGCTGCATGGGAAGTGGAACAGCCAGGACTTGGACCAATTCCCACACACAATGCCGGGCGAGTGTGGGCCTCACAGGCAGGGTGTCCCTGGGGGCTAGACACCTGCTGGATTTTCCAGTCGCAGAGCAGGGGACAACAGTGGTTCCCGCCCCGGAGGCCTGCGGCACCTGCCCCCAGGCGTGGCCCTGTTAGCACTGGCAGCCACAGGAGAGTCAGGTTGGTCATGACACGCTTGCTGGCCCCCTTGAAGGCGGAGCTGGGGTTGCGTGTGAGACCCAGGCCTGGGCCATGGGGTGGAGGCGAGAAGAGACGGAGCGAGCAGGCCTGAGTGGACATCTTTATTTGGGAGGGAGCAGTACACAGAGCCATGCGGGCCATCAATCGTAAAAATATCTCAATAAATAAAACATGACATATACACTGAGACAGGAAGTACACGAAAATAAAGATAAGTCTGGTGGTGCCCGCGCCTGGGGCAGAAGAGGGAGGGAGGGAGAGAGAGATACAGAGAAAGAGGCCAGTGCTGGGGGCCGAGGTCGGGGTTCCCTCTGAGAGCCTTGGTCCAGTCTCAACAGAATTTACAAGGGTGCATTTCCATTTTATTAAAAAAATATACATTAGAGAAGGCACTTGGAGGGAGCTACAGACGCCAGATCCGAAGCCTCATCCGCGAGGCGGAATCCAGAGATGTGCAGGGAGAGCAGCCCCTCTCTCCGGAGAGCGCTGGGGCCAGGAGGGGAGCTGCACCCCCGGTGCCGTTGGCCCAGGCCCCGGGGTCTCCTTGGGGTCATCCAGGTTGTCCAGGTCGAGGTCCGGGTGCTGCCCAGCTCCATTTGTGTCTGGAAGACAAGGAGGGCAATGCGTTACTGTGGGGCAAGCTGGGGCAGGAGCCCTGGGGGTGGGCGGCCGGGAGGGAGATCAGGACCACCCTGGAGCTCCGGTGCTCCCCCTCGACACTCCAGGGGGCTTCCTGCTTCATAAACAATTGCAAGTTCATAGGAGATGGGCAGAAGATTCTGGTGCTGAGAGCTGGCGCAGTGTCTCACCTGAGCGTGTGCTTGCCTCTGCAGCGTGATGGTATATGATGTGTGTGTGCCGGCTGCCTGACACCAAGAGCTGAAGCCCAAGGCTGCAGGTCAGGGGCCCGTGGACCTGCTGGGAACGGCCTCCAGAGGTCAGTGGGGCCCGACCGTCACACCCAAGGCCACTGAGCCATGGGAAGCCCCAAGGTCATGCGCAGGGGAGCTCACGTGACCCCGTGTGTCACTGAGCGTGTGTGTATGTGTGTGTGTCTCCACCGGAGCAGGCACAGCCGAGTTCTCTGTGTGTGTGTGTCTACGGGAGCATTTCCACCTTGTGACTGTGTGTGTCCATGCACGCCCAGCGTCCTCAGCAGAACACAGCACTGTAGACTCCTCCCCACTCCACGGCCCGCGTGGGAATTCAACGGCCTCTGTCCTCAGAGAATTTTAAAACTTACTGAATCAACGCAAAGATCTGAAATGGCTAAGACATGTTTTCCCTGGTTCTCATGTGCCTGGACATACATAGACATGCATGTGCACACGTGAGCACAGTGCGAACACCCACACTGCACATGCGTGAGCAGGCACAGCTCAAGCAGAAGTGGACACACATACACTTGTGCTCACATAGACACTTTTTTCAAGTTCAGAGCACTTCACTACTGAAAACTTCCAAGTTGTCCCAGGCAGAAAGTCCAGGTTGCTTCCCGGGAGAAGGCAGCTGATACAGCGGCGGGGAGGGGGTAGCAAAGCTAAGCTGAGAGCCTTCCCCCGGGGAGGGGCGGGAGGGAGGCAGGCACGGCTGCGGGCTTCAGTATATGAGTTGTACCAGCTGTCCCAGGGGAAGTGCAGCCATGGGAAGCCAAAGCCAGCAGGGGACGGCCCGGTCAGGGTGGCCTTCGGGGCTTGAGCTCCAAAGGGGCCCAGGACTCAGCAGAACCATCAGCAAGTTCACAGCCCCTCCTGACGCAGCCCCTCCTGACACAGCCCCTCCTGACACAGCCCCTCCTAGTGCAGCCCCTCCTGACACAGCCCCTCCTGACACAGCCCCTCCTGACGCAGCCCCTCCTGGCACAGCCCCTCCTGACGCAGCCCCTCCTGACACAGCCCCTCCTGGCGCAGCCCCTCCTGGCACAGCCCCTCCTGGCACAGCCCCTCCTGGCAAGCCCCTCCTGACGTAGCCCCTCCTGGCGCAGCCCCTCCTGACGCAGCCCCTCCTGGCGCAGCCCCCGTCACGTCACCCCAACATGCCCACGTCCACTGACATGGACAACATTCTCCACAGCAGAAGTAAAACATCTGGGCTTACACACATGCCTCCTGTCCCCACGCACACACCCGCGCCTGCCTGCCCAGTCCACAGGGTGGTGGCGGGTGAGCCGCGGAGCAGGGCTGGTCCTGGGGGTCCCTCCAATCTCTTCCCGTCTGGAGTTCACAGCACCAAGAAGCGGGGAAAGGTTCTTACCGGCTCTGCCTTTACAGAGCGAACGAAACACCAGTGGTGCGGCTCTGGAAGGCAAAGAAGCCGTGGGCTTTTGGAGGGGGCTCACTGGAAGGTCACCTGTTTTTCCATCCAGACCCCTCCCGTCCACCCACCAACTCGCCCATCCACTCACCCACTCAGCCATCCATCCATTCATCCACCCATCACCCATCTGTCCATCCATCCACGCATCCACCCATCACCCATCTGTCCATCCATCCACGCATCCACCCATCACCCATCTGTCCATCCATCCATTCATCCACCCATCACCCATCTGTCCATCCATCCATTCATCCACCCATCACCCATCTGTCCATCCATCCACGCATCCACCCATCACCCATCTGTCCATCCATCCATTCATCCACCCATCACCCATCCATCCATCCATTCATCCACCCATCACCCATCTGTCCATCCATCCATTCATCCACCCATCACCCACCCATCCATCCATCCACGCATCCACCCATCACCCACCCATCCATCCATCCATTCATCCACCCATCACCCATCTGTCCATCCATCCATTCATCCACCCATCACCCATCTGTCCATCCATCCACGCATCCACCCATCACCCATCTGTCCATCCATCCATTCATCCACCCATCACCCACCCATCCATCCATCCACGCATCCACCCATCACCCATCTGTCCATCCATCCACGCATCCACCCATCACCCATCTGTCCATCCATCCATTCATCCACCCATCACCCACCCATCCATCCATCCACGCATCCACCCATCACCCATCCATCCATCCATCCACGCATCCATCACCCATCTGTCCATCCATCCATTCATCCACCCATCACCCATCTGTCCATCCATCCATTCATCCACCCATCACCCATCCATCCATCCATCCACGCATCCATCACCAAACAATCAAAAATTCACTGAGCATCTACTATATTCCAGAAGTGCTACTAGTTGTTAAAAAAAAAAATCCAAGATGTGGGGCCAGCATAGTGGCATAGCGTGTTAAGCCGCCATCTACATTTCTGGCATCCCAGATTGGCTGTTCTACTTCTGACCAAGCTCCCTGCTAATGTGACAGGGAAGGCAACAGAGGCTGGCCCAAGTGCTTGGGCTCCTGAACCCCTGGGGGAGACCCAGGAGAAGCTCCTGGCTCTTTGCTTCATCATGGCCCAATCTCAGATGTTGGGGCTATTTGGGAGTGAAGCAACAGATGGAAAAAGCTCCGTCTCTTCCCCCTCTTTCTCAACAACAGATGTTTTTCAAATAAATAACTTGTAAAAAATAAGAAAAAGCCAAGATGAGTCAATGAAATCCATCAGTGTAAAAAAGCAAAAACCACACAAGGTGGTTCCAGAGCGAGAGCGCGTCCCGGCTAGAGAAGGGGGCAAGTTTCCTGGGCTTTGTTGGTCACGGGTTCAAAGCCTGCTCTCACCAGATCACACACGCATGTTCATGGAAGGCACTCACGCACACACTCACAATAGACTGAGGCACACATATGGACACACACAAACACTCACACATTCATTGTCACTCTCTCAATATACACACTCACACTTACACACCACCACACTCACACACAGCCACACACTCACTTACACCCCTCAGCCATGCCATCCCAGGTCTTCTTGGGCCTTAGCTCCAGGCTCCCTCATGCCCACTCGCACACCTTGGGCTGGCTACAGCGAAACCAGCCGCCGAGGAAACAGGAGACGTGGCCAGTGACGCCCCAGGCGCGCGGGCACGGGAGGCCTCTCTTCTGCAGGGGCAGTGAGGTGCTGCCCAGCCGCCACAGCAGGGCAAGCCGACAGGATGAGGGGAAGCAGCAGAGGAGCTCCGCCATCCCGCCATCCCGGGGCAGGAGCTGTGGGAGGTGGGGGCACACAGGAGGAGGGCCGTAGCTGGGCTCCCCACACCCTGAGCTCCCAGCAGGACTGGCAGCCAGACAGCAGGTACACACCTATGACACTGTCACTGCATGTCTGGACAGGTCCCACGCTCTCCAGCCAAAGCAGGGGGCCCCAAAGCATCAGGGGCTCAGGACCCTGGCAGGGCACCCACACAGAATGGCAGAACACACTGACTCAGCAGAGAGTCACACGGTCCTTCCCAAACAGACCGCTCCCACAACTCTCCTTCCAGTACCCCTGGAGTGAAAGGCGTGCCCACAGTTCCCAACATTATCTATGATTCATTTGTAAAGCTGACTGGGGCTGGCCCTAAGGCAGACCATGCCAAGCCATCACTGGTGATGCTGGCATCCCATATGGCCATTGGTTCGAGTCCTGGCTGCACGGCTTCTTCTCTAGCTCCCTGCTTATGTGCCTGGGTAAGCAGCAGAGGATGGCCCACATGCACGGGACCCGGCACCCAAGTGGAAGACCAGGAAGAAGCTCCTAGCTTCTGGCTTTGGACCAACACCACCCTGGCCATTACAGCCATTTGGGAAGTGAACCAGTGGGTGGAAGGCCTTTCTCTCTCTCTCTCCTGGCCAGTAAGAAGCCTGGTACAGAATGCAGGGTGCAGCTGAGGCTCCAGGAGGCCCAGGGAGGGTGGGCACGCAGGGAGATAAGGTCCAGCGTAGAGGATGGGCAGCCCAGGAGATGGGAGCTGGTTCAGGGGCACAGACACTGTGATGGAGGGAAGACCCCCAGGGGTCCTGGCCAGGAGAAAGGTGACGAGGCTCCAGCACAGCCGAGGCCAGTGCCGGGGGCCGGCGAGGGGCCAGAGATCGGACCTGGAGACCGAGGGGTGGGTGGTGACTCACAAGAGAGATTGGGGCTCCTCACACGAGACCCTGTGCCAGGAGCTCTGCACGGACTAAGCAAGGGGTGCTCACACGGCACCTGTGCAGGGCAGAGGAGGGGGTACTGGAGGGTGGGTCATCTGGTCCCTGGGAGCAACCCAAGACCCTCAGCTCTGTGCTGTGTGTCCACAGCAGCCTAGGGACATCAGCAGAGGCCACAGTGGATGCTCGGGCTGGAGGTGGCCTGTGGTGGACAGAGGCTAGTGGGTACCTCGGCCTGTGCTGGAGAGTAAGGGGCCAGGACTCTCACAGATGTGTGAACCCCCTGGGGGGCACAGGGCGGGGCACAGTGCTTCCCGCAGGACCCCGCACATGGCTTCCCGCAGACCCATGGGACTTGGAAAAGGCACTGGACGGTAGCTAACCCTCGTTCCAAGGCTGATGAAACGCGGGAAACTGACCTGGCCCCAAACGGAGCGCTGAGGAGTGGGGTCCACTTGTCTCAGGGTCCCCTGCTGGTGTCCAGGTGAGCCGGCCAAGGTCAGGAGTGGAAGGGACCAGTGCGCATGTGTACACACACATACTCACACACACTGCTCACGGAAGCCTGTCGGGACAACAACCGGGTCGATGCACAACCCGTGGTTGCCTGGCAACAGCCTGCTGGATGGGAGTGTCGGGTGTCACTGTGCCAGGAGACACGACACCCCACGTGCGGTCAAACAGTTAACATAGACTCGCGGCCTCTGGGCACCTCCCCAGCTTGCGGCCAGCTCAGCGCCCAGGAGCGAGCGGGCAGCCACAGCAGAAGGTGCAGGCGGACTTCCCATCAGCAGGGGAGTGAACAATGAGTCATGCCCCGAGGGCTCCGGCTGTGCTGCTCCGGGGCTTGCTGGCAAGGACACAGCCCACCAGGGCTGGCCTCCCAGGAGTGGGGAGAACGGGAAGGCCAGCCCCAGCCAGTCCCTGCTGCCTCCAACATGCAAACAAGCAAAGGGCCTGCTAGGGTTCTAGAAGGATTTTCAGAACAGGGTCCTTGATAGGAAAACCCATGTCCCACCTGCCAGAGGCAGAGGGAGCCGTGGCGGTAGCCCAGAGAGGTTCAAACTGCCCCCTTGGGTGGTGGCTTCCTGAGCCCGTGCACTCTGGGGGCACATGCCTGGACCCAGCCTACCTGTGTCTGGGTCCCGGCAACCGGGCCCGCCCTGGTGTACTGGGCTAAAAGCCACCTTGTGTTTGGGGTCTGCACCCAAACTTGTGTGCCCATTGCCATGGAACAAAACGAAACAGGACTGCCGGTCACCAGTGGGCCTGCTCCCCGGAAGCGGCTTCTCCCCCAGGCCTAAGTGCCCTCACAGACCACTGGGCCCTGGTCAGGAGCGGGGGTGGCAGGGGCAGCGGCTGTGGCTGCCTCCCCGGTCAGGCCCGGCGTGGTGAAGAGGCCCCAGGTCCCCCACGCTGACCCGCACCTACTTGCTGCTGGGCCCCGCTCTCTTGGGCCAAGCTCCGGGGTGGGGTGAGGGACTCTGGGTTTGGCACTGCTGGCCACAGGCAGCAGGAACATGGACAACTGCGCTGGTCACTTTCCCAGCCGTCAGGGTCAGTCACAGTCTCCAAGGTCCTGAGGGTGCTGCCACAGCCGCCGGGCACTGGCAGTGCTGGACTGAGGCTAGGCACGCCCACACTCCCCGGAAAGTGTGGCACAAGTGAGCCCACCCACCAAGGCTCGGGGACCCCAGGAGGAAGAGAGGGGCTGAGATGGCCCAAAGCACCCGCTTCAGCCAGTGCAGCTGACATCCCGACTTTGCACACCCAGGAGCTGCCTGGAAGAACCCGAGCTGGGATGACCCCAGCCTGCCGGGCACCAGGGCCTTGGTCCTTATGGGAGGAAGGTGATTTGGCCATGCTTTCCTTTTGGGCACGGGCCGCAGGGGCGGGGCAGCACGGGAGGTGGAGGGGTTCAGCAGAGGGCTCCACCAGGATATCAGGGCACGGCCTGCCCTGGGACGGGGCAGGGCTGCCAGTGTTTGAGGGCAAGGGGCAGGGGCAGTTCAGGCGGACAGAAGCAGACTCGGCGATGAAGGTGTGCCTGAGCCGGGCTCTGGAGCAGCCGGGGTGGGAAGTCCTGCGGCCATGAGCTCTACAATTGAACACGAGACACGTTTGGGTCACGTGGGGGCTCGAGGAGCTAGGAGGCAAGTGGCTCTTGGGCTGGCGTCCCACCTGTCCCACTCTCATGGGTGTTACATCCATCCTGGAACCCTGGGCCCTTCCTGGCTGTTCAGGGCCAGCTCCGGTGGCCAGGCAAAGGCTGTCCTCCTTGATCACTGGCTGAAGCCCTGGGGTGAGTGCTCCAAGCCCCCCGTTTCAGGACCTGGAGGGAGATGGGCTGAGCGGGCTCAGCTTGGGCACAGAGCGGAGGCCAGCACATCCTACCAGGGAAAGAGTTCTAATGGGAGCCAAAAGCCTGCCCAGTGAGGGCCTGCAAGTCCGCATTGAGCTCTTAACTGTGGCCGGACGCCGGGGCCAGGGAAGGAGGGTGCCCCCTGGCCCTAGCATGGCTGGCACCTGGGCCGGACTGTGACTGGGTCTGCCCTGGGCCAGACTCCCACCCGGCCAGGGAGGCAGCTGCTTGGGCAGCCGATCAGAACCCTGCCCATGAAGGGGGGCGCAGGCGGTGGGGCCTTCGGTACTCCTGGTCTGAGGCTCAGCTCTGGCCCCAGCCCAGCTTCAGCCTAGTGGGTACCTGGGAGCTTCCCCCGTCCACCTTCATCCGTTGGTCTCTCTGCCATTCCAAAATAAACAGATAAACCAATAGGGGTCAATGGGACAGGGGACAGCAGAGATGGGGCACACCCAGAAGGCCAAGGTGGCACTGGGTTGGTGAGCTTGACCCAATAAGCAGATGCCTCCCAGGTGCTGGCAGAGGAAGAGCAAGGGGCCAGGATGGCTCTAGCCAGCTTGCAGTGGCTGGGGAAGCCCACAGAAAGCTGAGACCGGGGGGCAGTGGGACGGGGCAGAGGTGGTCCTTGGCGGGAAAACTAAAAGCCAGGAGGATGGCACCAGGGACAGGTGTGCCAGGGCAGGGATGGCAGTCAGCAGGACAGAGGCTGCCCATGTACTCTGAGGACTGCAGCAGGGCCCCAGGAGCAGCCGGGCACTCGGACTTAACCAAACCCGGTTGGCTCAGTCTCGGAGTTTGGGTGGTGTGGGGTGGGGGCGGAGCTTGCCCTGGCTTTCTCCTGCTCCCTGTTTGGGTGCTGCTGAATCCGCGCTCGGACACACGGAATGTGCCTTCTGTCCTCTTCTGTTTCTGTCACTGCCTCCAGAAAGCTTCTAATGAGATTCTGGACTGTTCCAGTGAAGGCACGAGTCCGTCCTGCGGTGGTGAACAGGCCACGGCAGCCAGCCGCCGGGCCAGCACCTCTTCCTCTGGGGACCTGCTCCTCGCCCGCTCAGCGCATCCTCATGGCTCCTTCTGCAGCCGGGCTCGGGGAGCTCATGTCCTCCCAGCCCCTTCCCCTTGCCAGGTCATGCACTCTCCCCTCCCCTAGAGCAGTGGCCCCCCAGGCTGCCTGGGGCTGGGACACTGGGCCACTGCCCAGCCTGAAGCGCTGGCCCCAGCAGCTCCGCTCCCAGCACGGGGTACAAAACACTCAGTGCAGTGGGGGGAGCCATCCAATCTGCTTCCATTCAAGCCCTCATAGCACAAAACCAACTGGGAGGTCACAGGTACGAGACTCCCCCCGGAACCTGGACAGTGGACCACAGCCCAGGGCCGGAGACGGCACCACCCCTAGGTCAGCAGGGGCAGGCTGCCTTCTGGCCCGTTATCTACTGTCCCCAGAAACTCACTTCCTGCTTCTAGAAGATGCAGGTGAGGAGCCCGGGCCCACCAGGGACTGCGTAGGAACTGAAAGGGGCAGCTGAACCAATCAGCCCCTCCCTCTGGCTCCCAGGCCTGGCCCGAGACACCCAAGTCTGTGGCAGATCCCCAGCCGACGGCCAGGCAGGGCACACAGGAGCCAATCCCGGAAGGCGGCGTCCTCCAGCTGTGGAAGGGGCCATCAATGTCCCCAGTCCAGAGAGATTATGCCTGGGTGGGGTGCCCTGTCCCACCCACAGCCCAGACCCTGGCTGGGACAGGGCCCTGCCCCAAGGTTTTCCCACTCAGCAGCAGACCCTGCCAGAGTACAGCCAGCTCCCAGGAGCAGGCAGGACAAAGCCTGACCCTGCCCACTCCGTCCACACTCAGACAGCCCAGGGCCTCTGCAGAACCATAGCCATGCACAAGGTGATCTCAACTGAGCCACGCAGGCCAGCGCCAAGCAGGTGCAATGGAGGGACATGGCCCTGGTTGCCACGCTGCTCCAGGAGGCGTGGGGCTGCTGGCTACCTCCCTGCAAGACCTTGTCTTTGGGACTTCTTCGTTCCCCGTGCGTTTTCCCAACCATTCTTACCCTCCACATGCTGGTCCCTGCCTACACCGTACTCAGGGGGTGGGGGATGCGTGGGGACCCTCCTGTGCCCTCCTGCAAGGGCCTCTCCAGCCTGGCTCCTTCATCCGTTTTGGCTCCTCCTTCTGCCCAGGGCCCGAGAGCTCTGGTCCACCTCGGCCCCACCACTCCCACGTGGTTTCCTAGCCACATGGTCCCTCATGGCTTCTGCACCTGTCCCTTGAGTCCTCCGCTGGCGCTGGGCTTGGGGTACACGGCAGGTAGGAAGGGCCACTGTTGCTCGTCTGCTGATGGCCATGGGTGCTGGGCCTGGCAGGGGCAGGGCTGCAGTGGGAGGACAGTCCTTTCCTGTGTGTGGGGAGGCAGGGTCCCCAGCCCCCTCAGCCCAGGAGCTGGGTGGGCTTGTCTTCAGTCTGTGCACCACCCCCAATGCCAAAGGAGTGTTTCCTGCAGGATGTATGTGTGTGCACACGTGTGCTAGGGCCGGCGTGCACACGCGTGCTAGGGCCGGGGTGCACACGCGTGCTAGGGCCGGGGTGCACATGCGTGCTAGGGCCGGGGTGCTAGGCTCATGCCTTCTGCATTCATCCCCCAAGTCACTCCAACCCTGCCCTGCTGGGGTCCCCCACACCTTCCATATCACAGCCTGGAGAAGAATGGCTGCTCTCCCATCCACGCTGGCACAATGTGGGGCTCCCGGCCTCCAGGCATTCCTGCCCACAAGGGGGACAGCCAGGGGAAAAGTATTATTGTGTTCCAGACCCCATGTAATTTAAGAATTTGGTGGGAAACCAGCAGGGTCTCTAGAGAACCCTCCTGCACTTTCGCTTCCAACAAACAAACAGGACGGGGAGCAAATACCACCCCAGTGCCCTAAGCATGGCACGTGCAGTGGACGAGCAGCCCTGGGCACAGCACGTGGAACGGACGAGCAGTCTGACCACACTCCCACTGTGGTAGCAATAGGCAGAGGTGCCCCTTGCTGGGGGAGCCGCGGGGACCAGAGGGCATGTGCGGCGGGGGACGGTGGAAGGGCCCAGAGCAGGTGAACCTTGGGCTGCCACAGGCCAGGGCTGGGCCGGCTGTGGAGAGCACCCAGCTGCCCCAGGAGAGGCAGACAAGGAGGCAGGGGTCTCTGCCAGGGCCCAGGTCAGTCCAGATGCCCCTGGGCCACTCACTCGGGACCCTGCACTGATAGTTTTAGGAGCTACGTGAGGTCAGCAGCTCAGACAGGTGCCCCCGGCTGATGACATGAAGGGGACCAGCAGTTCCTGGACTCAGCCCGGCCCTGCCTGGCTGCTGGGGCACCCTGAGGAGCAGAGAGTCAGCACTGGGCAGCTATGGGGAGCACTCAATCCTGCTGGGTTACATGTGTCTCCTGCGGCCGGAGGCTGTCTTGGGCGGAAGTGGAGGCACATGTCCCCAGCACCCCAGCAGACCAGCCAGCGAGCACAGTCCACTTGCAAACCCAGAGGCTCTGTCTGCAGAAGGGAATGCCCAGGCAGGCGGCGCAGAGGGGGCCACCTGTTCACGTGTGGACCAATGTGCTGCCATGGCCTGAGTGCCCAAGTGATTCCAATACAGGTGCACTGGCTGCCCTCAGGGCAGCCAGCTGGCAGCGCCCCCGGGAATGGCTGGGAGGGGTGCTGGAGACACAGTCAAGTGCCCAGCTGCTCCTGGCTAGACACTCCCTGCCGCCCGAGGGGCTCACTGTGGTCAGCAGAGTGAGCGACGCAGAGGAAGAGACCTCAGGGCTCAGACAGTCGGCTGCAAGCACAGGTCGTCCAGGGGCCACTGCCCGGCTCTAGCCAGGGCCCTGCACCCTCAGCCAGGCTGGACCCTCAGGTGCCCCGGCTATGAAATGGGAGTAGAGGTGCCAGCCTTCCGGAGCCATGTTGAGAATGGCACCACCTACCCAGCATGCCTCGCTCAGTCCCTCGACCCACATGGCACCTTGGCAGAGATGGGGAGCCACTGCTGCAGCCACGGACCTCAGGACATCTGGGTCTTCACAGCCAGAGCGAAGGAATGGAGCAGCTCCCAGCACCAGCATGCCCCTGTCCTGGGGACGGCCTGAGCAGTGTGGCTGGCTGGACTGGGCTGGGCCGCACCAGGAGGGCCGGCGCCTGCGGGCTGCAGGAGTGACACATCTTCCTGCGGCCCCTGGCTGCAGCCAGCACTTCCCCTGGAGCCTTCTAACCCTCGCCTGCTGCGGAACCATGAGCAGCTCTCAGAGAAGGGGGCTGGGTGAGCAGGCTGGGGCGCTGCGTCCAGCTGGGGGTTGGGCAGGCCAGGGCCCCAGGGCAGTCTACAGAGCCCCACTCCCCTACCCCGTGGGCGCTGGCCTCCAGCCCCTATCTGCCCGCTGGGTCTTGATCTCCTCTGGAGCCGGCCATCCCTCCCCAGGCTGAGCTACACTCTGGGTGCGGTCCATTCAAGCCCCACTGTTCTGTTTATTTGCACAGAGAGAGACAAAAAGCTGAGCTCTGAGTCACTCCCGCTCCCGGCCGGCTGATTCATACAGGAGGCCCGGATGGGGACCAAGCCGGCTGTTGAACTCTTGTTTCTTTCTGGAGGTCTCTTCACACAAGGCCCGAGCGGCTCCAGCCAGGGGCCGAGGTGCCGGGCTGTGCCATGCACGTGTGGGCTGCAGAAGGAGCAGCGGGCAGCTCACACCGCACCCCTACCCTGGCCGCCCCATGCCTATCGCAAAGTCGTCAGCGGGCGCCCTGCCATCAGCATGTAAGGTGCCAGGATGTGCCTCAAACGCGTGTCAGACGTAGCCCAGGATGCGAAAACGGCAGGGTGAGCGAAGGCGCGAGATGTGGGCGGCCTAGGCTGGAGTCACCGTGGCCAGCGGGCAGCGCACAGGCCTCAGGGGTGTGCTCCACCACCCTCCTCAGCACCGGGCCCGTGCAGGGGCAGACGGACGCTTCCGGGAACCCGATGCGGGGTTCCTCTGACCCGCAGGGTGAGGCAGGACCACAGTGTCGAGACGGGCGCGAGTTCCTGCATTGTTTTCTCATGCCTAGATATGGTTTTAAAGATGAAGGCAGGTGGTGCTGAAGCCGTAGAGCGAGGTGAGATGATGGGAGGCAGAGCACAGCCCGACCCTGGGGCCACAGCCAGACCCCGCACGCGTCCTGTGCTCCTGCCAAGTCCCCGCCAGCAGCTCTGTCCCACTCCCCGAGGGGGCTGCTCCAGCCCCCAGGACCCCCTGCTCCTCCTCACGGAGGCCACCTGCTCTGTTTTCAGCCTGGACGAATGCTAGAGTTTGCTGAACTTCCCAAGAGTTGAGGCTTGTGCCTGCAGCCTGGCACTCTGTAGGACAGGGGTCAGTGCTGCTTCCTGACGCACAGCGGCCACACAGACCTCTGGCCACGACTTGAGCTCATGTGGCCAGCTGTGTGCCCACGCCAGCAACGTCGCTGTCCGTGCCAAGGCAGCTGCTGTGGGTGACTGGCCTGCCTTTCAGAGCCACGAGACCTCCCCGGGAGTCTCCGGGCTTGCCTGCCTTTCTCGTGGGTTCTGGCGGCAGGTGTGCGGGGAGCGGCTGGATGAATGTCCACAGGGAGGCCAGGACCCCGAAGACTGGGGGAAGCAGGGATGGGAGCAGAAGGGAGCTGCTTGGGGCTTGCTCACGCTGGTTGCCTGATGGAGCCAGGCAGGGATACCAGCTGGGACACGCCAGGCAGGGCCTCCGCTCAGTTACTCAAAGTGGGAGAGGCGGAGGGGAAGGGCAGACAGGGAGTCCCCCGGGGAAACGAGCGCTTGCTGGGTGCTCTGAGGTCAAGAGATGTGCCAAGGAGTCAGACCGCAGGGCTCCGTAGCTGCGGGGGGACCCAGGCCCGGGATCCCACCAAGCCCACTGCCAGCAGCTGCGGCCAGGGCCCACTACCCTCTGCGGCTACGGAACTTGTGCTCCTCACGGCCCCTCCCTCGTGGCCTTCCCCTGGAGTGAGGGCAGAGGACCGGGCAGCAGCAGGATGACACACCCGTCTGTTCTCTGGCAGCCCACCTCTCGCTGCGCCCATCCACCCTTAAGCCCACACTAGCTGGAATGGGGTGCTCGTGTCCGTGGTGGCAGGGGCGACCTGTCCTGCTACCGGTGGGCAGGGTGGGGGCCAGCCACTTCCAACTCCCCCAGAGCGTGAGAACTCAGGCCACTGAGAGGGGTTTGGAGAGGCCTAGGTGACACGGGACAAAGCCAGAAGGCAGAAGGAGGAAGCAGAGGGAGTGTGCGTCTGCACGTGTGTGCGTCTGCACGTGTGTGCGTCTGCACGTGTGTGCGTCTGCGTAGGTGTGACATCGGCGTGAAGGGCAAGGCTTCGGAGGCACAGCCTGCCTTCAGTGGGCGCACGGCACTCCCGTGCGCTGCCACAGGGACCCCATCTGAGCTTTGGGATCTGGGGGGAAGCAGTGAGAGACCCACAGTGGCATTCTGCAGGATTCACACAGGGAATACCCTAACACTGCCCAGTCCTGGTGCCCCACCCTTCCCTATAGAAACCAGGGCCCACGTGGCAACTCCGGCCCCTGCCTCTGGCAGTGCCCAGGCTGCAGGCTGGCCTGTGCTGTGGGGAGCGCTTTCCAGCTTGTCCCACGCAGGTGTGTCCCGGCATCACACCTTCCTGTGGGTGAACCACGTCCCACCTTGCAGATAGAGCTGGCACAGTTCCCTCTCATTAACTTGAGCACTGCTCCTGCTGGCAGTGGCCATGGGCGGCGGCCATGGGGACACCAGCTGGGACACACCAGGCAGGGCCTCCGCTCGGATACTCAGTGGGAGAGGCAGAGGGGAAGGGGCAGACAGGGAGTCCCCTGGGGGAAATGAGCGCTTGCTGGGTGCTCTAAGCCCAGTGACCTCCTATGGGCCAGTGCCTGCGCATCCCAGCTGACACGTGGCCCATGGAGTCTGGCTGGCTGGCTTAAGTTGTTGGTGGCTGGGAAGCTACCAGAAAGTCCCTAATGAGGAAATGGGCAGCCAGGACTGCCACGTGGCTGGGAGGCTGGACTGGGCGGGACGGGGACCCTAGGGCACAGGGCAACAGTATCTGGCCTCCATCTGATGGTGACCATGTCGGAACAGCTCAGCACACAAGGAAAACACACACACATTCAATCTGGAAACAGCGACTTGAATGATGGCAGAACTCTGTACGGACAGTCACAGACCCCACGCCTCCTCAGAAGTGACCACCCATGGCCTCACTGGGGTGCCCGTCAGGCACAGCACATCTTCGTGCCGTCTACTTGCTGTCCAGGTCAAAGAAAGTGACATCATATCATGAGTGTGATGTTACACACATGTGCATGTAGTGAGAAAGTGTGTGCTGACACCAGTTCCAGGACCCCCAGCTGGGGCATCTGTGGGGGCCCCAAGAACATCGCAGCTGCTGTGAGCAGTCTGGGGGTGCCTCTCCAGCCTTCACAGGCCCCCAAGGCTGCTGGGCCAGCCCGAGCTCTACCTAACAGCCACCTGCAGGGGCCTCTTCATATGCTTTGAAAGTCATCACTGGGTCAGAGTCCCTTCCCCAGCCACGGAGCCACGGGCTGGGAGCCCAAGGTAGCTGCTGCTTCCTGCCACCCGGCCTGACCTGGGACGCAGCTCGCCAGGTTCACACTCAGACACCGGCCAGAGCTGCCAGCGGGGTCTGGTGCATCCCAGTCCCTCCTGCCTGGAGTCCTGGGCAGCGGGCATGACTGCCCCCCGACCCCGGGCAGCCCAGGCCAGCTCCCGAGTGTCCCCAACTGCGCACAGCAGGCAGCTGTCCCTGCACCTTCTGCCAGGCCCTCTCTGGCATCATCGAAGCACCAGGGCAGTACAGGGGATGCCCCATGGGTCCCACTATGCGGCTACAACCAGCTGTCCAGGGCCCTTGGTTGAGGCAGCCCTGGGGACTTCTAGGACAGCGGCTGGGGTGCACTTGCACAGCTGGCCAGGGGGCTCAGGGGGCTCTGTGGGAGATAGGAGGTGTCCTCTGAGCTGGCTCCCAGTGCTGCCCATTGCCTCAGTAGTCCTCGGAGGCCACTCCGCATGGACCCTCGTCACTCCTGGGAGGCAGCTGTTCCGTCCGAGCAACAAGGACTGTGCACGGAGCTGCTGGGCAGGTGAGGAGCCAGAATTACTCTCACCAGAAATGTCCCTTTGGGAAACTGCACACAACAGGACAGCATCACAGCGGCAGTGTGTGGCACACAGCAGGACAGCGTCACAGCGGCAGTGTGTGGCGCACAGCAGGACGGCATCGCAGTGCCAGTGTGTGGCACACAGCAGGACAGCGTCACGCAATGCCAGTGAGTGGCAATGGCCACCTCTCGCTGTTTGTCCACTGACGGACACTTGCCCTGAGAGGGATGGCCTATGGGAGTGTCAGGACGGGCCATCGTGGCACAGCCAGGAAAACACGGAAGCTCAAGCCGCCCGGACCCCTGGGCACTAACCCCGCACACCCCTGCCCCGTGAGAACATGCTGGGCAGGACCCCCCAGTGCCCAGGCAGTGCTGGGAGAGCCGGAGCAGCTCCTGTCGCCCTAAGAAACGTCCTAAAGCACCCAGTCACACCAAGGCCCTAGGAGGCCAGCACGCGAGTCTCATGAGCCACTGTCCTAACAACAGATGACAACAGCCAGGTGAGGAGACACGGCCGCGCTGTACGCTGGAACGGGGTGCACTCGGGCATGCCTCCAGGGACTCCCAGTGCCCCAACAAGACACACTGCCCA
Source organism: Ochotona curzoniae (assembly GCF_017591425.1). Lineage (NCBI taxonomy): Eukaryota > Metazoa > Chordata > Mammalia > Lagomorpha > Ochotonidae > Ochotona > Ochotona curzoniae. The sequence goes on along the minus strand of NW_024465405.1, from coordinate 5,392,541 downwards.
CATGGGGTGGAGCATGCCAGAACGCTTGGTCTGGGTACCCTGCAGAGGCATGCCACTCCCAAGCACCCACGGGCGCATAGCCTGCAGTTCTCGGCTATGTAATTCCTGGACGATTAATCCTTGGCAAAGACACCAATCCGTGGCACAGAGACGTGCGGTGCTGGACTTGAACTTGAAGAGCCAGAGAACTTGTGCCCACCCCCCCACACACCCCGCACCCAACATGCCTCCAATTTGAGCTCATTTAGGAATGTCCCCACAGACACGATAACGCCTCATTATACGCGCGCTGAAGCAAATGGCAGAGCAAGGATAGATTTACGACCCAGAGCTTTCCGGAAATGACCCAGGGAGCCGTGCGGCTGCTGAATCTCGTCCCTCCTGCCCAGCAGCGAGGACCCGGGTGAGGAGGTAGTGACATGTGTTGCTCAAGGATGCCTGGGGGCTCCCCTGTACCTCCCCCAAATCTGAGCCTAGAGCTGGGGTGTCTGCTTTCAGAACAGAGCCTGAGCTGACCAGGTCACCTGAGCCACCCGCAGGGAGCCTGGCATCTCCCGCGTGGCCCCTCACTCCGCAAGGGGCATCCTGGGGACCGGACGGGCACGCAGTGGCCGCCCGACACTGGCAGCAGCAGCGTCAGCGCCTTCCTTCCCCAGGGAGGCCGGGAAAGGTCCCCTGATCCCGTCCTCTCTCCGCCCTCAGTCTCACCCCTGTTCGGCCCAGGGTCTCCCCGCCGCCCCCCCACCTGGGGTGTGACCAAGGAGCTCAGGAAACAAACAGGTGTTTGCCCAAAGCTTTCCGCCCAGGCCCTGTGGGTCCTACAGCTGAGCCTGCTGCCTGTGGCTGTGTCAGGGTGGAAGGTGGTTCAGAAAGTGGGGCTGCAAGCTTCCTCGCAGAGCACTGCCGGTCAGCCCCTTCCTTCCAGGCATCAGGGAGCGGGGAGAGCAGGGATTTGCCCATTTGGGATCTGAGAAGCAAAACCAAGATTCTTCATGGGCTCCCAGGACACGTGGGCCACCAGCGGAAGAAGGGTGATGACCCCCCCAGCGCCATGTCTGTAGTTTGACAAACCCGGGCTCCCCCAGACTCAGTTTCCGACCAGTCGCTGCATCGGAGGCCAGCTCTGGGCTGCCCTTCACTGGACGGCCAGCACGCCTCAGCCACCCCGGCGTGCAGCTCCTGCCCGTCTTCACTCCCAAACAAGCCCAGGACGGGGCTCGGGCCAAGAGAAAAGGCCTCCTGTCGGATGGCACACAGTGGGCGCCAGGAGCGGGCTCTGCCTCCTGCTTGCTGCGGCTGTGGCCTGATCCTCCACGGCCGTGTAGACGGTTTGTGTAAATCGTGGGCTTGGCAGATGCGTGGGTCTGACGAACGCCATCGCAGACTGCGTGTCTCTAAAGCAAATGCAGGGTTCCCTGAGGGAGGGGGCAGTTCTCAAAATGCCCGTGGAAAGTGCGTGCTTCAGCACGGTGGGAGAAGCGCAGCCGGGAAGTAAACCCTGTCACTGCAGTCCGTGCTGCGGCTCCAGGGGCACTTCCTGTGGCGGACCGAGCCCAGAGGTGACCCAGTGCAGGGTGCTCACGGAAACGAGGGCCTCTGGACTCACCTGTCACGTCCGCAGGGAGTTCTGAGAGCAGTCCTGGGCATCAGAGCCCGGCGGTGCCGAGCCAGCTCCAGCCCCTGCTCACGGCTCCCAGGTCTCACGCACACACGTGTGCTACATTGTACTCGTGTGTGCAGGCGTGTGTAAGGCTGTGTGTCCACATGTGTGGACTCGGGAAGCACACACACGCAGCCCCTTCTGCTTCCTGACTGCGGCTGGGCCGGGTCAGGACGCATGCCCTCTTTGCATTTTACTGCGCCCAGGGTGAACCCTTTGCTGGAGGGCAGCTTGCAGGCTGGGCTTGCTGTCCTCACTCATGCCTCCCCAGGAAAAGGCGCACACATAAACAGGTAGGCGCACTGGCAGCCTTGAAGGCAGCAGGGGGAGGTGAGCGGTAGAAATGCTGAGCTTAAGAACCGTCAAAGCGCAGCCTGACGCCGGCCGGGGACAGCAGTTGCTTTTTGTCGAAGCCCGGGGTTCAGACTGCAGCTCCAGGCTACAGCCTCTGCCCGTCAAGGGTGGAGCTGGCGTCGGAGGCTTGGGCCGCAGCAGGCGGCAACGCAAGAACCACCAAGACCCAGGCTCGTGGCCTGTCCGAGGAGCCAGTCTTCAGAAAGTTCCACAGAGCAGCTCCGGGAGTCCAGGCGCAGCCGCACCAGCCGGGCTGGCCAGCAGGAGGCTGGGGGAGCTGCCCCTGGTGTTGAGGAGAACGGCGGCCACGTGGCGGGGGCCAACACCCCACATCGTGTCTCGTTCATGAACATTTTACAACAGAACGCTCCTGCCATCTCACCCACCTGGCCTTCCCATCCGCCACAACCTCTGGACGCAGCCTTTCTCTTCTCCACGGGGAACCAGTTTTCTCTGGAGACCAGCTAGTGCCCGACCAGGGTCAGGCAGCATTCACAGGGAAAGAGCGCTGGGCACGAACAAAGATTCACCCACACACACACACGGACACACACGTGCACATGTGGACGGACCGTGAGGCCTCAGGTTCTCCAAAGGCGCTACGGCTCTCAGAAGAGACGGCCATTCAGAGCCACGGGGCCGAGGACGGCCGGCGGCTCACTGGCTGCAACCCGGCCCAGGCCCGGCCACCCCTCTGCCCTGCTTGGGCAGCTCTGGCACTTAGCATGCCATCCGGTTTCTGACCCGAGGGATCCAGCCGACTGTCCCCGACGCCCCATTTCTCAGCCGTGCATGTTTCAATGCCAGGCCAAAGAGGATAGTCGGAGCCAGCAGGGCAGGGGCACCATCTGTGGGTGACGCACAGCTGTTGCCACCCCCACACTTCACACTGGGCACTGAGATGTCCAGGGCCTCTGACCCCGGGTGCGCGCCAGGGCTGCTTCAGCGGGGGGCTCCTAGGACACACGGATGTCCCTCCCTTCATGGCACTTCCAGGCAGCCCAGCCAGGCACGGCTGCACGCTCGCTCAGACTGTCGGGCAACAAACCCAAGGGACACAAAGATGTCCCCTTCTCACGCCAGTAAAACTCGCCCTGCCCTCAGCACGGGTGGATCCCAAGCCCCTGCTCCCTTCCTTCCTGCGCGTCTTTCATGGCGACTTTCCTGAGCTAACCGACTCTCCCCAAGTGTATCAGGATAAAGGCGTGAACGCAGCCCCCACCAGGCTGGCCTGCCTGTCTGCCCGTGGTGCTCCGTGGTTCAGGACTGGCTCCCACGTGCGTCCCAAGCCCCCCTCACCTCTCGCCACAGTGCACAGCGATGGCTCATGCCAGGCCTGCGGGCACCTGGAGCACCCCAGTTTTCAAACAAACTTAGCTTTTCCTTCTGAATTCCTGCGCCCTGGTGTGTGCCCAGTCCTGTCCTGGAGGGCAGCCTGAGCACTCACCCTGCTGACACCGTGTGCATGGAGAGGACACCCGCCCTTAGACGGCCACGCACCGAGCCGGACAAAGCGTGGAACCAAGTCAGGTGGCGGGGACAGCCTCGCCAGAATCCGTCTACTACCACCGCACACGCCGCGGCACTCACACCTCGGCCAACCCAAACTTTCTAGAGAAATATGTGGCTAGGATGCTTTCCAGCTGGTTTTTGAAAGACAAGAGAAGATTCCCACAAGTTACTGTCCGTTGAAAATTGGCATTAAAAAAAAAAAGCTAGAAAGGGGAAAGAGGCATGTTTTTAAGGAATTACTTCCTCAAAAGGATTTTCAAGTGTCGCAAAAATAAAAGCTAAAACAGTGCAATAAAGCCACCTGTGCTGACTCAGCCGTCCCCTGCTGCAGTCACAGACTTTAGATTCTGACCCAGTGGACAGGCTGGAGTGGCCGTCAAGTCAGAGCGCTCCCTTGCACACACTTCAGGGCGGCCTTGAAGCAGGGTGCAATGGCTACCGAGGTGTCTCCGGGGAAACCGGGCTCTGTGTCCCGCGGGTAGCTCAATGCAGCTCCCAGAGCACTGGGGGCGAGCGCACGGCCTCCCTTCCCCCTCCCCTCACGTCCCCCTCGCGCACCGCATCTCTCCCCCAGGCCGCAGAGCTGAAGATGGGACACGCGGGCGGGGACCAGGACCTGAGAAGTCAGCCCCTGGGTCCTTCCACACGTGACCGCCCACAACCGCTTTCTCAGACGCAGGTGCTCCCAGCAGCACCTGGCAGTTCCCCGCAGGAGATGGTCCTTCCGCAGATCCCCTCCCCAACAAGAAAACACTGTGCGTACTTAGGCGCCCATCGGGCTGGCCAGGGTGCAGACTGCCAGCACCCACAGCTCCGTTGGGTTTCCCCGCACACGTGTCCGCACTGGGGACCGCTGTCTACACAACCCGGCTGGAACGGCTTGCCCTGCTGCCTCCACTCCGAGGGACGCAAAGAGCCGGAGAACCCCATCCTGGGCCCCTGGGATTCACCTCCCCGCCACGCCACGGCCACCGCAAAGTGGAGCAGGGGGGCCGTTGGTCAGCTGCGCGCTCCCACCCCGCCTAGGGAGCCACCGGCTCCCAAATGGTGTCCTCGCACGAGGTTTGTACAAGGTCTCTGGGGTGTCTCTGGGACGCGGGAGCCTTTCGACAGCACCCCTGTCTGTGGCCGGGAGGAGAAGTGCAGCCCACACATGCCATGGAGGCCCCTGCCTCCCGCGCCTGCTCGGAGGAGAGGGAGGCCGTCGCGCGCGCACACCTACCCTGGCGCGCCGGTCCGGAGGCGGGTGCAGCGCGGGGCTAGTGGGAGGCTGACATGGACCACGCGCCCTCCATGCGCCACACGGAGAAGGCGTAGCTGAGGCGCTCGTGGGCCACGTAGCTGCAGCTGGTCATCTTATTGTCCATCTCGTCGCTCTGCAGGACCTGGTAGAGGAAGTCGATGTACCGCGCGGCCAGCTTGAGCGTCTGGATCTTGCTCAGCTTGTCCGAGGGCAGCGTGGGGATGATCTTGCGCAGCGCGGCGAAGGCCTCGTTGAGCGACTGCGTGCGCTGGCGCTCACGCACGTTGGCCAGGATGCGCTGGCTCTGCAGCTCCTCGAAGGACTGCGCGCTCGGGCTGCCCTTCTTGCCGCGCTTGCCCGGGGTCGGGCTGCCCTCCTCGCTGGACTTCTTGCTGTAGCGCCGCTTCCGGCCGAAGCGTTTGGGCTGCCGTTCGAGCTCCTCCTCGCTGGTGCCCAGGCTGTCCACGGGGGACACGGGCGAGCTGGAGCCCTCCTCCATGGCGCCCGCGCGGCGCGCGTGGGGCTGGGGGCTGGGGGCGCCGTGAGCGCGCCGCTGGCCAAGCCCGCGGGCGCCGAGCACGCGCTTGCGGGGCTGCCTGCAAAGGGCTCCGGTTTCAAGGCCGGCTCGTGCAAAAACCGAGGTCTCCCGGAGAGGAAGTTATTTTAACTTTTTTGGAAACTCTAGCCGGGCTGGGTTGCTAAATAGTTGTCAGGAGCGAGGGCGGTGCGCTGATTGGCCGCCGTGGCCTGGAAGGGGGGGGCAGGACCAGTTCTGGGGCCTCCGCCGGCCACCCCCTACGCCCCCTCCCTCCCCCGCCCAGGCGCGCCACTTTCAGTTTTGCCTCCCCGCTCCGGCCCGGCATCGCCGACACCGGTCCTCGCGCGACGCCGCGCCCTCGCCCCGGGCCCCCACCGCGGCCGCTCAGCGCTCTCGGCCCAGCCTGGACTGGCTTTGTCTCCGCCTCATCAGGGAGAGCGGGCCGCTGGGTGTCTCGCGCGATGCGGGAGCCGAGTCGGAACCCAGATGCGCTCCGGGGAGGTGAGGGTGAACCCGGGAGCCTCTAGGGGCACGCAGTCCCGCGTGCGCCACGGCTGGCTCCGGGCGCGCACGAGTCGGCGGGCGGCTGGGGATCCGGGCTGCGGATCCGGGGGTGCGTGCGGCCCCTCGATGCCGTCTGCAGACGCCCATCCCCTCGCGCGCACCGCCGGCCCCGCGGATTGTGTGCTGCGGGGTCTGGCCGCCCTGCATACTGAGGCGTCTCTTCTCACGCGCTCTGGTTGGGGAGTCGGCACTCTCCCCCGGCTCCCGTCCCCTCCTACTTTCCCGTTAAGTGCTGTGGGAGCCAGGCAGCGCAGCTAGCCTGCACCGGGCGCCCGCGGCCGCCGCCCAAGAGGCTCTGCCCTGGGTGCCGGGCGCGGCTGGGGCGCCTGCCCTGGTCAGCAGGCCGGCCCAGGTCCTCTGTCCTTCGCTTCCCTCTCCAAAGTCCTACCCAGACAGAGAACGCCTTAGGGCTTTGCGGGCGAACCCCCGGAACTCGGCCTGCCCCTACTGGAGCAGCAGGGCTCAGGGTGGCAGGCAAGTGGGGCCTGGCAGAGGTGGGCAACACCGAGGACCCCGGCCCCACACATCTGGATGCTGAACGCGAGCGCATTTGAAGTGGTTCGTGGCTCTTTGTTTGCCAGGCTGCTCTGGCTCTGGGCCTGGACGTGCTTTACAGCTTTGATGCCTTTGAACCTATTCCCAGGTGACCCGGGCTCAATTAGGTCCAGCCAGAGGGGCTGTCAGGAGAGCCCTGTGATCAAGGGCGAGCCAGGCCTTTCTATTGAAGCTGAACCAGGGGCTGCTCCGCTGACCGGCCTGGTGCCCTCTCGCTGCCTTCCCCGGGCCTGGCTCAGGGGTCGGTCTGGTCTCCCCAGCTCCGGGTCCCCACAGTGGCGACGCCACTATGCATAGCACAAAGGGCCTTGCAGACTGGCACACCAGGATAGAGTGTGGAACAAAATCTGACGAAGGAACGTGGGCGGCCAGGTGTCCTTCCTGTGCGCTGTGTGGGGCTCCAGGGCTACCTGCGTGCTCACCCACCCATTGGTCCCTCCTAGGACCCAGCGCCCCAGGCCTTCTGCCATGACCGAATGGACAGCCCCAGGCCAAACCCAGAGAGCCCCACGGCCTGGGAGATTTCCCCCCTCCTCCCCCTCTGTCTCCACCAGGACGGCTCGATGCAGAAGGGGGGCGCCCCAGCACTGGCTGCAGGAGGGGCTCCGGAGTGTGACCACCTGAACCACTTCTCCTGCCTTCTTGCATTAAAGATGCTGAACCATAAATTACAATCAATCCCTGCGGCAGCCAGCGTCCAAGGGCCTGGAGGTTTTCTCGGCCTTGACCTGCAGAGCCACGGGGCAGTGACCCCCATCAGGAAGAGGTGACTTCAGTGTTTAAGTCACCGTAGGTTGCAGGGGGACAGATGGCAACCAGGATTTCTCTCGCTGATCTTTCTTTTTTTTTTAGTTTAGTTTAAGGTTGCCTGAATTGGCGCCCAAATGAAAAAGTAACCAATTTAGGAAGTAATACTCAGCTTATTGCTGTAGTTTGATTTTTTTTTTTGCATTTAATAATCAAGCCAGTCGTACAGCTAATAAAACCGATTTAATAATATCAGAAGCAATAAAATGCATTTGTGTGTGACTGTCGGCTGTGGGACCACCCAGGCTCGCACAGGCTTGGGTCGAAACTGCACGTTGAGGACTCGTGGAAGGCAGCGCAGTTTTGGGAATTCATTTCCACCGAGAGGAAATCGTGTCAATGCCCCTTTTCATACGTGTGAGGAAAAAGAAAAAGCCGGTGGGCTTCGGTGCACAGTCTGTTTCCTTCAGAATGCCTGCTGCCTGTTGCTGTGTGCCTGGAGGCCGCAGGTGACAGCGACGGACGGTCTGCGTGCCCACGGCAGCTCAGCGGAGGGCGGGGCTGACCGGGCCTTCCTGGGACAGCGCAGGGCACAGGTGCTCGGGCTGGAGAGCAGCGCTTCCGCGGCGAGCAAGACACCACCACACCCGAGGGCCGTGCTGTCGGCCTTTTGTCAACATACCTGTGCAGGTGCGCACACCTGGGCTGCCCAGGACGACAGCCGCAGTGTGAAGTCCTCCAGCGCCAGAAGGCGCGCGTGTTCCCAGCTCCCACGCACAGGCCTCCAGCGTCAGAAGGCGCGCGCGTTCCCAGCTCCCACGCACAGGCCTCCAGCGTCAGAAGGCGCGCGCGTTCCCAGCTCCCACGCACAGGCCCGGACACCGAGTTGCTATTGACCCTGGGATTTGGTGAACCAAAATTGGGGCAGAAAACAAGAAAACCTCTATGTATGTGACCAGAATCAGTCCAACTGGGTGCTGAATCTGTGCCATTGGTCCAGTTGCCGGCTCGACGGCTTTGGTCAGGAGGCGGCCAGCCCACGGTGCCAGAGCATCGGCACAGCACCGGTGCCTGCACCGCCGGAGCCTGGTGTCCTCACTCTGTGTGTGTCCTGGGTCAAGTTCCTGTTGCAGAGCTGTTCCTCCCAGGGACACAGGCCCCGCAGACGGACTCTTGGTGGCTCTGCAGCCAGGTGGTGGCATTTGCCGCCCGCACGTGGTGGGGCGTGGGGAGACATTGTGGACCACATACTGGGGCTTTATTTTTAGCCGTGCTTTGTGCCTCCTCGCCGCACCCCTCCCTCCCGGGCTTCAGTCATCCGGCACATTCCGCAGTGTGACTAGCAGATGGCGGGAAGGGGGTGGGGTGGCTGGGAGGCGTTTTATTCTTTCCAGTTCTGAAAGTCAGGGTTTAAGAATGAAGACACTTTCTAGATCTTGTCGTGACCTAGGGACGAGTGTCAGACCGTGTCTGAAGGCCGAGTCCCACAACAGTCATCCCCCGGGGCCAGGTGGGCAGGACGGTGCTGGGGCAGGGCGGGAGCCCGGTGTGCAATGCACGTGGCACACCCAGCCCCAGTAACCTTTCAGCAAGCCCTGCTAGGGCCAGGGCTCCGGCCACGCACACGGAAGGCCTGGGCTGCAGCCCTGGCACGGCAGACATACGGGCAATGAGCCAGCAGCTAGGCGTGCCCCCTCCCCCACCCCAGCCCGTGTCCCAGATTGAAACCAAATGCCTTTGAAGAGTCTGCCGACGCGGTTTCCTGTGTTCCTGCATCACCGCACATCTGACGCTCCCAGCCCCACAGGCCACACGGCCTTGCGCCCTGAGAGCACGCGTCCCCTCTGCGAGGTGGATGGCCGCCCCTTGCCTCCTGGACCTCAGCGCGTGCGGCCCCACGTGGCCTTTCTGTGACGCTGGCAGCCTGGGCCTGCTGGGTGCACCTCAGGAGCGAGGGAGGCAAAGGCATGAGGCCAGCAGCTCAGGGACAGGTTGGTTTTGCTGCACACTGGGGCCAGCAGGGTGTGTGCAGGGAGGTGGGAGGCATGCGGGCGTGCGGTCTGGGCACCAGCAGGGGCAGGGCTGTGGTGGCACCGTCTTCCTTGCGCTCCCGTTCTGCCGAGCTGGGAGTCCATCTGGAAGGCTCCACACACGTTTGCATTGCATCCTCCGCCCGGCACCTCCCGCTCTAACTCGCTCACCCTGGCCCGAGCCTTGGCAGTCCTGACCAATGCCGTTGATTCAGCAGTCTTGCTCAGTCTGGGGTTGATTCTCACACGCAGAGGTTTGCTCCTGTTTGCTGTCCAACTTCTGACTCAGCAAATCCCAGGGGCAATGACCACTCCGTGCTCGGGCACGTCCATGGGGCCGGGAAAGCACCGCCTCTGGCTGTTGGTGGCGTGCTGGACTCCCTGGCTTGCTCCCCAAGCCCTGGCCAGGCGTTGGGAGGGGGACATAGGGGCCCGCCCTGGGCTGCACAGTGGACAGTCACCAGCCTCTGGCAAGCCACAGATGCCATTAAGATCTGATCCGAGTTGTGCCTGCAGAAGATGCACACCGTCTCACTTGGGATGGGCACCGAGTTCTACTTAGAGTGCCACGGCAGGAAGACCCAGCGCAGCAGGGCAGCACGGGGCAGAGCAGGCGTGAAGGAGGCGGGCTGGCTCTGTAGATCAGACGTTGGAATTGTAGAAACATTTTACATAATGACCAAAAGTTAAATCAAAATGGAAGGAGAGGCTGCTGAGGTTTCAGGAGCCAAATTTCACAAATGTACCTGATTGCAGAGCAGGAGAGCAATGGAACCGGAGCCCCAGGCTGAGCACAGACCTGAGCGCGTACCCCTGGGGTAAAGCCCAGAGCGAGAAGGGGCTGGAGCGCCCCTGGTCAGAAGCGCCCTGGTCAGATCTCTAGCAATGAAAGGATTATTCTCGAACTACAGCACAGGCAGAGGCAAATGAATTATGGTCCCATGTTTGGGAATTAGACTTTCTTGTCGCAGAGTGAAGAATTGCACACAGGAAGTGTGAGACGTTGAGTAGAACTGAGCGGGAAGAGCCTGCCAGTGCCTAGGAGCTGTCGTCTCACGAAGGTCTCCTGGCCCGACACGCTGACTGATCAAAGCTGCAAGAAGCCTGGACATCAGCCTGCAACAACGGGGCAGGGGGCTTGGTCCCCTAAGGTGCAACAGACTCAGGAACACACCTACAAAGGTGTCCTCAGGCGGGGGCAGGGCAGCGACAACAGCAGAAGGTGGAGCATCTACGCCCCTTGCGGGGAAAACCCCCCGGCTCCCAATCCCAATGGCCACAGACCATGGCCAAATGTCACGTCGCTTGCACGGACAGGAGAGGATCCCAGGACTGGTAAACGGGAGGAGGACTCGAGGGTAGGGCCAGTCTTTCCTGGCCAGCCCTCGGGGTCTTGAGAGCTGGTTGGAAGCGGTGCACTCTGGGAAGCCTGTGGGAGACAGCAGGTGCTGGCCGGCACCTCAGCAAGCTCTGGCCCAGGAAGCGGCTCAGGTGCTGTCGCCCTGTGCTGGTGACATCACGGCCCCAGAGGGGCCACCACCTGCCAGGCCACAGGCCTGCCACCACCTGTGCCAGATCACCATGCCCCTGGCCAGGAGACCATGGGTATGCAGCTAGATGGGTAACTCAGGTTTAACCTCGGGGTGCCCCAAGAGCTGACAGCACCCCGGTGCCTCAGCCCAGTGCTCCACTGCCCTTGCTGGTAGCACGTTGTAGCTGGTGTCTGTGTGGGGCGCCAGTCACAAAGCCAAGCTCAGAGTCAGAGCTTGGCACTGAGGTGCTGACTGGCAGCTGTGTGTGTATGTTGGTGCAGGGAGCGCTGTGACAATGAACTGACCATAAGGTGGGTGCAGGTGACCTGCCCGTGACAGTTGTCCGTCTCTGTGGCTAGCCCGGTCTCCAGGGAGGAAAACTGGGTGCCCATGGAGGTCAGGGAGCTGGGTGGTCCGGGGCGATGCCTTGCATAGTCTGTCTTGGTTTTAGTCCAGGCCCTCAGCTTCCTGCTCAGCTCTGCCTGCTGCCAGCCATCTGATCTCAGCCCAGCTCAGATTCCCAGGGGAGCTGCTGGCTTCTTCCGGAGTCGAGGCAGGGCTTGGTACTGGCCTTCTGGCAGAGGGAGTGGGAGCAGCGACTCAGGTTGCACTTCAGGGACCCTGATGGGACCAGCCAGGGTGCAGTGCCAGAGTGGTCACCGTGCCTAGCTGGGAGTTAAAAGGCTGACGCGTGGCTCAGGAGCTGCCTACCTCTGGTGGCTCACCTTTCTCCCTACATTGGCAAAAGGAACGGCTCCGTGTAGAGCAGGGTTGCCCTGCGCCTGCCTCTGTGCCCAGTTTCAGACCCTCAGGATCCCAGCAGGGAACTAAGGTGCCCTTTAAGCATTCATGGCCCAGGTGGAGGTGGGCCTACCCGGACTGGTGCCCAGAGCTCCGTGGGGCGCCAGCTTCTCTGGTGTCCATCAGTGGCGTGCTCAGCATGGCATGCTCAGTGTGGCGTGCTCACCATGGCATGCTCAGCGTGGCTGGCTCAGTGTGGCTGGCTCACCGTGGCGTGCTCAGCGTGGCGTGCTCAGTGTGGCTGGCTCAGCGTGGCGTGCTCAGCGTGGCTGGCTCAGCATGGCTGGCTCAGTGTGGCTGGCTCAGCGTGGCTGGCTCAGCGTGGCTGGCTCAGCGTGGCTGGCTCAGTGTGGCTGGCTCAGCGTGGCTGGCTCAGCGTGGCATGCTCAGCGTGGCGTGCTCAGCGTGGCTGGCTCAGCGTGGCTGGCTCGGCGTGGCTGGCTCACCATGGCGTGCTCAGCGTGGCTGGCTCAGCATGGCTGGCTCAGCGTGGCTGGCTCAGCGTGGCTGGCTCACTGTGGCGTGCTCAGTGTGGCTGGCTCACCGTGGCGTGCTCAGTGTGGCTGGCTCAGCGTGGCTGGCTCAGCGTGGCTGGCTCAGCGTGGCTGGCTCACTGTGGCGTGCTCAGTGTGGCTGGCTCACCGTGGCGTGCTCAGTGTGGCTGGCTCACCGTGGCGTGCTCAGTGTGACTGGCTCAGCGTGGCGTGCTCAGCGTGGCTGCCTTTCAGCTGGAGCACATGTTTTCTTTCCAGCTTCATGTGAGAAATGCAACAACCATGGTCCTCCATTCCCTTGTCTCCGATTTAAATCCTCCCAGCCCTCCCTGTCCCGCGGCAGGGATCCCAGCATCCAGTATCCTGCGGAATTGCTTGGGCGTCGGGCCTGGCAGGAGCTAGGAGTCTCAATTCTGTCACCTCCCGGTCCCCAACCCTACCCTTCAGCGCTGTCCCCTGTGTGTGTGGGCCTCACTCCCCCTCATGAATGCTGATGAGAGGCGCGATGTGGCGCGGTCACAGCCACCTAGAACAGCAATGCTGATCAGACACTGCCTCCCATCTTGTTCCAGCAGAGGACACACGTGGGGGTGACGGGTGCCCTTGACTACAAGAGCACATCGGGCTCCTTGAGGGTGGGGGGTGTCCCTTGGGGATGTCTCCATCCTGAGAAGGGGTGCGGCACCATGCAGGAAGGTGGACCAGGCTAGGAGGAGTCCTGGACACGTGGCCTCTGACTGCACTTAGCTGAGCTGCCTTTATTAGATAGCAGATCGCAAGGCACAGTGTTGGAAAGAAAAAATAACAGCACAGCCACACATAGACACACACACAGGCACACACAGCCACACACGGGAACACATAGAAACACACAGCCACACACAGCCACACACAGTCTAACACAGCCACACACAGCCATGCACAGCTACACACATCCACACATAGACACACACACAGGCACACACAGCCACACATACACACATAGGCACACATAGACACACACAGCCACGCACACGCACACACACAGGCACGCGCAATCTCACACATACACAGCTATACACAGGCACACATAGACACACACAGCCATGCACACACACACACACACACACACACACACAGCCACACACAGGCGTGCACGGACACACACAGGCACATGCAGGGATGCGTAGCATGGCACCAGGCTGGGCAGACATGCAGACAGGATGGGGCAGCATCCCTTCCCACTCAGTCGTGGCTTTGAGCTGGTCCCTTCCCCACCGGGCCCTCCTCTGTGACAGCCACTCCCTCCATGTGCCAAGGCCTTTCTCTGTGCAGGTACCAGGTCCCTGCCTGAGAATCTGAACTTCAGGCCCTGCTGTGACCCTCGGTGGATTCACAGGGCAGCATTCTGGGCCTCGGCCGTGGTGGCTTTCCTGGCGGCCGCTGGATTCACGCAGGGGGCGTCAGCAGGCACCCAGGCCCCAGCCCCTCGTTAAGCGCCTGCCCTGCGGTGGCCTGGTCGTAAACCTCTCCGAAAGGGTCACCGCGCCCCGAACTTTAGAAATGACGGCCTCTTTCCCCCACGACACTTTGAGCCTTAGCAGATCTTAAATTAAAACTGTATGCACATTTCACAATGATTCTCAGAGTGGGGAATTTCACTCTTAAAAAAGTCCTCAATGCTTATCAAAACAAACACATGGGCTGAGCCTCACATGTTTGAAGCAATAAACTTGAAATTAAATTTGTGTGTTAAAGCTCTGATTATACCGTAGATGCAAAAACACATCAAAGGCTTCTGGGGAGGGGGCGGGAGGCACGCCTGTGCATGGCAGCTTTCGCTTTTATTGGCCAGAGCGGGAGGGAGCAGGCTGCAAGCGTGCCCCCTGGCCCAGGGCACGGGAAGGGACCAGCAAGATGTCACTGCTCAGAGAACAAAGTGCATTTGCAGCGTGTGGGCTGACAAGCAACTTTTCTGGACCATTCTTTTTTTTTTTTTTTAAGATTTATTTATTTGTATTGGAAAGTCAGAGAGGAAGATCTTCCATCATCAATTCACTCCTCAAGTGGCCGCAATGGCCAGAGCTGAGCTGATCCAAAGCCAGGAGCCCAGAGCCCCTTCCGGTTCTCCCCTACAGGTGCAGGGTCCCAAGGCTTTGGCCCATGCTCAACTGCTTTCCCAGGCCACAAGCAGGGAGCTGGAAGGGAAGTGGGGCCACCGGGATTAGAACTAGCGCACACATGGGATCCTGGCATGTGCAAGGTGAGGACTTCAGCTCCTGGCTACCGCGCCGGGCCCCATCCATTTGTTTTAAAGTTCTCAACTCTTGCTAGAGTGCCTATCCTTACTTTATTTCTCCATTTCTTCGCAGAGAAAGGGATTGGAAGCTGGGATCTTGGCACGGGGTCAGGCGACCCCCATCACAATGGTGTGTCCTGCCATGGCAGTGCAAGGCAGGGGGCCTGCTAGGGCCCCCAACCTGATGCCCCGGCTGCCCCTGGGTCTCTGCTTGTCCTCCACAGCCTTGGAGGAAGTGCTGGCTGAGCACCAGACAGAACCCCAAAAAGCTCCATTTCGGTTTCAGGATGAAGTTTCTCCCCACGTGGAGCTCTTCTTGAACATCCCGTGCACGGACCAGAGCGTCTCGCCAGCTTCCCCGGACACGCAGGAATGCTGTGGGAGACTGCCCTGGGCCCGAGGGTGCCCGCTGCACCTGTAACGCCGCCAGCTCCCCTCTCCCTTTGTAGTCCAGGGTGGCCGCTCCTGTGGCAGCTGGGACCTGCCCTTACCGGGGCAGAGAGGCTGTTTGCTCTTGGCAGAGCGTGGTCCCTCACCACTTTCCACACTGGAGGGAGGGAGCTGCACCGGTTGTAACCACTCTTGGAGAAATTATGCCTCACATACAATAAGGCCACCACATTTTATAGTGGGGCTTGATACCTTCTGGTGGACACCAAGCAGCCCCGCATTTGAGAACGTCTGCAGCTCCAGCCCTTTGCAGTCCTCTCCCTCCGCGGCTGCTGGCGGCCAGCGTCCAAGCATGCTTCTGTCTCGCTGCTTCTAGAATCTTCTAGTAGTGACCACACAGAGGCCTTTTGCTCCCCTATGTTCCCACTTAGAATGATGCCTTGAGCTGCATGCAGCTTGCCCTGGCATCAGTTAGCATGTGCCTGCCACTGGCTGCCAGTGCACTGTCAGGCTGTGCCACACCTTGGCGATACAGCCATCAGAAAATGGGCATGTTTTTGGTGATTTTGAAAGGAGTCACATACTGGCGTTTGTCGATATTCTTTCTTTCTCTCAAATCTCTCTGAAACACACAGCTTCGTCTCTCCTCCTTCTGGAGTGAATTATGAGGTCCTATGTGAGAGTGAGCTTCACTTTGAAACAAAGTATCGAGGTAGTTTCAAGAAGCTGCAGCCTTTGTACTCCCTCCAGCAATGTATGAAAGTTCAGATGAAGACATGTTTAAAAAGAGAAAACTCAGACAATGACAAGTGTCGGCAAGGGTGCGGGAAAAGTGTCATTATACACTATCTAGGAATGCAAAGTGTCACAGCCACTGCCCAACATACTCATCCCACCCTTCCTTGCCTATGAATATCACAAAGCTGCAGCCCATGCCACCTCATCTTGTCTTCTGCCCCGCTCCCAGCCCTCCCAACTCTTCCCCAGACATCCCTACGGGTGGCAGACGTCCCGCTGCTAAGGGTCTGTGAGCAGGAAGCTTCTTCACGATGAATGGTTTCTGCATCTGCTTGCTCAACCATGCCTGTGTTTTAAACATTTAAACATTTCATCATTTAAAGGGCGGACTACTCAGGGTGGGTTCAGTCCAACATCAGGAGTTTCTTGGTTTCTCACACATTTGCAGGGGCCCAAGCACTTGGGTCGTCCTTCACTGCTTTCCCAGGTACATCAGCAGGGAGCTGGAGCTGGAGTGAAGCGTCGAGGACTGAACAGCACCCATATGGAATGCTGGCATCGCAGACTGCGGCGTAACACCAACCCCATAATCACAGCTGAGCACATGCACCCCAAGTGCGTTTCAAGACAGGGGTCTGTGGGGGTGCTGCTTAAAAGTGACTTGTATGCCACGTGTGCTAGCATAATACTCATAATAAACCAGGAAGATTCAACGTGTCTCCGCAGCTATCTGCATTTGCTGTGGTCAGCCTCATTAAGCTTCTCTAGTCTGGCCTGGTTTAGCATTGCGATCTTCTTTCATATTTCCCTAAAGACAAGTGAGATTGGCAGCTGTTCTTCCGTCCAATGTCATTTCTGTTCCGAAACTGTTTTATACTCCCAGGAAAGTTGTGCAACCTTCTCCGAAAATTCCCTGATATGACACAACCACAGCACAAGGGTGGGAATCAAGAAATGTGCACTGGGCAGTGACTGAGCTGGTCGCCAGAGCTCTCCTCAGCTTCCTCGGCTTTCTGGGCTAGGATCTAGTCCTGGCACCGCACTGCACGTGCCCGTCCAATGGCCTCCATTCCCGCCAGTCTGCCACAGTTGGTCCCTCATTTGTCTTCCGTGAGTCTGGCGCTGCAGGTGAGCGCTGGCCGGCCCTTGCCCAGGTCCCACGAGCAGCCGTGCCTCTCCCGACTGTCCTGGCTGTTCCTGGAGGCCTGAGCTCGCGTGTCCAGCTGGTCACTCTTCCATCACACGTGCCTACATTCCATGGACCTCAGAGGAAAGCCCTTGCAATCAGGCGATTGACCTGTTTCTGTCGCATTTTTACACAATAATTTCAAATTCTCTTCATAGTCGATGCCTCAGCTACCATTGCCCGACAGAGTTTTGCCTGTTGGCGACTTTTAATTTCGGTTGTTTCTTCCATATTTGTTAATTCGGAAAGTTTGTTTTCTCCTTTCCTGTTTATCTGTTTGGTAGTTTATTGGCAATTGTTCATATATATTTATTGTATACTCTGAGTTCCCATCCAATTCTCTCATCAGGTAATTTCCTGATCTAATTGTCCAAGGCTTGGTCACTGGGGGCATCTGAACACCGAGCCCCATGTCCCCATATCTTTTTGAACATTTTCTTGGTTTTTTTGGCATTGAAGGGATCCCATGACGCGTGGAAGCTCTTCAGCGACCTCACTGTGATGCCTTCCTCAGTGACGTCGCCGTTCAAATATCTTCCCATTGTTTACCTAGGTCCTTCCTCCTCTTAGTGAATAATAGAAATTCTGCATTCTGGACACAGGTGCGTACGTAGTGTGTATTTCACAGATATTTCCCAGGAGTTTTTAGCTTGTTAGTTCATTTTCTTGAGTGCCTTCTAAGGAACCAACTGTAATAAAGTCAAATCTATCATTTTTTTTTCTTTTTATGGTTCATACTTTTTCTAAGAAATCTTTGTTTACCAGTGGGAACTTCCCTCTTGGGCTGCCACTCTGATTGGTAAGCATGAGAACCTGGACTGGAGCAGGCATGGCTAGACAGAGTGGCACCTGTCAGCACGTGTGTGGGCTGGATGTGGCAGGGAGCTGGTTGGGTTGAACTAGGCTTCAATGCCCATTGACATGCTTGAGAGCTGAATGGGATGTGGGACAGACTGGACCAGTCTGCTGTACATACTGGTAAGCATGGGAACCAAGGCAGGCCTGGTGGGTTTGTTGTAGGTCGCTCCAACTGGGCTGCAGCTCCCACTGGTTTACGTGGCCAATTGTATGTTGGTTGGGACTGGGCTGGGCTGCAACACTCATCGGTTTGTGTAGAGGACAGAGCTAGAGACAGAACAGACCCAGCAACTGCAACTACCAGTGTGTGCATAAGCTGATTGGGGTGACAGACTGTGCCGGACACACACAAGAATCAGGTCTGGGGTCACCTCAGGTGAGGCTTATTTGGGGATCACACAACTGAACCGCTGGGCTCTTCAACCATGGAGAGAATTTCAGGTTCCGTGGTCTGACTGTGGAGTGCTTGTGTCAGAGCTGGGCCTCCTCAGTGGCTCAGGAGAAACAGCGGACAGCATATCCAGTGCACATGGGAGACATGGCAACGCACTGGAGGACACCTGGTACAACAGGAAATGGACAGAACAAATTGACCAACCGCCCTAGCCAAGTGTTGGCAGTGAAAATCTAGGCAAATGGAGACTCTAAGATGAGCTATGTCAGCCAGTGGGTTCTGGAGAGATTTCATCGTGCTTGGAGTGGCGAGATCAGCAGCAATTCAGAACTGCTGAATATCAGAGCCACTTGAGCAGTGCCCTGGGAGCATGCCCCGCATCGGGGACCCTGGGATGGGAGGCTGGGTGTGGTTTCTCCCTTTACCTCCTCCCTTGCCCCAGATACAGGAAGGAAAAACCAGAATGCGGAAGCAATGGTCTTACCCACTTTCCACTAGCCCTTGATCCTTTATGCCCTAATCAAATATGTAAAGATCATCAAAATTTTTTAAATTAAATTCATTTTTTTAAAAAGAAATCTTTGCTTAACTCAATGCCAAGAAGATACACCCTTTCCTCTAGAACTTTCCTTGTCTTCGCTCTGATGTCTGGCTGTGTGATTCACTTTTGTGAGCAGGCGCAGCAGCTGAGGTTCATTTAGACTACACATTGGCTTTCTTAAATTTTTATTTCAGCATTTGTTAAAAAAATTGGGGTTTTTTAAAATTCTCTTTTTAAAAAGATTTATTTATGTTTTTGGGAAGTCAAACACACAGAGAGAAGGAGAGATGGACAGGAAGAAGATCTTCTGCCCACTGATTCACTCCCCGACGTGGCCACAACGGCCAGGGCTGAGCCAATCTGAAACCAGGAGCCAGGAGCTTCTTCCAGGTCTCCCATGTGGGTGCAGGGTCCCAGGGCTTTGGGCCGTCCTCGACTGCTTTCCCAGGCCACAAGCAGGGAGCTGGACGGGAAGTGGGTCCACCGGGACACAAGCTGGCACCCACATAGGACCCCGGCATATGCAAGGTGAGAATTTTATCACTGAACCATTGCACTGGCCCCAACAGGCAGTCTTGAAGTAAGATAGTACGAGTTAGTCAACTTTCTTCTTCTTTTTGTTTTTTTTTTTGTTTGTTTGTTTGTTCAAAATTGTTTTGGGTTCCAGGTCCTTTACATTTGCATATACATTTTAGAATCTGAATTTCTACTTGAGCCGGCGGGCATTGTCCAGGGTTGTATTAGATTCACAGGTTGAGAGCTCAACAGAATTGAGTGTTTGAAAACATGGACTTGATGTGCTTGCATTTATTTAAGTTCCGTTTAATTTCTTCCAGCAGCGTCTTGCAGGTTTTAGATTCTGTATATGTTTCACGCTCTAGCATTTATTTTTGTTTGCTTTTTCATTTTATGCTGTTGTTGATGGTAATTTGCTTTCTAAATGTCAATTGCTTGCTTACAGTACGCGGGACTTTCCTTTTGTATGCTGACTTTGCCTTCTCTGAGGGCTTGAATGCACTGCGTTGTTCTAGGAGCTTTTATGTAAATTCTTTAAGATTTTCCTCAGCCTTCATGTCTGTGAAGAGTTTCCTTTCTTTTGCATTTAAATGTCCTTCCTTGGTTTAAGGCATTAGGAGGAGAGTGGAATACAGTGAGAGGAAAATTCCTGGCATTTTTCACCGTCAGGAGAATATGTTCAATATTTTGCCACTACGAATTGTCACACACAACATTTTTATAGGGGCGCGATGGAATCGGGGAAGCTTCCCCCGTCCTAGTTTCCGGGCGTGTTTTCATGGCTGGGTGTTGCAGTTTACCAAATGATCAAATGATCTCTCTGCTCCCGCTGTGTTGGATGCTCTGATTTCTCTGGTTTACTCTGTTGATGTCTTCAAACGTGGACCCTAAGCTTGCCTTCGGGGTAAACCGTGCAGGGGCGCCACATGCGTGCTCACCGCACACCGCCCTCACTGGCTAATGAGTCGTGGCGGTTTGTGTCCACCCTGGATCCGTTCACTTGTTGCTTCCTACACAGATCTTCTCTTGGTTGAGGAGCAAGGCGACGCTGGCTTCCTAACACGGTTGGTTCTTGCCGCTTCCACGTCTGTTTTTGGGAAAAGATGACATTGAATTGATAGTATGAATTCCATAAATACTTGCTAATCTATATGCCTGAAGCCATCTTAGCCTGTATCCTTCTTTCTAGAAACCAAAGAAATAAACTTACTATAAAATCAATTTCTCCGACTGAGAAATTATCCAGGTCACTTAGTTCTTCTTCATTGAACACTAGTAGTTTGTGTTTTTGAATGAGTCATTCCAATTTACTTGAGTTATCTGGTTTAGTGTCATGAAGGGTTGCGGGATACGAGCGAGATCACACCACACATGCCTAGGTATAAGCAAGCTTGGTGATAACAGGGCCTCTAGAAACAGCAAGCACAAGTCCATACGGCAATCCAGTCGATCGTAACCCCAGGAGGAACAGTCGGTCATTGCCCTCGAGTCCATCCGTTAAGCTGAAGACCTGTGTCCCAGCTTCCCCAGCAATGTAAGTTATCCTAAGACACAAGCAACGAATACCCTGGACACACTTCCAAAGCCGCAGTCACCTCTCCCTGGCTTCTCTGCCCACATTCCATCACTGCCAGGCCGCGCCTCGCCTGAACTCCCGACAGCACACACAGTAGAAACACAAAGCCTCTTAGCATTGCTGTCTTCAGTGTCCTGCCCAAGCAGGGGACAGAGGGTGAGGATACAGACACACGGGGCCATGCTCAGGGGCCACGGGAAGCCAGACAGCAAGCAGGAGTCGGAGTGCCAGAGTGACAGAAGCTCACCAGCAAGAGAGAGAGCCCCTCCTCACCAGGAGCCTTTTCAGGGGCCTGTGAGGGGAGTGGCTACACAACCATGCAGGTGCCAGGGGAGAGTCACAGGTGGGCAGGGGAGCTTGCCTAGGCGGTGGGGCAGTGGTCTCCGAGCTCATGACCTTGAACTAGCTGCTATCTTCCGATCTTCCTCTCATTTCACGACAGGTTTTGTTTCTAATACTTGGACCATGCCTTTCATCTTTTTTCTTATTTACCAATTTATTGCTTTCATTGCCTTTTCTGTTGTTTTTCTACTTACGCCACCTTTGCTTCTGTATTATTTTCTTCCTTCTGCGTGCTGTGAGTGTAATGTGCATGTGTTTCATAGTTTATTACATTAGGATTGGCTCTTTCTGCTTCCCTAAACAAGTGACACGAGTTCCGGAGAGCATCGCTTTACTTCATTTTACAGATTTCGAGATGTTTCTTTTTGTAATTCAAATAATTTCCTAATTGATCTTGCATTTTTCCTGTGGTCTAAGAATTATTTGCTGTTTCACGGCTGAATACTGGATTTTCCTGACCATTCTGCTATTGGTTCCTGGCTTGATCACGTCGTGTTTGGAAAATTCATTTTGCACTATTTCAACTTTTACAAGAATTTTGCCGTAAAGACTTGAGGACCTAGAGTGTGTTCTGTCTGGATGAGTAGTCTGTGGCCCCGGATGATGTTGCGTGGAATGTTCGGGGTCCCGCCGCTGGGTCGCCTGCAAGCTCGGTGAGGTTTTTGCATCCGGAGAAGCGTCTGATCGCAACCTGGGGCTTGCGTGTGTCTCCGCTTTAGCAGATTTCATGCTCTGCTGGGAAGCGCTGTTAGGACACACGGCCAGGATCTGGAGGTTTTCTGGATGAACTGATTTATCCACCCGTACGATCCCCCTCTCCCTCCGTATAGTTCTTGCTGAGAGCTCACACGAACGCCTGAGCTGCCCTTGGCCGTGGCTTGCAGGTGCACCTGTCCTAGTGTTTCGCTTTTAACCCCTCTGTGCCTTCACACTTAAAGGGTTTTTATTTGAAAGCATATAGTTCAATCATGTTTTATTTCCCTCAATTTTATAATCTGTTTTCAATCTAATTCTTGAATCTAGTGCAATTTTTGTGTGATTGAATTTAAACTTAAACCTCGCTGCCGTTTTCTCTCCACCATCCAACTTACCTGAGTTATCTGGTTTAATGTCATGACTCCCAGCTTGTTTTCTTCTTGGGGTTCACGTGGCTCCTTTGTGTTTGCCACCCACCTCATCACTCCTTCAGTCTGCGAGTGCGCCTGTCTGCCACGCGCTCTCGTTGCCCTCCAGCTTGCCACAGCCTGTTCCCAGCACCACTGCACCCTTCACGGCCGGACACAGACCGTCCCATTCTCCATGCGTTTGTTGATCTGCTTAGGTTCTAAACTCTGAACTTTCTGTTCTCCTCATCCCCGTGCAGAAGCCTCCATGCCTCGCCCCTCCCTGCCTCACCTCTCCCTGCCTCACCCCTCCCTGCCTCACCCCTCCCTCCTGGACACCTTTCTTTAGCGTTTTGTTTCTTTGTTTCTTTGTTTCAACAAAGGTAAGAGATGGATGAACTCACTCAGCTTTTTCTGGTCTAAGAAGGTGTAAAGTCTGGAAGACATCTTTGTGCAAGTTAGAGTTCTGGGTGGATGACAATGCTCCCCGTGTGTCTTGTCCCACCTCGGGTCTCCCCATCTCCTCCACACGTGGTGCGACCTGCTCCGCCTCCTTCCAGAACACCTGGCACCTGGCAGCTTTGGACTGTAGCTGTGTCATCAATGTTTCTCAGTCTACCTCTCCAACCTCGGTTAGTTTTGTCACCGGTCGTCAGTGTCGGCCAGTTGCCACCCCGGGTTTTGTTTGCTGCTGCCCCGTCCTCCAGCCCTCTCTGCTCTGTGGTCTGGTCTGCCCCAACAGCTCTGGGAGGTTCTGCTCTCCCAAAAGCTATTTGTTTGATAGATTTGTAAAGTGGTTCCTCTCACTTGACATTTTGTCTATGGGTCTAACTTCAAGTTCGATGGCAGACTTTTTCTTTCCTATGTCAAGTTAATGGTATGTTTGGGGAGGAATTTTCATTCTTTGCTAACTCTAGTACTTTCATTTGTCTCTTTGGTATATAATGTTTTTGTGCTTAATTTCTCATGCGCTCCATACGGTATCCACCTTCTATGCATTTCACTGTACTGGTCCTGCCACTTAAATCCCCCTGCCCCGGAGGTTCCAACGTCTGGGCCATCTCTGTGTCCGATCTTGCTGACCATGTGGCTTGTCCCATTTTTCTGTGTCCTCCACAGTTTCCTATTGCAAGAGAGTGACCTGCTACACTCACATTTACGTCCAGAAACCAGCACGTGTCTCTGACAGCCCGTGGCTTCAGCAGTGGAGCCCAGGAGAGCAGCTCCCCTGGGCTGAAGTTAGCCATGGTGAAGGTGACTTCTGATTTGTTCCTTGGACAGCCGCTGCGTCCCTGTGGGCTTCCTGTCCGGGATGCTGTAGGCTTCCCCTCCCACACCGCGTGTTCCCAGCTCTCAATGTCCCCAGGCATCTGCGTTGTTGGTGGGGCTGTCTCCGGATTCTCAGGATAGTCTGCGGTCCCTTCCTTGGTGCAGCCATGCAGGAGGCACAGGACAAAGTTCACCTTCTCTTCTGCTAGCCTCCGGCCAAGGCAGCATCTAGCCTCCGGGTGTATGTGCGGTGGGAGGAAGTCCGGGCACTTCCCCAGCTGTGTCCAATCAAAGTCGGCCTTGTGACTGCAGGAGGGTCTCGCATGAGTTCCCCACCCCCTCCCTACAGTAAGAGGTAGAGTTCTGTGCCTACACTCCATCCCAGGCCACCTGCAGAGGAAGGGGGTACAGCACCTTCTCTCCCATGTCCCCACCCCACCCCCAGCCCAGAATGGCTTACTGCTCTTGGAGGTTGGGCTCCCTCAGGCTCCCTTCCCCTGCAAGTCCTTGGTGAAGGTGAACGTGGGAGGAGATGGAGCCTTGCCTTGCCTCTGGACAGGCCAAGACTCAGCCTTGTCCTGCCAGACCACGCGCTGGCTCATCATGGCTGCTGCCGCCGGGTCCGGGATGACTCAGACCCTCGGGGCTGTCACGGTCCTGGGTGTCGCGCCCACGTGTCTTATCGCCCCGCAATAAGAGGCAGACGCGAGTGAAGCCTTCTGCGGTAAAATTTATTGTGCACACCAACATGAGGAAGAGGAAAGGGCGCCGACCCCGGCAGGCTGTCTGCTCTTATGTGCTGACTGGCTCCGCCACCGCCGATGATAGGTCGGCGTCATGATCACGCAGGGTCCTGGGCGACCGGATTCGTCAGTCCCCAGTGTTCACGTGCCAGCCACGCCGCAGCTCACTGCGCATGCGCTAGGCGCCTGCGCAGTACTGCGAAGGCTACGTGACTCTCCACCAGGCACGAAGGTGTGGCTTTTCCGGCCGGCGCCATTTTGGGTACGGCATGTGGCCAGTACATACAGATGCGGCTTGCAACACCTGGGGGCAGAAGTCTGGGACCTGGGGGCTGGCCAGGCCACACTCACTCCAGAGGGTTTCGGGCTCCTGGTTGGAGCTGCAGCCTTTTGGCGAGTGAGCCAGCAGATGGAGGATCTCTCTCCGTTCCTTCTCTGTCATTCTGCATTATATATAAATAAAATACACTTTTTTAAAAAGTTATGTGTATTCCATATCAGAGTGCCTGAGTTCAAGTTCAGGTCCTGCTTCCAATCCAACTTGCTGCAATGTACACCCTGAGAGGCAGAGGCCGAAGTGCAAGCACTCAGGTCTCCGCCATCCATGAGAGATGTGGGTTCTCACAGGGAGCACCCACTTTTGAGAATCTACGAGTCAATTGACTCCCAGCTCAGAACTGCCTGTGGCCTGCCTCCAGGTGACAGTGACACTGCAGGGACTAGGGGCCAGCGAGCCTCTGTCCGGGAGCTTCACTGGCCTTCCCGGTCCTGAGGGAGCTGCCTGGTGATTCTTGAAGATGGCTGTTCCAGGAGAGAACTCACATCTCAATGTCAGCCTGTCACACACTGACCATCTGGGAGGACCACATGGCCAGCCTGGGACCTGACAGGAGTCCTGACCCGCCCTCCTCCCACAACCCCATCCTGGCCCAGCGCCCCATGGGAAGTGTGAGCCACACACAATGTGGAAGTTTGCTTTGGACAGGAGAAATGAAACAGGTGTCCTTCCCAGGGCTCCATGGGCAGCATGGCCAATGTTCCGGGGTCATCAGTCATATAGCTCCCGACTCATCTGTTCTGATGGTCTCCTGTCCAGGCCTTGTGCATGCCTTGCCTTGCTCAAAGCGAGGGCTGCTGGGGCCCTGAACTAGGACAGTCACCAACCTCAGCGGGCACCTTCTCTGGATCCCCAGAGCCCTTCCTGACCCTGGGCCTTGCGGTCAGAGCTGCTCAGGTCTGGCAGAGTTAGGCTCAGCTGGCGTCCACACGGAGCCAGATGCCCACCCACACACTGCGTCTAGCCTGGAGGCAGTGATGGCCCCCCGTCCTCCAGAGAAACCCGTGTTCCCTTGGGGCACTCACATCCCACACGCTGGACCCTGGGTGTGTTGCAGGGGTTTCTACAAAGCATCGGAAATGCAGGCTACAGAGGAGCCCTGACCACACCGTGACCTCATGTCATGGCTCAGCCTGGCCCAAGGTGCCCTGTGTCTGTGGGTGATAGAAACTGGATTCCATGCTGTATCCTGGATCAACAGGCAGCACTTGGGGCACTGCGGGAGCGAGGGTTGGAGACATGGGACAATGGGGCGTGATGTGGCCAGGACCAACAGAGTACAGATAACCTCCAATGTCTGGAAAAAGCTGTGGGAGGACATCCCAGAAC
Source organism: Ochotona curzoniae (assembly GCF_017591425.1). Lineage (NCBI taxonomy): Eukaryota > Metazoa > Chordata > Mammalia > Lagomorpha > Ochotonidae > Ochotona > Ochotona curzoniae. The sequence continues at coordinate 5,366,911 of NW_024465405.1, read as the reverse complement.
CTACAAAGGACCTGGCCATTGTCAAGCAGGCCTTCCTCACAGCCGGCTCCCTACTCCTGGCTCCCTCACACCATGGCTCCCTCACACCATGGCTCCCTCACACCCGGCTCCCTCACACCCGCCTCCCTCACACCCGGCTCCCTCACACCATGGCTCCCTCACACCCGCCTCCCTCACACCCGGCTCCCTCACACCATGGCTCCCTCACACCCGGCTCCCTCACACCCGGCTCTCTCACACCATGGCTCCCTCACACCTGGCTCTCTCACACCATGGCTCCCTCACACCTGGCTCCCTCACACCCGTCTCCCTCACACCATGGCTCCCTCACACCCGGCTCTCTCACACCCGGCTCCCTCACACCCGGCTCCCTCACACCCGGCTCCCTCACACCATGGCTCTCTCACTCCTGGCTCCCTCACATCCTGGCTTCCTCAAACCCGGTGTCCTCACACCATGGCTCCCTGAGACTCCCCGTTCAGCCTGCTGAGCTCCCTGTGGTGCAGTTACCAGCAGTCATCCACTCATCCACCCTATTGCCCATGTGTTGCTTTCCCTATGGTCTATCGTCTTTTCTGGAGCCTCGGCTAGGGGACCAGTGAAGGTGCCGCTTTGGAGGGGCTAGTTTTTAAGTTCCTGGGCAATCTGTGTTCTTCCAGCTGAGGTTGGTCTGTGGGGCCTGGTCCTGCAGGCAGTCTGGTCTGACTCACCTTGCTCAGGAGGCACACCGCTACCCGCTGACTCAGTGCTCAACAGCTCCTTGGCCTGTGCGGGAAACCTCAGCTCTGCACGTCGGCACCAATGTCCCGGAGGTGCCGCTGCCAGCCGCGGTGGGGCCCTGAGCCCCACCTGCTTTACTTCCAGTGGCAGGGTCGTGTGCATCCCTGATTGTGCCAACCACCAGGCCCCTCCATGTGGCAGTATAGGATGCCCAGTACCAGTTACCACATCCGGGCAGTGAAGGTGTCAGAGGCAGCGTGGAGTCCCCTGGGGCAGTGTGGGGACTGCCATGGTCATTCCAGGACACTACATGACAGTCTGTGCCACAACGGCTCTCATGTCTCCCAACTGAGCTTGGCACCACGCCTGGCATGTGCTGGGGACAGATCCTGGCACACGATGAGTAGCTGGCAAACACTGCACCTGTTACTACTGCCACTGGGGAGTGACTTGCAGCTCTCAGCTCACCACAGTGCTCCCTGAGCCTTGGGGCAGCCCGTCGCAGGTTCTCTGTGCAAACCCAGCCATGTGCAGCCAAAAGAGCTCCTGCAGACCTGTGAGGGAGGTGCAGCCGGCGTTCAGTGCCCCAGATGAAACACGCATGTGCTCATGTGTGTCCCCCAGAGCCCGCACTTGGCCTTCCCGTTGAACCCAGAGTAACATCGTGGCTTTGGCTCCAGTAAGATCTTGCCTTCCCATTTGGGAAAGCAAAAATGTTAAAAAAAAAGAAAAAAAAATCATCTAAGTCAGCTTTGAAGAGTCTGGGAGAGTGGCGGATGGCAAAGGGCGGAAGCGGAAGTGTGACTTCCTGTCCTCCTTCTGAAGTGCTACATGGGCTTTCTTTCAAATTACCCTTTATTTTAGAAGCAAATAGAGATGGGGGAGGGGAGTCTTGCATCCTGATTCACTTTCCCAAGCACCCAAACAGCCAAGCTGGACAGTGGCTGGGAGTGGGGGGCTCTGCCTAGGCTCCCATGCAGGTGGCAGCGGCTCAGCCACTTGAGCCATCACTGGCAGGAGGCTGGAGTCGGGGCCGCGACTCAACCTGGGCCTCCGGGGCAGAGGTGGGGCATCGTGGCAGACAGGCCAGGGGGCCAGCTTTGCCAAACTCCTTGTTAGGGTCCTCCTGGCTACCCCACAGGGCCTTGGAGACCTGGGAAGAACTAGTCACCTGACCTCGCTTTGTTGAAGAGGACATTAGCATCCTGAAGTCGTAAAAATAACTGAAATGGTCCTCTGTGTCCCCCGGGGGGCGGGCAGAGTGAGTTCTCATGCATCACCCACAGCGGGCAGGCTACAGTGAGGACAGGGGGCCCAGGCCATCACACCCGGCCTCGGGTGGGGCACTGTCACCCACAGCGGGCAGGCTACAGTGAGGACAGGGGCCCCAGGCCATCACACCCAGCCTCGGGTGGGGCTACAGTGAGGACAGGGGGCCCAGGCCATCACACCCGGCCTCGGGTGGGGCACTGTCACCCACAGCGGACAGGCTACAGTGTGAGGACAGAGAGCCCATGCCATCACACCCAGCCTCGGGTGGGGCACTGTCACCCACAGTGGCCAGGATACAGTGGGCAGGATCTTCCATTTGCTGGTTCCCTCTCCAAATGCCTGTGACGTCTGGGCCTGGGCCACAGCAAAGTCAGCAGCTCGGGACTCCATGCTGTCTTGTACTTGGGTTTCAGGGCCGCTGCGGTACGGACTGATAGTTTTAAAGCCAGGTGCAGTTACATAAAGGATGTAAAGCAAGCAAAGATTTTGATTGTTTTAAAAGTTTATTTAATTTATTTTTAAAGATTTATTTATTTTCATTGCAAAGACAGATATAGAGAGAGAAGGAGAGAGAGAGAGGATGATCTTCTGTCCACTGGTTCACTCCCCAAGCGGCTGCAATGGCCGGAGCTGAACCAATCCAAAGCCAGGAACCTCTTCTGGGTCTCCCACATGGGTGTAGGGTCCCAAGGCTTTGGGCCGTCCTCGACTGCTTTCCCAGGCCACAGGCAGGGAGCTGGATGGGAGTGGAGCAGCCAGGAACCAAACCAGTGCCCATATGAGATAGTGTCACCACAGGCGAAGACTAGCCTACAAAACCATGGCACTGGCCTAAAAGACTTAGATTTTAAATGTAAAATTTTCCTCAGGAAGGCCAAGCAATGGAGTAGAGGAGAACCAGCTGAAAATGCCAAGGAGAGCGTGAGTCTGGTGTGAGCTTCAGAGAGCAAATCCAACAGGTGCCTTGTGTCTTGCAGGGGAGATGATGTACTCGTCCCCAGAAAACAAAGAGCAAGACAAGGTGTAAAAAGGACAGAGAAGGGAAAATACAAAGAAAGAATCATATTGTTGAAACAAAACTCTCAACAGAAAACTTGGAAAAGAAACATCAAGAACATCTCTGGAAAAATACAAATAGAAATAAGTCAAGCAACAGGCAGGTGGTCCTGCTCACCAGGGCACCCACGGCACCCATGGCACCCACACAGACAACACTGGCCTCACACCACACGCTCAGGCTGGCTCCCCAGCACCTGACTGTGCCGCCCACAATCAGGGACGCGAACCCAAAGAGAACCAAACCTTCCTCCGTCACCACGCTCACGTAGCTCACCAGGGAGCTCTACCTGCAGCAAACCAACACCACCAGGGATCACAACCCAGCTTTTGGAGCCGGTGCGATGACTCAGTAGCTAAAATCCTTGCATGTTCCAAGATACCAGAATGCTTTTATCTTTGAGCCTCACATGCTTGGTGCCCGACAGGCATGAACGGGGAGCCTTTTGGGCCTCCTGCTTGCAGGGTTCTCCTGCAGATCCTGTTAAGCTGTGGAAGCAGTGGGCTCTGTGTTACTGGCACGCCGACACCCAGGCCAGCTCTGGCAGCTCTTGCTGCGAGTCAAGCTTCAGTCCCGTGTGCTCCCTTCCCTGTGTGCCCACACCCACAGCGGGGCCAGCTCACAGATGAGGGAACGGAGGCTGCCACTGCCCACAGATGCGTGGCTGGCCAGAGACGGGTCTGAGGTGTGGGTGTGTCCATCGGCCCACAGAGGCCAGCAGCTGCCCGGAGTGCGGCGTGAACAGGGCTCTGTGCTCTGAGAGGATGGGGTGGAAGGGGTGGGCTTGGATTCCACCAAGCTAGAGCCCATCCCTCCTACCCATGCAGCCGCCCAAGTACACAGAATGTTCTAATAGTCATTTTAGAACCAGGCTAGTTAAAGAGAGGCGAGGCCCTACAACCTAGACCCTGTGACCATGTGCTGGACCACAAAAGACCCCAGTGACGGAAGGCAAAAGGATTTTATTGGTCAAAGCAGGGCGTAGGGGTTGGCTGTGGGGGACAGAGGAGAGGCAGGTGTGCCCAGTGCTCTGCAGTGCTCAGCCATGTCAGGATGGAGGTCGGAGTCCCTCTCATGCCACTGGAGTCCCCTGCCCAGAGTCCCCCAAGTGGTCCTGCAGCTCTGGGTGGAGGCAAGCCTGGCACCTGGTGTGTGAGCCCATCAGAGCAGGCCAGATGCGCCATGGAGGTGGCAACAACGATGTCCCAGGGGAGCAAGGCCGTGGACAGGACCGTTACGTCTTGAGCGAGGCAGGCTCATGCTGGCAGCGGCAGGAGGGGGCCATACCAAGGCGAAGGGGTGCTGGGCCACAGCGCTCAGCTTGCCCAAGGCTCTGGGAGGAACTGCTCTGGGTGGTGGCCGCTGACACGAGGGACTGGGAGGTGCTGGGACAGTGCCCTAGCCAGGCTGCCGGAGATCGTGAGTCCAGGGCCGGATATGCCTACGAGGCCTGGTCCTCAGGGGCTGCACAGAATCGGCACTCCTGAGAGGAGGAGGAGGGTGGACGGAAGGAAGAAGGCGGACTGAGGAACAAGCAAGCTGGTTCTGCCTCGTCCTAGAAGAAGGGGCGTGAACGCAGGCGCTGGTCTGCACTGGAGGCTGGGGAGCCATGCCTCAATGGGGAGCAGAGACCGAAACACAGCTGCTCATTTGGCCTGGCCCGTCTGCCCGTCAGCACCTCCTCAGCTGCCTCAGCGTGCGTGCGTCATGCCCACGCTGTCTCATGCTTTCCCTCCACCCCACGGGCAGAAATATTTGGGAGGATTCAACAGATGTGGTTTTATCTCTGCTCCTCTTTGTTATTCAAATGAGGAAGAAAAGCAAAATTGCAGGGGACACGGTTTTAATTAGCAGACAAAATAACAACATCTTTTGCTCCAGACCGGCAGATCTGAAGTTGATTTGCAAATAGGAATTTTTTAATCCTTCCAACGTTTCCTACGATGTGCCTGTGGAAAATGTGATTCTGCCTTTGCATGGAGAAGTGCACTCTGGGAGAAGTAAGGGGGCCGGGGGCTATCCAAGCACCAAACTCTGTCTACGCATCCCTGGGACTGAGACAGGCTGCGGCGTCGGGACTCGCCGCGGGGGCGGGGGAACCAGAGTGCGGGAGGATGTTCATTTCTCACCTGCCTGGAGTCCTGAAGGACAGCAGAGGCCTCCTTGCTGGAGCTCTGTATCCTGGACCAGGCCTCGATGTTGGAGCTCTGTATCCTGGACCGGTTGCAGCTTCATGCAGTGTGCGGTCTCGGGGGACCAGGCCATTGTTCCTGCCTGCAGGTACTCACCATGGCGTCTGGTGGGACTGGACCACGGGAAGCCCTGGAGAGCAGAGAGAGGGGCCCTGGCCTGGCAAAGCTGATGCAGAAGAACATTCAGGTTCCGGAAGGGCCCTGCTGAGTGGCCAGAGGCTGAAGGGCCATGCACGCTGCCCCCAAAGGGTGTCCACTCCTGTGGGGAACCCTTCTGCGGAGATGGGGGTCTCTGCAAACGTGATGAGTAAAAGCTATCAGACGAGGTAGTCCATGACTGTTCAGGTGGCCCTAAATTATAATTTGGTGGGTGGAATCAGTGAAGAATGCAGACCTAGGGAACTTGGGGGGTGAGAGAAACGAACCAATCTGAGCAATGGAGAAGGCAGTCTGGGAAGAGATCAGAGCCCGTGCAGACTTGGGGACTGGAGCCAGTCACGGATGTGCAAAGGGGATGCACCCTTGGTACAAACTGTGACTTCAGTTCTGACCCTTGGCATTCTGCCAGGCCCCGGGTCGGGGGGCAGAGGGGGAGGCACAATACTCTCTCTGAAGGTGGGCAGTGCCATGAGCTGCAGCTCCCAGGCCATCCTGCAGCCTTCGCGGAGGCCAGAGGCCACCTGTGCTGTGCCCTTAGCAGAGGCTCCGGGCTGAGGAGCAATCCCTTCAATGCAAACTCGTTTTCAACTCGTGATGAGCTTATCAGGACAAATCCCCATTAAACATCGGGGCATCTGTATACACAGGGTCTAATTCTGGCACAGACCTGTACATTGGAGACACTGGGCACCAAGTCCCAGGAAGATAAAGGGCAAAGATCCTAAAATAAACACCAGAAACAACACTTTTCCAGGAAAGGAAGCTCTGAGCGACAGCGACCATCTCAGTGGGAACTATGGAGACCAGGAGCAAATGGAATTCACGCTTGGCAAAACCAGCCCAGCAAAGAGGTGCTCAGGTAAGCGGGAGTCGGGTGGCCTGTGGCAACAACCCTACACCAACCAAAAGATCGGAAATTAAGTGGAAGACACAGAACACCAGGAAGTGTCCCGAGTCCCTGTGCAGGAGGAAGCTGCCTTGAGGCTGGCTTGAGCGGGATGGGTGAGGCAGGCGGCAGTGTGGCTTCCAGGCATCCTGCGCGCCTGACCTGTGAGCGGGCCAAGCTGGATGAGCCTGAGCAGCTCCGTGAGCCTTGAGGGGACTCCGGGGTCAGGGCTTCTCCAGCTCCAGGAGCGGCCTCTGTCCTACCAAGTCCTGCCTGCAACTTGAACGGGTCTGGGAGGGGCTCCAATCCAGACAGCCATGCAGCAGGCCAAGAGGACCCGGCTGGGCTGCACCCTGCCCCCTGACCCACAGTGACCGACAGCCACGAATGCTCGGACGCTGCCATAAGCCACACCCATGCGGCCCCTTCAGCCTATTTACAATGCAGATGGGCCTGGTGGGCAGCGGGGTGTGCTCCGTGCAGGTTCTGCCACGCCCACAGTCAGCACAACCCAGCGTTGTCGCTGTGCTGAGGGCACTGCTTCCACCGGTTCTTGTGTGGGGAATTGAGCTTTATGCTGACTTACTTCTTCGTAAATGACGAAGTTCCGCTACAGGAACACAATTACTGACAGTTGGCTGACTCGAATGTCCTGTGTACACGCTGTGGTACATGTACCTGGGGAACCACGGAACAGCCACGAGAAAGAAGGTTCGTCCCCCACCCACGCGGTGTGACAAGCCCAGGGGCACAGCAAAGGCCGACAAAGGACACACAGCACGGGACCTTCGCATTCACCTCCCACCAAGCATGAGGGCAGCCCCGCGGCGCCCTGTCCAGCCCCAACAGGGCAGCGACGGCACCTGCAGCGTCCCTGAGGAATGGCCCCCGTGGACGCTGGTGTCGCGGCACAGCAGCAGCAGCCGTGGCCTACAGAGCCGACACCGCGGACGGACACGGGGCTGTGTCCTGTGCCCTCCACTTCTGACCCAGACCTGCTAATGCACCCAGGAACACAGCAGATGATCCAATTACGTGGGCTGCACCCACGTGGGAGACTACGAAGAAGCTCCTGACTTCAGCTTGGCCCCGTGTTGGGGTCCGTGCAATAGATGTGGGGGACATGACGGGGTGAAGAGTGTTGTTCCATTGCAGGCAGGGCCGCAAGGAGCTTCCCGCTGTTTGGCAGGGCCTGCCCAGCGGATGTCTCTACAACCACCTGAATGCAACTCCACCTTCTTTTGCATGGACTGGACCACCCTGTGGAAGAACTCTAATCCATCCAGGCATTGTTTGCTACTGCGAGGCTGGCCTTTTGCTCAGTGTGAGCTTGGTCGGTAATAGCGTCTTGCAAAAGGGCCTTCTATTATTCCTACTGTCTTGGCTGTCCCCATTGACCTTATGCTAATCAAAGGACCTATATTTAGGCTTTCATTCTTTCCTCATTCTTTAGATTCCCCTTTTCTTTGTGATACAAGATTGAGTTGTAGGATAAGAATTGTAGCAGGAACTTCTAGGTACTGTTTCTAGGTAAAACTATGGCAGGGCTATCTTTAGAAACACCCACTTGACCATGAGGTAAAAAGTCTGAGCCAGAGTTTGACTGATTTTGTATAAATAAAGCGGACAGCTTTTGTGCATCGTCCATTATGATCATGAAATCCTAGTGGTCCGTCTCTTTCTTTCCTCTTTGCGCCTCATCCACGCACCCTTCGCGAGTTCCGAACTCAGCTGGAGCTGGACTCCCGCAGCCCAGCCCTGGCTGTTGCTACCAGCAGGGAGTGAATCAACTGGTGGAAGATCTCCCTGTAAGTTTGACTTTCAAATAACTAAGTCTTTAAAATAACAACTCAGAAAACTGTATTGTGATAAAGTGACTCAGAATTTTGCTTGCTGGCAGATGTGCTGTGGCCAGGCTGCAGCATTGCCTCGCCAGAAGGCCCCGCCAGGTACACCACGCCAGCAGGTGGAATGTAGTCCTGGCTGCAGAGTATGAACAGGACTGTCACATCCTCGGTGTCCTGATGACGTGGGAGGCTTCAGCTGCCCTGCCCACCACAGTCCAGGCCAAGCACCCGTGTGCCCGCGGCCACAGGAGCCTCCTCCCCCGTGGCCCAGGCCAAGCACCCGTGTGCCCACAGTCACAGGAGCCTCCTCCCACACTGCAACCCCCACCTAGTTCACAGCCCTGCCTTTCGGTGCCCATCCCAGGCAGGACACTGGGCTGTGGGAGGAAGGAGAGTCGGGGGCAGGAGTCAACCAGGCTGCTCCGGGGAGAAGCAGGGCTGTGAGTCAGACGTGCCCGTGCCCACCAGAGCACCACCCCCCACCCAGGCCAGGCAGCAGGTGCCCCTAGGCCACCGGCCCGGGGGAAAGCACTACTTAAAGAGAGGCGAATCCACCCTTCACAAACAGCCCCTTGAGGATGAGTTTTCGACGCACAGCAGCAATCCTACGAAGTGAGGCAGAAGCTGGTACGCAGGACAAGCAGGACAAGCAGGACAGCCACCTGCACAGGCGAAGGTGAACGTGAACGAGCTGGGGCGGGAGGCAGGGGCCGCCCAGCAGGTGGGGCGGGAGGCAGGGGCCGCCCAGCAGCTGGGGCGGGAGGCAGGGGCTGCCCAGCAGCTGGGGCGGTCGGACCAGGGAGTGAGGGCAGCAGTGGGGGTGGAGGGCTCCCCAGTGCACAGGGTGTCGGACCAGGGAGTGCAGGGCAAGCGTAGGCGCCTCAGACCAGGGGGTGGAGGGCTGGAATGGGGGCTGAGGGCTCCCTAGCAGGTGCACCCCACCCCAGGTGGTCCTTCCCAGTGGCTCCCACCTACCGTCTGTCTGCCCTTCTGGAAACTGAAATGAAACGTGTGCCTGTCGGCCCTTCCTGCCTTCTTTCCAGGCTTCTAGGTTTGTCTTGGTTCTCTGTGACTATGGGAAACCCCCCCAGACACTCTTATCTGATTTTATCACAAAACCAAGCTGGCTCAGACCAGCTTTTAAGGGTTTCAGGGACAAGGCCATGTTTATTTTCTCAGGACCTTGGCCCTGATCTAGTCCCCGGAGGGGCCTGTCCTGCCCTGCAGGGTGTGTCCCCCCAGCAGGAACGCCTCCTTGCAGCCCGGAGCTGGGCAGTGTCCGAGCCCCCTCTCGGTTTCAGACTCCTGCAGATATTGTTGATTCAAGCTCCTAGGGGAAGCTGCTGGAGATGGGCTGGGAGCAGACCCAGCGTCTCCTACATTCTCAAGATTAAGAAGTTAACTTCAAGTCTCTAAAGGTATCAGGGAACCTTCCCCTCGCCCCCCCCCCCACCACCTGTCTCGGGCTTCGATTGCGGGTCTGAAGACAGGCAGTTCTTTCTACCATGGGAAGAAATACTTCATCCTCTTTTTAATTAGCTCAAAAACAATTTCATTTTATGATAGTTTGTTTCATCAGCCATTATCCCGCTGCTTTTTATGATCTACATTTTTTAAAAGCAAAGCAAAACAAAAGAAAACCTGACCAGCACTGTGGCACAGCGGGTAAAGCCATTGCCTGCGACGCTAGCACCCCATATGGGCATGGTTTAGTGCCCCTCTGCTTAACTTCCGATCCAGCTCCCTGCTAATGGCTTGGGAAAACCGGCGGAGGATGGCCCAGGCGGGAGACCCAGATGAAGCTCCTAGCTGCAGCCTGGCCTGAAATTGGCATCCCGGCCATCCGGAGGGATAAACCAGCCAATGAAAACAAGAGAAATCCTTTGCCCTCGGAGGGCACATCTGCCACAGCCCCCAAGACACACCCTGGGAGCCTGTGTCACAGGGCCTGGGTTCAAGCCCGGCTCCATGATCCCTGTTCCTGTGCACCTGGGAGGCAGCGGTGGTGGCCACCCCAGGGGACACCCACACTGAAGCCTTGATGAATACAGGCATTTAGGGAGTGAACCAGGGGCGGAGGGTCTCTCTCTTGCCCTCTCGTCCTCTCTCTGCTTTTCAAATAGAGTTTTAGAGCAGCTAAAGTCCTTGCCTTGAACACTGTGCCGGGATCCCATATGGGCACCGGTTCTAATCCCACAGCCCTGCTTCCCATCCAGCTCCCTGCTTGTGGCCCTGGAAAGCAGTCGAGGACAGCCAGAAGCCTTGGGAACCTGAACTCGCATGGGAGACCCGGAAGAAGCTCCTGGCTCCGGCCATTGCTGTCACTTGGGGAGTGAATCATCGGATGGAAGATCTTCTTCTGTCTCTCCTCCTCTCTGTATATCTTTACAATAAAAATAAAATAAACATATATAAAAAAGAAATTGGCACTCATAGCCAAACCACAATTATATTAAATAAATCAAACCAAATAAAAAGTGTCACCCTAGTGCTGACAATGACTGAGACCTCTTACCGACCCATCCCGCTGAGTGCGGTAGGCTGCGCTGGGCGCGGCCACACGTGGAGCCTCTCCTCCTAGTTAGTAACGGTTAGTGGGCCCTGCGGCTGCAGGTGCAGGCAGGAGGTGGCGAGTGGGGATGCGGGGAGGCGAGGCTGGCAGGCTGCAGGCGAGAGGCCTTGGTGGTAAGTGACTGCCCTCCCCAGCCCTGCCTCCCGCGCCTTCTCCCCTCTTCCAGAAGGGCCTGCCAGCTCGGTGGGGATGCCGAGCGGTGTGCAGTGTGGGAGGACTCTACGGCAGTTCTCAGCCGTTCCTGCTTTCAAGTGGTCCCCTCCCGGGGCCGTGTCCAGGGCCAAGCCGATTATCTCTGCTTTTTATCTACGGACGGAAATAGGAGCGACACACATGCAATTAGCTCCACAAATAAATGCTGAGGTCTAATTGCCCGGTGGGCGCAGGCCCAGCAGGCTGAGAGCCCAGGCGCCGGCCCCTTTCATCTCCAGCTGTGGCTAGCCTGGGTGCGGGACTGTTGGCCTTGGCCGGCAAGGCAATGCCATGGCCCCTGCACAGGGTCCAGTGCACACTGGCCCCTCGGCAGGCTCGGCGTTTCCTTGGGTTGAGCCCAGGTCCTCGTGGGCAGGCGGCCTGGCGCCAGGACACGGAGGAAAGGCTGCCGCTTGTGCTCCTGGTTCCTGGGGGACTGTCCTGACCGGACAGCTGCCCCGCCTGCACCGTCCCTGCCCGCAGTCCTGGACTGGCAAGGTTGAGCGCGTCGCTCTCTGCCCGGACCTCAGCTGTGGCTGCTTACTGCTGGGTGAGGAGGCGCAGGACGGCAGGTGCGGCTGTCTGCACCTCCCTCACCTGTGGCAGGTGTCCGCCATGCTGCACTCTACATCCGGGTGCCCTGCTCCTCATGCCGGGCTGCGCAGTAAGGTGTTCAGGTTAATGTCTCATTACCTGGGAGTAGGTGACTCTGCAGCATGCCACTGGGCAGTCTGAGTCTCCACAGCCAATCCCCCAAATCCCAGCCCTACTGTGAGCCGGGGTACCCCTCACGCCCCAGCTCTGAGTCCCAAACCCCCAGGGCCTGGGCCCACACGTGTGGAGCATCTCCCTTCACTCTCAGCGACGCTAAGACCCCCCCCATGCCACGCTGGGTGCTCCCACTTCCGCCCCAGCTCCTCAGGCCCAGCGGGCAGGTGCTGAGGCGGGGCAGGTGCTGAAGCCGGGCAGGCAGGATGCCACCCTCCAGCCACACTGGCTCCCCAGCACTCCCTCCTCCCAGCAGGCCTCCTGAGGTCCCCAGCTCAGGACTGGACAAAATGTCCTCCCTAAAACGGTCACCTGGCTGCCCTTTTTGTCAGCCATCTCCTTGCTAATTTGGTTTGGGTTCCCCGCCCCCATACCCTTGTTCTTAACCTTAGTATTCTGAAGTTTGCTGTGTTCTGCCTTCCCGAGATGTTGCTTTAATTTTGCGTGGCCCTCGAGGGCATTAAGAGGCAGACATGAGCTCCAGCAGTACGCCTCTTCTCATGTCACCATTGTCAGGAGTCTGTCAGACGACGGCCAACGTTTTTTTTTTTTATTATTTTTACTTACAAATATGCTCGAGTGGCTCTGCGTTCACCTTCCCCACGTGGTCAATGCCCTGTGCTGCCGTGGCCGCCTTCCTGCGTGGTCAGTGCCCTGTGCTGCCGTGGCCGCCTTCCTGCGTGGTCAGTGCCCAGTGCTGCCGTGGCCACCTCCCCGCGTGGTCAGTGCCCAGTGCTGCCGTGGCCGCCTTGCCCACGTGGTCAGTGCCCAGTGCTGCTGTGGCTCTGCGCTCACCCCCGCGTGGTCAGTGCCCTGTGCTGCCGTGGCCGCCTCCCCGCGTGGTCAGTGCCCTGTGCTGCCGTGGCTCTCCGCTCACCCCTCGCGTGGTTCGTTGCTGTCTTGATGTCTCCTAAGCTCCTGCGTGTATTTCCTTTCTCTGTCTCTGAGAGTGTTCAGAACTTTCCCCAAGTGACTGCTTTTCCTGGTTGTGGCATCATGCCTGCTATTGGAAATCTGAGAGAGAGAGAGAGGAAGCACTCAGCAGCCCTGGGATCCAGATCTGCCGATTCTGGTTCCAGAACTGCCTGTCCTCGTTCCCAGGAATGCCAAGGGCAGAATGTGCATGTCCCCTAGACTCCACGTGCTGGAACGCAGCCCTGGAGCTGACAGTGCGAGAGCATGGCTGTTCCAAGATTTGGGGTCCATCTGTGAGGACCCCTCTGTTAGAGGCTCTCAAGGGCCATGTCCCCATACCTCCCCTCTTCCTGCCTGTCGGAAGCAGAGCTGCTGGCGCCGAGATGAGATATGGATTTCTGTTGCTTACAATTCCTGTGATCTAGAAAACACACAAGCCTGCAGGTCCCGTGAGCGCAGAAGGAATGGGCCAGGACCAGAATCGGTCGCCTTCCACTGGCTCTTTCGGCTCGGTAGGCATCTTTGGTCCTTGAGCTGCGCTCGCTCTACCAGCTGCAGTGCCGCGTGGCAGCAGTGGCTCCGTGGCATCTCTTGGTCAACACACAGAGGCCACAGCTTCCCAGCCCGTGTTCCCCCACCCCAGGAGGAGGGTGGGAAGGCCCCACTCTGCGCCCAGCTGGAGTGGAGCTCCCCTTGTTACTTGTGAGGGACATATTCTTCCAGGTCATGGCCCTGCACCACACACACATGCTGTCTGCACATGCGTGGTGTGGAATTCTCAGGTTCTCCCGGGTTCAAATAAGGGGTCATGCAGGAGCTTTCTGCTCCCCACAGATCCCCAGCTGGCCCAGCTCCCGCGGAGCATTTGCATAACCCCCTCCCCGGCTTGCTTTTCCTGTTGGTTCCGCCAAGGACGCTCCACTGAGCCCCTCTAAGCGTGAGTGCCGCAGGGACGGCTCTCGCAGCTGCTGGGTGCCCGGCTGCACTGGACTCGCTCTGCCATCGTCCAGCTTGCCCGGGCTGCTCTCCTTCCCCCTCACCTCTGCCTTCCTCTGCTTATCTGTTTGGACCTCTTGCACTTGACTTCCTGCAAAAGTCGTGGTTTTTGTGGATTTTAGTTTAAATTAACAGAGAACAAATGTACTCCCCGGTGGTGTTTGTTTAGTCTTGGTCCGGGAGCCTCAGCGCGGTGGGCGGCAGCGTGCCCTTGGCTGGGTCTCCCACGGCCTTCCCTTGCACCCGGCCGCCCGGGCAGGAGTGGCACTCTGGGTGGCAGGAGCCCCTGACAGGCGCCCCAGGGGCCACGTCCCTCAGGGCCGCATCCCTCTCCTATCTCCATTCGCCTGCAGTTCTTGGGTTTTAGAAGTCACTGCTTGATTGGGAGTGTCTTCCTGTCTCCACCTCCCTCCTAGCTCCTTTTATCTCCATGTCTTCCTTCTGAGACGATATCGCACAAGTTTGGTTTCTTTGCTTTCTGGCTGGCTTCAGCCCCGACTGCCCACTGCGTGCTGCAGCCAGCAGCTGGCCCTCGTCTTGTCACCCTGCCCCCTCCCTGGGGCCCCGCTCGGTGCAGGCCTAGAGCCCTGAGAGAAGGGGCGGCTCTCCCACCCCATCACATCCCCATTACCGCAGGGGCGTGGGCACCAATGCTAGGTTTGCCTACTATTTGCGCTGCCCGCCACGGTGCCCAGCAGGACAGCAAGGGCACAGCGGCCCTGGGAGAAGGCGTCTGGCTGCTCCTGGTGCATGCGGGTCAGGCCCGGGATTCTGCCTGCCCTGCTGGGCCTTGACTCGCTCGGGGCTGCCTGGGCAGCTCCCTCCGGCTGCTGTGCATGGCTACCACTGTGAAAACTCCTCTGTCCAGTCCTAGGCCTCTGTCCCCACTCCATCCAGGACAACACCACGGGAACACCCACAGAACACAGTTTGCCATCAGAGGGGACCCCAGTGTATCTCATCGGGGGGTTGGCTTTGCAGCTTTGGGAAGTCCTGGGGAATAGGAACCCCCTCCTGTTGGCCCCATCTGTCCTGAGAGCTCTGCGGCCTCATGCTAAAAGCAGGGTGTGATGGCAACCTGCCCACTCAGAGGCTCCCCGGGGACCCTGAGACACCATTGTTGGGCCCAGGTCCCCGCAAGGCCACTGTGGCTGGTTGCTACCTCCCGATCCACTCAGCACCAGCAGATGCGTGCTACCCGCTCCCACCCAAGCCTGCAGGGGGAACAGCGAGAAGCCATGATTGGTGCAGCTTCCACAGCCTAGCTGTGGGCTGACCATGTGGCCAGCCCTTGGGAAGGGCCCAGGCCAGGGGAAGCAGAGGCCTGGCTCCTCCCATCGGGAACAGTCAGTGGGGGCTCCAAGTCCCAACTCTAGCGTCTCCCAGGCAGACCCCCAGCTGAACTTCCCGCCAAAAGGCAAATGAACAAGCCACACTGCCCAGCTGCCCCGGACAAAGTCCCCTCACCTTGAGCCAACAGCTGCGGGGTCCCCAGTTGGCGCTCACCACACTGTACACCCCAGCTCCCAGACAGGCCCCACAATGCCTCTTTACACACGGTTTGCAGCATTTCCCCTGAGACCCGGGACGGGATATGGTGCTAGTACCACGTCTAGCCAGCGGAAGCCCTGGCCTGAGAAATCAGGCACAAGAAGGAAATACAAGACATCAGATTGGAAAGAAAGAAGTGAAATGACCTCTGCTTACAGACATGCTGCTCTAGATGGCACGCAGACACACACGCACACACTGACATATATACACGCTCACACACACTCAGATATACACATGTGAGCTGTAGCTGTGTGCTTCTGGGTGCCGTGTGCCTGTGGGTGCTGCGGGTGCTGTGTGGGTGCTGCGTGCCTGCCTGTGTGCCTGTGGGTGCTGTGTGTGCTGTGTGTGCCTGTGTGTCTGTGGGTGCTGTGTGTGCTGTGTGTGCCTGTGTGTGACTGTGTGTGCTGCGTGCCTGTGTGTGCCTGTGGGTGCTGTGTGTGCCTGTGGGTGCTGTGTGTGCCTGTGTGTGCCTGTGTGTGACTGTGTGTCTGTGTGTGCTGTGTGCTGTGTGTGCCTATGGGTGCTGTGTGTGCCTGTGTGTGACTGTGTGTCTGTGTGTCTGTGTGTCTGTGTGTGCTGTGTGTGCTGTGTGTGCCTGTGTGTCTGTGGGTGATGTGGGTGCTGTGTGTGCCTGTGTGTGCTGTGTGTGTCTGTGTGTCTGTGGGTGCTGTGTGTGCTGCATGTGCCTCTGGGTGATGTGTGTGCTGTGTGTCTGTGGGTGCTGTGTGTGCCTGTGGGTGCTACGGGTGCCTGTGTGTGCTGTGTGTGTGCTGTGCGTGCTGCGTGTGCCTGTGGGTGCTGTGTGTGCTATGTGTGTCTGTGTGTGCCTGTGGGTGCTGTGTGTGCCTGTGGGTGCTGTGTGTGCTGTGTGTGCCTGTGTGTGCTGTGTGTGCCTGTGGGTGCTACGGGTGCCTGTGTGTGCTGTGTGTGTGCTGTGTGTGCGCTGTGCGTGCTGCGTGTGCCTGTGGGTGCTGTGTGTGCTATGTGTGTCTGTGTGCCTGTGGGTGCTGTGTGTGTCTGTGTGCCTGTGTGTGTCTGTGTGCCTGTGTGTGCCTGTGTGTGTCTGTGTGTGCCTGTGTCTGTGTGCTCTGTATGTATGACATGTGTCTGTGTGCCTGTGTGTGCCTGTGTGTGTCTGTGTGTGCCTGTGTGTGTGTGCTCTGTATGTATGACATGTGTCTGTGTGTATGTGTGCTCACCTTTGTATACTGTGTGTGTCTGTGTGTCTGGGTCTGTGCTGTATTTCATACCAATAGCACTAATTCAACAATTATATCCACAGCCCCCCAAATCCCGCACTTCCTGCCCGTGTCCTTGGGCCGCCCACCCAGGTGGGGCACCTGCGCCCTGCACAGCAGCATGGGGCAGTGGGAGTGCCTGTCGGAGGGAAGAAAGGGGAAGGGGCGCTGCCAGGGCAGAGACTCGGCCCGAAGCCGGGCAGGGGCAGCGGGGGCTGGCCGGATGGGAGAGGGTGGCCCTGAGACCAGTAAAGCCGCTTGCCACCTCCAGCAACTTCACTGCCGTGCCTCTAGTCTGCAGACAACACTGCTTGTGCGACAAGAGCCCAGAAGCTTCTAGGACGCAGAGGCTGCTCACTGAAACTGAGCCAGAATCCAATCACAACTGGGATGTTCAGAGAAGGGGGTGCCTGGGCACCCCGGCGGCGGCCGAGGCCAGGGACTCGCAGCCAGTGCGTGGCTGGCTGGCGTGGGCAGGTACTGGCCCACTCTGTGCAGGCCGGGCGAGGCCCCCTGGCGCGGGGAGCTCTGGCCACAGCACAGGAAACCTAACACAGACTGGCGCCAGCCCAGGGAGCCAGTGCTGAGGCAAAAAGGGTCATGGCGCCCATGGGTCCTCTACCTAGTCGGCCTCCAGCCACCTCTGCACCAGCCACGCAGCGAACACCACTCAAAGCGCCTCGGAGTCGAAAACCCCACCCGTGCACGCTCAGGGCTGCTCCTGGCTGAGATTCCTCACTTGCCTTCATCCAAGTTCACCTCTTCACTTCTGGACAACGTGTATGGTCGCAGCGACCTGAGGGAAGCCCCAGCTTCTGCAGCCCCCAGCGGGACCAGCCCCTCGGGCCGCAGCAGGCGCTGGCCGGGCATCCGCGGCCGGACTCCGTGTCTGAGGGCCTGCACGGAGGACGCCACGGCGTTTCTACAGCTCCAGTTTTCCTCAGCCACTAGCAGGGTGACAAGGCTCCCTCCGAGGGACTCCGAGGAGGATACGTGAGCTTGTGGGGATGCGGAGGCAACACCCGGACGCCCAGGGCCCCTGGCGTCCTCCATGGTGGAGTCCCACTGCGCACTCCCCAGAGCGGCTGCGTGGCCTTGAGCGCAGCCCACGGCGGAAGAACAGAACAGCAGCTGCAGTCTGCCTCTCGCTCTGAAGTACACAGCAACAGACGCTCACAGAGGGGGCTTCAACCATGGTGGTCACCTCTCCCAGCAAGGGGGCCTTCCCTCCATCTCCGCAACACGTGCTGAGTGGCAGTGGCTCGTGCAACCACCAGCGAGGGGTGGTGGTGGTGCCGGGGCAGGACCCAGGGCGCAGGCAGCAGCAAGCAGGCCCGCTAACCCGGTGCCACTCTCACTGCGTCCCACAGGACTCCTGGCCTGGCCCCTCCCGTGGTGGCTGGCACAGCAGGGGAGCCTGTGGAATTCCGCGTTGACTGACGTTGGCCCCTGGGGTCACCGCCCAAGCCCTGCAGGCCGGCCGGGCGCTGACTCACTTGCTCCATATCCCAGTGTCTCGGTTTCCAAAATGAAGCAGGGCGTGGGGAGGGGTTAGGGGAGAGGAGCAAGGCTGAGTTCCCCACAAGTTTGAATTTGCCAGTGCAGAAACTGGGGTGCAGGGGGCTCCTCCAGCCGGCGTGCTGACTGCCACTCCCGTATGTGGGTGGCACATCTCCCTGCGGCTTTGTCTGTGCGTTTTGCATACGTGTAGGCCTGCCATGCTGTCCCTCCTCCGGGCTGGCCCCGTCAGGCTGGGGTCCCAGGGTGGGCAGCCTGCCCAGGACCTGGCTGCTCCTGGAACCCCGGCTACCGCCGTATGCTCCTAAGGGGGAGTCCCAGGCCTGCAGCCTCTCAGGCCACCACGGCCCTCCAGCAGCCTCACCCGCTCTGGCCGTGCTGCCCGCCTCCTCCTCCGCAGGACCGGGCTGGCCCTTGGGCTCCCGAGGGACTCCCCATCTCCAGCCTCTGCCTCCCCGGCCCCCCCCCCCGTGCCGTTGCCATGGCGATTTCCCCTTCCCCTTTCAAGTCTGGAATGCCACATTCCATGAGATTCACACACCAAGTCGCTTGATCATGGGCGAAGGCCCGGCTGTCAGTGGTTAACATTCTGTATCAATAAACACACTCACAGGCCCGGCCGGGGGTCGGCTCAGCCCGGGAGCGGAGGGGTGCCGGCCCAGGGTCGGCTCATCCCAGGAGCAGAGGGGTGTCGCCCCGGAGCCGAGGGGTGTCGCCCCAGAGCCGAGGGGTGCGGGCGGCTCCTGCTCCCGGCAGCTCTCGGAGCCCCAGCACGCCTTCAGCCTGGTGGAACGGCACGCGCGGCAGAATGCAATACCGGGCTCGAACAGAATTTGACACAGATACAAAGGGAATTTAAAATGTAAAAGTACATCTAAGTCCCCAAATAAAGAAGTGACTCTAATTACATAAAGAACTAGATTTTGGAGAAAAAATTACGGTTATTTGCTGGAGGATAATAACCTCTAAGTCGTGTTTACGACTTAATGGGCAGTCATTGGGGAAGGTATACTCTCCTCAGGTCTAGGGCTCAGCCATTTTCTGAAACAAGAACAGGACCAAGAGCTCTGGGGATAAAGATTGTTGCGTATTTTGTCTCAGATCAGATGGATGAAAATAAACAAAAGATACAATGTTTCCTTGTGCAGAGAAATTGCTTTGTAAACACACACACACACACACACACAAGCAGAGTCAGGCGCTGGGAACAATAACACCGAATTCCTCTGTACTACCTAATGACGGGTTTTATGTTTGTTACTAAGCAGAGATGGCTTCGCAATGATTTGCACAGCCCACCCTTCAGTGTCGGTAACGGGGCAAGCTGTGACGCTCCGCAGCCAGGAGGCGAGGGCCGCTGATTAAAGGCGCGAAGGAGGCCTGGCTAATTGCCCCAAGCCTGTGATGGTTTCCCGGCCAGAGCCGGTGGGACGACTTACACACACCTGCAGATCACTCCAGGCCAGGGCCGAGCGCGGGGCCCTTGTCCGGCCGGCCAGCCGCAGCACCCGCTTGTTTCCCGCAAAGATACGTGTGCTTGGGGTGCAGGCTGGCCAGGTGTGTGCGCGGCTGCCAATCTGCAGGGAGCTCCTGTGTGATCAGATCAGGGCTGGTGTGACGGCGTGGCGTAGCCTGCTTCTGCAGCCACGGTGCCAGGACATCCCAGACAGAACCACGGGGACAGCTGGCCTGCCCGTGGCCGGGCAGCGGAACACAGCTTCTCCCAGCGTCTGAGGCTGCCTCGCCGTCAGACCCCAGCGCGTGATCTGTACATTTCATCTGCCACAGCCTGTGGCACTGTTTTATAAATTATAAGATGTTTCCTGTCACAAAGCTCAGTAAGAATCCCCGCGCCCCAAGCCCGATGTTTTGTTTTTCTGTAAAGTTGTTACCGCGCAGCAAGCTGAGGGACCAGGCACGGTGCGGTGCGACGGGGCAGTGTGCGTCTCAGGCGAGCGCTCACCTCTGCAGTCACGCATTTGTGGTCCACGGGCATAGATGCCGTCTCGACGCCATCCGTGTCTCCGAAGAGGAGAAAGGAATTCTCAATCTCAGGAACGTTTGGAGGAAAAGACTACAATTTCCGTTGCTAATTTAATGCAGATTCTAAGAAATGCTTTATAACTTCAAAAAAGTTACAGATGGAAAAGGTTTTTTGCCGTTCTCCTTTATCTAGACAAATTCAGAAACACCCAGAGGCCAGAGACAGACATTTTCAGGGAACGTATGGCCGCGGCCGGAGGGCTGCTTTGAACCGGGAGAGGGTTTGCAGCCAGCCCTCCGGCCGGGGAAGCTGCCCGGCGCGCAGGAGTCCACGGGCTCCCGAAACCCGGGGCGTGGAGCGAGCCTTCGGGAAACCGGGGATCGCGGCCGATTATAAAGAAAAATGAAACCCAGACTGACACTGATTGTCCGATATTCCCTTCAGGAGTTTCACTTCGGTCTGCTCCCAGTTTAAAACATCCAAACCTAACTAACCCTGCTGCAACAAAAGGAAGCTCCGGGGTTTCAAGGATGTCCTGCACTTGTATAATTCTAAATGAGTTTGGGGTTTTAATGAAATGTGAAATTGCCTGGTGAGGCTTTGGTGCCTTGTCTGTTATAATGCAGAAATTCATCTGAGCTTCAATTTAGCATTGTGCCGTTTCTAAGAACTGACATCAGCGCGAATTAAACAGTAAATGCGGGGGGAATGCCGGGAACCGCACGGCGGCCCGCACAGAGTGTGATAGGAATTATGGGGCTGCTCCGAGGATGCATTTTCAAGTTGTAAAGTTGGGTGTGAGGGCCTGAAGCTCAGACGCAGTTTAGCAGGGCCAGGCCAGCAGGGGAGCCCGGTGGGGGTCCTGCAATGGGCACCGCAGCCCCCGCTGAGCCCGCCTGCGGGGCAGGCCAGGCTGGGAGGTCGAGCGGCACTGCGCTCGCCCAAGGCAGCGGGCTGGACCCGGGGGCTCCACGGCCTCCACGTCCTGTCCGGGCTGCCTCCCCGTGGGCCTCCTCCACTCCCCTCTGGCAGGTGCCAGGGGACCCCAGGTGGTGAGGCTCTGCTGTTGCTGCAGGTGGCCACCAGGGGCGCACCAAAGTCCTCGTGCAGCGTGGAAGGCCCCACTCCAGTGGCGCCCGGTGCTCAGCAGTGCCTGGTACATTAAGGAGGATAAACCTCACGTAACATGGCCTTTGCTGCAATAATAATAATTAAAAGAACTCATGAATGGCTTCCTGAGGCCACAAGGCAACCCCACCCCAACCTCACTGTCGCTGGCAGCTTGTCAGGGCAGCAGGTCTGAGGGAGACCTCAGCCCAGGCCATGGGGTCCCTGGGCCCACCGTTTCCTCCTGACGGCTTGGCACAGGGAGGGCTCGGTGCCTGAGGCTGCCTGCAGAGGCCCATCCTGTGCCCCACGCAGGGAGACGGAGCTGTCTGCTCTGCTGGGCCTGACCGTGACCCTGGGGCCCTGCTGCCCAGCCATGCAGCTTGCTGGCGATCCAGGCAATTCGCTGTTCATCCTGGGCTTGTCACAGTGTCCTTGCTCCGTGCACGGTGGCCTCCTGCTCAGATGCTCAGGTGATTTGTGACAGGGAACAGTGCAGAGCAAATGGTCCTTGTCCCAGGGCACACACTTACACACAGGGAGACCCCCTCCTGGTGGAGACCCCATTTCCTCCTTGGAGAACTGCAGAGCTCTGATGGCCTCAGCACAGGACCACCAGAGGGCAATGCTTGCTACGGCGTCCCTGCCTGCAGGGTTGGAGCCGGCAGAAGCTGCAGAGGCCCCTTTTCCTGGGGCCCTGCGGGTCTGCCTGCAGCCCAGGGCCTTGCACGTCATCCCACAGGGCCGAGGGCGCATCTGGGAACCACAGAGGAGACTCCAGCAGAGACGTTCCTAGCCAACATCCAAATAATTTTACTTTGAAGTTGGCCGTGAGCTGTATTACGGTCAGATGTCTGTTACCTGGCAGGCAGGCAGGAAGCTGGGGGTGTACAGCAGAAGCAGGGAGCCGCGGGGAGCAGCGGGTGAACAAGCAAGGTATTTCAAGCATCCTGGCGCAGATCTCTGGACTCCTGGAGCAGCCAGGAGCTGGTATCACCCCAGGGTGACCTCCAACCACCTGCTGGTGGACCCACTCTGCTACCAGGTCGGGATTTACTGTGAGAGGAGAGAGGGCAAAAGCCCTTCCCAAGCCGCCCGCACCTGTCTTCACAGGCAGGGGCTTGCCTGCCGCATCCCCCACACACCTCAGCTGCTTCTTCTCTCCGTAGCCTCCGCCTTGCTGAAATAAAGATCTCCAGGGTGACTTACTGCGTCTGGCTTTTGGGTGTGTGGTTCAAAGAGCTAACAATAACGACTTCCAAAAAGAAAACAAAACCATTAGATTTTTCAGAGAAACACTGGTCACAGAACTACTTGGAAGTGTGGGGTTTGAGCCCTGGGTGTGCCCTATGCTGCTACCTGCGAATGTGTACAGTGGGAAGGCACAGGTGGCACTGCTTCAAGTACTTGGTCCCCTGCCACCTGCACGGAAAATCCAGACGAGCTCCGAGCTCCCAGCTCTTAGTTCTGGCTCGGTCCAGCCCTGGTTGTTGCAGGCATCTGAGGTGTGAACCAATGGATGTGTGTGTGTGTGTGTGTGTGTGTGTGTGTGTGTTCCCTCTGACTCTCAAATAAAATAAATATAGAATACTTAAAAAGAAAAGCAAGTGTCAAAGGAATTTATCACCACATCCAAAGTATGAGAAATGTCCTAGGAAACCAATCGGAGGGAAATGGCATCCAGCGGAAACACGATGTACAAACAGGAGTGAGGCCGGGACAGGCACGTCACACTGGGGCTGCCACGGAATGCCAAGCCACGTAGAGCTGGAAGCCAGAGAGCGGACACAGTGGAGTCATGAACGCCGTTCAGTCAGCGTTCAAGTAGACAGGGCTGCAGGGGGACGCCAAGAGGTGGACAAAGGCAGACAGCCAACAGTGGACTCGGCACTATCCACAGTATTGTCAAGGTGCAGTGCCTAAACACCGCGATCAAAAGATGTGGGGGCTGGCATGGTGGCATAGCAGGCACATTGTCTGCCTGCAGATGCCGGCATTTCATATACCTATGTACGTTGCCGGTTCACGCCCCAGCTCCCTGCTTATGCAACGGGAGAGCAGTGGAGGGTGGCGCAAGTCCTTGGGCTCCTGCACCCACATGGGAGCCATGAGGAAGCTCCTGGCCCCCAGCCCCGGGTCAGCTCACCTCTGGAAACAGTAGATGGAGACCTCTCTCTGTCCTGCTCTCCTCTCTATAAATAAAAATAAATCTTTAAAATAAGTCAGGTTGGATAAAAGCAATTTTATGCTAAGAAACCTATTTAATATACAAAAACACAAATACATAAGTAAGATGATAGGAAAAGATGCATGCTGCGCTCACTGGGTGGCCACACTGCGCTCACACTGCCACTGGCAGCCACGCTGCGCTCACTGGGTGGCCACACTGCGCTCACACTGCCACTGGCAGCCACACTGCGCTCACTGGGTAGCCACACTGCGCTCACTGGGTGGCCACACTGCGCTCACACTGCCACTGGCAGCCACACTGTGCTCACTGGGTGGCCACACTGCGCTCACTGGGTGGCCACACTGTGCTCACACTGCCACTGGCAGCCATACTGCCATCACTGGGTGGCCACACTGCGCTCACACTGCCACTGGCAGCCACGCTGCGCTCACTGGGTGGCCACACTGTGCTCACTGGGTGGCCACACTGCAGTCACTGAGTGACCACACCGCAATCACTGGGTGGCCACACTGCACTCGCTAAGCACTGGCACAAGGAAGCAGAGTGGACACTTGCTCCCTTGAGGGTTCACAGAGGCACATCCATAGGAGGCCACACTGTGAAGCTGCAACCACGGGCCGAGCAAGAGCTACTCCATGGGAGGCATATGGGGAGCACCACCCGAGGCTTGGCCAGCCGCCCCCGCCCCCCGACTCCCCCACCCCCCCGACTCGAGTCTGCAGAGGAATGGCAGCTGCAGTCACTCACAGTTGATGCTTTTCAACTGTGAGTTCTTCTGAAAGCATTTACAGTCTTTTGAAGCTTGGGCCCCCTTGGCAGTGGGGGGCCATTTCTGTGGTTGGAAGGAGGATTTGGTAGGCTAGTGCAGGTGGGCGGGGCTGGGGGAGAGGTGCAATTCCACTGGTGCAGAGGCGCCAGAGTGGACAAGGAGGGCCTCAGGCCTTAGCTGACGCTGGCTTTGCACTGTAGAAATGACAAGGTGAGGCACTATACTGCGTCCCCAGGCAGCTTGGGGAAGGAACAGTGAAGGAGCAACACTCTCTGAACCGCCTGGAAAATCTTTCTCTACAGGCTGAACTCCCCAGCTGGGTTTCCAGGGTGTGCTAGAAGCTGGCTGCAGGTGGGCGTGCCAGGACATGCACTGCCTGGAGTCCTGGTGGTCAGATGCCTGGGCCAGGGAGAGATTTCCTCCAGAAAATTCTGTAACATGAGGGCTCAAGTTGAGCTGTCAGTTTTGGACTGGGTTAGTACCGGACCAGCGGAAACTCTCAGAGGGCAGCAGCTGTGACCCGCACAGGGACTCAAGCACCAGGCCTGTACAGAGCCCTCGGAAGCCTTCCCAGCTCCATACACTGCAGGTCCCCAGCTCCACACACTGCAGGTCCCCAGCTCCACACACTGCAGGTCCCCAGCTCCACACACTGCAGGTCCCCAGCTCCACACACTGCAGGTCCCCAGCTCCACACACTGCAGGTCCCCAGCTCCACACACTGCAGGTCTCCAGCTCCCCACACACTGCAGGTCCTCCAGCTCCACATACTGCAGGTCCCCAGCTCCACATACTGCAGGTCCCCAGCTCCACACACTGCAGGTCCCCAGCTCCACACACTGCAGGTCCTCCAGCTTCACACACTGCAGGTCCCCAGCTCCCCACACTGCACCATGCTGGGGGCATGCATCTGTAACATGGGCATCTAGGGACGTGTACCTGTAACACAGTAACTGCAGGGGACACGCACCTGTAACACAGGGCCTTTGGGACACGCACCTGTAACACAGGGCCTTTGGGACACGCACCTGTAACACAGGGCCTTTGGGACACGCACCTGTAACACAGGGCCTTTGGGACATGCACCTGTAACACAGGGCCTTTGGGACACGCACCTGTAACACAGGGCCTTTGGGACACGCACCTGTAACACAGGGCCTTTGGGACACGCACCTGTAACACAGGGCCTTTGGGATGGTTCTTGGTGATCCAGGTTTAAGGTGCGCCAAGCTGAAGCACTGTCTTCTGTAACAGCGACACAGCTCACCACTGCCTTCGTTCTTCTGAAATAGTATCACTTAACTTTGCATAGGAGCATTTTTTAAGGATGATGTTTTATGTAACCATTTTATTAAACTGCCAATGAATTCTGTTTTATAAATATGAACAGCCCACCTGGCAATTATTTTGATAAGCATAATGTATATTGAAGTAGAATTGTTTTGCCTGACCAATTTAATCTCCAATTTTTACTTAAATGTGCCCTAAATTTTTTACTTCAAAATTAACTTTCTATGTTAAAATTTTACTTTCTGTTAGAAATCTGATCTGTTCCTAGCAAAATAAACATTGTCAATACTATAGTGTCACTGGTTTCTCAAGTTGGTCCAGCATATCATTTTTTTTAAAGATTTATTTTTATTATTTTTTATTGGAAAGGCGGATATACAGAGAGGAGAGACAGAGAGGAAGATCTTCCATCCGATGATTCACTCCCCAAGTGAGCGCAACGGCCGATACTATGCCGATCCGAAGCCAGGAGCCTCTTCTGGGTCTCCCACGCGGGTGCAGGTTCCCAAAGCTTTGGGCCGTCCTCGACTGCTTTCCCGGGCCACAGGCAGGGAGCTGGATGGGAAGTGGGGCTGCCGGGATTAGAACCAGTGCCTGTATGGGATCCTGGGCATGCAAGGCGAGGACCTTAACAACTGCGCCACCGCACCGGGCCCCAGCACATCATTTTGAGACACTTGTTCTGGCACTCTGCGTTGTCTGATCATCTGTAGGGTTAAGGCACATTTTGGCCGCCAGAGCCCAGAGGCAGAGGCAGAGGCAGCAGGTCAGATTCCTGCTTCCGACCGAGGCGGCAGGCAGCCAGTAGGTTTATTCTGCCAAACTAGGCCAAAAAAAGGCTTCTGAGACTTAAACCCCTCGCTATGAAGACAGGCATCCTGAGAAATGGGAAACCCGGGGACACTCCATAATGACCTCAGATCATGGCCTGGAGAGTGCCTCTATTTGCTGGTTCGTTTCTGTTTGAGAGGGGAGATGGGGTTTAGGGAACAACGCAGGAATTGCTGCAGCACCTTGGGAGTGGATGCAAGGCAAACACGGGCCCTGGTGCAGTGGCACCCCCGTGCTAAGCCTCTGCCTTTGATAGCAGCTGCTCCACTTCCAGTCCAGCTGCCTAATACGCCTGGGAAAGCAGCGAGGAAGATGGCTCACGTCCTTGGGCCCTGCACCCACGTGGGAGACCCAGAGGAAGCGCCTGGCTTCTGGCTTCCTATCGACTCAGCTCTGGCAGTTGAGGCCATTTGGGGCGTAAATCAGAAAATGGAAGCACTCTCTCTCTCGTTCTCTCTCTCTAACTGTGCCTTTCAAAACATTAAATACATGTTTAGGAAATGGGTCACTCTGGATTACTGCGTAATACCTTGGAGATGGTGTTTGTGTGATGACTCAGCAGCTGCTTGGAATGCCACATCATCCCAAGTTCGAGTCCCAGCTCTGCTTTCTATCCAGCCTCCTGCTGACACACCTCCCGGGAAGCGGAGTGGTGCCTCCACTCTGAGACTCAGACTGAATTCCTGACTCCCGCCTTTGGCCCAGCACAGCCCAGGCCACTGCACACATTTGGGGAGTGATCCAGCAGGTGCAGAGACTCTGTCTCTGCCTTTCAAATAAATAAAGTTTTCAAACAATCAGCTTTTCCCCTAAGATTTATTTTCATTGGAAAATCAGATTTACAGAGAGAAGGAGTGACAGAGAAAGATCTTCCATCTGCTGGTTCACTCCTAAAATGGCTGCAATGGCCAGAGTTGAGATGATCCGAAGCCAGGATCCTCTTCCAGGTCTCCCACATGGATGCAGGGTCCCAAGGCATTGGGCCGTCCTCCACTGCTTTCCCAGGCCACAAGCAGGGAGCTGGATGGGAAGTGGAACAGCCAGGACTCAAGCCAGCACCCATATGGAATGTGGACACTTGCAGGTGGAGGATTAGCCTGTTGAGCCATTGCACCAATCTGTCTCCTTCCACCTCCACCCCAACAATTAAATTCTTTGTCAAGTTATCTTGGTGTCTTTGAATTAAGAGCTACCATGTTGCATTGTGAGGTTGTAACACAAATAGAAGTAAAATGTACAACCATAACACCAAGGCCTTGGTAGGGTGGCACTGCACATTTGTGGTTCAAATTTGGCTTTAAAAAGTACAAATGCAAGCCCAATGCAGTAACCTAGTGGCTAAAGTCCTTATCTTGCATGCTCTGGGATTCCATACAGGCACTGGTTCGTGTCCCAGTGCCGCGTGCTTCCCATCTGTTACACACCGGTGTGTGACTCTGACCTCAGACTGGAGCCAGGAAACGACAGAGAGATCCGACACGCCCCCGAGGCAGCAGAGCCATTGCTGGGCCGACGACGGACACAGGCCACATTCCTGACCAAGTAAGAGCCACATGCCACCTGCTTCGGCTTCCATGTTGAGAGGGACTTAACACCCCCTGCCCATTTTCTCCTCACTTTTCTGTTCCTTTGTAGCTCCCTTTTCTACATCTGTTCCTCCACTACATGGGGAAAAAAGGCCCAAGAATGAAATTTCCTTGAATAAAGACCATCTATATTCTTTTCTATATCTGGCTGATATGTGCCTTTACTATGGTCGGCGAATCTAACACCATCCAGCTCCCTGCTGGTGGCCTGGGAAAGCAGTGGAGGACGGCCCAATGCCTTGGGACCCTGCATCCATGTGGGAGACCTGGAAGAGCTCCTGGCTCCTGGCTTCGGATCGGCTCAGCTCTGGCCATTGCGGCTACTTGGGGAGTGAATCAGCGGACAGAAGAGCTTCCTCCCTGTCTCATCTCTCTGTATACTGATTTTCAATAAAAGTAAATAATTTTTTTTAAAAGCTCAAATGCAGGCTATAAAATGATTTATTTGTTTTTATTTGAAAGACAGAAAGGCCTTGCATCTGCTGACTGAGTCCTGCTTACCATTGCCAGGGTGGGGCCAGGCCCAAACAGGAAGCCAAGACTTCCCATCCCCTGCCCCAGGATGAGCCTGCAGGCGTCTCCCTGCTCCTGGGGTGGGAGCCCGAGCTGAGGGTGGACGGTGGCCCAGCGAGGGTCCCTCAGCCCGGGGACGGGCAGGGGGCGGGAGCAGGTGTCAGCCTAGCACCTGTCGCCTCCCTCCGCGTGGGCCACATCCACACTGCCAAGGGACCAGCCGGTCCACAGGGCGCAGGAGCAGCAGTACCCCACAGTCAGACTGGCCATCCAGATCACTTACAGAAGTGATGGGCCGACAAGCGCTGACCCAGCCTGGGGCCGTCCCCTTGGTGCGACCCGGGTGGCATTCAGTCCACGTGGCCACAGCAATCACACCGACTGTAACGGAGAAGACTCCAACAGGGCCCTTGGACCACGAGCCCAGTCTGTCCCTGGTCAGAGAAATCCACAGCTCTGGTTGGGCTTCAGCCAGGCTGCCCTTCCTGAGTGCCCACGGCTGCCCTTGCTGGGTGCTCACGGCTGCCCTTCCTGAGTGCCCACGGCTGCCCTTGCCTGGGTGTTCACGGCTGCCCTTGCCTGGGTGCTCACGGCTGCCCTTCCTGGGTGCTCACGGCTGCCCTTCCTGAGTGCCCACGGCTGCCCTGCCTGGGTGTTCACGGCTGCCCTGCCTGGGTGCTCACAGCTGCCCTTGCTGGACGTTCACGGCTGCCCTTCCTGGGTGCTCATGGCTGCCCTTCCTGGGTGTTCACGGCTGCCCTGCCTGGGTGCTCAGGGCTGCCCTTCCTGAGTGCCCACGGCTGCCCTTGCTGGGTGCCCACGGCTGCCCTTGCTGGGTGTTCACGGCTGCCCTGCCTGGGTGCTCACGGCTGCCCTTCCTGAGTGCCCACGGCTGCCCTTGCTGGGTGTTCACGGCTGCCCTGCCTGGGTGTTCACGGCTGCCCTTGCTGGGTGCTCACGGCTGCCCTGCCTGGGTGCTCACGGCTGCCCTTGCTGGGTGCTCACGGCTGCCCTGCCTGGGTGTTCACGGCTGCCCTGCCTGGGTGCTCATGGCTGCCCTTCCTGAGTGCCCACAGCTGCCCTTCCTGGGTGTTCATGGCTGCCCTGCCTGGGTGCTCAGGGCTGCCCTTGCTGAGTGCCCACGGCTGCCCTTGCTGGGTGCTCATGGCTGCCCTGGATCTCTCTCTGTCTCTTCCTGTATTCCCTCTCTGCTCTCACTGCCCCCTGCCCCCACACTACCTCGCTGGTTGAAACGCAGGCCTGTGCTGTGGCTCACGTGCTCTACCTGGCGTCTTGGGTTTGTGGAAAAGCTGACACCCAGTCCCGTCATTGTAGCTGTTTAGGTAGCGAACCAGCAGATGGAAGCTCTCTCTCCCTCTCTCCCTCTCTCTGTAACTCTGCCTTTCAAACATAAGCAAATCTTGAAAAGAAGCCTTGTGCTCATGAATAAAGTTGGCTGGGGTCCTGCCTGCCGCCTGGATTGCCTGGCTGGGCCCCTCTCGGGCCGGCAGCACTGGGGCTGCAGGCCGTGGGCTGGTGACACTCCGCTCTGAGGGCATGGCTGGTCTCTCATGGAAAGTGCCCACGTGGTGCAGGATCCCAGCCTGGGGCTGCTCCGAGAAGGAGCCCCCACCCGGGGCTTTCTGGCATGCTCCCACGGAAAGAATCGAGCACAAAGCAGCCGGCGCATTTGTAGATCTTAGGGTTAGCACACCGGACAGGAGGACACACCGCAATGGCCCAGCTGGCCCTGAGGATGCCCAGAACCCCCATACAAAGTGTGGCCAGGAGAGAAAACATACAGAACACTGCCAGCTCCAAGGCAGACAGGGGGCCTGAAGCCCCCGACAAGACGGGAGGCAGGGAGAGGGCTCCTTCACTGAGGCCCCAGCCATTATCTGCCTCACAGGGTGGGCAGGGCTGGGGCCTCCATGCCAACGCAGAGCAGTGCTCCCCTAGCTGGACCCAACACGCACTCCCTGGCAAGTGCAGGAGGGACGTGACAGCCCAAGCCTCCCTTGGGTCCAGGCTGGGTCACACAGGGTCCTGAGCCACTCAAGCCCCCTGCCCCTGGCTTTGCACACAAGGACCACAGCGGGCACCCCAGCAGGTGCAGCCCTAGCGTGCCAGCCGACACGGGATTGCAGTGGGTGCGAGGCCAGGGAGGCGGGATGCCCTGGTGATGTTTCCACTGGGCCCCTAGTTTCCCCCAAAGGATGAAAACGTCTTTGAGGATATGAATGGATTAGAAACCCCCGCCACCCCCAGCGTACCCCAAGAAGAAAGCCCGTGGAGAGTGACGGTTCCCATCGCGACCGTTTGAAGCACAGAGTGTGTTTCTTTTTATCCTAATAGAAGAGCTAATGCAGTCTCATAATAGAAAGCAGAGGTGGAATTTCTTCCGTGAGGAATTTCAAAGGGATGTAATCTCCTTTGGAAAAGCTGGAATGACTTCTAAGTGGACCCCGCCCAGTGCCGCGAGAGCAGTTTCTTAAACACGCCAGGGACGCGCCGTGTACCTGACAGCTGTGCCCCATGGCCAGACCCCGTGGATGGCTCAGGCCAAGGTCACCCGGCTGGCCTGCAGACAGGGAAGCCCCCGGCCTCGGAGAGCTGGTTTCTGGCATTTGACAGCGCGCGGCGGCTCAGCCCTGCTCGCTGCTCGGAGCGGCACATGAACTACCTCCAGCCTTCCCCAGAACTGAGGGGACCCCCCCTGACCCCAACTCACCGCGTGCCCACACGTCCCATCCTGGTATGATGGCTAACGCAATGGAACGCCATGTTATTTATTTTCTCCTGCGGGTCTGAGGACAGAGCAGCCTCACTCGCACAAAATAAAAAACAGTTCTAAATATTGAAAAAGTCAGGAAAATCAAATCGGTATGGCGTGTGTTGATGTCATGGCATGTCGAAGCCTCTACTTTTCAAAGAGGAGAAAAGCATCAGGAATTCACACAGAGAGATACATTTAAGAAGAACGTGTTTGCGGGCCCCAGGGGCCGTCACCTTTTTGGCAGTGCCGTTGAGACGGGCACACCGGCCCACCAAGCCCCGCCGCTAGCCGTAGCTCATGCTGCCACAGGACAGAGCAGAGGCCACGGTGACCGCGGCACCACGCACCTGCCGGCCACTCCTCTGCTTCACTGCTTCCCGGTGAGCCACGTGCTCCTCCTCAGCGGGGCCAGGAATGGCAGGGAGCAGGGGCAGAAGCAGGAGAGGCCCAAGGCTGCCCTGGAACCGAGTTCAGTCCCTCGGAGCAGGCGATGGCCTAGGCGTCCGTCTGTTAGTGTGCTCTGGATGCTGCCGCCGGCAGGTTTACGGATACCTTCGCCGTCGGTTATTAATTCACAATTTAATTGCAGTGTGGCTACATTGCTTGGCCACCGTGATGTCAATTGTTTGACAGCGGCCCTTCGGCAATGTCCCATGTGCTCCTGTTTGTAGACACGGCGTCCCGCGCAGGCCCTGGGTCTCAGTCACACGTAAGCACAGCTGAGCTGCCTTCTCCACCCTCGGCTGCCAGGAGAGGGTGTGTTTGCATGCTCATCGTGTCCAGGAATTTCTCTTACTAGTTTTGAGAACGTATTAAAGTTTAATCACTTCTTCTTGGTAATTATACAGGTAGTCCTGTCCATTTTTATCTCGTATATTGTGAAGTTTGATCCCTAGGTCACACCGAAGTACAGCTTTCCTGGTCGTTAAGCCTTTTGCCAGTGGGTAGTGGCCCTTCCTGCACAGCGATGCTTGCACACTTCACGGTGCCCCTCTGCCCCTGCACGGGGCTCCCTGACTTCACGGTGGCCCCTCTGCCCCTGCACGGGGCTCCCTGCTTGGGTGCTGTGCACCCGCCATTGCCTCCCTGGTGCCAAGCCCTCCTCTGGGCATACAGGTCTCCACAAGGACCCCGCCCCAGGCTGTGGGTGCGACTTCTCCCCATCTTTGTCTGAAGGAGTGTATCCTCATTCTTCAAAGATGGGTATTCCAAGTATAGACTTCAGCTGGCCATTGTTTCAATCATGTATATTTTTTTAGATTTATTTATTTATCTGACCGACAGAGCCACAGAGAAGTGAACCAGACGCGAGCCAGGCTGAAGCCAGGAGCCTGGAGTTTCTTTTTTTTTTTAAAGATTTATTTTTATTATTTTTTTTTTTTTGGAAAGGCGGATATACAGAGAGGAGAGACAGAGAGGAAGATCTTCCGTCCGATGATTCACTCCCCAAGTGAGCGCAACGGCCGATACTATGCCGGTCCGAAGCCAGGAGCCTCTTCCGGGTCTCCCACGCGGGTGCAGGGTCCCAAAGCTTTGGGCCGTCCTCTACTGCTTTCCCGGGCCACAGGCAGGGAGCTGGAAGGGAAGCGGGGCTGCCGGGATTAGAACCGGCGCCCATATGGGATCCCGGGCGTGCAAGGCCTTTAACCACTTGCGCCACCGCGCCGGGCCCGAGCCTGGAGTTTCTTCTGGGTATCCCCTGTGGTGCAGGGACCTAAGGACTTGGGTCATCCTCCTCTGCCTTGCCGAGTACATTAGCAGGAGGCCATATCAGCAGCGGAGCAGCTGGGGCTTCAGCTTGTGCCTACATGGGATTCTGTCACAGCGGGTGGAAGCTTAACCCGCCACACCACATGCTGGGTCTCTGTTTCTTTCAATATTTTAAGTCTATTAATCCATTGGCTCCTGGCTTCTTGTGTTGTTGAAAAGCCAGCTGTCAAATCATTTATTTTTAGGTCGTTTGTTTTCTCTCTCCATTTCCAGCTATTCTTTGTCTCGGCCATAGTTAATGCTTACTGTACCTCTGGAATAGGTTTTTCTCATTCCTTTTACTCTGCGTTCACCAGAGTTTTAAAATTTGAATATTAGTCTTCCAACAAGTGTGACATTTGCAATTTGTCCTTTTCTCTCTGTCCATTTCTCACTTTCATTACTGCTCATTCCCTTTACGTGTTACATCTTACGTGATCATTCAGCTTTCCAATTTGCTTATTCTCTCTTTAATTGTGTTTAACCCGCTGTTTGTTCCACCCGTCAGACTTCTGATGTTACTGCTGTATTTCTCGCATTTAGTGGTTTTTTTTCTGCACATCCTTCCTTCTTCCTCATGCCTGATGATTTCTTGGCCCCGTGCTTCCAAGCAGTTCTCTTCTTGAACCATAAATGACCGTTTTGTATACCAGTGTCTTACAATTGTGACACCCCCAATTTTTGTGGATATCAGTCTACACAAGGTGGTTTCTGGTGACGTTGCTCATGGTGGGTTATTTCCTTGTGGGAAGTGTGCTAGTTGGTAGTGAATGTGAATTGTTCTGCCACATGTCTTGACTCAAAGTGAAGCAGGACTTAGTCGAAACCCTCACTCCCCGCCCGGGGCTGCTCGGCACTGGCCGTGGGGGTGCCCGGGGAGCGAGCAGAGCACAAGGCTGGCACATCCCAGGAGCCGCGCAGAGCGCTTCTGAGCAGAGGGCCAAAAGAGCTACTTCCTTGATGAAAGGCTGCCAGAGCCCAGGTGGCACAGGGTGCAGGGCTCCAGGCAGGAGAGTCACAAAGACCTTGGCGTCTGAGTAAAGAGTGTAGCCCAGAGAAACCAGAGGGCAGCAGGGGCTGAGGCCTGTGTCAGGCGAGACAAAACAGGGGCACCCTCTGCAGGGTCAGCCGGTCAGCACAGAGGCTCGGGAGGGGCCCAAGAATCAGACCCCCGACCCCGGCCCAGAAGCCTCACTGCACGGGGTTCTCTGAACTCTACAGTGGTCGGATACAGCTTTGGACCAAGCACCTTGCAGTCATTTCCCTAAGGTTTTCAGCCTGGCTGCTCTGCCCGTCTCTCGGGAAGCCCCAGACGCCCAGCGTGTTCCCCAGCAGCAGCTCTGGGAGCGAATTCACAATGCAGGGTGTCCTGCTTACGTGTGGAAGGGTCTCCCACCCCCTACTTTATGTCCCATTGCCCGCTGTGGTGTTAGCGCCCTGGCCCTCCACAGCCACCTGCAGAGTCCATTAGCGCACCACTCTTCGCCCACCCATTAATCAAGCTGTTAAAGGTGGACTTAGCACCACACCGCACCATTTATCTGCCGAGGCCCGGGTTCCAGGCTCCACTGGGTCCCCACAACAGTGAAGGAAGTCAGTAACACTTCGTGGGCCTCC
Organism: Ochotona curzoniae; assembly: GCF_017591425.1. Taxonomy (NCBI): domain Eukaryota; kingdom Metazoa; phylum Chordata; class Mammalia; order Lagomorpha; family Ochotonidae; genus Ochotona; species Ochotona curzoniae. The sequence goes on along the minus strand of NW_024465405.1, from coordinate 5,332,612 downwards.
CGCTCCCCTGGGCTCGGGCCAGGACCCCGCGGCCGCATGATCCCCCACCCCCGCAGCAGGCCAGACAAGCTCTTCGCTCCAGTGAGTGGCGGTCCCTCTCACTGGATGCCCAGAGTGGCGGCTGGGTCTGTGGAGGCAATGAAGCCACCCCAGGCCAGTCCTCAAAGGGGTCTCTGTGTGGACCCCGCTCCAACTAGACATGAGACCCCGAGAATGAATCATGGACCTCAGCCCATCACAACTGTCACCTCAGCTCACGACTGTCACCTCAGCCTGTCATGACTGTTATTTCAACCCGTCACTGCTGCCACCTCAGCCTGACATAACTGTCACCTCAGCTCACCACTGTCACCTCAGCCTGTCATGACTGTCACCTCAGCTTATGACTGTCACCTCAGCCCGGCATGACTGTCATTTCAACCCATCACTGCTGCCACCTCGGCCTGACATAACTGTCACCTCAGGCTTTCCCGCTGATCGCAGCAGTGCCTCCCGGTGGCTGATGGCACTTCTGTACTTTCTCCCGAGCTCTGGGCCACATGGGTTGTGTGGTCTCATTTGGGCCACGTGGCCTGTGGCCATGTGGTAAATGGTGTTTTTCACAGATGCCCAAATCAGCTTCCCCAGCCCAGCAGCTCCCCGCTGGCTGGCCTTGTGTCTTTCCCGGGTAAGAAACAGCCTGGGCTGGGCTGGGCTGGGCTGGGCTGGGCTGGGCCGCAGGCCCTGGGGGTGGCAGTGATGCTGTGCCCATCCCGGCAGAGCTCTCACTGGCCTGTCAACACCCACTTCCTGCTTCTTAGAACCTGGATGCTGGGATGCAGGAGGTGCATGCTGGAGAGGTGCTGGGTCATTTCGGATATCCCGCAGCCTGGGCAGGTGGAAGCAGCGACGGCCACGGGAGGAAAGCCCCCCTGGAGCATGAGGCGGCGATGCCCGGGGAAGAGGCCACCCACCAGGCAGTCGGAGCCTGCTGGAGAAGCCCTCGCTCACTTCTGCTCCAGCTCTCCTCCTCCATGCCTCCCGGAACTAAACCCAGGAACGAGAGGTCGGGCCTTAAATGAACAATTACAGATGACAGCGCGGTCCAACACTGCCTCAAATGGTGTGACGCCGTCACCAGCAAGCGTGCCTGGGGAAGAGCGTGAGGGGCATGAACGCGTGAGAGCCCACAAAACCCCGTCCCCAGAGCGTCTGTGTCTCAGGTGACAGCGGCGTCGGGCCTGGGTCGGCGTCCAGCCACAAGGCACACGCGGGCCGCACTGCGTCCGACCGAGCATCCATCAGCCGGCTCGCGCTGACACCCGAGGAATCCTCGCTTCAGCCGCAGCAGAAGGCGCATTCCTCCCGGCCCACAGGGGACGTTCACCCGGGGAGACCACACTCCGGGCCATAAAACACATCTTGGCACATTTAGAAGAATAGAAACCACACAAAACATGCTCTCAGACCACAGTGGGACTGAACCAGAAATCAGTAATTAAACACTGAATGGAAAATCCCCACATATTTTAAAATGAAACAATACATTTCTGCATAGCACATGTGTGGCACGGGAAGTCGAGAGGGAAACTTAAGAACTATTTTAAAACAAATGAGAACTTGTCAAGCTGCGTGGGGCGTAGTAAAAGCAGCGCATGGAGGAAAGTTTACAGTGCGGATGAGCACGTGAAACGAGATCGGCCATCAGCGCCTAAGGGTCCACCTTAGGAGAAACAAGAGGAAGAGCCAAGACGAGCTGTCGAGAGACGAAAGGGAGAGAGACACAGTGCGAAAGGACGATGAGACTGGAAACCAGCAATCCGTGCAGGAAAGCATCAGCACTGAAAGCAGAGCCGCGCAGGGACACCCACGGCACGCGGCAGAAGCGAGGGTCCCCAGCGGGGTCAGACTCACAGCGGGCTGACGGACAGCACCGAGCTACCCCAGCAGGAAGCACGGAGGCAGGGCTCGGGCCTCCCCCAAAGAGGCAGCACCAAATCTGGATGATTTCCTGGGTGATTTCTAACAAACGTGTAAAGAGAAACTGCCAATTCTCTGTAAACTTTTCCTGAAAAACAGAATCAGAAGGAACATGTCCTCGTTCATTCTACGAGGCCAATGCTTCTTAAATGACAAAAGTAGGTGGAGAAACACAGGCCGAGGCTGCTCTGCACAAATGCAAACATCTCAACAAAAGCACCTTAAATCCCAACCAGCCACGTGGGAAGCACATCACACACAGTCCGCTGGGATGAGCTCTAAGGGGGCGGGACGGACCCACGGGCCACAGGCTTTGTGTGCGTCGGCAGGGAGCGGGCAGAGGACCAGGACGTGATCACGGGAGCTAATGCAGAGATCTCGGCACCATGTGACGCGTGGGGACCCCTGCCCCAGGGGTCGAGCCAGCCACAGAAGCACAGAGCTCAGCTGACACTTCCTAGAGGAGACAAAGCAGAGAGTCCCCAGCCACCATGTCGAGGCGAGCTGACGTTGGCAGTCCGAGCTGGGGCAGCACGAACAGCCATCCCTGTGGCATAGTATGTTAAGCCACTACTTGAGCCCCAGTTTGAACCCCAGCTGCTCCACTTTCAGTCTAACTCCCTGCTAATGTGCCTGCAAAGGAAACAGAAGAGGCCCAAGTCCCCAGGCCCCGCGCCCACACGGGAGACCCAGAGGAGGCCCAAGTCCCCAGGCCCCGCGCCCACACGGGAGACCCAGAAGAGGCCCAAGTCCCCAGGCCCCGCGCCCACACGGGAGACCCAGAGGAGGCCCAAGTCCCCAGGCCCCGCGCCCACACGGGAGACCCAGAAGAGGCCCAAGTCCCCAGGCCCCGCGCCCACACGGGAGACCCAGAGGAGGCCCAAGTCCCCAGGCCCCGCGCCCACACGGGAGACCCAGAAGCCCCTGGCTGTCAGGTGCTTTGGTTAGTACAGCTCTGTTCGTTGTGCCCATTTGGGGGGTGAACCAGCTGGTGAGAGTTCCCTCTCTCTCCACCTTCCTGCATCTCTCTCTCTCACTGTTACTCTGCCTTTCAAACAAATACAGACAAGAAGCAAATGAGAAAAGATAGGCAGATTGGGAAAAAAAATATGAAATTCTTTATTCACAACTGACGGAATTCTGGACACAAAGCTTTCCGAAGAACTGACTGACAACAGAAAGGAAGCCCACACCCGGTGCACAGCTGCAAGGTCACACAGGAATGAGGGGGCACTGGGCATGATGGCGAGATGCCACCTCGCCTGCCACATCCTGCATCGGGATGCTCGGATTCGACCCTGACTCAAACTCCAGACTTGAACCCCCTTCTGACGCAGGATGTGGGGAACGGTGGTGACGGCTCAGGTCGCTGGGCACCTGACGCCAGCGGGGCCTGCCCTGAGCACCCGGGCCCTGGCTTCAGCTGGCTTCAGCATCTGAGGCGTGAACAGTGAAAGGGAGCCTATGATAAAAACAATGACAGGGCCAGGGTTGTGGCACAGGACGTGAAGCTGCTGCGCGTGACGCCAACGCCCGTATGAGCACTCGCTCGTGTCCCAGCTGCTACACTTCCAACTCAGCTCCCTGCTACTGTGCCCGGGAAAATCAGTGAGGGCTGGCCCAGGTGTCTGTGCCCCTGCCCCCACCTGAGAGACCTGCGTGGAGCTTCTGGCCCCGGGCCCAGCCTGGCCCAGCCCTTGCCACTGCAGCTATCTCTGACTCTCAAGTAACAACAACAAAAAGCAAGAAAATGCAAGCAGGATCCACGCACAGCTCACCTGAGGTGCAGCATCCCTCAAGGGCGCCAGTTCGTATCCCGGCCGCTCCACTTCTGATCCAGCTCCCTGGGAATGCGCCTGGGAACGCAGTGGGGGACGGCCAAAAGCCTTGGGACCCTGCAGCCACGTGGGAGACCCAGAAGAGGCTTCTGGCTTCTGGCTTCAGATCAGCACAGCTCTGGCTATTGCGGTCACTTGAAGAGTGAACTGGCAAATGAAAGATCTTTCTCTGTCTCTCCTCTCGTAAATCTGATTTTCCAACAAAAGTAAATAAGTATTTTTAAAGTATAGTTTATGTTAGTATAAAAGCTAAATAGTTAAGTAAAAAATCGTAAGTTACAAAATCATGTGGAGAAACTAAGAAACTTTGACAAAAAAAAAAAAAGAAAACAAAATCTAAATAAATGGGGAGAAATTTGGGGATTAAGGCTGACCAAGGACAACCTCATCTGCAACTTCCATGCAGCTCCAATCGATTCTCAGCAGACTGATGCGTGGATATTCACGAACTCATCAAGGTTTATGGGGAAAGTTAAAACACAGCCGTTGGACACGATCATGAAGAACAGTGCTGGGCACTGGGGCTGCCCATGGGAATGAGCAGGACAAGCGGGTCCATGGGGCTGCACGGAGACCACACAGGGTGGCAAGGTGCTGGTCGGCTGCCCAGGATGACCTGGCAGAGGCTGGCGGAGATCTGAGCTTCCCCGGGCACCGGAGGGAGGTGGCAAGGGACGAGGCATGGAACCAGCAAACTTGCACACAGGGCAATCGTCCGTGCGGCTCTGTAACGGCAGGTACGTGATATTATGCATTTGTCGAAACCTATAAAGTTTTACAACACACAGCAAGCACTAACGCACGCGATTTAAAAAGCATTCAGGAGCTTGAGGAATCTCAGGGGAACAGACTTGCACGAGTGCTTGCCAGTGCTCCACCCTAAAGCAACGGTGTAGCCCTCCACCTGGTGACTGTCCATGAGCGACCATGAGAAGCCTGGCGGCCCCTGTGTGAGCCCACGGAGGGCACAGGCCGGCTTCCCAGGCAGGCACCTCGCCACCGAGACAGCTGAGGGCCCCGGAGCCAGGTACGTCACGGCGTGTCACAGCCACGCAGCGCAGGGTCCTGCAGAGGCTGCTGGGACAGCGAGGAGGTGTGAGCCAGAGGCGAGGCAACCCTGTGCACTATTGAGGTTCATGGTCACGTGTCACCATGTGGAATTACAGGCTCTTACAGGGACAGACAGCCCACACCACGCAAGGTCGGCAAAGGGGACCCGGTGGGGTGGGGCACAGAGCTGACAGTGCCAAAGTTTCAATATTTGAAACTAACACAGTTTTAAAAATAGTACCTATTAATTTCTTCAGTGGAACCCCCACTCCAGACACACACTTTACAAGGAAGTTGAAGACTTCCTGTGAGGGCGCTGGGTAGCTCCAGGCTCTGAGTGAGGGCTGACGTCTGTCCCACCCCCTCCCAGGGGGCTGCGCACTCGCCACAAAGCTCTCCTGCCCAGGAGCAAACACAGCGGCTCGCTCTCCCCCTCCTCGCCCGGCAGCCCCTCTGCCAGCCCCGGCTGGCTCCCTCGGGCGGCCCCGGCTGTACGCGGCAGCCCTGCGGGCTGTGTGGTCTCTGCTGCCACCCAAGGCCCTCCCAGCCCACCCAGCTTCTCCGGGGCTCGTGCCTGGGCCCCCTCCTTGCTATTTCATAAGAACTTTGTTCACCGTCGCTGTGGCCAATTTGGAGTACTTTGGGTGTAAATACACACATGTTTTCGTCAGTGTTTGGAAAAGCATAAAGGCATAATTTATACATTTATGCATAAACCTTAGGGGCATTCATGAATCTCAAGGAACTCTTGCAGAGTTAAGTGCCCGTACCAGCCCCCACACTCCTGACGTGGCACTGCCAGGTCCTGATCTGGTCGTCCACCGTACCCGTAGGCACACAGTCTCCCACAGGATGGCCCCAGAACTAAGACCATGCTCCACGGCCAAGGTCAGCCAGCACACACCTACTTCAGGAGCGGAAGAGAGCCCCAGCCCCTAGGGAGAGGAGGTGAGAAAAGCCACAGGGACATTAGCAACCTGTAGGCAAAAGGGAATGCCAACAATGGCACGAGAATAGGCAGCAAGGATGGCTCCGCCCAGGGGAGGGACGCAGGCTGGACCGGGGACTCAGGGGCCGGGCACTGGGGGGACCTCTGCATCTGATCGCGGCGCTGGAAGGCTCTCCAGGTGCCTGGGTATGTTTTCCCTCAGGTCTCAGGTCAGTTCACACCCACCATGACTGACCCCACTGCTATAAAGACATCTTAGTGTGTTTAGGAGCGTTGAAATCTTGAGACTTTTCAAAGAGATAGAAATCAGAGGTAGAAGGAGACGTGGAGGGGCCGGTGCCAAAGCGCAGCAGGTTAACCCTGCAGCTGCAGCAGTGGCTTACCATACGGGCGCCAGTTCAAGTCCCTGCTGCTCCACTTCCCATCCAGCTCCCTGCCTGTGGCCTGGGAAAGCAGTCAAAGGCGGCCCAAAGCCTTGGGCCCCTGCACCCATGTGGGAGACCCGGAGTTGCTCCTGGCTCCTGGCTTCAGATCGGCTCAGTTCAGGCCATGTGGCTATTTGGTAGTGAACCAACAGTTGGAAGATTTTTCTCTGTGTTTCTTCTCTCTGTGACTCTGCCTTTCCAAGAATAATAAATAACTCTTTAGAAAAAGAAAAAAAATCTAGAACATTTCCAAATAGTTGGAAATGAAGTAAGGCACTTCTAAATAACTTGTGACTCAAGGGAGAAATTCAGAGAAATCAGAAAACATTTCCACCTTCAGAATCGCCACGATAAAGCCAGGGCCGGTCAGAGGAGGCTGGAGGGGAGTGTGGGAAAAGCTGCAGCTCATAGGGCTTGGGGCGAGGCCCGGCTAAGATCAGAGAGGAGACCCGCCAGAGGGCAGAGCTGCTGGAAGGACAGGCTGCTCCCGGAAGCCGAGCTGTCAGGAAAGGCCAGGCGCCTTAGGAATTCCTGGCCAAGAAGACAGTAGGGATGTCCCAGTGATCTGACCACCAGTGTGCCCGCCACAGCATGGCCACAGCCCCCAGCCCCACAAGCTCCCAGCCCTGCAAGCCCCCAGCCCCGCAAGCCCTACGGCAGCACACCACACAGCACTTGGCAGGGACCCCCGCAGCCCAGACCCTGCGCAGGTGCGGATGCTCCTGGAGGGAGCCCTGCGGGTCCCCTGTCTCCTGACACAGCCAAACGAGGCATCTAGGGCAGGGAGCCCTCAGCAGCAGGGGGCAGAGGCCAAGTGGCAGCTGCTGGGGACACAGGCCGATTGCCCCAACAGTTAGAGGACGGCCACAGCTTCTATGAAGGCGTTTCCAACATGGAAAGGCAAAGGCTTAGCTTCCCCGATGTCCACAAGACTGCCCAAGGAAAGGAAAAGGAATGCAAAAGCTGGCGAGGGACCTGAAGACAGACGACCAGCGGACATGACACAGAAAAATAACCTCACTTGTATTCAGAGCAGATCGGACCTCTGACCTCTGACCAGGCACCGGGGACACGTGTGGGAACGGGCAATAGAGACCCCACGTGGGCAGCTGGCACTCCTGGACCCCTACTCATGGGATCGCAGATTTCAAACCCTGGGCTAGAGGCCACACAGACAAGGGTCTCGCAGGCTGGCATGCTCCAACCTGGCAGCTCTGTGGCTCGGATGCCCCAGGCGCAGGTGCTGACGGCCCTTCTCTCCAATGGCGTACTGGGCAGGAGCCGCTTGCGGAAGGGCTGGGCACCGGTGCCGAGCGCATTCTTCCAGGTGCCCGCTGGCTCCCCGAGCTGCCCCATCTGGCCAAGCCTCGGGGAGCTGGACCCTCGTGTTCCCACACCTGTGCTCTCCATGGCCAGCTGCCTCCTCCAGCCCCACCTCGTGGGTCTCTGGACTTTCCTACTTTCCCAACAATTTTGTGAGTGTGTTATCCATGCACAGGTGAGAGAGAGCCCAGGAGGCGCTTTGAAAAAGCTCGTGGGGAATGGAAGTAACAGACCAGTGCATGTTGGTGCCAGCATTGTGAATTCCATGCACCCTCCTCACATCGCCCACCCAAGCGGCCTTGGTCCCCTGGCAGAGGCGCTGTGTGAGTGACCCTGGGGTGCTGGAGGAGTCTGGGGCACAAAGCCTAGATCCCCTTGCACAATGCCGGGCTGCGGTGCAGGCTTGCCAACAAGATGGCTCAGAGGCGCCATGAGCCACGGCGGGCTGGGCTTGACATCAGGCCGCACCTCCCCAGCTGGTAGCACGCTGCTGTGGCACAAACCCTGCTCTGACAAAGTGAGGGACGCTGGGCTGCCTTAGGCTAGGCAGGTGGCTCGCCCTGCCTGAGTCCACAGGAGACAAACCCTGTCAGGCCTTGTGGCTCCAACAAGGCCACGGGAGTCACTGTCACTCAAGCTGTGCAGCTGCCAGAGCCCTGCCCTGTATGTAGGGGTGTGTATGTGTGTACAGTCGGTGTCAAAGGAAGGCTTACCACACTGTGCTGCCCAAGTCGCTGCGGGACAGTGTGTCCTCTGCAGTGACGTGGCTGCACTGGGGGACCGTGTGTCCTCTGCAGTGACGTGGCTGCACTGGGGGACCGTGTGTCCTCTGCAGTGACGTGGCTGTGCTGGGGACTGTGTGTCCTCTGCAGTGACGTGGCTGCACTGGGGACCGTGTGTCCTCTGCAGTGACGTGGCTGCACTGGGGACCGTGTGTCCTCTGCAGTGACGTGGCTGCACTGGGGACCATGTGTCCTCTGCAGTGACGTGGCTGTGCTGGGGACCGTGTGTCCTCTGCAGTGACGTGGCTGCACTGGGGACCGTGTGTCCTCTGCAGTGACGTGGCTGCACTGGGGGACCATGTGTCCTCTGCAGTGACGTGGCTGCACTGGGGGACCGTGTGTCCTCTGCAGTGACATGGCTGCACTGGGGGACCGTGTGTCCTCTGCAGTGACGTGGCTGCACTGGGGGACCGTGTGTCCTCTGCAGTGACGTGGCTGCACTGGGGGACCGTGTGTCCTCTGCAGTGACGTGGCTGCACTGGGGGACCGTGTGTCCTCTGCAGTGACGTGGCTGCACTGGGGGACCATGTGTCCTCTGCAGTGACGTGGCTGCCCTGCCCTGCAGCCAAGCTTCGCGGGCCCCTTTGTCTCTCGTGGACAACAGCCATAAAGGGTGAAGCTGTCGGCTGAGTTTTCCATGTTTCCTCATGCAGATGGAGTTGTACCTCGATAGAATGTGCTGTGAGTAAGCTACGTGGGGCCACGTGGGACCAAGAGAATGCCACACGTCGCTGGAGCCACGGCTAATGTGAAAGTAGTCGGCCCGAGGCTTGCCTGCTCCCGTGAGAGCGGCCTGGCCCCTTCTGCCTCGTTCCAATCGAGTCATGTGCTTCCCGTGTGAGCTAAAAGCCAGGCTATAATTAGATCTGCCTAAAAGTGAATAAAAAGCATCCCCCCACCGCAAAAAAAAAGGGGGGAAGGTTCTGAGCAGAACATTCAAATGGCCACATGTTTCACTTGGCTTCAAGTTGCAAAATACCAGTGCTCTGGGCTGCTAGCGTCGAGCTTCCCAACCCCTCCAAAGGCAAGCCCATTACAAAGGGGTCAGGCCTCCAGACAGATGGGAAGAAACACTTAAAACAGCTATTTCTGAAAGACAGTTGAGGTGATTCCGTGGTCCTCATTGCAACCTCCCTGTTCAGAAACACTGGGCCCGCGTTCAGAGAGTCACCCGGGGCCTTGCGGTTTGCAACAGCAGCTAGAGACATCTGGCCGACAGAGCAGCCGGGCTGCACCCTTGCAGGCCTCTGTGCCTCCCGTTCTGCTTTCCTCCTGCAAGATGAACGCATGGAGACCCGTAGGGTGCCGAGTGGAGGCCTCCCTGGGGACACACCTGACCGCTTCGTTGAAGAGAGGGCCGTGAGGAGGCCTCCGGGCCGCTCCCCCCCCCCCCCGCTCCTCTGCACCTACCTGCTTATGTAAAGTGACTTCATCCCCTCTGGCCCAGCCGACATGTTTACTGCAGAGAAGTGGGGCACGCCCAAATTAAAGTTCCATGCTAGGAGTGGTTAGAATGTGTCATCCCTGCCAAGTGTTCAGCTCAGGAGACATAGAAACTCGCGACCAGAAAATAAAAACCACTGGAGACACCCCACAGCTCTCAGAGCAGACACGAGCGGGCACGGCTCCAGGGAGAGCTTCCCCAGGGTCCCGTGGCCACTCCAGAAGGCCAGCTGAGAGGCCAAGGTGCTTCGCATCGCGGGGAAAGGGGCAGCAGAGTTGGCCAAGGAAGACGTTCCCGGGAGACCTCAGGATTACAGAGCCAGAGCACAACACAGATGGATGCTTCTGGAAGGTCCACAACAGGAGTTCAAGTCTCTGGGACCAGCACTGCTGCAGCCACACTGCCACAGGCACAACCCAGGGAGAGGCCTGCGTGACTGCGGCCTCAATGTGCAGGACACAGGGACCGCGTGGGCGGGCGGGCGAGTTTGTGGGTGAGCACCTCGGCTGTGCTGCAGGGCCCGGGGGGGGGGGCAGGTGGGCAGGCGGGCAGCACCCTCCCAGGACACAGGGACCACGTGGGCGGGCAGGCGAGTTTGTGGGTGAGCACCTTGGCTGTGCTGTAGGGCCCAGGGTGGGCAGGCGGGCAGCACCCTCCATGCTTAGCGAGTCACATGAGACAGAAACTCCAAGGTCAAAGGGCAGCCTCAAACCCAACTTCTAAGAAGTGCTGGTGGTGGCAAAGCCACAGGGAAGGTGGCAGACTGGATGAGAGCAGTGCCCAGGTGAGGGTGAGCCGAGAGAACATTCCAGAACACCCCAAGTATCTAATGAAAATGGAAGCATAGATTAATTCATTGGTAAAAATTTAAAATGAAACTGATGAGTTAATGAAAAGGCCAGGTACTTGGAAAAAAAGACAAACCACAAACTAAGCTAGTCAGGAAGGGGAAGAATACACTAACAGAGAAATAAGCAAATTCAAGGACAAAATAGACTCACAGCAGAAACAGATAAGGTTTCTTCGCAAAGCTCAGTGCAGTGAAGTTGAAAGCCTGCAGGTAGAGACAACCTCCCAGGAAAACATGATTTATCCAAATCAGCTGGAGACAGCTTAAACAGAACATTCCAGAATCAGCATGCAAAGCCCCCAGACAGCAGGGACACCGCAGGCATGCAGAGGCACCCCGTCCTGGAGCGGCCCGGGGCTCTCCTGGTTGGGACATGGAACACCGACACCCAGCACAAAGGCTCAGCGCTAACCAGCCAGGCTGCCCGCTGGAGCGTGAACACGGGTGCCCTGCCCCATGCAAGCACAGCGCAGGCTCAGGCTGCCAAGAGATGCCCAGGACACAGCGATCATGAGGCCGCGCAGGACGCAGGGAGCACAGGCGACCGGGGCCGATCCATCAGAAAACACTGAGAAAACACACCGGGGAGTAACAGAGACAGAGCAAGCCCCCAGGACAAGACCAAATCATGCAAATCCTGTGTGGGCTTCAGGGTCCGTCTGCTGACCGCGGAAGGCCACGTCCTCAGGGCAGGCGCACAGGGCAACAGCACTGCCAGACCTCCGGTCTGCCGAGTCGGCGCTGCTCGGGCAGAAGTACAGAGGGAGAGGGGAGATCTCGCATCTCGCTGGCTCATTCCCAAATGGCTGCAACAGCCTGGGCAGGCTGGTCTGGAGCCAGGAGCCTGGAGCTTCTTCTGATCTCCCATATGTACAGGTACAGGAGCCCAAGGACTTGAGCCACCCTCCACTGCTTTCCCAGGCTGTCAGCAGGGAGCTGGATGGGAAGTGGAGCAGCCGGGAGTTGAACCACTTCCCATGGGGGATGCAGGCACTGCAGGCGACAGCTTAACACGCTCACCGAGCTGCCAGCCCCTGGGGAGAGTCCTTCAGGAACGCTGGACACATTCTGTGAGAAAAACTTGGAACACAGCACAGGGCAAGTTCGGGCGTCCAGCATGAAAACAAAACTCCAGATGGAATATCACCAAATTATGAGTGTCTAGCTGCGGCATGAGTCACACTGTCCCACGGGGCCCGTCCAGGCCTCCTTCCAGGACAGAGCTAAGGGCCCTGGAGCAGCAACAGTGGCCACGCCAGCAGCGGGGGCAGCAAAGGACCAGGGCTGGCTCCGGGGGGGGGTTCTCATAGATGGGAGCTCCTCTCCACCCGCCCCGCTAGGGCCTGGACTCAATGGCCATACTATGCTGATGTCGGGCCCTCGGAGACAGTAGCAGCCTGCTCGGGAAACAGCAGCGGCCCCTTCTCAGAGCAGTGGCAGTCCAGGGCAGCCATCAGGACGTGGGGGAGGGCCATGGTGTGCCATGCAATGCCAGCAAGCCCCATAGGTGACCATGCTGTGCAGGGAGGGGCAGGGGACACAGGCCATGACGCCCCGTGCACAGTCCCCCATGGGCCCATGTGTGCAACTCCCCGATGGCCCTGTGTGCCCAGTCCACCGATGGCCCCGTGTGCATAGCTCCGCAGCATCCCCGTGTGCAGTCCCAGGAGCCAGACAGGAGATCTTTGAGGCCTAGGGCTGCACTGGCTGCAGGGCCAGGACACCAGGGAAGCAGGCCACAGTCTTCCAGCACAGGGGCGCCAAGGGATTCCCCAGCATGTCTGTGCCACCTGCAGCCCCAGTAGTGGGCCCTTCTGGGGGCGCCCAGGCCACGTCCAAAATGGAGGGGGCACCTGCAAAGGCTTTCTATGTGGGACCTTGGTGAATCTTGCAGCCAGGCCAGCTCCTGGAGACTTGGCCCCTTTCGCCTGCTCTCTCTGAGATGGAGGGCTCCTGGATGCTGGGCGCCCACAGGGAGGAGCCACTGCAGTCCCCAGGCTGACGGAGCACCAGGGCGTCCCTCCATGTGGCCCTCAGCTCATCCAGAACGGGAGAGGCAAGGAGGGACAGCCCAGGGACCGGGTGGGGCAGGGTGTACTTGCTGCCCCCTCTGCTGCTGCAGGTGGAGTGTGTGCAAGCAGACCCGGCTCCCCCACTTTGAGAGGCATGAGCTAAGGAGGCGATGCTGGCTGCTCTCCTGCCCAGGGTCACCAACAACCAATGCTGTCTGCTTGTTCTCAATGGACTCAGAAGACTGGAACCTAAACTTCCTGCTCAGTCCTCACGGCCTGTAGGTAGTGGGCCAGCTGGGACATCAGAGGCCTGGCCGAGTCTGCAAGGAGGGACACGCTGTCCCCCACCCTTCCAGTCAGAACTTCTATCCTCCAGGGCCAGCATGGTGGCTTAACGGGGTAATCCTCCACCTGCAAGCACCAGCATTATATACAGGCACCGGTTCAAGTCCCCGCTGCTCCACTCCCATCCAGCATCCTGCTAATGTGCCTGGGAACACAGTAGAAGATGGCCCAGGCCCTTGGGACTTGGAACGCAAATGGCAGCTCTGGAAGAAGCTCCCAGCTGCTCAGCCATTTGGAGACTGAGCTAGCAGGTAAAAGGCCTCTCCCTCCTGTCTCTCCTCTCTGTAAAGATCTGCCTTTCAAATAAAGACAAAATATTTTTAAAAAGTTTAAACCATTACTTTCCCAATAAAATGCTAACAAAGCTTGCAAGAACATAAACTCACAGACCTTACAGCTTACAGTCCATTATTCCCGCGTGGTTCTATCACTTATGTATGATCCCTGTGTGTATGACTTCAGATCCTTGATGTTTGGACGAGTCTAACTCTAATCACACGAGTCCCGAGCAGGGCTGGCTCGGAGCACCTGCTGTCCGCCCCACACTGGGAGGTCGCTGGAGGCTGGCCCCGGGGAGCCAGGTCACGTCAGAGGAGCAGGTTCAAGGCCCCGACGCGGATTGTTCTACGTGGGACACAGGAGAGAAGCCCAGAGTTCCCACTTCATGAGAACAGACCTGCTCATGACCTGACCTGGTCCCCAGGCCCCCGACACAGAACCCCAGAAATACGCCCCCTGCTACACCCAGCCCTTCCCAGGCCAGTGTGCCTCGGCTGCCAGCCACAGATGCCCAAGGTGACAAGGGTCGGGGACCACACCCTTCAGGGGCTGTGGGCACTCGTGGCCGGGGTGGGAGGGCTGGCCCTCGTACCCCATCCTCCCAGGTGAGATGGCAGGGCCCGGCCCCAGCTCCTGGCTGGACAGGGCCTGCTGCACCAGCTCTGTCTCCCCACGGACCCCGGAGGAAGCCCTGGGACACCGCCAGCAGGCAGACTGGTTCAGATCCCTGCACGTGAAGGCCATGTCACGTCACGCCGGGCAGGCGATGACGGCAGAGCTCACTCTCAGGTTCATTCGGCACCCTCCATCACCGAGCTCTGAGCGGCGGAGGTTGCACCTGCGTTCTTGACGACAGCCAGGGCGCGTGGTGTGGCCTTGCACATGCCAGCCAGGACTGCCTGCAGAAGGTCCGGGCGTGCCCTGTGGGACCACGTCTCCTCTGGAGCAAAGGGCAGACGAGGCTTCCTCATCGAGGGCCAGAGAGCCGAGCTGGGCTGGAGCTGGCCACAGCACCCTTTTCTAGGACAGAAATGGCAGGTCTTGGCTTCAGGGGGCTAGGTGCAAGATGGCTCGTGGGGACCTGAGCGCTTCCCCCAAGGTGCCCCCGGCTCAGCAGAGCCCACAGCACACACCCTGGGCCTAGGAAGCCCCTGCAGGCCTTCCCCCGGTGTCTGTACCTGGGGCACCACTCAGCCTCCTCCAAGGGATGAGGCAGACATGGGCGGGAACCACGGCTGCTCCGTCCTGTCACCTCACTGGGACCTGCACTCAGGTGGGCCCAGACCACCAGCCCCGGAGACACCACACCAGGGCCAGCCACTGGCCAGCTCAGGGCATTGGCTGCTTCTGACGGCTCTCACATGACCCGGTCCCACTCCCTTGCCAAGGCTTGCAAGAATCACCCAGAAACGAATGGCTTATCTCCTCCTGGCCCCACTACCTACTGGGATATAATCTAAGGCCTCAGGGACGGAAGAGCTGGGCGCCCCCTGCGTGATTACACCTGGAGGGGAACAAGGGAGGTTTACCCAGGGGGACTTAGTCATCCAGCATTTATAAATTCACAAAGAAATTTTGGCGTAAGACGTAGGCTGGGGCCCGGTGTGGTGGCCTAGTGGCTAAATTCCTTGCCTTGCATGTGCTGGGTGCCCCTATTAGTGCTGGTTCCTAATGGCCCTGCTTCCCTTCCAGCTTCCTGCCTGCGGCCTGGGAAAGCAGTTGAGGACAACCCAAAGCCTTGGGACCCTGCACCCGCGTGGGAGACCCGGAAGAGGCTCCTGGCTCCTCCTGGCTTCAGATAGGCTCAGCTCTGCCTGTTGCGGCCACTTGGAGAGTGAATCACCAGATGAAAGATCTTCCTCTCTGTATATCTGACTTTCCAATAAAATAAATAAATACTGTGTTTAAGTACTGAAGGAAGCAGTAGGGGAGTCATTCCCAGCGGGAAGGTGGGTTGGAGAATTGTAAAGCCATCGCAAGGCGAGAGCCGGACGGGGAACTGACGCTGAGCCTGTGTGAACGCGGAGAAGGCCTTCGTATCTGCAGTAAACGCGGTGCTTCACCACAGGAGCTGCGCTGATGGTGGCCTTCATGAACGAAACTGCTAAAACGTGCGTGTGCATGCCACACGGGCTGCGGAAAAGCCACACAGAACAAGTACCCAAGAAAGATGTCACGCGTCCCTGTCACACGCAAGTCTGGTTGAACAGAACGCCCGAGAATCAAGATGGCGGAATAGGGTAAGGACACGTTTAAAAGGACAGAGAAGCATTTAACCAGAATGAAGCAGAGAGGACATATTTCAGGAAATACGAAAGGACAGAACAACAGCAGAGGGGTTCCTGGAGACTGACAGACACAGGAAAGCAGCAGGCACAGCAGTGTGGTGTTGCAGTGAATGATACTCCAGCATGGCGATCTAAACTCCACCAGCAGCCGGAACTCCACCAGCAACCAGGTGGGAAGGGACTTTGACTGGGAGCTTGGGAGGTGAACCCAGACAAAGAACTGTCTGTCCTGCTGGTCCGTTTGATTTGACCAGGAGCAGAGACAGAGCAGCAGGTCCCAGGCGGGCAGTGCGAGAACAGCGAGGATTTCATAGCCCAGTCAGCCCCCTAGAGCTGAATTGTTCGCCATTTTGCCTAAGGAGGAAAGGGCAAGGGAAAGGACTGAGCATGCTCTGAGAGGGAGTGAGCTCATTTCTGACTCGGTGAACTGCACCGACGTGGCATTCTACGGGTTCCATCCGGGGCAGGTCTGGGTAGCCCTCGGATCTGACAGCCAGCAGATCAAGAACTGTTGTGGTAGCACTTCGGGCACCATTTTGCACACTGTGGCAATAGCTTTGGGACTGCAGGGACAACAGTGAACTGCGCATGTGCTGAGCTCGCGAGAACTCTCTGAGGTCCCACAGGAAAATAATACCGACTGTGGCATCTTACCGGTCAAAACAGGTCCGTGTGGCACCCAGACCTAACATCCAACAAGTTCCGACAAGATCAGCGCCACCAACAACCTAACTAGATAGTACACCTGGTGTCTCTTTAATCCTGGAACCCACTCCAACCAGAAGAGGGAGAAAGGTTGCAGAGACAACAGTGCAGCCTCAGCACGGTATCACAGGAGGTGGAGAGTGGTGAGCCAAGAGCTGGGGCTGTGGAGACCACGGTGGATATCTGACATAAGAAGCCAGACCTGGAACTCGCTGGAGGTTGTGGCACAAGTGGGTGCAAGCAAAAATGTTGTGTACCAACTGCAATAAGTAAAATCGCATTGTAGACCTGTGGGTGACAGAGCTTAGAAACCTGCCCCAAGAAGAAGACTCTGCTAACCAGAGGTACAATGATCAAGAGCAAAAGAAGAGACAAAGGCACAATGAATATTACCAAAAACTCCCCTGCTAAGGAGCCAAACCCTATGTCAACCTCAGAGTTAACTGAGGAAGACATTGAGAAAATGGGGGACACAGAATCCATAAGACTCATTTTAAAGCTTCTGATAAAAAAATGAAAAGCTCATGCAAGAGTTCAGAGAATTTAAGGAAGCAATAAAGCAAATCAAGGCTGATATATCAGAAATGAAGAACACAGTGGAGCAAATTACAAGTACAGTGGAGAGTCTCCAAAATAGAATGAAGCAAGCAGAAGAAGAAATCTCAGAATTGGCAGATATCTCCTGTCACCAGGGGGAAGCAAAGAAAAAGCTGGAAGCATAGCTGGATCAGGCCAAAAAAAGTATTCCAGAATTGAAAGACACTATTAAGAGGCCAAAAGTAAGAGTTATGGGAGTCCCGGAAGGTGCAGAAAGAGAAGCTGAGTTTGCAAATGTATTTAATGAAATAATCAAGGAAAATTTCCCTAATCTGGAGAAAGAATTGGGAAACAAGATCCAGGAGAGACACAGAACTCCCAACAGGCTTGATCAAAAGCGATCTTCACCAAGACATATGATTATCAAGCTCTCTTCAATTGAACATAAGGAAAAGATCCTTAAATGTGCACGTGAAAAACATCAATTGACATATAAAGGAAGGCCAATTAAGCTCACAGGAGATCTGTCACAGGAAACTCTACAGGCAAGAAGAGAATGGAGTGACATATTCCAGATTCTAAAAGAAAAAAATTGTCGGCCTAGGATAATATACCCTGCAAAGCTTTCTTTTGTCTTTGAAAATGAAATAAAATTCTTCCAGAGTAAAGAAAAGCTAAAAGAATTTGCCTCTTCCAAACCTGCTCTACAAATGATACTTCAAGATGTTCTCTTGACAGAGAAGAGGAATAGCACCTACCAAAACCAAAGGCAAACGGGAAGAACATCCCAGTAGAATGACAACAGAAGACTAAATCAATGAACAACCCATTCCTAAAATGACAGGACCAAAGTACCACCTATGTATATTTAACTCTAAATGTAAATTGCTTAAACTCAAACATCATAGATTAGTAGACTGGATTAAAAAACAAAACCCATCTGTTTATTGTCGGGAGGAGACACACTCCAACAAAGATCAGCAAAAACTCTATCACATGGGTTTTGTTGTTTTCTGTTGGTTTCATCTCTTCAAAACACTTTCTTCTGATTAAATCATTCAATGGCGTGTAGATCATACAGTGGCATCATTTGCTTCAAGAAGATTCTTGATTTTCACTTCTTCAGCTACACGTTATACATTTAATAGCATGTTGTTTAACTTCTTGGTGTTGTTAATTTCTTTTTTCTTCCAGAAGTTGATTTTGTTTTGTGGCTCTTCATTTAAGGGAAGGTATAGTAGCTGTGTAATGGAGACTGTCATATCTAGTAACATGTCATTTAACTTCACGGCATTGTAAATTTCTATTTTTCTTTCTATTGATTTTGTATCATGACTTTTCATTTAAGGGAATATACAGTAGTTATGCAATGGAGACTAACAACCAGATGTGAGGATGCAGTGTGGTCGGCATCTCTGTTTCCAGACAAAGATGGACTTGCAGTGAAACTGTTTATATTATATTTTCACAATAGGATTCTGGACTGTCTCCCATTGTTCATGCCCGCAATGATGAACATATAACTGAGTATGAAGAACTATATGTTAGTAATGATATAAAGGAACTGGGGGGGAGGGAATTGGGGAGGGGATAAGGGAATATGGAACTGTATCGTAAAATGATAGCAATAATAATAAAATGTGAAAATAAATAAATAAATAATTTTTAAAATAAATAAATAGAACGCCCACATTAATGAACATGTGAGGATGCCACGGTGCCCTCCGAGGCCAGACAGGAGTGGAACCACCCTGACATACAGGACACACCTGCTCCGAACACGGGAGGCCCGTGGACTCTCCGTCTCCCGTGGGAGCTCCGTCGTAGCTGAGACAAAGCAGCAGTTAGAGACCACTTCCACCAGAACCTCCGGCCGGCCGCCGTCAGACACAAAGCCACGTGGAGTAGAGCGCCAATCGGCCCAGGAGACGTCGGTGGAAGGTGGCCTAGTCCCACGTCGGGAGCGACAAAGCACGCAGCCATCGAAGGAATGTGAGCGCCACCGGCAGATGCTGCTTAAGTGGTTACGATGGGTTTGTCCCACTGCCTTTTCCGACTTTAATAAAAACCTCTTGCTGTGGGGGAAGGGAAGGGAGTCCTCTGTGACGTTACTGGGAATAAGAAGAGCCAACCGAAGCGTACAGCCAACCAACTGTGCGTTAGACAAGACAGAATGGTTTCCAATGAACAATGTTGGAGGAAGGAAATAACAAGAAAGAGGGAGACTGTGAGGGCGCGGTGCTCGCACAGTAATAAACAATGCCACGTGTTCCGGAAGGCAGAGAGAAGCAGACGTGTGCTCCCGCCCTGGGATCCCAGCACGTGCGGAAGCCAGGACAGAGTCCGCGCGCAGACAGGCCAGGACATTCAACGTCAGCCTGGGTGGCAAGGACCAGTCACTGGGCAGTCTGTGCCCATGCCAGCATCACGGGATGTGCTTGCCCTGTGGCTGGAGTCTGACACCTGAGGGTTGGTGTCCCGTGTGCAGTCGCCCGCAGCTATGCTCAGGAGACAAGGAGGGTGTGTGCAGTGAGGATGGTGAGAGTGGCCGTAGGAGGCAGTGGACACTGGCCAAGGGGCAAGTCAGGTCAGCTCAGGCAGCCCTGCAGGTTCCTTCAGAGCCACTCCCTGGGGCCCCCATCCTGCCGAGGGCCAAGGGACACGGTGCCACAGGCAGCAGCACATCTAGAAAGATCCGGAGGCCTAAGTCCAGATTCCCAGGTAAAGGGGCAACTCCAGGCCCTGGCAAAGGAAGCTGCTGGGAGGCTCCATGTTGGGCAGAACGGGCAGGAAGCCACAGTCCACCGCCTCCGTCTCCAGTGGGGCAGCCTGCAGGAACGTGGGCAGCAAACCACAGGACCACAGCCTCCGTCTCCACTGGAGCGTCTTCCAGGAATCTGTTTCTCTTGGCTTCCCAGGGGCTTGCTGGTTCCTCCGGGTACATGCTAATTCAAACGGCAGGTCATTGTACATTATGAGGCTGCAGGCACACTCAGTGTGCCAGAGTTTTTCTAAGCACAGGGAGCTGACGAATGGATTCAAACATGCGTGGGCTTTTCCAAAGTCTGACGAAACACTTTTGGCAAGGCTGAGGGACAACCACCCTCACCCATCACAGACAAGGGACATGAGGCAGATTCTCCCACAGAGAAGAGTTTCAAAGTACCCTGGTAAAGCGTGCCTTGATCCAGCCTTGGACCCAGCCGTTGCACCACCAGAAACGCATCCAAAAGACACAGTTGGAAGAATCCCACGCAGCAAGCCTCGGCCCTGGACACCGTGATAACAGCTGTGCTGTCGAGAATGCCCCGAGCCGACGCCAAGGGCGCTGACCGAACCACGCTGTCTGTGCAGTGGAACACGATGCTGTCACGTGATGTGGCATGTCCCTGCACGTAACGGCAATGACACCCCATCACATGAGCACACCAAGCTGGTGTGTTTGAAATGGGGGGTCATCCACAGGAAAACGGAGGGCGTGCAGGCCAGAGTGATACTGCCCTGCACATCAGGCCGCCAAATTCCACGGGGAAGCAGCTCCCCAAGTCACAGCACAGGGGAGCAGTGGAGCGGGGATGGGTGGCAGGTGGTTGTCAACAAATCAATTACCGGATGTCGCCTCTGACCACGGTAAGTTGAGTTACCGTCACTAGCAGCACACACAGGGTCACACAGCGACACGCAGGGTCAGCGTCGTGAAGTGTTTGCATGTCCTGTGGGACCAGGCAGACAGACTTGGAGCGTGGCGGTGTGGGTCCAAGCGGCCCCCCGGGCATCACCAAGGCTGACTGTGTGAAGGCATAGGTGGAGATCTGAGCAGTCAGCAGCCCCCACGATGGTCCTGGCGGGAATGAGGCTGCGGAACACACTGGAGTCATGAGGTCTGGGAGCAGCGTGCTTCCACGGAGGCGCATGGCTGGGACAGACACCCAGGGCGACACCGACCCACGTGCCAGGCGAGTCACCACCAGAGTGGCCCCGCACAACAGCACAGCAGCAGCGCGAGGCTGCCTACCCCACATGCCTGTGGAGGAGCAGCAGTACAAGTCTCACTCCTCATGCAGCAGGGTGCCTTGCCCTCCACACGTGGCAGAGCTCTCTGTAGTGACTGGGAGACAGCGCCTGCTGTCCAGGTGGGCGACCCAGCTCTGAAGCGGGACACGAGCTAACTTACCCTGCTGGAAAAGGCGCAGTCACTTTAGCTCGGGTGGGAGAGCGTCAGACAGCGATCTAAAGAAAGAATGACATGAGAGACAACAGAAAACTGACATTTTCCCACAAGAAATCCAAACCACACAACACAAGGGAAAGACATTTAAAATACATATAATTAATGAAGATATTAATACTCAGGGGAAAAAATTTGCAATGATTTGTGTATTTGGAAGGCTGAGTTAGAGAGGGGTCTTTCCTCTGCTGATTCACTCCCCAAAGGCTGCAGCCACCAGGACTGAGCCAGGCTGCAACCAGGACCCTGAAGGTCCCTCGGAGTCGCCCACGTGGGTGCGGGGGCCCAGAGATGAGGCTCATCTTCCACTGCGTTCCCAGGTACGTTAGCAGGGAGCCGGATTGGGAACGGAGCAGCAGGGACACAAACCAGCTCGCATATGTGTTGTCGGCCTCACACATGGTGGCTTAACTCACAGCACCAGCACACACTGGCGCCAGGAACTAATTTAGTTTTTTGTTTGCTTGTTTTAGATGATGTTTAGTCAATCAGAGAGGGAACGTTCTAGGGTTAGGTAGAAATGGGTGTGATCATTGGTTCCAAGCTTTCTATTTTGTCTTCCCATTTCTGGGTGGAGGGGGGAAATAGGGGGACAGATGGATAGGGCGATGGCCTCCCAACCATCCCAGGACCCCAGGATGGGGAAGGGTCACAGTGTGGCGCATGCTCTGTGGATTCTGCCCAGGGCGTGTGGTAGTTTGGGAATGCTGTCAATCTCGCCGATCTATGGATACGGAATCCTTCCAATGTCCACCAGCTGACACAGTCGACCCTACAGTCTCCATTCACCCAGAGTTTGGCTGGGGCAGTTGTCCACATGTTCTGTTCTGCATTCTCTGCTGCGGTGCCAGATGTCTTCTGCAGGCCCAGGGAGCCACCATGTCCTCCATGTGCACCAACGTCTGCCGTCCAGCACTCCATCCTCTACACCAAGGAGGACCAGTTCTCCTAGGTGGGTTCATGGGTCTGAGCCAGGTGATCTGGGCCATGCCGAATCCCTCACCTTGGGGCTCACAGACCCGACACTCACCATGCAGGTGGGCCCTAGCACCTGGACCAGGAGACCTAGGACCCTCCAGTCCTCTACCACTGGCAGGGATCATGGACCCAGCACCCCCCTCACAGGTGGGCCCAAGGACCCCTCCATCGTTCACGGACCCGACACCCACCACCCCCAGACGGACATGGCACATCTCTCCTCGGCATCTAGCAGAGGGTACCTCAGCCTGGTTCGATCCAACCTGCCCCCAGTTCCAGCTTGTGCTGGTTGGTGCTGCAGCCTAGCCTTGCCCAGTCAGCCCCCAGTCCCGGCTCGAGTGTGAACTGGCTGGGGATGCGGCCTGACTCGGCCCTCCTGCACCCCATCCTGGTTCTCAGATCTGCCAGTGGATGTCATGAACTGGTCTGGGCTGGCCCACCACATGACCTGACCCTCATGTAGGTCAGCGGGTACTGCCACCTGGCCTGTCTGGGCTGCTCCTTGCCTTGGGTTTTGCTCATACTTGCGGGGACTGCGACCTGACAGAGGAGTTCCCAAGCTCCTCCACCTGGTCTCCTCCCAGTGGCAGATCTTGTGTACACTGGTGGGTGCCTGGCCCAGGTTGACTTGGTCTAACCATTGTTCTGGCAGGAACAATGTCTTTGCCCAACCCAAGAACTGATTTCAAAGCTCCTGTCAACCTGTCAGATGGCCCAATGTTAAGAGGGGTGGTAGCTTGAAAAGACAAACACGAGTGAGGGTTAATCCAGGGCCAGGAACCACGCTCTTCAGCTTGATGGAAAGGGAGATTTCATTGACAAGGAGACACAGAACAGCTAGAGAAATACTCCGTGTGCAAGTTCGGCACAAGCCAGTGCTGGCCAAGCGATGGGGCGACCGCAGTGCCACCTGCTGCTGAGAGGAGAAGCAGAAGAAATGTACCACGCACTTCCTGTGTCCCCAGCAAGGCCACTGCTGGCTGCAGCCTAAACCAGAATAAAGATGCTTAGGGCAGCCCCATCAGTATAGCTCAAGCTGTGTCAAGAAATCAGCCAGGGTACCTGGCTCCAGCGGAACGCACAGCCCAGAGGGGACCCCACTGCTGCTCCCTCGGGAGCTGCTGGCTCTCACGGCCAGCACGAGCAGCCCACTCAGCCAGAGGCCCCACACGGGCATCGCTGGCAGGTGCCGCAAGGAGTCGGGCAGGGGCCGGAGGGTTCAGGAGCTTACGGCATCCAGGGTCTGATCTGGGAGGCGGCGGATGGATGTGCACGCTGAGTGAACCGTGAGATCTGCTCAGGTCACAATGGAAGTCCACCCACATCACAGCGCGTCTTCCACTGTGGTCAGAAGGGGGAGGCGGCTCAACCCCATCTACAAAGCTGCACAGACATGTGTTACCACACTGAACCATTGCTCAACCCGAGCGAGGGACAGGCACCCACCCAGGCCACAGGTGGCCAGAGCCCTTGGTATACGTTTGCTCTATCATAATAAAGAACAGACGGTCAACGTGCCCAGCGTGAGGGGTGTCACCCACTCTGCCCATCCTGGGTTGGCTCTGAAGCAAACAGCCCCTGGGGGAGTCAGAGCAGAGCCCTCCCCCATATTCACGGGGCTGCAAGAAGACCTCCCGGCATCGTGGTCATGGTTGGGCCAGCCCAGAGCAGCTCTTCAAAGCTGCCCCTCTCTCTCTCACCCTCACTACTGCAGCGGCTCCTGCCCCAGCCTGGCTTACGGCCTGACCCTGACTTAACTCTTCTTCCTCTGTGCCAGAGCGAGTCCAGGTTCTTTGGCTACAACAGTGACGGGCTCCTTCTCAGTGTGTGGGCACCACGTGGTGCGTGAACAGCCACTGCTGACCGAAGCTAGAGCTCAGAGGACTAGCCTTGGTTCAAATTGTTCAGGCAAGACCCTCCGCCACCCGGGGAGGGCTCCTCAGCCGGTCAGCAGGCCACTGCAGGTCGCAGGCCTCCTGGACTTCTGGTGTCACCTGGGTTTAGCAGAAGTGCACGGACGATCGGACCCGAGCACCCAGGGCTATCACACAGTGGCAACGCGATCTCGGCGCAGGGCTGTGCAGTGTGGACTCAGACGATGCTGGGGAAAACGGGCCCACCCCCTCACGGACACCAAGACCCAGGGAGGTGCTGACACTGCCGGGGGAGGGGACCTCCCGTCACCACCCCTAACACCACAGCTCGGGGCCGCTCATCCCAGGGACGAAGCTGCAGCGTTAACTTCTGTGTAGCAAACCACCAGGAACATCACAGCTTACCATGTCCCCACTGAGCGGTTTGCAATTCTGGGACAAACCCACACCCACACTCAGGGCATCAACAGAACTCAGTTCCGTGGGGTTGTGTGACCAAAGTCCCCAGTCCGTGGTGCACCAGCTCCACCTTGGCATCTGCCCACAACCCCGCCATGGGGTCCGTCCTCGACTCCCTCGGCCCCCGTCTCAAGGGCTGGACTCCCAGGGCCACATCCTCAGGCCGGTTATCCCCTCCACGGGGCTGCGCTGTAACTGTGACAGCGTCCATGGCAATGACCATGGTGGTGACCAAGTGGGGCGGGCGGCCCAGTGTGCAGAGCAGCTCACCAGGGCAGGATCTCGGGGCTGCCTTATCTCCCCTCCATACGGACCCCAAACATTCCCCAAAGAATGGTGCTCCTCTGGGGTAGTGAACTTGAACCCGACCCTGGCCGGGGGTCAAGGGCCGCCTCCAGGCAGTCAGCACGTCCAGCCTCTCCTCGGCCCACGAGAAGCCTGTGGATCAGGGGCTGCTGGCCCTGCGTCGGGGACCCCGGCAATCTGCTGGCCAGGGGCCCCGACTGCTCCCTGTCGGCTTCCCTTTCCAGATGTGAAACGGCCGGACGCAGCCACCAGAGGGGCGTGGCCCCACGCTCTCTCCAGCCTGCCTCAACTCAGAAACGCCGGGGAGGACAGGGATTTGTCATAGCTTTTAGCTTACATATTTATTCTCGACTTCCATATGTGACTCGCTTCTGGTTCCGTTCCCTATCAAACGATCCTTTGAACCTGCTTTCCTTCTAACATCATCCCGGACAGATCGGCGCTCGCTCACCAGGCAGACGGCTCTTATTAAGGGAAAACTGTGCGGAAAGAAAATTGAATCCACTTCCCCGCGTGCGGAGGAAACGGCAGCGCCAGCACAATTTACAAAGTGCCCTCACTGCTAATTGGCAAAGCTGGTCACATCTTCTGATGGTTTCTAAGACCCTAACAACTCAGAGGCAGAGGGATAAACCTAGGACGCCCACAGGCCACGCTGGGCGGGGACCGAGATGTGGGGTGACCAGTTCACAGCTGCAGAGCGGCCAGGACGCTGCCCCCAGGGCCCCGGGCACTGACCCCACCTCCAGGTCAGCCGCGGCCCCTGGACCAGGGCCAGGCGGCCGGCCCAGGCACCACCAACCATGCATGTGTTCCGACAGCTGACGTCAACGGGCCAGACGCGCGCGCGTGGCGGCTTTGAAGCCAGATGCTGCATGTGGCTTCGCTTTGCCCCGGCCGAGGACGCCCCACGCACATGGCTTGTATCCAGCAAGGGCCTCGGCGGCAGGAGCCGAGCAGGGTTGAGGAAGGCCGCACGAGGCGGGAGGTGTTCCTGGGGAGCGGGTGGCCAGGTGGTCCTCTGAAATGCCTGCAGCCCATCAGCCCGCCCATTAGCAAAGGCTGGTGCAGGCTTCCTCACGCATTTGTTGTGCTCCCGATGAATGAGGGACGTTTCGGAGCTCGGACGCGACTTCGGGAGTGCACCGGACAGGATGTGCTGGCGTAAAAGGCACTGGCAGAACCTTTGCATAGAGAGGAGCTGAGAAGCAGCTGGGAACACGCGTGGGCTTTGTGAGTAAGCTTTTCAGGGATTTGACATCCAGGCCCTGGAAGCCAACCTGGGCACGGCTGAGGCCGGGGAGCGCCTCTGGGGGCAGCACCCCGACCTCCAGCCGTGCCCGCAGCCCGCCGGCCACCCTCCCTGCCAAGGCTGGGGAGTGTGCAGTGGGGTGCTGAGCATGCGTCTCTGGTCTGAACACAGACAGTACCTGCCTTCACCCCGGGCCACCGCGCACACGCACGTGCACACACACGCTTGACAATAAAACCAATATAACCAAATGCATTTCTGTGCCCAGCAGGCAGAGACACCGAGTAGTCGGCTGCCAGAGAAAACGGGATGTCCACGGGGTACATCTGACAGGGCAAGCGGGGCAGGCAGCATGAGGCCGCCCCGGGCAGAATGGTGGCAGGGCGGGCGGAAGGTCCCGCCCGTCAGCAGGCCCACTCTCCGTCCCCGAGACTCACAAGACTCATTGGGCGGATTGATTGGGTCACGCTGCAGAAAGCCTGAAGAGGCACAGACGTACGGAGACGCAGAGACGGCGAGCTCCGTCCTCCGCCGAGGATGTCCTGGACACACACAGGAGCTGCCCGGTGACATTCTGCACACATCATTACTGGAAAGCCCATGTGTGTTGCTTCAAAAGTTTGTGTTTGGGAAATACTTGGGAAGCAAAATGTCTCCTTTAACTCAGCACCCTCTGAATGCTGCCATCCAGAGACACTCCCAGGAGACGCCGTCACGTCTGTCACGTGGTGTGGCCAGGTCTGGATGCTGTCCCACGCTGCTACAGCTCAGCTCCCGCCTACAGAGGCTCAGACCTCCACCAGTGCTCGGTGTTAGCAGCCCGTGGATAAACTCACATTCCTTCCGCTGGCACTGCTTGCCTTGTCCACCGGTGAGGTTGAATAGCTGGGTTGTTCATTATCCATTTGTTTTGTGGGTTTCCCGAGGGCTTCTTCATCTTCCCTTGCAAGCCTTTGCTTTGAAGGAACGTTAGCTGGCCCTCGTCCTTCACCTGGCTGGGCCCACAGGTGTGTCCAGTCCTTCAGACCCTGCCCACCTGAAGGGCATCCTCAGTGCTGGCCTGCTCTCTGCCCCCAGACCCTGCCCTCTCCTATGCCACGTGTGCACTGGGGCGGGATGCTCTCAGGTGCAAAGACAGCAGCCACCAGCTCAGACCCTCGGATTCACAACAGGAGAAGCAACTTCAACAGAAAGGAAAGGCAGCCCCCAGGCAGAAGGGAATGTGACAACATACAGTGAACAAAGCACATGTCACTCAACCAGACGCTGAGCTTTGAGCCCGACTCAGACCATATCACCAAAAATGTGGTTGAAAATACCAGGTCTGAAAATTCTAGTCGGTGATGTAGAAGATGGGGTAGGAAATTCAGAGAGAGGATCCTTACGACTAGGGGCAAATAAAAATCACACAGGAGCAAGTGGCTCGCGTTACAGACTATAACGTAATCTGAAGATACCAAACGTTCTAACTGCAAGCTGGCGGATCAAGGAAATAAAACTGAGAAAGGAAAGAAGAAAGCAAGAATTATGGTAAATGAAAAGCAAGAAACCGCCAAAAATAAATTCAAACGTATGAATAATCACAATAAATGTAAATGAGTTAAATTCGTGAACTGCCACAGATTCTAGAATTGGAGTTTGGCTAGGATCCTGGTCAAGTAAGGAATCGGAGGCTGGAAGAGAAAAGCAGAGTCTCCCGCTAGAGAAAGTGTGGAAGAAAAGTGTTATTCCCAACAGTCCAATCAACAGCTCTAGGAAGGCTGGTCACTGTGAGCTCACACGCCTCTCGGCAGTGAACACGCCCCAAGAAGCTGGCAGACTCCCAGCTGGAGCAGAAACCTCAGTGCCTCCCTGTCCCCAGCAGATGAGGTCAGCTTTCACAAGACCAGGAAGAATGAAGACACTGAATCAGCACACAGATACACGTTCTTTTCAACCACAATCATCACGGTCTTTTAAATTGGTCACACACCTCACAGGAAGACTTGAAACGCTGCAAAGATTTGAAAACATGTGGCCCACCATGAATTTAGCAACAACATTTTAAATTCAGCTAAAATGTTCCCTCCTACTTGGAAATGAAATAACACAGGAATCTGGAATAAATTGTGGTGGATATTATCAACACTGAGAAATGAATCTCAACAGGAGGAAAGTGTGCAAAACTCACAGGAAGTGTGTGGAGGACACCAAGAACTTGAAGGAACTTCAAAAAGCCTGCAGGGAAAATGTAGATTTATTTTGGTGCAAATATTTTTTAAACTCATGCGTAGTTTCTTCATAATATTTGCTTTTCATGAACACTCTTGAAGACCTTCAAATATACTTACTAGAAAATAAGATTTTAATAGGCTAAAAGTTCAATTTAAGAAGTTGTATATTAAAATCTGTAATCCAAAAACTAAAAGACCATAATAAAGATTAAAACTATTAAAGAGTAAAGAACCCAGAGGAAGAAACAAAAAATGCGAAATCTCATTTCTAACTTATTTGTATTTGAGAAATGGCAACAGGGCACTCCCCTCTGCTGGTCGTCTCAGTGCCCGCAGCGCCTGAGCTGAGCCCAGGCCTGCCACAGGGCGCAGAGCCCAGCGACTCGGTCCGTCAGCACTGCGCCACAGGGCTGCACCAGGAAGTCTGCCCCCAACTTTTTCATTCATTAATAAAACATGTTAGAAATGTCAAAGAATTGCTGATAACCATTAATCAAAAAGAAAATATAAGTGAATAATTTGTAAGTAATATAGGTGAGATCTTATGTGTAGTGGGCCCACAGCATGACATAGCTGGTTAAACCACTACCATCTTGTAAGGGCACCAGTTCAAATCCTGGCTGCCCCACTTCCCATCCAGCTCCCTACTAACACGGCTGGAATGGGAATGCTGGAGAAGCGCCAGGCTCCTGCCTTTGGTCAAACCCAATCCTGACTCTTGCAGCCACTTGAGCAATGAACCAGTGGACGGAAAATACCTCTCTCTCTGTAGAGTTCGGACTTTCAAATAAAGAAATAAGTATTTGTTTAAAAAAAAAAAAAGGTACTAAAACTCCTGTTTTAGTTCATATATCCCACTATCTAAAAAAAGAACAAACCAGGGACCAAAAACATTGTGCCTACAGATTCAAAAACCCAAATTAAAACATTGGCAGATAGAATCCTAAGATACAGTGTGGAAAAAGTACGAATCACAGCCCAGTTAGCCCTGCCCTGCGAATGTGCACCTGTGATTACAAAGTCAGCTGGATTCATGTTCTCGCAAAAGGGGAACAAGAGCAGAGAGGAAGGAAGGGGAGAGGAGCGGAGGTTGGGGAAGGGAGGTGTGTATCTGGTGCCCGGTCCTTAGCGGGCAGCGGCAGAGGAGGCCAGACCGCGGCCACTAACACAGGACCCGAGGCCTTTTCTGTCGTTCGCTGTGCAGCAAACACAGAAGCTTCCAGAATGCCCACCCCGGAAGGAAAGGGATGAATCTGGGTTAATCCTGAGGACAGATTACACGGAGTCATCGAGGGGCCTGAGCTGTAGTTCCTGGGCAGCGGGGGGTCTCCCCGTGTTTAGACCACAGCAAGAGGCAGGGCCACCGGTCCTCACAGACACAAGGCCAGGCAGCCCCTGTGGCGCCCACTGCTGCCCCCCAACCCAGGAGCGGAAGGCCCCACAGGACAAAGTCATCAAATCTGTAAAGACCAGGAAACCCCAATGTGTAAGTTACATGGCGGCTGGCGCCGTGGGAGGGCCTGGAGGATGGCCCACGGCCGGGCCCACCACCCGCACTCGAGCCCTGAAGAAGCTTCTGGCTCCTGGCTTGGTCAGCTCAGCTCTGGCCATAGTGACTGTCTGGGGGGGTCAGCAGATGGAAGGTCGCTCTCTCTAAGTCTTTCAAGTAAAATAACTACATTTTTAATAAATAAATGAATAATGTTACATCCCAGGAAGAGAATGTGCAAGGCTCGCACCAGGGCGCCGAGCAAGCACGGACGATCTGTGCACATCTCGGCCAGCGTCCCGTGTCCCAGGGTGCTGGGCGGCGGAAGCCCGGACTTGGCCCGTGTTTCCATCAGAGACAGCACACTGGTTTACTCCCCCAGATGGCCACAGCAGCCAGGGCTGTGCCCGGCCAAAGCCAGGAGGTTCCCACATGGCACAGGGGGCCAGGCACTCGAGCCATCCTCTGCTGCTTTCCCAGCCACTGACAGGGGCTGGGTTGAAGTGGAGCAGCTGGGACTCAAACAAGTGCCCACATGGGATGCCAGGGCCGCAGGTGGCAGCGTCACGGGCCAAGTAAATGCTTGTTTGATCTGAAGGAAATAGCAAGTTGCCCGGCTGGATTTCAAAGGACAGAGATGGTGTGAGACGACTACCCACGAAGGAAATGATTCCCCAAGCCCACAGCTGGTGAGCAGCAGACACACAGTTCAAACTAGGACCTTGTACACAGTGCCTCGGTGCCTCCGCAGAGACGACCCCCGGGCCTCGGCTCGCTGCGTGTCACGGGAACTTCTGTGCAAATCGTAACAGCTGAAGGAAAGCACATCGGAAACTCGCGTGGGCCTGGTGTTTTCCCGACGGCTGTCTAAACCCACGTCTCCCGAGGAGACACCCACGTTAGTCCTCGTCTTGTGGGGAAACACGTACCAAAGCCCAGGCTTGCACACATGTTGCCGCTCTGAGAACAAGCAGCCGCCTCTGAGCTCACGGAAAGTCTGGGCGCCTCATCGAGGCGTCCTCTGTGCACAGCTGACCGTCTGTGCCACATCCCCGGCCCTCGCCCGGGCCTGATGCCTCCAGCATGTCCGGACAGCCGCCGGCCCTCAGTGCCAGCACGCGGGAGGAGGCCCGGAGGCTCTGAGGGGCAGCACGAGTCCTTGCGTGCTGGGAACCCCTGAGCCAGGTGTGTGTGTGTTTGTGTGTGTGTGTGGATGTACTGCAGATGTACAAACATATGCCCGTGTGTGTGATTGTGTGTCTGAATGAATGCATGTGTGTGTCTATATGCCTTGTATGGTGTGTGGTTGTGTGCCATGTAGATGTGTGTGGTGTGTGTGTCTATGGGTGCATCTGTGTATTTGTGTATATCTATGTGTGCGCGTGTGTGTCTGCTGGAGACACAGCTCACTCCCACACGACATGATGCACAGTTGGGCCCACCCAGCAGCTCTGTGTCTGCTGACATGGCCTCTGGAAGGTGGTCCCACAGGGCTGGCTCCTGGCTGCCGACCAGGCCCTTCCTGGGGCCTCCAGTCCAGTGTGGGCCCCCCAGAGTGCCCCTGCCCCGGAGCACCGATGTGAACCAGTGCAGAGAGGCAGCCAGACACATCCTGCGCACCCCTAGAAAGACCCGAGACGCAGAGGCTGGAGCATCCCTTTTCACACCTCCTGAGAGCCACGGCTGCAGGCTGAGCTCACGTAGAAAGAGGCTAGCGCAGATGGAACAGACCTGCAGTCAGGGCAAGCAGGAGTCCCACGTACCAGGAAAGTAGAGCTGCCCGGGGCCAGAGGCCAACGTACCTGACTGAATCCCGTAAGCACCCTAACCCAGAAACACAGACAAGTACAATGCTAACTTTAAGGAGAAATGAATCCTGTGGCTCACTCACCTCCCTGCATCTTTACATGGTCATTGTGCGGCCTGAGGGGCCTGACGGAGCAGCTGGAGGCTGCTGGCACCACCCTGGGAGCTGCAACAGAGAAGCGCGTGGGCTGTTGGCGGCCTGCGGGAGGGCCATGGGAGCAGTGCTGGCTGCTGGCTGCCTCCATGGCCATGGCCCTGTCTGCTGAGCCCTCCAGGCAGCTGTAACCCCTGATGCTTTTCAACGTCTTGTCCACTGCATCAGAGGCACCCCGGGTCAGAGTTCAGAAGCTTCCAAGATTGCTTGTCCATGAGCTGAGTCAGAAATTCAGGCTCAGGACCAGTGTCATGGTTAACCAAGCCAAGCCCTCCCCTGAAGTGCTGTCATCCCATGTGGGCACTGGTTCTGGTCTCAGCTGCTCTACTTCTGATCCAGCCCCCTGATCATGCCCCGGACAGGTAGTGAAAGGTGGGCCAAGTCCTTGGGCCCTTGTACCCATGGGAGACCCAGAAGCAGCTCCTGGCTCTGGCTTTGGACCAACCCAGCTCTGGTCGTCATGGCCATTTGGGAAATAAATCAATGGATGCAAGGTCTCTCTCTCTCTCTCTTTCAAGTAAAATAAATCTTAAAAGAAAAAAATGCAGCTTAGAACCAGTTCCATGGCCAGCTTCTGGTGCAGCCGGACGTGGCCTTTCACCATCAAGGCACCTGGAGCCACCTGGGCCAGGTGTCAGGGTGCCAAGTGCTAGGTAGCATCCAGGGGCAGAGCAGCAGGGAGGTCCCCACGAGCCACGGCCAGCAGAGAAGATCCACACCTCCCACAGGAGAGCCATATGCCCCATCCCCAGAATCTGAGTCCCCCTGCTAAGGCAGGTAGCCATGCAGTGTGGGAACTCCGGTGCCATGGGCCATCTCCCATGCCCGCCATCCACAGCCCAGACACAGCAGAACATGGGAGATCAGAGGCCATGGTCCTGGGCAGCCCAGCAGGGCTGCGGCTGCCTGTAGGGCCCTCCTGTGGCCTCTGAGAGCCAGTCTCCTAGCTCCGTCACGGGGGAGGCAGGAGGGGCTCCTGCCAAGAGTCCCGGTTCTGCCTCTGTGGTCACAGCGACCTTGGGCAAGTCCTAGCCCCAAGCCTGGCGTCTGGCTTGGAGACAGTCAGTTCTGTCCCCCTCAGATCCAGCTGGGGGCCTTGCACTTGCTCTGCCAGGAGAAGTACCACATGGCCTGGCAGCTCCTTCCCACACCTACCTCCCGCATGGTGGCCAGAGATTCCTCAGATAAGAGCCAACCCCAGGCCCATGGAGCGGCTCGGTCTGGGACCTTGGGGAGTAGGCCTGGGCCCAGCTCCCAGGGGCCTCACAATGACACGGCCACTCAGGGCCATCAGTGAGAAACATGATCCCATGTGGCACCCCGTGCCAGAGCAGGCCTGACAGTGAGCGTCACAGCGCCTGAACAGCAACCAGGCACCCGCGGGGCCTTCTCCCTGAGTGGGGAAGGTGCCCAGGGTGTGCCCACTGCAGTTCTGCGTCAAGAGCCCACAAGGACTTCTTCGGATGCCTGGGGTAGGTGCCTGAGGGTGCAAATTCCCCAGACTTCTGAGTCTGAGCGGGGGCCCAGCCACCTGCACCCCAACCTGAGGCAGCACACCTGAGGCCCTTCAGAGTTTCTGGAGTTACAAGCCTATGAAACATGATGCCCAGGCCAGCACACACACACACACGCACACACACGCATGCACACACACACACAGCCTGTGCACGCGGAATACATGATGTACATGCACATGCAAACACAACACACAGCACGCACTCATGTTGTACACACAAAACACATACATTCAACACTAACACTCAAAGCACATGCAGTACACACCTACACCACATAACACAGCACATACTCACACACACCCCAGGCGAGTCCATCTCCTGCCCCCCAGGCTTCCCGAAGCATCCTGTTGGCTCCACTGGAGCCCAGCCCAGGGCCCTCAACCAAACAACGGCCTCGGCACCACCCAGACCAACAGCCCTGCTTCCACAACATCCACCTGTCCCTGCTGGCCTCGGCGCATGTGTCCCTGCCCAGGCCCAGGCCTTGGACCCTGATTTCCTCACTGAGAACCAGTGGCTGTGTCACCTTCCTTACTGTGGCCAGTGACAGGCCTGAGGATCTCAGCTGGGAGCGCCCAGAGACAGGAGACCTTCGAGGGGACACAGCCAGGAGTGGCAGGAGGCCCCCAAGGACCAGCCCTCTCCCTGGGGCCCTTGGGGAGTGACCAAGGCCAGGAACATGGTTGGACCCTTGGGAACATGAGACAAAGCAACAGTCCCCAGGCCGTGGCACTGCCCTCAGGCAGACAGCCATACCTGCCTGCCACCTCCAGGACTGTGACAGTAGAGACACCCCAGAGGAAGAAGTGAACAATGGCCACCCTCGGCAGCCATGTCCCCAAGCCACACATGTGCATGAGCTCTGGGCAGCCAAGTCCCCAGGCCACATGCATGCATGGCCACCCTCAACAGCCATGTCCCCAGGCCACATGTGTGCATGGCCACCCTCAACAGCCATGTCTCCAGGCCACATGCATGCATGGCCACCCTAGACAGCCATGTCCCCAGGCCACATGCGTTCATGAGCTCTGGGCAGCCATGTCCCCGGGCCACACATGTGGGCTCTGCCCCTTCTACCTGGTGTCACACCTTTCAGGAAAGCACCCCAAGGGCCCGGGAACAGCCGGTTGGGGGCGGGGCTCATAAACTTGTGCAGTTGCTGCCCCAGCCAGGTGCTTTTTCCTCCGTCAGCTGCCAGCAGCATCAGGGCCATCTGCCTGGGCGAGCAGTTTGCTGCAGCTGATGTGTCTGCCAGATGGGTGGGCCGCAGCCCCCCAGCGTGCAGATCCTGAGCGAGGCCTGGGGACACAGATGTCGAGCCCACGTCCCTGGCGCGCCAGCCTCTGACGCACGCATGTCAGCTGAGGCTGATTCAAGCAGGCCGGGCGGACACGTGGGTTGCCCACTGACCTCTATAGCCATCTGGACCTTCCAAGAGTGGAATTTCAATTCCTACATCACGGCCTTGTGTGTCTGTCCCAAAAGCACGCTCTGTGGGAGAGCATCCCAATGCTTTCCAGCTCCGTGCTGTGGCTGGGAGCAGGATGGCGGGGGCAGTAATTTCTCCCAGGCGAATGGCGGGTGCCCAGTGGCCCAGCCAAGCCCTAGTGGACCGCTGGACCCCAGGCAAACAGTGGATTCAGCCTGCCCACTCATGAGCCAGCCACAGTGGCTCTCACTGCCCATCAAGAGGCCATAAACATGGGTCCTGTAAGCGCTCACCCTATCAGCCCAGCAGGCGAGGCTCATGGAACCCTGGGGCACCTACAGTGACACCAGAGTGATTAGCTACAAGGGGCGGGGGGCAGGCAGCACCTGGCAGAGGGACCGGGGGGGGGCAGGCAGTGCTTGGCAGAGAGACACTGGGGGGGGCAGGCAGCACCTGGTAGAGGGACCGGGGCGGGGGGGCAGGCAGCGCCTGGCAGGACACAGGGGGCAGGGGGCAGGCAGCACCTGGCAGAGGGACCCGGGGGGGCAGGGGGCAGGCAGTGCCCGGCAGAGGGACCCAGGGGCAGGCAGGGGGCAGGCAGTGCCTGGCAGGACACAGGAGGCAGGGGTACTGAGGAAGGCAGGTGCAGCTAGAGAGGATGGTCCAGGAGAGAGGTGGGTAGAGGACCACACGGTGGGGGGTGACTCCCCAAGAGGCCACAGGATGCCACGAAACAAAATCCAGCCAGCCTGTGTCCTTGGGCTCCACACCCAGCCCAGTCCCTTGTGACTCTGAAATTGGTGAGAAGAGTCCCACAGGGGTCTGGGGAGACGGGACCCACGGCAGGGAGTCAAGGCTGGAGCGGGCTGGCACTCTGGCACAGCAGGCTACGTGCCTGCCTCTAAAACTGGCATCCCCGATGGGCATTGATAGCAGTCCCGGATGCTCTGTACCCCACTCAGCTCCTGGCTAATGTGCCTGGGAGAGCAGTGGAGGATGGCTCAGGTCCTCGGGCCCAGCACCCACATGGGAGACCCGGGAGAAGCTCCTGGCTTTGGATCAGCTCAGCTCTGGCCCTGTGACCATCTGGAGAGTGAACCAGATGTCAGTGTGTCTCTCTCTCTGTAACTCTCCCTTTCAAATAGACACACCTTTTAAAAAGAAGCTAATTACAATAGCTTGCCATACAATGTGTCAGGGGTGTATGGGATTTGCCCAAATCTGAACCCATAAAAGCCTCGCATGCGTAACTGTCTTGTGAGTTCTATCACTTTCCGAGCAGCCATTGCCTGCCAGGGGGCACCAGCGTCCTGGCACAGCGCTAGGGATCTGCCCTAGATCCGACTCAGTTGCTTCCTGTTCTCGGCCACACTGGCACTAACACCCAGGTGAAACGTGGCTGGATTCTGCAAACCAAGGAGAAAATCCAGCAGCACATCGGAAGGCGTCTGCGAAACAGCGAGAGGACAGACCGGAAACAGGAAGGACAGAGCCAGGATGCCAGGATGCCAGGTGAGGCAGCTCGTCCTAGGGCTGAGGCCCAGGAAGTGGACACGGAGGACCACAAGAGGCCCCCCACATTCAGACACCCTGAGAAGCAAAGCCCCAGTGTTGGAGCAGACCTGAAGGACCGACACAGCCCAACCCCGACATGGCAACCAGGGTAGCTGACCGCAGGCCACCTGGCCCCTAATGCCCCTGCTTCCTGCTGGCCCCCAGTGCCAGTCCCTGGTTGCCCAGTTCAGGGGCACCTGATGGGGAGAGCAGCAAACTCCAGTGCCCAGAGCTGGACAAGTGCTGGGCATGAGAAAGGAGCAGGTGTTGTGTGCCCACGGCCCTCTCCGCCGGGAGCCAGTGTCAGAAGCAAAGGCCCACACGGGACCACAACCTGGCGAGGGGGGACTGTCTCCCAGGGCAGCGGGGGAATCGGAGTAAAGAACGGCCTGCCTTCAACAGGGCCTCCGGTGAAGGACAGGTCCCTGGCCAGTGGGGAGGACCAATGAATGACTGAATAAATTAAACCATTCACAGTTCAGCCTAGCCCTAACAGCGATCCTGCCTCCAGACCTGCCCTTCGCCCCGAGCGAGGAGAGCCAGGCCAGTCCTGCAGCCCAGAGGCACACAGTGACCCTGCCCCTGCCCCCTCCACACACGCTCGCTCAATCCCTGCCGATCACTTCTCTGGACTCCAGACCACAGGGCACTCTGGGTCCTTCTCTGCTAATCTGGCAATCCTACAGAGGCCAAGCCACAGCGTCACAAGGCCCCGGCCTCCACGCCAGAGAAGCGGGCAGTGGCCGGGCACAGGCACCCGGGAGCCTGCAGATGAGCCGCCACACGCACACACAGGGCTGTTGGTGAGTGGGGTGAGCAGGGCATGCCTGGGGGAGTCTACGCTGTAACTTCCCCGAGGGGGCAGAGCAAGGGAGCAGAGGCACACTGCGCCATACACACACAGACACACACAGCCATGTACACACACAGACACACACAGCCATGCGCACACACAGACACACACAGCCATGTACACACAGCCATGTACACACACAGACACACACAGCCATGTGCACACACAGACACACACAGCCACGTACACACAGCCATGTAGATACACAGACACACACAGACACACACAGCCATGTACACACACAGACACACACAGCCATGCGCACACACAGACACACACAGCCATGTACACACAGCCATGTACACACACAGACACACACGGTCACAGACACACAGATGGCTGGGTGGGCAGGTGAACTAGTAGACACTTATACAAACTGAAGCACCAGCAGCTGCTGCGTCCCCACGAGCCTCCAGAACCTTCCGACCAATGAGCTGCTGCTCGGGCGCTGGGCAGTCTGCAAACTGTCCACCCAT
Organism: Ochotona curzoniae; assembly: GCF_017591425.1. Classification (NCBI taxonomy): domain Eukaryota; kingdom Metazoa; phylum Chordata; class Mammalia; order Lagomorpha; family Ochotonidae; genus Ochotona; species Ochotona curzoniae. The sequence continues at coordinate 5,295,238 of NW_024465405.1, read as the reverse complement.
ACAGAGATTTCCCGAGATTTGTAAGGCTCAGTTCAGTTCGCTCAGTGGTCATGTGGAGACTTTCCACGTCCTGCTGAGTCCGTTTGATGGTGTGTGTTCTGGGTGAGTGGCAATACTGTAAGTCCTCAGCCGTGCCGACGCGCTCTCCTGCCAGAAGCCCTTCTGGCCTTGGAGCACCTGTCTCCGGCCTCCCTGTCCCACCTTGGCCGTCACTCAGCTACACTCACACTCACTGGCAAGCAGCTCCCAAGCTCGACTCCCTCCTGCCAGGATTTCTTCCTGGAACCACGTCTTTTTCAAACCCCCAAACAGCTTGGTTCAATCTACCGATGTCTGACAGCCCACCGTGAGCCAGCCTTCATCATCCCTACTCCTTAATATCTCAAGGTCATTGCTGCTTTTAGAAGATTGATTTTTTTTTTTAAGTTTTGAAAGTCAGAGTTAGTTAGAGGGAAGAGAGCCAGATACCACCATTGGCCACATAGTTGGTGCTAGGCCCGGCCAAAGACAGAAACCGACAGCATCAACAGGGTCTCCCGTGTGGTGGCGGGGCCAAGCCCCCAGGCCATCAGCAGGGAGTGGGCTCAGAAGTGGAGCAGCCGGGACGCGAACCAGCACCCGTGTGGCATGCAGGTCGCACAGACTGAGCATCACCCACCACGCCACACAACCCCAGGGCCCCGTTTGCTGGGTCTCACGGGGCTAATGGATCACTCTAAGTGACCCATGCTCTGTGTCACTTTCTGCTCATTTTTAGGGGTGACACTGAGCTCACCATTAGAAACACACCCTTCTCTGCCTTAAAGGCCCATGTCCCCAGTGGGCCCAGCACTCGAGCAAACCCTCAGCCTCTGCTCCTATGCTGAGATCTCACTTCGCAGATGTAGAAGCCAGCTGCCTATGGGGTGTTTAAAGTTTACAACAGCATAGCGGCTAAAGTCCTCACCTTGAATGTGCCGGGATCCCATGTGGGCGCCGGTTCTAATCCCAGCAGCTCCACTTCCCATCCAGCTCCCTGCTTTGGCCTGGGAAGGTTGTAAAAAACTGCCCAAAGCCTTGGGACCCTGCACCCGCGTGGGAGACTCAGAGGAGGCTCCAAGCTCCTGGCTTCAGATAGGCTCAGTTCCAGCCACTTGGGGAGTGAGTCATCGGACAGGAGATCTTCCTCTCTGTCTCTCCTCCTCTCTCTATATCCACCTTTCCAATAAAAAATAAATATATAAATCTTTTTTTAAAAGTTTACAAATTTCTTCCAGTGGATGTCTCTTTTTACCATTTTACAATGATCCTTTTTTCCATTCTTGACTTTTTAAAGTCTGTACTTTGGGTCCACGTGCTTGTCAATGCCACTCTGACTGTCCCCACTCTACCCCCTCTCTGACTGTCCCTGACTGTCCCCACTCTGACTGTCCCCACTCTGACTGTCCCCACTCTGTTCTCACTCTGACTGTCCCCACTCTGACTGTCCCCACTCTGACTGTCCTCACTCTGACTGTCCCCACTCTGACTGTCCTCACTCTGACTGTCCCCACTCTGACTGTCCCCACTCTGACTGTCCTCACTCTGACTGTCCCCACTCTGACTGTCCTCACTCTGACTGTCCCCACTCTGACTGTCCTCACTCTGTTCTCACTCTGACTGTCCCCACTCTGACTGTCCCCACTCTGACTGTCCCCACTCTGACTGTCCCCACTGACTGTCCTCACTCTGACTGTCCCCACGCTGACTGTCTCACTCTGTCCCCACTCTGTTCTCACTCTGACTGTCCCCACTGACTGTCCCCACTCTGACTGTCCTCACTCTGACTGTCCCCACTCTGCCCCCTGACTGTCCCCTGACTGTCCCCACTGACTGTCCTCACTCTGACTGTCCCCACTCTGACTGTCCCGACTCTGTTCTCACTCTGACTGTCCTCACTCTGACTGTCCCCACTCTGACTGTCCCCACTCTGACTGTCCCCACTCTGACTGTCCCCACTCTGACTGTCCTCACTCTGACTGTCCCCACTCTGACTGTCCCAACTCTGACTGTCCCCACTCTGACTGTCCTCACTCTGACTGTCCTCACTCTGACTGTCCCCACTCTGACTGTCCCCACTCTGACTGTCCCCACTCTGACTGTCCCCACTCTGACTGTCCCCACTCTGACTGTCCCCACTCTGACTGTCCCGACTCTGTTCTCACTCTGACTGTCCCCACTCTGACTGTCCTCACTCTGACTGTCCTCACTCTGACTGTCCCCACTCTGACTGTCCCGACTCTGTTCTCACTCTGACTGTCCCCACTCTGACTCTCCCCTGACTGTCCCCACTCTGACTGTCCCAACTCTGACTGTCCCCACTCTGACTGTCCCCACTCTGTCCTCACTGTCCCCTCTCTGACTGTCCCCACGCTGACTGTCTCACTCTGTCCCCACTCTGTTCTCACTCTGACTGTCCCCACTGACTGTCCCCACTCTGACTGTCCTCACTCTGACTGTCCCAACTCTGACTGTCCTCACTCTGACTGTCCCCACTCTGACTGTCCCCACGCTGACTGTCTCACTCTGTCCCCACTCTGTTCTCACTCTGACTGTCCCCACTGACTGTCCCCACTCTGACTGTCCTCACTCTGACTGTCCCAACTCTGACTGTCCCAACTCTGACTGTCCCCACTCTGTCCTCACTGTCCCCTCTCTGACTGTCCCCACGCTGACTGTCCCCACTCTGACTGTCCCCACTCTGACTGTCCCCTCTCTGACTGTCCCCACGCTGTCTCACTCTGTCCTCACTCTGTCCCCACTCTGACTGTCCCCACTCTGACTGTCCCCACTCTGACTGTCCCCACTCTGTCCTCACTGTCCCCACTCTGACTGTCCCCACTCTGACTGTCTCACTCTGTCCTCACTCTGTCCCCTCTCTGACTGTCCCCTCTCTGACAGTCCCCACTCTTACCATCCTCACTCTGTCGTCACTCTGACTGGCTCCCTGCTATGTAAGGACAGGTCTTGGGGGGGCACTGAGGGCTGCTTCCTCCCCCAGCCCGCCCACCTACTTGCACTTGCCCCGCTCTCTCTGCTGCCCCAGCACTGGGCCCTCGCTCTGGTTAATAGCAGGAGTGAAAGAACTGCCCAGGTCGGGTTCACTGCCTGTTTGTGTAAATAAAACTTAATGGGAGCCAGCTCTTCCTGTCAGGCGGAGTCTCGGCCGTGACCACGTCGGCACTGCGAGCGGAGCTGCCTAATTACAGGCGGCCATATGGCACGCGGGCAGGAACGCCGGCTGACGGCTCACCCCGTGCTGGGGGCGCCGAGTCCCCCCCACGTGCTCCCCTACTGCTGGAAACGCTGCTTTGTAGTCACGGTCAAGACCTCAGGATGTGTGCTTGCTGCACAAACCCTGAAGCTAATCCACTGGCTGCTCCCATCCTCCCACCACCTGCCGCCCCTTCAGACCTCTGCAGCGTCACCGCTGTCCGGTCGTCTGCCACCACTGCCCCTCCTGACCTCTGCGTGTCTGTCAGTGGCCGGCCTGGCCTGCTCTAGGCGCCCTCCTGCCCGGAGCCCAGCAACCCGCTGGTGCGCCTGGGCGAGCCTCTGGCCAGCCTCGGGCTTATTCACTTTTCCTCTCCAATTCCTGTGTGACGCTTTGGCAAGGTACACATTTTTGTTTTCTGGCCACGTTTTAAAGATAAAATTCACCATTTCCTGGTTGTCCTTGCAAAAAGCCAGCCAAGCTAACAAGCATTCCGGCTCAGGCCATCTTTTCGTTCCCTCCTGGCTGCTTTGAAGGGGTCTCGGATTGCTGTGGTAGGGGGTGGGGCATAAATCCCGTCCCTGGACCCGAGAATCCAGGCAGCGCCGAGCCTGGGAAAGACCCAGGGCTGGCTGCTCCTGCTGGACTCTCGGGGTCCCCGTTCCTGGACCCCGTTCTCTCCACTTGCTCTGGACAACCCTTCACTTCCCTAATTCTCTCTCTGCTTGTGTCTAACTTGCTGTGTGTAGGGTCTCCCTGTGTCTTACCTTCCGAGTGGTGCCTTGTCCCTTCCTGCTGCGTCCAATCCCCTTGTCTAACTGCGTTTGACAATGTCGTTGCCTGAGCCGTTAGAGGGTTGATGCACTGTGTCGGGGAGATTGGCCCTCTCCTTGGGCTGGTGCCTTGGGGTTTTCAGCTCGCCTTCCCGGGGGGTTATCTGTGGGGATTCTTTGTGTTCACAGTAGAGATGGTATGGTTCCTCCTGGCAAGTCCCCCAAGCGTCTTATCAGCCAGGGCTCATGGCACCCCACTTCAGGGCCTGAGGGCTCCTTGGCACTCAGCCAGAACGAAGCCAAACCCCAAATCCAGGACAAGTTAGGGGCGTTTCTGCTCAGAGTAGGGCAGGATTCTGACATTTCCTTGGATTCTGTTCTTTCCTGCCCCACTTCCCCTCCAAAGCACAGCTTCTCCAAGGAGTGGGATGACTTCCGGGGCAACCTGAGCTCCAGCCCCGCCTCCATGAGCGCTCTGCCTATTTCTGCAGGCCCATGAAAGCCCACAGCTCCCTTGTTAAAAAAACACCACCCCAAGTCAGCTCACCCCGCGCCCGCATCCGAGCCGGCCCGGCACCGTGTCCTTTGATTTCCAGGCTCTGGTTTTCTTCCCGGGCCCCATAAGGGATTCGCTTTCCTTTTCATGTCAAGCGTTTATTGGACTCGTCCCGGTTCAGCCAACACTCCCAGGCATGTTGTCTGAAGATTGTTTTCAGGTTCTCGGATTTATCAGGTTCCTGGAACTGAGATGCAAAGACACGGTGACCCTCAGCATGTCAGAGCCGGTCCAGGCGTCCACGAAACTGCCTCCATGAGGGCGCGTGGGAACATGCCCTTCACCCCTCCCTGGCACGGTTTTACCAGTAAGGGTTCTATTTTTTTTTTAAGATTCACTTGAGAAGAAGAGTGACAGAAAGTCCGCCCTCCTGGCCCAGTCCCCGCATGGCCACGCCAGCCAAGGCTGAGCCGGGCCGACATGCTGCTTCTCCAGGATGTTAGCAGGGAGCTGGACTGGAAGTGGAGCAGCCAGGACTCAAGCCAATGCCCACATGGGATGCCAGCACCACGGATGGCAACTCGGACCCCTCCGCCGCAGCACTGATGCCTTTAGCAGCCGGCTGTAACTCGGCCAGTATTGACGGTTCAGGAGACAACTGGGGCAAGTTTGCGTCCACATCTTACAGACATGGAGTGCAAGGCTGGGGACGAAGGCCGTGGCTGGTGCTTGCAGTCGCCGGAGCTGGACGGGGCTGCCGTCGGCCAGTCCTGCTCAGAGCAAGAGCTGGGCTCTGTCCTCACTTGACCACCGCAGCCCGTGCTGCCTACAGGACCATGGGAGACTCAGCGGTTAAACCCTTGAAGGTCTTTTCCCAGACAGCTACGTGGTTTCCGGTGCTGGCCAGCAGGAAGGCCTTGGCAGAGCTCAGAGAGTGCAGGAACACAGCAGGAAGACACCCGAGCATGGGCACGGGTCCTGGCAGGTGCGGCTGGACGACTCGCACGCCACACAGTCCGGAACAAGGGGCTGCAGGGCTGGCTGCCATGCCTGCGAGGGTGTCTCCCCATCACCAACGGCCTGCAGAGCTGTGTGACCCACCTCCTTCCATCTGCACACCTCGGCAAGTGTAACTCCCCGCCCCCATACCCCCAGCTCAGCGTGTCCAGCTCCTCGCAGGGCAGGAGCACACACCGACAGCTCCCTGGACCTTCCCCACTGAGGGCTGGAAGTCTCAGACCTCGGCACGGCAAGGTGGCCCTCTTCCTCTCACTGGCTGGGGGACAGGAGCTGCTAAGCACAGCAGGCAGGATCGACACCACCGGGAGGGTCCTGTGCAGAAGGCCAGCAGGTCATCACTGAGGCAGCTGTCTCCCTGGCCGCCCCTGCCCTGATGCGCCTGTCCACTCAGCACCGTCCATCACTCATGCCGCTGAGTAACAATGATCTGCTCCCAGGCGGTACAGCGCTGGGTTCCTCTGACACGCCTCTGCCGGGGCCTGAGCCGCTGGGCCACCGGGAGGCTGAGGCCTCCATAGGGGTCAAGTCCAACTCAGCAGATTTTCACACCAAATCTCGGCCTCTGCCCCCACATCTGGGAACCACGGCGAGCTAGCTAGGACAGCGGGCGGTGGAGTGGGTGCTGAAGCCCAGGCAGCCCTTGGCTGAGCCCATGTGGACAGGCCCGCTGCCTCCAGCGAGACAGCCTGGACCCAGGACAGTCCCTGAGCTGTCACTTCAGAGGGAAACAGAGACACAACACCCCATGAGGCTCTCAGAGAAAGGACAGCAGTTCGGGGCACCGAGTCTGGCCGGGCACACCCAGGGAAAAACACCCCAGCAGCAAGCCACCACCCTCCCCACCTCCAGCCCCAAAGCCACCCTCGGCATCTGGCAGCCACGGACAGGCGCCTGGGGGGAGCGGTCCCCCACTCCGAGGAGGTCTCCTCATGTCTGCCTCCAGGCAGGCAGGACGCCACTTCCCCGTGGACACATCATCGCCCCCTTCGGCGCGTCCCCGCGCGGGGAGGCGGCCACGGCATTCTTGGCTCCCTCCTGACGGCTGCACATGTGGGCCCCATTTGCGGGGGGCACCGGGAGGGGGCGGGGAGCCAGAGGGGGGTTGGTGGGACTGGCGTTAAACACTTCCACCTGAGAATGTGGAGGCAGCACCCCCCAAAGTGATGAAAGGGACCCGAGCCCAGGACGCTGCAGGGAGGGGATACAGAGAAGGCCCTGACGTGCGAGGGGGCGGCACGGACCCCCCAGCGAGAGGCTGGCAGGGTGAGCTGGTGGACGCATGCAGGCAGGGGCGAATCCCTGCCCTTGGGGTTCACAGGGACCCAGGATGCCCCAAGGAGGTCACCAGAGACCCCAGCCCCTCTGGCTCTTGCCACAGCCTGTGTCACAGCCACCCAGGGGCAATAACCCCTTGGGGACCCCACAGGGCACCCCCAAAAGGTGTGAGATCCCCGGAAACCATGCACCCATCCACAGAGCCCCAAGGCCAAGTACAAGAACGTGACCAGGCTCCAGGACAACAGGAAAGCTTGGCACCCACCAGGGCCAGCCTTGGCACGGAGGCACCATGCTGTCCAGCCCTGGCCATGCCTGCCCGCAGCAAGCGCTAGACTCCCAACACGGGCACCCCACTTCCAGGTCCTGTGCATCCCCCATGTCAGGGCCTCCCGCGCCCCTTCCAGTATGCACAGACCCAGGGCGTTCCCCTCAGCCTGTCTCCCCAGCTCCACCAGAAGCTTCAGCTTGTAGCGTGGTCGAGGAGGAAATGGAGCCCGAAGCGAGACGAGCCATCCTGATGCAGGCCCACGACACCCAGGCTGGGCAGCCTCCACGGAGAGGTGCCACGGCCCACCCAGGCCTCTCCGTGGGCTACGTCAGCACAGCACAAGCTCTCCGCAGTCTGTGACCCTCGGCAGCAGCAACCACAGGACAGACACGGAATCACGTGGGGAGCGGCCCACGTGGGAAGCAGGGTGAGTCCGTGGCAGGAGGTAGCCAGGGCAAGGCCAGTCGAAGAACAGGAAGCCTCAGCCCGGCACACTGGCTGGGACTGGAGCAGATCACAGGGCTTCGCAAACAGGACAGAACCAGTCCGACCTGCACAGGGGGCTGTGTAGGGAAAGGCTGGGCTGGAGCAAGAGAGGGCATCCCAGGACCTGAGAGACACTACGCCCCTGGTACCCAGTGGAACGAGAGGAAATGGAGCTGCAAGCACCAATGCCAGCTGGCAGACCAGGCAGCCTGCCGTGGTCTGAGAACGTTCCAGAAGAGAAGCCACCAGGACCTGAGACCAGTGGCAGGAGGCTGAGCACCAGGGACACCTGGGTCTTGCTGCCCATCAGGGCTAGGCCACCCAGCGGAACCCCTGGGCGGGGAGAGTCAAGGAGAGCCCAGACTGGAGCAGAGAGGCGCTCCAGGACGAGACAGACAGTTCCAGAACATTCTCCACTGAGCAGCCCTACAGGAAACTGGCCATGTGGGTCAGCAACTCAGAGCTGCCCAAGCTGGCCCTGCGGGCAGAGCGTGCGGTGGGAGGAGCGGGCTGGGGGAGATGCCAGGTGTGGGCTCCCCAGCCTCGAGCACTGTCCACTCAGTGACCCCAGGCCAGTCAGTATCCTACAGTCTGTAAGGCCAGCCCAGCCAGGGCTGAGCCTCCAGGGCATGAATTCAAGCTGGGACTCCAGCCACGCGTGCAACCTTCCATGGGGCTCAAGGGGGAAGATGAGGAGGGGACACCTAGCCCACGCAGCATGACCACTGCCGGACAGCAGGCACGTGGACAGCTCCCAGCACCCCGGAGAGCCTCCAAGAGCCAAGGAGCGTCGGGCAGTGCGTGTCCGTCCATCTGTCCACTGAGACGGCTAGAGACATGGGCCGGAGGGCAACGGTCAATCCGACGGGAAGGAGGGACGAGCCCTACTGGAAGGGATGGGGCCAGCGCAATTTACAGCGCCCGGAGCTGTGCCAGCCCCAGAAGGTGCCGGGGCCACTTGGCGTGGGGCCTGCCTGCGGAGCCAGGCTTTGAAAAACAACTTCCTGTCAATAAAACGCGAGCAGAGCTTGGCCGCAGCTTCAAAGCACTGAGTTATGCCTGCAGTCTGCTCACAGCCGGGCAGGGCCGCTGGCCGTGCTGGGCGCTCAGGCGCTTTTAAGCAGCCCCTCGGGTCCACCTGGAAGGGCCTGCCTCGGAAGCCCTGGAATCTGAGGTCTGGGTAAGGTGGGAGCAGCCCTGCCGTGGCCCGCAGCCGCTGGCAGCCTGGCACCGGGCTGAGCAACCATGCTGACCAAGGGCCTGCTCCACATTTGCATTTCGGAGGGAGAAGAGGAAGAGAAGGATCCGACATGTGGTTCCCATTGGCCGGGAAAAGCAGAACCATGTGCTGCTTCTAAGGAGAAAGTCCGCAGGGAGGGGCTCCCCTCCGGCCTCACGTCCCCAGCAGGAGGCCTGCCCCTTCACCTGCTCCCAGCACAGAGCAGGCGCGAGGCTGACCCAGGAGGCCTTCCTGGGAGCCGCAGGTGCAGCCACAGGGCCCTGCTGCACCGCAGCTTCAGCAACAGCCTCACTCAGCCCCAACAAGGCACTCCTATCAGTCAGGGCCCTGCAGTGCCCCGCTTGCCAGCCTCAGCCAGCAAGGATGCCTCTGACCCCATCACAGCGTGGATGTGCACCTCGTGTGGCAGAGGTCAAGGTTTTATGAAGGATGCTGCAGGAGAGACACAGCCAGACACGGCTGGCTAGTGGACTTTGCTGGGAGGCAGCTCCGGCAGCACTGGCTGGCGCCCCTCGGCGCGCAGGGACAGGACTCTGCTTGTCCCACCCCCGGCTTCCCAGCAGCTGCCTATGCCGTGGGGTCAGCTGAGACTAGGCGAGCCACTGACCTGCACGGCACAGCCTGGACTGGCTCCTGCTGCTCCCTGCCACGCCAGGGCCATCCAGCGTCTCCCACTTCCTATCACCTCTGGCCGAAGCACCCACGGCTCCCTCCCCGCCCAGGCGCAGGCAGCGCCTTGGCCCGAGGCTGCCTGCTGCAGCAGTGGCCCCAGACGAAGCCCTCTAAGGTCCCAGGCTCTGTGCCTCAGGCTTCCCGGAAGGCAAGTGTGGCACGCTGGCCTGGCACATGGCAGAAACACAAAATGTCTCAAGCAAATCAGGAACTGTGCTCGCTCTACACACGCTTCTGAGGGCTCCCCAGGGACCCTCAACAGCTCAGGTGCAGCCAAGGCCTCGATACAGCCCAAAGACCCCAGGAGCCACAGGAGCCACAGGAGCCCCAAAGACCCTAGGAGCCCCAGGAGCCACGGGTCAGGCAGGGGCCACGTCTGCCCCCGACAGACAGGAGCGGGGTCCTGGGGACGCTTTGACTTGGGACAGGAGGGCTCCAGGGCCGCAGGAAGACCTGCCACGTTGGTCATGCAGGAGCAGCTGGCCTCACCGCATAAAGACCTCAGTAGCCCCGCACTTCCCCTGCCATGCTCCTCCGTCCCCGTGGCACTGGCTCTGAACTTCTGAGCAGTACTGACAAGGGAAGTGCCACACGCAGGGGAGCGAGGCCGGGGGCTCTGGCCAGGCCTGGACAGCAGAGGCCCCAGGTTCTGCCCCAGTGACCTTGACCCTAAGACAGTGCAGGCGGGGCCCAGTGCAGGTGCATAAACACCCATGAACCTGTTCCCTCTCCCTCCAGTGCCCCCTGGGCCCTTGCCACCCCCAGGTTTGCAGGGTGTGTTACATGTCCAGGGGGACACTCAGGGCTTTACTTCCCGCATCCTGGGCTCTCAGGACACTGCCGGCAGCTGGGCAGCTGCTCCCAGCAAAGGGAGCCGAGCGTGGGTGGCTCGGAGTCCCAGGGTCAGCTAGCACCAGGTCACTGCCTGCCAAGTCTCCTCAGGCTCTTGCCCATCACCCTGGGGAACGTCAAGGTCTGGCCTGGTCACACTGAGCCCCACAGCGTGCTGGGCACCAGCAGTCACTGGCACAGTCGCCTCAGGGCCGCCCGCTGCTGCCCTCGCAGGCATGGGGCTGGCGGAGCCCCTGCAGCCGGAGCCCCTGCAGCCGGGGCTGACAGGCTCTCCCTTGGGGAGGTGCCTCGAGCGGTCAGCAGGATGTGCTCACCATCCCCTTAAAGACGCTCTCGGTGGTCTGGAGCTTCAGGGGTCCTGAACTTAAGTGTGGAAGGATCTACTTCCCAAACTGCCAGGCACCCCGAGCAATCCCCACCAGCCCAGCAGCCTCTCAGAGCAGGGCCTGCGTGCCCACTCACGTGGACAGAGCCACCCAGCCTCTCCAGCTCCCCACCCCAGCAGCCACACGCCACCTGCTGGACACTCGTGCCACACCGGACTCTGAGGTGCGTGGGTCACTGTGAACCCTAGCTGACCAGTGGCCTGATGACAGGAAATGAGAAATTTCTCCAAAGCAAAGAGCAGGGCCTGGAGCTGACACTCAGTAACCACGGTGACCACCTCCCCACAAGGATGGACTGGGAAGCTCCTGCTCCAAGGCAGGCCGGTGGGCGGGCCAGCCGGTGGGCGGGCCAGCGGGTAGCTGCTGGAGAACCTGGGCAGGCCTCCTGCCAAGTGACACTGCATAACCGATTGCAGCTGGGAGCGTGGGGAATCCACTCGCCAGGAGCTCAGCTCGCACCTGTGTACACAGCGCGCAGGCCCTTCCAAGAAGGGCCCTCCTGCTGCCGTCAGGGAACTGCTCAAGAAGGGTGCCTCACCTTGCACGGAACTGTGGCGTCACAGCCAAGCTATGACCTCTCCCCTGGAAAAGGCCCAATTCCAAGGGTGACTGCGGTCTCCAGGGCTGCCTGGGTTCGAGTCCTGGCTCGGCTTCCAACGCCAGCTTCCTGCCATCTTACGCAGGAGACAACAGGGCTGATGAAGCACTGGGTCACTGCGGAGAGGCCCAAGGGAGCGCCGGCCGCAGCGGACATCTGAGAAGTGAGCCAGGAGACAGAAGATATTCATCCATGCTCTCTCTTGCTCTCTCTCATTATCATCCAAGTAAATAAACAAATCTTTTAAAACACTCACACAGCCCGGCACGGTGGCCTAGCGGCTGAAGTCCTCACCTTGAACACGCCAGGCTCCCATATGGGCGCCGGTTCTAATCCCAGCAGCTCCACTTCCCATCCAGCTCCCTGCTCCTGGCTCCCGGCTTCGGATCAGTGCAACATCGGCCGTTGTGATCGCTTGGGGAGTGAACCATCCAAAGGAAAATCTTCCTCTCTGTCTCTCCTCCTCTCTGTATATCTGACTTTGCAACAAAAATAAATAAATCTTTTTAAGAAGCATTCACACATACTAATAACATTGCTGAAAGACGAGTGCATCCGTTGATGCATTCCGCTCCTACGGGCTAAAGAAGAGCCAGCGCATGATTCATCAAGCAATGAAGACCCGACTGCTGCTCACAGCTGAGCCCTGAGCGGGGGCCTGGAGGCAAGCGGACATCAGCCTGCCCCGAAGCAGGTGCCTCCCACGCCAGCAGTGAGTGGGGAGTCTGCTTCAGTACCCCAAAAGTAAAACACCTAGATGCAGCCCATGTGCAAGATCCGTATGGGGAAAACAGAAGATTCTTTTTTAAAAAAAAAAAAGTTTATTTATTTTCATTGGAAAGGCAAATTTTCAGGCAGGAGACACAGAAAAGTCTTCCATCCATTGGTTCACTCCCCAAGTGGCCACAATGGCTGGAGCTCAGCTAATCTGAAGCCAGGAGCTTCTTCCAGGTCTCCCACGCAGGTACAAGGTCCCAAGGCTTTGGGCTGTCCTCGACTGCCTTCGCAGGCCACAAGCAGGGAGCTGGATGGAAAGTGGGGCTGCTGGGACACGAACTGGCACCTGTATGGGATCCCGGCTCTTGCAAGGTGAAGATTTAGCCACTGAGCCATCACACGGGCCCCAGAGGAGAAGACTGACGAAAGAAAGGCCCAAACGGACTGAGACACTCCAAGGTCCTTGTCAAGACGCTAGTCCCTCCCAACCGTGTTGGCAGACCCGATGTCCATCACCCCAGTGTCGTGGGGGGGCTGTACCCTGTCCCCCACAGACGTGACCACTTCTCCCACTGGATTCTCCTGGGGCCGCCAGCTCCTATGCTGCCACCTCCCAGACCCGTGGCCTCTCTACTCTCCTGTGTCCTTGGAGGCCTGTCTCCATCTCCCGGTCACTGCCCTGCCCGCTGTCTCACGTCCACAAAGAACAAGGCACACGGACAAGGAAGGGTGGGCAAGGTAAGGGCATCAACGAAGACCGAGAAAGTTCTCTGGCAGCCCAGAGCCATGCTTACCTGACCCAGCCGTGTATGCTCCTGAACAGGAAGTTCTCCCAGTGAGTCTAGGTGTATGCAGATGAGGTGTGCTGCTTGGACCAATCAGGGGGCTGCTCTGGGGGATCCAGCCCTCACCCCTTCACAAGAGTCAACTCAGATGGAGCCGGGAGTTCAAGTGTAAGCCTGCAGCCCTCCCGGGAGCTGTGTGAACTCCCAGAATTCCTTGGAGATGCAACACCTAAGACGTGAGACAAGAAGCAAAGAAACGGTGAGAAACTGAGAGAAAACACCTGCAAAAGACATTCCCAAAATACACCAAGTTCCTGCGCCCTCACCACCCACTTCCTAAGAACATGCGCCACCCAGGAAGAAGCAGGCAGGAGTCCTGAACCGAGGACTCAGGAAGAAAGGCTTGGAGACGACAGAAGTGGAGGAGACGGTCCTCGTCACACGTCACCAGGGAGTCTCAGATCCCATTCCGCTGTGAGGACGCTGGAACAGTTACAGCACTGGGGCCGGAGAGGGCGCGGGCGGCAGGCGCGGGCGGCAGGTGCTCAGACCCAGCACTGATGAGGCTGCAAGGGTTCAGCTGACTTCAAGAAGGTTCAGCGGTGGACAAGTGGTGGCACCTGCCGGCATGAGTGTGTGCTGGGGGGTGAAGTCAGTTGGGTTGAGTTAGACTTCAGTGCCCAGTGATGGACACGAGATCTCCATGGGATTAGGGCAGACTGGACCAGTCCACTGCACATGCTGGCAGGCACAGGAGCGGGGGGGCCGGTCCAGTGGGGGTTATTGGGGGTCGCTCTGGCTGGGCTGCAGCTCCCCCGTGGTACATGAGGGCCAGGTGCGTGTTGGGCAGGGCTGGCTGGACTGACTTAGAGGGTAAAACAAATTGGTCGACTATCCCAGTGAAACTTGACAGCAAATTTCTGGGCCAGTGGAGACTCGGAGGTGGAGTGTGACAGCGAGACGACCTCGGAAGGATTTTCTCATCCGTGGAGCAGCGATATGAGCAGGATCTCAGAACTCTGGGAAACACATGAACAGACCCCTCAGAAAACGCTCCGCAGTGGGGACCCTGGGGTGACATCGGGTGGCAGTTCCCCAGTCCCCGGGGTAATGCAGCGGTGAGGAGCCCGGGCGTGGTTTCCCCTCTCCCCTGGCTACAGGAAGGACATGTGTAAACAGGGGTCTCACCCACGGCCCCCTGATCCTCAACCCTTCCCACCCTCATCGACTGTGTAAACACCATCAATAATAAAATTTAAAAGAGAGATGGTTCAGCGGCTTCTCGCAAAGCAGCTGCTCCAAGCCAGCGGCGTCCTGGGTGCTTCCCCACCGTCCTTGAGCAGGCCTTGTGACGACACAGGTGGTAGAGCAGGTGCAAGGGACTGGCAGCCACCAGAAACTGGAAGGGGCTGGAAACAAGTCCGGGCCTGGAGCCCTGAGGAAGCCTGGCCTGGCACGCACCTCAACGGGACCAGACACGCTGTTCCAAGGCGCAGTGGCCACCAGCTGCTCCCGCGGGAAGCTGTTGCTGCCCGGGTGCCACCAGCACGCCACCTCACCCCCCCTCCACCACGTGCCGCCCCGCCCTCCCGCCCCCCGTTCACCCATATTGGTTTTGCTGCAGCTCAGGGTGGACTGCACATACTGTCGCATTCTTACTAACACATCCAAACTCACTCATGTTTTGCTTTGGTTGTGCATTTCACATGCAGTGCCTGGCTCTCAGGTGTGCACCTGCTAAGCTTGGCCAAGCCCTTGCTACCCTCCAGAGGCAACCACAGGCCGATTTTTCTATCACACAATAGTTTTGACTATTCTAGCATGTTCTATGTATAGAATCATCTCCATGTACCGTGCTATGTGAGGCATTTCATTCGAGGCCATGAGAGGAAAATGGCTACAGACATTTTGGGGCAAATTTTTACAAATTTGTGTTTTTCCTTCTTTGGATCAATGCTTAAGAAGGAGATGCTCTGCTTTTTCTTTTTTTAAGATTCATTTATTTTTATTACAAAGTCAGAGAGGACTTTGTAATACAGAGAGGAGGAGAGACAGAGAGGAAGATCTTCTGTCCAATGATTCACTTCCCAAGTGACCGCAACAGCCGGTGCTGTGCCGATCCGAAGCCAGGAGCCATGAACCTCTTTCCGGGTCTCCCACATGGTGCAGGGTCCCAAGGCTTTGGGCCATCCTCGACTGCTTTCCCAGGCCACAGGCAGGGAGCTGGTTGGGAAGCGGGGCTGTGGGATTAGAACCAGTGACCATGTAGGATCCCGGCATGTTCAAGGCGAGGACTTTAGCCACTAGGCCACGCTGCCGGGCCCCTCTGCTTGTTTTATTATTTATTAGTTTTTAAGTCAGTGTTACACAAAGACAGCGAGATAGAGAGAGATCTTCTACTCGCTGGTTCACTGCCCAGATGGTCACAGTGGCCAAGACCAGGCCACAGCCAGGAGCCAGCAGCTTCTTCTGGGTCTCCCACATGGCGCAGGGGCCCAAGGCTTTGGCCATCCTCGACTGCTTCCCAGGCCACAAGCAGGGAGCTGGATGGGAAGCGGAGCAGCCAGGACTCAAACGGACACCCACGGGACGTCAACGCGGCAGACAGTGGCCACATCAGCCCCAAGAAAGCCATTCTTGAGCCACTGGAAGGCTTTTGAAGTCACGGCAAGTTGTGTGTCCCCGGGGTGTCCCGAGAGCCCTGAGCCCTGCCGGCATGTGTCCCGGGGGTCCCGAGAGCCCTGAGCCCTGCCGGCATGTGGAGTTCCAAGTCTTTTCAGTCTTGGTCCTTCTGGTTTAGAAATGGCCATTTTCTAATGTTTTTACACCAAACGGGCTTCCACCAGGGCTGCCACGTGTGCCTGTGGCAGAAGGCTAATGAGCCACTCGGGCTGTGACTGAGCCATGACCAATGCCGCAACCCAACCTCAAAGAGAAAATGGGGCCGTGTCCTGGCTAAGGGGCAGTGCCGCCTGTCGCCTGAGCCTGGGCTGCTCCCAGCGACACACAGGGGCTGGCAGAGGACCATGTGAGAAGTGGGGCAGGCACGGGGGAGGGGAGGTACTCACAGGGGACCAGCCCGTGTTCCCGGAAGTAACCACGCCAGGTCAGAGGGCGTGTGCTTCCACGTACTGTGTACATAAGTAATGGCACAGTACATTAAATCTAGGCGATGGAGTGTGAAGGAGATGGCCAGGACCCTGCCTCTCCCTGTTTATGGGGAGGGGAGCATGGAGGGACCCAGGTCTATGGGGAGGGGGAGAGCAAGAGGGACCCACAAGTCCATGGGGAGAGGGAGGGGAGCAAGAGTACCCACCCCCCGGCCTGTGATTGGCCAGCATCCATAGCTAGTCATCCTCTTGGCCATGACAACATGATATCCACCCACGGCCAGGTCTCAGTACCGCCCCTGCCATCCCATCCTAGCTCTGAGGCCTGGCTCCACCCTGGGAGAGAGGAGACAGCTGCCCTCCCTGCTCTGGTCCTCTCTGTCAGGTATTCCCTGCCTGGCGGGCCCCTGGGGGACAGGCCCTGCTCAACTGCCAGCCCCACTTAGCCCCTCAAGACAAGGTGGAGCCTTGGAGAGCACTGTCCAAAGCAGCCCCCCAAAGCTCTGGCCCCACTGCCTCTGCTGCCTGGCCCCCAGGGTGGCTGTGGCTCACCAAGGAAGCCACGTGGCCCCGACCACCACCCGTGTCCCAGCCCCCTTTCCCTGCCCCTCCACGGCTCTGCATCTTCCGCCCTCCACTGCCTCTGCTGCTGAGCCTCCGGAGCCCAAGAATGTCAGGTGGTCCTGACCCCCACCTGTGCCCACCCCAGCCCCCGTCTCTCCTCTGCATTCCTTTCCTCTCCCCAGCACATGGGTGCTTCCCCAGCTGGGTGGTAACTGGTCTCCCACACTGGCATCCGTGTTCTTTCCAACGTGCTGTGATCACACAGACTTGTCTGTAACATTGAGGGCACAAAAATTCAACCTTTAAGGTTCGGAAGACCTCTCCAAGGACCATCTAATCCAGAGGGTTTCAGCAAAGAATTGATTTTTAAATTTTATTTATTTTTTATTATTATCATTTTACGATACTGTTCCATAGGCTCCTGGTATTTCCCTTATCCCAGCCCCAATCCACTCCCCGCCACCACCTAGTTCCTCTATATCATTACTAAAGTATAGTTCTTCATACTCAGTCATGTGTCCATCATTGCGGGCATGGACAATGGCAGAGAGTCCAGCGTCCTATTGTCAAGATATAGTAAACAGTTTCATTGGAAGTCCATCTTTGTCTGGAAGCAGAAATGCATACTACACTGCATCCTCACATCTGGATGTTAGTCTCCATTTCACAGCTACTGTACATCCCTCAAATGAAAAGTCATGATACAAAATCAACAATAGGAAGAAAAATAGAAATTTACAATGCCAAGAAGTTAAATGACATGTGACTAGATATGACAGTCTCCATTATACAGCTACTACACATCCCCTTAAATGAAGAGCCTCAAAACAAAATCAGCATCAGGGAGAAAACACCATGAAGTTAATTAACATGCTCCTGAATGACTAACGCGTAGCTGAAGAAATGAAAATCAAGAACCTTCTTGCAGAAGGTGATGCTACTGCATGATGAATGAGTCAGTGACGTATTTAATCAGAAGAAAGCGTTTTGAAGAGATGAAGCTAGCAGAGAAGCATCAAAACCCGTGCAATAGAGTTTCCGTTGATTTTTCAGCAAAGAATTCTGAAGCGTGGGTGCTCCCCACTGCTCCCCGGGCCCAGGCAAAGTCAGAGCTGCAGAGGCTCTTGGAAGGGGCCATGGATGGGTGGTCATTGCCAGGGTGGACAGCGCTATGTGCACGGCACCCCCGCCCTCCTCGCCACCCGCTCAGCTGCCCCAGAGCCTCAGCACACCCTGTAGCAGCTGTCTCCCTCCTCCTAACGCATCTTTACTCTTGTGTGTTAGCCTCAACACCATCCTGCTGTGGGCGGGGGGTGGGGGGCTGGAAGGACCACTCATCCAGGCACGCAACACTGTTAATAGCACTCACCACCATTTAAAATTGTGAGTTAACTGCCTTCCTCCACCCGCAGCCTGCCTACTAAATGTCTCCCTCATCGTAAGCTGCAAGGCTGTGAGGTTCCTTGGGGTCTTTGTGCTGCCCCTGGTACCAACTCAGGCACTCGGCCGGCACAGGACCAGCGGATCCGCCACCGCCCTCCTCCTCTCTCAGCCAGCTGAGGTGCAGAGATAATCGGTGACAAAAGAGAAAAGGCCAGGGGGCAGGCAAGGACAGCCCTGGCCCCGAGTTCTCTTGTAACCAAGGGGTCCAGCGCAGCAAGTGTGCAAATGTTTGTGTCCCCGATTACTTTGATAGAAAGATTGGCATACCGGTTTGAAGGACAGAGCTATAGACGGAGGGAAGGGAAGAGAGAAAAAGACAGATGTTCCATCTGCTGGCTCACTCCTCAAATGAGCAAAGTGGCTAGGGCTCGACTGGTCCAAAGCCGGGGTCCAGGAGCTTCTCCCGGGTCTCCACATGGGTGCAGGGCCCAAGCACTTGGGCCATCCTCCATTGCTTTCCCAGGTATGTTAGCAGGGAGCTGGATGGGAAGTGGAGCAGCTGGGACTCTAACTATCCATACGGGATGCCAGCAGCTGTAATCCCAACACCACCCTCCCTGATTATTGGGCACAAGCAAGCAGAAGCAGAATTTTGGCTTGAGTGGGACAATGTTCTCAAGCCTTGCCCCACTGCCTTCCAGAAACCAGAGCACGTCAAAGAACCTCCACCCTCCCCTGCAGACTGGTGGCTCAGACAGAGAGGAAAATCACGACAAAAAAAAACATATCCTGGGCCTGGCACAATGGCTCAGGGCTAAATCCTCACCTTGCCCCGGGTCCCGTGTGAGCGCTAGCTTGTGTCCCAGCTGCTCCACTTCCCATCCAGCTCCCTGTCTGTGGCCTGGGAAAGCAGTCGAGGACGGCCCAAAGCCTTGGGACCCTGCACCCGCGTGGGAGACCAGGAAGAGGCTCCTGGCCTCTGGCTTCAGATTGGCTCAGCTCCAGATGTTTTGGCCATCTTGTAAGCAAACCAGTAGACAGAAGATTTTTCTGTCTCTCCTTCTCTCTATAGAGCTGCAGTTTCAATAAAAATAAATGCATCTTTTTTAAAAAAATTGAAAATAAGTAAACAAAACTTACCTGTTAATTCCTTTCCCCTCAGTTGTTTGCAGTGCACCTGCATGCCCGAAGTGTGTGGGCACAACGGGTGCCTGCCAACACGCACGCCCGAAGTGTGTGGGCACAACGGCTGCCAACACGCACGCCCGAAGTGTGTGGGCGCAACGGATGCCTGCCAACACGCACGCCCGAAGTGTGTGGGCGCAACGGGTGCCAACACGCACGCCCGAAGTGTGTGGGCGCAACGGGTGCCTGCCAACACGCACGCCCGAAGTGTGTGGGCGCAACGGGTGCCAACACGCACGCCCGAAGTGTGTGGGCACAACGGCTGCCAACACGCACGCCCAAAGTGTTTGGGCACAACGGGTGCCAACACACACGCCCAAAGTGTGTGGGTGCAACAGGTGCTAACACGCACGCCCGAAGTGTGTGGGCGCAACGGGTGCCTGCCAACATGCACGCCCGAAGTGTGTGGGCGCAACGGGTGCCTGCCAACATGCACGCCCGAAGTGTGTGGGCGCAACGGGTGCCAACACGCACGCCCGAAGTGTGTGGGCGCAGTGGATGCCAACACGCTCGGATCTGCAGTCGGTTCCTCCGAATGTGGGCGATGGCCGGTGGAACTTTCTTTTGGTTTCTTCTCTTCCCCTGCCTTTGGCACACTCTCCCTGGAGGCCAAGGCTCCCTGCGGCAGGCTGGACCCACACCAGGCCATGCCACTGGCTTTGGCACACTAGCAGGTGCAGGAGCCATCAGGGGCACTGGCACTTTTGCCACAGGAACTCGCAGTCCCAGAGCTGCGCAGGAGCTACCCCTGGACCCAGCTGCAGTGCTGGGGTGCTGGAGCCCCAGGCGTGTGCCAGGGGAGGCCGCCAGCCTCAGCGGGGCGGTTTCGGTGGAGACTCAGGTCAGGTGATGGATCTGTGTGGTGGGAGATGAGACGCTGTGGCTGAGGTTAGCCTTGAGCAGGAACCTGGCTGATGAGTACGGCAGATAACGTCTACAAGGGCAGCGCGTGCAGCAGGTTACACTGCTGCTGATCCCAGTTCGAGTCCCGGCTGCTCCTTTCCCAACCCCTCTCCCTGCTAACGTCTCTGGGAAGGCCGCTGCTGACACGGGATCCCTCCTGGCTTTGGTCCGGCCCAGTCCCGGCTGTCGTGGACGCGTGGGGAGTGAACCAGGGGCGGAAACTCCCCATTTCCGTCACAGCCTCTCAAATATGTCTATCAAAAGATGAAAAGGTAAGATGACAGCAAAGCTAGAGGCCTTCCTTGCGGGAAGCCCCCTGCCACCCCACCCGACCCTGGCCTGGCCCAGGGTTCTCAGGAACAAAACTCAACAGACACAACAGAGAGTTCACCCCAGCCCAGGCCTGTGAGTGTCCACTTGTCACCACGTCGCAGGCAGTGTGCAGGTAGGCCAAGCCACACAGGCAGACCAAGAGCTGGCCGCGGTCACTCGGGGGCCACAGCTGAGGTCAGCTTCCTGCGATCAGGCGGCATGACGGGCGGGCTGGGGACGGATGCACACACGCACGTGTGTGTACGGGTGCGTGCAGGTGCGCAGTCTCTGGCCTCACCCCTCTTGCTGAGCCGCCAGGATGGAATGAGGCCCCAGCTGCAGGGGCAGGGGTGTGGAGCTGGGAGCGCTGTGGAGAACTGCGGGGATCTGACACGTCATCCCGGCCACAAGCAACCAGAGTCCAGCCACTGCCCACTGGGGGCCCGGACAACAGCAGAGCCAGCCTGCCGAGCCCCGTCTCCCCAAGAACACGAGACAGAATGAAAGGCAGACATCACTTCGACAGACTCGGCCCGTGTCATGGGTTCCTCATGCACCCAGCTCGATACTCAACCAGACCCCGTGCTGCGATGGCACAGGGTGAAGGACTCGCACGCGAGGCGACGGGCAACAGAAGATGGCTGCTGATATGACCCACGATCTTGGCCACTGTCCACGCCAGGCCACAGGAAAGAATGTTCAGGAGCTGCGAGCCAGTGCAGCCATGCACGATCCACAAGGGTGAGGCGTGAGACCCACAGCCGGGCGCAAAGACGCTGGAAAGGGCTTCCTCAAGAGAGAGAAGAGAGGGTGAGGACGGAGCAGGAGGCCAGTGTCTGGGAGGGGTCCCAGAAGCACAGGGATAAAGGGACGAGCCCACCCAGGGAGGTGGCCCGACACGACGGCCCTCCCTGCTCTCCTGGCTGTTGGAGCCTTGTTGCAGCCCAGATGGCGTGGCCACAGGGAGCGTGGCTGCTCTCACACAGCTGGGCTCTGACCACGCGGAATGGGAGCAGGAGGCTTCCCACCCAGTAGCCAAGCAAACTCAACGTGCCCTGCCTGCCAGGAGAGCTGCGGGGACCCAAGGGTCTAACAGTTGGTGGTCAGAGCCCTCGGCAGCCCACTCCTCCACGCTGGCTGACAGCAAACATCAGGCAGGGACAAGAACCCAGCCCTGATCCCCGCCTGACCCCCAGCCCTTGACCCCCGACGCTGACCCGCAGCCCTCGACCCCCGACCCTGACCCGCAGCCCTCGACCCCCGACCCTGACCCGCAGCCCTCGACCCCCGACCCTGACCCCCAGCCCTCGACCCCCGACCCTGACTCTCAGTGATAGTGAGTGGCCAGCAGGAGGGACGATTCCAGCACCTCCACTTCTGGGCAACGTGGGGCTGCCCTTCCCAGCCCTGGGCCCCCGTCAACCACGCAGCCTCCCTGGGGTCAGGCCAGGCGTGAGAGGGACAGCATGGAAAGGACAGGGCTGTGGTGACCACAGGACACAGGCAGCTTCTCCCGCCGCCCGCGAGCCACGTGCCCCGCACAGTGACCTCTGTGCTAACAGGCCTGTCCCCGCCCCCATCCCTGCCACCCTTCCCCCACCCCTCCAGGCTCTCAGCATTTGCTCAACCACAGTTCAGTTCAAGGTCACACTTGGTGTTCTAGGGGTCCTGCGGTGGGAGCCGGCTGCCACCCTGCACGGTGTGCCCAGGCGGCAGGCAGGAAGGGCCTGGGTTCCGCTAAGAGCCCTGGCAACAGCCCAGCAGGTCGGGGTGGAGGGGCCCGGCCGGGCGCAGGAGGCCGCCCTGACTCCAGGCAGGCGTGCACAGGAGCCGTCTCCCTGCGGTTAAGAGCGCCTGCTGCACGCTGTAAAACCCTCGGCCCGAGCACGCCTGTGACGGTCATTAAAATCCTTTTTAAGACCGGGCTGGTTTGCTGCAGGAAGGCCGTCACCTCGGGAGCACTTTCACAGGTGAACTGGCTCCTTAAAAGCTTTTACATTAATGTCATTCCCCAGAATTCCTGTTTTTCCAAAAAGCAGGTTTTATAACCGCACTGGCTTCCTCCCTTCCGGTGGAGTGGGGCCCTGGCGGAGGCCAGTGCCCAGGGCTGCCAACGCCACCAGGGCCAGGTGCCGGGCTTCTGCTCTACGCCCCGGCGTGGGGAGTGTCCCCACGCACCCTCGCTCTTGTCCCCCAGCCGGGCACGCCCCAGCAGCAGGCGCAGCACCCCAACACATGCGTTTGGCCTCCCACAGAAGCGGCAGTGGTGACTGCCCGGCTCACCATGGGCTCCGCGGGCAATGCCCTGTGTATTTTACTTGGGTTGGCGTGTCTGGCCAGGGAGCAGGGGTGGCGCTCCCCTCTCTTGAATGCGGAGCCCGGCTCAGGGAGGCCAGGCAGCTGGTGCCAGGTAGCAGCGAGCAGCTGCGGAGGCCAGAGCTGGAGCTCAGCGTGCTGCTTGGTAAGCAGGATGAGTTCATCTTACCAACAGTTTCATAAACATTTCAGGCGGAAGCAAGACTGATCCCAAGCATGTAGCTGTTTCAGAGCTTGGGCTCTGCTGTGCTCCTTGCCCCACCCCCACCCCAGCCCCCAGATAAACAGGACCCGTGTCTAAGCACAGCCCTCGGATGACAGAAGAGAGCACGGTGCAGCTGCAGCCCCGGTGGGCTCCGTGAACATGGGGGGGAGCAGCGGACACGCCAGGTCAGCTGAGTGGAGACTGGCATGTGGCCAAGCTCACGGACGCTAAAAATGGGGTGAGGGCCCAGAGGAGTGGAAATAGGGAGAAGGATCCAGCCAGAGTAGCCAGAGCACGGCAGACTGACCCAACAGCCTCAGGACCACATGGTCGGCAGGAAGTGCATCCTTGGCCACTGCTGGCTCACAGGCCAAACCCTCCAGCTGGCACTCCTGCGGGACAAGGTGTGGGAGGGGCTGCCTCTGTGAGCCTCCTGGCTGTGCCCACCAGGGACTTCCGGAGAGGCCCACCCCAGGCACAGCCCAGGAAGCAGAGACGACTCCCAGACCAGGGCATGCAGTTCCCTGACAGTGGCAGCCAGGCAGACACGGGCAGGACAGACCCACTGGGCAGACCCTGCAGCGGGCAGGCGTCCGCTCCGCGGGCACATAGCACGCTCCTGACACCTTTGGCTAGAGGCGACGCAGAGGCAGCAGCCGCCGTGGAGGCCGCGCTCAGGAAGTAGAGGCTCCTGTAAAAACAGTGTGTGTGGCCCGCGAGAACACCACCCCTCCTCACAGGAAACACCTTCCTTCTACAGGGGCTCTGAGCCTCACCCCGGCACACACACCTGGGCAGAGGGCGTGCCCCTCCCCGGCTGCTGGTTAGGACACTGGCACGGAGGGCACAGCCCAACCCCGCACCGAGGCCTGCTGGGTTGGAGGGGGAGGCCGAGGCTGGGAACCCGGGGCTGGCAGACCGCAGTGACTCTCAGAGCCGACCCGAGCCCGTGGCTCAGCACAGCTGCCGTGCGGTTCACGGGCCCCCAGCCCCTCTTCTCTGCCCCACAGAGCCTGCTGGGCACCCCCGCCAGCTGGGGACTGCCCCGCGTGGAATCCAGCAGACTCAGCCTCCCACAGGCCTGGCTGGGAAGAGGAACTTGAAGAGGTGGGCCTAGCTCATACCCACCTGGGCGTGTCCTGCTCCTGACCTCATGAGACACGCAGCCGTGTGACTTCGGCTCCCTTGCAGACCCAGCCTCCGAACAGCCATACCCCAGCACAGAACCTGGGGGCATGGTGTGACACAACTGAGCCCCACCTGCCAGCCTTCACTCGCCCAGTGTGAGCAGCAGAGGTGGCCACTGGACACGATGGACACCCTCAGAAGCAACAGGGCGTCCAGCACCCAGAGGCCACTGCCCAGGGAGCGGCCAGAGCCGCGGGCTGGGGCGCCAGCCTCTGCCACCCAAGGATCGCATCGGGAATGGTTCAGGCCGACATCCAGCCTCGGGGCGAGCAGCTGCCAGGGAACCAAGGTGTGGCTGGAAGACAGCAAGGGGCACGAGTGTGCCCACGGCCCAGAACTAGCCCCTGTCTGGACCGCACAGCCACAAAGGTGTTGTATTTCCTGGAACCTGCACATCAAAGGACACGGCTTTAAGACTCGGAGCTGCTATTTCCGTTTCTCTGGAAAAACTGCCAGGCGCGTTGGGGTCCGCTTCCCACCCGCCGGACGGCTTCACTGTCCACCGCCAGGAGAACCACACTGACAAGAAGTACGGGCTGGGCATGGCCACGCGGGAGCACAGAAGCCACCAGAAGCCGCTTGGTGACCAGCTGTCACCCTGTGGCTAAACGCAGACGAAGCCCCACGGGTTCCCATGTGTGCCTCCGTGGCTGCCCACGCCCGACCCCCATGGGGAAGCCGAGGGAACGTGAGACCTGTGGGAGAGGCGTGAGGACACCCCCGCCAGTCCCACAGTGTGGCAGGAGCTGGGCTCGCCTCCGCCCTCCCACACACAAGCCCCCTCCGGCTCCGCAGCCAGGGCCGGCACCCCGCACACCGCTGCACGGCTGCTGGAGGCCAGTGGACCTTTCTGGCGGTCACCGCCCAGCAGCCAGGAAGCAGATCTCTGCAGAGTGCACGTGCAAGCAACCACAAGGCAAATGGTTTTAATAGTGACTTAGTAAGAGGGTTCCGCCCCTGCGCCGAGGGTCCCATTGCGGGGAAAGCCCAGAGCACTTAGCATAATGGCTTCCCAGCCACAGGCCTGTTCCGCCCGCCGCTCAGCCAGGCTGTGGCCACCCGGTCCCTCCCGGGGGCAGCTCTGGTTTGCTGTTTGGCTGCCCTGCTGCCCGGAGTTGATGGCCACAGGCTAGCCCTCCTAGCCACCTCTCACCACTCCTGGCTGGAGGGCAGTGGGGGACCTGTGCCCATTGGGGTCTGTGACAGCTTCCGACCTCAGCTTCCTGTGCCCAAGGAGAAGCCCCAGTGGGGAAAGCAGGACAGACCCCGGGGGAGGCAGGGGCGTCCCCCCCGCAGACACGGCAGGGTGCTGCTTTCAGCCAGGCTGAGATGGCTCCCGGGGAGACAGTTCCCAGGCAGAGCCTAGCACAGGTTGGTGGTCGGTGGTCGGTGGTCGGCAGGGCAAGAGCTTCCCGGAAAGGCAAAACAAGGCAACTTGGCCTGAAATAACAAAGTATCCAAAGTTCAAACTGTTAAGTAATGGGATGATGCATCAGGAAAACTCACAGGTAACAAAGGGTGGATAGCAACATTTTATTCTTGATTTACAGCAGGGGTTTGGAAAGTAACCACCAGGTTTCAGGCAGCAGGACAAGTAAACACGATACAGGACTCCAGGCTGGTCAGCAGGTGCAAGTGGACCCCACGCCGGTCAGCAGGTGCAAGTGGACCCCACGCCGGTCAGCAGGTGCAACTGGAGCAGAACTCTGTACTCAGCCAGATTCAGGCCACATCGCTAAAGGCAGCGGGCTGGCAGGGCGCCTCACCCCTCTCAGGCACGCGTTGGCAGCAAGGTGCCCACCTCTCAGCAGTCTGCCGAGGACGTTTGCGATTCGGGGTTCTCTGGCTTTTGGGGGACAGTCCTTCAGTAGGCTATTGCACCAGATCTGCTAAAACCTTTTCTTTTTTTTTTTTTTTTTTTTTTTGAGATTTCTCTTCCCCAGCCATTTCCAAACTCCCCGTGTAAGACGGCCAGGACTGCGCTCAGCTCCGGTCTATCCGAGGTCAGCCTCATGCGGTATACCACCTGCTTTTGCGTTTTTATTATCTGTTTAGTCACTCTGCTTCCTGAAGACTCTTAGACGAGCATTGTGGCGTAGCGGGTAAGCCTTAGCCTGCAACACTAGCTTCCCAAATGGGAGCTGGTTCTAGTCCTGGCTGCTCCATTTCCCACCCAGCTACCTGCTGGTGGCCTAAGAAACGCAGCACAAGATGACCCAAGCGTTCGGGCCCCCGCCATCCACATGGGAGACCCAGATGAAGTTCAAGGGTCCTGCTTTCAGCCTGGCCCAGCTCCGGCCATTGCAGCCATCTGGGACACGAACAGTGGATGGCAGAGCTCTCCCTCTCACCTTCAAGAAAAGTCTTGTGGGCCCTCGCCTCTCAGCTGCACTGCTTCTGACTGCCGTCGCTCACTGCGCGGTACTGCTAGTCCCCGGTCCTGACTCAGCCCCGTGACAGCCTGGGAACCATGGCATTCTCGCGGGGTCCCTCGGTGCCCACTGGACCATTCCTGTTCCTCTGTGGGATGGCAGCTGGTGCCGGCATGCCCTCAACAGGAGCCCACGGGTGACGGAGGGCCTTCCAGAGAGGGGGCGTTCTCTCGGAAGGGACGGGGGCCATGAGCCTCCTGGTTGAGTCTTCCTCGCTCCTATCCACTCACTCCTGTCTCTGTGCACACAGGCTAGTTGCTCCGATTCCTCTCATTGCATCATTGCTTGGGCTCTTTTTTTCTGTCCCGAGTTCTGACTCCCCACCACTACAACAGCACCCAAAGCCCGCCACAGCCCCAGGCTCCCTCGGGGTCCCTCCTTGCACAGCGCTGCAGGCCGACTGCCCTCACAGTGCCCGGGGGAGGCAGAAGTGGGCAGGGCCATCTGACCTGTCTGTGGAAGAGTGTGTGAGCTGTCCCAGGCAGCTGGAACCCCAGAAAATGTGCAGGCACCCCCGCCCACAGGCAGAGCATTCCTCTGAGAATGGGGTGTGAGGACAAAGTGCGGACCCAGGGAACCACAGGGGGTGCCCTCAGGCCAGGGATCTGCCAGGGGGAGAAGTGGTCACAGAGCCCACTGCCCATGGAGCACGGCAGCCCAGCCCTGCCTGCTGAGCTGGGGTCAGGGCATCGCTGTGGGCCATCAGGGGCTGGATCCTCCACCCTGCCCACAGGCAGGTCACCTTGCGTGCCCGGAGGCTGCGGAGGTGGAGTACAGAGGACATGGCTCAGAAAGCCGGTACCAGAGGCTCTCCCCTGACACATGCCACACACACCACACCTCACCAGGTTCGCCTAAGCATGTGACCCAGCCAATCAGAGTTCCACATTGACACACTCGCCCAGGGCTGGAAATGTAACTACGCAGGGCCAGTCAAGGTCCTGCCCTAGGGTTAGGTCACTGGGTGGCTGCAGAGAGCGGAGAGCTGCTCCTGGCCGCTGCCTGACCTGAGACCACCCAGGGGGAACCACCCACAGGCAGGCTGGGGCAGAGAGGGAACTCATTGCACCCCTGGTCCCACTGCAAATGGGCGCTGTTTCATGCATGGTCCCATTTGAGAGGCCACAGGACAAAGGACACCCAAGGAGCCACTGCCCCCCACCACCTTTAACCAGCAGCTGGCTCAGTATGACCCCTGTGAGGCCTGCACCTCGGCCATGCCCCCACCCGGCAGGGGGAGTGTGACCCAGTGAGGCTGCACCTTGGCCGTGTCCCCCAGGGGGAAGCATGGCCCAGGACAAGGGGAGGCCTCAGTTTCTTCAGCTCCACACAGCAGCCACAGGGCTGGAGCGACACAGGGTGGGGGTGGGGAGCGGCAGGGCAGGACGACGTCCTGAATCACCCCTGCCCAGCTCCGTGCTCGGTGTGCTGATTGACAGGGCACAGCCTCGGCATCCCATGCCCGCCTCCACACTGGCACAGATCCCCCGGGCAGCCAGGCCTCACCACATCCATCCAGGGGGAACCTGGAACACCTATGAGGAGGAGCCCTGCCCCCCCACACACACACTTGAATGTGGGAGGCAGCGGGGGACAGGGAGGGGAGCACAGGGAGAGAGAAGCTGCTCCCAGGAGTGGACTGGCGTGCGGCTTTGATCCTGACATGGCTTCAGCCACGTCCTCTTCATGGCACCACTCAGCTGAAGGGCGAGGAGCCCAGGGCCTCAGCTCCAAGGGGCAGCTGGGACACCCCAGAAGGCAGGAGGGGACAGGAGGGGACACCCTCTGAAATGAGCCTCCAACCTCTTAGGACGCCCCCTCCTTGCTCCCTAGATCAGGCGTTCTCCCAGCACCCACGGCACACAGGGGCCTCAGGTACCTGCCAGCGTGCTGTGACTGCCCCCATGGATGCTGGCCCAGCTCCCCATGCGTCCCTCAGCCCACACACACTCCTGCCCAGCCCCAACTGAATCCCTGGAGCCTCTGGACAGAGAACGCCTCCGGGACGGGGCCTCTGGGACGGGGCCTCTGGGACGGGGCCTCCGGGATGGGGTCTCCGGGATCGGGGCTCTGGGACCAGGCCTGGCTCTGGACACCCATTCACAGATGTCTTCTATTTCCTCCATTTCTCAGATCAAATCTGCTAATTTACATAACCCCAGGAAATTACTCATTCCATGATTCTTAAAAATATTTATTTGAAAAGCAGATTAGAGAGAGCGAGAGGGCAAGACAGAGAGCAAGCCATCTACTGGTTCGCTCCCACAGGGCTGCCACGGCCAGGGCTGGGCCAGGCGGGGGTCGGAATGCCACCCCGATCTTCCATGTGGGTGCAGGGACACAGGACATCCCCACTGCTTTCCCAGGGGGAGGAAGTGGAGCAGCGGGGACCTGTGCCCCATGGGGTGCCGACATGTCACATAGCAGCTTTACTCACTACACCGCAGCACTGGGCCTTGTCTGCTTCACAGGGGAAGCTGGGGCCTGCGGCAAAGTGACCTGATCAAACTAAGCCCCACACAGCCACACAGCCACACAGCCACACAGCCACACAGTCACACAGCCACACAGCCACACAGTCACACAGTCACACAGCCACACAGTCACACAGCCACACAGCCACACAGTCACACAGCCTCACAGCCACACAGCCACACAGCCTCACAGCCACACAGCCACACAGCCTCACAGCCACACAGCCACACAGCCACACAGCCACACAGCCTCACAGCCACACAGCCACACAGCTTCACAGCCACACAGTCACACAGCTTCACAGCCACACAGCCACACAGTCACACAGCCACACAGCCACACAGCCACACAGCCACACAGCCACACAGCCACACAGCCACACAGCCACACAGCCTCACAGCCACACAGCCACACAGCCTCACAGCCACACAGCCACACAGCCTCATGGTCACACAGCCACACAGCCACACAGCCACACGGTCACTCACAGCCACACAGTCACACAGCCACACAGTCACACAGCCACACAGCCTCATGGTCACACAGCCACACAGCCACACAGCCACACAGCCACACAGCCACACAGTCACACAGCCACACAGCCACACAGCCACACAGCCACACAGCCACACAGCCACACGGTCACTCACAGCCACACAGTCACACAGCCACACAGTCACACAGCCACACAGCCTCATGGTCACACAGCCACACAGCCACACAGCCACACAGCCACACAGTCTCACAGCCACACGGCCACACGGTCACACAGCCTCACAGCCTCATGGTCACACAGCTACACAACCACACAGCCTCACAGCCTCACGGTCACACAGCCATACAGCCACACAGCCACACAGCCACACAGCCACACAGCCACACAGCCACACAGCCACACAGCCACACAGCCACACAGCCACACGGTCACTCACAGCCACACAGCCACACAGCCACACAGCCACACAGCCTCACGGTCACACAGCCTCACGGTCACACAGCCACACAGCCACACAGCCACACAGCCACACAGCCACACAGCCTCACGGTCACACAGCCACACAGCCTCACAGCCACACAGCCTCACGGTCACACAGCCTCACAGCCACACAGCCTCACGGTCACACAGCCACACAGCCTCACAGCCACACAGCCACACAGCCTCATGGTCACACAGCCACACAGCCACACAGCCTCACAGCCACACAGCCACACAGCCACACAGCCTCACGGTCACACAGCCACACAGCCACGCAGCAGGGTTCCATGAGTAGCTCTGCTATGAGGCTTGTTGTAGGAGCTACACGTTACTTGTGCCGGCTGACACGAGTGTCCCTGCCGCACTCCTGCCATCCCGGGTCCCTCCCTGGCTGTGTGGGACATGTCATGGGCATCTGTACAACACCTGGAAAATGATGGGAGAGCTGCAGCAACCAAATGTAGCTTACATTTACGCATGGTGTGTGTGTGTGTGTGTGTGTGACACTGTGACGGTGCTTAAGCCAGCCAAGATATCCCCACCGGTCCTCACTCATTCCCAGGTCTTGCCTGCTAACCGCTCCCCTCCCTGTGGACGTGCAAACAACCTGTACCATCCTGGGACTTCTCATGATGCCTAAGTCTGGCCGGCTGGTCTCCTCCCACCCCAGCACCACCCAGTGCAGCCCAGCCTGGATGGCACCTGGCTGCCTCACACCTTCCCTTCTGCCAGAGGCAGCCCCACCTGCAGGAGGCCCTGACTCCTGGTGCCCAACAACAGAAGGCCCAAGCGGCGGGCATTTGCACAGCAGCCCTACGTTGCCCATGCCTCGGAAGGTCCCCCCACCCCCCATCTTCACCCAGGGCTGACCAGAACTGGGCTCCCTCCTCCCCATCTTCGGCCTGTCCAGCCACCCTGGAGGCCACCAGGCCAGGTGAGCAGTACCCGGCAGCGCTGAGGCAGATATGGCAGGCCCTACGCTGTCCGGGAGGGAGGTGAGCCGCCCTCTGAGGACGGGGCTGGAACTCGTCTCCGGAGACAAGGGATTTTGAGTGTGGGCAGGAGGGGCCGGTGGCCAAGGCAAGCTCTGACCCCAGGAGCCCCCCGCCCTCCCCTCCTCTGCATGACAGGGCGGAATGCCACCTGCCTGACCTGACAGTTCCCGTTCCCTGGCCCCACCTGGGGGCGGATCGCTCTGGGGGCTGAGGTCCTGGCCTGCCCACTGCAAGGCCTCCCTTCCGTCCTCGCTCATGAGGTCTTCAGGGTGCCCAGATGTTGGGTGGACAGCAGCCCCACTGCCCAGGACCTAAGGACTTCAACCTAGAACCCCATGCTGTGTGAACTCTGGGACCTGCCCTGCCCCACCAGGGCCCGTCCACCCCAATGTCCTGGGAGCAACAGGAGTGTCCTTAGAAGTCACCCAGAGCCCAGAACCTCCGGCTGTGACTGCCTTGGCCATGAGCCACACCTGCACACACTGGCTAGCCCTAGGAGGTCCGGCCATGGAGGGGCACCGGCACCCAGCCCCAGGAGCTACACACGCGTCCACACACACAGTACCAGCCAGGGTGCCCTGACCCTGTCACGGCCCTGGCCCCCCACCCACATGAGCACTCGGGGGAGTGTGGAGAGTGGGCCGATCTGTGCCCAAGGCTGTGGCACCGGGGGGACCCACAGAGGCCCCAGCTCGAGCAGCTCATGAATCGGAGCCCGACCCCGCCTGCCCGGCCCCCGCCCCACCCCCTGCAGCTGTTACACCCTTCTGGAGACCAGATGCCTGTCTGTAAACCATTTCCCGTTTGTGATTTCAACTCAGGGCCTTGATCTTTTGCCACTTTGGAAGAAGCGGAGAAACAAAGAGATGTGGTGCCGTCACTTAGTAACTGGGCCAGCTCTGCCGCCTCCTCCTCCCGCCGCTGCCCGCATCCCTTTGATGGGAGCCAGGCATCCTTAGTCCCCTCTCCCACTGCCCAGCAGCGCCCTCTGCTGTCCCTCGGCCATCCTTACAGGCCCAAGCCCGACCAGGACCTGGCCCGCGGCGTGCCTGCCTTCCCGCAGGGGCTGCTGCAGAGCAAGGGGTGGGACATGCAGGGCCTGGGACCCTACCGAGCCCTCTGGCGTGGCCTCCAGCAGCCGCTCTGGTCACAGGTCACTCATCCTGGCTCCTTGGAGAGGAGCACTGCACAGTGGAGTCCTCAGGCTGTTCCAGCCAACTGCATATCTCCAGGCAGGCAGGGCTGGCCCAGCTGGCTGCCTCAGCCCTGGCTCTGCCCGGGACATAGTGGATACCTGCAGGGAGACGGAAATCACCCCAGCTCTGCCAGGAGGAGCTAGGAGACCCCAGGAGTTCTACTCATTCATTCATTCACGCTGCATTTATTCACACTCCCAGCAAGCACCCCGAGCGCCTGCTCCAGGTCCGATGGTGCCGCGTCACCCCAGCTTTCTGCCACCACTGGTGTCTCGTGGGTTATGAAGCCTCCCACCCAGGAGAAGCCGGGCAGGCTCCTTGTAGGCTCACCCACAGCTGAGCCCCTGGAAGGCAGAAGGAGCCACTGAAGAGAAGAGCAACATCTAGGAGTCCCTGGGGAACCTCTGTGGCTACACTGGGTGCCTCAGAGAGGCAGGATGGCCAATGCACTGAGCAGCCGTGGGGCCTCGACCTGCAGAGCAGTACAAGTAGGCAGTAGGCATGGGGAGGCAAAGCAGAGCCAGGGACCCAGTGACCGAGGAAGCCCCCACATCCTGCTCCCTCAGCAGAGACCAGGGACAACCACGCCTTCTACGCAGAAGGCCCGGCCTCACCTTGTCCCCAGCCATGGGTCAGGCACTGGGTCACAGATACCGCCATCCCGGCAGCTGCGGGGCCCACAGGGCACTGGACACCAGCCTGGGGAGGGAGCCGACAAGGCAATTGCTCCACTGCTGGCTGGGCAGGGCAACGGGCCTTCTCATCTCAGCCACTGCCGAGTTCCAGGAGGGTCGTGTAAGGTCAGCAGGTGTAGACAGGCAACATTTGCTGGTGAGCTTCTGGCACTCTGGCACTCCGACTCCTGCTTGCTGTCTGGCTTCCCGTGGCCCCTGAGCATGGCCCCGTGTGTCTGTATTCTCACCCTCTGTCCCCTGCTTGGGCAGGACACTGAAGACAGCAATGCTAAGAGGCTTTGTGTTTCTACTGTGTGTGCTGTCGGGAGTTCAGGCGAGGCGCGGCCTGGCAGTGATGGAATGTGGGCAGAGAAGCCAGGGAGAGGTGACTGCGGCTTTGGAAGTGTGTCCAGGGTATTCGTTGCTTGTGTCTTAGGATAACTTACATTGCTGGGGAAGCTGGGACACAGGTCTTCAGCTTAACGGATGGACTTGAGGGCAATGACTGTTTGTTCTTCCTGGGGTTACGATCGATTGGATTGCCGTATGGACTTGTGCTTGCTGTTTCTAGAGGCCCTGTTATCACCAGCCTCAGTTAATAAAGACTCCTTAATAAACCTTTAAAAAAAGGGCAGCAGGAGCTAGCTCCCCGGGTCACCCCGCATCACCCCGCTGCCTACCAATCAGGGGCTGAACTCCAGGACTTAAGGGAAGGCTGCGTACCTGCCCTTCCTTTCAAAGTCACATCAACACTAGAAAAATCCAGAAGACACAGCTGAGCCCCCCCAGAAACGTGCCCCGCACAGGCGTCAGGGTCCAGGGACCATGCCTCCCATCTCTCCTGCACTCCACGCCCACCCCCGTGACCTGCCCTCCCCAGCGCACCCCATACCTTCTCCCCACACCCCAAGCAGGCTCTCTGCTCTTGGCCATTTCCCAACACCCACTCCCGTCACTGCCACCCACACCCCTTGCCTGCACTGCAACCCCCCTCCCAGCCATCCCGCCTCCCCCAGGCCAGGAGCCCCCAGTTCCTGATTTTTGTCCCTCACAGACACGCTGCTGTTCCAGCCCTGAGTCTGTCCTCAGGCTCCCCACGAGGCCCCAGGGTCAGCACATCTCCTGCTGCTCCAGCCCCTCCTCTCAGGCACACGCCCCAGTCCCCCAGTCGCACAGGGCAGCTAGCCCAGCAGGACCCCCTGCTCACCTTTCTGCATGGCTTTACTAAGTGCCTCGGGGCTGGACTCCACCCGGGCCACACAGGGTTTGTCCTCCGGGCAGGAGTTGGGAGGGGGTGTCCAGGACCAGCTGAGTGACCTGTGCTGAGACATCCCTGCCGGAGTCCAGCTCCAGCTGAGTTCGGAGCTCGGGAAGGGTGCGTGGAGTCGGCGATAAAGAAAGACATGGACACTGTCACTTCATGCGCTCTAGCTCCAGCTCAAGAAGAAGCTGTCCTTTTTATTTACTCAGACACTTCACAAGCCTCTGCACAAACAACTAATTGTTCTATTTTTACTTCAAGACTAGGGGGGCATGTACAGGCATTTGGTCACTCCGTCTGCACTTAGAGCTAAGCAGGTGCCCCTAAAGATAATTCTGCAAATACTGTATTCATATTCTTCAAAGCAAGCCATTATTCATTCTTCAACAGCAGCCATGGAGCGACAGCCAGGACTCCAAGGCCAAGGCACATGCGATTACCTGCTAATCAGTAGTACTTTCCCACCACATTTTTACTTCTACAATTCACCCATTATTTTATGTAAAAATAGATTATAAGGGAAAAAACATAAAATCCAAGATGAAGGTTTCAAATATTAAATCTCCCTATAACTATAGGCTCTATAATCCCATAAACAACAAAACAATTAAAAGCATATTTCCTTAATAAAAGCATTCTTAATTCCTCTAGCTAAAAATCATAAAAGCAGCTAAAACAGTTACATTTTCTAGGCTCCAAAAAAATTGCAAAGACAGGCTAGCCTTTGAGATAACAGTAACTATATTTATTGCCATAGCAGTTTCAGCTCTCACTCCCATCACTTGCCTTAATATTTAGGATATTTTCAAGCCCCTTCCCAGAAGGAGTGCTACATGTCTGGGCCCGATTTCAGGGCAATGGTTAAATACCCAATAAGGTGTCCAGAAATGGCACGGGCTTCATTGTGCTCCTGTGTGTAAACTGTCGAAGGCGCACTCACCAAGACATTATCAGTGACATTAACTCTCAAGTTCACATCAGTTGCCAAAGCCATCTCACAGGGGCAAACGACAGTGCCTCAATAGAGTACAGAATTCCATAATCTATTCAGTGGGGTGGTTGAGTGTCCATGCAAACGGGGTGAGACTGCATCAAGGTGGTCAGAGAAATCCGCCAGGCCCTGCCAACAGGGGAGCTGTTCTCTTCACACCTTCGTGCCATCCACACCCACCGCACAGACCCCAGCACGTCCCCAAGGCCCCGTGTTCGCCAGGGACCCAGCCAGCTCCCAAAGGCCAAACCAGGCCCTGACCTGGTACTGGCTCAGGCTGCAACGGAGGACCTGGGCCCAAAGAGGCATGCAGGCCACAGCAGGGCAGGGAGGAGACCCCTACAGGAACAGCTCTTGCCCTGGGGTGGCAGGATGCCATTGTGCACACATGGGCCCTGGGGCTCGCTAGCAGAGGCCTTGGTGGGGAAGGCTGTGAGTCCCAACATGCCAGGTCTCAGCCAGGCGCAGACCTAAGGGATCCCAGCCCAGCACAGGGAGGACAGGTGCAGCCCCCACCTGCCATCCACACGAGCCAGGGACGCATGTGGGTCTGCAAGCATGTGCATGCCTCCATGTCAGCACACCCATCACCAACCACCACCACGTGCCTGGGTGGGTACAATGCTCAGAGAGCCAGGTCATGACCCCAAGTCCCAGCCTGAGGCAGCAGGCCCCGGCACCCTGTCACCCATCTGCTGGCAGAGGTGTTATCTAAGGACTCTCTCCCGTCCTCCCCAGCAGTCTGCCCGACCCACAGTGGTCAGACAGGCAGATGTTCCGATGGAGCAAGGACGGTGATGTACCAGAGCTGCTGTGCCCGGGCCAGCACTGCAGCCGCCCAAGAGCAGATGGAGGAGGTTATGCAAACCCCAGGGCTGTGGGCGGGCTCTGTGCCACCCTGGACAGAGAAAGGCAAAACAGCCCAGGGACACAGGCTTGCTAAAATGCTGGGCATTCGGCACTTGCACTCGGACACACTGCCGTCAGACGTCAAGCGCAAGATGAACAGGAAGCCACCATCCTGACGCTTGCCACCAGAGCCCGGCTGGAGGGGCAGTGGACCAGGCAGCATCAGGGCTGGGGCCGCAGGAGGAGCCACAGGGGCCACCAGCATCCAGGCAAGGGTTTCTGGCATGCACAAGTGAAACCACTCTGGCTCAAAGACAGCTAAACAGGAGACATTCAACATTTTACAACTATGCAACAAACCCAGTTCAAAGCCCAGCACCAGGGCAGCTGAAGAAACCCCTCACAGCACCTGGAGGAAATAAA
Organism: Ochotona curzoniae; assembly: GCF_017591425.1. Lineage (NCBI taxonomy): Eukaryota > Metazoa > Chordata > Mammalia > Lagomorpha > Ochotonidae > Ochotona > Ochotona curzoniae. The sequence continues at coordinate 5,258,997 of NW_024465405.1, read as the reverse complement.
GGCTGGACAGAGCAGCCTCCCATTCTCAGGCAGGGCTTCACGCCTCTGAGTGTGTCTGTCTCCCAGCTAACCTCCTCACTGCTCGGTGTGCTCACGGCACAGAGAAAGCAGGTGCTTCCCTTGGCCACGCGTTCACAGCATCGTCTCCCTCTCACACGGGTAACTACAGTAGCAGCAGACACACGCAGGACGGATTCACCATTTTCACCTCTGCTGCAGGATGAGCCATCCCAAGCTCTGGGCACCGAGGTCATTGCTGAGGTTCACACAGCATCGAGGCAGGATGGACACAGGCAGGCTCAGCTCTGTGCCTCTGTTCCCATGTCACCTGCCACCTGATTCTGCCTGGAACAGTGGTACCCAAGGCCTTCACTGGGGCTGCAGCTGCAGGGCTGCCTTGAGCCACCTGCAGCTCACTGGCTGGGGGCTGGAGACAGGCGAGGGGGAGGTGCTGTCACCGTCCTCATCCTCGCAGGAGCAGGCTGAGCCGGGCCGCCCCACAGGAGGGGGGATGATGGAGGCCAAGGTCAGGGTAAGGGCTCGGGGGAGGCCCCTCCACGAGGCTTAAGCACTGGCATTCAGGCCACATTTCCGCACACATCTCCCCTCCAGATCCTGACTCAGCCAGCAGCTTCGGGGCCTCCTGCCTGCAGGGTGGAGCACTGGGCCCCCCCCCACCCTGCTCCCCAGGGGGTGCGGGGCACACAGGCTGCCTTGGGGTGGTAATGCTCACACTCTGAGGTTCTCCCCACATCAGGGCTCTCAAACCCAACTGCTGAGGTGCCGGATTCAGAGGCTGGGCTCGGCTCGGGCCAACTGTCCTCAGAGCTGTATTTGCTCAGCAAAGCCCAGAGCCCCAGCCCCCTTGCAGCCTCCCAGCCTCACCTACGTGCAGGAAGCAGTGGACCAAGAGGCAGCGCAGGACAAGGCTTCCTCCTGCTGCCTAAACCAGGAGCTGCTCCTGTGTTCTGCAGAGCCCTGCCCTTTACAGAGGCCGAGGATCCGGCCTAGAGGACACAGGGTCAGAGCCTACAGGGGCTGAGGATCAAGGGCCTAAACAACACAGGGTCAGGGCCTACAGAGTCAGCAACTACAGAGTCAGCAACTACAGGGTCAGGATTCACGGGGTACAAGACCCTTAGGTCATGAGGTTCAGGGCCTTCGGGACACAAGGCCAGGCCCCATCCCAAAGCTCTGCTCAGTGCTGCCTGCTGGCTCCAAGAGGCCAGGACATGGCCAGCACTCCTGCCTCACTCTCTCAGCAGCCATGGGTACCCAAGAGATGCCCATGGAACCACTGGCTTCCTGGAGCCCCTGCACACGGGGGGCTCCAGCTGGCCTCCAGGGGTCGTACACACCTGACGTTGGCAGCAGGGCAGCTCTGCCAGGGCCTCTTGGGAGGAACCATGTAGGCCTTTCCAGGCGGCCCACCTCTGTCGCCGTCTTCCTGCACCACCCTCTCTTCTCTAGAAGAGACTGGTCCCTCCCAGCAGACACTGTTCCCAGGGGACAGCACAGCGACAGCTGGCCCAGTGCGGGATGTGGCCCAACCTGTACGGGGCACAGGAGTGGCCGAAGGAGATAGCTGTCCCAGGCCGAGGGACGCTCCTGGGCTGCAGGCTGAGCAGGTTGGGCTGCGGCCAGCAAGCGCACCTGCCCGGAGTGCTGAGCACAGGCCAGCATCCAACCACAGCAGCAAGTGCTGCATCAGTGACCATTGGCCGTGACCCTCACCCACATGCCGGACCAGCCAAGGGGCGCATGTCGGGCTGCGGGGGAGAGCAAGTGTGGTGTGGTCGTGCGTGGCGTGTGTGCTGTGACATTGCTGTGTGGTCCCTGGAATGTGTGTGGCATGTAATGCATGGCGTGTGTGCTGTGTGCAGTTTCTGTGTTTACACTGTGTATAGGATGTTTCTGTCATGTGTAGTGTTTTCTGTAGGGTGTGTGCATGTATGTACATGTGTATATGTTGTGTCTGCTATCTGCTGTGTATGTGACAGATGTGGGTGTGTCGGGTGTGGTGTGCGTGTTGTATCTGGTGCAGGTCATGTGTGGTGTGTGTGATGTGGTGTATGTGTGTGTTGAAATCAGCCTTCACTTTGCTCACCTGGGAAGGCTTCGCAATCTGTGACCTTGGCATGCTTTATAAGCTAAACATGTGTTGGAGAAAGAGCCAGCGTGTCGTCCCCAGTTCAGGTGGATGCTCCGCCCTGCACTACAGACACGCGAGTCGCCACCCCGCCTGCACGGCTGAGGAGACAGTGACACGGCTGGACTCTCACTGTGCTGGGGCGGACGCCCGAGGCCTCCGGACACCACCGTCCTGCTGGGTCCTCACTCCGGGGACAGGATGTTCTTGGCTCATGAGGGCCCAGGTCCTCTGGGACAGCGCCCTGCCCACGCGATCCCTTCCACAAAGGCCCACCTCTACACTCAGCCTGGTGGAGCTCGGGGCTCCAGCACGTGGTGCCGAGGGACATGGCCAGGTCTGACTTCGGGGCAGAGATGGCAATGCCAGCATGCTCTTGGCAAGACTGCAAAACAGAGAAGCGGGGAGGGGGCGAGGATGGCACCCCTCGTCTGCAGGGGCCTTGCCGGGGTCCCGAGTGTTCACCTGAAGGGTGTGAAGTACAGCTTCTGAGACAAACATCGCAGGCTCCACCACGGGGCCCAGAGGAGCGCTTCCTTGAGGAAGACTGCCCAGGGCCGGGGGCACCGGGCCAGGCCTGGCACTGCTGGGACCCACGTGCAGCAGGCGGTGCAGTGACAGACACCTGAGGGGACCTGGGGGCTGCCCACCCATCCTCTCCTGCCCTCCTCAGAGTCTTCCGGGCCGCTCTGTCCCAGGCTCCAGGTCTGCCGGGCTGCCCTTCATGTGTCCCTTCATGTGTCCCGGTGTGTCACACCTGCAGAGCCTGGGTCTCAGAAAAGTTACCTGTTCCTGTGACACCTGCTGGACAACTGCCAACACACAGGCCAGAATGGGCAGGCCGAGTCCCTGCAGCAGCCTACCACCAGGGGGTAGGCACACAAGGAGAGAGGAAGGGAGGGGGGAGAAAGGAGGGAAGGAAGGAAAAAGAGAGAAGCAAGGAAGGAGGGAAGGAAGGAAGGAGGCAGGGAGGTAAGGAAGGAGAGAGGCAGGCAGGCAGGCTCCCCTAGTAAGACCTTGTGCATGGGCATCGGACCAAGGAGACACAAATCCCCAGGCCACAGGTGACCTCCAGAAGCTTGGAGAGCTGCTGCTCCAGGTCAAAGGGCAAAGGGGCAACCAGCACTGTTACAGCTGCTTGGCCTACATGGCCCCTGTTGCACACGAGTCCCCTCCACCTGAATAGGGGCCCAGCGAGCTGAGGTGGCAGAGGTCGGGGCTAGACGGCACAGGAGCCTCAGCCACCGTTGAGCTGGGTCCCAGGGCCTCTGCTGACTCATGAAGTCTGTGAGCCTCCTCTCCCACCTTTCTGAAAGGCGGCATCTGGGACGGCTGTCCCTCACCATGTACCCAGAGTAGGGGTGAGGAGAGGTGGGTAGCTGGGGGCTGGTCAAGCCTGGTTACCCTGCAACTACAAAATGCCATAACCGCTGGCTTATAAACCACAAACATGGACTGCTCATGGCCCAGCGGCCAGGGAGGCCAAGACCGGCACTGGCAGATCAGTGGCCCCTGGCAGCCCCTGGTTGCTGGATGCACCATGCTGTGCTCCTGGGCCTCTTTCCTAAGGGCGCGAGCTCTAATCACCCACAGCCTCCACAGGCCCCAGCTCCTAATCCCACTGCCTTCCCCACTGCGCCAGCAGGGCTGTGGAGTTTGCTATTTGTCACGAACTTGAGCCTCCGGCCGAGGGCCTGGGACACCTACACTGCCTGGCACGCAGAACACAGAAACCGCAAGCAGAAGCGGCCATCGGGGGGCAAACTGCAAATAGCGACGGCCTCATCTGTGTACCCCAAGATGCTGTGTCCACTCACATTTCCACACGGCCTCTCAGACTCAGCACTGGAGAGAGGAGGCAGGTACAGGCCTTGTCTGTCATCAAACCAGGCTCCAAGGAGGGGAGGTCTTGCTTCCCAAAGGGCCCTAGTGTCAGCCCCGTCACCCCTCACCCACCACCGCGGCCCACGCAGCCCCTCACCCCTCACCCACCACCGCAGCCCACGCGGCCCCTCACCCACCACCGCGGCCCACGCGGCCCCTCACCCCCACCCACCACCGCAGCCCACACGGCCCCTTCACCACGGCCTACGCTGCCCCTCACCCCTCGCCCATCACCACGGCCCACGCTGCCCCTCACCCCTCGCCACGCCCCACGCGGCCCCCTCACCCCTCGCCCATCGCCACGGCCCACGCTGCCCCCTCACCACAGCCCACCGTGGCCCTCAGCCCCCTCATTGCAGACAAGGAGCTGAGCAAGTTCCCCACCCAGGAGCGGGAGGTGCAGTGCCTGTCTGATCCGTGGGGAGACATGGACCACTGGGAACATGCACCCAATCAGACATGACGATGGTGGGGGACACTGGTCACCCCTGCCCCTACTTGAGGCCCAACTTCCAAGCCAGCTCCCCACCAACGCACACCCAGGGACGCGGCAGGTGGCGGCTTAAGTGCTGAGGTCTTGGCCACACACGGGAGACCCGGATGGACTGTCAGGCTTTGGCCTGGCCCAGCCTCCGCTGTTGTACTGGCACATGGAAGATACCTCTCACACTCACGCCCTTTCTCCTCTTCATCTCTAAAAAAATATGTAGGGCAGCAAATGAAACGAATGTGGTGGCTGTGGTGGCTGTGGTGGCAGTTCTAGCATGCCCTGCCCCCACTTCCCTCCCCTCTCCCTCACTCCTGCCCCTTTCCTGGTTCTCAGTAGCTGACACACCTCCCTTTAAAACTTCCCAAGGAAGCTGCCAGGCCGTCTTTCCCACAGATTCGAAAATTCCCTGCAATAAAAACGTCAGGGGTGAAATAAGGCAAGGCATTTTCTTGGTCCCACACTGGGCCAAATTACATACTACAGGTCCCACATCTGAACGGTAAAACTGGGGGTGCGAGCCAGCAGGACCCGGGCCTGCCCTGGATTAATGCTGTGGGGGCTGCAGGGAACAGGGTCATCCGGCAAGCTTCACACTCACTTGGCCCCAGCCCAGGCCCCTCCTGCCCACACCTTGCTCGCTGCCAGAGCCTGAGGAGCCTGGCAAGCCGCCGGTGAATTCCCGAGGGGAGGATGGCTGAGAACCCGATCTTGCTTTCCTGAAAATAAACGCCCACATTGTGCCTACCCTGCATCCTGACCTCAGAGGAGAGCCATCCTAGGGCCCTCGTCTCCATCTAGTCCACTACAGGCACTGCAGGCCTGGCCACCAGGCTGAAGCTCGTGGCCACACACACATGCATGCCCCAAGGAGGCCAGTTCTGCCAGGCAGCACAGTCCTGGCCTGGTGCACAGGTCCACAGTGCCAGGCCTGGCAGAGACCAAGTTCAATCATGGTCCACCCGGGCGCCAGCAGGGCCAGGTCATCTGTGTTCAGTCAGGACGGCACCTTCCCATGCATCCTGGGGCTGCACACTCCACCTGGGACAAAGGACTCACCCCGCAGACCTCTGCCACACATGCCAGCCTGCACTGTGCTCCACCCACATGCCCTTCCCCTGCTCTTCCAGATGTTCACAGGTGGCACTGGGCTCTCGGAGCCAGCCCAGTCACTGCTTGGCACACTCCTGCGCCTTCCCAGGAGACCAGTGGTCCCCGGGAGGCACAGCCAACCCCAGGATGTCCCACACCTGGTGGACGCTGTCATCTCAGTCTCCTGAAGAGCTGGGCGGCAGGTGGAGTCGATCTTGGCTTTGAGGGCCCTGAGGAACAGTTAACTCTTTTTAGAAACAAGCTGGCAGTGGTGGGCAGTGAGTCCTGGGGTGCCAATGTGCAGTTCACACTCCCAACAACTGATCCACACCCCACACAAATTCAACCACTCTTCTACCAAGACCCAAGACCCAAGAAAGGGAGCAGCCAGGCCAGGCCAGGGAACGGTACCCACCAGCAGACATTTGGCCCAGGTCAGGGTGAACCAGGCAGGGTCAGTTCACATCACCCACTGGTGAATCCAAGCACCAGAACGGAGGTTGGGTCACAACACCAGCCAGTTCCCCATAGGACCAGGACTGACAGGACAGATGGACGAGGCTAGGCTGGACCTCCACCAGTGAGAGTTGGAACTGGGGGTGGGCTGGGACCAGCCAGGCTATAGCACAAATGGCAAATCCCAAGGAGAAGCTGGCCATGCCATTCTGGGCCACAGCACTTAACCAGCACACATGAGATCCAGGACAGGAAGGGGCGAAGCTGGTAGAGGAGCTGTGGAGAACTCCCCTGCTGGACCACCACTCCCACTGGAGAATGTGAGTTAGGATGGGGGCAGACCAGGCCAGGCAGGGCCACAACACCTGTTGGCCTCATGTGGGCTGGATGAGGGGAAAGTCAGGCTGGGTTGACTGTTCCTACTGGTACAAGCATAAGTCAGAGTGGGTGTGGGTTGCTTGGGCTTTGACATAGCATCAGCTGGCAGATGCTGGCATATGAGCAGATTCTGTCAAATTAAACTGCAGAACCACCTGGAGAGTGCAAGATCCTGGAGTGGCAGTGGGCCCAGTAGGGAAACAGTGGGCATCTCCCTCTTGGGTTGCCACTCTGACTGGTGAGCATGGGAACCAGGACTAGGACAGGCATGGCTAGACAGAGAGTGGCACCATTGACAGGTGTGTGGGCTGGATAGAGGGACAGGTTGGGTTGAAAGAGGTTTCAATGCCCATTAACATGTATAAAGCTGAATGAGATGTGGGACAGACTGGACCAGTCTGTTGCGTATGCTGGCAAGCACGGGAACCAGGGCAGGGGGCAGGCCTGGTGGGGATCCAACTAGGCTGCAGCTCCCACTGGTTTGTGTGAGGGCTGAGTGTGTGGTGGGCAGCATCGGGCTGGGCTGCAACACCCATTAGTTTGTGTAGAAGACAGGGCTGGAGACAGAATGGACCCAGCAATTGCAACCATCAGCATGTGCATAAGATGATTGGGGCAACGGATTGTGCCGGACCCTGTATTGGCAAGCACATACAAGAATCAGATCTGGGATCATCTCAGATGAGGTTTCTATGGGGACCCCCCAACTGAATTGCTGGACTCAGAACCCCAACCGTGAAGAGAATTGCAGGTTCTGCAGGTCAGAGCTGGGTCTTGTCAGTGGCCTAGACGGAGCAGTGGACAGCATATCCAGGTGCACACGGAAGACACAGCAGTCCACTGGAGTCTGCACAGGACACCTGGTGCCACGACAGAGGACGGAGGACAGAACAAATCAACCAACTACCCCAGCCAAGTGTCGGCAGTGAGTCTCCTGAGCAAACGGAGACTCTAAGGTGGACTATGTTGCTCAGTGGATTCTGGAGAGGTGTCATCGTGCTTGCAGTGGCGAGATTGACAGTAATTTGGAACTGCTGAACTATGGAAAGCTCATGAGCAGGACCCTCAGAGCATACTCCACACTGGGGACCCTGGGGTGGCGGGGGTGGCTGTCCTCCATCGCAGGGTGCAGAGGCGTTTGGGAGGCTGGGTGTGGCTTCTCCCCTCATCTCCTCCTTCCCCCAGATACAGGAAGGAAAAAAAGAGAATGCGGAAATGGTGACCCACCTCCTGCAGCCCTTGACCCTTATCGCCCTCATCAACTGCAAAAATCCTCAGAAATAAAAAATTCATAATTTTTTAAAAAGAAAAAAAAACAGGAGTCTCTCTCACACAGACACACACACACACACCAGCCTCCTCACATCCTCCTCTCTCTCTCTCTCACACACACACACCAGCCTCCTCACATCCCCCCCCTCTCTCTCACACACACACACACACCAGCCTCCTCACATCCCCCTCTCTCTCTCACACACACACACACACACACACACACACACCAGCCTCACATCCCCTCTCTCTCACACACACACACCGCCTCCTCACATCCCCTCTCTCTCTCACACACACACACACACACACACACACACCAGCCTCCTCACATCCCCCTCTCTCTCTCTCACACACACACACACCAGCCTCCTCACATCCCCCCCTCCCCTCACACACACACACACACCCCCACACACACACACACACACACAGCCTCCTCACATCCCTCCCCCCTCACACACAGACACACACCGGCCTCCTCACATCCCCCTCTCTCTCACACACACACACACACACACACACACACACACACACACACACACACACACACACACACACACACACACACCGGCCTCCTCACATCCCCCTCTCTCTCTCACATACACACCCTGCAGATCCTGGAAGCCAAAGGACCCCCAAGAGAATCTGCAGCAAAACACATCACAGTGCAGTCCTGAGGCAGTCAACCTGCAGGGGAGAGGCCTGGGGGGACAGCAAGTTCTTGGCAGGTCCCAGGAGGCCAGCAGTCACCTGGCCACTCCAGCACTCCAGAAAGAGCTCGAGACAGGAAGGAAAACCCAAGAGAAGCAGAAACGTGGCTCAGGGCAGTAAGTCCCACTGATTCTGCCAGGTCGTTGTCATGGTTACCGGCACCACCACCCAGTTGCTGGCTCCTCTTTGTTCCGGAAACGCCCATTCCACAGAGCTTCACGCTGGATCCATGAGGAAAAACGCCTCTCTGATGACTGACTTACGCTCCAATCTATTCGCTATCACTCTGTGTCCACGTTCCCACTGAGAGCATAAACCCATGCATATTCAAGCTCGAGCTGCCAGTTCCAGCAGCGGTGCCTGCTGCATGTGGCAGGTAAAGCTCACATTCTTCACAGTGCATCTGGGACTCAGAGTGAGGTACACACGCCCCTCCCCTGAGGTGTCCCACATTCCTGCGGGAAGCTCAGCCCAGTGCACGGTGCTGACGATGGTGTCTTCCAGGGCTGAGCAGTGGTAAGTGCTCCACAGTGACACGTGAAGCCTTGGGAGAGCTCGGGGCACACGCCGGTCCCCACCCCGAGCACGTGTGTTCAACGCCCCTGGGCTCAGGGACTGCAGGGAGTCAGAGAGGAGATAGTACGGTAACTGCGAGCCATGCAGGGGCATCAGAATGGCACCCACTCCGGCTCACCATGCCGCGGGCAGAAAGAACCTGCACCCTGGCACTGACCGCAGACTCAGGGCGCACCTGAGAGGGAGAGGAGGGGCACAGCACGAGGGGGAGGGAACAAGACGGGTCGGTGCTGAGGGACAGCCACAAAGTCGTCATCCTTAACACCAGCATCCTACGTGGGCACCGGTCCTTGTCCCAGCTGTTCCACTTCTGACCCAGCTCCCTGCTTGTGGCCCGAGACAGCGTGCAGGACGGCCCAGGTACTCAGGCCTCTGCATCCATGTGGGGGACCTGAAGATGCTTCTGGTTTTGGACTGACCCAGTTCTGACTGTTACAGCCATCTGGGGAGAGAACCAACTAAACAAAGGTACCCCCCCTCTCCCTCTCTGACTCTGCCTTTAAAAGGAGCAGGGGAAACAAGATGGATCCACATGGCTGGGTGTGGCGGGGGCACCCGCAAGCCAACGGCAGGGTCAGGGCCACCACCCACTGCCCCAGCAGGGAGTCTGCAGCCGGAGCAAGCTATCCACTGTTTCACCTGGCACTCACACACACACACTCACTCACACACACACTCACACACCAGCCTCTTCACATCACATCCCCCTCTCTCACAGACACACACACACACACACACACACACACACACACCTCAGCCTCCTCACATCCCCTCCCCTCTCACACACACACACACCAGCCTCCTCACATCCCCTCCTCTCTCTCACACACACAGACACACACAGACACACACAGACACACACACACACACACACACCAGCCTCCTCACTTCCCCTCCTCTCTCTCTCACACACACAGACACACAGACACACACACACACACACACCAGCCGCCTCAGCCTTCCAGCCAGGTTTTACCAGTTGTGACATGTAAGGTCTCTCAGGCAGAGCAGGGACACCTCCCGGGCCCCACAGCTCAGCACAGCTCAGCACAGCTCAGCACAGCTCAGCACAGCTCAGCACAGCTCAGCACAGCTCAGCACAGCTCACCACCGCCTGTCTCGGGGGTCTGGCTATGGCTGCACCTTCACCAACAGTGTGCACGGCCCCCATGGGACTCCAAAACCATAAACACCCCTTCCCTGGGCTGGGAGGGAAGGAGGTGGCCAGGCCAAGCAGGAACGGACGGGGCCCTGCCAAGCTCGCTACAGGGACCATTCCAGCCCCAATAATGGGCTTCTTTCTGTCCAACAATCCACCCACTCCTCCAGTCACTTGTCCACTCACCAGCGTCCGGCCAACTCCAACCACAAGCCAGGCCCTGGACATCAACACAGCCAGGCCGTGGCTCTGCAGGAAGTCACGGCTCTGATTCTCAGCTCGCGCCTAAAGCAGCACTCCAAGGTGGGAGGAGTCCTGACTCCACGGTGCTGTGGGGAGGCTCCGGGCTCGGCCCTGCCACGCTTGGGCGGATGTCTGTCTGAGCTCTGGGCCACTTCTTGGGGAACACCCATCTGAGCCTCAGCCTCCACAGCCACAGCTGGCATCAAGCTCAACTCTGGCCACCCAGAGCTTTCCCTGCCAGCACAAAGGGTTTCCTGGGTTCCAGGACATTCCATCACATTGCCACGCTGTTGCTGAGGCTCTTCCTGCCTCCTCGAGCTCTCTGTAGTCGCCATGGGTGCCATGGTGCAAGGGCAGCGGGAGGGGGTGCTCCACATGGTGCAAGAGGACCGGGGCAATGGGGTGAGGGTCGTGCAGGAAACCATCCCTGGAGGGCAAAGACAGAACCCTCTGGGAACAGGGAGGCAGGAGAAGGTGGGCACCAAATGCAAGATTCAGCAGCACAGGATCCACAGACACAGCACAGAGCAAGGCTCTCAGAGCCGCCAAGGGCAGGGCGATGGTGTTCTGCGGCTGCAGAGCCGCTGGAGACAAACTGGTGAGCGACGCCCGTTTATTCCGCGTTTATAAAGGTTAAGGAAGGAAGGGCAGGAGGACATCCGACAGTTCCTCCACTCGCCGGACACTGCAACTGGCTAGAAACCACATCTATTCCCCTTGGCCCTCAGTCGTGTCCGAGGGCACATCCCACAGGCAGGGCTGGGAGCTGTGCCCCGGGTCCTGTGCACGTGAGCTGTAAGCCGTGCCCTCCGGGAGGGCGGGGCAAGCACCCAAACAACTCCAGCCCTGTGCCCCGGGTCCTGTGCACGTGAGCTGTAAGCACCCAAACAACTCCAGCCCTGTGCCCCGGGTCCTGTGCACGTGAGCTGTAAGCACCCAAACAACTCCAGCCCTGTGCCTTGTGGTCTCATCTCCTAGGGGGTAGTTTGTGGTCCAGCGACTCAGGCCACCTCCTGCAGCATCCCATAAGGGCACTGGTTCGAGTCCCAGCTGCTCCAGTTCTGATCCAGCCTGGGAAAGCATTATTTCGCTCACAACACCCCCAGAGCACAGCTGCCCCACTCATCCGTGCAGACTGAAAATATTCCAGGGAAAATCCGCATCCTCACTGGACACATGCAGGCTGTTCCCTTCACCCCCATCACATCCTCAACACCAGAGGACACAGCTGCTTTGCAAGCACTGGCTGTTGGCAGTAGAGGCTGAGCGCCTTGTGAGCAGGATGGAAGCTGGAGCACGCATGGTTCCTAGGATCAAGGCCCCACAGGCCCAAGGGGCCGGCTGCACGGCCACTGGCAGCCTCCGCTGCCGGCAGGCAAGCCGGTGCTCCACAGGGCAGGGTTGGAGCCGCTGTCTTAGCCGCCCAGCTCTGTGGCTGCACCAGGGGCTGTGGCAGCACTCACACAGTCAGGGCGTGGTGATGCTGAGCAGCGAACCAGGTCAGCCAGCACCTGCTGCTCACCTCACCAGTGATGGCGCCACCAAGCTCCTTGCCTAACTGCCCACGTGTCTCAGCAATCAGGAGCTGACCTGTTCTCCAACTTGCAGGTAAACACACCTCAGCCCAGGGAGGCTGTCCGGCCTCACACGTCAGGCAGCCAACGGCCGGGCCAGGACTGGAGCCTCTGAGTCCAGTCAGCATCTGCATCAAACCGCACACGGGCCTCGGCAAGGGAGGCAGCTGGGGCCTTACAGCTCCCTCAGGACTTCCCGGACAAGAGCCCTGCTGTGCTCCACGAGGCCAGCCCGCACCCTCCCTCGGGTCTCCAGGAGCTGAGCAGCCCTGCGGCAGCCTCCTCACCCCAGTCCTGACGCAGCACCGCGCTTCTCGACTGGGGCCTCAGGCCTCCTGCAGCAGCCTTGAGTTAACATCCCTGCCAGAGCCTGGCCTGACGGGCTGGTGGGACAGCAGGGCTGCCACTCAGCAGCGCTGCCACTCAGCAGCGCTGGGGAGACCCACTCCCCGGGGACATAAGCACGTCCTCTTCCTTAGCTGTCCCCCCGACCAGCCTGGAGAAGCGCACCTCCTCCAATTTCCTAAGAAAGGGTGCAAAAAACGTCCGTTTTTTAAGTCTCAAGTCTTTCAGCATGACTTTTTAAAAAATTATTTATTAGAAAGAGTTAACAGAGAGAGACAGAGAAAGAAACCTTGTAGCTGGTCCATTCCCCACTTGGTGACCGTGAGCAGGGCTGGGCCAGGCCTCGGGCACTCAGGCAATCGTCCACAGCTGTTGTCAGGTGCGTCTGCGAGCAGCCGGATTGCGTGTGCAGCATCAGAGCCCTAACAGAAGCCTACGCCGTGCGCACATGGGACCCCGGCTGCAGGTAGCGGGTTTAGCTGTGTACATGTACGCCAGCCCCTAGCATGACTTTTTAAAGACTTATTTTACTTGAAAGCCAGAATCACCCCCCGAAAAACAAACAAACAAACAAACAAAAAGTGTAAGAATGACAAAGTGAAGAATTACACTTCAAATGGCTACAACAGACAGAGCCGTGCCGGTCTGAAGCCAGGAGCCAGGGGCTTCTGCTGGGTCTCACACAGGTGCAGGGAACGGAGCTCTGGGGCAGCCTCGCCTGCCCTGCCAGGCCATTAGCAGGGAGCCGGGTCAGGAAGTGGAGCAGCCGGGACACGAACCACAGGCGAAGAATCTGCCCACTACACAACACCAGCCCCTAGCATGGCTTCCAATCCACCTAGGAAAACAACTTTTCTTCAGTGTCTGGGAATAAACACACACGTTCCTCAGTGTCACACCCTGACACTGCTCTCCAGAGGCCCGTGGCTTCCTGAGCTCCGGGGGCTCGCACACCAACACCTGACCCTCCGAATTCTGCAGTCACGGCCTGGGGTCCACTGCAGGATCTGGCCACGCAGGTGTGAGCAGCACCCAGTCTCACTCCCTCCCAGCAGGTTCGCCGGCCCAGGGAGGCTCCTGCCTCAGCGCGCTGTCACGGAGTGCGAGACATTGCGCTGGACCCAGGGTAGGATGTGAGGAGGAGTCTTCATGTCCCAAGCTTGGGGACAGCAGCGCCGCGACACTCAGGAGCCACTGCGCCAGCTGCCAACGTCGGGGGTGTTTAAGCTCTCACCCTCCAATCAGATTGAGAGCCATACAGGGCAAGCAAGGTTTCAAGCAGAAAGGGAGTTACCAGAGCCCGCAGTTACAGTTAACTGACTTACAGGAGGGGCCAGCTGCATGGTTCCACAGTCAGCTGGGAATGGTGCAGGAGGCAGCAGCGGGGCACACTTCTCCCGCCTCGGGAGGGGATGCAGGTAGGGCCAGGTGTAGACGACCGTCTGCTGCAGGCGAGCGGCGCCCCATGACAGCACATGTGCACAACGAGTCACTGGCCGTTCACGCACCACGCTGGTCCCCGAGGGCTGCAGGAGGCTCCCCCACCGGGGGGAGCAGGCTCTCAGCCAGTCCACTCCACAAGGCGCCCCCAGGAGCTCTCCACCACAACCCGATCCCCAGAGGTCCCCCTTCTCTCACAGCCGCGTTCTCTCAGGGGGTCCCCCTTTTCTGTTAGGGTTCCAAGTCAGTCCCCATTCATCTGGTGTTCAACATTGCATTGCCATTTCTAGTCATCTTGGTCGATCTGTTTTAAGAGAAACTCATCTTTTTAAAAAAAATTTTATTTGCTTGTTTATTGGAAAGGCAGATTTATAGAAAGAAGGAAAAACAGAGAGAAAGATCTTCTGTCCAATGATTCACTCCCCAAGCAACTGCAAAGGCCAGAGCTGAGCTGACCTGAAGCCAGGAGCCAAGAGCTTCTACCACTGCTCTCCCAGGCCACAGCAGGGAGCTGGATGGGAAGTGGAGCAGTTGGGACATGAACTGGTGCCCACAGGGGATCCTGGTGCTTGCAAGGTGAGGATTTAGCCACTGAGCCATGTGCCAGGCCTGAGAAACTCACCATTTTCACAGGTTTTCGTGAAGGGGGAATGACAGGCAGCACCCCCACTAGGCCAGGTGCGGCTACGGACTGAGATGGCCGCCCTCGGGCAGAGCCTGGACGGCGACCGGAGCTGCACAGCCCAGCCATGTCTGAGCGGCTGGACATGGGCGAGCAGGAGACGGGTGACCCAGCAGACACCAGACAGAACAGCCACTGCAAGATGCTCAGATGTCTTTATTCATTTCCCTCAAGCCAGTCACCCCAAACCTGCAACTCAACCCCTTACCCTCCGAACACCCAGCCTGACAGAGGGGCCAGAAACAGGAGCCAGCCCACAGACTCCATGCCCCACCACACATCAGCATGAAGGTGAGCCCACGCAGGGAAGCCCCACGTCTCACGGACTTACGGCTGTCAAGTACAACAGGTCACAGGCAGCAAAGCAGGGTGCCGTCCCGGGTGACCCATTCTCCCCGGCTGCGGGAGGAGCCCTGCCTTGGAGCCTCCATGGAGCTAGGCTCGCCCTGGGATGTGCACACCGAGACCACATGGCCAACACTCGTCCCACGGAGGCAAAGCATCCACAAGACTAAAGCATTTTCGGGAAATAAAGCATTTATTTAGGTTGCAACAGCATATCAAAAACGCCCACCACCTTCTGAAAGCTCTGAACCAAGCACAAGGTCATAGATGGGCACGGCCCCGGGGCTGAGGAAAAGAAGCTCACCGCCGAAGCAGGAGCGGGTGCGACAGGGGCCGGGCCTCCTGCTCTGCAGGGCATCCGCAGCAGGAGCAGTCCTGCCCACACAGGGGGGTCCTGTCTGCACTTACGTGCGTCCACACAACACCGGGCCACAAGACCTTGAAAGCCAAGCAGCGGGCATGGGGCAGAGCCGAGGCAGGTGCCGTCCTCTGCAGCCAGCCCTCCTCCTGTCGGTTACGCGGTCACAGTCCCTAGAGCTCCGTCCACACCTCCCCGGGCCTGAACTCCACAGGCGGCCTCTGCAGAGAGCCTGGGAAGGGACACGGACCACCCGCTCCCCGTGGATGCACGCAGGGCTTGGGGCGGGGAGAACAGGTCACGCAGAAATGAG
This sequence comes from Ochotona curzoniae, assembly GCF_017591425.1. Taxonomy (NCBI): domain Eukaryota; kingdom Metazoa; phylum Chordata; class Mammalia; order Lagomorpha; family Ochotonidae; genus Ochotona; species Ochotona curzoniae. Next base: position 5,243,530 of record NW_024465405.1, on the reverse strand, counting down.
GGCACGTGCCCACAACAGGCTCTCCCAAGGCCAGGCCCCTGAGGGTCAGGATGGGTGGCCGGGCAGGCAGCCCGTGTCAGCAGACCCACCGCCAGCGCCCACACCGACATCCAGGGCAGTCTCACCGAGAAGCTCACAGAGACTTCTGGCAAGTGTCCCTGAGGGGCCCCGGTGCCCAGCGAGTGCTCACACCCCTCACCCCCAGCTTCAAACCACACCCTAAAATCCCCTGGAGCCCGTGTGCACTCCAGTCAGACATGCAAATTTGATTTTCTAGGGACTGACAGAGAGCAGTCAACATTTTGTTTTACAACAAAGAGCATTTTCTAAAACAAAAACGTCGCCACTGCTTCTACCTTAACTAGAGAATTCCTTTTAGCATAAGAAGCAGGACACAGGCCCCTAAGAGAAGGCAGCCCTCACAGGTGACCACGCTGTCCTCAGAGCAGCAGGACAGGGAGGCCGCCCCGCCCTCCCAGCAGGTCACTGCTGCTGCAGGGAGCGACAGGAGTCACCACCTACAGGAAGCCCTCTCAGAGTCCACGTGTGTGCGCCCTTCCCACACGACCTCCTCGCCCTGTGGGAAATGCCCAGGTCCATCATTAGTGGAGTCTCCCGCCAGCCAGGGCCCGTCCCAGGCAGGCGGTGGGCAGGGGCAGGGGCGGCAGACGCGGGCCTGTGTGTCCAGTCCCAGATTGCAGCAAGCTCCTCCCTCTTGCAGACACTCATGGGCCAAGGGCTAACACCTTGTAAAGGGGCACTTGTCCCCCTAGCAGGATTCCCCAGGAGAGGACTAAGAGCTGCCCTTGCGCTTGAAGATGACCTCAGCAAGGCCACCCTGCAGCGCTGCCGGACGCCAGAGCAGAACGCCAACCAAGCAGTGCTGCCTCCAACCCTGCGACAAAGCCGAGGACGTGAAAAGTCACATGAAAACAGCTGGGAATATGAAAAGCCCCAGAGCTAGGAGTCAGAAGGTCCATACCAGCCCACCTGGCCTTCGGTGCCCCAAGGTGGGGCTGCCCAGGGCCAGCAGCTGCCGGGCTGGGCCAGGAAGCCCCGGGCTCACCCCTGCTGGCCCTTCAAGGCCCCGGTCTGGGGAGCAGCCTGCTCCAAGCAGGCAGTGTCTTTCTGCTCCACGGACCTAGGTCCCACAGGTCCGTGCTCACAGTGGGACCAACACAGAGAAGGGGGACTGGAGCCCAGTGAAAGTCCCTCTAAGTCCTTAGGAACGGCCTTCCCACCTGCCTGCACAGCTCTTACAGCAACCTGGGGCGCCAGGAAGCTTCCAAGGACAGTCTGATTGTCAGCACACATCCGTGTCACTGGCATCTCCAGGAGGCAGCTGACCACGCCCTCTGCGCATGAGGACCAGGTGCCTCCCACCCAGGAATGGCCTGAGGGAGCCCAGCTCCGGCCCGCTGTCCCTCTGTACAGGTCACCTCCCACCCTGTCCCTGACACAGGTCGCCTCCCAGCCAGACCTGGAAGAGGACACACCCATTCATTCCTCCACGGAGATCCTGGGGATGTGGCTAGACCTCAGAGAGGCAAGCCCTGCACATAGCAGGGGCAGGACACCCATCCCGCTGTGCCCTGGCCTGGCTTCTGTACAGTGCCCACCATGCCGGGCTCTCAGGCTCCTGTCTTGGCAGCATTCACAGGTGCCACTTCCCAGAAAGAAAGAAAGCTGGGGCTGGGGGAGCCAGTTCCCAGGGCATGCAGGAACACCAGTTCACGGGGAGGACTGGCTGCTCCTGCCTGACAGAAGGGCAGCAACTCCGAGTTAGGAAAAACCAAGCAGGAGGCCACAGCACAGCTCAGCGGGCCTCCAGGCTGTGAGCCGCCCGCTGGCCTCCTGGGACAAGCATCCTGACCCAGTTCCCATAGCAGGGAGCACCTGCACGACCATCTGCCCCAGCCCCACCTGTGCCTGGCCCTTTCTGTCCCCCTCCGAGTGCCACAAAGAACACAGCCAGCCCCGGTGGGGCCCAAGGCCCTGAAGTCCTGCAGGGAGAAGTCTGTTGACTTCAATGCAGCCCCCAGCTCCCCACGGAAGCAAAAAGCAGCCCACATTCAGGCCTCAGGGAGCTGGGCCCCCCAAGACAAGGACCACAGCTCGCCACAGGCCACCACTTCCACTGCACATGTGCACACGGGTCTAGCCAAAAGCCCACCCATGATGCAGCAGGAAGGGACGCCATTCCATCCCCAAGCCACACAGTTTAACATGCAGACTCTCCCTGCGTGGTCAGCTGAAATGCCGCCTGGCACTAACAGTCAGTAGGACGGTGCAGACTGGAGCTGACCTGCAGCCTGCTCCTTCCTAAACAAAGCACACCCAGCACTGTGGCTCCGTCTCAGCGGGACTCTGCCAGAAGGCAGCAACCGCGGCTCACCTACCCATGGCCCCACACTGGCTGTGCAGCTGTAGTCAACAGGGGCCAACGACGCCTGCGAGAGGCCCTGGTCACCTCTCTAGCCACCCACGCTCCCAGATTCTAAGAGCAGTTACTGAGACACTTTGGCTCAAAAGGATAAAGAATGATCCGCCAACCTCCAGACATGTGGCCCCTGGAGAGCCACCTGCACCTGTCCCTCCCCGGGCACCTGTGGCTCTCCCGCCATCAGAACTGGCAGTGAATGCTGTTGGAACAGTCTAAACACGGGCAGTCAGCTACCGCCAAGCACCATCCGGAAGCGCCCAACACCTGCAGCCAGGCCCCCCGAGACCCGGGACACCCCACCACGGAGAGCCCGTTCGCCAGGCCCCCCCCACCCCCCAGGACACCCCCCCACACAGTGAGCACTGAGTATATGCAGGAAACGCCGCGGGCACTCGACACCGTCAAGTAAACGTCCAGCACTCCAAGAACTCTGTCGCTTCATCACAGCACTTTCTTTTTAACCAGCACTTCCTTTTCCCTTAGATATCCGAAGGCTTTAATCAAACAACAGAACTAAGAGGCGTAAATAATAGAAGCGCGTCTGGCCAGTGCTGGGCGTCCTCCCTCGTGGGGACACCAGCAGAACCCTGCTGCGGCCCACACCGCTCACACTGCATGGTCCCTGGAGAATCCAACTTGAGATGCCTAGGTCAGTCAAGACCAGGTGTGGAAGAGCTTCCTGGCCAATAGACCCAAAGACGCACGAGGACCCGAGCACCGGGGCAGGATCCAACCGGCAGGAGGCGGGCCCGTTCTCCGCCTGCAACCCGATGGGAAGCTCAGCAGCACAGGACACGGTGCACGGGGTGAGGGTCCACGTCCACGGCAGACCGCGGCTCACTGCACGCAGCCGCTGCCCGCGAACTCACTCATAGAGCAGAAACTTCTTGATGGGGTCAGGCAGAGGCAGCAGGGGGATCAGGTGGAGCCGGTGCTTGCCGAGAGCTCTCCTCACCGCCACGCGGCACAAGCTCAGCAGGGCCCTGGGAGCACCTGGAGAGGGCAGGGGGAAGGCAGATACAGGACGGAGGGTGAGCTCCAGCTCGCACTAAAGCCCAGAGCCCGCTGGGACCAACAGTGAGCCTGCGCCGATCCCCCGCCGAGACCCAGAGTAGGCACCCACGGGAAGGTGCTGCCACACTCCACCCACCTCTACCCACCAGGACGGCAACCCGGCCTCGCCCCCTCTGTGTGAAGGGTTGATCACCCCAGCCTGGCAGCACCAAAGGGGGCCGGCTGATGATTCCGCTTTGGGCCCAGAGACCTCCCCAAGTCTCTGGTGGCTGCAGGAATTCTGTGGACAGTTAGTTCTGTCAGCCAACAACCAAGGATGGTTAAACACGAGCAAGACTGAACAACCTAGTCTAGGACATCCGACACAGCAGATGCAAAATCCTGCAAGGGGAGGTTACTGGATGCTAAAACCCAGGCAGGAGCATGGGCACCGGGACACAGCAGGCCAGCTTCTGGATCCCAGCACAGGTCAGTTCCAAACTCTGCCCAGGGACTCATTCCATCCTCCACAAAAGCCTTCTTCACAAAGAAGCCAACCACAGACTTGGTCTAAAAGGGCGTCAGACCTGTCCATGCTGCACAGGCAGGGTGACCTGTCCGTGCCCCACAGGCAGGGTGACCTGTCCCATGCTCCACAGGCAGGGTGACCTGTCCGTGCCCCACAGGCAGGGTATGTGAACAGCACTGCAGAAAGGGAGGGACCACAACCCAGGACCTGCACAGGGTGGGCACACCTGCCACTCTGCAGGCTCTAAGCGCAGAGCTCCGTGTGCCGTACAGCTCACAGACTTCCAGGGAGCCTGCTTGGTACCCGGAAAGAGAGTACCCCAATGACCATCTGGAAACCCGCTACTCCTTCCGCAGATTCTGGCCCAGTGCTGGCCTTACCAATCAGTGAGTGCAGCCCGCGAGCTGGAGGGTTGAAGGAGGAAGGGAGGGGCTCAGGGCACTCACTTCTGGCCTCTCTGAAGACCTGCAAGGCCTCGGGGTCCACCTTCCTCCTGCTTCTCGCCTCTGGGCCCAAGGGCTCCCACTTCACCAGGTTCAGGTTGGCCCCGAACTCCACTAGCAGGCTCACGAAGGCCGCCTCACAGCCGTGGCGCAGGACGGCGTCCATGACACACCCGGGGGAGCCCCTGTAGAATTCCTGGGTGTTGACGGGCCCATTGCAGTTGAAGTCGGGGTTGGCCCCAGCCTGCAGGAGCAGCTTGAAACACTGGAGGTTGTGGTAGGCTGCGCTGATGTAGAGGGGACAGACCACGAGGGAGGTGAGGCGCCGGGAGAAGGAGGGCCGCGTGTCAGCGGTCAGGTGGTGGTTGATGTCCACGTCGGCCCCGTACCTGCGGGGAAAGAGGGAGTCACAGGACTGAGCTCTGTGCACAGACCCACAGCTCCCCTGCAGGGATGGGGGAGCCCCTGGGGCCTCTGGAGCACAGGGAGAGCGGGCAGCAGGGATCCGCCAGCCACGGGGTGAAACGACGCAGGGACAAACCCAGCGCACTGAGAACAACGCTCTGCATTCTGCCACGTTCCCATCCACTGCAGTGTGCCATGCAGGTACGTAAACCAGAACCCCAGACAGAGCTGTGTGACCACAACATTCATCTGAAGGTTAACCACAGCAGAAAGCAGAGCAGCAGGAGACAGTGAAAGAAGGCAGGAGGACTCCATGTGACAGTGCGGGAGCAGGGGAGACGGGACCGGCTGAGCACCCAATGCCCGCAACACGGGAACGCCACCCGGCTGTGAAGGAAGGCTGACAAGGAGGGAGGTGAAGGCAGACAGTGTCCCACAGGGGTCCAGGAAGAGGCACAGCAGTGAGAGAGAGAGAGAAAATGTGAGAGAGAGTGTGTGAGTGTGTGTGAGAGAGAGAGTGTGAGTGTGTGTGAGAGAGAGAGTGTGAGTGTGTGAGAGAGAGAGTGTGTGTGTGTGTGAGAGAGAGAGTGTGAGTGTGTGTGAGAGAGTGTGTGAGAGAGAGTGTGAGTGTGTGAGAGAGAGAGTGTGTGTGGAGAGAGGTGTGAGTGTGTGAGAGAGAGAGTGTGTGTGTGTGTGAGAGAGAGTGTGAGTGTGTGTGAGAGAGAGAGTGTGTGTGAGAGAGAGAGTGTGAGTGTGTGAGAGAGAGAGTGTGTGAGTGTGTGTGAGAGAGAGAGTGTGAGTGTGTGTGAGAGAGAGAGTGTGAGTGTGTGAGAGAGAGAGTGTGTGAGTGTGTGTGAGAGAGAGAGTGTGAGTGTGTGTGAGAGAGAGAGTGTGTGTGAGAGAGAGAGTGTGAGTGTGTGAGAGAGAGAGTGTGTGAGTGTGTGTGAGAGAGAGTGTGTGAGTGTGTGTGAGAGAGAGAGTGTGAGTGTGTGTGAGAGAGAGAGTGTGTGTGAGAGAGAGAGTGTGAGTGTGTGTGAGAGAGAGAGTGTACAGTCATAGATTCACTTTTTTTAAAAAAGATTTTTAAATTTTTATTGGAAAGTCAGACATACAGAGAGGAAGATCTTCCATCCGATGACTCACTCCCCAAGTGGCCATAATGGCTGGAGCTCAACCAATCCGAACCAGGAGCCAGGAGGTTCTTCCGGTCTCCCATGTGGGTGCAGGGTCCCAAGGCTTTGCGCCGTCCTTGACTGCTTTCCCAGGCCACAGCAGGGAGCTGGATGGGAAGCAGGGCCTCCAAGATTAAAATGGACACCCATACGGGATGCCGGCAAGGACTTTAACCATTAGGCTACCATGCCGGGCCCAGATTTGCTCATCTTTAACAATGGAGAGAGATAGAATAGAACGAGGGAGATGGGGTAGAACCTAGACCTTTTTTTCATGATCTTGCCTATTAGATTATATATATAACATTATTATATATATAATATGTTTTACATTTCCACAATGTAAAACATAATTAAGTCAAAAAGCAGTTCCTAAAAACTGAAAGCAAAAAAACAACCAGTGAGCACAGGTGCAGCCAGCTAGCATCGCCACATCCGGTCAGCCCCCGGAAGCTCCTCGTCCCAGCAGGTTCACCCAGAGGGGCCTGGCACAGGAGGCAACTGCCAGCAGGGTCATCACACAGCCCTGCCAGGGGGTCAGGTCCTCCCAGGGACAGCCAGGGTGGGAGTCCAGAAGTCTCGACGGGGCAAAGGCAAGAGCCAGCTGACCGGGAAATGTCCCTCCCCACAGCCAATGCATGGGCAGAGCTTGTCCCTGCCTGTCACTGCCTTCAGAGACCCGCAACCAGACAGGCCCACGGCAAACTCCCAACCATCATTACCTGCCACAGGGGCACCCCAAGGCCGGCTGCCGGGCGGGGAGTCGCGAGGTGGGTCACAGCCCAGCAGGGGACAGGCTCTGGGGGCTTGGCAACAGCCAGGGGCTGGAATCACCCATGAACCTATTCTAAGGACAGAGCTCCAGGCTTCGCTCACTGCAAAGGAGTAAGAGAAAGACACACCCAGGAGCCTACACAAACGTGTGACAAGTGTGAAATGAAGAGGCCAGGCCTGTGGCACAGCGGGCTAACCTGGTATTTGGGACGCTGCTTCAGATCCCGGCTGCTCCACTTCCAACCCACTCCCTCGAATGCACCTGGGAAAGCAATGGAGGGCAACTCAAGTGTGAGGGTCCCTGCACCCACAGGGGGACCCAGAGTAAGTGCCCGGCTCCAGCTAAGCCTGTCCTGGCTGTGGCCATCTGGTGAGTTGAACCAGTGGATGGAAGACATCTCTCCCCCGAATCTCTAACCCTGCCTACCTTCTGAATAAATAAATCAAGCTTCTTTTAAAAGGTGCCAAGAACAGGATCCACTCATGCCTGCAGAGTCCCTTTCCACAGCAGGCTCCCTAGCCATAGGAGAGCAGACACCTCACGGAGCACACACCTTGCACTTGGCCGAGAGGTCAGCAGGCAACCTGAGCCGAGGCACCTAGAAGGCCGCCTGGCCCTAGCCAATGTCACACAGCCAGCACCTGATTTCTGCAGTGCCCACAAGCCCCCAAAGAGGCCCGTGCCACCCTCTAAGTGCCAACAGCAAGCAGCTCCCTGCGCAGCGCTGACGACGGGCCCTACGGGCAGTGACAGGGCACCTCCACCTGCTTCCACCACAGCCTCCTGTCCCCAATCCTCATCCTTGGGGTGCAGCCCTGCCGCCTCCAGGCTGGGCCGCCAGAGGCACACTGCCAGCAGCGCACTGCCAGCAAGGCGTCCCCACCTCCCAGCCTCCTTGGGTGACAGGGACAACATGCAAGAACACGAGAAGCCACTCGGCAACTGACCTTCCCCCACACAACTGATCATCATGAGATCACAGGCCCGCACGTGGCCTTCCTCCTCCTCACGCACAGGCAGTCCGTCCCCTGGGCAAAGGGACAGTCCAGCAGCAGCAGGGCAGGGGGCCTTCACACACTCACGCAAACACGCCGCGTGCGGCCCAGTTCATTTCAACCCTGAGCGCTCTCCAAACTCCCCTGCTGCTGTTAACAGTGCTGCAAGGAACTCTGGGACAGTTCAAAACTTCATCTTGGGCCCGGCGGCGTGGTCTAGTCCTAAAGTCCTCACCTTGAACGTGCCAGGATCCCATATGGGCGCTGGTTCTAATCCCGGCAGGGTCCAAGGCTTTGGGACCCTGCACCCGCGTGGGAGACCCAGAGGAAGTTCCCGGCTTCGGATCGGCGCAAGCACCAGCCGTTGCGCTCACTTGGGGAGTGAATCATCGGACAGAAGATCTTCCTTTCTATTTCTCCTCCTCTCTGTATATCTGACTTTGTAATAAAAATAAATAAATCTTTAAAAAAGAAATTCATCTAACTTCTGCAGACACAAACTCCACCACTTACTCCGCTCTCAGCCTCGGAAATACCCACCAAGGAAACTGACAACAAAACTGAGCAGCAAAAACTGTGGGGAGGGGGCAGGGGCGGGGAGGTGGGAGGAGCCGGCGGAGGTGGGAGGAGCTGGCCAGAGGTGGGAGGAGCCGGCCAGAGGTGGGAGGAGCCGGCCGGAGGTGGGAGGAGCCGGTGACAGCCTAGTAGACAGTACTCTATGTTCATAACAACCTCGTCGGCCACTCTGCCTCCCCGGAGTTGAGCACAGTAACCACAGCCACAGAGCGATGGAGAGACAGCACCTGTCGCCATGGCAACGTGCGGTGCTCTTAGCAATGTCAGGCCTGCAGGCCCACAGAGCAGCAGTGCCTGCGAGCTGGCCCCAAGGCCCATGGGGACTCGGGCAGCCCAGAGGGGGGCTCTAGGACCAATCCTGCTCAAGCAACCCTGAGTCCATGACATACTCTCTGCAGAACACAGAAGTGTCTCAGTGGCCAGGCTGCACAGCCTCAGCACCTGCCAGGCCTAGCTTCCCAGCGCTGCGGCTCCCTCAGCGGATGCAGGCGCCACTCCCTGCAGGATCCTCTGCTGGGGGCTGTGTGTTCCAGGGACCCCCCGAGCAGGCGAAGGCAGCACCCTCCGAGCAGCCCTGGAGCAGCACCCGCCACATCCTGCTCGCCACAAGTCCCTGCACTGTGAACGGCTCCTCAGCTACACCACCCGACGGCGTGGCTTCCAGAGTCAGGGACAAGAGAAGGCACACCAAACAGCAAAGGGGGACACATCTGGCTCAAACAAAATACGGAAATAAATGTAACACTGGCATGATTCAAATAAGGCTCATGAGCTCACTAAAATAATAGAAGGGGAAAGAAAACAGATCATGGACCAAGATACCAAATATGCCTACAGCAAATAACTAAGAAATACAAAGATAGCGGAAATAGTATCTGCTGGCAGTAACTGTAATTGCAAGAAAAAAAAGGAATCCAGGCAGACAGCACACAGAACTCTAACAGCCCAAAGGTGCAAACTACTGAACGGCACTGTAACAATGAGCCTGCATGACACAGAGCCCCGCTCTGCCAACGGGCACAGCCGTGCGTGAGCCCCGCTCTGCCAATGGGCACGGCCATGCGTGAGCCCCGCTCTGCCAACGGGCACAGCCATGCGTGAGCCTCGCTCTGCCAACGGGCACGGCCGCGTGTGTGTGCCTTGCTCTGCCAACGGGCAAAGCCGTGCGTGAGCCCCGCTCTGCCAACGGGCACAGCCATGTGCGAGCCCCTCTCTGCCAACGGGCACAGCCGCGTGTGTGTGCCTTGCTCTGCCAACGGGCACAGCCGTGCATGAGCCCCGCTCTGCCAACGGGCACAGCCATGCGTGAGCCCCTCTCTGCCAACGGGCACAGCCGCGTGTGTGAGCCCCGCTCTGCCAACGGGCACAGCCGTGCGTGAGCCTCGCTCTGCCGATGGGCACAGCCGCGTGTGTGAGCCTCGCTTTGCCAACGGGCACAGCCGTGCATGAGCCTCGCTCTGCCAACGGGCACAGCCATGCGTGAGCCCCTCTCTGCCGACAGACACAGCCGCGTGCCTGAGCTCTGCTTCAAGGCCTTCAAAGCAACAATTATGCAAAATATGTTGCTGAAGACAGACAAGTGAGACAGAGGGCGCTGCAGAGGCAACACCAGACACACCATCACAGACCCCACCCCTGGAGGTGACAACAGCACGGTGTGGCTGCCCCCTTCCCCTCCTCTTCCTCACCATTAACCAACAAAGCCCCAAAATGAATAAATAATAAAACTAGCACTTCATAAATGCCTTTAAAACTTTCTGCTGGGACTGACGCCATGGCCTGTAGGTTAAGCCTCTCTTTGCCTGGGTGCCAACAACCCATCTGGAGCTCCACTTCTGATCCAGCTCCCCGCTAACGTACCTGGGAAGGCAGTGGGAGACAGCCCAAGTCCTGGGCCCCTGCACCCACATGGGAGACCCAAGAAAAGCTCCAGGCTCCCGTGCTCAGAGCGCACAGCTCAGCACTGCAGCCATCTGGGGAACGCACCAATGAGTGCAAGATCTCCGTCTGCCCCTCTCTCTGCAAATGCGCCTTTCAAATAAAAACACACCGTTTTAAAAGTCTTTCTCCTCCATAACTCTAACAAAGAAGAAGAGATGAACCTCAATCATGCTTACTAAGGAAAAAGCTAAGAGGATATGAAATCTTAAATGTTCACATCATTAATCTAAAAAAAAAATGTTCTGGACCCAATGCAATAGCTCAGTGGCTAAATCTGCACCTTGTACATGCCAGGATCCCGACAGAGTTCCGACTGTGTCCCGGCTGCTCGGTTCCCATCCAGCTCCCTGCCTGTGGCCTGGGAAAGCAGTCGAGGACGGCCCAAAGTCCGGGACCCTGCACCCGCGTGGGAGACCGGGAAGAAGCTCCTGGCTCAGCTCCAGCCATGACGGCCACCTGGGGAGTGAATCAGCAGACGGAAGATCTTCCTCTCTGCATCTCCTTCTCTCTGTAAATTTGACTTTCCAATAAAAATAAATCTTTAAAAAAATTTTAATGAGAACAGAATAAGGACAACAACAGATTAAATTCTTAAAGGTGAAAAGAAATAAGTAATTCTTTAAAAACACTAGCAAAGCAGACAGCCCTGTAAGCCTTGCAGTGCTAGAGGAGAAAGCAAACAGCACACAGGAACGCGGGAGCCTGCAGGCCCAGGGTGTGCCCAGCGGTGTCCAGCCCAGGCGGGGGGCAGGCACTGACCTGATGAGGGCCTGCAGAATGTCGGCCCGCCCCACTCGGGAAGCATGGTAGACGGGTGTGCTGCGATGGTGTCGGCTTCCGTTGGGGTCAGCGCCCGCTTCCAGGAGGATCTGGGCACTTTCCAGGTGCCCGTTCACCACAGCCACATACAGGGCCGTCTGTCCCTTCACGTCCACCAGGTCCACCTCGGCGCCCTTGCGGATGAGGAAGTCCACACAGTTCCCATGGCCCGCGGTGGCGGCGATCCGCAGCGGCGTGCAGGGCAGCCAGCCACAGCACCAGACGGACTTCTCATTGATACGACTGCAGGAAACACAGCCGTAGGCAGCTGGTGAGCGGGTGCTCTGGGCCTCGCTCAACACCACACCCACAGGCCCGGGAGCAGGCATCTGCACCCAGGGGCGGCCCTCAGGTCTGAGGCACCCCACCTCATCTGCCTTCAGACAAGCCCACTCGTGAAATGTGGGTATCCCAGCTCACCCAGGCACCTCACTGCAGGGCATGGGCGTCCCAGCTCACCCAACACCACACTGCAGGGCACGGGCGTCCCAGCTCACCCAGGCACCTCACTGCAGGGCACGGGCATCCCAGCTCACCCCGCACCTCACTGCAGGGCACGGGCGTCCCAGCTCACCCAACACCACACTGCAGGGCACGGGCGTCCCAGCTCACCCAGGCACCTCACTGCAGGGCACGGGCATCCCAGCTCACCCAACACCACACTGCAGGGCACGGGCGTCCCAGCTCACCCAGGCACCTCACTGCAGGGCACGGCGTCCAGCTCACCCAGGCACCTCACTGCAGGGCACGGGCGTCCCAGCTCACCCAGGCACCTCACTGCAGGGCACGGGCGTCCCAGCTCACCCAGGCACCTCACTGCAGGGGACGGGCATCCCAGCTAAGCCTAAACATGTGCACTGCAAAACCCTCTGAGCAGGTTTTGTTGGACACCAGTACCTGCTCTGACACGCGCTGAGGCACTTGAAGGAGAAGCAGAGAGAAGCCCCACTACACTTATTAGGGGCCTTCTGGGGACAATCCACAACACACGGGCACAGCAGCCCTCTGCCCGGACATGGAGGCACTTCCTCATGAGGTACTGCCACCCCCAACCTAAAGGGAAAGCACCCACAGACAAGAGCAGGGAGCTTGTGGGGACCAGCCTCAGGCCCACAGGACCCCAACACCACCAGAGAAGCAGCCCAGAGCTCCCCAGGGGCCTGCGGGGAGTGTGCCAGGGGCAGGACTGGCAGGATCAGACCAGGAGACTGTGGCCAACAAGAGGAGCACCACCGATCCCAGGGCCACAGGACAGCTGGCCTGCACCAGACCCAAGCAACGGTGGGAGACAGAGGTGGGTGGACAGAACCATGTGGGACAAGGCCAAAGGAGATGGCAAAGGGCAGACCAGAGCAGAGGCTGTCAGTGCACACTCCAGAGATGAGGAGTCGTAAGTCGCCAGGCCACAGAGGTCAACCACAGAGGCCTGCCCACAGTCCCTGCCCGCCCACAGCCCCTGCTGCCCACCAGGAGCCCCTGGCATTCCCTCAGCCCCCTGCCTGCTCACCTGCGGTAGCTCTCCTCCTGCAGCAGGCTCCTGAGGGTCGGCAGGTCACCCACGTAGGCCGCGTCGTGGAGCCGCGTGTCCTCACAGTGCTCCAGCGGATGGTCACAGAACTGTTCCCGGAGCCACTCCTTCAGATTAGGACCTGCACTGGAGAGGCGCCACTGTCGGCTGGGGGACACGAGCCCGGGAGCCCCCCTCACTCGGCGCCTGGACACCCAACTCCACAAGAAGGGCAGAAAGCTGCCCACATGAAACCACACATTCTTGCCCCACACCCAAGAACACTAAAGGCCGGCGTGGATGGGGTTCAGGGAGCCAGGACTGCGGAGAGGCGCACCAGGGCGTCCCGGATTAAACGCCCGCAAACTGAACAAACGCGCAGGGTCACTCTCCTCCAGGGACCGGGAAGACAGGGGAAGACGGGGGAAGACGAGGGAAGACGGGGGAAGACGGGGGAAGACGGGGGCAGACGGGGAAGACGGGGGCAGACGGGGGCAGACGGGGGCAGACGGGGGCAGACGGGGGCAGACGGGGGCATGCTCAGCCCACCCACCGCAGCCCTGCGGGGTCACTCCCACGCCGCTGCAGGGCCGGCCACATCCACGGCACGGAGGGCACCCAGCACAGGAAAGGCCAACGTACCCGGACTGACAGACACCCGGTGCCGGCCTGCAAATAATGAGGCCCCGAAGCAGTGGCCAGACGACCACACAGCTGGGGGAGGAGACCCAAGCCCAGGACGGCCAGAGCCTCACCAAGCTCTCGGAGCTCTGCTGGGAGGTGTGGACACCAAAGCCTACTTGGAAACATCAGTAAGGGAGAGCTGTACTTTCCGCACAAGTAATGGGAGAAGCGGCCTTGGGCGCTGGGCGCTGGGCGCTGGGCGCTGGGCGCTGGGGCAGTGAAGCAGGCGGTGCAAGGTCTGTCTGTGAATCAGCGTGGGTGGACAGCATACTGGGCAAGCGGCACCTCCCCGGACACGGAGGCCCCGTCCATCCAACACCCGCACCGCAGGACACACCCCGCAGGCCTAGCACTCAGACACAGGGGCCCCAGGCTGGCAGGCTGGCATGGCGAGGAGGGCTCCCGGGGAGGCACCCCTTCCCAGCAGCCCTCGGGGGTTACCCCAGCTGTAATTACTGTCGTGGAAAAGCTTCAGCTCCAGGACCCCACACTGCTCTCTCTGAGCCACAACACGAGCACCCTATGTGTACCTGGGGACCTGCGGGCACCCTGAGGTGTACCTGGGCACCTGCCGTCCAGCGCTCAGGGCCCGGGCAGCACGTGGCCGGCAAAGACCCTGGCGAGGCGCTGCCCGCCCTTCTCCCCGGGCCCCCTCAGTCCCTCCCGCTGTCCCTCTTGCTCAGCAGCAGGGATCAGCGCCCTGGGAGAGGCGGCGTCCCAAGACGCTCGGAGCAGCAGGTGCACCACCCCCGCACCCCGGGCCTGCTGGAGGCCCGGCAGCTCCCCGGGACGACCCCCGCCCCGCTGCCCAGCTGGGGTCCCCGCGGGCTGAGGGGGCGGCGCACACGTTACCTGCAGGCCCGGGGCGGCTGCCGCCCTCAGCCATGGCGGCTTCGCCCCGACCCTCGAGCCGGACCCTTGCAGCCGGCGCACACTTCCGGCGCCGCGGGAAGACGGACAGCCCCGGGGCACGGCTTCCGGCGCCGCTCGACCCCGCAACGACCCGGCGGCGGCGTCTCCACGGAGGCAGCAGAGCGGTCTGGGAAAACAGGGGCGGGGGCAGGGCCTACAGGGCGCCCGAGGAACTCTGATTGGCCGGGCCCGACCCCGCCTCCGAGGGGCGTGTCCTCCTGGCGGGGGTGTGGGCGGCTCCCGACGCAGGTTCGAATCCAAGGAGAGGGGTGACTCTGTGTGGGGCGTCTGTTGCCGAATGCTGCTTCCGGAGCGAGGCCCCTCCAAGCCCAGCTGTAGGATGTGCGCAGCACCCAGGGAGGGCGGCTTTGAAGATGCGGGGAAAGGGCACCGCGGGGCTAAGCATGGATGAACGGGCATCCGACGGCAGCCCCGTGCGTGCCACAGGTGCATTCGTGGGCAGATAACAGAGGACGCCTTCCCACTTTCCCCCGTTCTTGAGCACGGGTTCCCTGGGCCTGCGTGGGAAGACTGTGTGTCTTCAGAGGACAGCACCCCTGCCTGAGGCAGCAGGGTGAACCCAGGGCCAGGCTGCACGGCTGCATAGGGCCGAGTGTCCATGGACAGCTGAGCAGAAGGCCACATGGAGGACATGGGGTCTCAGCCACACTGGATGAGACAGGCCAGTCCTGAGGGCAGGTGCCAGGACTGCCCGGAAGACCCCTGTGGCCGAGTCAGGTGCCTGAAGCCCGGCTAGGAAAGGGGAGCGGGGTGGAAGAGTTTGCCAGCAGTGGTAAAGCTTCGTGCCACGCGCATCTTACCAAAATGTTCCAACATTGCTTAAAAAGAGATTAAGTGCACTTGGTCTGGGGCGGGCCGGGTGCCCCTCAGGTGGCTCTGATGGGTCTTGGGGCCTCAGACTCACCACCCCCATCAACACTCACTCCCACACCTCACCTGCCCCTGAGGTGGCCCTGGGCAGAGCTGAGCCACCCTGGGGGCCCTGGCTGCAAGCTGGCCCTGCACCCACCCACCCACACCCACTTCCAGCTGCACACTCCACCCCAGCACATGGCGGGGCCAGGGAAGGAGTCAGCCTTGCTGCTGCCAGCGCCAAGGCTGCCAGCTGTCCGCAAGTGGAGGTCAGGCACCCCTGGGCACAGCAGCGTCCAGGATCACACAGCTCCCACACAGCCAGGCCCCTCCCTCCATGTCCAGGTCCCACTGCAGCCAAGTGCTTTGAGCCCAAAACTCACCAACAAAGGGTCACTCAGTGAATGCCCAATCTTCCTGGTGGGGGAGGGGAAGGGCAGTCTACATAGGATGTTATTGGGGTTCAGACACATTTATTCTAAGGAAATAGATGATCGCACACAGACTGATTCCATTTATTGAAAGGCAGAGTGACAAGGCAAGGAGGGGGAAGCCTGCTGCTGGCTGACTCTCCACCTGGCTGCAGCCTGGTACGACTGGAGCCAGGAGCCCAGGGTGTCCTCCAGGCCTCCAACGTGGGTGCGGGGCCCAAGCTCTCGGTCCGTCCTCTGCGGCTTCCCCAAGCCATTAGCAGGGAGCTGAATCAGAGGCACAGCAGCCGGGATGCCAACCAACTCTCTAATATGGGATGCTGGCATCCCAGGCAGTTGGCTCAACGTGCTAACGTGCTATGCCACAGCACTGAGCCCCAGACACATTAAAAAAAAGAGAGAGAGAGATATCCAGCAATGGGTTTTCTAGCTCAGGAGGCCTGGGAAGGGGTCAGAACTCCCACAATGAAGGAGCCCCTTGTCCCTGCCCTGCAGCCAGAAGCAGGGCCCCACAGAGTCTGGAAGGCCAGGTGGTGAGGTCCAGCTACTGGCTGAGCTGGGCTGGCCTCTGGAGGCCCGGCCACTCCAAGGCCCAGGCAGGGACACCTCCTGGTCCAGCTCTCTCTCCTCTCAGTCCAGGTCTCCTGACCTCCAGGGGACTCTTCCAGTCACCAGGTGAAGCTAGAGCTGTTGCAGTCTGCTCAGGGCAGGGTCCAGCTACTACACTGCCACTCCCTTCCTCCAGGCCAGCTCGCGTGCCACTTCTGCAGAGCACAGCGTCCCGACAGCCCCAGCCCAGGGCAGGGAGGAAGCGAAGGACTACGAGGGTCCTTGGACTCTTTCCTGCCAACGGGGAGACTGGCACCTGGGAGAGGCTCTCTTGAGCAGCAGAGGGGTGGCCAGGGCAGCGTCCCCACCGGGGTGGCCAGGGCAGCGTCCCCACCGGGGTGGCCAGGACAGTGTCCCTACCGGGGGTGGCCAGGGCAGCGTCCCCACCGGGGTGGCCAGGGCAGCGTCCCCACCAGGGGTGGCCAGGACAGTGTCCCCACCGGGGTGGCCAGGGCAGCGTCCCCACCGGGGTGGCCAGGGCAGCGTCCCCAGCAGGGTATTTTTTCTGGTTTCTGTGGCGATCCCCCAGAGGTCTCGGTGGCTGCTCCTGGGCTGAGGTCCCACACAAGAGGCACTCCCAGCTCAGGCTGGACCCTGCAGCGATACCCAGCCCTTCCCTGGACACACCCTGTGCCACAGACACCTCCTCCCCCAGCTCCCCAAGGCACCTGTAACCTCACCCCGCCCTCAGGCCTGCCTCTCAAGCAGCAGCATTTATCTCAGCACAGCCGCCAAAAGCCAGCCTATCTCTCCCAGCAGACACAAGTTCCTGGAAAGTGGTCTTGGCTGACCACCTGGTCCGTTGGCTGCCTATCAGCCCTGTGCTGAGAGCTTGCCTGGGCCACAGGACTCAACTGACGACACAAACTGCCACATCAGGTACTGGGGACCTGGCTAGACAGACAGACCAGAACCTGAGGCAGGTGTCCCTAGAGCTGAGCAAGTCACAGCCGGGGTCTGGCTGGATATGGCTGGTGTGAGTCCCCAGGGGCTCGTGCGCCGAGGTGGGGTCTGTGGCATAGTAAAGTTGGGAGGAAGTGAACTTCTCAGAGTGGGACTGGTGGGGGCAGGCAGGTCTGTACGACGGATTCCTGCTGCCAGGCAATGCTCTGTATTGCTCAGAACCGCTGGCAAGAACGGCCTCCCCAGTGGCCAGACCACCGGTGTCCGCCAGACCCTGAGCTGCCACGGGGATTGCTCTGTGGTGACACACACAGGAGCTCCTGGAGCCACCACCCAGCCAGGGGATAGGCAGCAGAGCCTGTCGCCCACCTGCCTGGGCAAACACCAGGACACGGTTCATACTCTGACAGGGCTAAACTCGGGGGCACTGGGAAGGGATCCTGAATGGCTTGGATCCTGAATGGCTTGCCTGGTCACAGACCCACCCTGGGCCACACTGAAACCCATAGCCGAGATCTTCCAGAGAACTGAGAGAGTTGGGGCTGGAGGGCGGGGAGGACACTGGCCAAGAGGCTAGAAACTCATGCACAAGCAGATGGGCCATCCTGAAGCCTGGCCAGGCTCAGTCTCGCTTACAAGTCCTTCAAACGGGAGACCCAGGCCTTTCTCTAGGGGTCCTTGAGAGACCTGCAGAGACCACTGCTGGGAGCCCAGCCTGGGGGCTATCCTGCGAGCTTCTATTTTTTTTTTTTTTAAGATTTATTTAATTTTGGGCCTGGCGCGATGCCACAGTGGTTAAGGTCCTCGCCTTGCACACTTGGGATCCCATATGGGCGGCGGTTCTAATCCCGGCAGCTCCACTTCCCATCCAGCTCCCTGCCTGTGGCCTGGGAAAGCAGTAGAGGACAGCCCAAAGCTTTGGGACACTGCACCCACTTGGGAGACCCGGAAGAGGCTCCTGGCTTCGGATCGGCATAGCATCGGCTGTTGCGCTCACTTGGGGAGTGAGTCATCGGATGGAAGATCTTCCTCTCTGTCTCTCCTCTCTGTATATCTGCCTTTCCAATAAAAATAAAAAATAAATCTTTAAAAAAAAAGAGATTTATTTAATTTTAATGCAAAGCCAGATGTACAGAGAGGAGGAGAGACAGAGAGGAATATCTTCTGTCTGATGGTTCACTCCTCAAGTGGCTGCAATGGCCACAGCTGAGCTGATCCGAAGCCAGGAGCCAGGAGCTTCTTCCAGGTTTCTCGTATGGGTGCAGGGTCCCAAGGCTCGGGGCCATCCTTGACTGCTCTCCCAGGCCATCAGCAGTGAGCTGGATGGGAAGTGGGGCCACCAGGATTAGAACCGCCGCCCATATGGGATCCCATCACATACAAGGCGAGGACCTTAGCCACTAGGCCACTGCGCCGGGTCCTTTCCTGGGGGATTCTAAGGAGAAGTCCCTGTGGAGAGCCTAAAGAGGCATGGAAACACGACACTGAGGTGACAGGGCCACAGATGAGACCACCAGCAGAAGCATGCACATTTCCTGCTGGAGTGCTGCTGCACGTCAGGGCTGCTGCACGTCAGGGCTGCCGCACGTCAGGGCTGCTCGCCTGCCGACACTCCTGCAGGCAGCACACGATGGCTCAAGTATCTGGGCTTCCTGCCACCACCCATGTAGGAAGCCTGGAGAACGCTCCTGGCTCCTGGCCTCACCCTGACCCAACCACGTAGGGAGTGAACAATGTGTCTCAACCCTAACTCTTCCTTTCAAACAAACCAGGAGATCCTGGCTCCTGGCTCCAGCCTGGCCCAGCCCTGGCTGCTGCAGCTGCCGAGGGAGAGAACCAGGGAGGGCTGGTCTCTGCCCATCCTCCAGCTCTACCTTTCAAATAAATCAACACAGCTTCCTTAGAAATGGCCAATGAAGACGAGGGACCTGTATGTCCCTGCCACGGTGCTCCCATCCCCACTCTACAGGTAAATCCCCTGGAGCCTCAGGGACAGCACTCCACGCACCCATGGAGCAGCTCATCAGAAGACACTGGTGCTGGCGAGGCTGTGGAGGCAGCGCAGCCCACGTGCTGTCGATGGGAACATACAGGATGCAGCCACAGCGGAAGGCGTGACCTGCCCTCAAACGCGTGGATGCTGCGTCAGCCCAAGATGCAGCAGCTTGCACACTCGCATCGGAGTGTGTGTGCCAAAGGACTGCCCAGCACACTTTGTGACGCTCAGTGTTGTGAGCGGACCACCAGGTGGGCTTCCAGGTAACCCGCCAGTTGCTCCAGGCAGACCAACCGGGAGCCGTCGGGCAGAGGGGGTGGGATACCAGCGGACAGGCACTGCGCGATTCCACTCAGCCACGGCACCTCCAGGGCCCCAATTCCGAGCGCGAGCCGAGCAGGGCGTCCGAGCGTGGATGGGCGGGAGCCGGGGTGCGGGATTCAGCGGGCCGGCGTGCTGGGCTGTAGCTGAGCACACCCACAAGGTCACGATGCACTGGCTTCTCCTACCCGCATTTTAACACAAGTCCATTCCTTTGTTATTTGAAAGGGAGAGACTGAAAAACGCTCCACCCACTGACTCGCTCCCCAAGCGGCGGCCATGGCTGAGCTAGGGCCAGGCCGACGCCCTGAGCTTCAGCACCCCCACGTGGATTCAGAGGCCAGCGCGCTTGGGCTATCTGCTGCTGCCTTCCAGGCACGTGAGAAGGGAGCTGGGTGGAAGTGGAGCGATGCCCTTACAGGACACTGGCACTGCAGCTGGCACGCCAACCTGTTTCTTTGAAAGGAAGAGCAAGGTTGAGACAGACTGCTCACTCCCTACGTGGCTGGGTCAGGACCACTCTCCAGGCTTCCTGCACAGGTGCTGGGCCCGAGGCTCTGGGCCGTCCTCAACTGCTTGCCCAGGACACAGCAGAGAGCTGGATGGGAAGCAGGGCCACCAGGACTAGAACCGGTGGCCATACGGGACATAAGGAGAGGACTTTAGCCACTAGTCCATCACAGCAGGCCCAGAAGATCTTTCTCTCTGTCTCTCCCATTCTGTTACTCTGCCTTTCAAACAAATCTATCTTTAAACAAACACATTGAGTAGGAATCTCAATGTAGAAAGCTTGAATTATTTTTCCCGAAAGTTTACAGAGTTCCTTGAAACAGAAATTAGCATTCGCTCAATGTTTAAGTTCAAGTCCCTGACATCACAGCTCACACCCTCCTTGAGAAACCGGAGCCCAAAACAAGCACCCATTTCAGACCGAGCCTCGGTTTCCTCTGACACCCACAGAAGGGAGGGAGCACGGGCCGAGCCCCCCGGAAGCGGGCAATGACCCTGAGACTGTGTCTTACACAGCTTCAGTTCACCGCCACGGCGTGTCACCAAAACCACCTGTACAGAAACGCCCTCAAGGGAACACCACGCTCGCGTGCTGGGAAATGACAAGTCCAAATGCTGAAGTTTTTCCATACTTATGGGAAAAAATACGATTATTTTTAATGATTTGGGTATAAAAAGAAAATACACCTTATGATACAATTTGACAGGATACATACAAAATTTTATTCACAATGTATGTTTGGTTTTTTTCCACAACACATAAACGCGGTCATACGCACACACTCAAGGAGGAAGGACGGGCCAGCGCGGGGTCGTGAATCGGCCATCTGGTCCAGCAGAGGGGAGCTGTGCCCAGATAAGGACGAGGCAGCCACTCCGGTCCCCATATCAGTGCGCCCAGCACCTGCTCCTGCTGTGCCTGGCACAGGAAGTCACGTGACCCTAGTGAGGGTTTACTGCCAAACGGCACCACTGGAGCTATCCTTGAAGAATTCACACTGTGACACGGAGGGGCTGCGCCAACTCCTCTGGGACCCAGAGCTCACACACTGAGCTCACACACAGAGCTCACACACACGGAGCTCACACACACACACGGAGCTCACACACACACACAGCTCACACACACACACACACGGAGCTCACACACACACACAGCTCACACACACACACACAAACAGAGCTCACACACACACACGGAGCTCACACACACACGGAGCTCACACACACACACACACACGGAGCTCACACACACACACACACGGAGCTCACACACACACACACACACAGAGCTCACACACACGGAGCTCACACACACACACACAGCTCACACACACACACGGAGCTCACACACACAGCTCACACACACACACACAGCTCACACACACACACACAAACAGAGCTCACACACACACATGCAGCATGCTGACACATACCTTCTGAGGACACAGGCTGAAATTCAATTTGAAAAGGAAGACGAACTGAAAGGTCATTTATTCCTCAAGCCACACCATTTGCATCCGCTGCTCAGGCGTGGCAGGCCACTCCCTTGGAGAAGCTGGCCAAGGCAGAGGGCCTTGCCGACCCCTTGCACGGCGTCTGAGGAGCTGTGTGCCGTGGCAGGGGGCGGAACGCAGGAAGGACACGAGCCGACAGGGTCCCCCCGGCCGCCGGCCGCTGTGCTAGGTGTCCACCTTCTGGGCCGTGAGGTTGATGCTGTGGATCATTTTCTGGATTTTCTCCTCGTTTCTAAGGACGCTGGCCTTCACGGCGCAGATCTTGTCTTGCTGGTCCTTGATCAGCTGCTCCAGCTCGGCCAGCTCGGCCTTCAGGGGCTCCACGGCCGCGTCGGTGACGCTGCCAGGGACAACACGTCGGCAGTGACGAGCGCCACAGGAGCGCCCTGGGCACCGCCGCCCGCCCTCCCAGCTCCCGCTGCTGTCGGGGCCACCGGGTCAGCTCTGCTGCCTCACTACCCCGAAGAACCAGGACCGTGACAAGCAGGATCCACAGCCACCTCTCACGGCCGCCACAACCCAAAGTGAGGTGCCACGCGAGATTCTCCACCCTGGGCTGGCAGCCCTGGCAACAGACACTCAGACGGGAGGCGGGTGCCCGAGCCCACGGCCCAGCGGGGCCCTCAGCAGGCACGGCTGCTCTGCTCAACACCCTGACAGGATCGCAGCTGTTGCGCTAGGCTCTGGGGAAAGTCTAGGTCAAACTGAACCACCCTAAATAACAAAATAAAACCTCCACCCTGTATAGACAGACTGGCTTTGATGAGGAAGAAAGGTCTGCAGACTGGCTAACTCCCTTCATCAAAGGGGAGATGCAGGGGCCGGGCAGGCCACCCACAAGCTCGGCGACTTGCTAATTTCCTTGATGCTGTCGTGTAAAATGTTAGGGCACACGTAGGCAGCAGCCAACTAAAGACAAAGAGGACAACTTGACTACAGCCTCCACGCCAAGCGCATGCGCCGAGCACTGCCCAGCAGCTCCTGCAGGCACTGGACGCAGACGCACCGTCCACGGGGGTGCAGCAAACACTTCCCGGGGGGCCTCACTTCAGTCGTTACACTTCTTCTTATTACTATTTACAGACTTGGGCCGGGGTGACAGCCTAGTGGCTAAATCTTTGCCTTGCACACACTGGGATCCCATATGGGCACCAGTTCTAATCCCGGCAGCCCCGCTTCCCTTCCAGCTCCCCGCTTGTGGCCTGGGAAAGCAGTCGAGGACGACCCACAGCCCTGGGACCCTGGGCCTGGGGCTGGGGGGACACACAGAAGGAGGGATGAGAGGTGGCCACTTGAGGACCATGTCTGCCTGGGCTCCTGGCGGATCCAGCAGGCCCCCAGATGGCTGTCCCCTTGGCCACCTCCTCCCCCGCCATTCCCACCCCTCTCCCCTCACCTCTGCTCCTCCTGCAGGGCCTGTGCGTGCTGCCTGTTCTCCCCGTGCCACAGCTGCAGTTCATTCTGCATGGCGTCCACGTCCTCCTGGATGTAGTCCATGATCTTGCCCAGCGGCAGCGCGCTCTTGCACAGGGTCTGGATGGACACACGAAGCCTCTCCATCTCCTTGGAGACAACGTCCTTCTCTTTCTTCCACGCCGACTCAAAGACGAGTGACTTCTCCTGCGGTCAGGCACAAGGAGAGGAGCAGGCTCAGTCCCCAGCCACGACGGCTGTGAGGGCACGCGCTGCAGTGCGGGCAGTGGGGTGGGTGGGCGGCGGCGTGGGAGACACAGGCCGCGGCAGCCAGGCCTTCCTTGCCGAGGGCACAGGGCTCTCTGCTCGGACATCCGCCTGAGCCTACACCCCGTCTGCATGCTTCAATCTCACCCTGCAGGTGAGCAGAAAGCGTCAGCCGTCCCAGAGCACAGCCAGAAGGACGGCCTCCACTGCGCAGCGAAGAGGGCCGGACCCTGGAGCCAAGTGGGAGCAGGAGGATGCACAAGAAACGGGATGTGGACGGGAAGGATGGAGTCAGTGGAAGGCAAGGCCGTTAGCCCCGTGAGGACAAGGCTCAGGCCGCACGGGCTGGATGGCTGGCCTGGGGGTGACGGAGGCTACAAGGCTGGTCTGGGAGGTGGGGATGGGTGGGCTGCACAGCTGGCCCGGGAGGTGACCGAGGGAGCAGGCAGGGGAAGGACGGAGGACACAGAGGCCAGTGGAGAGCTGCACGGTGTGTGGGCCAGGAGGCCTGGAACTCGGCGACAAGCCCCGCTCAGCGTCCTGTCACGCGTGACTCTGAATCTGAGGGAAGCTGGGACAGTCTCCTCGGGGCGCCCTCCGTGGCCCGTCCAGCCTAACCACTGGAGAGCTCGTGCCTCACCCATGTCCAGCTTGAGTGCACACGCCAGTTAACTTCCTGACAGAGCCACGCGAGGCCAGTATTACTTCTGCCTTGGGCTTGACCGTGTGCTGTGTCTGGATCAGCTGTGAGTCTGTGGATTCACCTCCCGGGGTCCCAGTCCACCACTCATGGCAACACACACAGAGATCCGTGAGATACACACACACACACACACACACACACACACACACAGATCCATCACACACACACACACAATCTGTCACACACACACACACACAGATCCACGGAACACGCACAGATCTGTGATACACACACACAGATCCATCACACACACACACACACACAGATCCATCACACACACAGATCCGTGGCACACACACGGATCCATCACACACACACACAGATCCATCACACACACACACAGATCCGTAACACACACACACACACACACAGATCCGCGGAACACACACAGGTCTGTGATACACACACACAGATCCATCACACACACACACACACACACACACACACACACACAGATCCGTGGCACACACACGGATCCATCACACACACACACAGATCCATCACACACACACACAGATCCGTAACACACACACACACACACACACACACACACAGATCCATCACACACACACACACAGATCCATCACACACACACAGATCCGTGGCACAAACCAGAAATGCCAAACTGGCTCCCTGCAACTACATCCAACCAAGGCTCCCGCCCTCCACTCCCGGAGTGCATCCACAGGCAGAAACAAAGCAAAGAGCTTTCCAGACCCGCCAATGCTAAGCAGTGCTAAGATGCCCACTGCCACATCAGAGACCCTGGGAGACACGGTGACGGCTCAGGACTCGGGGACCCTGCCCATGTTCCGGTTCCTGGCCCTGGCCAGCCCCCGCTGCTGTGGTGTGTAGGGAGGGCTGGATCAGAGGTCTCGCTTTCTCTAACACAGTGTGGATTTAACCGCAGGCCACATCTTTTTAGGAGCACAAACACACGAGGACAAAGTCTTCAGGATCCAAGCACTAGTCGCAAACGAGGCACCGAAAGCAGGAGCCACAGGCGACCTGGACAAGACCCTGCTGGGAGGCCAGCAAGCAGCCGCCAGCTGCAGTCTAATCCCAGAGCAGGTCAGGGCCCTGAGCAGCCATCTGGGGACAAGGAACCAAGGACAGACGGCTGCATCACCGGAGGGAAGAGGGGACAGCCATCCACAGCGGCCGGCTTGGCAGGAAAAGCCAACCAAAGCTCGGCGAGCTTCAGCCACACACCGCCAGAATAGTTCAAGCCAGATGCTGGGCAGGGCGGCTCGCCCCACACAGTGCCCGAGGAAACGGCGTGGCAGCTTCTGGAACACACGTGTGGCAGCCACAAGCAGGCAGCTGCTCTCCTGGACATGTACCCAGTGACGGACATGACTTCACACACCTGTACGCCGCGCTGCGGCAGCCACAGCCCCCAGTGGGCGCCCTCCCCACGAGCCCACCAGCAGGCAAGGGGGACACACCACGACGCGGGGTACCCCTCAGAAAACCACCGAGTGAGAGGACAGAGTTCCACAGAGTGGCCTCACGTCATGTCCTCGGGGAGACGACAGGAGGATGTAGTGACAGCTCCCCACACGTGAGTTCTAGCTCCTGGCCACAGGTGTCGGCGTCCGTCTGGGATGGTGTGTGACAGCACCACAGCTACTGCGGCGTCCGTCTGGATGGCGTGTGATGGCACCACGGCTACTGCAGAGAGCGGCCAGGGGCACGGGGCTTCTCTCCAGCGTCTCTCACAACACACGAATTTACAATGGCTTCCGAGTTCAGCGCTTATGTGAGGGAAGGTGATGGCTGTGCCAATGATGCCCAGCCGGGAGCTCAGGGCCTGAGCACAGTGCCGGACCCGTTACGAGAACAAAGCCTGCCTCCAGCGGACAGAACCATCGCGTGGCTGTCGTGGCTGAGAAGCGTGGACTCGCCCAGGACCAGGTCACCTTCTCCCCCATGTGCTGGCCTCACACCTACGCTCACACCAGCACCCTCCAAGATGCAGAACTGTAACATGCAGGAGCCCAGAAGGATGCTGTGGTCACCTGACCCCACAGCCTCCTGAAGCAGCCACCCGCCACGCCCCTGCCCAGCCACCCGCCACGCCCCTGCCCAGCCACCCCGCCACGCTCCCGCCCGGCTCCGTGGCTCAGACCCAGCCACCCCGCCACGCTCCCGCCCGGCTCCGTGGCTCAGACCCAGCCACCCCGCCACGCTCCCGCCCGGCTCCGTGGCTCCCGCCCAGCCACCCCGCCACGCTCCCGCCCGGCTCCGTGGCTCAGACCCAGCCACCCCACCACGCTCCCGCCCAGCTCCATGGCTCCCGCCCAGCCACGCCGCCACGCTCCCGCCCGGCTCCGTGGCTCCCGCCCAGCCACCCCGCCATGCTCCCGCCCAGCTCCGCGGCTCAGACCCAGCCACCTCGACACACTCCTGTGCAGGTCTGTAGCTCAGCCAGAATGTGGGACTGTCAGCTTCACATTTATAGTTTTGTTTTTATAAGGGGAGGATTTATTTTTAAGGTTTATTTATTTTTACCTGAAGAGAAGGGGAGAAGGAGCATGCACCCACTTGCCCCCCCGATGAGCACAGACACCAGAGCAGAGCTGTGCCAACGCGGGGCAGCAGCGTCTTCCGGGTCTCACATGGGGCTGCTCTCGCAGGCCACAGCAGGGAGCTGGATGGGGGGCAGCCGGGACACATGCGGCAGTGTCCACGTGGGACGCCAGAGCCGCTCCTTCTGCCTGTCCTGACACGGCAGCCTGCTGGAGCTTGCCACTGACTCAGTGTTCCCCACCCCGCACCCCTGGGCCAGCCCCTCTTCTCCCCAGCATCCCCCTTGGCTCCCCTGCTTCCTGGGGCATTCTCTCTAATCCTGGCACACTGTGAACACACTCACCAGGCATCCCATCCCGCAGCCAGCTCCCTTCCAACGCGCATATGTAGTGCAGCCCGCATCAGCTCTGCTGACACAGGGCATGAGGGGTGCCCGCACATGCGGCAGGCTGAGGCTGCGGTGCAGGAGGTGGCCCTCGCCCACAGGGCAGCACCTGAGGCAGGGGGCCCCTGTGCCCTGTCCCCAGCCTGGCGTAGGCTCCTCAGGACCCACCGGGGACAAGCTTTCCACGAGCAGGCCGTCCCCAGTGCAGCCAGCCCTGATCTCCCAGAGCCCACAGGCTTCTCCCAGCCCGCCCTGCGCGCACACTCAGCCCCTTCCCAGGCGTCACAGGCTTAGGACCCATCATTTTTAAGGGAAGGGGGACAGGCAGGGAGCTGAGCGGGAAGATGGCGCGTTGGAGCCCAAGCTGCCTGGGACCCGAGAGTGCTGGGGGAACAGAATGTGAAACCGCAGTAACGTCCACCCAGCTGTGACCACACAGGAAGAGCGGCGTCCTGGGACACCGGGCAGGCACGCAGGGCTCTGTGAAGGCCAGCGCTGAGCCCTCTCAGAACCCAGGGCCAGACACGAGTGGCTCAGAGGGAGCCCATCCTGTGTTCACGCTGTCCGCAACAGGGAGCACCCTGACCCGGTGTCACACACGGCACCCTGACCCGATGTCACACACGGCACCCTGACCCGGTGTCACACACAGCACCCTGACCCGGTGTCACACACGGCACCCTGACCCGGTGTCACACACGGCACCCTGACCCGGTGTCGCACACAGCACCCTGACCCGGGTGTCACAGGGAGCACCCTGACCCGGGTGTCACAGGGAGCACCCTGACCCGGTGTCACACACAGCACCCTGACCCCGGGTGTCGCACACAGCACCCTGACCCGGTGTCACAGGGAGCACCCTGACCCGGTGTCACACACAGCACCCTGACCCGGTGTCACACACAGCACCCTGACCCGGTGTCACACACAGCACCCTGACCCGGTGTCACAGGGAGCACCCTGACCCGGTGTCACACACAGCACCCTGACCCGGTGTCACACACAGCACCCTGACCCGGTGTCACAGGGAGCACCCTGACCCGGGTGTCACACACAGCACCCTGACCCGGGTGTCACACACGGCACCCTGACCCGGTGTCACACACAGCACCCTGACCCGGGTGTCACACACAGCACCCTGACCCGGGTGTCACACACGGCACCCTGACCCGGTGTCACAGGGAGCACCCTGACCCGGTGTCACACACAGCACCCTGACCCGGTGTCACACACAGCACCCTGACCCGGTGTCGCACACAGCACCCTGACTCGGGTGTCACAGGGAGCACCCTGACCCGGTGTCGCACACAGCACCCTGACCCGGTGTCGCACACAGCACCCTGACCCGGTGTCACACACGGCACCCTGACCCGGTGTCACACGCACCTGACCGGGTCACACACAGCACCCTGACCCGGTGTCACACACAGCACCCTGACCCGGTGTCACACACAGCACCCTGACCCGATGTCACACACGGCACCCTGACCCTGGGTGTCACACACGGCACCCTGACCCGGTGTCACACACAGCCGAACTCCCTCACGAGCCTGCATCTCACGTCTTCTTGCAGTTTCATGTCCCATCATGGGCTGTTCCCACCGTCTGGACAGCTCTCCGGACCACGGCAAGCTGCTGCCACGGGGGTCCCTGACACAGCCTCATTTCCCATGCGAGACATTCCAATAAAAATAAATAAATATGTATTATTTATTATGTAAATATTTTATTTTATTTATATTACTTAATTACTTATTTATATCCCTTATTAATATGCGTATTTATTTTCATTGGAAAGGCAGATTTACAGAGAGAAGGATAAAGATCTTGCATTCACTGATTCCCTCCCCAAGTGACCGCAACGGCCGGTGCTGAGTCAATCCGGAGCCGGAAGCCAGGAGCTTCTTCCAGGTCTCCCACGTGGGTGCAGGGCCCGTGCTATGGGCCGTCCTCTACTGCCTTCCCAGGCCACAGCAGGGAGCTGGGTGGGAAGTGGAGCAGCCAGGACACGAACCGGCGCCCTGACGGGATGCTGGCGCTGGCACAGTGAGGACTTAGCCCTGAGCCACAGCACCCGCCCTTTCGCAGACATTTGTGACACCATCAGTGGTTGATTTTCATAAGATCTTGTGGTTTCAATTTAGTTTTCATTCAAAGCTTAAGTGCCCGAGCCTGCCTAGAGAACGCCACGCGCAGGGGCCCACGAGGCGGCAGCAGGCCGCTTCTCCACCGGCGGCACCGGCGTCCCACACGGCTGCTGGTTCACGGCCCAGATGCTTCCCACCAGGCTCGCTGCTCAGGACCCAGGACAGCACTGGAGGACGGCCCACTCCAGGAAGGAGGCGGAGAAGGAGCTCCCGGCCTAAACTCAGCTCAGCCCTGGCCACTACAGCAATCTAAATCAAAACTAATAATCGTTTCTCGGCCTCTTGGCTAAGATCAAGTATCAATAAAAACAAAAACGGCATCACACGCAGGGATCTGGCTTGGGAGTGTGAAGTTACTGGTGCTGTGGAGCAGCTGGTTAAGTCGCCAGCAGGAAGGCTCACACCCACACGGGAGGGCCAGCCGGGCCTCCGCTCCCCTACTCTGACCCAGCGTCCTGCTGACACGCCCAGACGACGGACCCCACCCGCAGGGGCAGGCCCCCGGCTGCAGCGCATCCGGTCCTGGCTGCTGCGAGCCCGGGCTGGAGGAGGGGCGGGCATCACCCCTCTGTTCCAATCATAAGCATTTAAAATAACAAAATCAATTTCAGGAAGGCCAAATCTACCTACAAATGTATTCCCGATAAAGAATTCCTATATCCCATGTTCCTTTCATAAGAATTTCAATGTAAACGGTATTGCTAACAAAAGGAACGCCCATAACGCAGGGAACACAAACAAGAGACAAAGAACGTCACTCTGGCGCTGTTACCACGTTTATAGTTTATGAGGAAACGTCGCCACCTCGTGGCCGCAGCGAGAACTTCTGGATGACTCACTGAAATCCCAGACCCTCACTGCAGCTTTTAGCAAGTTACTTAAAATAAAATGTCACATGCCTGCTACATTTGTCATTTCATCCAGGGGGAACCATTCCAAGGCATTCCAGCTTCTTGTACCCCCACTCATCCACCGCTCCGTGAGTCCGGCAGTAAATCAGATGTGTGTCCAGTGATCCCGGGACCCCCTCGTGAGACCCAGTGGAGGAGAAAGCGCACAGGGACCAGAGCTGCGGCGTGGCCTTCCAGGTGCAGGGTCCCGGGGGGCCGTCAGAGAGGCACCCCAGAAGGGACGGTGCACAAGGACCAAACCGGCCCGCA
Organism: Ochotona curzoniae; assembly: GCF_017591425.1. Classification (NCBI taxonomy): domain Eukaryota; kingdom Metazoa; phylum Chordata; class Mammalia; order Lagomorpha; family Ochotonidae; genus Ochotona; species Ochotona curzoniae. The sequence goes on along the minus strand of NW_024465405.1, from coordinate 5,213,569 downwards.
AGGTGGGTGACCTCGATAAGGCAGGACAAGGACCCGGACAGAGCGAGCCGGACACCCACACGTACAGGAAACACAGCAGAAGGAACAGACGCGAACAAAACAGATGTGGCTATCTACAAAACTGGAAGCTGGTTTTTCCTAGAAAGTGTCCATTTCTTTAAAAAGATTTATTTTATTTTTATTGGAAAGGCAGATATACAGAGAGGAGAGACAGAGAGGAAGACCTTCCGTCCGATGATTCACTCCCCAGGCGTCTGCAACGGCCGATACTATGCTGATCCGAAGCCAGGAGCCTCTTCCGGGTCTCCCAGGTGGGTGCAGGGTCCCAAAGCTTTGGGCCGTCCTCGACTGCTTTCCCAGGCCACAGGCAGGGAGCTGGATGGGAAGCGGGGCTGCCAGAATAGAACCGGCGCCCATATGGGATCCCGGGTGTGCAAGGTGAGGACCTTAGCCACTGTGCCACCGAGCCGGGCCCGAAAGTGTCCATTTTAACAGCTTTTCCTCAAAGACCCACTGGGAGAATTATAAGACAAAATTTTTAGAGAAAAGGGGAAAGTAACTTCCGCTGGCGTGTTCATTAAATCTTACAAAGGTCCTTGGGACGCCTGCAGGACACCGGGCAGAAAGCAGGTGGAACGGCCAGATGGGCAGCTGGTCAGCCCCCCAGCCAGGCTTCCTGCTGCCACGGGCATCCCACGGGCAGGCCACGGTCACGCCACCTCCAGTGGAGCCTGTGAGAAGTCACCGGGCCAAGGCGGAAGCTCCAAGGAAGGCTGCCTCCTGGACTCGGCTGCGTCTCCAGCGGTCTCGGCGTTCCTGCCTGTCCTCTCTTTGTTCTTGTCTTTATGGCTGGAATGATACTGTTCACGTGCGGCCAAGGCCCGAGGTTCCTTTACAGTTCTATGAAGCCTCTGACCGGAGACTGGACAAGGACAGCAAGCAGTCTGAGATAAAAACTATCAAGTCACTAGCTTTAACAAACCCACCTGGAACTATTTTTGAGAATTCCTAAAAAGAAGATTATAGTAGAAATCTATAGCTTAAAAAGCCATACAGGAAGAAAAACTAAGAAATATAGACAAGTTAATATTAAAACCCATGTAAGGCACAAAACACAATGAGAGCTAAGTGCTTAATGATTAAAACTGCAGCTGCTGCCACACCACGTCCACAAGAAATAGCAACTGCAGTCTGTCACCAGGCTGTTCGAGAACAATCTTTTCTCAGCAGCCCCGCTTACCTCCCTGGAATAATTGTTTGTAGAAATGTAACCACATGAATAAACAAAGAGAATGTCCCTTTGCAATCATCTATTGTATATTATCTTATGCCTTGCTTTCAGAAAATGCACTCAGAGACAAGTGGCTTCAGTTGTCGTGTCTGTCACTCGCTGAATCCTTGCCCACCGTCCCGGGGTCCTGTCCCCCTCGCACTGACTGCTCCCGGCCAGCCCGGCCAGCCCTGCACTCGCCCCGGGCGGCTCTAACCGGCCCAGCACTGAGAGCACATGGCAAGACCTCTGAGCAGCGGCCTGACTCGGGCTCCCTCCCTGGTCTCTCCTGACAAAGTTCTGGCTGACAGGAGGCCAGGGCAGCACTCGGCACCGTTCCTAGCAGCCCGAGAGGGGGCGGCCTTGTCCCAAGGCCCACGACTGGCCATGCAGAACTGGGTGACTGCCACCTCGGCGGTCACCTGCAGACTGCCAGGGTCAAACACTGTGAGCACCAAAGCCCAGCCAGCATGAGGTTTACCACCAACACGGACCCGAAGCAGAGAAACGCAACCGCCCAAATGCACACTACTTCACGGCCTAAGAGCAGAGCCTAACGACGCCAGACTCCAGTGTGGACCAACGGACAGCAGAGGAAGCCAGCACGAGGCTAGCGGGAGGCAGCGGGAGGCCAGGGTGAGGCAACGGGAGGCCAGGGTGAGGCTAGGGTGAGGCCAGCATGAGGGCAGTGGGAGGCCAGGGTGAGGCAACGGGAGGCCAGCAGGAGGGCAGTGGGAGGCCAGGGTGAAGCCAACGGGGAAACCAGCAGGGAAGCAGCAGGAGGGCAGTGGGAGGCCAGGGTGAAGCCAGCATGCGGCCAGCGGGGAGGCCAGGGTGAGGCCAGCATGAGGTCAGCGGGGAGGCCAGCAGGAGGCTAGCGGGGAGGCCAGCAAGAGGCGAGGGTAAGGCCAGGGTAAGGCCAGCGGGGAGGCCAGGGTGAGGCCAGCGGGGAGGCCAGGGTGAGGCCAGTGGGAGGCCAGAGTGAGGCCAGCAGGAGGTCAGCGGGGAGGCCAGCAGGAGGCTAGCGGGGAGGCCAGCAAGAGGCGAGG